>NC_059072.1:107073635-108370297 GCF_020497125.1 Mauremys mutica
GTCAAATCAAAGTGGGAGACTTACCAAGGTGAAAATTTGAATGGAGGGGGAGGGGGAGAGAACAAAAGACAGAACACAACAACAATACCCATACCAGACTGGAGGGGCAATATGATTAAAACAGGGGTCGACAACCTTTCAGCAGTGGTGTGCCGAGTCTTCATTTATTCGCTCTAATTTAAAGTTTCGCGTGCCGGTCATACATTTGAATGTTTTTTAGGTCTCTCTCTCTATAAGTCTATATATTATATAACTAAACTAATGTTGTATTGTAAAATAAACAAGGTTTTCAAAATGTTTAAGAAGCTTCTTTTAAAATTAAATTAAAATGTATATCTTATGCCGCCGGCCCGCTCAGGCCGCTGCTGGTCTGGGGTTCTGTTTACCTAGGCCGGCAGCGGGCTGAGCAGGGCCTGTGGCCGGAACCCCGGCTGGCAAGGGTCTGGCAGCCAGAATCCCAGACCAGCAGCGGGCTGTGCGGGGCTAGTGGCTGGGACCCCAGACCACTGCTCAGCCCACTGCTGCTCAGGGGTTCCATCTGCCGGCCGGACCCGCTCAGCCCGCTGCCGATCTGGGGTCCCGGCCCTGCCCACATACAGTGGGTACCTACCTTCTCCCTGGTTCTGGCCATTCTCTTCCTTTCTCTGCACTGAGCTGAGGGTGGGAGTGCACTGAGCACAGGGCTAGGGGTGAAGGGTCTGGCCAGGAGCTAGAATGGGGGAGGGGGCTCAGGATTGGGGCAGGAGGTTTGGGTGTGGGGCACTTACCTGGGCAGCTCCCATCTGGTGCGAGGGGTGCAGGTGGGAATGTGGGGTGTGTGTGCAAGAGCTCCCATTTGGCACTCAGGGTGGAGATGTGGGGGGTGCAAGAGTCAGGATGTGGGGGGTGCATGGGGGTGGGGGGCTGGGTATGTGAGGGGTGTAAGAGTCAGGGCAGAGGGCTGCGGGCATGTGAGGGGGCTGCAGGTGTCGGGAGGGGGGGGGGGGGCTGGGTATGTGTGTGTGTGCCAGAGTCAGGGCTGGGGTCGTAGGGGTGAAGGAGTCAAGCAGAGGGCTGAGTGTGTGATGGGGGTACAGGGCTCAGGGCATGGGCCTGGGGGGTGTCCGGGGCTGCAGGGCTCAGAGCAGAGGGCTGTGTGTGTGGGGGGGGGGGAGCGGTCAGGGCTCACGGCAAAGGGCTGGGTGTGTGGGGGGGGGGGGGGTCAGGGCAGAGGCCCCCCTCACTCCAGCGGCCCCCAGTCAGCTCACCCACTCGGGGCCCCGCGGCGCACTGCACAAGCACAACTAGCGCTCCCCAGCAAAAGAGTCCCCTCTGGCTGTGTCTGGAGGAGCCGCTCCGGGCGGCGCATGACCCCGCGGTATGCGAGCTCCTCGCCCCAGGGCTCTTTGGCCACCAACAATTCTCGCTTGCCTGCACCTGCTACCCGCTCAGCCCTGCTGGGCCGCGGGGCTCTTCGCTCCTCCCAGTTCACGAACATCAGGTACCGGTCCCTGGCCGCAGCCGGGTGTCTTCTCCTGGGGACGCTCAGCAGCCAGTGCTGCCGCCGCCGCCGGCCTCTCCCGCCTCCACCGCCCTCGCTTCTGCCGTTGGGAGTCGGAACCGGGTCCCGCAGCGAACCCACTCCCCCGGCATGCCGCCAATCCGCCATGGCCAGCTATACCAAGGCGGCCCAGGTGAGCGGGCCCCTCCGCGCCCCCGGGCAAGTCTCCTCGTCGGGTAAAGGGACGCGGGAACCCACGGGCAGGCCACTGAGGCGGCTCCTCTCGCGGGGGGCGCGGGCTCTGCCCCTCACTGGCTGTGTGTCCTCGGGACTCCGGCAGGCAGCAGCGTGCCGTTAAAAATTGGCTCGTGTGCCATCTTTGACAGGCGTGCCACAGGTTGCGGACCCCTGGATTAAGATATGCTTGAGACAGCTGAATTTTTTGGAACAAAAATTGTGTGATAAAATACAAATTAACATATATTACTCTGATACAAAGGTTGGATTTGTTTTACTGTAGCAGTGAGCCAATGAATGCACTGGAGGTGTCAGCCCCATGTGCAACTCTTTTTAAGATGCATTGGCACTGTACAAAAGCAGCAGCAGTCCAAAAAGAACGTTATTCCACTTGCATGGGCTGTGTCTTATAAAAGTATTGGTAACCTGTGTTTCATTAATAGCATAAAAGCGAATGCAATATATGAAGAGATGTTAGAACTGAGTATGATGGGGGTGTAGACAACTTTTGTTATTTGAGGGGGCTAGAGTTAAATAATAGCAGTTGAATATCACTTTGAGTAGTTTTGTATCTTGTCTAAATTTGTCCACTTTTAATAAAGTGAGATAAATGAGCTTCTGTTCCAAACTCACTCTTTTTGGGGGGAAGAAACATGAGGGTGGCTAATCCCCCCTGTTATCTACACACATGGTATGCTACATATTCAGAGTACATTTGCAGGGTCTTAACAGGCATGGACTAATACTACTTTAAAAATTAATATATTTCTTTGGAATACAAATATTTTTAGATGTGACATCAGATGAAACCATCATTGTCATATTACAGCTACAACTGTAGGTAGAAGAATTGAACTTTTTCCCCATTACTTTAATTGAATTTACTCTTTCACAAAAGGCTCAAATGCAGCTTCTGCTTTGTCTGATCACATCCCTCGACTGCAAGGTCCACAGTTTTGTTACACAGAAGATGTAACTTGTCCGAGGTCACACAGTGAGTCACTATTAAAACGTAGGGCCCTTTTTGTTTTTATGTTTTACTATATGAACGTAATACTGGAGGGAGCAGGGGGAAATCCAGGGGTTTGTTTAACACTCACTTAACTGGTTCATTTCATTCATGGTAGCATTTATGTTATTCCACTAATAAATGGATGTGCTGGAAAAGTTTTTATATTCTGTCTAGTGTGAGAACTTAAAGTCCCCCATTACTGTGTGATACACAACAAACACAGCCTGATTTTGCAAGAGCGAAAACTACACAAGTAAATAAAAAAAAAAAAAAAGTGCCGAGGGGTATGTCTACACATAAGCCTCTACGCTAATGGGAGGGGTTCTCCTGTTGGCCCAGGTACCCCACCTCCCCAAGAGATAGAGAATTCTCCCATCCACCTAGTGCTGTCTATACCGGGGGTTAGGTCAGTTTAACTGCACTGCTCAGACGTATGGATTTTTCATACCCCTGGCCTACTGAGAAACTGGGGACGGGCAGGTATGGACCCACCCATTGCTAAAGGCCTCCCACCCATAAGGGAAGGAGCCCCCGATTCATACCACTGAGTGACAGTTATACCAACCTAATTTCCTAGTGTAGACCAGGCCTTAGCCTAAGTCTCACTGAAAAAATCTATCAAACACTTAAAATGCTACAGCACAGTTGCACTCCTGCAGCAGCATTGATGTAGCACTTCACTGTGGACACTTACTACAGAAATAGGAGGGGTTCTTCCATCGCTGTAGGTAATCCACCTCCCCGGGAGATGGTAGCTAAGTCAACAGAAGAATTCTTTTGTAGACCTAGCGCTGTCTACACCAGGGTTAAATCGGCTTACCTACATATCTCAGGGGTGTGGATTTTTCACACCCCTGAGAGATGTAGCTATGCCAAATGTAACTTTCCAGTGTAGACCAGCCCTTAAGTTCCAAAGTGCCTAAGACTTGACCTACACCTAAAAAAGTAGATTGACCTAGTTGCATCACACAGGGCTGTGAAAAATTTCACACCCTGTGCAATGTAGGTAGATTGACCTAACCCCCCACTGTGTACACAGATATGTCAATAGAAAAATCCTTCCATTGACCTAGCTACCGCCTCTGGGAGAGGTGGATTAACACTACATTGATGGGAAAATACCAAGCAGCCACATTACAGAACTACAGTACTGTAGCTGTGCCTCTGTCCTGTAGTTGGACATGCAGCAAGTCCCTTTTCCAAATAGGACTTTCAGGCTATGTAAATGCTAGCCATATAATTAACTGCTAGATTGTGATACCTTTATTCACACTGAATAGTATTTTAGAGCTGCTGATTTCAAAAGGACTACTTGGGGTGAAAGGGCATCACAATCTGGCCCTAAAATAATAATTCTTTTTGCATGTGTACATAACTTTTAATGAGGAAAAACCCCTCTTGGTACAGTGAATAATATTTAATAAATGTCAAGGAATGGAGCTATGGACCCGGGAAATATTGGTGTATCCAGCTCTAAGGCAGTCCACCTGACAAGCTGCTGAGAGTCAGATGAATGACCTGGCAGGACACCAGACAGGCTCAGCTCAGCTTAATGCAGAGTTAAGTACCCTGGGATGTGCAACCAGACAGCTTAGCACCACACAGACAAATGAGTGCAGCACTGGTGTGGACACAGCAATTTAAGGGTTATACTGCAATTTGGCTACTCTCACTCAGGAGCCATAACTTGAGTGCAGATAACTTGAATTAACTATCCAGTGAGGACATATCCAAAATCATAACCATAAGGCTCAAATTCTTGAGCAATTCAATCTCCATGGCTTGGAAGCTGGTGCATCATGAAGGGCTTATCTAAACTATGGTAAAGGTGTTAGCTGAAGTGTTTTTTTTTAAAACGTGTTTTAATGAACAGCTTTAGCAAATACAACCATCACCCTAGAGCACGTCAGGGCTAGTTGTATTTCACCACGTTAGCTGGCCCCGGTGTAGCCTAGGCTTCATCTCACCCAGCCAGCACGTTAACAAAATACAACCAGCACTCAAATTGTTTAAAACGTGTTCGTTCACCCTTAAGCGCCTTTCATCCTCGTCCAGACGAACCCTTAAATGGGCAGCAGTTGCAAAACAAGATCCCAGGTTCATCAGCGCCCCAAGTCTGGGATCCCTTCAGAAAACCCCAGTAGCAAGTCTGGAGGGAGCTTCCCAGTCTCGCACTCACTCGCAGAGGTGCTGAAAGCATGTAACTAGCTCCAGGGCCCAATGTATCCATCGCTGGATGAACACAGCTGGGAAGGGGGATGGGTGGCTGCAGCGGCTATTTCTCTGTCCAGGCTCAGAGGCGCCTTTCTCCTGCTGGGGGAGGAAGGGGGAGCGGGTCCCCCAGGAGCAATCCCGCCTCCTCCCTCCCAACGCAGAGCCGGGACAAAGGCTCCACGTGGAGGGGCTTTGCAGACACTTACCAGAAACTGAAACATGGTATAACCGGGCTGCCTCTCTCCTCCGAGGGGCGGGCGGGGAAGTAACTCGCCGCAGCTTCTCTTCCGGGTCCCATCCTCCCTGCTGCTGTCTCACTAGCTTAGGGGTTTGATGGATGTCTGAGCAATCCTATCCTTCCTGGTCTTGCACGCCCGGCCCTCTTTCCCCTCCCTCTAGCCCCGCCTCTGGCGAGGTGACCCTGGGCTGAGCGTGGGACTGCCCTAGGGTGGAGTAGTGAGGTGCTTTGAGAAAATACACAGTGCAGAAGCCCCTTGTGGAAGATCTGGTGTTTCTCCACCGAGCAAACACTTCCACCTCCCAAGCACACAGTCTGATATTCCTACTGACGAGACCCATGGTGTCATAAGCTGTGTGTGTAAAAAACATAGCACCACACACACCAATCAATTTATAGCTGAAGGTTATGGATGTGAGGAATGCGTGTCTCTATGCTAGGGCAAGGTAAATGACAGTCAAAGCTTTGTAGGTAATGTCTTCACCTCGGGAATGGAGGTTGTTTGTAACTCTGAAACGTTCCTAACTCAGTGTCATGGTTGTTCTTTCAAAAGTTTACAACAGAACTTTGACTTAAAACAGCTTTGAAACGTTACTATGCAGAAGAAAAATGCTGCTTTTAACCTTAATTTAAATGAAACAAGCACAGGAGTAGTTTCCTTACCTTGTCAATTTTTTAAAAAACCTTCCATTTATTATTTTATTTTTAGTAGTTTACGTTTAACTTAGTACTGTACTGTATTTGGTTGGAGTTGCTTTGTTTTTGTCTCTGCTGCTGCCTGATTGCATAGTTCAGTTTCAAATGAGGTGTCAGTTCATAACTCTGGTGTTTGTAACTCTGAGGTTCTACTGTATAGTGCTATGACTATGTAATGTACAATATAAATGCTAAGTATTATTAATATTGGAAGCCCTAGTAGGGAGGGTGAATGAACTAATGGAATGAAGATTTCAGAGTGGTAGCCGTGTTAGTCTGTATCACCAGAAAGAAAGAGGAGTCCTTGTGGCACCTTAGAGACAAAAGCTTATGCCCAAATAAATTTGTTAGTCTCTAAGGTGCCACAGCCACTCCTCATTGTTTTTAATGGAATGAAGTAATTCCAGATGTTTTACCATTCTGGCTGTTGCCTCTTCCTAGCAGTCCTTTTGTTGTTGGTTCCCTCTTAACTTTGCACAGGCCCAAAGGGAGACAAGCTTACTAGCTGAGATGAAGGGGAAGAAGTCATATGGAAAAAGAGAATTACATAGGGGGAAAAAAAAACCAGAGCAGAAGCAAGCTATCAAAAAATAGGAGCCTGAATGCAAAATCTACTCCTGGGGGAATTCTGTGCACAATATTTTAAAATTTTGCAAAATTCTGCATATTTTATTTGTCAAAATAACACAATAAAATCATACCAGTTTCAATTATTTTGGTAATTTATTTCAAAATGCCTGTCATCAAGTATGCCTATAACAATACAGAGAAAAAAGATTCAGGAAATATTGTTTTGACAAATATTTCTTACTATTAATACATATTCTCATATTAATACAGAACTTTGAGTAATAATTAATTTAAACTATAGTACAGAACCGTATTTCCCACACCCCTCAGAAGCAGTGCAAAGGCTTGGGGGAATCAGGGGTAACAGAGGAGCTGCAGGAGAGGGAAGTAATTGCTGGAAGCAGCCTGGGAGTGATCCTGGAGGCTTGTTGGGTGTGGGTGGGAGAAGTATAGAACAGAGTTTTTTGGGAGCAGGGGATTGTTAGGGAGTTGGGGAGCCTCCCCCATGCAGACCCTGGCTGACCCCTAGCCTTTCCCATTTAGTCAGGTACATCTTCTCCCATTCTCATGTGTCCTGCATCACTCTTCCCCCAGCCCCATATGGCCCTGCACCCCCATTCCCATTCAGCCCCTGCCCAAGTCTGTCCCCCCACTAGCCCTTCTGAACCCCAGTCTATGTCACCCCCCTCTGAACCCCAGTCTATGTCACCCCCCAGCAGCCCCATGTGCCCTGCTCCGTCTGTTCCCTCCCACCCATATCCCGTGCCTCCTAACCTGGCCCTGTAGGCATGCCTCTGTGTGGAATGCTGCTGGCTGCTTCTGCCAGTGAGCTGGCTACTCTCTGTTCTGGTGCCACGGTAGACCCTGGTGGGGAAAAGGTGTAACTGCAGCACCTCTCCAGCAGAATGTATTTTCTGTGGAGAAAAAAAAATCTGCAGGGGACATGAATTCTGCATGTGTACATTGGTGCAGAATTCCCCCAGGAGTAAAAATCAGGCAGCTGGAAAGCACTCTTGGATACCTAATGGCACATTTGTGAAGTTGTCACATCTGTCAAATGAATTAAGTGCAAATAAACATATTTTTCTGTGATGTGATGGTTTGCGACTGAGACATAAGCCAACAGTGCTGCCATCTTCAACATTGAATTTCCTGGCTTTTGTCTGATGGTGTCACAGTTCCATTAAATGTTGTTACTGTATTTTCTTTGTTGGAGGAACTTAGCAGTAACATAAGAGATTACTAGCTCTGGCACCCATAATGTGGCAAATATTGCATAATATTCCACACAGCTCTGCTAATAATGGACTGTGGGGAAGGTTAATGAGAGTCTGTGGATCCAATTGGCTCCAGATGTCAGGTGTGGAAGTAGTTAAAAGGAGGAGACCTAGCCTAGTTTAGAGATGACTAGAACTCTGCTTTTCCTGATGCTGGAGAAGCCTGGTTATAGCTGAGTGAGTGTGGCAGCTTGCTAGCTGGTTTTTCCTGAGACTCTACCACCCTGGAAGAAATTGGACAGACCTGTGTCTTCGATGGAGGACTAAAGCACTTCTGTGTTAGACTATGTGAAAAATAGCAGCTATCCACTGGAGACCATGTGAATCGATGAGTTGCACACAGTAAGCTGTGAAAGGGAAAACCTGGTCATATGTCTCTTATTCTAGCTCCACAGCACTCTATCCTATTCCACTTCCAGGCACACCTGTCTCTCCTGCACATATATTATTCCAGTTTTGGCCTCCATCTCATGGTCACACTAGGTGGGGTCATTTGATGAAATTCAGTGGCAAACACTTTAAAACAAAAAAGAAATGTTATTTCACACAGCATGTTATTCGTCTGTGGCATTCACAGGCGGTCTAATGTCAAGTACTCTAGGTGGATTTTTAAAAGGGGTTGAATAGCTTGTGTAATTATACTCTACAGCAGAAACAATAAAATCTTATGATTTGGCATCACAAGGGTCAGGAAGGATTACTTCCCCAGCTTGCTCCATCTGTAGATTCCCACCATGAAAAATAACAGTTACAAAATGGCAAGGAAGCTAGTTAATTCTTTTTTATTCTAAAAAAAAGGGGGCATTAGTGTAAAATAAAGACCTGTGTGAAGTTTAAACATGTGTCTTTGGGGATTTTTGCCATAAGGACCCATAAAACTGAGAACTTTTATGAAAATTTCAAAAAAGGAAAAAGTTTAGGCTGGAGTTTTCAAGAATCTAAAAGTTATGCACTCAAATATCACTGATGTTCAGCGGGACTTGGCCACCTTACTCTGCTTTAAAAAGTCCAGCCTTAAATTTTACAGAATTCTGAAAAGAAGGCTCAGAACAGTGTGAAAAGTAGCTAGAAAAGAGAGCTGGGTGAAGTTTAAGTTTTTAATTTCAGTGTAAACTGTCATCAAAATTGTGTATTTTGACCCCAAATGGGAAAATCTTCAAAGAAACTTTAGGGTGTTTCTTTTTACTATCTTTACTAGGAAATTAAAGGTTATCCTCTTTGCAATTTTCCATGTTTAAGATTAATTTCTGGGAATGATCATGCTTAGTTAAGGGATTTAGGGGGACATTTTCAAAGGCACAACTGGCAACTAGATGCAAAGCTGCCATTAAAAGTCTATGGAAGTTAGGCGTCTAACTGCCATGCCTCAGAAAACCTCCCATTTACACCCTACTTTAAGTGGAAAACTAAATGCAACCTTGTTATAGAGCTGCTCGCGCACTTCCATAAGACAATATATTCCAACTTCATAGCTCCAATTTCCAGAGACCTCTGCCTCCGTAAACTGCATGGTGCCATTGACCTCTGCCTCCCTCTACCAACATCTAGCCAGTGAGATAAGGAAGCATTATCCCCATTTTTCAGTGTGTGGCAGAGCAGGGAACTAAACCGGGCTTTCCTAAGTCCCATGCTAGCAGTCTGATAACTGGCCCATCCTGTCTCTGTGGTTGGGATCAGGAACTGGCAAGCAGTTGGTTTTGTTAGGAGTGCAGGAGAGTGTCATCCCTCACTCTTCCCACTTCTCGATAACAAACACTCTCTGCCTACTTTCTGGCACAGCATTCCCAGTGGCGGTCAAAAATCCTGGAAAAGCCACGGGTCTCAGGGACAGCTACCTGGAAATAGACAGATATTCTCAATGGTCAACCCTTTTAGATATGGAATCGGGGCACTGAGGGAAGAAACTCAGTTCTGAGAACATAGATTAGGTGCTCAGATACTTTGGTGATGAACATGGTATAAGAACCTATACAGCATAGAAATAAATTCCAGCTTGAAAAAATGATGGAAATCCCTGGTGGACTTTCTTTAGACAAAAATGCCACTACATTATTACTACCGGGTGATGGGATTTCCATGTGTTTCCTGTCCATTAAAATCCTTGTTCTAAAGCTTAGGATAGGATGATGAATGTAACGTCAGAAATTCTTTGCCTTCCAATGCTGTGCACTGTTTTCTGACATGCACTGCATTTCCTCAGGTTGTTGTGACATTTAATGGTAAACCAAAAATCACTTTTCTCCCTTATATACATTCACTCCATTTACCAACACTGAATCCTTTTAGCTATTGCTCAGTTTCCTTTAAGCTGTGCAGCCGCGCAGCAGCCCATTAAGCACTGCGCAGTACCTCGGGGCTGCAGCAGGGAGAGATGCCTCTCCCCTAGCCCTGGCAGAGAGAGGTGCCTCTCCCCGCTGGCACCAGCCCAACCCTGTACCTTATCCCCGCCATAGTCCCAGGGTAGCCTGCACCCCAAACCCCTCATCCCTGGCCCCACCCCAGAGCCTATGCCCCCACCCGGAGTCCTCACCCCCCGCACCCAAACCTCTGCCCCAGCCCTGAGCCCCTCATCCTTGGCACCACCCCAGAACCCACCCCGCAGCTGGACTCCTCACCCCCCTTCTCCCCAACCCTCCGCCCCAGCCCTGAGCTCCCTCCCACACATCAAAGCCCTCTGCCTCATCCCCGCCACATGAATTTTATTATGTGCACCAATATGGAGGTGATGTATTTTTTCCTTTTTTTTTCTTTTTTGCGCTTCCTCGGTGCTCCCGCTGTTTTGTTTTTTTTGCGCTTCTGCGGCGCTCCAGACGCTTTTTTTTTTTTTTTTTTTGCTTGGGGCGGCCGGAGCCACCTTATGATCGCCTTATATCCGAATTCGCGTTATTGCGGGACGCATTATTGCGGGGTTTCCCTGTAGTAATTTCTCTCACTGCCAGACATACTACTTTCTCTACCTTCCTGTAAGGCAGCTGGTTCCCCCTATTGCAGCTGCCAGCTGTTACCATAGAGACTGGGTGCAGTGCTAGGGTTGAGTAGCAGCTATCTGAGAAGAAGTTCAATGAGCTTTGCATAGGAGTGACCACTCCCTAAAATGTGTAAGAGTCCCTGCTTTCAGCTGACCACACTAGGGAAAGGTGGGGGCTCTTAAATTAAAAACTGAGTTTGCACCACCTTTGATCTCTCTCCTTCTGTCTTTCCCCTTATACGGTATTCCAGTGAACAAGTTTATTGTCAGGAATGTTCACTGAAACAGCAACATTTGTTGAAAGTGAATTCTGAGTCCATAAAGGTGAATACTTGCAACGTAAACCTCCATTCTAAGAGTTAGGGAACAAATAAATATGTAACCTACTATATGTATTCAGTCAAAACTCCGTCTGAGTTAAATATTGAATATCAAATACACTAAATTACTCTAATCTACAAACCAATAAATGGCTGCAGAAACTGAGTAATTTTGAATAACAAATATGGATGCAAATCACAGTGGTCAGATTCTGATGCTCTTGCTCACTGTGAGTAGTACTTTACTGTGGCCTTGGCTACACTGGCGCTTTACAGCGCTGCAACTTTCTCACTCAGGGGTGTGAAAAAACACGGCTCCCAGCGCTGTAAGCTAATCCCCACGGGGAGGTGGAGTACCTGCGCCCTGATCACACTCGCACTTCAAAGCGCTGTACAACTGCAAGTGTAGCCAAGCCCTCTGTGAATAGTGCTGTTGATTTTACTAGGAATACCTGAGAAGTAAAGGACTACCTAGTGTGAGTAGGGTTGGCAAAAACTGGCTCTAAATTACTTGTGGATAAATTGTGACCAGAAGAAGTGGTTGATTATTTTTTAAATACTTTAACTGCAATATATTTACCGAGCTCTAGCGACTTTACCCAGTTTTCCAACTGTAGTGAATGAAGTGGGGGGGGGGCGGGGGAGAGAAAGAAGAATCCTACTGCCCAGACCTGCAAATCGGCAAGCCCAACTAACGAAGATAACCAGCAAAGTGTGAAAACACAGACGAGACGACAAGAGGTGGGCGCCCAACCGGGCGTCCCTGGAGCCAGGGTGTTTTGGGAAAGTTGAAGAGACCACCGAAAGCCAGTTTGGACTGACACAAAAAGCACCAGGAACAGAGGTCATGGAATGGAACACCGCCAAAGGAGCCCGGGACTTAAAACTTTCCTGAGAGCTGGAGCAATTCGGAGAGCACAGCAGATTCTTGGATGACCTGGGCCCAGGACAGCACTCCCCGTCCAACCCCACTCTTCTTCCGATGTTACACCTAGACTTGGCCAGTCTGGGTCGTGCGTGGTGTGAGTATGAAAGTGGGCTAGGGCTTGGGGCTCTAATGCTTTTTTTCTTCCCCTCAGTGACGTGCAGGGGCGGCTCCAGGCACCAGCACACCAAACGCATGCTTCAGGCGGCAAGCCACAGGGGGCGCTCTGCCGGTTGCCATGAGGGCGGCAGGCAGGCTGTCTTCAGCGGTATGCCTGTGGAGGGTCCGGTGATCCCGCGGCTTCGGCGGACCTCCCGCAGGCGTGCCGCCGAATCTGCGGGACCGGGGACCTCCTGCAGGCAAGCCGCCGAAGGCAGCCTGCCTGCTGTGCTTGGGGCGGCAAAATACCTAGAGCCGCCCCTGGTGACATGGGAATGGTCCCAGCACTCTCTGCTGTATTTTATCAATAAAGCTTTAAAAATTAGACACTTGGTGTGTTTCCTCATCTTCCCCCAACGATCCTGCGGTGTCAGCCTGATCACCTGACACAAGGAATAGATTGGTAAGTGAAATTCTATGACCTGTGTTACACTGAAGGTCCCTTCTGGCCTTAAAAAAAATAAAATAAAAAAAAATCCATGAAGATGTAGTCTACACTATGGAACAAGTTTGTGAACCTCTGCTTATTAAACAAAATCAATAATTCATTTGGGTTTTGTTTTAATTAGCATGGCAATATAAAATGAACCATGCCAGGTATTTTGGTCTGTTATATGTTGTCCCAGGTCGATTAACAATAAACAATTTACACACAAGGTGGCTTTTGCCCCTAAGTTCTGCTGCTATGTTCTCCTGAAAGTTTGGACCCAGTATGAACCTGTATTTCTAGATTCTCCATGATTTGTGGTCTCACAGCTCCTCCTTCCATCCTTTTCTTGTAAAGGATGGATTACCTGTTTTAATCACTGGAAGGAAAAAAACCCTTATTTTGATCTGCTCTGAAACTTTTATTAAAAATGATTGGATGTGATCCTCAGCAATATCTTGTTGCAAGCACGTCGGGTTAATCTGCATAAAGTCATAGCGTATAAATACAGGCAAAACAGAACTTTTGCTATACCTTTAATTGAGCTGTATAGCTGCAATTACAAAACTATGGTAGAAGTACTTAAATCTGGGTGTCCTTTTAATAACCATTCCTTGTTTCCATTGTAAAGCTGGAAAATGCAGCTCAAAATAACGTATTGCACTAGAAATTCTATGGAATAAACACCAGATGGTGCTAGAAAACCACCTGAAGCAGTTTAAATTTATCATGTGCAATTTTTAGATTTTTCTCTTTAATGTTCAGTGTTCTCTCTTACTTTCTTGGGGAGATGTAATTATACAATATTCATCATGACATGCTTGACATATTTTTAAGGCACCCTGCTCACTGTGGGGTCCCCTCCCCGTGCCTGAGCATACCTCACATTATTGCCAGTAGAGGCTGACCAACAAACCTAAATAAAGAAGGACTTTAGGGAAAACTTGCAAACACACCAGGTAGGGATGCCAATGGATTGAGCAGAGGGCTAGGAGCCAAAAATTCTATTGCTGATTGCCATTAACATCACTGTGTGATGTTAAGAAAGTCACTTAAAGCCAAGTTTTGAAAAGTGGCCTCTAATTGAGTGCCTCAAGTTCTGGGTGGCCTGTGCTGAACTACCTAAGGTCTCTTCTTCCCCCTCCCGGCCTCCTCCCGAGTGAATACTGGCAGCTAGGAGCTGCAGGTATACTTATTATTAGTTCCACAAAACACAACCAATTTCATTCTGCTCTGTCACAAAACACAGTCCGAAGGATCAAAAAGTGGTGGGAAAAGGCTTTTTCAACCAAACAGAAATTTTCATGCAGTAGGTCATTTTTTGTCAAAGATATTGAGGTTTTCACCAAAAGCCTGGAACACCTCCATGACCTTTTTAGACAAAAATGGGGGAGGGGGAGAATCATTTATCTAAATTTTTCAAAGGGGGGAAACAATGTTCTAGCTAGCTAGACAATTGATTTTTGCCTCCCATTGCCAAATTAATCCTGTCCCACCCATTTAGAGCCCCCATACTCACTCTTGAGTCTGGCCCCACTGTAACACTACCCAACAATACACTCCTGGTGATTCTAGCCCTCTGTCACCAATCCATGCACAATTGATCGAGTTTTCCCCCATGCACAGTTGACTTTAGCCCCTATCCCCACACCCACCAGTTAATCCTGGACCCTCTAATTTTGAGCTGATTCTACCAGATTGCTTCTCCTGCTGTTCTCTGGGGCTAGGGTTGCCATCTTTCTAAGGGCTGAAAACCAGACACCCCTGCCCAGCCCACTCTGAGGCCCCGCCCCCTACTTGTTCCTCCCTCCATTGCTCGCTCTTCTTCCCACTCCCAACACTCACTCTCCCATCTCCGGGGACTCACCTTCTGCCTGCAGAGTCAGGCTGGGAGCAGCTGACATGGAGCCTGCCTGCCTGCCTGCTCAATCCGGGCACAGTGGTTGGGCTCTGCCCCCACCCCTTACTCCTTTTCTGAACCAATCAGGGTACGGTGGGGTGGAGTGGGGGGTGGGTCCCCAGAGCAAGGGGTGGGGGGAAATCTGGGCACACTAGAGAAGCAGGGGTTGGTCCCTGGAGCAAGAGGCCAGGGGCAAATCAGGGCACAGCGAGAGGGTGGGGGCTGTTATTCTCAGGAGAGAGGGGCTGAAGCAGGGTCAAATTGGGGCACAGGCTGAGGGGGGGAGGACAGGATGCCCCCCAGGTGGCAGCAGTGCTGGTACTACCTACCTCTCTGCTGGAGGCTGGAGCTGCGGGTCTGGGACCCAGTTCTCTCCATCATCAGCTGAGCAGCTCCTCCAGGCCACGGTTGCTGCTCTTCCTGCCCTCTCGGCAGTGAGGTGGATTGTGGTTACTCTGGTAACCTGACTTTTAGTGTCCGGTCACCAGTACTGACTGGACACTGTCAGGTCCCTCGTTTTCCACTGGACATTCTAATCGAAAACCTGGCACCTGACTATCTTATCTGGGGCCCTGCTCCTCACTATCCCACTCCTTTGCTGAAGAAAGCAGCAGCTTTTAGTTTTGCCAACTCCAAGCATTCAAAAATCATGAATCAGGCCTCCCAAAATCATGAGATGGTGGTTTTTCAGGGTACTTTTTATTTGCCTTGAGTCTTTAGGGTGCACTTGGGTCACATGTTCAAGCTTTGTTCTACAATTATAAGGGATAGCATTAAAAATGGAAATTGAGAGTCTCATGTATTCACATACTTCCAAGACCTGGGACTTTAAGAAAAACAGTAAATATTTTGAGACTTGTGATAAAAATCCCAACAGTAGGCCACCCAGTTTTGGCTGCTGGTCTATGAGGTAAGCAGCATCAGAGGATCTTCAAACACATGCCCACGCCTGGACGTCTCAGTAACACTGGAAGTTCTGTGAACAACAGTAGGCCACCCATTCACACAAAGCCCAGCAGTGAGGCCCTGCCTGAATCGGCACATATATCAGCCTGTGGTAAGGAGAAGGAGGCCAATAATACTGGAGATTCTTCAGTATCTCTTCCCAAGCCTACAGATTAGGGAGTGGGAGGGGAAGGAAAGTGCTGCAGGAATATTCATTCCGATTCAGAAAATGCTGCAGAGGTGAAAGGAAGCAGCTATTCCTCAGCCCATTTTGAGTACACCAAACTAGAGGACAGCAGAAACCTTCAAAACCTGCCTTTTCAGGAACTACAGAGGGAAAAGGAGACCTCAACCTCCCACTGCTACACATGCTAAGGGACCAGGCTCTCTCTCAGCACATGCATCAGCTGTAATTAATTGCCCTGCACCAGCAGGCAGTTGAAAAGTGAAGGGCAGCCCTGTGGATGGGTTTTTTCCCCATTCCCCCAGCCTTATGATAAAGTCTAAAAAACTGTAGAGTTGTCAAGCTTGTGAAGGCTCAGACATTTGAGAGGTCCATGGCTTAACATCCCTAGTTTTCTGGGATGTCAAGTCTTGGGTCTGAGAGTTCACTAGCAAGGCAGGTTTAACATGCTATGCTGAAGTCAAAACTTTGGGGTTTTTTTTGCGACTGCTACAATAACATCTTTAGTTTGCAAGCTCATATTGCAAAGGCTCTACATCTTAACATAACTGGCTTAGTATCTCTTACAGTGTGGGAGATGATCTCAGAGCTCATTTGATGGGCAGCAGTGGCAAACAGATATCAATTAATAGTTTATTTATTACCTCTATTATAGTAGAGACACCGACTGGGATTGGTGATCTGTTGTGCTGGGACATTGATAATTCCTGTAGTTCTGCTGTTTCTCCACCAGAAGCCTTCTGAGATGTAGGGTAATGCTGCTTGTCCTTCCTGTTGACAAGCAAAAATTGAGACACTAGTCCCTTTTAAAGGCTTGGCTATAGTAACTTAAATTTGGCCAAAATAATTGCAACATGGTATAAAATGTTCCCGTTCTGATTTGATAGACTCATACACCTCTGTTGTACTCAGTAGCAAATGACTGCACAAGGTGTAAGGCATGGGAGAATCGGCCACACAATACAGAACCCTATCATGCAATTTTTACCAAGACACTTTTCAGAGCATAATCAATCTGTTCCAAAACGATAAGAGTTATGAAATGAAAAGCAAACCGAACAGAGAAACAAGAAGCTTGATGTGTAGCTAAATTCACTGGCTAAGTTATTTAGATTAACCAGAACAAAATTGTTTTTCATCAGAGAGAAAGAGGAGAAAGGAAAAAAAGTGTATCGCCTGAGTAACGTTCAGGAAGAAAAAGTCAATGAATTCAGAGTGGCTATAAAAAGAAGGCTCACAGGGCAGTAATTAAAAGAATATAATTAGAACACAGCTACCAGAACACCTGAATAATGACTTGCGATTTAAATGCTACTACATCTTGCAGGTGTTGAAGAATGTTTATAGCATCAGGTTAATGTGATATCACTATCCCACCTGGATATTTTTTATTGAGATCTCTTCTTAAAGGTTGACTTTCTATCAGGGAAAAAATGCTTAAAGAATGAGACTTTATTTGGAGTTGAACTTGTATATTCTCCTTAGTACACTAGAGTTATAATGTACTGTCCTTCAGGGCGTGTTGCAAGACTCACTGACGTGGACACAGCAGCAAAATGAGGACAGATGCATGGAATTAAGTGGTAGGCTGTCACTTTTATTAAACTTTAACACAGGGAAGAGGCACTACCCATCCATCACCCATACTCTCCTATACCAGGCATTTAATTGGCTCCAGTGCAGGGGTTTCAGGTCTCCTTGCCATATAACCCATAACTTGGAGTGGCTGTCCTCAGCCTACCACCCCAGAACTTAGCTCTAAGTCCTAGCACCTCCCCTCGCCCATGAGGGGGACAGAGGGTGCAGCAGGGCGGGGACCTCTACCTCTGAGGGCCATAAGATCTGACCTCAACTTCTGAAGGCCACACGGTCTCTATCACATGAGCCCAAGGCCCATCACCAAAATCCCAGGTCTTTTTCCTCTGGGAACCATTCATTTTATTCTCTTAACTGCACCGGATAGTGTCTGCAGGTTGCACCAAATAAACAAAACCATGCCAGTAGCTCAGGTACCATGCGCATTCCTATTTAACCCACTATGGCCTGAGGGTGCTGAGAGGAAAGCAAAAACTGCCTAGTCCTCTGCCAGTTGGCTCATGGGAGAAAAAAATTCCTTCCTGACCATTAAATGGGCAATTGGCTACACCTGCAACATCTGTGAGGCCGGGTTTCCATTCCTAGTTTGTGTGGGATGCTGGAATGGAGCTGAAAGATGGTCCATGGGGCTCTGGGCTAAATCCTGGTAGCTAGGGTATGCTGGCCAGCGCTCCTCCCCCACGGCTGGCCAATGGGTGCTAGAGACTCCCAGGAGGAGGAGCTACCTATTCTCGTTTGGCAAGTGGCTCCCTCCCTTGGTATTGGGACTGTCCTCCTTTCACCGGCGGACCCATCAATTTCCCTCAGCCATTCATGCGGGAGGGTGGCACTTTGATGTCTCTAGCTGTAAGGGAACAGGAAGGCTCAGTTGGGTTTTTTTTTACTACCCCTGGGATGCTGTTAGATCTCATGGAAATGTTGGGGTGTTAAGGAATGGTCTGTTTTATAGCACTATTCAAGATTTGTCAGGAGCAGCTAGCCTTTGCTCCAGGTGCTCCTTTTTAATGGATATGTTTATAAATTTAAATGAATTAAAAACATTGGGATTTTTGGATGATGGTCACTAGATGGTGCTGTTTTCCTTAGCAAGAAGTTAAAGAAATATTTTCAAAATAGTAAAAGTACATCAGCTTCTTTCAACCTAAATTTTAAGAATAAGACCAGGTTTATTAAGCATATTCTAATTTCCAGACTTTTTTTTTCCAAAACTCATTCAGATTTTCATTTTATTTCTTACCAGTCAAGGAGACACTGTTCAGACTTCATTGAACTTCATTGAACTTAGATGAATAAAAACATTATTTTGATCACATATTACAAAAATAAACTTTTCAAATGCTATTAGATTGTGTCCAGCCTTTAATTAACTCTCCTCTTTTTAACAAAGTTGTGTACTTTGGTTTTAATTATCTAATAATCATTTTATTTTCCCCATTTAGCAAGATAGCTTTAATTAAATAAGGATTCCAACTTCAGGGTTAATATTTTTAGCACCTGGTCCTGCTGCATTAAGAGTAGCATAGAAAGGGTTTGTAGAAAGTGTTCTCTAGCTTTAAATCAACAGATTGACTCAATTCACTCCTTAAGCCCTGATCCTGCAAAGACTTAATTATACTGCAGTGTGAGTTATCCTGTTGACTTCAATAGGGCTACTCGCTGTGGTAAACGGTGCATAGGTCTTTGTAGGATTGTGGCCCTAAGATTCTTAATGTACCATAATGTAGGAAAATTCTCAATATTTTTTCTGAGCTTGCTTATAAGTCTCCTTGGTCTTGGGTTCCTTCTTGGAATGACAAAAACCTGTACCTGTCAAACAGTGCTGAGAACCCCAACTTACCTGATCATGCTTATCCAGTGGTAACTCTCCTTGAAAACTATAATATATAGAGGAGTATGGTCAGAGTCCCAATACTCACCACTCACTCACCAAGCATAAACCTGCTGGTACCTTCTAAGTTTCTTCTAAGTAATCAGGTAACCCAGACTACTTAAACTTAGAATTACTAGCTATAACAGTGGATAACCATAGCCCAGAATCCTAAGGTGAAAGGGCTTTATGTGTTCCAGCCCAGACCCCTGCCCACTCTCTCTCTCCTCTTAAAGCAAGGACTGCACTCCCCTCTTAGCCTCTTTCTTCTGTGAGGACTCGATCTGTTTGCTCTTCCTCCCCAAGAGCTAGAGTCTCTTTAATTCTCAAGGATTTGGGCTGGGCATTTAAAAAAAAATAGAGGGAGAGAGACTAAGGGGATTAGACACCTACTTCACTAGATTTCATTTGAATGTGGGTGCTTAATTCCCATATACTCTTTTTTTTCATGATCCCAGGTGTAAATAAAATAGCTGTGTGTTTTTATAATGATCAGTTAATCCCATCCTCCTCACCATACTATCTCAGCAAGATTCCTTTCCCGCAAACCATTCCATGTAGTAAAGCCCCACCTTCATGGCAATAGAGAAAACCTTTGGCAACTGAAACCAGAGAGTTGCAACCTCTGAGCCAAAATGTTAGAGATTAGGCTGAAACCTAATGCATGAGACAAATTACCTCACATCTGCCTACTGCACATTTCTTGCACCTTCTTCTGAAGCATCTGGTGCTGGCTACCATTGGAGACAGGATATTGGACTAGGTGGACCAGTGACTGGCTCCAATATGGCCATTCCTATGTTCCTAGGTACTGGTTCATAGTAAATAAGCTAGGTCACGTGGGCCAAATTTTCTGTTGGTGACAGGTGTACCTAGGCAGGCCATTCATCCAGTTTTAAGACTGACAGTCCTGTTTTTCCTAAGGTTTGTCCCCTGTCCAATACTGAGACAAAAGCAGATGTGGTTTTGCCTGGTATTATGGACAGGAGATGTTGTTTTGAAGAGGGCACAGCTCCACCTCCGCCGACATGATGTTATACATGTGAGGTCAAAATGGAGTTTTTGGTGCTACAACCTCTCATGGTGCATGCGGGTCACACTGGAGTGTGCGGGGTCACACCATTCCTGAAAGTACCAGAATATCTGGTATTCTGGAGATGTCTGAGCAGCCATCTCATGTATGATGCTTCCTGGGATATGCAGGGTTGCTACCACTTGTTCTTACTGTGAGGGAACTTTGTCTGTGCATCAGCTCACCAATTCCACCAGCCAGAGGCAATACAACCACTCCCCTCTCAGCCTACACAGGCCTTGCTGTCACTCTGCAGGTTAGCAATAGACACAACCCTTGAGCCCTCCACGCATCTCCTTGGAGTGTCCAGCCCCTGGTCCACTGGACGCTCCCGGTATTCACAGATTCACTGTTTCCAAAAAAACCAGCACATGGCAGCTTACCCATTCCACCTCAGACTGCTGTTCCACTTAACACAGAGAACTTATACATGATTTCACTAAACAGATTTAAGTTTATTTTAAAAAGCATGAAGATGCAAGTAGAAGTACTGGAAACAAATGGTTATATATAAAATCATTACATCCACTCTAGAGCCTAGTCTTAATTAACAATATTCTCAAGTCTATAGACTAATGCTTGCCCGAAATCCTTGCTGTGCTTTACACTCTGGTTGGCTGTGACCCTACTTTCATGAGTCAAGCATTCTATCAGTTGCCTCCTATGTGAAGGATTCTGCATGCTTCCTTGCACTCCAAGATATACCTGACCAATCCTTTGTCTTTATTTGTAAACTGGAAACCCCCTTGCTGTCTCTTTCAACCTGTAAATTTCCCCTCTTCTAGACTTTGCAGTCTTCCATTCCACCCCGTCTCAGTACGCAAATAGGCCTACATAGCGAGGCATTCTGTACACAAATGACCAGGCAGGGAGAAAGGTGTCCATTATTTCCTGCCTGCAAGGAACATTTCTGAGGCATGTTACCTCCTGGTGACCTGCCTTAACTTCAAGATTTTAAGAACACCA
The DNA here is from genome assembly GCF_020497125.1 of Mauremys mutica. Classification (NCBI taxonomy): domain Eukaryota; kingdom Metazoa; phylum Chordata; order Testudines; family Geoemydidae; genus Mauremys; species Mauremys mutica. Next base: position 107,094,689 of record NC_059072.1, read on the forward strand.
TTTTCAGTATAGATACTCCTTAAATATTATCGGTACATACATTTTGCCGTGATTATGATGACCAGTAGGCTATTGGCTCTCAATAGAGACCTCACATGCCACCCTTCAGTAAACTGTTATAGATATATCTGACCCATGGGATCCCTGTAAAATCCTATGCGCCCCATGTGACCTCTGCCAATGGGCACCAAGGGGTCACGGGGTCACACAAGGTAATTGACGTCGATGAAGTTAAACCAGTAAAGAATTTGGCACTATTACTACTAGTTCTGCTGTTTTCAGTGCAGATTTCCATCCAGAATGTTACTTACATTTTTTCAAACTTATTACATTAAAGCAAAAGTCATTCTGTGGAGATGAGAGATGGAGTTTCTGATTGATAAGGAGCAGCTTGACAGGCACCAAGTGACTGTAGCATTCTCTAAATGAAACCACGTCTTATCTTTTAGGCCAAGGAAAAGAGGTGCCTTCAAAATCCATTTTAGAGTGAATATTAATCAACAATATTATAGTTAATGAGGACTTTTGAATAGCAGGTATAGAAAGCACGTTCCTGTTGTCTTAGTAACCATTCGTTCCCCGCTGTGGAGCTAATTTAACACAAAGTACAATGTAAATTTAACCCTCAACAATTCTGATATTTTGTTCTTTTAGCAAATGGAAACATTCCTTAGAACCTGAAAAACTGCAGGGGAAAAATTTAGTCTAATTTGTAACAGCGTCTTAGGTCTTTGCTCAGTTCACTAGTAATGCCTTAGGGACCAGATACTTTACACTATCCTTTTTAAGGTACCTGCACATAAGATACAAACAGACTCAGAAAAAGTCAGGTTACATCTGAAGATGAGTTTCTGTGGCTGTTCAAGGGAAGAATAAATATTTTACCAAAAGCACTGAGGAGCATAGCTAGCAAGGTGCCTAGAGAAAGCAACTAAGGGCCAGATTCTGCCTCTCTCAGGGTGTTGAGTAGCAACTTGCACCTTGTGTCATCCAATTTGCTTACTCATCGTGAGTAAGGGTTCCTGAATCTAGTCCATTTACTCTTCCCAGCATCCTCTCCCAATGTAACCTATAGCATATATCAGAGATCCCTGGAAATACAGAAACCCGCAGGTAACAATGTATTATTACTCAAGTCTTTTAAAAGAAATGTTAAGTACATTCCTGATCAGCAAAACATTAAATCTTGAGCATGTGCAAGCTGAAGTCAATGGGACAGTAAAAGACAGATATAAGCTATTATACTATATCGTTACATGTATTTCTATACTTCCAGGGATTTCCACAGCATACTGCAGATCATATTTTAAATGGACCAGTGGGAGGAGGTACTGAGGAAAGCTATTGTCCCCTTACATGCATAAGTGCTTTGCAGAATCAAGGCCTAAAAGAGTGTGTGTTAGACATAAGATAAGGGAATACAGCAGAGGCAGTATGAATTATATGGAGTATGTATACTGTATTGTTAAAATCATACCAATGAATTTTTGAAATTCTGTTTTGGAGTTCAGGGGGTTAATTTTCCCTGTTCCTATGGCCCAGATTTGTAAAGGTGTTGCCGTACTCAGCATTGCAATGCCTAACTGATTTAGGCACTAGAGAACCTCAATCTCATTGACAGCCAATGAGATTTAAGCCCCTAAAGTGCCTAACTCCCTTTGAAAGTGAGATTTAGGCTCTTAAATCAGTTAGGAGCCTTAAGTCTGGGCACTTAAATAAAAAAATCTAGATACAGAAGAGCTAGTGTGGTATAGGCCAGTTCAGACTGGTGATGTGAAGCATAATACAAAACAAGCTTATTTTGAATGATTTACTGAGCTGATGGACTGGATTCCTAAAGAGAGCAATTAAAATTAATCTTCAGAAATAGCCATGAGAATTTTTTAAAAGACAGGGGTCCTGTGGGGAAAAAGAATATTATGTAAACATGGAAGACTTAAAGACCGTAAGATAATGCAAACAACCAAGAGGTAGAACTAAGGCTGTTAAAGGGCATCCTTAATTCTGGTATTAGCTTGTGAGAGCATGACATTGCAGCCTTAATTATTCTCTTTTTACTATAACTATTTTGTTATCTACGTTATGGAAGCACCCACAATGTGCTAGGTGCTTTCTAAACATATAGGGAGAGACCATCCCCATCCCAAAGAATTCAAATATACATAGACCAGACCTTCAAATACTTCACTTGTCTAAGTTTTGGTTTTAATTTTTTGTCTTCAATTCTTTCTCCTCCCCCCTCTACCAAACACTCCTCCCCTCTAGCCAAAAACGCCAACCACCCTGCTCTGCCTTTTCTGCTCCAATGTACTTTCTTTTCACCTTGTTCTCTCCATGGCAGGGATTAAAGCCCAGTAAAAAAGCCTGAAAAATGGGCACAGAAATCTTTTGTGACTTTGCTGTGAAGCACAGAGGTCTTGCAGACTGTACAGAACAAGCAAATATGCCAAAACCTGTTTCCACTGCCAAACTTGTAAGTATCATGATCCCCTCTAAGTCTTAGCTGATATTTGAACCAGTAGGAGGGTGAAAAAGATACAAGGACCAAGTCAGAGGTGCTTCGCACAGCATTCCACCTATGGATGGTAATAATGACTGTAAGATTTTCTTTTTGCTGTGGAGTCCCTTTGATTCCTTCAGGCAGGCTGTTATCCACTAGTATTGAAATTCCTATCGGAAAAATCAAAACAGTCAGGGTGATCCTGCAAGGTGCTGATCAGTCTGGCCCCAGTCTAGTAAAGCACTTAATCAGATGTTTAAACACAAGAATTTAAGTGCATTGCTCTGCATGAGTCAAAATGCTCAGTACCTTGTATGAGCTAGCCCTAAGAGTTTAAGAAAAAAAACTCACATTTGAATCATTTCTTTAAAAAAGAGGAGTGGATTTATGTATTATAAAAATGTTGTTTCTGTGTTTCAGTATAACAAAGGAAGTCTAAGCCTAATTCTCTACTGCCTTGTACTTCACAGTCATTTATATCAGGGCAAAGTGGGTATAAACCCCCACCTTTCACAGCTGTAAGTGACACAAGGTGCAAGATACTGGAGAATCAGGCTCTTCATTTCCTGGAAACTTTGATTATTGAAAAGAAGATTCATTATGTGTGTGTGTTCTTGTTCTATTGCCATTTCCACCTTGCAGCAGGGAAAGTTTGTGCTGCTGTTAGCACACAGACATTGACATTGGGTAGAGCTTCAACATGGCTTTGTGCCTACAAACTCTGCATTTGTTGGCTTTGCCAAGGTGGGAGCTTTCACTGTTTTTTTTGTTTTGTTTTTTAATTCTGACACACACATCCCTCAACAGCTATACAATGTTAAGAGCTTGTGATGGGGTGTGTGTACCCCTCACTAAGATGGGCAGGAAAATGGTGATCCAGGCACTTAGAAATAGGATGAAAAGAGGAGGCAGTGAAAAGGCCTCTTAAGGGAAAAGGAAATGTTTTCTCTTGATCTCCCTCCCCTCTTCTTGGAGCCCACAGAGGAATAATGATAAAATCATGAGCGCTAGCAACACGGTAAATGTCACATAGCAAGCAAATGCCAAAGGGTGCAAACACAGCTGACACATATGCATTTAAATATTCAAACATAGAGGGTAAGTTCTTTGAGGGCAGAGATTTTTCACTGTGTGTCTACAGGGTCTAGCTAATGGAACCTGGATTGGGTTCTCCATCTGTATTGTGGTAGCACCTAATCAGAAAATAAGAGCTATTAAAAGCAGCATGCTAATTAGTGTATAAAAATGCCATTTATAGAAACTTATTTTGAAACAAAGATTGTACACATATTTGCAACTCTAATGATGTATAGTTGTAGTCCATTTTCTGCCAGTAATAAATAAAACAAGAATAATAATACCTACTTTGTACGCAGTGTTTTTCATCCACCGATCTCAAACCACTTTACAAAGGAGGTCAGTATCATTATCACCATTTTACAGATAGGGAAACTGAGGCACAGAGGAGGAAGTGACTAACCTAAGGTCATCTGGCAGGCCAGTATCTGATCTGGGAATAAAACTCAGTCATAGTCCAGCACTCTATCCACTAGGCACCACTGCCTTAAATATAAATGACTATTTAAGAGATATGTGCATGCACATCTGTGCATGTGCACACATACCTCTTAAATAGTCATGCAAATTAGTTTATATAGCTAAATAAATAAATTGGGAATATTGACTCCGCTCCAGTGATGTTGCCTGGCTGACCTTCTCAGGAAGACAAGGTATAACACCACATAACAGAGGGAGTTCAGAATGATCTGCTCCCTAATCACTCACTCTTGTGATCCATTAGAAAATGCAGAGATGCATTTCCTATCTCTGTTTTCAGGACGCCCTACAAATCTGACATTCATTGATCTGAGCTTGTCTTCTGGATTGTTAATTTGTTTGTGTTCCTAAGTAGCTGTAACTGGTTTTCTGTCAGGATTCTTCTAGGATCTGATAGGGCCTCCCTTGATAAATGAATATTCTTGCTGTATAACTTTTATAATAATATTTGATTATAGCTAGCCATGGCTTTACAAAATACTGTAATATAGCAAAGGACAACACCAGCCTGAGGATATTCTGGCTTCTTTAGCAAATGTCATAGCTTATCTTTTGATTGAATCCATTTAGATATATTGCAGTTAGCTTGTCTAAAATTGCCCCAAAAGGGCAATGCAGTCTATTTTTTTCAAAAGGTACATTTCCATTACTGCAAAACCTGGAAATTATAGTGACATTAGCCATTGTATTGAAATAATGGGTTAAGTATTAAATGCAAAGCACTGACAATTTTTTCTTAAGACCGCTGCATCTATTCCAAGCACAGCAGTGAATGTGGGTATGAAACAATAAAACCCCAATACTATCCAGAGTTGTGTGTTATACTCACATATTAACTTGAATCATAGCAAACCAGATTTGCTTGTGCCATTCAGTTATAATTTTTGGACACTTTTCTCTGTTTCAAATGGCAGAGTTGATATGTAATTTAATAGCAGTATTTCCACCTGAAATCCCTTTTTGTTTGTGTGCAACAGCTATTCATGGTTTCATTGTAAATGGCAGTACAATGACTCCATGTCGGCATTTAAAATAGTGTACAGTGTATATGCACAGATATTTGTTTCTACCTGGGGGTGACGACCAATATTTAGTTCCAAGGCACTTTACCAAATGAAATAATTAATGACCAGATGCCCTGAAAGAAAGTGCTCAATGGACAAATTGGATCCTACTGCCTACTGGAAATAACAGGCAGTCAAAGCAATATGGAACCTCATTTTTAATACCATAATTAGTGGCAAACAGAATCTTCAGCCAAGTAAAATCAACAGGCTGCTGGCAGTGATGTTTGTGATGTCATAGGTGGCATTCTTCCCTTTGAGTCAACACTGATTTAATGAGTCAACATGGTGTTAGGGGAACTGTGCTGCTGGAGCTGCTGTGCTTTGGAAAGAATCCAGGACCATTTGCTGACATTAAAATCAGATCTTTTATAGGGGTGTTGCCCTTAGTGTTCTGGCTACATTCCTACTCAGATCATTGCAATTTGCCCATCTACATTGTTCCCGTGGTGTCAGAAGGAAAATATGTTTTTCATTTCCACTCCTAAGCCATAGCGTTTCTGCGGCTACTGCACAGGTGCTATATTTCACCCGTTTTAGTGGTGTTCGGATGAAGAATGTATCGGGAGGTGGGGGTGATATTGCCCTCTTATGGCCAGTCCAAAGAGGCCATGGGAACCTGCTGCTGCTGCTGCTGCTACTACTACCAACTGAGGGAGATCTCCTTTCACTTAAGTGGTGGAGCTCTGGGTCTTTTAAAGTTAAAGGCCAGAACTGAAATCCTGGCCTCACTGAAATCAATAACAGTTTTGCTATTGACTTCAGTGGGGTCAGGATTTCACCCTAGGGCTTTGATCCCAGTTCCATGTGATTTATTAATTGTGTCTATTTGCTGAATGTTGATGTGTGTTCATGTGCTGGATGCTTTAAAGATAAGAATAAAATAGATAATAAAGCTATAACAAGCAGTATGGTAAAATTCTCCCCCTTCAGAGAGCCACTATAAGGACTACATATCAGTCCAGTAACTAGTTAAGGAAACAGGGTCTCTGTCTCTCACACATGCAGATTAACAAATCCATTCCTAAGGATTTAAGTGGTATGTAAGGCCCAGATTTACAAGGGGACGTAGGCATCTGAGCCCTGGTCTACACACAGCCCCTGGTTCGAACTAGGGTACGCGAATTCAGCTACGTGAATAACGTAGCTGAATTCGAACTACCCTAGTTCGAATGACTTACCCGTCCAGACGCCGCGGAAGCGAACTCTGCGGCTCCAAGGTCGACTCCGGCAACTCCTCCTGCCGCGGTGGAGTACCGGAGTCGACCGCGGCGCTTCCGGAGTTCGAACTATCGCGTCTAGATCAGACGCGATAGTTCGAACTCCGAGAAGTCGAACTCGCCGCGTCGACCCGGCGGGTAAGTATAAACGTGGCCTTAGGTGCCCAAGTCCCATAACTCCCTGGCCATTTTGTGTGGAGTTAGCCTCTGAGCATCTCTACTGGATTGGACCATCCGGATGGGACAGGCATTTCCTCACCTCTCTTCATCTGTCTTGAGGATTGTGCTGGGCTTTAGGTGGGAGACAGGAATTTGGGCACCTGCCTGATGCATCAGTACTAGGGTGACCAGACAGCAACTGTGAAAAATCGGGACATGGGGTAGGGGGTAATAGGAGCCTACATAAGAAAAGACCCCCTAATCAGTACTCATGCCTAGAGGCAGAAACTTATGAACCTAGGAACTTTTACAGCAAACATTTAAGTGCCAAGTGAGTTTAGCTGCCTACAGGGTGAGGAGGCAGCTTAGTGCAGGTTTTGTGGATTGCAGTGGTACCTAAATATGAACTTTAGGCACCTAAATCCATTCGACGATCTGGGATAAGCCTCTGTGCTAGTCCTCACCCCAGCATGGGAGTAAATGTTTGTAGGACTGGGCCCTATATCCTTATAGCATTATCCTTACATGTGAAATAAGCTGATATAACAATCTGTTACATGTAAAATGACACTATGCAAGTAAATGAAAAAATGTTACACCCGCCCCCGCTTTCTTCTCAGATATCTTGAAGTTGATTCAGAGCTAGGAAATAAGCTATTTAAGTTCTAACCATGAACAGAAATGGAGAAATGTGTCATCTGCATGAATCTGGAAGTTAGATATTCTTGGAAGAGATACAGAAAGTGGGTAATTTCTGCTTTAAAAGGTCCATCTTGGAATGAAAATCTGAAAGATTTGTTTTTTTTCTTTCAATTCCATTTCCACCATGAACTTTACAGATATTCATTTCCTGCTCAGATCTCAATTAATTTGGTATTTTTCTATTGAGTGATTTAAAAGTCCAATTCCTCAAGACCATGCGGTGGAACTCTGTTTTATTAATATAGTGGCCTTGTTAGGAGTGCTAGTGACAATGTGGGATTCAGGCCTGTATTTTCACTTGGGATAGAATTTTGGGTCTTGCTTGCCTATTTGATTCTTGATACACTTATATTGTTAACTAATATGTGTGAACAAAGGTATCCTTACATAGTGTCTTTGTCCTTTGTTTACACATATTAGTATCAGAGTAGCAGCCGTGTTAGGCCTGGTCTACACTAGGAGTTTATGTCGAATTTAGCAGCGTTAATTTGATTTAACCGTGCAACCGTCCACACCAGGAAGCTAATTAGTTCGACCTAGAGGGCTCTTTAGTTCGAATTCGGTACTCCACCCCGACGAGGGGAGTAGTGCTAAATTCGACATGGCTATGTTGAGTTAGCCTATGTGTGGACGGAAATCGACCTTAGTAGCTCCGGGAGCTATCCCACAGTGCACCACTGTGTTGACGCTCTGGACAGCAGTCCGAGCTCAGATGTTCTGATCAGCCATACAGGAAAAGCCCTGGGAAAATTTGAATTCCTTTTCCTGTCTGGCCAGTTTGAATCTCAGTTCCTGGTTGGACATCGGGGCGAGCTCAGCAGCACTGGCAGCGATGCAGAGCTCTCCAGCAGAGGAGTCCATGCAATCTCAGAGTAGAAAGAGGGCCCCAGCATGGACTGACCGGGAAGTCTTGGATCTGATCGCCGTTTGGGGCGATGAGTCTGTGCTTTCAGAGCTGCGGTCCAAAAAACGGAATGCAAAGACCTACGAGAAGGTCTCCAAAGCCATGGCACTCAGAGGATACAGCCGGGATGCAACTCAGTGCCGCGTGAAAATCAAGGACCTGAGACAAGGCTACCAAAAAATCAAAGCGGCAAACGGACGCTCCGGAGCCCAGCCCCAGACATGCCGCTTCTACGAGGCACTGCATGCCATTCTCGGTGGGTCTGCCACCACTGCCCCACCAGTGACTGTGGACTCTGAGGATGGGATAGTGTCGACGGGCAGTTTCTCGGCGATGTTCGCGGATGGGGAAGATGAGGAAGGGTTTGTGGAGGACGAGGCAGGCGACAGCGCTTACAATACTGCTTTCCCCGACAGCCAGGATCTCTTCATCAGCCTTACAGAGATCCCCTACCAACCCTCCCCGGCCGTTAACCCGGACTCTGAATCAGGGGAAGGATCAGTCGGTAAGTGCTATAAACATGTAAACATTTATTTTTTTAAAAACAGGAATAAAAACTATATGAAAAGAAGGTCAATACATATAGGGATCGAACAGAAATCCTCTTGGGACACTTCCACGAAGCTCTCGTAGAGGTACTCGAAAAGCCTCCGCAGGAGGTTCCTGGGGAGAGGTGCCTTATTGGGTGCTCCGTGGAAGCACACTCTTCCGCGCCAGGCTATCCTGAGGTACAGTGGGAGCATTGCCTCGACCAGCATGGCAGCATAGGGCCCTGGTCTGTGCAGGGATTCACGCAGCATGCGCTCTCTGTCTCTCCTAGTGACCCGCCTCAGGGTGATCTCGCTTGGCGACTGCTGCATCTAATTAGGGGAATTACTGTAATGTTACTATTGTGAATGCTTGACTTTTCCTTTGCATAACAATGACCGTCGTTTAACAGCCACGTGGTGGAGGCTGCAGAGGGAAAGCATACAGGGATCTTTCCCGGGGACAGCCGCGAGGGGCTGGAACAGGGTCAGACTTTATGCTTTCCAGATTGCCTGCAGCAGGAGGGCAGTGCTATCCATTAACTGTTAAGCAGCCTAAAGTTTACGGCTTACCAGGCCTGGCTGCTACACGGATTCTGCTGTCCTGCCCCGCTTGTCCGATCTCCAGTGCAAGACCCCAGGCAATGAAAGCGAATGCCGAAAATTCGAACTTGTCCTGAGAGCACATGAGATAGGTGCCCTGTATGGTCTTGTTCACAGAAACTGAGTAGACTGTGTTCAGTGTTCGCAAACATGTATCTTTGCAAGGAAATCACTTCCTTTTTCCCATCACACAGCTGCGGCTTTTTCCCGAACTGCCCCGGCATCCCCCTCACAGAGGCTGGCGCAGATTAGGCGGCGAAAGAAAAAGACTCGGGACGAGATGTTCGCTGAACTGATGGCCTGCTCCAGAGCTGAGGCAGCCCAGCAGAGCCAGTGGAGGGAGACCCTCTCTCAGCAGCAGCGCTCACACAGCGAACGGGAGGACAGGTGGCGGCAGGAAGACCAGCAGGCGACTCAAACGCTGCTTGGACTAATGAGGGAGCAAACGGACACGCTCTGGCGCCTTGTGGATGTTCTGCAGGACCGCAGGCAGGAGCAGAGAGCCCCCCTGAACTGTATCTGCAACCGCCCTCCCCCGCCACAAAGTCCTGTCCCCCCCTCACCCAAAATCACAAGAAGGAGGGGCGCTAGGGGCCGTGAAAACTGTCACTCCACCCTAGCAGAGCGCTCATGTACCAAACAGCTCTCATTCCCTAAAGTATGAGAATTGCTTCCCTTCCTGGCTCACCCAATCCAAAATCCCAGTTTCATCCCCCAACTGTGTAGTTGAGTATTAAAAATAGTTTGCTGTTCATTACTGTTTCCGTCATGTTTCTTTGCAGAAGACTTTGTGTCAAGGGGAGATAGGGGTTTGTTAATTGCATAGGACAGCCACCATTACCAGGGTACAGACATGGGGGCAGGATCAACAGCAGGTCACACACAGAGTGCAGTCACTAGGCACCCGGGTCACTCTGGGAGGTGTCTGCTGCCCCAGGTCAATCTGGGAGGTGTATGTTGCCCCAGGGTCCGAGCGCCTGGCATCCACAAATGGCAAGGCAGGCTGCCCTTACCATGCCCTTCCACCTTAGCCATGAACCTCTCCGATGCCCTGAGCCCCAGCCAGAGCCATCATCCCCCTACACCTACTCACCCTTCCCACACACCCCTCACCCCTTCCTGCAAACCCACCCCTTCCTGCACACCCTCCTGTAACCGTCCTCCCCCCAGAGACCGCTGTAGGAGCAGGAGCCTGTCAGTCCTCGAGTGTAGAAGCGGTCTGTACATCACTGCACACCGTACCCACCACAGTCTGCGTCCCTCTTTGAACCCTTTAACGCGAATTCGTTAGTAAAGAAAACTTTGTTAATTAAAAATGTTCCAATAACTTTATTTTTAAACTTCTGTTGGAAGGGGGGAAACCTGGTGAACGGGGTATGTAACCGCTGAAAAAAGTCAATAGTAACTGAAACAGGGGCAGGTTCAGCTTCTCTGTAAAGAGACTGGACAGTCATAGGTTACCCTGCTCTCTGAGGAACCTAGCTTTCAAAGCCTCCCGGATGCACAGCGCTTCCCACTGGGCTCTTCTAATCGCACGGGTGTCTGGCTGAGCGTAATCAGCAGCCAGGCGATTTGCCTCAACCTCCCATCCCGCCATAAAGTTCTCCCCCTTGCTCTCACAGAGATTGTGGAGCACACAGCAAGCTGCAATAACAATGGGGACATTGGTTTCGCTGAGATCCGAGCGAGTCAGTAAGCTCCTCCATCTCCCCTTGAGACGTCGGAAAGCACACTCCACCACCATTCTGCACTTGCTCAGCCGGTAGTTGAAGAGCTCCTTGTCACTGTCCAGGGTGCCTGTATAGGGCTTCATGAGCCAGGGCATTAGCGGGTAGGTTGGGTCCCCGAGGATCACTGTAGGCATCTCCACATCCCCAACAGTTATTTTGTGGTCCGGGAAGAAACTACCTTCCTGCAGGCGTCTAAACAGACCAGAGTTCCTGAAAACACGCGCGTCATGAACCTTGCCCGGCCACCCGACGTAGATGTTGGTAAAACGTCCCCTATGGTCCACCAGTGCTTGCAGCACCATTGAAAAGTAGCCCTTTCGGTTAATATACTGGCTGGCCTGGTGGGCCGGTCCCAGGATAGGGATGTGAGTGCCATCTATAGCCCCACCGCAGTTTGGGAATCCCATCGCGGCGAAGCCATCTATGACGACCTGGACGTTTCCCAGGGTCACTACCTTTGAGAGCAGTAGGTCAACGATTGCGTGGGCTACTTGCATGACAGCAACCCCCACGGTAGATTTGCCCACGCCAAAGTGGTTCGCTACTGACCGGTAGCTGTCTGGCGTTGCAAGTTTCCAGAGGGCTATGGCCACTCGCTTCTGCACACTCAGGGCTGCTCGCATCCAGGTGTCCTGGCGCTTCAGGGCAGGGGCCAGCAAGTCACACAGTTCAAGGAAAGTGCCCTTACGCATCCTGAAGTTTCGCAGCCACTGTGATTCATCCCAGACCTGCAGCACTATGCGGTCCCACCAGTCCGTGCTTGTTTCCCGGGCCCAGAATCGCCGTCCCATAGCATGAATGTGACCCATTGCCACCATGATCTCCGCAGCGCGGGATCCCGTGCTTTGTGAGAGGTCTGTGCCACTCTCACACTTCATGTCCTCACCGCGCTGCCGGAGCCTCCTCGCCCGATTTCTCAGCAGCTAACTGTGGAAGAGGTGGACAATAAGGTGCGAGGAGTTGACAACGGCCATAAGTGCAGCGATGATCGCAGCGGGCTCCATGCTCGCAGTGCTGTGGCGTCCGCGCTGTCACTGACCAGAAAAGTGCGCTAACAGATTTCCCGCCGGCGCTTTCAGGGAGGGAGGGCGGGAGTGACGGTTGAATGACGACAGTTACCCAAAACCACCCTCGACACATTTTTCCCCCAGCAGGCATTGGGGGCTCTACCCAGCATTCCAATGGGAAGCGGGGACTGCGGGAACTGTGGGATAGCTGCCCAGAATGCACCGCTTCCAATGTCAACGCTTGCCCCGTTAGTGTGGACTCACAAAGTCGAATTAGTGTCCTTAGTGTGGATACACATATTCGACTTCATAAGGTCGAATCCACAAATTCGACCTAAGTTAAATCGAACTACTCTTGTAGTGTAGACATACCCTTAGTCTGTATCCGCAAAAAGAACAGGAGTACTTGTGGCACTTTAGGGCTTGGCTACACTTACAAATTTGCAGCGCTGCAGCAGGGTGTGAAAACACACCCTCTCCAGCGCTGCAAATTGCGGCGCTGCAAAGCGCCAGTGTGGTCAAAGCCCCAGCGCTGGGAGTGTGGCTCCCAGCGCTGTCCGTTATTCCCCACAGGGAGGTGGAGTACGGACAGCGCTGGGAGAGCTCTCTCCCAGCGCTGGTGCTTTGACTACACTTAGCGCTTCAAAGCGCTGCCGCGGCAGCGCTACCGCGGCAGCGCTTTGAAGTGCTAAGTGTAGCCACAGCCTTATGCTCCACTGAGGAGCATAGCTAGCAAGGTGCCTAGAGAAAGCAACTAAGGGCCAGATTCTGCCTCTCTCAGGGTGTTGAGTAGCAACTTGCACCTTGTGTCATCCAATTTGCTTACTCATCGTGAGTAAGGGTTCCTGAATCTAGTCCATTTACTCTTCCCAGCATCCTCTCCCAATGTAACCTATAGCATATATCAGAGATCCCTGGAAATACAGAAACCCGCAGGTAACAATGTATTATTACTCAAGTCTTTTAAAAGAAATGTTAAGTACATTCCTGATCAGCAAAACATTAAATCTTGAGCATGTGCAAGCTGAAGTCAATGGGACAGTAAAAGACAGATATAAGCTATTATACTATATCGTTACATGTATTTCTATACTTCCAGGGATTTCCACAGCATACTGCAGATCATATTTTAAATGGACCAGTGGGAGGAGGTACTGAGGAAAGCTATTGTCCCCTTACATGCATAAGTGCTTTGCAGAATCAAGGCCTAAAAGAGTGTGTGTTAGACATAAGATAAGGGAATACAGCAGAGGCAGTATGAATTATATGGAGTATGTATACTGTATTGTTAAAATCATACCAATGAATTTTTGAAATTCTGTTTTGGAGTTCAGGGGGTTAATTTTCCCTGTTCCTATGGCCCAGATTTGTAAAGGTGTTGCCGTACTCAGCATTGCAATGCCTAACTGATTTAGGCACTAGAGAACCTCAATCTCATTGACAGCCAATGAGATTTAAGCCCCTAAAGTGCCTAACTCCCTTTGAAAGTGAGATTTAGGCTCTTAAATCAGTTAGGAGCCTTAAGTCTGGGCACTTAAATAAAAAAATCTAGATACAGAAGAGCTAGTGTGGTATAGGCCAGTTCAGACTGGTGATGTGAAGCATAATACAAAACAAGCTTATTTTGAATGATTTACTGAGCTGATGGACTGGATTCCTAAAGAGAGCAATTAAAATTAATCTTCAGAAATAGCCATGAGAATTTTTTAAAAGACAGGGGTCCTGTGGGGAAAAAGAATATTATGTAAACATGGAAGACTTAAAGACCGTAAGATAATGCAAACAACCAAGAGGTAGAACTAAGGCTGTTAAAGGGCATCCTTAATTCTGGTATTAGCTTGTGAGAGCATGACATTGCAGCCTTAATTATTCTCTTTTTACTATAACTATTTTGTTATCTACGTTATGGAAGCACCCACAATGTGCTAGGTGCTTTCTAAACATATAGGGAGAGACCATCCCCATCCCAAAGAATTCAAATATACATAGACCAGACCTTCAAATACTTCACTTGTCTAAGTTTTGGTTTTAATTTTTTGTCTTCAATTCTTTCTCCTCCCCCCTCTACCAAACACTCCTCCCCTCTAGCCAAAAACGCCAACCACCCTGCTCTGCCTTTTCTGCTCCAATGTACTTTCTTTTCACCTTGTTCTCTCCATGGCAGGGATTAAAGCCCAGTAAAAAAGCCTGAAAAATGGGCACAGAAATCTTTTGTGACTTTGCTGTGAAGCACAGAGGTCTTGCAGACTGTACAGAACAAGCAAATATGCCAAAACCTGTTTCCACTGCCAAACTTGTAAGTATCATGATCCCCTCTAAGTCTTAGCTGATATTTGAACCAGTAGGAGGGTGAAAAAGATACAAGGACCAAGTCAGAGGTGCTTCGCACAGCATTCCACCTATGGATGGTAATAATGACTGTAAGATTTTCTTTTTGCTGTGGAGTCCCTTTGATTCCTTCAGGCAGGCTGTTATCCACTAGTATTGAAATTCCTATCGGAAAAATCAAAACAGTCAGGGTGATCCTGCAAGGTGCTGATCAGTCTGGCCCCAGTCTAGTAAAGCACTTAATCAGATGTTTAAACACAAGAATTTAAGTGCATTGCTCTGCATGAGTCAAAATGCTCAGTACCTTGTATGAGCTAGCCCTAAGAGTTTAAGAAAAAAAACTCACATTTGAATCATTTCTTTAAAAAAGAGGAGTGGATTTATGTATTATAAAAATGTTGTTTCTGTGTTTCAGTATAACAAAGGAAGTCTAAGCCTAATTCTCTACTGCCTTGTACTTCACAGTCATTTATATCAGGGCAAAGTGGGTATAAACCCCCACCTTTCACAGCTGTAAGTGACACAAGGTGCAAGATACTGGAGAATCAGGCTCTTCATTTCCTGGAAACTTTGATTATTGAAAAGAAGATTCATTATGTGTGTGTGTTCTTGTTCTATTGCCATTTCCACCTTGCAGCAGGGAAAGTTTGTGCTGCTGTTAGCACACAGACATTGACATTGGGTAGAGCTTCAACATGGCTTTGTGCCTACAAACTCTGCATTTGTTGGCTTTGCCAAGGTGGGAGCTTTCACTGTTTTTTTTGTTTTGTTTTTTAATTCTGACACACACATCCCTCAACAGCTATACAATGTTAAGAGCTTGTGATGGGGTGTGTGTACCCCTCACTAAGATGGGCAGGAAAATGGTGATCCAGGCACTTAGAAATAGGATGAAAAGAGGAGGCAGTGAAAAGGCCTCTTAAGGGAAAAGGAAATGTTTTCTCTTGATCTCCCTCCCCTCTTCTTGGAGCCCACAGAGGAATAATGATAAAATCATGAGCGCTAGCAACACGGTAAATGTCACATAGCAAGCAAATGCCAAAGGGTGCAAACACAGCTGACACATATGCATTTAAATATTCAAACATAGAGGGTAAGTTCTTTGAGGGCAGAGATTTTTCACTGTGTGTCTACAGGGTCTAGCTAATGGAACCTGGATTGGGTTCTCCATCTGTATTGTGGTAGCACCTAATCAGAAAATAAGAGCTATTAAAAGCAGCATGCTAATTAGTGTATAAAAATGCCATTTATAGAAACTTATTTTGAAACAAAGATTGTACACATATTTGCAACTCTAATGATGTATAGTTGTAGTCCATTTTCTGCCAGTAATAAATAAAACAAGAATAATAATACCTACTTTGTACGCAGTGTTTTTCATCCACCGATCTCAAACCACTTTACAAAGGAGGTCAGTATCATTATCACCATTTTACAGATAGGGAAACTGAGGCACAGAGGAGGAAGTGACTAACCTAAGGTCATCTGGCAGGCCAGTATCTGATCTGGGAATAAAACTCAGTCATAGTCCAGCACTCTATCCACTAGGCACCACTGCCTTAAATATAAATGACTATTTAAGAGATATGTGCATGCACATCTGTGCATGTGCACACATACCTCTTAAATAGTCATGCAAATTAGTTTATATAGCTAAATAAATAAATTGGGAATATTGACTCCGCTCCAGTGATGTTGCCTGGCTGACCTTCTCAGGAAGACAAGGTATAACACCACATAACAGAGGGAGTTCAGAATGATCTGCTCCCTAATCACTCACTCTTGTGATCCATTAGAAAATGCAGAGATGCATTTCCTATCTCTGTTTTCAGGACGCCCTACAAATCTGACATTCATTGATCTGAGCTTGTCTTCTGGATTGTTAATTTGTTTGTGTTCCTAAGTAGCTGTAACTGGTTTTCTGTCAGGATTCTTCTAGGATCTGATAGGGCCTCCCTTGATAAATGAATATTCTTGCTGTATAACTTTTATAATAATATTTGATTATAGCTAGCCATGGCTTTACAAAATACTGTAATATAGCAAAGGACAACACCAGCCTGAGGATATTCTGGCTTCTTTAGCAAATGTCATAGCTTATCTTTTGATTGAATCCATTTAGATATATTGCAGTTAGCTTGTCTAAAATTGCCCCAAAAGGGCAATGCAGTCTATTTTTTTCAAAAGGTACATTTCCATTACTGCAAAACCTGGAAATTATAGTGACATTAGCCATTGTATTGAAATAATGGGTTAAGTATTAAATGCAAAGCACTGACAATTTTTTCTTAAGACCGCTGCATCTATTCCAAGCACAGCAGTGAATGTGGGTATGAAACAATAAAACCCCAATACTATCCAGAGTTGTGTGTTATACTCACATATTAACTTGAATCATAGCAAACCAGATTTGCTTGTGCCATTCAGTTATAATTTTTGGACACTTTTCTCTGTTTCAAATGGCAGAGTTGATATGTAATTTAATAGCAGTATTTCCACCTGAAATCCCTTTTTGTTTGTGTGCAACAGCTATTCATGGTTTCATTGTAAATGGCAGTACAATGACTCCATGTCGGCATTTAAAATAGTGTACAGTGTATATGCACAGATATTTGTTTCTACCTGGGGGTGACGACCAATATTTAGTTCCAAGGCACTTTACCAAATGAAATAATTAATGACCAGATGCCCTGAAAGAAAGTGCTCAATGGACAAATTGGATCCTACTGCCTACTGGAAATAACAGGCAGTCAAAGCAATATGGAACCTCATTTTTAATACCATAATTAGTGGCAAACAGAATCTTCAGCCAAGTAAAATCAACAGGCTGCTGGCAGTGATGTTTGTGATGTCATAGGTGGCATTCTTCCCTTTGAGTCAACACTGATTTAATGAGTCAACATGGTGTTAGGGGAACTGTGCTGCTGGAGCTGCTGTGCTTTGGAAAGAATCCAGGACCATTTGCTGACATTAAAATCAGATCTTTTATAGGGGTGTTGCCCTTAGTGTTCTGGCTACATTCCTACTCAGATCATTGCAATTTGCCCATCTACATTGTTCCCGTGGTGTCAGAAGGAAAATATGTTTTTCATTTCCACTCCTAAGCCATAGCGTTTCTGCGGCTACTGCACAGGTGCTATATTTCACCCGTTTTAGTGGTGTTCGGATGAAGAATGTATCGGGAGGTGGGGGTGATATTGCCCTCTTATGGCCAGTCCAAAGAGGCCATGGGAACCTGCTGCTGCTGCTGCTGCTACTACTACCAACTGAGGGAGATCTCCTTTCACTTAAGTGGTGGAGCTCTGGGTCTTTTAAAGTTAAAGGCCAGAACTGAAATCCTGGCCTCACTGAAATCAATAACAGTTTTGCTATTGACTTCAGTGGGGTCAGGATTTCACCCTAGGGCTTTGATCCCAGTTCCATGTGATTTATTAATTGTGTCTATTTGCTGAATGTTGATGTGTGTTCATGTGCTGGATGCTTTAAAGATAAGAATAAAATAGATAATAAAGCTATAACAAGCAGTATGGTAAAATTCTCCCCCTTCAGAGAGCCACTATAAGGACTACATATCAGTCCAGTAACTAGTTAAGGAAACAGGGTCTCTGTCTCTCACACATGCAGATTAACAAATCCATTCCTAAGGATTTAAGTGGTATGTAAGGCCCAGATTTACAAGGGGACGTAGGCATCTGAGCCCTGGTCTACACACAGCCCCTGGTTCGAACTAGGGTACGCGAATTCAGCTACGTGAATAACGTAGCTGAATTCGAACTACCCTAGTTCGAATGACTTACCCGTCCAGACGCCGCGGAAGCGAACTCTGCGGCTCCAAGGTCGACTCCGGCAACTCCTCCTGCCGCGGTGGAGTACCGGAGTCGACCGCGGCGCTTCCGGAGTTCGAACTATCGCGTCTAGATCAGACGCGATAGTTCGAACTCCGAGAAGTCGAACTCGCCGCGTCGACCCGGCGGGTAAGTATAAACGTGGCCTTAGGTGCCCAAGTCCCATAACTCCCTGGCCATTTTGTGTGGAGTTAGCCTCTGAGCATCTCTACTGGATTGGACCATCCGGATGGGACAGGCATTTCCTCACCTCTCTTCATCTGTCTTGAGGATTGTGCTGGGCTTTAGGTGGGAGACAGGAATTTGGGCACCTGCCTGATGCATCAGTACTAGGGTGACCAGACAGCAACTGTGAAAAATCGGGACATGGGGTAGGGGGTAATAGGAGCCTACATAAGAAAAGACCCCCTAATCAGTACTCATGCCTAGAGGCAGAAACTTATGAACCTAGGAACTTTTACAGCAAACATTTAAGTGCCAAGTGAGTTTAGCTGCCTACAGGGTGAGGAGGCAGCTTAGTGCAGGTTTTGTGGATTGCAGTGGTACCTAAATATGAACTTTAGGCACCTAAATCCATTCGACGATCTGGGATAAGCCTCTGTGCTAGTCCTCACCCCAGCATGGGAGTAAATGTTTGTAGGACTGGGCCCTATATCCTTATAGCATTATCCTTACATGTGAAATAAGCTGATATAACAATCTGTTACATGTAAAATGACACTATGCAAGTAAATGAAAAAATGTTACACCCGCCCCCGCTTTCTTCTCAGATATCTTGAAGTTGATTCAGAGCTAGGAAATAAGCTATTTAAGTTCTAACCATGAACAGAAATGGAGAAATGTGTCATCTGCATGAATCTGGAAGTTAGATATTCTTGGAAGAGATACAGAAAGTGGGTAATTTCTGCTTTAAAAGGTCCATCTTGGAATGAAAATCTGAAAGATTTGTTTTTTTTCTTTCAATTCCATTTCCACCATGAACTTTACAGATATTCATTTCCTGCTCAGATCTCAATTAATTTGGTATTTTTCTATTGAGTGATTTAAAAGTCCAATTCCTCAAGACCATGCGGTGGAACTCTGTTTTATTAATATAGTGGCCTTGTTAGGAGTGCTAGTGACAATGTGGGATTCAGGCCTGTATTTTCACTTGGGATAGAATTTTGGGTCTTGCTTGCCTATTTGATTCTTGATACACTTATATTGTTAACTAATATGTGTGAACAAAGGTATCCTTACATAGTGTCTTTGTCCTTTGTTTACACATATTAGTATCAGAGTAGCAGCCGTGTTAGGCCTGGTCTACACTAGGAGTTTATGTCGAATTTAGCAGCGTTAATTTGATTTAACCGTGCAACCGTCCACACCAGGAAGCTAATTAGTTCGACCTAGAGGGCTCTTTAGTTCGAATTCGGTACTCCACCCCGACGAGGGGAGTAGTGCTAAATTCGACATGGCTATGTTGAGTTAGCCTATGTGTGGACGGAAATCGACCTTAGTAGCTCCGGGAGCTATCCCACAGTGCACCACTGTGTTGACGCTCTGGACAGCAGTCCAAGCTCAGATGTTCTGATCAGCCATACAGGAAAAGCCCTGGGAAAATTTGAATTCCTTTTCCTGTCTGGCCAGTTTGAATCTCAGTTCCTGGTTGGACATCGGGGCGAGCTCAGCAGCACTGGCAGCGATGCAGAGCTCTCCAGCAGAGGAGTCCATGCAATCTCAGAGTAGAAAGAGGGCCCCAGCATGGACTGACCGGGAAGTCTTGGATCTGATCGCCGTTTGGGGCGATGAGTCTGTGCTTTCAGAGCTGCGGTCCAAAAAACGGAATGCAAAGACCTACGAGAAGGTCTCCAAAGCCATGGCACTCAGAGGATACAGCCGGGATGCAACTCAGTGCCGCGTGAAAATCAAGGACCTGAGACAAGGCTACCAAAAAATCAAAGCGGCAAACGGACGCTCCGGAGCCCAGCCCCAGACATGCCGCTTCTACGAGGCACTGCATGCCATTCTCGGTGGGTCTGCCACCACTGCCCCACCAGTGACTGTGGACTCTGAGGATGGGATAGTGTCGACGGGCAGTTTCTCGGCGATGTTCGCGGATGGGGAAGATGAGGAAGGGTTTGTGGAGGACGAGGCAGGCGACAGCGCTTACAATACTGCTTTCCCCGACAGCCAGGATCTCTTCATCAGCCTTACAGAGATCCCCTACCAACCCTCCCCGGCCGTTAACCCGGACTCTGAATCAGGGGAAGGATCAGTCGGTAAGTGCTATAAACATGTAAACATTTATTTTTTTAAAAACAGGAATAAAAACTATATGAAAAGAAGGTCAATACATATAGGGATCGAACAGAAATCCTCTTGGGACACTTCCACGAAGCTCTCGTAGAGGTACTCGAAAAGCCTCCGCAGGAGGTTCCTGGGGAGAGGTGCCTTATTGGGTGCTCCGTGGAAGCACACTCTTCCGCGCCAGGCTATCCTGAGGTACAGTGGGAGCATTGCCTCGACCAGCATGGCAGCATAGGGCCCTGGTCTGTGCAGGGATTCACGCAGCATGCGCTCTCTGTCTCTCCTAGTGACCCGCCTCAGGGTGATCTCGCTTGGCGACTGCTGCATCTAATTAGGGGAATTACTGTAATGTTACTATTGTGAATGCTTGACTTTTCCTTTGCATAACAATGACCGTCGTTTAACAGCCACGTGGTGGAGGCTGCAGAGGGAAAGCATACAGGGATCTTTCCCGGGGACAGCCGCGAGGGGCTGGAACAGGGTCAGACTTTATGCTTTCCAGATTGCCTGCAGCAGGAGGGCAGTGCTATCCATTAACTGTTAAGCAGCCTAAAGTTTACGGCTTACCAGGCCTGGCTGCTACACGGATTCTGCTGTCCTGCCCCGCTTGTCCGATCTCCAGTGCAAGACCCCAGGCAATGAAAGCGAATGCCGAAAATTCGAACTTGTCCTGAGAGCACATGAGATAGGTGCCCTGTATGGTCTTGTTCACAGAAACTGAGTAGACTGTGTTCAGTGTTCGCAAACATGTATCTTTGCAAGGAAATCACTTCCTTTTTCCCATCACACAGCTGCGGCTTTTTCCCGAACTGCCCCGGCATCCCCCTCACAGAGGCTGGCGCAGATTAGGCGGCGAAAGAAAAAGACTCGGGACGAGATGTTCGCTGAACTGATGGCCTGCTCCAGAGCTGAGGCAGCCCAGCAGAGCCAGTGGAGGGAGACCCTCTCTCAGCAGCAGCGCTCACACAGCGAACGGGAGGACAGGTGGCGGCAGGAAGACCAGCAGGCGACTCAAACGCTGCTTGGACTAATGAGGGAGCAAACGGACACGCTCTGGCGCCTTGTGGATGTTCTGCAGGACCGCAGGCAGGAGCAGAGAGCCCCCCTGAACTGTATCTGCAACCGCCCTCCCCCGCCACAAAGTCCTGTCCCCCCCTCACCCAAAATCACAAGAAGGAGGGGCGCTAGGGGCCGTGAAAACTGTCACTCCACCCTAGCAGAGCGCTCATGTACCAAACAGCTCTCATTCCCTAAAGTATGAGAATTGCTTCCCTTCCTGGCTCACCCAATCCAAAATCCCAGTTTCATCCCCCAACTGTGTAGTTGAGTATTAAAAATAGTTTGCTGTTCATTACTGTTTCCGTCATGTTTCTTTGCAGAAGACTTTGTGTCAAGGGGAGATAGGGGTTTGTTAATTGCATAGGACAGCCACCATTACCAGGGTACAGACATGGGGGCAGGATCAACAGCAGGTCACACACAGAGTGCAGTCACTAGGCACCCGGGTCACTCTGGGAGGTGTCTGCTGCCCCAGGTCAATCTGGGAGGTGTATGTTGCCCCAGGGTCCGAGCGCCTGGCATCCACAAATGGCAAGGCAGGCTGCCCTTACCATGCCCTTCCACCTTAGCCATGAACCTCTCCGATGCCCTGAGCCCCAGCCAGAGCCATCATCCCCCTACACCTACTCACCCTTCCCACACACCCCTCACCCCTTCCTGCAAACCCACCCCTTCCTGCACACCCTCCTGTAACCGTCCTCCCCCCAGAGACCGCTGTAGGAGCAGGAGCCTGTCAGTCCTCGAGTGTAGAAGCGGTCTGTACATCACTGCACACCGTACCCACCACAGTCTGCGTCCCTCTTTGAACCCTTTAACGCGAATTCGTTAGTAAAGAAAACTTTGTTAATTAAAAATGTTCCAATAACTTTATTTTTAAACTTCTGTTGGAAGGGGGGAAACCTGGTGAACGGGGTATGTAACCGCTGAAAAAAGTCAATAGTAACTGAAACAGGGGCAGGTTCAGCTTCTCTGTAAAGAGACTGGACAGTCATAGGTTACCCTGCTCTCTGAGGAACCTAGCTTTCAAAGCCTCCCGGATGCACAGCGCTTCCCACTGGGCTCTTCTAATCGCACGGGTGTCTGGCTGAGCGTAATCAGCAGCCAGGCGATTTGCCTCAACCTCCCATCCCGCCATAAAGTTCTCCCCCTTGCTCTCACAGAGATTGTGGAGCACACAGCAAGCTGCAATAACAATGGGGACATTGGTTTCGCTGAGATCCGAGCGAGTCAGTAAGCTCCTCCATCTCCCCTTGAGACGTCGGAAAGCACACTCCACCACCATTCTGCACTTGCTCAGCCGGTAGTTGAAGAGCTCCTTGTCACTGTCCAGGGTGCCTGTATAGGGCTTCATGAGCCAGGGCATTAGCGGGTAGGTTGGGTCCCCGAGGATCACTGTAGGCATCTCCACATCCCCAACAGTTATTTTGTGGTCCGGGAAGAAACTACCTTCCTGCAGGCGTCTAAACAGACCAGAGTTCCTGAAAACACGCGCGTCATGAACCTTGCCCGGCCACCCGACGTAGATGTTGGTAAAACGTCCCCTATGGTCCACCAGTGCTTGCAGCACCATTGAAAAGTAGCCCTTTCGGTTAATATACTGGCTGGCCTGGTGGGCCGGTCCCAGGATAGGGATGTGAGTGCCATCTATAGCCCCACCGCAGTTTGGGAATCCCATCGCGGCGAAGCCATCTATGACGACCTGGACGTTTCCCAGGGTCACTACCTTTGAGAGCAGTAGGTCAACGATTGCGTGGGCTACTTGCATGACAGCAACCCCCACGGTAGATTTGCCCACGCCAAAGTGGTTCGCTACTGACCGGTAGCTGTCTGGCGTTGCAAGTTTCCAGAGGGCTATGGCCACTCGCTTCTGCACACTCAGGGCTGCTCGCATCCAGGTGTCCTGGCGCTTCAGGGCAGGGGCCAGCAAGTCACACAGTTCAAGGAAAGTGCCCTTACGCATCCTGAAGTTTCGCAGCCACTGTGATTCATCCCAGACCTGCAGCACTATGCGGTCCCACCAGTCCGTGCTTGTTTCCCGGGCCCAGAATCGCCGTCCCATAGCATGAATGTGACCCATTGCCACCATGATCTCCGCAGCGCGGGATCCCGTGCTTTGTGAGAGGTCTGTGCCACTCTCACACTTCATGTCCTCACCGCGCTGCCGGAGCCTCCTCGCCCGATTTCTCAGCAGCTAACTGTGGAAGAGGTGGACAATAAGGTGCGAGGAGTTGACAACGGCCATAAGTGCAGCGATGATCGCAGCGGGCTCCATGCTCGCAGTGCTGTGGCGTCCGCGCTGTCACTGACCAGAAAAGTGCGCTAACAGATTTCCCGCCGGCGCTTTCAGGGAGGGAGGGCGGGAGTGACGGTTGAATGACGACAGTTACCCAAAACCACCCTCGACACATTTTTCCCCCAGCAGGCATTGGGGGCTCTACCCAGCATTCCAATGGGAAGCGGGGACTGCGGGAACTGTGGGATAGCTGCCCAGAATGCACCGCTTCCAATGTCAACGCTTGCCCCGTTAGTGTGGACTCACAAAGTCGAATTAGTGTCCTTAGTGTGGATACACAAATTCGACTTCATAAGGTCGAATCCACAAATTCGACCTAAGTTAAATCGAACTACTCTTGTAGTGTAGACATACCCTTAGTCTGTATCCGCAAAAAGAACAGGAGTACTTGTGGCACTTTAGGGCTTGGCTACACTTACAAATTTGCAGCGCTGCAGCAGGGTGTGAAAACACACCCTCTCCAGCGCTGCAAATTGCGGCGCTGCAAAGCGCCAGTGTGGTCAAAGCCCCAGCGCTGGGAGTGTGGCTCCCAGCGCTGTCCGTTATTCCCCACAGGGAGGTGGAGTACGGACAGCGCTGGGAGAGCTCTCTCCCAGCGCTGGTGCTTTGACTACACTTAGCGCTTCAAAGCGCTGCCGCGGCAGCGCTACCGCGGCAGCGCTTTGAAGTGCTAAGTGTAGCCACAGCCTTAGAGACTAAAAAATTTATTCGTCTCTAAGGTGCCACAAGTTCTCCTGTTCTTTTTACATATTAGTATGTTGCTTCTGCCTAGCCAGATGGGTTTGTTAGTATAATGGGAACAGATAAGAACAGTTAGTGTTTCTGGGCATGGGAGGACTATAATATATGAGTATACACTTTAAGACTGCCTCAACTCCTATCTCAAAGCAAGGTCAAGCAACCAGTTGGGAGGAGCAAGGGGGGATTTGGGGGAAGGTATAAAACACTAAAAGGCCAAAGACATGCCTGTCCATGACCATAGCACAACCTCACTCCTTACCCTTCCCATGGGGTACAAAAGAGGTGGGATGAAGACCCCAGACCCATGACCCCCCAAAACAGAACATGACCAGTGGTCAGGGGTGAGACTGTGGGCATACATTTCAGGTGCAATTATGCCTGCTGGGGAGGAGGGGGGAGGGCACACTGGGAAACAAGGCTCTGCGGCATCAGAATGATGGTATACATGCTTGCTGGAAACTAAATAAACATTGCATTGCCTGCACTTCGGACTTCTGGTCTTCTGCTTTCTGTTGGTGTGAGAATCAGAGGAGATGGTGAAGGGAAAGCCCTCTAACAGGCCTCAAAGCTGAAGAACACTTATAGTAGTTTTAAGATAGGATTTTTCAAAAGTCAGAGTTATTGAGTTAAGGCCAGAAGGGACCATCCAGTGTGACTTCCTGTATAGCACAGGCCACCAATACCACCCTGTAACAGGTGGGTCCGGGGCACAACCCTCTGATGGGAGGAGGGGAGCCACACCGGCCCGCTTGTCTCTCGGGGGTTCTGTCCTGTCTCTTTAAGGCTAGGACAGGCCCAGGCCTCCTGGTGCAGGGGCTGGGCGACAAACAGTCTAGATAGGTCTCAGGCCTTTGGTAGCAGGCTGAGCCAGTAACAAACAGTACAGGGGGCTCAGGCCGTTGGTAACAGGCTGAGCCAGTAACAGTATAGGGGCTCAGGCCTCTTGTGGCAGGCTGAGCCAGTAGCAAACAGTATAAGGGCTCAGGCTTCTTGTGGCAGGCTGAGCCAGTAGCAAACAGTATAAGGGCTCAGGCCTCTTGTGGCAGGCTGAGCCAGTAGCAAACAGTATAAGGGCTCAGGCCTCTTGTGGCAGGCTGAGCCAGTAGCAAGCAGTACAGGGGGCTCAGGCCTTTGGTAGCAGGCTGAGCCAGTAGCAAGCAGTACAGGGGGCTCAGGCCTTTGGTAGCAGGCTGAGCCAGTAGCAAGCAGTACAGGGGCTCAGGCCTCTTGTGGCAGGCTGAGCCAGTAGCAAACAGTATAGGGGCTCAGGCCTTTTGTGGCAGGCTGAGCCAGTAGCAAACAGTACAGGGGCTCAGGCCTCTTGTGGCAGGCTGAGCCAGTAGGTAGAGGGGGACGACTGCCACCCGTGAGTGGGGTGGCAGGGGGGGACACAGGCCCACCCACTCCACTGTGTCCCGGCCCGGGGCCCTAGGCAGCGGTCCTCACCGCTGCCGGTCAGTGGGGATCCTGACCGCAACACACTGACATGGGTTCAGTCTGGTCAGCAGCCTGACTGAGGTCAGCTGCCCCCGGGCCACTTCCACTATCCCCCTCTTGTCCTACCTGGTCCACGGCGTCTCGCCCCGGGAAGTCCCACTGCATGGGCTCGTCCCAACCCGGGCTGGGGGGTAGGTCTGGTAGGTCCTTAGGGAAGTCCAGCCAATCCTGCCCCGGGGGCTCCTCGGGGTAACAGCATGGCAGCTGGGGCGTTCCCCCGGGCTCCTCGTCGTAGGTGGCGCGGGGGAGTTCCGGCTGGTCTTCCCAGGAGCGAGGTAGGGTGCTCTCCGTCCAGTCCAGGCAGTCGCTCGGGGCTCCAGTGGTTCCTCCGGTAGGAGCTCCCTCAGGCAGGTCTGCTCTCCCCGGTGGCTGAGCCCTGACTGAGCTGGGAGGCCCGGCTTTTATTCTTCCGGGTCGCCGCCTGACCCTCTGAGGGGCGGGCTCACCATGCTGTAGCCCCGCCCCTTCCTGTGTCCGGGGCTCAACCCTCTCCGGGGAGGAGGGGAGCCACACCGGCCCGCTACATTCCCCCCCCCTCAAGCCTGGCTCCCATACCTTGGGGCCAGGTCCTTCCATCTCCTCAAGGCGGGACAGGAAGTCGGCATTTGCGTGGTCCTTGCCCGCCCGATGCCGGATGGTAAAGGCATAGGGCTGTAGGGCTAGGTACCACCGCATGATCCGGGGGTTGTTATCCTTCATCCTCATTAACCATTGGAGGGGTGCATGGTCCGTGACGAGGGTGAAGGGGGCACCTAGGAGGAAGAATCGGAGGGCGTCACAGGCCCACTTCACCGCTAGGGCTTCTTTCTCGATCACGGAATAGTTGCGCTCGCGGGGGAATAGCTTCCGGCTGAGGTATATCACGGGATGATCCCCCTCCTCCATGTCCTGCGACAGGACCGCCCCGACGCCGGTCTTAGACGCGTCTGTCTGTAGAATAAACGGCTTGTCGAAGTCCGGGCTGTACAGGACTGGTTCCTGGCAAAGGCGGTCCTTCAGGGTCTGGAAGGCCACCTCGCACTTGGCCGTCCAGCGCACCTGTCGGGGACTATTCTTTTTGAGGAGCTCAGTTAGGGGTGCGGCAATTGAGGCGAACTGCGGAATAAACCGCCGGTAATACCCGGCGAGCCCCAGGAACTGCCGCACTTGACGCTTCGTCGTGGGCGTGGGACAGTCCGCAAGGGCCTGTACCTTGCCTACCAGGGGTCTGATTCGTCCTCCTCCCACCGTGTAGCCCAGATAGGTGGTCTCCTGCCATGCGATCCTACATTTCTTAGGGTTGGCGGTCAACCCCGCCTCCCGCAAGGTTCGTAGGACCGCGGCGACCCGGTTGAGGTGATCTTCCCAGTGGCGGCTGTAGATTACCACATCATCCAAGTAGGCGGCCGCATACTCCTGGTGGGGCCGCAAGAGGTGGTCCATCAACCGCTGGAAGGTCGCAGGGGCCCCATGGAGGCCGAACGGCATCCGATTAAATTGATAAAGGCCTGAGGGGGTAGCAAAGGCCGTTTTTTCTTTGGACGCTTCGTCGAGGGGGATCTGCCAATACCCTTTGCTCAGGTCCAGGGTAGTGATAAATTGGGCTTCCCCCAGGCGGCCCAGGAGCTCATCCACCCTGGGCATCGGATAGGCGTCAAACCGCGAGATGGCGTTTACCCGACGGAAGTCTATACAGAATCGGCGCGTACCGTCCGGTTTGGGGACCAGCACCACCGGGCTGCGCCATTCACTGCAGGAGGGCTCGATGACCCCCAAGGCTAACATGGTTCGGACTTCTTCTTCTACCTCCTGTCGCATCCGGTACGGCAAAGGCCGGGTGGTTTCTCTGATCGTTTTCCCTGGCTCGGTCAGAATTGTGTGACAGGCCCGGGTTGTATAACCTGGGGCGGCCGTGAAGGTTTTTTGGAAAGCCTGCAGGAGACATGTAGCCTGCTTACGCTGCTCTGCCGTGAGCGAGGGGCCTATCGGGGGTTCCTCCACGCCCTTCGTCTCGGCCGTGTCCGGACCCAGCTCGGGCTCGGGCGGGCAAGGGTCGATCAGTAGGCCCTCTCGGTCACACCATGACTTTAGCAGATTAACGTGGTAGATCTGGAGCTTCTTCCGTCGGTCGGGTTGGCGGATTTCGTATGTCACGGGTCCCACTTGCCGCACCACCTCATAGGGCCCCTGCCAACGGGCCAACAGCTTCGACTCGCTGGAGGGAAGGAGCAGTAGGACCCGGTCCCCAGGAGCGAACGTCCGGGCCCTGACCTCCTGGTTATAGTTCCGCTCCTGCTTCGCCTGGGCGGCCCGCAAATTCTCCCGGGCTACTGTCCCGGCCTGGGTCAGGTATTCCCGTAATTGGTGGACGTACTGGAGGAGGCCCTGGGTTGGGGAGGCCGACTCCTCCCAGGTCTCCCGCATCAAATCTAAAAGTCCGCGGGGCCTCCGCCCGTACAACAGTTCAAAGGGGGAGAACTTAGTTGAGGCTTGCGGAACCTCCCGGATGGCCAGAAGCAGGGGTGGTAGGAACTGGTCCCAGTGCCGCAATTCCTCAGGGGGAAATTTTTTTAGCATGTCCTTAAGGGTGCGGTTGAACCGCTCTACCAGCCCGTCGGTCTGTGGGTGGTACACTGACGTACGCAGCTGTTTCACCCCCAGGAGCTTGCAGACCTGTTGGAGCAGCCGGGACGTGAAGTTAGTGCCCTGGTCTGTTAGGATCTCCCTAGGCAACCCTACTCGGGAAAATATCTTCATCAGTTCCCCCGCAATGGTCCGGGCGGTGATGCTCCGCAGGGGGACGGCCTCGGGGAAGCGGGAGGCATAGTCCACAAGGACGAGGACATACTGGAAGCCGGCCGCGCTTCGGGGAAGCGGACCTATCAGGTCCATGGCGACCCGCTCAAAGGGGGTCTCGATGACTGGCATGGGGACCAAGGGGGCCTTGGATACCCGAGGCGGTGCGGCCAGCTGACACTCAGGACAGGAGGTACAATATTGCTTCACCTCTTGATGGATACCAGGCCAAAAGAACCGCGTCAGGATTCGGGCGAGGGTCTTTTCTTGCCCCAGATGCCCGGCGGCGGGCACATCGTGGGCCAACTGCATCACGGCCCTGCGGTGACAGCGGGGTACCAACAACTGCGTCAAGGGTTCACGGGTGCGTGGGTCTCGATCGATGCGGTAGAGCCTATCTCGCCGGAGCTCGAAATGAGGCCACTGCGTGGCCCGATGAGAATCTACCACGGAGCCGTCGACGGCCGCAAGTTGTTGATAGGCCCGGCTAAGCGTCGGGTCTGATCGCTGGTCGCGGCAAAAGTCCGTATCGAAGCGAGGTGCTGAGGGAGTTTGTTCCAGCGGCCTCTGACCTCCTTGGTCCTCTCCCTCACTCTCCGCACCGGCCTGCCCCACCGCTGGTGGGGGTTCCCGGGGTTCAGCGGCCAAGCCCGGCGTTGCCCGGAGGACCTCTTCGAATAAGGGCCAGTCTCGCCCCAGAATCACAGGATAGGCCAGTCCGGGCGCCAGGCCGACGACTAGCCTCCGGGTAGTGCCTCCCACCGTTAGCTGGGCCCAGGCACTCGGGTAAGGTCGGACATCTCCGTGGATGCATTGTAACTGTATCGGCGTCAGACGGGGGTCGGCCGGTGGTCCCAGAGTTTGGCGGACCAAGGTCTGGCCGCACCCTGAATCGATCAGGGCCTGTGTGGTCTGGTTCTCAACCGTTACCGGGATTATCAGCTGGGGGGGCCCCGCCCGGCGGGCCCGGCCGGCCCCTACGTAAACCTGCCCGAAACTGCAATCCATCTCGGGACAGTCTCGTTGTACGTGTCCGGCTTTCCCACATCTAAAGCAGGGACCGAGCTCAGGGCGTCCACTCCGGGGAAGGCTTGTTCTGGCACTTCGGGGGGGGCTCCGCCGGACCTTAGGCGCTCCCTGGGTGAAGGCCGGGGTAGTCCGCTGGGGGGTTGCTTCCCAGCGTGGAGTCGCGGTTCCCTGTCGGGGTCCCGGCCCGGGGTCCGGGCCTCGTGGGTGGGGCACGTTCGACGCCCTCTTCTCGTCTCGGGGTCGTTCGGGCCCCGAGGTAGGTGGCCGGAAGGCGGGCCCTATCGAGGCTTCAGCAGCCAGGAAGCCTTCCAGGAGCGCGACGGCCTCCGCTAAGGTCGTCGGTCGGTGGCGGAGTACCCAGGCCCTACCTTTGGCCGGTATGGTGTGAATAAACTGCTCCAACACCACCTGCTCGGTGACCTCCTCCGCCGTCCGGACGTCTGGCTGCAGCCACCGACGGCAGGCTTCTTTCAGGGTCTGGGCCACCATCCGGGGACGGGCTCCCGCCGGGTAGGTATGGCGCCTGAATCGCTGCCGAAACGTCTCCGGGCTAATGTCCAAAGCGTCTAGGACTGCAGCCTTCACGCGGTCGTAGTCGCGGGCTTCTTCGGTCGCCAGCCCCCGGTAGGCTGCTTGGGCCAGCCCAGTCAAATAGGGGGCGAGCAAGGTGGCCCACTGGTCTCTTGCCCATCCCGCCACGAGGGCCACCCGCTCAAAAGTGACCAAGAAGGCCTCCGGGTCGTCATCTGGGCCCATCTTGGTCAGACGCAGGGGGGTCGCCAGACGCGGACCCCCTCCCGTGCCCTCCCCCGCAGGCCATTCAGCGGGGCGGGGGGCGGGCCCGAGGAGGTGCTGCAGCTGGGTCCCAAGCTGCTGCACCAGCTGCTGTTGCTGCTCCAGCTGAGCTACCTGCTGCTGTTGCTGCTGCTGGAGCTGGGCCGCGTCTCGCTGCCGCTGCTGTTCCAGCTGGGCGGCATGCTGTTGCTGCTGCTGTAGGAGTTGAGCCGTCTGTTGCCGCTCCTGGCTTTCCACCAGCAGCTGGAACAGCCGGTCTGCCTCCATCGTCCTGGCTAAGAGGGCGCTCCGCCGCCCTCTCACCGGCCCCTTCTCACAGGGGCAAGGGATCAAGTCTCTGGTCAGGTACCACTTGTAACAGGTGGGTCCGGGGCTCAACCCTCTGATGGGAGGAGGGGAGCCACACCGGCCCGCTTGTCTCTCGGGGGGTTCTGTCCTGTCTCTTTAAGGCTAGGACAGGCCCAGGCCTCCTGGTGCAGGGGCTGGGCGACAAACAGTCTAGATAGGTCTCAGGCCTTTGGTAGCAGGCTGAGCCAGTAACAAACAGTACAGGGGGCTCAGGCCGTTGGTAGCAGGCTGAGCCAGTAACAACAGTATAGGGGCTCAGGCCTTTGGTAGCAGGCTGAGCCAGTAACAACAGTATAGGGGCTCAGGCCTCTTGTGGCAGGCTGAGCCAGTAGCAAACAGTATAAGGGCTCAGGCTTCTTGTGGCAGGCTGAGCCAGTAGCAAACAGTATAAGGGCTCAGGCCTCTTGTGGCAGGCTGAGCCAGTAGCAAACAGTATAAGGGCTCAGGCCTCTTGTGGCAGGCTGAGCCAGTAGCAAACAGTACAGGGGGCTCAGGCCTCTTGTGGCAGGCTGAGCCAGTAGCAAGCAGTACAGGGGGCTCAGGCCTTTGGTAGCAGGCTGAGCCAGTAACAACAGTACAGGGGCTCAGGCCTCTTGTGGCAGGCTGAGCCAGTAGCAAGCAGTACAGGGGCTCAGGCCTCTTGTGGCAGGCTGAGCCAGTAGCAAGCAGTACAGGGGCTCAGGCCTTTTGTGGCAGGCTGAGCCAGTAGCAAACAGTACAGGGGCTCAGGCCTCTTGTGGCAGGCTGAGCCAGTAGGTAGAGGGGGACGACTGCCACCCGTGAGTGGGGTGGCAGGGGGGGACACAGGCCCACCCACTCCACTGTGTCCCGGCCCGGGGCCCTAGGCAGCGGTCCTCACCGCTGCCGGTCAGTGGGGATCCTGACCGCAACACACTGACATGGGTTCAGTCTGGTCAGCAGCCTGACTGAGGTCAGCTGCCCCCGGGCCACTTCCACTATCCCCCTCTTGTCCTACCTGGTCCACGGCGTCTCGCCCCGGGAAGTCCCACTGCATGGGCTCGTCCCAACCCGGGCTGGGGGGTAGGTCTGGTAGGTCCTTAGGGAAGTCCAGCCAATCCTGCCCCGGGGGCTCCTCGGGGTAACAGCATGGCAGCTGGGGCGTTCCCCCGGGCTCCTCGTCGTAGGTGGCGCGGGGGAGTTCCGGCTGGTCTTCCCAGGAGCGAGGTAGGGTGCTCTCCGTCCAGTCCAGGCAGTCGCTCGGGGCTCCAGTGGTTCCTCCGGTAGGAGCTCCCTCAGGCAGGTCTGCTCTCCCCGGTGGCTGAGAGCTGACTGAGCTGGGAGGCCCGGCTTTTATTCTTCCGGGTCGCCGCCTGACCCTCTGAGGGGCGGGCTCACCATGCTGTAGCCCCGCCCCTTCCTGTGTCCGGGGCTCAACCCTCTCCGGGGAGGAGGGGAGCCACACCGGCCCGCTACACACCCATAATCCACCCACTAAACCCAACACTTGAAAATAGACCAAAGTATTACTTCTCACAGGAGTTGAGACTATTATGTGCCAAAAACAAAAGGTAGGAAGGTCCCAGGTTCACCAGTGCCCAGGGCCCCTGCAATAGCAGGGAAATGATTAGGTGAAATATATTCAGATAATCCTGGCAAGTGACCACATGCTGCAGAGCAAGCTGAAAACCACCTATGTTTACTGCTAATCTGACCTGGGGGGGGTGGGGGGGCAGAATCTTTCCAAACTCCACACATGATGACCAGTTAGGTCTTGAGTATGTGAGCAAGAACTAGCCAGCCATGTACCTGCAAGAGAGAATACTTAGTGCCAGCTCAGACCACTGATCCTTCCAGTCCAGTATTCCATCTCCAGCTGTGGACATCCCTGAGGCTTCAGAGGAAGGAGGTCCCTTCCTGATGCATGCAGGTGGCCAGCTGAAACTCTGAAGCATGTGCTTTTAGAAACATAAGATATAAACTGGAAGTGAACTCCAGGGCTGCTGAGCCCTGTCCCCTACCATCACAAGGAAACCCATGTGATAGAGGCCCATTGGTGGCTCACTATTCTGTTTCAGCAACTCTTGTCAGGCCTGACATACTACACCTAACATGTTGTCATGATATTTATCCAAAAGGTGGCACATCATATATCACTGGAAAACTAATAGTTGACTGATCATTAATATTCTTGCACGATGAATGTATGGTAAACCCACAAAGGACTTTATAAATATATGCTGGAAATATGTGGCTAACATGTTTAAACTAGGTTTGTTGGGAGAGTTGATAAACTGGTTCTGTTTAGACAAAGGAAGCCGCCAACACCTCAAACCAGGCATGGCCACATCCAATGGGCTATTCCTTTGTATTGGAGGCTGCAGGAAGAGACCACTTTCATTGTAAAAATCACCAGCAGGAGCAAAGGCAGCAGGGAGCCTTCACCATACACCATGGCATCCACAGCCAGCGTGGAAGAGGAGCTTTGTCTGTGCTTACTTTTCAAATAATTAATTTTCAAGGTTTGCTGGATGATAAAAAGAAAGGGGAGAGAACCTCAGAGTTGTCCATTACTGGGCAGATAGAAGAGGCCAAGGTTCTTGTGCATCTGAGAAAAGTTGATCCTTCAACCAAAGGGGTTGAAGTCTCAGGGAACTGAATATAGGTGAGAGACCTTCTTAGGCATCCTCTCACCCTGCAGACCTTTCTCACTACAGGAACCACAGCCTCCTCTTTATGACTGAGCCTCCAGCCAGGATACCATATGTGTTACCCTTCTTGGGTGGTATAATGAAGTCTTTCCAGGACAAATCATTTCAGGAAGTCTGCTGCCCTCTACCTGGTTTGTGCCACATCCCCAGTAGCTGGTAGGGGAACCCAGACCCGCCTTCTACTTTGGGTTCCTACTCAGGGGCCCTCCGATCAGCAGCCAAGGCCTGCACTGTCCTCCCTTCCTGTTATCTCCCTGAGCCTTTTCCTCCTTTCCTAGCTTCCACCCTCTTTGCATTTGCCAGCCTCTCAACTCCCTCCTTTCAGGGAGTAACTGTGGACTACCCTAACACACCTCACTTCTCCCAGTCCTCCTTCTATCACATTCAGGCCCCCTTCCTCTTTGCAAAATGTTACTGCTGGAAATACCACTGCCCGAGACTCATGTCTTACAAATGTGATGCAGCTATTTCCTAACTTTGTTCTCAGTCATTTTCATAACAAGGTACATTTTCAATGTGAAATGTTTGCATTTTTTTAATACAAATTTATTTTAATCGAAAAGCACACTCAAATGTTCCAGTTCTGAATTTAGATAATGATATGGGGGTTGAGGTATTTTGCAAAAAGTGGGTCCATTTTTAAGGGAAAATGAGCCTACTTTCACTCTAAATTATGAAGGTTTTTCAGAAAATTGGTTCATTTTCATAATAATATGAAACATTCAAGTCTCAATGTCTTGTCAACTTTAAAAAAAAAACAATTTTTGATAAACATCTAATCACATAAAAGCCCCAAAGCCAATGTAATGGTTTGCTCATGACATAGTAGCATCTTCAAACCAAAAGCATATTGATTTCATTTGCAGAGTAGATTGCAATAATATAGTTAATGAAAGAGGGGAAAAAATCCTTATGGAAAGGAAGGTTCACACATAGTTCCAACTGAAATGCATATAGCTGTGTGATGGGATGGATAAACCACAAACCAGGGAGTTAAGGGTGCAGGAACAACTCTGGGCCTGGGAAGCCCTGCCCCCCAGGCCTGCTGGGCAGCCCTGCCCCCCAGGCCTGCTGGGCATGCTCCCATTGGAAGAGGGACTTAAAATGGACTCTCTTCAGCACCGCAGGGTAGTGAGTCAAGGCAGACTTGCACTTCCTGCTGCCAGGAAGGCATTCCCGGGGGGAGGTCTGCTGCATGGACCTAAGACTTCCTACCCTGATGAGGCCCATGGACCAGGTTGCCAGGGACAACTGCCAGCTATGAAATGCCCCAAAGGGGAGGGGGAGCAGAGTGGTAGGAAGAGGCCCAGAGGAGAGCATTAACAGGACCTCCAATAGTAGACTCCTGCCTTCTGGTGTTCACAAGGGCCCCTGAGTCAGAACCCAGTGGAGTAGGAGGGCCCCCTACCCTGTAACTGCTATGTGGAGCTGCCACCACAGACTGTAACCACTAGGTGAGGAAGCTCAACCTGCTCACAACTGGTGGAGAATATAGTAGGGTTGTCAGGTGTCCAGTTTTTTACCAGAATGTCCAGAATGTCCACTGCTGACTGGGCCATTAAAAGTCTGGTTGGCTGTCCACAGTAGGGCAGGCAAGTTGGCCATCTTGGACTGCTTTAATATGTCTCTGGGAGATACCACCAACACTTCTGGAGAGAAAAATACCTACTGGAGGCCCGTCCTTGGGTAATGGCCCAGCACCTCAAAGATTATTGCAGGTTATGAGGAAATTGTCCTTGAGCAATTTATCCAGACTCTCCTGGTTAGGGAATGGGAGTGGGTGAAGACACATTGACCTGGCGGTGTCAGAGGTTGTGGGGCTCATGGAAAAATTACCTAGATGCTGAAAGGCCAATCTTCCAGACCTCCAAAGTTGGAAGCCCTGAAATTAGGCTGTTGCCAAATGTACAGGTCTGAGCATAGCAGAGAGAATGGGGGACAGGAGACAGAAGGCTGAGGCGGGATCTGAGTCCCTTTAGAGGCAGAGACTATAAGGTAGAATGAGAGTAGCCCAGGACACCAAGAACTAGGGAGGTCCTGAGATGAGACTGGAAGTACTTTGGTGAAGTCTTGCAGATAGCATGACCTCGAGACTGTGGAAGGAGCCAGGCTGATACAGGAGTATGAGAAGATCTGAGGGAAGTGATCTCACAACAAACACAGGAGCTCTGAAAGACCAGCAGGACCAGCAAACTCAAAGCTCCATGGTTATGGAATGGCTGACCTAGAACAAGGACTTCATCAGGGGACAGAAAAGACATACCACCTCGAGCCAGGCATATAAACAGCTGGCAGCTGTCCAAGGACAGGTAACTGACCCACAGAAGGCAGTACAATGACTATGCTTTGAGTTGAGAGGCAAACTCCTCTATTGGATGATACAGGGTGATCCCCAGACTAATGAAGTCTGGGCCCAACTCCTAGTACCCCAGCTCTTTTGAAGGGAGTTACTCTGGCTTGTGGGGAAAAAAAACAATGGAAAGAATTACCTGCCAGTTCTATTGGCCAAGCATCCATAAAGAGGTAAGAGACTGCTGCATGTCCTGCCAGGAGTTCCAGCTGACAGGACCCAAGAACACTCCAAGGGCCCACCTGATACCAATGGTTGTAGACACCCCTTTTAAGCAAACCGGTATGGACTGGATCAGGCTGCCAGAAAGAAACATGAATGGATACCAGCACATACTGGAGATCATAAATGATGCAATGCAATACCCCAAGGCTATTCTGCTTCACACAACCAACATTACGACCATAGCAGCAGAACTCATGAAGGTCTTTGGGGATCCCCAGCCTCACAAGGAAATAACAGACCAAGGAGATGAATGTCATGTCATGACAGAAGAACTTGTGGGAGCTGCTGAAAATCCAATCTCAGATCTTCTGTCTATCACTCCCAAATAGATGGGCTAGTCAAGTACTTCAGTGGAACCCCAAAGGCGATGCTGTGAAAGTGTATAGCTGAAGATCCCTGCCTACGACTGCTCGTTACCACCTCTCCTATTTGCAGGGCATGAGGTCCCGCAGGCCTTGATGGCATTCTTGCCCTTCAAATTGGTGGACAGGAGGCAACCTTGGAGGATTTTAGACCTTTCTCTGTAAACCTGGGAGGAACAAGAGCCCAGAGGCACTGGGGAAGTATAGGACATTTTACAGCTGTGAGAGAAGCTGAAGACCTTAGGGACCTTTGCAAAGGAAAATTTCGTAAGGTCCCAAGAGTGTCAAAAGCAACCCTATGACAAGAGCACCTGCCCACGTGAATTCCAGCCCAGTGACAGAATACTGTTCCTACTTCCCAGCTCAGAATCAAAATTAATGACTTGATGGCAAGGTCCCTTCAAGGTGTTACACTGAGTGTCAGCAGTGGCTTATGAGATTTGACAACCTGAGAAGAGGAAAAAGACTTAGATTTATCATAGGCCTGGTGTACACTAGGGTGGGGGGTCGAACTAAGGTACGCGACTTCAGCTACGCGAATAGTGTAGCTGAAGTCGAACTACCTTAGTTCGAACTACTCACCCGTCCAGACGCCGCGGGATTGAAGTCCGCGGCTCCCCCGTCGACTCCGCCACCGCCATTTGCGGTGGTGGAGTTCCGGAGTCGACGGGAGCGCGTTCGGAGTTCGAACTATCGCGTCTACATTAGACGCGATAGTTCGAACTCCGAGAAGTCGAACGCTACGCGTCGACCCGGCAGGTAAGTATAGACCTACCCATATACACCTTTTAAAGGCTTGGCAGGAACATGAGAGCTTATTCATAACACCCTTCCCCCTGATTCAGAACTGGCCTCCCCAGCTCAGTTATACCAGGACTCAGACACAATTACCCTGGGGGAAGAGACCAGCCATTCCAATGGGCTTAGATGTTGCAGGTGGTCTGATCTTTCCCTTCCATATTCTCAGCACAGCCAGAGTGAACCCAGATGATTTGTCACCATATCACAAGAGATCCTGGGTGGAAGGTCTGTGGAAACCCACCATCCCCTTACCAATAAGATGTGGGACACCTTACATTGGGAGCTACAGGCAATGTCGAATTTCAGGATGGTAGAGGAATCTCACAGCGGATGGTGGAGCCCCATTGTCCTGGTGCCCAACATGGATGGAACAACGTGGTTTTGTATCTACTTTAGGAAGTATCAGAGGGGTAGCCGTGTTAGTCTGGATCTGTAAAAGCAACAAAGAATCCTGTGGCACCTTATAGACTAACAGACGTTTTGCAGCATGAGCTTTCGTGGGTGAATACCCACTTCTTCAGATGCAAGTAGAAGAATGCATCTGAAGAAGTGGGTATTCACCCACGAAAGCTCATGCTGCAAAACGTCTGTTAGTCTATAAGGTGCCAGAGGATTCTTTGTTACTTTAGGAAGGTAAATGCAGTATCTGCATTTGACATACATGCCATGCCCCGAGTTGACGAATTGATGGAACAATTGGGGGCTGTGAAATACATTTCAACCCTAGATCTGACCAAGAGCTACTGGCAGATTCCATCCAACAAGGGAGTCTCAAGAGAAAACAGCTTTTTCAACCCCTTTCAGCATGTACCACTTCAAGACTGTAGACTTTGTGGGGTTGCAGACACCTTCCAAAAGTTGATGGACACAGTCCTATGACTGCATGGCCGGTATGCAGTGGCCTACATCAATGATAGTCATTTACAGGTGTGGTTGGGAGAAACACCTTAAGCATACATTGGCGGTCCTATAGGGCCTTGTGTAAGTCATCTCGTGGCTAACCCAGCCAAGTGACAGTTGGGGTTTCATGAGGTGGTGTACCTGGGATGCACTTTTGGAAGGGAAAACCTTAGGCCATTAATCGGGAAAGTCCAGGTCTTCATGGAGTGCTCTATCTGCTCAACAAAAATGCAAGTTAGACAATTTCTGGGTGAGGCCAGCTACTATAGGTGGTTCATACGCAGCTTCAGCACAATAGCCGCACTCCTCACAGGCCTGGGGACGAACTCTAGTCCCAAGAAGGTTGCCTGGCCCAAGGGCTGCGATCAACTCTTCACACCTCAGGAGACCTCCTTAGCAGCAAACCAGTCCTCTTCCACCCAGACTTCACACGACGGTTCATACACTACACCCATGCTTCAGATGTAGGGCTAGGGATCATACTGTCCCACAACTTTGATGGGGAAGAACATCTACATGATACTCTACAACAGCTGCAAACTATTTCTCTGGGAGAAGGCTTACTTGACTATAGAAAAAAGACAGCTTGGTGGTGAAATGGACCATAGAAGTATTATGATATTAACTACTGGAAAACCCCTTCCTCTTGATAACTGATCATGCACTCCTCTGCTGGCTCAGTTCTGTGAAGGATGCTAACCCCTGGATTATGAGGTGGTGTTTGGCCTTACAGCTTTATGCCTTCTGGGTAGGTCACGGGTCAGGAAACAAACACCAGAATGCAGATTTATTTTCCCAGGGCAGGGGACTGCAGTGCTTGGATGTAGATGCCCCAGGGCCTGACTTAAGGGTGTGTGTGTGTGTGTTATGGGGTGGATAAACCCCACATTGGAGAGTTAAGGATGTAGGAATAACTCTGGGCCCAGGAAGCCATGCCCCTATAGGCCTGCTGGGCATGCACATTTGAAGGAAAGACTTTAAAGGGTGTCTCTTTAGCACAATAGTTTGGTGGGCAGAGAGAGGCAGACTTGCACTTGCTGCTGCAGAGGGACTAGGCCAGGAGGCATTTCTAGGAGGAGGTCTTCT
The DNA here is from genome assembly GCF_020497125.1 of Mauremys mutica. Classification (NCBI taxonomy): domain Eukaryota; kingdom Metazoa; phylum Chordata; order Testudines; family Geoemydidae; genus Mauremys; species Mauremys mutica. Next base: position 107,134,054 of record NC_059072.1, read on the forward strand.
GCAGAGAGCCAAGACTCCCTATGCTACTGAGACCCATGAACCAGGTCGCCAGGGACAACTGACAGCCATGACATGCCCCCTCAAGGGGCATGGGGGCAGAGAGGTAGGAAGAGGCACAGAGGAGAGCATTAGCCGGATCTCTGGTAGCGGACTCCTGCCTTATAGTGCTCAAGAGTGCTCCTGGGTCAGAACCCGGGCCCAGGTTCCACTACCCCATAAGCATTAGGTGGGGCTGCCACCACAGGTGATAACTGCAAGGTGGGAAAGCCCACCCCACTCACAAGCTATTTCAAGTAAAGACTTTGGTCCCACAATCAGAAATGCACAGGGACCCTGTTCCTGTGTGGTCACCCATTGACCTAGGTAGGCTGTGGTTGGTCAAAAGTCTAGATTCAGTTGAAGAATTGGGGTCATAATATTTTACATCTTGCAAGAAAAATATACCTAAATCTGCTACATTCTGTAAAAGTCTAATCACAAATGCAGTTGGATGATGGCATAATTGGCAGGCTTGATTCTAAATTGCATGTAGCAGCAACCACTGCCAACTGGCTTGCTTGGGACCCAGGAGAGAGACTAGAGCAGTGGTTCTCAAACTTTTTGAGCTGAGCCCCCCCTTTGAGTTACAATTTTTGCTTGCACCCCCTGACCCAGACAAAAAGTGGTGAATCAGGATATGGAGATGGTGCTTCTTCCCCGAGCCCCGCTGTGCGCCATCGCTGCTCACTCCCTCGAATGTTCCTCTGTGCCCCCGCACACTGGACTAGAGAGATGGAGAAAAGTGTCTGTTCTTTCACCCAATCACAGAGATCCTATTGACTTCATTGGGGCAGGATCATACCCAAAGAAAGCATACTTCCTGGTGCAACACAAATGCGAAGTCCCCTGCAGGCATAGTCTGATTAAAAGCTGTCTCAGAATGGGGAATAGGGAAAGCATATGTAGGGTATCCAGGTAAGTCGTGGTACATCTCTAGCCTCATTGTAAGGGTGTTGTTCTGCTCTCTCTACACAAACAAAATTCCCATGTTATCAAGAGTGTTCAAATGGTAAGCTGTCTGGCGCAGGGATTGTAGGAACAGATTTTTGATAGCCCAGAGACCAGTAACATGCTTAAACCACTGCCAGTAGCTGGAATACCAATTGTGCTTATTGCTGAAAGCAGCTAAAAGGAGGCCTTTCTGAAATCTTAGCACGACTAACAGACCAGGAGGGGAGGGGTCAGTGACCAGAAGGAGTAAACATGACCCTCTGCCCTCCCAACTTTTTCCAAAGCATGTGGTTTTGCAAGATGGAAAGCCTGGCAATAGTTAACTATCACTAGACAGCTGGTTAATTGATGGAAAGTTTCTCCATCTAACTAATGGAAAACTACAGGCTGGAAATCTCCACACTTAGCTTCTGCTCAGCAGGGTGGTCTTTTTTTTTTTCGATGAACACGCTATGTAATACTAACAAATTGGGTATAAAAAGAGGAAGAAATCTGAGCTCGTTGGACCCTTGAACGCTTGGACACCTTTCAAGTTCCCTTGCAGATGGAAGGCCAGCCACTGGGCGTTTGCAGTTATCCACTTGAGACCTCCTCAAGACTCTGAGTAAATATGAATCTGGGATGTTTGTGGGTGTTTTACTAACCTGTTGTGGACACGTGTAAGTGCTGGAGACAAAATAAAGTAAATCTTTTAAGTGAAAGCACTCTTGTATGGTGCTGTTTGTGCCAGCCACCTATCAGTTAGACGGCCATGTCTCGGTTGATTTATTTCCTGCTACCGCCTCGCCAACAGTAAAAGTAACCAAGAGCTTTGGGTTCAGAAACCCTGGATAACAGGGACCATCTTTTTGTTTATACAGCACCTAACACAATGGGGTCCTGGTCCATGACTGAGACCTGTAGCTGCTATCACAATCCAAATAATAAATAGGAGCAGCATGTTGGGGTGGGACAGGGTACAGCTCCCCCTTCTTCTGCTGCTGTTTCCTCTCCTCTCGATGACTTGGAAGAACAGTGTGCCCTCACAGCTCCCCAGTCCCTTTTGGCTGTGGCTGGGAGGCCTCACTCTCCTATTTCTATCTACTCTAGATCACAGCACATAAGCCAGTGGGAGTTTTCTGCGAATAAGGACTGAACAGCAGAGCTCTGAAAATTCCTGTTAAATTTCCCCTTTTCCCACCTCCCAAATAATTCATGCACTGTAGGAAGGTAAGAGACATTGGATTGGGAGAAAAACTATTCCAAATTAATTAAGCAAGTGACTTGCTCCTATGATTTTTTTTCCTTTCCTGAGTCCATGTTATATAAGAAAATGGGCCAGTTATTTTTTAAATACTTCAATCTGAGTGGTGGGGATGGGGAAGAGCATTAAGCAAGAATTATGTGCATTGCGTTGCCATCCATTCTGACATGTCAGTTCAGAACAGTTGGTAACATGGTGACAGGCTGCAGCACTTCATTATCATAATCTGCTACCTTTAATACAGTATTTGACATTTCAGTCAGACACAGCTTTGTTCCTAAGCTGGCAACTGCTTTATGCTTTCCACCCAAGAATATTGCCATATTGGACACATGTACCATACCGGGCTAAAGAAGCTGTGTTTATATACTAATGTCAAACTAGTGATAGTAAGATGCAAAGCAAAAAAACCAAACAACTCTAACTTTAAAAAAGTAATGATGAAGAACTGAGCAATCCCATAAGATCTGACCAACTCACCCTCCATTTTTGTTAAAATGAACAAAATTCCCTGATTTGCTGTTTCCAGTGAGGGACTGTAGTGGTGCAGGTGTCCCACTCCAGTAGGGGGTGGGGCAGAAGCAGCCAGGGAGGCTGTGTAAACCTGCAGCGAATTAGGGCAAAGCTTGTTAGGAGCCAGACAGGAGGCAGCTGCTGGGGCAGCCCAGCAGGACAGTTTCTCCATGACTAGCAAGGACGAAGGACTGGCTCCTGAAGTAAGGAGGTAACACTTGGACAGAGCCGTTCTGGGCAGGCTTGGGGTAGCAGAGAGAGGGCTCCCGCCTGTGACCTGCCAGGCTGTGGCCCCTGACTAGAAGGGCTGAGAAGGTACAAGGGGCCAAAGGGGAAGTGGCCCAGGCAAGATCGTCGGACAAGGGGAGAGGAGAACGGAGAGAGGCTGCCGCTAGAGGGTCTCTGGATCGGGACACAGAGTGTCTCTGGATCGGGACACAGAATAGTGGTTGGGCCTGGGTCTCTCCCCTCCCCCCCCCCCACTTGCACTGAACCTGGCCACAGAGGAATGCAAGACTGCAACTTGCCCTGAGGTGAGGAGCTAGACTTTGGGTTGTGGTTGGCCGCTGTGGCAGGTGCAAGCCAAAGGACTGCTGTAATCCCTGGAAGGGGGGTAAGAAAGAAGTAGGGGGCACTGCAGGAGGGCAGTGTCCTGAAGAGGACACCGCTGGGTTGGGGAGCAATGCGGGTTCGAAACAGTGGAGTAGATCAGACAACGGGCAAGATGCCATGCGCAGAGGCTGCTCCAGACCTGGACTGAGCTAATTCCCGGAGCAACCAGCAGGAGGTGCTGCGGTGATGAGTCCTGAGCCCATTACAGGGACTATGCAAAATATCTGACTATGAAAAATATCTTTCATCCTTAGCTATGTGGGGCAGCACCTTGTTGTGACATCACACCCTATATTCTTAATATAAATATTGTTGATATGAATATGGCAATACTAAGATTTTTTATGCAAGATGGGTCATGTGAGGTATCATTGAAAAGGTTATGATCTACTGAATGTGTTTATCCAATTTGTATGCACGTATCCTTTCTGTATCTGAAGTTAGGAATGCTGACTTTGTAACAATTACAACTGTGTGTGTACTTGGGGAAATGCCCACCAGACAGTAGGCCATCAGCCTGAGTGGGCCATTAGGAAGAACAATAAGACTTGGAGGATACTAATCTCCTGCCTTCCTGAGAAGCTTCCTGGGTTTCTGCTTTGATGCTGCAAGATCATGTGATGATGTCACCTGGTACAGAGTACCACCTTAGACACTGCTGGTATTTTTCCACTGGAAACAAAGGATTCCCACCTTATGTAAATTCTATTTAAGGCTGGGAAGTGAGTCAATCAGGACTCTTCTCCATTGCCTCTCCCCTCCCCCCCGCCCCTGCTCCAGAAGGAAGACTGCTAGGAACACCTGAAGGAACAAAGGGCTTATCTACACTGGTAATTAACAGCGCTGCAACTTTCTCGCTCAGGGGTGTGAAAAAACACTCCCCTGAGTGCAGCAAGTTGGAGCACTGTAAAGTGCCAGTGTCAACAGTGCCCTGCTTGGAGCTACGTTGAGGTCGGTTTTTTTTTAGAGTGCTGGGAGATCACTTTTTTACAGAGCTGTGCCATGACCACAACAAGGCACGTTAAAGTGCTGCCATGGCAGGTCTTTAGTGTTGCCAGTGTAGACTAGCCCAAAGGAACTAAGCAGGGGAAAGGCAAGGGCTGAGTTCAGGCTGACACAGGTGTCAAGCCTGTAAAGAGAGAGAACTCTACAACCTGCCTAAAACAACATTTAGGGTGAGAAATTACTATTTGTAACCTGTTTCTTGAGTGTATTAAGCTTAGTTTGAATGTTTTGTTTTATTTGGTCAGTAATTTGCTTTGCTCTGTTTGCTATCCCTTATAATCACTTAAATTTACCTTTTGTAGATAATAAACTTATGTTTTCTTTATTTCAAAACCCAGTTTGTGCAATTCATATGGGGGAGGAGGGAGGTGAGGACAAATAGCTGTTCAAATGTCCCTCCACATTGAGGGAGGGGGTGATTTCTCTTTCTATACAGCGCAAGACAATATTCTTTTGGGTTTACATCCCAAAGGAGGTGTGCATGTGAGTGCTGGCCATTCCCCTAGCTGAGTCTTTCCGCAGAGAGCTGATCGCAGACTCTGTGTGATTCCACAGTTGGGTGTGTCCCTACTTGTGTGTGTGCTGGAAAGGGGCTTCAGAGCTGGTCACAACAACACAGAGTCAGGGAAGCACAGGCTGGTGGGACAGGTGGGCTCAGTGGGACCCCAAAATACCAGGTGGCACCCCCAAAAGGGGGGGTCCAATGCATCACACTTGTTTCATGAGTAGTCCCATTAAAATCAGTGGAATTACTTAGTGTGAGTCAACATGGCAGAATCTGGCTATAAGTGACTTGCACAATTTTTAGACCAAAGAGGTCTAAATACTTTGGGCCCGATTGTCCTCTCGTTTACAATGGTGCAAGACAGAAGTAACTCCATTAGAGGTGTTTGAGTTGCGTCTGTGTGAAACTGATGTTCTCGGTAGTGTTAAACAGTTGTGGTATAATTCCACCCCATAAGTAGCTTAGCTGTGGTGCATGAAATTAGTCGTACATGTGGTTTGTATAATATCTTTTGTGAGACCCTATAAAGTAAGATTTTTATCAAATTCCATGTTTTAGCAAAAATATCTAATATAAGAAAATCTAAGATTAAAGCCTAAAGTCACCTCATTTGATCTAAACTGATTTCACTACTAGCAGTAGAATAAATAGATGATTTCCAATAGTGCTTTGATTTATCTTGGTTAGAACATATTCTCTCAATAATTCATGTGCTATAGTACCAGCAGTCTCTCTTTTATTAAGGGTAAACTATTTTTTTCTACTGCTAGGTTTAAAATACCACATAGGGTACCTCTACAGGATCTGTGAATTGAACTGTTTACAACTTTTTCCTTCTTATAGACCTCTTAATTGGAGGTTGATTGTGAGGAATAAAAGCTTGAAGCCTGTGGTCATATTGGCATATGAAGCCCACTGCCTGGAAGGAACCAAAGTTAAAACTTCTTTGTCAGAGAATCAGACAAGCCAAAAATATCCTGATGTTTTGTGTTGTGACAAAGTTCCTCCTCTACCTTGGTGGGTCCTGCGCTTATTGCCAGATTTGCTCACCTCAGTGATCTTCCCCACAGTCTCTTCCTGTGTCTGATCAGGAGTGAGGAGGTTTGGGGGGAACCCGGGCCTGCCCTCTACTCCGGGTTCCAGCCCAGGGCCCTGTGGATTGCAGCTGTCTATAGTGCCTCCTGTAACAGCTGCATGACAGCTACAATTCCCTGGGCTACTTCCCCATGGCCTCCTCCAAACACCTTCTTTATCCTCACCACAGGACCTTCCTCCTGGTGTCTGATAATGTTTGTACTCCTTAGTCCTCCAGCAGCACACCCTCTCACTCTCAGCTCCTTGCACCTTTCGCTCCCAGCTCCTCACACACACTTCCTCTCCTCTGGCTCCCCACCTGACTGGAGTGAGCTCCTTTTTAAACCCAGGTGCCCTGATTAGCCTGCCTTGATTGGCTGCAGGTGTTCTAATCAGCCTGTCTGCCTTAATTGGTTCTAGCAGGTTCCTGATTACTCTAGTGCAGCCCCTGCTCTGGTCACTCAGGGAACAGAAAACTACAAATGGAGTTATTCGGGAATAGCTATTGTGCTTTAAATTCACACCCTTCCTTAATCCAAATTAACGTTAAAGTGTAGACAAGTGCTAAACACTGCTGTCCAACAGAGGAGCTGGTTTAACTGAAGACTGTCTTTTGGGAAAGAGTTTGGCAGGAGCTGGGCAACACTGCTGACACCAGCAAGTTGGTTACCACATTAGGATCATTACAAAACATTAAAGATCTGCATCTCCAAGTTGAATAGACATGGAAAAAAACAGCCCCAGATCACTGTGAGGGAACTGTGAGTAACTCCAGATCTTTAGGAAAAACTGGCAATGACTTTCAGCGCTAGTTATTGGTTTACCTTTTCAAGGCTATCTTTACTTTTAAAAAAATGAAAGATGAGAATAGTCCTGACAATTCTAGATCCCCAGAATTATTGTGGGTGAAAGAAAAACTTGATGCTTGACACATGCAAAAAAGGGTGGCTTTGTTATCATATAACATTACACTATATCACAATATCATGTAATACAATCTGTAGCACAGGAAAAAAAATCTACATCTACATATAAAACAGACATCTCAGCAGGCACACATAATAACTTGTTTAGAACTGAACAACCAAATCATTATTAACGCTGCACTGGCATATGCCTTAAAGTTATGGATTAACTCTTCTTGCACAAAATGTGATTCTAGTAGGTCCAGTAACAAAAAGGTTTTCGTACTGCCTGCTTTTATCACTCCTCCCATATATCCTTGGCCAACAAGCTCTGCTGAAACGGCACTTTCCAATATGAGAATTTAATGCCATCTTCATACACAAAATTAGATCAAACATCGTCCTCTTCCATAGTTCCACAAGAGCAGCTAAACTAAATACTTTTGCCTTTGCACAATATGGGTCCAAATAAGTAAAATAATAGTATTGTAGAAGGGGTTAGTGGTTTATATCAATCTCAGACCTGATTAAAGCTGATGGGTTTATTCAGCACCTTTTGTTTAGGCTAAATGAAAGGTGCATATAACTCCCCCTCTGTGTATTGATAGCTGAAAGAATAGAAGCCACCACCCAAGGCACTGGCCAGCATGGCAAGACCTGAGCAAGTGAAGCCATATGGGCTGAGAGGTTCCCTTGGGGACTGATTGTGCATGCAAGAGCTGGGTCAGTGATTATTTGTTTGTGTGGGAAGTAGAGAGCAACCAGAAAGTGAGAGAAGCAGTGTGTTGTATCACCATGCAATTTACTAACAAACTTCAACAGGACTTTATTTTTAAAGTGGAAACCTCTTTACCAAGCTGCTGCTGCACCCTCTGTAACTCTCACTCTGCCTCCTAAACTCCTCCCCCCTCCTTCCTGTTTCCTGTCCTTTCGGACTCCCAACAGCCAGTACTCCCAGTTCTAATAGTCACAAGCAACATCTAAACACCACACAGTGGTGAGTTAGGCCCTGGGGAAAAGTGTAGAGAGCGTTTCTCTTGACCACAGTACTCCCTGGAATGGCAGGCCTGGCTTTCTGAACAAGGAAACTGTGTTCAGGGACTGTTTCTTTGCACCAAAGAAATACCTGAATCATGTCATCAATTTCTTCTCTGTACAGAAACAATCCAGCAAAGGCCTGAATATTGGCTAATGTCTTGGCTCAAAAAGAGGCAACAATAACAAGTGTATGCAGGATTCCACCATTGTTGCTGAGAAGTTTTTAATTAAAGAATCTTCCATTTGGCTAAGAGTGGAGTTTCTCTCACAATATGGTCACAATCATTAGGCGAAAACCTGGCCATAAATCAGTGGCAAAACTCCCATTGACATCACTAGGACCAGGATTTCACCCTGAAATTAGCATAAAGTGTAGGTCTTCCCTGAAAAGTGCTTCAGTACAAATGGCTTCGTAGGTACCAAATCCATGTGTCACTGATTTTTCTAATATTTTTTTCTCATTTTGCACATATATTGATGCTTATTCTGATTATCAGCCCCATCTCCAACTCTCACCATTGGGTTTGCACAGATAGAACAGAAGGACTGATCTACAGACAAAGGAGTCACACTTGCATATCTCAGGGCATAATTTGGCCTACAGCCTCCTTTATTCCTGGTGACTGTTAGAGAGGGGGAAAGAACCGAGTCGGAATTTCATCAGAGCCCAAGGTCAGTTTGTGAGGGTGACAGGAACAAACACCTTTATTCTTACAAACTGTAAAAAAAATCTGCTACTTAGATCAGTGAGACACAACAGATATGGAAGTCCATGATGCTACTTTTTACAAAAACACTTTTTAGTAAAGTTGCCCCATACATAAGTTCCTCTGCAATGCTTCAGAATACTGTAGGCAGATGAAGCCTTAAACAAAACCTTTTGACAGTATGACATCCCCAAGGCAGTAGCAGCTGGATATTTTTTCTCCAAATAGTTCTGTTTGTTTAAACTGATCCTATTACTATAACCAGGTATTTTAGGCCAAATTTAAATGCACTACAAAATAAATCCACATTAGTGCATGCCTGCTTTTGCTTTACCTGAATAGGAATTTGTGTTCCCTTGTTGTTTCTCACACTCAGATAGCCTTGCAGCATCTATTATGTTTGTTCTCATCAATTTTTTTTTTACAAACCAATGATGCCCGTCTCTTAATTTTACTTTTTCCAGAGGATACAGATTGTTTTTTCTTGCATTTTTAATTAAAATCCTTGAATCCCTGTGTCATTTTGATTGCCTCTGGCACTACAAGTATTTTTACTAGATGCACACGGTAGAAGCACTTTGCCTTATCAGGATTCTCGTAGTTTTTTTCAATTAACTTCCAAGTATACATAGTCTAATTCAATATTTTACATTTATCCTTATAAAAGCTTATTCTTCTTTTGTATGGTGATAATGGAACAATGTAAGCAGGGCCGGGTCCAGGCGCCAGCCGACCAAGCACGTGCTTGGGGTGGCACCTTGGGGTGGGGCGGCAGTCGGGTTTTGGGGTTTTTTTTTGGTTCGTAGGGGGAGCGCTAGATTTTTTTTTTCCAGCGGCGTGGCGCTCGGGAGTGGGGCTTGGCGCGGCGCTCGGGGGGAGGGGGCTTGGCACGGCGCTCGGGGGGGCGGGGGCTTTGGGCAGCGCAGCATTCAGAGGGGGGGCAGGGGCTTGCGTGGCACTCAGGGGCGGGGCTTCAGATGGCGTGATGCTCGGGGGGGCGATGGTTTCGGCGGCACGGCACTCACAGGGGGGGTACGGCGGGGCGGCGCTCTTCTTATTTCTTTGGGGCGGCAAAAAAGTTAGAGCCGGCCCTGAATGTAAGCAAGGGTGTGACTATAGTTGGATCATAAGGTCTCTTGTCCAGTTGAGAGCAATAGGGGTAGCAATGTGAATGGCTGTGACATCTCCAGGATGAGCATAGATTGGGCAATCGTCCATGATGTGTCTGACAGTTTGCACAATGCCACTGTTGCAGCTTGGTGATTCCCTTGTTTAGCATCCATGGAGTAATTATACATATCTTCCATGAAAGATTATTGTACTGATGAATGATATCAAAGTAATGTCTTAAATCTTCCCAGGACCAACACCTCTCTGGAATTTTAGTTTGTAAATGGGAGTGAGGAGAATCAAAAATTAAGTTGATATGAATGTAATAAGGACGAATCAATAATAGACAAGAACAAACAGAGACAGCAAGCAAAAGTAAAACAGAGACAAGCATGATATGCTATGAACAAAGTCACAAATAGCAGTTCTTGGTTGCTTTGACACACTCTCTTTGTACAGAATACATGAGTGGATCTATAACAAAGTGGAGGAGTGTGTTGAATCTCAGAATTATGCAGACACATCTTAGGATGGGGGGGTCTAAACATAAAGTCTTTGCTTCTTTAGTTGCCAAACAAAGGATCTGCTTTGGATTGTTATCGAGTGGAACCCATCATCAACATGGAAGCATGTCCTCTGGAATGGTGGTTGAAGCCTGAAGGGACACATTAATCTTTAGTGCATCTGGCACCCTAGGTGCTGACTCCATGGGTGCTCTGGGGCTGAAGCACCCACAGGGGAAAATTAGTGGGTGCTCTGCACCCACCGGCAGCTCCCTGCCCCCTTGGCCCAGCTCACCTCCTCCTCTGTTCTGCCTCCACCTCCTCCCCTGAACGTGCTGCTTCTCCCTCTAGCTCCCAGTGCTTCCCACTGTGAAACATCTGGGAGGGAGGGGGAATGCGGCACACTCGGGGAAGAGGCAGGGCTGGGGCGGGGATTTGGGGAAGGAGTCCAATAGGGGCAGGGAGGAGACGGAGTTGGAGTGGGGACTTTGGGGAAGGGGTTGTAATGGGGGTGGGACAGAGATGGAGTCGGGCCAGTCCTGGGAAAAGTTGGCACCTATGTCTGGCATGTAAATATCTTACGACGATGGTTACAACAGTGCCATGCGAATGCCTGTTCTCACTTTCAGGTGACATTGTAAACAAGAAGTGGGCACCTTTTATCTCCTGCAAATGTAACCAAACTTGTGTGTCTGAGCGATTGACTGAAGTAGGACTGAGTGGACTTGTAGACTCTAAAGTTTTACATTGTTTTATTTTTGAATGCAGTTATTTTTTTGTACATAATTCGACATTTGTAAGTTCAACTTTCATGATAAAGCGATTGCACTACAGCACTTATATTAAATGAATTGAAAATACTATGTCTTCTGTTTTTTACAGTGCAAATATTTGTAATAAAAAATAAAGTGAGCACTTTACATTTGTATTCTGTGTTGTAATTGAATTTAATATATTTGAAAATGTAGAAAACATCCAAAAATATTTAAATAAATGGCATTCTATTATTGTTTAACAGTGCAATTAATCACGTGATTAATCGCGATTCGTTTTTTTTAATCGCTTGAGAGCCCTAATTATATGTAATATTTTAATCATACCAAAACAAATATTTTACCTTCTCAAAACTAAAAACTTCCGATGGATCTGAATCAGATTAACAATTCTGACTTTTTGTTCCATTTAAGAACAATTTTTGTTCAAAATGTCAGACTTTCCCATGAAATGAAAATTCTTTTTTCCAACCAGCTCTAGCTATATTATGCTAGGGTTTTTGTTTGTTTTTAGTATACCACAGAAAACCTATATTAGCCCTGAGTGCTGTCTCTTCTTGGGAACTGGTTTAGAGCCCACTGAAGGCAGGCTTCCATTGACTTCAGATTTTTTTGGATCAGCTCCAGAGATTAAATTCAGCCAGAGCTGTCCGGAGCAGAGCTCCAGTAAGTATTTTCAAGCCTGTGGAAGCCCTGGTGTGCCCCGCAGGACTTGAGCCCTGAACCCCAATGCCTTCTGCAGGGTTCTGGGAAATACTTCATGAGAATTTAAGCCCTGATCAGCCTCCTAAACTGACATAGACTGTGGAACAAATCCTCAATTGGTGTAGATCAGCATAGTTCCATTGACTTCAAGGAATATTGATAAATTTAGCTGAGGATGTGGGTCAATATCTAAATTTAGGATTATCATAGCACCACACTATAGGTGTTCTATACTATTTCTTTTCTAGTGTATCAAATGACATAATCATGATTTACATTCCAAGTTACCCAGTCCAGAAACGCATAAGTCTCTCTCTGGAGCAAACTCCTTTTTTATGCAGGATACAAGAGTATATTGGACTGGACTTTTAAAATATGACCTAATTTAAGAAACCCTTAGTCATTTTAATAACCATCACGGAGTTTTAAATCACTAATATCTGTTTTTCCTTCCCTCTCCTCTGATACTGTGTTCCTAGCTCAATATCTCACTTGGATCACTTTCATAAATATAGATCAGTTCCAAAGAAGTGCTAAGCCATCCTCTAATCCAAACTCTTTTGGCATTTATTTTACTGAATTACTCTTTTCTGAAGCAATTTCTCTTGTTTATGGCATCAGTTGACTAGTCCCACTGATTTAAGTGTCAGCCAGGATTTGCTCTTCTTTCAGAACCAATACTCCTTCTCCCCTCTTATATCCCCCGCCCCCGGTGCTATTATCGTCTATGATTTTAACTGATACTATTTGAAACAATAGTTCCTTTTTTCTTTTTAAGATGCAGATCTTGGGCTTGCTGCTGTGAGGTGCTGCTTATTCCTGGGGGTAAAATTCCTGAGCTCTTCAATACCCACATGTAGCAATTTAATAATCTGTGGAATTCAATTGCCTGGATTATTTAGGAACTATTATTATGCTTGTCTGGATCCAAACAAACAGACTCTTAAAAAGTTCCCTAACTGCGGATGGGCCACAAAGGCTTTGAAAGAGCCATTGGACATGGAATATGATGATGATAATGGGCAGAAACAAGTTTTTCTCTCAACCAAAATTCTCATCTATGTCAAAGGCCTTATTTGGCCTAATTATAAATAGTGAACAATATCAATACTTATCTTATTTATAAAGCAAGGCCTTTCGTCCAAATAAGAACAAGGAAACATTCAAAGGTGGGGAATTCATAACTGATAAAAGGAGCTACACCTCTACCTCGATATAACGCTGTCCTTGGAAGCCAAAAAATCTTACTGTGTTATAGGTGAAACCGCGTTATGTTGAACTTGCTTTGATTCACCAGAGTGCGCAACCCCTCCTCCCCTCACCCCCGGAGCACTGCTTTACTGCGTTATATCCAAATTCATGTTATATCGGGTGGCATTATATCGAGGTAGCGGTTTACTTCCCCGCACAATACACAATTAGATTGTGGAACTCATTGCCATGGGAAGAATGCAGCTTCAAAGATAGTTTCCCTACCTCCAATGTTTTGATTATGACAACACTCTCTTTGCATCCTTTCGCTGGCTCCCGCTTTTGTATTATTCAAGCATAGGACACTTGTCTTCATTTTCAAGGCCCTTCACAACCTATCCCCACCATACATATCTTCTCTCATTCAGTGTTGAAAAGTTGACTCCCACCTCCTATCAGCCATGATGCCTCCATCACCCATTTCTAAACTTTCAAACAGGCACTTTCATTCTTGTTTATACTTACATTGTAAGCTCTTTGGGGAAGGAGCCATTCTTTTGTTCTGTGTCATAGATTCTATGCCCAGAAGGGATGATTGTGATCATCTAGTGTGACCTCCTTTATAACATAGGACATAGAACTTCCTCCAAAATAATTCCTAGAGACTATCTTTTAGAAAAACATCAAGTCTTGAAATAAAAATGTACACCCTATTTCCAGTCTTAATTTGTCTAACTTCAACTTCTAGCTATTGAATCATGTTATACCTTTCTCTGCTAGATTGAAGAGTCCATTGTTAAATATTTTTTCCCCTCGGTAGATACCTATTGACAGTAATGCAGTCATCCCTTTACCTTTTCTTTGTTAAAATAGATTGAGCTCTTTGATTCTATCACTATAATGCATGTTTCCTAGTCCTTTAATCATTCTTGTGGCTCTTCTCTGAACCCTCTCCAATTTATCAACATCCTTCTTGCATTGTGGGCACCAAAACTTGACACAGTATTCCAGCAGCAGATGCACTAGTGCCTTATACATAGGTAAAATAATCTCTCTACTCTTACTTGAGATTTCCCTGTTTAGGCATCCCAAGACCATGTTAGCTCTTTTGGCCACAGCATCACACTGGGAGCTCATGTTCAGTTAATGATCCACCAAGACCCCCAAATCTTTTTCAGGATTGCTGCTTTCCAGAATAGAGTCCCCCATCCTGTAAGTATGGCCTACACTTTTTGTTCCTAGATGTGTATGTTTGCATTTCACCATATTAAACTGTATATTATTTGCTTGCAGCCAATTTACCAAGAGATCCAAATTTCTCTGAATCAATGAGCTGTCTTCTTCATTATTTGCCACTCTTCCAATTTTTGTGTCATCTGCAAACTTTATCAGTGATTATTTTGTTTTCTTACAGATCATAGATAAAAATGTTAAATAGCATAAGGCCAAGAACCAACTCCTGACAGATCCCCTGGAAATACACTTACTTGATGATAATTCACCATTCACAGTTACATTTTAAGACCCATCAATTAACCAGTTTTTAATCCATTTAATATGTGCCATGTTAATTTTATATTCTAGTTTTTTAATCAAAATGTCATGTGGTACCTAGTCAAATGCCTTACAGAAGTCTAAGTATATTACATCAATGCTATTACATTTATCAACCAAACTTGTAGTCTCTTGTTAATTTTTTTTATTAGTTTGACAAGATCTAGTTTCCATAAACCCATGTTGATTGGCATGAATTACATTACCCTCCTTTAGTTCTTTAACTAATAGAGTCCAGTAGCAGCAGCTGCATTATCTTGCCCAGGATCAATGTAGGGCTGACAGGCATATAATTATCCAGGTCATCCCATTTACTCTTTTTAAAAAATTAGCACAACATTAGGCTTCTTCTGGAACTTCCCCAGTGCTCCAAGGCTCATTGAAAATCAACATTAATGGTCTAACAAGCTCTACAACTTGCCTCCAAAAGTTTTAAAAGAGCTATCTATCTGAACCTGCTGATTTAAAAATAGCTAAGTTTAGTAGCTTCTGTTTAACATCCTCCAACGAGACCACTGGAATGGAAATAGTTTTATCACCATAAGATGAGGCTATATCATCTGTTTTTTCCCTCAAATACAGAACAGAAATCTATATTGAACACTTCTGCTTTTTCTGCATTATTATTGATAATTCTACCATTTCCATCTAGTAATGGACCAATACCATTGTCAGGACTCTTTTTGTTGCTAATATATTTTAAAAACTCCTCCATTGTCCTTAACTCTGCTGGCCCCAGATTTCTCCTTGTGTTCCTTTGCTTTCCCTTTCAATTTTCTACAATTCCTAACTTCTGATTTATATTCTTTACTGTCAACTTCCCCGTTCTTCCATTTGTTTATATATATAAAATTTTATTTTTTACAGTTGCCTTCACTTTCCCCTCTAAACCAGGTCAGTTTTTAAATCAGCATGGCCTTCTTTCTTGATTGTGAGATTGCAGCTCTTTGGGCATCTAGTAAAGTGTTCTTAAATGATTCCCAATTATCATTCACATTTTTTATTACATTTTTCCTCCCAGTTGATTTGGCTCAAAATTGCATTCAGCTTTGTGAAATTGGCTCTATTAAAGCACCAAGTATATGTATTGCAGGTCTGGACTTTGTTCCTCTTGCACATTATAAGTGTGATCAAGGTAAGTTACCAGTAATGTTTAGTTCTGTGACCAGATCTTCTTGCTCTGTTAGGACAAGGTCTAAGATAGAATTCCCGTGTGTTGGCTGGTTAGGAAATTGTCATCTGTTATGTTTAGAAATTCCAAGGATGTTTTAGTACTGGCAGCATGAGACTTCCAGCATGTCACTCCAGCTGAAGTCCCCCATGCTTTCCCTGCCTCCCCACCCCGCCCCCGATAGGCACATAAGGAAGTAGTCCTACTGTTCCTAGCATGATTTGGTGCTCTATTGCAAACAACATCTTGTGCTTTATCTATTAGGACATTAATCCATAAGCATTTAAGATAATTTTCTTCTGAGTTATCTAATTCAGAAACAGGCAATGCCATTTTTGACAGACTAACATTCTCCCATCCCTTTTGTCCAGTCCATCCTTCTTAAATAGGTTTTAACCATTGATTTTATCATTCCAGTTGTGTTAATCATCCCACCAGGTTTCAGTAATAAACAATTCCAGTTCCTTTTGTTTATTACCCAGGCTCTTAGCATTGATGTAAAGACAATTAAAGAATTTCTTCTCTTCATGACCTTGGTTCCTTGATTAATTTTGTTCTCAAAAGCTCAATTTTTGGAGTGTTCATATCTCAGTGCTTTTTACCCTCCACTTCTGATATTAGTTTCACCCCCTCCTGACTACTCTAGCCAGCCTGTCCCTGAGGAGACTGATGCCCCTTCTACTGAGATGGTATCTGTACAATGGGGTCCTGATCTATGACTGGGGCCTCTAGGTGCTATAATGACAAAAATAATTAATAATAATAAGAACTTAGACTCAAAAGGGGATTAGGCAATTATATAGATAATAATATCCAGACTTCTTATAATTAATTTAACAAATTTTGGAAGGGATATTAAACATCCTGTTTCATGATTCAAGCCAATCTCTAACTATTAGAGATCAGGATAAGAGCTAAGGGAGGCAACTTATCCTCCATTTGTCTACTCCAGGGTCTTTCTACACCTTCCTCTGAAGTGGTGGTGGCCACTCGTGGAGACAGGATAGTAGACCAGATGGATCTCAACGCTGAACCAATTTGTTCCTATGACATAATTGTGACAGGTCCCCCCCCCTGGGGTGCCACCTGGAACTGGGGTGTGCCACCAGCCTGGGCTCCCTCTCACACTGTACTGCTGTGATAAGCTGCAAAGCCCTCCAGCCTGCACATTCACCAGCACACATACAGGTAGGGACACACCCAGCTGCAGTTACATGCAGGCTCTCTGACCAGCCCCTGAATGGAAAGGCTACTCTCAGCTCCTCAGGCATGCACCCCCTCTGGAGTATAAACACAGAATTAGACCATCTTGCACTGCACAGGAAACTGTACAGCGTAAGCTCATAAAATTTGTCCCCTCCCTCAATGCGGAGAGGAATACGCAACAGCCTTTTGCCCCTGAGTTATGATTCCCACACACTTCTGCTTTAGATAAAGCAAAAACAACTTTATTAACTACAAAATACTGACATCCCAAGATGGAGTCTAGAGACATGTGGTTTCATCACATGTCATTATAGAATCATAGCAGCCATTACTCGGGGGTTGTGTGTAGCATTCTCAGGAAGGCTCCCCAGGAGGGAGATAAGCTTCTTCTAAGGTCTATTGCCCTGAATAGGCCCTTTCTCAACCGGCTATCTAGACATCTTGTCTAGTGGGCTTTACCCAGGTATAACTACATTTGAAATACAAATACATAGTCAATATTTATAACTTCAAATACAAAAATGATACATGCATACAAATAGGGATAACCATATTCAGCAAATCATAACCTTTTCAATGACATCTCACATGACCAGTCTTTCATTAAATACATTACAATTATGTTATAATCATATCATAATATCAAAAATCTCATTGTGAAGAATATGGGGTGCAGTGTCACAATAATAAATATATATCAGAAGAACACAGCAAAAACATCAACAATGCATGACAGAGAGTCATTGCCCTTTGATGAACAGGTAGAAGATATAGCCAAGAAGTCATTTTACTATCCGCATTTGGTGAGACAAGTGCAATGCAGGCATTGGTATAGTTATCCATATCTTTGTGATCTCAAAATTTCACTGACATCATGCATTCTACCTGGGCCACTAACAAACTGAAGGTGGTACAAAATGCTGTGGCCCATCTGCAAAGTGAGTGTTTGTGTTAGGAGGAAATTACACCAATGTTCCAAGAGCTCAGTGTTGGAAATTAACCTGGAGCTAATTCCCAGATGGAATTCAAGGTATTAGTTTTAGCCTTTAAAGCCCCAAATGACTGGGGATCAGGTTACCTGAAAGACTGATGCTCTCTTCATTCCCTTCTGCCATGGATGAGATAAGCAGAAGCAGATGAGCTGGAGCTCTTTTGAGATAAAGTGAAGGGATGTGCTGATGGGGTATTTTCCATGAAGACTCTTTGACTCTGAAATTCACTTCCCTCCTGAGTCCACCAGGTGCTCAGATTTCTTACTTTTCTGGTCATGCTGCAAAACCCAATTCTTCTCTGAGATTTTGAGAGTGCTGGTTTGTAGAAAGAGGTTGGTATTTACTTATTGAGGTCCATGGGAGGTATTGGGCACTCAGCAATTATGAAAATCAGGCCACTTATTTTGGAAAATAAATATGGATTTAGAAGCCTTGCTTGAGGATCCTATTATAGAAAATCTTGGCCTTTGTTGCTTTTGATGGCATAAGTCTTATTAATTACATATGTAATTATCAGGGCACTCTAGGTGTGATCCTGTTAATTGGGAAAACATTCTTCATTAAATAAATCCAAAGAACAAAGAAGTATGCTGTTTGGTGAACATACCTCCTCCTACACAGAGTGAACAAAGTCCACATGGAATGAATAGGCTCCTCACCTCAATTACTGTATGTGTTCCTTTCCCTTCCTCAAAAAAAGAAGAGCTAGAATGCTTGAATGGGCTACAGTCTTCCACCAACAATTGAAACTACTTGCTTGATCTGCTTGTTGACCTCAATTGTCTGCAGGCTACTTCTGACTGTCTGTAGAACTTCAGTGAATGTATATGCCCCAGTGCTGGATAAGCATGGAAAAACATTCCTGGACAGTACTATACAAGGAGGTCATTTTTAAAGTAGATCTGTTTCCAAGAAGCCATTCATAATCTCTTCTTGTTAACCTTTATATGAGCTTAATGAATAGTTTGTTTGTTTGGCTCCTCCTGAAACCAATCTAGACAGTCACATATGTCAGATCAATTTGTCCCCAATCCACTCCCAGTCTTGCATTCTGAGTGCTCCTGGCTAATACCAGAAATGTTCATGAGGGTTAAAACTTGATATTTAGACAGAGACTATCCCACTTACTGTCTTGCAGCAAGAGAACCCTGTATGACAGGGCAGAAATGAAACATGGGATGACTTTTGGGCCCCAGTAGCTTGCATTAACTGGTAGAGTGGAATTAATATCTATGACTATATAAATTTCTGCCAGACAAGATTAGTAAAATGCCAGCCCAGATTAGTCCAAATTAATTGGACAGATCTTAATAAGGAAGATAGGCTGAAAAGAAAGACTTACGGTTGCTATGTTAATCTAAGTTTAAAGAAGAGAAAATATAAATGCCTTTCAGATGTGAAAAAATTGAGTAGTTGTAAATGGAGCCCATACATATCTAGCAGGAAATGATGATCTAGTGATTGATTAACAGACAGAGTCCAGACTTCTGGGTGCTATGTCCAACTGCCACCCATTAGCTAGATGAGTAAGAAATCTGAGCTCTCCATTCATCAGTTCCCACATCTACAAAATGGGTAAAATAGGACATTAATTCAGCTCTACCTTTTAGGAAGGTAATATGAAATCTATGTCCCATGGGAAATTCCGACATTTCAACATTTGTCTTTGTCTCAAATGTTATGAAAAGTTGAAATTATGAAATTTTTCAAAGGGAAATTGTTATTTGACATTTTCTATGAAAATGAAACATTTTGACATTCCTGAAATTGAAGTGTTTCATTTTGATTTGTTGAAATAACTCAAAATGTTTCAAGTCATTTAATCATGAAACAGCATTTTCCAATCGTGGCGCACTACTCTGTGGGAACTATAGTTCAGGAATTTGATGTCTTCTTTCTCCCCTATGCCCCAGGCTGTCTGACCAGAATACATCTCCCATGATGTACTCAGGTCATGTGACTTTCTCACAATAGACCATGCAAAGTTTGGTCAGAAGGAAATTCACTTTGTTATGGGAGATTTAGTCCTCCAGGGAGCTACTTTCATAGGGGAGAATGGGGGCCTGAACTACAAGTCCCATAACACAGTGAGCTAATAGCAAAGTGAAGTTTAATTTAATTGATTCAAAGTGAAATATTTAATCTGTTTTCCCAATGGAAAATTGAACATTTTTAGCAAAAATTAAGATTTTCTCACAGAATTTTAATTTTACAAAGACCAAATTTTCTGTCAGATAATCATTCTTTAATTGATACATATAAAATTTCATTGAAGTGAAGCTGGGTTTTCAGGCTTATATTACTGTTTTGCATATATATTACATTATGGAATGTTAGAATTAAGTAACAACAATAAAAACCCAAATATTAGAAACTGAGAAAATTCACAGTTAAGATTGAACTTCCACAACAAGCCATA
Organism: Mauremys mutica; assembly: GCF_020497125.1. Classification (NCBI taxonomy): domain Eukaryota; kingdom Metazoa; phylum Chordata; order Testudines; family Geoemydidae; genus Mauremys; species Mauremys mutica. Next base: position 107,154,270 of record NC_059072.1, read on the forward strand.
GACCAAATAATCACAGCAACCTTCATTCTGCCCCTCGCAGTGTTTATATTCACAATGGATGCTTAGCTGGAAACTTAACTCTGAAGTGGGTGCTGTCAAACTATGGCCTGGTCTACACTATGCGTTTAAACTGGTTTTAGGAGCATTAAACCGATTTAACGCCACACCCGTCCACACTAAGAGGCCCTTTATATCGGTATAAAGGGCTCTTTAAACCGGTTTCTGTACTCCTCCCTAACGAGAGGAGTAGCGCTAATATCGGTATTACCATATCGGATTAGGGTTAGTGTGGCCGCAGATCGACGGTATTGGCCTCCGGGCGGTATCCCACAGTGCACCATTGTGACCGCTCTGGACAGCAATCTGATCTCGGATGCAGTGGCCAGGTAGACAGGAAAAGCCCCGCGAACTTTTGAATATTTCCTGTTTGCCCAGCGTGGAGCTCCGATCAGCACGTGTGGCGATGCAGTTAAAAATCAAAATAAAGAAAGAGCTCCCGCATGGACCATGCGGACGTGATCGCTGTAAGGGCAGGCAAATCTGTTCTATCAGCGCTCCGTTACAGAAGACGAATTAAAAAACATTTTTAAAAAATCTCCAGACAGACGCCATAGCAGGGACTCAGCGCACTGCTGCGTGACAAGCGTAACGGAAAGCCAAGGAATCAAATGGACGCTCATGGACTGGAGGACTCAAGCTATCCCACAGTTCCTGCAGTCTCTCTGAAAAGCATTTGCATTCTTGGCTGAGCTCCAAATGCTTCTAGGGTCAAACACAGTGTCCGCGGTGGGTCAGGGCATAGCTCGGCAATTTACGCACCCCCCCCCACCCCCAGAAGTGAAAGGGAAAACAATCCTCTCTTGACTCTTTTACATGTCACCCTATCTTTACTGAATGCTGCAGATAGACGCGATGCTGCAGCACTGAACACCAACATCCTTGCTCCCCCCCCGCCATGGGTGGCTGATGGTGCAAAACGACTGGTACCCGTCCTCATCATCAGCCTATTGGCACATGGGGCAGTGCAAAAGGGCTGGTAACCATGCTGACTAGCATCCATCAGGTCGATCAAGGGCGCCTGGCCCTAATTTTTCCTGGTAGATGGTGCAGTATGGCTGATAACCATCGTCATCATAGCAACAGGGGGCTGAGCTCTGTCAGCCCCAACCCTTCATGTGTAAAAAAAAGATTCAATTGCCCCTGGACTAGCAGAGGGATGCTGGGCTCCTCTCCTCCACACTCCTTACTGTCCTGTCTGGACTTTCATATCAGCTGGAGGCTGCCTTCCACTCATTTCTCACTAACAAGTCAGTGTGTCTTATTCCTGCATTCTTTATTACTTCATCACACAAGTGTGGGGACAATGCTACGGTAGCCCAGGAAGGCTGGGGGAAGAACGGAATCAACAGGTGGGGTTGTTGCAGGAGCACCCCCTGTGAATAGCATACAGCTCATAATTTCTGCTGGATCTGACACAGAGCAGCTGTGCTCTCTGATACAGTGGTTCTCTAGTACACTTGCCCAAATTCTAGACAGGACTGATTCTAATTTTGGCTTTTGCGCCCCTGGCTAAGAGCAGCCAGGGGCACTTATGACAGCAGCAAATGGTGCAAAACGACTGGTAGCCATGATCATCTTTTTACCAATTTATGGATTGGTAGATGGTGCAGTATGGCTGGTAACCATCTCTGCTGTCATGCAAAAGCAAAAGCATGCTGCTGTGTAGCGCTGCTGAATCGCCTCTGTCAGCGGCATCTAGTACACATACGGTGACAGTCACAAAAGGCAAAACAGGCTCCATGATTGCCATGCTATGGCATCTGCCAGGGCAATCCAGGGAAAAAAGGCGCGAAATGCTTGTCTGCCGTTGCTTTCCCAGAGGAAGGAGTGACTGACGACATTTACCCAGAACCACCCGCGACAATGATTTTTGCCCCATCAGGCACTGGGATCTCAACCCGGAAATTCCAAGGGGCGGGGGAGGCTGCGGGAACTATGGGATAGCTACGGAATAGCTACTCACAGTGCAACGCTCCAGAAGTCGATGCTAGCCTCGGACCGTGGACGCACACCACCGATTTAATGTGTTTAGTGTGGCCGCGTGCACTCGATTTTATACAATCTGTTTTACAAAACCGGTTTATGCAAATTCGGAATAGTCCCGTAGTGTAGACGTACCCTATCATTCTGAACCACTGAGAACCTCTGATAAAAGTTGCTACAGACGTACAAAGAACTAGTTCTACTAGTGTATGTGACCACATTATTATATACCTGAAGTCTGCCCAAAGTTGTTAGAAACCCACAAACTGAACAGGAAATAAGTACTGTGTTCTCCTTCAACGTGACATATGGTTGGTACATTAAAAAGTTAATTCCAGTTCTAGTGGTATAAAGAGTCCAGATATTGCCAATCGTTAAAATGGGGAATGTCACTGGAACAGGTAACACCTCTAAAACTGGAAGGGGTTTTTAAAGTGTGCCTATTGTAATGCTATGGGACCAGTAGTTATGTTTGGGAAACCCAATACCTACTATATCTTCATTTTTACATTTTCTCTGAACAATATAATCCCCCTCATATTAACCTGAGATAATGAATACATGGAGATGGAAATGTAGTTCTTAGTCACAGATGTTGTTTTCATGCAGGTGCTTTGCTGGCTTGTTGAAACAAGCAACAAGGAGGTATTGTGCTCACAAAGATTCACATTTTTGGTAGAATTATGTATCATTAAACCAAATGCACATACTGATTTATTTATTCTAAAACATCCCACACCAGCAAGCAGATGTATCACCAAGCAATGCAGAATATTTAGTGGTTTTATTCCTGTTGGTTCCAAATACAGTGAGGAGGTAATTTCATAAAGCTCTCTGGTGAACGTGATCAGCACAGTAAATTCAGAAAGGTTTAGCTTAGTTCAATTAATTGCACAGTTGCATTACCAACAGACAAAACTGAAATGGCATTGGAAGTTATTGCACACTTAGAAAACCACCTTTTTGTTTCCAATGGAGTTGCAGTGTATAATACTATGGTTATGGGGGCCTTATCAGTACCTGGATGGATGATATGAACTGGATGGTATGGATGGTAGTTACTGAAGAAATTATTTATTGCTGTATCATCTAATGTCACCATAGCATAAACTATTGGCCAGCCCAGCAAACCCTTATGTGGATTATTAGACTAGCCCCATACCATGATAGTAGGCCCACTGGCTCCTTTTCTCCACCCCCCCTCATACTGAATGCTCTTATAAGAGAGCATTACAAAAGAGATAAAGTGCCAGTAGACTGATGCTCCAAATTATGCAGTATTGTTCCTGGGAGGTTTTCAGGACCAATAAAAACTTGTTGACTTGTGCATTGCAAATAGCTTCTTGTCTGCTGCTCTTTACCTGTCACTGGCATCAAGTGCAGGGAGTTGGAAGCTGAGAGTGGCAAACGGCTTCATTCAGCCAGGGAGAAGCAGCATCAGATCAATCTTTCATTTCACGTCATTTGTTTGTGGCAGGGCTGGATTAACCTTTTGTGGGTCTGGCGCCGAACATATTTGTGGGGCCCCATGGGGAATGATCGTAAAAGACAGGAGATCGACATAGAAGTTGTCTTTGACACAGCATTGTGCCAGGTTGCATATTGTGCTAGCTATAAAATAGGAACCTTTAAGATAGAAAAATAGAATGACTGAGACAAAGAGTTCCTTTATGAATTCAGCGTGGCAATTTCAATCTGCATTTGGGTCAAATGGAGTCCCAGTTCAGCAAGAGGAAATTTTCTGTTTCAGAAAGCTGGAGAAGATTTTAAAAGGTCAGCTAATACTAGCCGAAACTGCAGCATTTTGAATTTACTAGGGTTATTCCTGATGTCTGCCTTCAATGGGTTATGTTCATATTTGCTCTTTCTTGCAATCTGAGCTACATAAATTGCTATGCAACCATATAATATTGTTTTCAAATAGACTCATTGGCCCATTTATCTATAGCACTATAATCTGCCAGAAGATTGGGGATTTTTTTTTTATTAAGTTGTGAATATCAGCTCCCTTGGGCATAAAGGTATCATCAACTCAGTACTAGCTTTGACTCATATAAACCTCTACACTTGAAAACATTAATTTTCTTAGAGCTACAGTACAGGCGCTGGGAGCAAGAGCACAGCAGGGTGGAGGTGGTGGGGGTGTCAGTGAGGCTGGGGGCAAGAGCACAATGGGGTGAGGGGAGTTGGTCCCCGGAGTGAGGTGGGGGCTAGGGGCAAGCACAGTGGCGTGAGGTGTATGTGGACAGGATTCCCCCCAGGGCAACACAGAGCTGGTACCTCCCTCCCTCCATCTGAGCGTGACCTTAGGAGCCAGTTCTCTCTCTGTCCAGCTGAGCTGCAGCTCCTCAGGCAGCAGCAGCTGCTCTTCCTGCCTTTCTGGCATGGAGGTTGATTGTGGTTACTCCTGTAACCGGAGTTTTAGTGTCGACGCTGCCAGGGTCCCTTTTCGATCAGACTGTCCGGTCAAAAACTGGACACCTGGCAACCATAATGGGCCCCTTCTGCGTGATGGCCTGGTGAGAGGGCACCATTGGTGCCATAGTAAGCCTGGTACTGGTTTATGGATGAGTATGAATGTGAAGGAGTAAGTAGCAAGTGGGAGCAAGGAAGCTGAAGACCAGAAAGATCAGCAGCTAAAATCATTTAAAAGATCATGATTGTTTAGCAGACAGGGGCTTCATGGCTTTGGAAGGGGCAAGACCGGCACAGGAATGGATCTGGAGAAGTGTGGGGAGTGAAGGATCAGTAGCCCTGCACTGGGTGTCCTGCTTCTCCTCGCTTCTGGTGCTGCTGAAAGTGCTTCAGTAGCGGCTCCTGCCAGCTTGAATAATTAATATTTTCAGACACAACACCCAAAGCAGCCATTTTAATGAAAAAGGGGAAGTGCCGTGGAGATTCCAAGCATCAGTCTGAGCCACAGCTTTCTGTGCTGCTTTTTTGGGTGGAACCCTACTGCAGGAGTTTCAGAAGGCAACATTTCAGGCAAATTTCATTCAGCAATTGGTGCCTCATACAGGATTAAATATCTCCACTCAAAAGGTTGTCATCATTTTGAAATAACTTGGTCTTTCTAGAGGGTATTCAGCCACTGTGCTGCAGTTGGGGCAGTGTGGGACTGCATAGCCCAAGGGGCAGCAGCCCTGTAGGGGGCCACAGGAGGCATTGTGCCTCTCTGCACTCTGAGGAGACCAATCTGCCACAAACCTTTCAGAGGTCCAGCATAGTCCATTCACCAGCCAGCCAGCCAGCCAATCCTGTTAATTGGCACTTAGTAGGGAGGGTAGCCATGGCGCTCCCTTCCCCAAACACTTCTGCACCCTCTTTATGAGGTGTGATTTCTCTGGATGGGGCAGCATTTCACTAGCATTGTCTGTACTCTCAAACTCAGAGATTGCTATTCTGGGCAGACTTTATGGAAAGATCATGGGGAAAGTCTCCTTAATCCCTCTCTCTTGCTGTCCAAAGGGGGCTATAATTTAGCCCACAGCTAGTAGTAGAATGTAGCTGTCACCTGCAGAATTATAGTACAACATAGTAAAATACACATTATGGAAACTCAAATCCTTCCCCATATTTTAATACAGAACAGAATTTGCTCTTTAAGGGAGTGCTAGATATAAGGTAGCAGTTATTGCTGTCGGGAAATTTATCACAAGTGAATAACACTAGTAGAGGGATTAAAATATAGTCTTCACTTAAGATACTTTGTGTTATTTATGAAAATGATTAAGTAGTTTAAAAAAAAATACAGCCACTTCAGTGCTGAATACATTCCATTGGTTTCCTCAGCCTAATGTTTTCAGGAGCCAAGGAGGACATTGGAGACCTTTACTAATCCCCCAAAATCTCATTTCTCTTCATCACCTTTGTGCCCTTGGTCCCAGCATGCTCTAATTACTCATAATTAAACCTATCAACCTCACCACTGTCTGAACAAAAGAAGAGAAAAGGCAGTAGGCAGTGTGCTGCGATATTGCTATTTGTGGGACTGCAGGCAACAAGTTCATGCAATGAATTTGTGACAAGGATGTAAAATTGTTGAGGAGACTGGATGGGTCAAAGGGTTGGTAATGAAACATATTAAGTCCTTTTTATGATTAGGCCACCTGATGGGAATCCAGCCCAGGTAAGAAGTGATCAAAATATTGTTTATATTTGATAGGCAATTAAGCGCCTTTTGGACTTACCATACTAGATTGGACCAGGGACCCATCTAGTCTAGAAACCTATCTCCAACAGTAGCTAGGACTGTGTTGTTCTTTTCAGTAAGGCAGCTAGAATTTGTATTTAACAACTACGTTATTTTTATTCAAACAGTTGATAACAAAGCAAGCTGTCATTGCTGTGTTAAAATGCAGCCTGCGTTAATCTGTTCTGTTCCCTGCAGCCGACCCCACAGCATACAAACAATACCAGCTGCTCCACGCAAGTACCAGCTGCTTCAGAAGATGGTGCGAAAGGCAATCATGGTGTATGTGAAATGAGTATGTGGTCTTTTTCAGACTACACAAGTGTCCATAAACCACTATCACCACTGACACTAGTTGAGATCATTGTTAGCCATCCCAAAAGAGAGGCCTAGAATTGCATGGTAAGAGGAACAACCTACCCTATCCAAAAAGTAGTCCTTCCAGGATAAGGTTGAGACCCGTTGAAAGAGATTTGGAGAAGCTTGCATTACTACTTCCTGTGCATATCGTCTGCAGATAGATAGATAGCAGACTTCACTGGTTTCATTCTGGCACCTTTCATTGTTACTAAACTTGCTTTTTTAAAAATGGCTTCTGGAACCTGGTGTTACTCTTTTATGAGGCTCTGGGACTACTCACAAGCTTAAGGCAGGCTCGTGCTTAAGTACCTTACTGAATCAGAGCCTTAATGCTGCTATTTTAGGGCCTGGTCATTCAATTATTATTCTCTGCCTGCAAGGGACTACAGAATTAGGTCTCTGATCTGGTAACATTTCTAGTTGTTCTATAGCACACATTCATCTCTAGAATTTACCCCCCTCCCCAAACACTACCCCTCCACAAACCCTGCAAGTTACAAATCTGTATCTGTACTGATTTTAATTTGCAATTTTCTAAATAGATACATAGATTTGAAGGCTAAAAAGGACCAGTATGGTCATTTAGTCTGATCTCCTGCCTGATATAGTTCATTGACTTTCATCCAGTAATTCCTGCACTGAGTCCAATAACCTGTGATTGAATTAGAACTTATCTTTTAGCTAGACATGCAATCAACCATTTTCATTTCTGTTTTAAACTTGCACTGAATTGTTCTCACTAAGTGTCTTCTCCAAATAAATGTTTGTTCAAAGAATTGGGGAATAAAATAATATATCATATTGTCTGGAAAAACAAATTACTACACAGCATTCACCTATCCAAGATCAGTGACACAGAATTTCGCATCTTATGTTTTCTTAAAAATAGCTGTCAGAAAGTCGTTAGAACTATTTCAGAGGCACATTTAATGTCTTATTCAAAGCAAACTTTAAATCCCTTAGGCTATGTCATCTATTGTATTCTCTGCACCTGATATGAGTACATTATTAGCCAGTATCTTTAGGTTTATTAATCCACAGCTTGAACAACCAGACTGTCAACTAATTTGCCGATGTAATAGGAAAGGCTTTTCCTCTTCTGCCAAAATTCAATAGGTGGGAAATTCTTGTAAGGACATGAACATTTGCAAAGCAAGACTAGAGCTAAAATAGACCTCCCTGGAATTTCTGCAAAACTCTTTTTTAAAAAAATTATACATATACTAATGGGTAAAAGGGCTGGAGTACTGCATAAACAAAGTGTAGGTCAATACTTTTGGCCACTGTTATGCTGAATAGAATAAAGGTGGCAATGGATGAACTATTATGAGAAGAACAGGCTGGGTTCTGTCCAGGTAGATCATGTTGTGAATAGATAGTCACTCTTCAACAGATGATTGAGAAAGCTATTGCTTAGTAAAAACCCTTCTTAATCAACTTTATTGACTTTAAGAAAGCATTCAATAGTGTCCACAATGGGACCACCAGATCACCTAGCCTGCATATCACAGGCCACCAACCCCACCCAGTTTCCCCACATGGAACCGAACAATCAAAATTAGACCAAAGTATTACATCTGACAGGAGGCTGGACTATTATGTGCTACAGGCAGAGACTAGGAGGGACCAAAGTGCATCAGTGCTCAAGGCCCCCTTAATGGCAAAGAACTAATCAAGTGAGATACCCATATTATCTTGGCAAGTGACCCGCACCCACATGCTGCAGAAGAAGGCACCCAAGACTCAAGGTCAATGCCCAGCTGACCAGGGGGGAAATTCCTTCCCTATCCCACATAGAGCAATCCATTGGATCTTGAGCATGTGAGCAAGAATCAGCCAGCCAAGCACTTCAGAGAGAGAATGCTCAGTGCCACCTCAGAGCCCTGGCCCTCCCTTCCTACAATGACCATCCCTGATGCTTCAGAAGAAGAAGATTTTTTAAAAAACAACCAAACAATAGGGGGGAAATCCCTTCCTGACCCTGCTGGCAGCCAGCTGAAACTCTGAAGCATGAGCTTTAGGAATGTAAGACATAAAATAGAAGTGAGCCTCAGGGCTGTTGAGCCCTGCCCCCTATCATCCCAATCAACTCCATCATATAATTGTACTCATAAATTTATCCAAGTCTCTCGTCTCTCTTAAAACTAATTAAGTTGTTTGCCCCCACAAACAACTTTGCCCGGGACTGATAGCAGTACAACACCTCTCCAGTTTGTGCACGGACTAACATCACCTTTGTTGGAAATGCTATGAGGATACCATCTTTCCAGTCTTGTGGGACTTGTTCTTTTACCCATATTTCATTATGGAGTTTTGTTAGCTGCTCAAACAGAATTTTGCCTCCCATCTTCAGTACCTCTGTTTGAATTCTGCCAACCCCAGAAGCTTTCCCCTGTTCGAGGCCTTTGATGGCTGCTTTAATTTAATCAGGTATTACTGGTCCTTCTTGCATTTCTAATTTAACATTGGAATTTCTTTTGAACCTGTGCATGATCATCAGCTCTGGATGGTTGAATACAGAACGTGTTTTCAACATCTGTCCATAAGAGTCCCTGTGCATTACCTGTGGTGGTCTGGTTCTTCCTGAAAGGCCTTTCACTAGTCTATAGAACTGCTTGAAGTCTCTCCTCTGCACTGCTGTTTCTGCCCCTGCACTCTTCTCCTAAACCTAGGCATTTCTATCTTGCCTGTTTCTTATTTATTTTGCTCTCTCTCCCTCTTGCATCCACTTCTGAGTTGTGCCTGTGTCTTGTACTGTTTTGCCTTCAGAGATTTCCACTTGTCAGTCACTGCCCATGTTCCAGATGTAATCTGTGCATCTTTTTTTCCATCGTCTTCAGAGAACCATTCCTCCCTTGGCTGTCTCGACTACCATCTTCATCCAGCTAGACCATCTGTCTTCCAGACTTCCATCAGTCTAGTCCTATAAAATGCTGGAATGGTTGCTAAATGCAATCTGTTCTGTTTCTTCATCCTTGAACTTCTCTATTGCTGTAACATTATTATCTGTCTTTGTGATCTTTTTGTGTTTAAGTTGTAACATGCCACTAAAAAATAATGATCTGAGCCAACATCTGCTCCTCTGCTGACTCTGATATCCCTCAAAGAAGATGCCCATCTCTGAGATAAGCACACATGGTCTATTTAGTTGACAGTCACGTAGTCTGCTAATCTCTATGTGAACTTGTGAATCCTCTTGAGCGGGAAGAGACGGCCTCCTATCTTTAGGCTGTTTGTGCCACAGAGATTCAAGAGCCATTTGCCATTATCAGTTCAGATGCCTTCCACTGCTATGCCCATGACTCTTTCCTAGCTAAGAGAGTTGTTGACAATTTGTGAACTGAAGTTGCCTATTAACAACTTGATCTCATGGTTAGACACATCATCTAATATTTGCTGTACCTTCTCATAGAATGTGCCTTTTTTTCCACTGTCACCTACTGCATTTGTTGATGCATATATTTGGATTATTGTACATTTGACATTTCTTGTTTGCAGCCTGGCTGTTCTGTCATTCACTGGCTCCCAAGCCAGTAGGGTTTTTGCTGTCATGTTACCCAGCATAATCTCTACATCGGCTTTATGCATTCCTCTTCCTGAGTATAAGATTGTAGCACATCAAACATCATCTCGTCACTCCCTGCCCACATAGTCTCATTCACACCAAGCACATTGAAAGGGTATTTTTTCACTTCTCATATAATCTGTGCCAGGTTTCCCATACTATACAAAGTGTTGTACGTTCCATGTGCATGCTTTTGTTACAGTTTTAGTCATAAAGATTCAAGGGCTTGAGATCTCATCTTCCTTTTGGCTTTCACTGACATCTGTCATATTTAAGTTTTGAGCTCCATCTGCACCTTCCAGCCTCAAGTTTTGGTTTAGCCGAGCTGTTTCTGTTTCAGTAAGGTTTTACCTGAGTGGATTGCAAACCCAGCTGCAGAATCCTCCTCTTTTATCTGGGCTTTGGACTGGCACTCTTACTAACAGTGATAGAGTTGCTGATGGAACTGTATTTTGATTCTAATTACACCCTCTTCTGGTATAATATATAAAGTGTATTTATATATTATACCTGAAGAGACCTTGTGTTAAAAGAAGGAAACTTTTCTGATTTTTTTTCCCAGGACCACAGCAAAATACTTTGTGATGTTTGAAAGGTTCATCTGAACAATAGGGCTCTTCCTCCACCTCTCACTTCCTCCTACCCCACGCATTTTCCCCTCTTTTGTACAAAGAGTTAAACAAATAGATTATGTGGTTTTAGAATCAAAATACAGTATATAATAAGGTCCCCAGAGTCTAGCTGTCTACTTTCCAAAGGCCCTTTGATGGATCAGTCAGTCTGGAGTCAGTTCCTTTCACCATCTCTTTATAGATATACAAACAGAAATGTTACTTCAAGGGAGTTTATTTTCTTTTGATTTTCTTGGAATTTTAAAAAATTCACCAAGAAGCTTATGGAAAGGCAAGACACAACACTTAAGAATTTTTATACTGACAGAGGGAAGTGGGGGAGCTCTTCTTCCATTGGTATGAAGTGCATAAGCTGCCTTTGTACCATTTCTCTGTACTCTCCCCGTCTCCACATAGAACATTCACTTTCATGTTTGAATCCATGTTAAGCTCTGTAAGATCCATGTCAGCTATAAGAGCAGCAACAAAATAGCAAATGTCAAAAAAACATGCCAAGAATGTACTGTATTTGCAAGGGAAGAGAAGGAAGCCAGGTTGCACTTTTGGGGGGATTGTAAGAAATAACATAAAATGGTTTCAGACCATTTTAGCTTAAAATGCTGCCTTTCCTTTTGTTGTTTTCTGTTCCCAATGATTTTGCATTAACAAGCAAGGATTGCCTTGGAAAACAAGAAGTACCAGTGTGACATGGCACTGCATACTCTTCACAGGGATATTAGGATATGATTATGGCATAATTATGATGCATTTTATGCAAGAAAGGTCATGTGAGATGTCATTGAAAAGGTTATGATTTTCTGAATATGATTATTCTATTTGTATGCATGTATCATTTTTGTATCTGAAGTTATAAATATTGCCTATGTATCTATATTTCAAATGGAGTTGCACCTAGGTAATGCCCACTATACAAGCTACTTTTAGTCTAGATAGCTGGTTGGGAAGGGCCTATTCAGGGCAATGGGCCATTAGGGAAAACAACTGGCCTTAGGAGAAGCTTATCTCCCACCTGGTGAGCCTTCCTGAGAGAGCTCCAAACAGCCTGTAATGCAGCTTTCCCCTTAAGAATCTACAGCCTGCTTGTATCATCTCTTAGTGTAAGAATCTACTAATTCAGATCCAATCTATTTAGTATATTAAGCTTAGTTTGCGTTTTTGTTTATTTGCTAGGTAATCTACTTTGATGGGTTTGGTATCACTTATAATCACTTAAAATCTATCCTTTGTAGTTAATAAACTTGTTTTTGCTTTATCTAAACCAGTGAGTTGGAGTGAAGTGTATGGGAATCATAGCTCAAGGGGCCAAGGCTGTTGATATTTTTCTCCACATTGAGGGAGGGGGGTGAACTTTATGAGCTTATGCTGTACAGTTCCCTGGCTGGATGGCTTTGCAGCTTGTCACAGCAGTACAGTGTGAGAGGGAGCCCAGGCTGGTGGGTCAGGGGGCTCAGTGATACTCCAGTTCCAGATGGCACCCTGAGGGGAACCCATCACAACAGGTACTTTCCCAAACCATGGTCACAGACTAAGCCCTACTCAATTGATATAGAAGAAGAACAAGGCATAAAAATTAAGTAATAGGTTATGCAGGTCTTTACAGTATGGCTACCTCTTTCTGACTGTGGTCATACCTGCTTTGGTCACCACTTAAACATGTCAAATTTTAGATCATCATCATTAAACTCCAGACTCAATACATGATTGAGATGAATGGAGCAGTTCACACCTTCCCAGCCATTGTTTTATGACCTCTGCAGACTCAAGAAAATGGCATTGCATCAGTTTACATGTGATTCACAATGTGAAGATTAACTTTGGAATCATGAGAGCTAGAGACATGGGCCCTGAGCCATCAGGATACTCAACCATGTGCATAAACTGTAAGAATATGAGTAGCCCATTGAAATCAATGGGATTACACAGGAAGTAAAGCTGTACACGTGCTTATGTGCCTTGCTGAATCAGGGCCTTATTCCCCAATACTGCAAAGAGTCGTTCACTGACGCAGAGCCCCTATTCACAGAGAGCTCTTAGCAGGATTGAGATTCTTTTAAAATGAACGGTTAAATCTTGACCACTAAAATTAACACTTACAAGCAAAGCACCAACTCACCAAGTACCATGAGGGAGCTCAGTCTGACTCCTCATGACAAGTGACAGCGGCTGCCACAAATGAAGGTAGCTGGTGTAAATCCTTGTAACTCAGGTCTCTTGCTTTACGACGGCTGTGCTTCTTTTTAATTATATGTAAATGATTAATGCACCAATAAATATTTGTGGATTAAATAACAAGCAAAAGATAGGGAGAGTGTTTGACAAAAAAACTTGTCAAACCATGTCCTCTAAACAGCCAAGGTGTGTTTAAAGGTGAGGAAGAAACCATCGAAATAATTTAACAGGCAAATTATGTTTGTTGGCAAGCTCTCCAGTGCAAGGACAATGTCTATTGTTATCTTAGAAAAGCACCTGGCACATCATGAGTGCACCTGGAAACTACTGCTACTATTTTTATATAATAAACATATTAATATGATATAGCTTATTGTATGTAATCTTGCCAAAAAACAAACTACATACTGACATCACTGCCACAGAGAGACAAAGCAGACTCTCAGCTATTCATAGTAGTCTCTATCCGCTTATTGACTTGAGTCTACTCTGTCAGCATGCCTGCTGCCATTTTCAGGGCCATGTGCTGCACTATGTACAGATCCATTTGGCTGTAGAACTCAATGTGCATTTCCTCTTTTATTGTAATCGTTATAGCCTACCATTTGTGCTTCAGTTAGAAATCCAGTCAGAACACCTGGCTTCAAAAATTTGGAGCGCTTTGGGAAATGAAGCTGTCAAAAGAGTGAGTCGCTTTTAGCAAGTATATGAACTACTATTCGATTTACTTATTAAAACAAATGTGTTTGAGAAGCCACTGTTTTCAATCCCTTTCGGCTCTCTTGAGAGATCCAGGGGGAAACTTTGCTAAACTATGCTGACTCTTTCATAGACTAAGCCCAAAGCCATATTCTGTTGGCTAGAGTTTTGCTCATTTGTGAAAAAACTGCTTTGGCCATATGTAGAGAAATTTGAGAAGTGCTTTATGACAGTGGTTCTCAAAACTAGGGCCACCACTTGTTCAGGGAAAACCCCTGGTGGGCCGGGCCGGTTTGTTTACCTGCTGCGTCCGCAGTTCGGCCGATCGCAGCTCCCAGTGGCCGCGGTTTGCCGCTACAGGCCAATGGGGGCTGTGGGAAGCGGCAGCCAGTACGTCCCTCGGCCCACGCCGCTTCCTGCAGCCCCCATTGGCCTGCAGCAGCGAACCGCGGACACTGGGAGCTGCGATCGGCTGAACCTGCGGAAGTGGTAGGTAAACAAACTGGCATCTTCCTGCCAGGGGATTTCCCTGAACAAGCGGTGGCCCTAGTTTGAGAACCACTGCTTTAGGAGAATTAGAAATCCTTCCTCGGATATCCATAGCTAAACTGTGGATTATTATTTTTCATTGCCTGTTCTTTTGACAGCAATTTCACTGATTTTCATGTCAGGAAAATCATCTGGATTAGGATTTGAAACATTATGAGCAACTATTTGGCTCTCTTTTTTCTTTCTTTTTTGTTTGGCTCATTTAATATTTCAGTCCAGCCTGCATAGTTTGTTAGGCCTGATTGTTACTTGTAGATCTTCTATTTTTTTTAAAAGGGAAAATGAGTAAAAAACAAATGTTAAGTTATGTACTGAACTGAGGAAAGGCACTTCATCTTCTCCACACCTTTAAGGGATTTAAGAATTCTTGCAAGTTGATGCTTGTGGAGGCTGGCTATACACTGTGACATTGCTATTGATATTCTAAACAGGAACCAATTTTAATGCACTTACATTACCCTTAATCTGTAAAATGGCAACAGCAAATCAGCCTGTTCCCCTCAAATGATATTAACAAAGTTAAAGCAACGATCATGAAATATAAGCATTCAGGAACTAGGATATAAATGGTAATTACCTCAATTAATAGGAGCTTTGAAAATGCTAATATGTTCAAATGGGATTCCTCTTTGGTTCAGTTCTGTGATCCTTTGTTACAGTCTTGGGGAAAATCCAGTATTTGTGCCTCTTCATGGAGTAAAAATGAAGAATTTGTAGTAAAAATGTTGTAAAATGCATTTCCAAGTTCCTTATTTCATTCATGCAGTAACTAGCTGTGAAGTTTGAAAATTTAGCCATCAGTTCCACTTACTATTTTTAAGGTTGAGCACACTACAAACCAAGTAACAAGAAACTGTCTTCCCTGGAGGTTCTAGTCCACTCATTTTGAGGTTATCAACATTTTCAGTGAAGGAATGAGCCATGTGTGGCACAGTGAGCTATTTTAAATCAAATAGATGTGTAGAGAGCTTACCTAAATGAAGTTCCATATTAAGTATCCTTAGTGTTAATAACAGGCATACATTCAAAGTTGCCTTATTTTTCAGACCCTGGATCTATAACGGGAGGGTCTCACATATAGGCGGAGCACTGTGTGTTGTCCAACTTTTTAAGTGCAAAGGGTTTTTCACATTTAAGGATCATCTGAGTAGTATCCAGGGAAGCTGAGGCTGGAAGAGTTGACAGTAACAAATTCATCATTAAAACAGAATGGGTGAGGTCTGTCCCACCTAGTAGATTTCACAGAAGCCGTTGATTCTCTTCAGCAGCCCATTGAAAACAGCTTGGCCCCTGGGCTGAAAAGTAATCAAGCAGGGAGTGGAGAACTCCCAGGAGATCTGTATGGGAGTAAAACTGATTGGGATAGTGATGAGAAGTGTTCCACTAGGAAAACACTATGTAAATAGCTACACTTGTGGTGTTATGCTGCTGGAAGGCATTAATGGTTGCTTCCAATCACAGACTTGGTTAAGAACTGACAGAGATACTGATCTCTAAGGAGTTTATGGTCACAAAACAGTGTACCTTTGCTGTTTCCTTGTATAATTGCTACTCCCTCCCACCCCCCAAAACTGAGAATATTAGAAATTCAGTGATTCTGAGAGGTGTCTGCTGCAATGGATTTGTTTCCCTAGGATACCCATTCCACTAAAATATTAGTTACCCCTGCCATTCAAGCTTATGAGCGTTCAATAGGTAGAACACCATATACTGTGTGGGAAAAATCCTTCACGCAGACATGTTTTGTTGTCAGATCTTCACATAAACAACATGGTCTAGAGCCTGATCCTGTGTCTAACATACAGCCCAGGTATATTAGGGTAAGGTTGTGTGCTAGTAACCACAGGATCTGGGGGAAAGTAAGGAATCCACCCTCTAGGCCAGGTGGCTGCTCTACAGTAGCGAGCTAGGGAACACTGATACTACAGTGACTCTCCCCAATAGCTGCACTCCCTTCCAAGGGGAGGGAGGTGGATTCATATAGAGGCGGATGGATCAAGAGGCCCTCCTTTTGAAGTCTCTGCTGTGGTGACATGCAGGGATCTCTGAGCTTGTGCTACAGTGGCAGGGATGGTTAGGACAGGAATAAAGACCTCCGAGGCAGGCTCCGAAACCTGCCTCCTCCCCCAGGCAGTGACACTGAAACAGTGTCACTGTGTCCAGGGCTGTCTGCGCCAGTGGGTATGGCAAGCTGTATGTTAAAGGTTTTATTGCACCCATGAGAAAATTGGATTTGGCTTCCATTGCAGTTGATGCTTATATCAAGTTTGAATAAAAGCTTTTAACATAGACTCAGAGGATCTGTTTTAGAGGTAAAGTGCTAGTGAATGCAACAGTAATCTCTAAGGAGCATGTGCAAAGCAGGAAAACAAAAACTATTTTAAACTTGTACAAAATCACAAGTTCTATTTGTAATGTGCATTATTAAAAGATAAAGGACAGAGCCCATTTCAACCCTCCTCCCAAACATTTCCAAAACTGTGCATAAAAAGTCTACAATATACAAGTGAAGTATTTTTGTGTTAGTGAAGTTACAGTTTGTTTTTTCCATTGGAGTTAGTGGAGGTTATTGATAAAACAGTGATGTTTTATTTGTATTTTGAGAACCTGCAGTGTCCGGACATTTGTTCCTTCTTTGAACATTTGTTTTGCCATTGCAAAATGACAGTTGAGGACAAGAAGAGAGGTAAGGGAATGTGAGACATGTTACGTGCATGATATTTGTACAGATAAAATTATATTTTTCTACAGAGTCATTACATTTGACCAGTCTAACTCCTTTGACTTCTATTAATGATGCTCAGCAAATCTACAGGGAACAAGGAGGTTTTTCACAAATCAGACTCATAAGTTAAAATAAAAACCAAAAATCAAACAAACATTTGTTCGGCTTACAAAAGGCACCCATGTGAGAAATTCGACACATGATTATGCATCTTCATGATGAGAAACAAATGAAGTTTCCTTCTACCTGCCTCTCATCCAAAACCCAAACAGCTATTACAGTTTTCCCTAGTACAAAGCGTTTGGAATGGATCCTGTAATGACAGTGCAGAGATGTGAGAAAACAGACCCTTTCAATTTAGTATTTGAGAACAGGAGGAGAGAGAACTGCAGTGCCCCGTTGTAGTTGTTGCTGCTGCTAAAAAGCTACTGCACAATATATTGAAAAAAAAATATATGTTCTCTGGAAACAATGTATCAGCACATTCATAGAGGCTCCTGGCAGAGATAAAATGAGGGCTGTGTCTGTGTTTATGTAAACCTCAGTTTTTCAGGCGCTTAGAACTTGCTCATAACAATTATAGAACACAAGGAGTCAGTTTGAGACTGTAAACACTCTACTTCCTAACTTCCAAAGCTTATTTAGATGACAATGCCACCTTTTTCAAGTCAGCTAGTGTGAAAATAGGAGTTCATGGCTTTAGGATTATTTTTGTGCCTTTGTGATCCACAAACAGTTTAAAAACAAACCAAAGTGACAATTTTTGTCTTTAATAAAGGAGCGAGTGGTTAATGGCTTAGTAGAATTATAGCCCTGCTAATGGCTGGGTTTCTCTCATTGATATCCCAGAAGGATCCTAAAAGATTTTATAAAATGTATCGTACACCTGAAATGTAGTCATCTTGGTGATGTAAGTTGATAGCCAGATGGGCATAACATGCCCTACAGCATTCAGGGGAGGAGAAATTTCAGTCAAAGACAGCCAGTAAACCCGCTGGCCCCACTGATTAACTCCTCCCCCTCGCTCCCACTGCCTCCTGCACACTGCGGAAAGAGATGGGGAAGAGGAGGGGCAGGGGTGGGGTCGGGCCTTGGAGGAAGGAGTGGAGTGGGGGTGGGGCCTGGAACTGAGCAGGGGTTGAGTAGAAGCTGGGGAAAATGAGAAGCTGGCTTGGGGGGCCGTGAAAATTTTTAAATCAAAATGGGGGTCCTCGGGTTGCTAAAGTTTGAGAACCCCTGATTAACAGCTTACAGAACAATGGCTCAGAGGAGCTTCATCCATTTTTCTGGTTTTAGAGTCCAGACGCATATTCACAGTACAGGATAGAGTGGAACATCATTGAATATGTTTATAGGGTGTAAAAGGATATTATATATCCCATTACTTTTTATGAGGATGTGAAGTGCTACAAAATTCTGTTCCCACTTACATCAATGTAAATTTGGGAGTAATTCCCTGACTTTAATGGAGTAACTCTGAATTTACACAAATTTGGCAACTAGAGATCCCATTAAGGGATCTGTGCCCTATTGTACTAGGTACGATACACACAGATGATAAAAGAAAGCCTCTGTTCCAACGATCTTACAATCTAAGATATGATGACAAAGAGGTCTGGCAATTGGGAAGAAAAGGGGGAGAGAAACAGAAATAATATTCTGCCTGTGTGTCAGACTTGCCGTGGTCTCACAACGTGGACATGAGATCAGAAGGTAGATACTTTAATAACGCTGAGACTCTGAGCTTTGACTGCCTTATACACAAGACAGTGTTTGTTTATCACTGTTTCTTTCAATGTATAGAAGATCCATCCCAGGCTCCAGGTGTTTTATCATAATTAAAATATAATACATACAAATTGGCCAAGAAGGAGCATGCATAACCTATGATAATCACCCCAGAGTAGAAATAACACCATTGAATAACAACTCCAGCCACACCTCTACAACCAATCCTTCACTCACAAGAGAAAAAAAGCAAGTTTGGCAGCATTCATGCATGGAAGTCTATAAATCAGGGCTCTGGCAAATCCAAATCAGGGAACAAGTAGCAGGATCAAGGGCCATTCACAAACTGCTATCTGCCACTAGCCCTCTCCCATTTAAACTGAAGCGGCTGCCACTCAAGTGCCTCTGCTGATCACAACTGCATATTTTAATGCATCCGAAATGATTAAATAGTGTGTCTTTATCCTGTGTCTTTAACCCAGTGGGGCCCTGACCCAACATAATTAAGAAATAATAAATCAGTATGGTATTGTTATCAGTATATTTACTCCTCTCACTCATTCCACAAGAAGGGCTCAGTCTTCAATACTCCCAAAATTTGGAGGTGTTGGGCTTCAGGGTTTTGATTCAGGGCCAGGCCTAGTTTTGGATAAAATCATAAGTCCCAAAGGGAGGGATAGGTTTGCCTGAAACCTGGCCTGGGTACGCTCAATAAAAAAGCCAGGCTTGTGAACCATGCAGCCATGGATTGTGAACCATGCAGCCATGGACTGCGCTTTGCATTTTCAGTTCTGCACAGACTTACACCCCTTGCAGTTCCACTGACCTTTATGTTTGTGCAGGGTTTATAAGTCAACACAGAAATTGCTTGGCCTTTCAATTTATCATGGATGTTTTTCACACTATTAGATACAAATTCTTCCTTGTTGTAACTCCATTAACTTTATTAGTATTATGGTAGAGATGAATAGGCCTCTACTGTTTATATAAGAACTAAGATTTTTTTTTTAATTTATTTATTCTGTTAAAATGTCAGCATTCACTTTTACCATTAGAGGGCTGTATTGCTTGTTATGTTTTTATCCCTTGCACATTATATGCTTGTTTGTCCAAAGCTTTGCCTGTAAATAAGGTGGTCATGCCACATCCAAGTATGTTGCCTTTCAACCAGTAGGTGGTACACATTTTATTCAATAATATCAGGGCTGCAGGAGATGGAGGTAAAGCAGTAAGTTGTGCATACACTTGCTCTGTTGAACTTAGCATTATTACAGCAGACTCTCAAAGTGATACCTCAGAAAAATTCTCAGGGCGGAAATCTGGCCCCACTGATTTGAATGGGAGTTTTCCCATTTAATTCAATGGAGTCAAGATTTCACACTCAGTGTTTGTCCTATTGTATCAGAAAGGATTGGGGAATGGGGGGAGTTTGAAAGGAATATACACCCTATATCATCAGGGCATAAGCACTCCTCTGATTGAGGGTTTAGGAATAACCTTCCCCCATGGGCAGATTTTTCCATAATTGCCCACATCCAGGTTACTTTTACCTGACTCTGAAACATGTGGAGTACTGGTCATATCAGAGACAGGATACTGGGCCAGTTAGTCCACTGATCTGATCCACTATGACAATTCCTATGTTCCATCAATGGCAAATCGCATTCCCTTCCTAGAAGTCTTAATTGCCCAAAGAGGCCAGTAATTAATTCCTACAATGAGTTAGTTGCTAATTTACAGCAATATCTCTCATGCAAACCAGCAGTGTGGTCGTAATTTTGATCCCGCACAATAGTAGCCATGCTACAATATCTGACCATTTTTTAAAAAAAAGTTAGAACATTGTGATTTTCTTAACACCATAATTTATTTAGCCTGGGATAACTTTTTTTGTAGCTAATGCAGCAGGGTGAACAGTTAAACATACATACACAAATGCAAGTGGAAGCAAAAGTCACCTCTAGAGGGAACCAGCGTGATATAATACCACATAACGCTCCTCATGTTAACAAAGAAACATTTATTTGTTACTTGCCTTCACAGTGAGCTCATTGGACTGCTTTGTTCGGTAACTGATCTCATACACCCAGAGCAACAAGAAGTTATACAGCTGATTGACAGTTATTCCATAGTCGCTGTGAAAGTCAGTCTTCTGTTACATATATAAATTTGAAGAGAGTTTCAAAGGCACAAATGGCAGTTGGACAGCCAGCTCCCACTGATTTTCATTACCTAGAATAAAAGTTATTTTGATGGGTCTGACTGTTAGAGACCCATGCTGTATGTTAGGAAAATTGTCAGGCAAAAAACCCTGTTAACCAGGATTGACACATGGAAGATATCAATTATTCAGGAATAAGGCCCCGTCCTCAATTCAGCAGAGTAAGAACCTGCTTAAGTCTATCCTTATTCAGGCAAACATTGTAGGAGAACATTGTAGCTTTCTGAAAAATATTAGGCTAGAGATTCAAACTTAATGTTCCACTTTAAAACAAAGCAAAAGCCAAATAGTTGAAAGCATGGAATCACACAGTTAAGGTCACCCAAATGCAGTAAAAGCTTCGTTATCCAGCATGTTGGGAGAATGGAGGGTGCCAGTAAGTCAAAAATTCCGGTTAACTAAGAGGGAGGGAGTTTGGGTGCAGGACGGGACTCATGACTGGGCAACTCAGAGCTGCCTAACTGCACCTCTGCCTAGGAGCAGCAGGGACATGTCACTGCTTCTGGGGAGCCGCCCCGGCCCGCCAGAGGTGAGAGCCTCCCAGATCTAGCACCCCGCACCCCCTCCTGCACTCCGAGCCCCTCATGGCTGTTCCTCCACCTGGGAGCAGCAGGGACGTGTCGCCACTTCCAGTGAGCCATGCAGAGCCAGGCAGGGAGCCTGCCGGCCCCGCACCAACCAGTCTATAAACTGGACTTTCAATGAAGATCAGAAATGCCGGTTAATAGAGCTTTCCGGTTGGTAAAGTGCCATATAACACAGCTTTTATTGGTATATCTGTCTGTTTTAATAGGTTCCATATTCATTCTTTATCTAACTTGATCTCTTATTTTATGATTGCTTGTAGAAATCTTGTCCTACAGCTGAAGCAACAGGCCCAGCACAGTCAATAAGAAAGCTAGTTCCCTATTGCTTCTGCTGCTACAGTTTCCAAGGTCCAGGTGCGATCACTGCTATCTCTGCCTGATCAGGTTATGATTGGAGGGTGGGCATCGGAGATGAGTAGCAGGGAACTGGCATGTGGATCACATTTTCCCCTTCCTTCTCCTCCTGAGGTCTGTTGTACAACTGCAACACTCAAAGAATCAAGGCAGAAAAAGCTCTGAGCTGCTGCCTGTCTGTCCTGTTTGCTGTTGCTTGACTGTTGAGTGAGAGGAACTGCTTTAGCTCTTCCTGGAGAGACAGAAAAGGAGCTACCTACTGCAGCTAGCTCCTCAAAGGTATTTAAGTGCCTAACATCAGTGGGATCCTTTGAGGATCTGGGCCTTTCTTCTGGTATGGAGTCATGATATAGACATGTATAAACATTTCTGTACACACTGACCATTAAGATCTGGGACATGGACGATTGATGTGTGAAGGCCAAGGTATGAACACAATAAAGAAATGTTCCTTTTAAACATTAATTCTTTGACTAAAGATGAGACCATATTTTACACAGTTTTAACCAACAGCATCATAAACAAATGGATTAACTCCCTCTTATCATCATTAACAGAGCCACTACAGTGGCTTTTATCACATGTTGTGTCACTGGGCTCCAAGTTTTCTTTGAGAGAATACTCATGAACTGTTGATGGAAAAACCCTGCACCAATTCACCCACACACAAATTAGCATTGATTAGTTTGCAGCAATGCCTACAGAAATGAGCACATTTACACTAAGAGAAAAAATATCTAATCAAACCCTAAACCAAAGATAAATAACATACCTGAGAAACAGTGGAATTAACAACATACATTTTGTATGTTTGTATTCACTCCTTTCTCCTGTGTCTGTCTTTTTGTGTCTGTTGATTGTGAGCTCTTCAAGGCAACAACTGAGTCTCCCTATATGTCTCTAGCACTACAGTAATACAGATCTATCACAGGAGAGATGGCCCTGTAAGGGGAGTTGAGCCCAGATTCACCTGTGACTGATCAGCTGCCTCTCAGCAGAGACTGATCAAGTGACTATATATATATCAGCAAGGGATTCAGCTGAAGAGGATGAGCCTAGACCTAGACCGTTTAGAACAGAAGTGATCTAGCCTGAATGCTGGGGCTGGGACCAGCACCCAAGCTATACTTGGGGTTGGGGGAGAGATGGATGATATCATAGGGACTACTAAAACCGGTCTAGAAAATGATGAAGGAGATGGAGGGAAAGAATGGACACCGGTCAGGAAAAAGAAAAAAGAGTGGCTATGCCAGAGCAAGTAGAAGAAAAACAGCAGGCAAAAAAAAGCCAGGAAAGAATAAACTCTTATAATGAAATAACTAATCAATATTGTGATGATAAGGGATATAAATCCTCTGAAAGTGGCAGAGTGAATTTCTGGAGACATTGAAAGCTCTAGAAAGCTACAAGGAGATCAATTAATTGAATGTAAAAGCATGTAGGGAAAATTATTAAAGATTAAAATGCAGGGAAAACTGAAAGTAAGCTGCCAACTGCCTGAATATCTGATGGAGACCAGAGGAATTGTATTTGGTGTGTCAGTCAAAATGACTGAAGATGAAATAGAGGAAAGCATAGGGGATAAGGTACTATATTTTAAGCAGCTAATTAGCAAGAGGAGGGAGAACAGCTGTGTGAGTTGTATTTAAAAGAGAAACCTTTCTAGATCGAGAACAATATAATACCATGTTTTTGGGGGCACCATATATCCTACCCCCAGTGCGGTGCTACAGATGCTGAAGGTTGGGACATGTCGCAAATACATGTGAAGGGAAAACCTAGATGCAGTAAATGTGGAGGGGGACATGCCTATGACAATAGTGTGGAAGGGACAGAATTAAAGTGTGGTGACTGTGGAGGAAAGCACAGTGCACCATACAGAGGTTGCATAGCAGCAAGGCAAGCAAGAGGGATGCAAAAAAGAAAAGTTACAAATAACGTATCACATGTGGAAGCTACTAGGATGCGTCTAAGACCAAATGGGGATTGAAAAGGAAACTCAGTAAGGAGGAAAAAGATAAACACACAAAAGAATAAATTAAAAGACACAATGAATGATAAATGGGAGAAGGAGGAAAATAGGAGAAGACATTATGAATGGACAGAGGTTTATAGCTCCTATGATTGAAGTAATAAGCTGCACATCACAGGTGGAGAAAAACTGAAAATGAAAGTTATAATTAAGCAGCAGAAAGGTACCCGTGTGTTAGCAACTTATCAATAGAACAACTCCATGATTTTTTAAGTGAAGGAAATAGAATAGAAGGATAAATAGAATGGGATTAACTCTCTGCTGTTGGAATGCATATAGTCTAATAGCAGATGGACAGGAATGAAAGAAAAATATCTTTGATAAGGCTACTAAGCCTGATATCATTTGCATACAAGAAACATGGCTAATAGGAATACTAGCTTTCAGAATCCCTGGATATGGCATTTCTAGAAAAGACAGAATTAGGAAGGGGAGGGGGAGTTTGTACATTCATTAAGAAAATCTTAAATTATCTTAAACTTAGGTGAAGAAAGTAAATATACAGTATAATGCTATTGAGAGCCCAATGCAAAATAAATCTGCATCTTTCAGAATATATAACATACACCACCTGTGGAAAACTGGAAAGTCAGGATTTGACAGAGATGCAAGAGGCCCATGTATTATAACAGCTAAAAAGATTGTGGGGAAGTGAAGAAAAAAAATAAGAACAGCAAATGTCTAGAACTGTTCTTTGATGATAATTTTGTAATTGTCAATGCTGAATCCCCACTCTGTCACTTTGAGTACAGAAAGTGGAGGGCCCACCAGGATTCTAAAAATTAATACTTGCCACTCCAGGCTTGTATTAAACTCCCAAGGTTACAGCTTTTTTCTGACCTTGGCTTGGTAAACGCTGCCACCACTCAAATGCCAAAAAAAAAAAAAAGCACCTTGAGAATTCCTTTCTGTGGGGTATGTACACACACACACACACACACACACACACCACAAAGGAAATTAGCTGTGTTACCAGCTAAACAAACATGCACAAAGCTTTTAAGACACCAAAAATCCAATCCTGTTCTTAAAAAAGGTAAATTTTATTAAAAACAAAAAGGAAAAGAATACATTTGGAATTTAGGCTTTTGCTAGATTTTAGAAGAGCAATTCCAAAAATTAAGCAACCAAACTAGCTTTCTTGGGTGTCCAGCTTAAAGGCTACAAGCAAACAAAAGCATCAGGGTTTAGCACAGAGGAGATCAACAAGCCAAAATAAGAAATAGACACAATCAGGTTTAACTAAATGTTCCCTGTCCAAATAATTTCTTCTAGGTATGGAATATACTTTTTCATACCTGGTTCAAACCTTCAGCATTCCTGCTTATAGCATTGCTGCTCCCTGTCCCTGCAGCCCCAAGACCAGACAAAGGGAAAGTTTCTTTCCCAATTTTAAAAGTTCTAGCCTTCCCATTGGCTCTTTTGGTCAGATGCCCACTTTTTTTTTTCCTTTTACCTGTGGACTTGTTAACCCTTTACAGGTAAAGCAAGCAACGAACAGACACCAGGAGGGATTTTAAAGCTAACTGGCTGGCTGTTCATCAAAGGGAGCTACCCCCGACTTCATTTATCACAGTAATAGTGAATGATGCTACTCCCACTAGGTTTAATGAAACCAATGGAAATCTCTACTATCTAGACCTGGGACTTGTAGCATCGAGTAGCATAGCAAGAAAATGCTGCTGGAAAGCTGATAAAGAGAAGGGAATGGGAAGTAATCACTTCCCTGTACTTAAAGTAGATTAAGGTAAAGGCAATATTGAGAATGGAAGAAGGTTCCCTACTTGGAATATAAAAAAGAAAACTGGGAACTCTTTAGAAACAAATGTAATGAAAATGTTAATGAACAATACATAAGTGATGACAATGAGGAGTTTAGTAGCGATATAAGTAAGGGACTCATGATGGCAGCCAGTTAGCTATACCTAAGATATCAAGATATCAAGTGTGCCATGGTGGAATGAGGAGCGTAAAAGAGCAGTTAAAGAAAGGATAAAAAAAATGCAAAAATAGTGAGGACTTAATGAACTATAAAAGAAAGAAGGCAATTGCACAAAGGGCTATTAAAAAGGCAAAATAAAAAAAGAAATCTGGAGAAAGATACTATGATACTGGCAGACCAGGTGCCAACTCATGCCAAGGCCCCAGGCCTCACTGAACACTAACAAATGTCCAGCTGGAAACCAGTCTTGCTTACTTGCCTAATATCTATTTTGATAATGCTAACAGACGTTAAGTTGATAATGTGTTTAGACTTTATAAAATGCTTGTAGGATGCGGCATGTATTGATCTCATTTATAATTTCTATGGCTATAAGTAAGATTAATGGCTGCAGCCCATGTTATAATGCAGGGGTCCGCAACGCAGTGCCCGCGGGCACCATGGCGCCCGCGGGGGCATCTTAATGCGCCTGCGTCCTGGCCCCCGGGAGAGCACCCGCTGAAATGCCGCAGCGGCATTTTGGCGTGGACGCCTTTCGATGACGATGCTTGTCGCCGACAAGTGATGTCATCGAGAGGCGTTGCTCCCGAATTTCAGCGGCGGCGCCTCTCAATGACGTCACTTGTCGACAGCAAGTAACGTCATCGAGAGGCATCGCGGCCGAAATTCGGTGGCATTTCGGCGGGTGCTTCACTGCCGCAGTGGTCCTTCGGCTTGCGCCCGCCAGCCAAAAAGGTTGGGGACCACTGCTATAAAGTTATATTGAGTGTTTTCATTGAAAACCTCTGTAATTGTATAACTCACCAAACAAGGAAAGAAGCATTAATTAAGGCAAAGTGCTCGCCCTGCACACAAGATGGCCCATTGATTGTAAATGAGGTATTGTGTGGCTTTCCTACCTTCCTCCAGGTAAGGGAGACCTATGCACGAACTCTGGAGTAGAGGGGATAAAAATCCCTGACAAGGAGAAACTGAATTTCTTTCCTGCTGTCTGGATTCTGAGGGGCAAAGATTCCTAAACATAAGCAAAGAGATTCCCATGCTGCATGGCATAGGTTAGTCCTGAAAGCCACTTTGAATTGACAGATTACTACAGCTCTGTCACCTTTTGAATCACACACTGAAACTCATTTGTGTATAGATGCTTGCTTGCTCTGTCCTGTAAATAACTCTCATTTCTTTTTCCAACTTAATAAAACTTTAGTTAGTTTATTTCAGGATTGGCTACCAGAGTTGTCTTTGGTATGAGATCTGAGGCCTGGTCTACACTAGGGAGGGCGGTCGAACTAAGGTACGCGACTTCAGCTATGCGAATAGCATAGCTGAAGTCGAACTACCTTAGTTAGAACTTCTTACCTGTCCAGACGCCGCGGTATCGAAGTCCGCAGCTCCCCCATCGACTCCGCCACCGCCATTCGCGGTGATGGAGTTCCAGAGTCGACGGGAGCGCGTTCGGAGTTCGAACTATCGCGTCTAGATTAGATGCGATAGTTCGAACTCCGAGAAGTCGAACGCTACGCGTCGACCCGGCAGGTAAGTATAGACCTACCCTAAGGTACAAATTGACCTGGGGTAAGTGACTGGTTCCTTGGGACTGGCAGTAACCTGAGTATTTTTTTATCTTTGCTGTAAGTGACCATTTATCACAGAGTCCAGCTTGCCTGGCTGGCAAGACAGACTGGAATGCCCAAGAGCACTGTCAGTGACTCCATTATAAGGCTATTGAAGTACTTTGGGAGTTAACATTTGTTACTGGCTTGGTGAATTCTACTTATAGAACGTTCCACTAGTATGTAGTTGTCTGCCCTGCTTTTTGACAGGCTGCCGTGAGGTTGACACTATCAGTAGTGAGCCACTCCAGACTGCATAACACAAACTAAAACAGAGGTATATAGGTAGATTAGGACAATGAATGGAATACAGATTGAGTAGTTCTGTACCAGGCCTCATTATAGAAGTCCATGAAGAAAAAGTGGAAGCTCTAGCCGAAGTATTCCACAACATTTGCAATGGTGAAAATCTGAGAATGGAAATCCATGTCATGAAAAAAAAAATTGAGATCCATGAGAACTAGAAGAGGTGGGAGGAAGATGACAATATGGTATTAAGTGAACACATCTGCATGAGGGAACTTAAAAATGCTATAGCTAAAGGAAAAACCTCTGCACCAGGCAAAGATGGCATATATAACAATATGCTATAACACCTGGATGAAAGGAGTCTGAAAATACTGCTAAAGCTGTACAACAGTATATGGTGGTGGGGTGGGGAGTGAGCTACCCATTGAGTGGAAACAAATGGTTATAGTCACAATGGTGGGGGGAAAAGTAAGTTACGAATAAGACCTGATGCAAACAGGTCTATTGCCTTTACATCATCTATGAGTAAAGCCATGGAAAGAATGGTGACTTGAAGATTAACAACATATGTAGAGAGATGTGGACTTATTGACAACATGCCAAATGGGTTCAGGAGGGGAAGGAGTACAGCTGATCATATAGTACGAGTAGAGATACAAGGACAAATAAGTATGAGAAATAAAGAATATAGGATAGCAGTTCTCCTAGATATTAAAGCATAGCATTCATTATGGACAGAGTGCTTATTGCATAAAATAGCATCCATGGGCATAAGAGGAAGAATATATAGATGGATAAAGGATTCTTTAATTAAAAGAACTATGCAGGTCAGAGTAGGGAAAGCCTACTCTAGCATGTATAAATCACAGATGGCACTTCACCTGAGACTATCATTAGCCATACCTTATTTAACATAATGATAAACAATTTCCCAAAAAGTCTGAGTGCAGGATCAGGCATTTCCTTGTTTGCAGATGCCTGTGCATATGGATTTCAAAGAGAAAACAGGAAATAGTTGAGAAGAGAATTAATGAAGCGCTTAGGAAAATTGCAGAATGGGGAAAATGTGGAGCTTTACATTTTCAATTATCAAAACTAAAAGAATGATAGTCTCTAAAAGGAAAATTAAAAAAAAATTAGCTGTCTCTATGGACAGCAAACAGGTGCAGTTAAGAGCTACAAATTTGATAGCAAGATAACATGGAAGGATTGCATGAATTTTATCTTGGAAAATATTGTAGATAATTGTTGTGATGTTGCACTCCATATGTTTATGGAAATATGCTTGTGAGTGCGAATATAATGTAACTGGATTATGTTTTATACAAAAGGTCACTTGTAAGGTATCATTACAAAGTTTATAATCTACTGAATGTGTTCAACCTATTTGTATGACTGTATCATTCTTGTATCTGAAGCTAGAAATATGAAGTATTACTTTGAAGTCCTATTGTAATTATGCAAAGTGTGGGCCATTAATGGTGGCTTGGAATCTTGATCGCTCTCATTGACTAGGACAACTGGTTTTGAATGGGTCTATTTACCTGCAAACTTTGCTGTGTACGTGATGTGGGTAATGAAGAATGAGGTCTTACAAAGACGTGTGACCATGTCACGTGATACTGGAATCCATCTTAAACCTGGTGCTTTTCCATTTAGAAGGTGGGGACCCAGAGAGACAAAAGATTCCCACCTTGGGCCAAAGCTATAAAAGGGGGTGGAACAGAGGAAAGGGGGTGGCCAGTCATGAGAAATCCCCTAGTTACCACCTGAGCTGGAACTAACAAGGACTGTACTAGGCGAAAGGATTGGGCCCAGACTAAGGAGGAGTCTAGTCTGTGAAAGAAGCTTATTGGAACATCTTTGAGGGTGAGATTTTCTTGTATTCAGTTTCTTAAATGTATTAGGCTTAGACTTGCATGTTTTGTTTTATTTTGCTTGGTAACTTACTTTGTTCTGTCATTACTTGAAACCACTTAAATCCTACTTTTATACGTAATAAAATCACTTTTTTATTTATTAACAAACCCTGAGTAAGTGATTAATACCCGGGGGAGCAAACAACTGTGCATATTTCTCTATCAGTGTTATAGAAGGTGGACAATTCATGAGTTTACCCTGTATAAGCTTTATATAGAGTAAAATGGATTTATTTGGGGTTTGGATCCCATTGGGAACTGGGTGTACGGGTGCTGGAGATAGGTAACCTGCTGAGTGGTTTTCAGTTAAAGTCTGCAGCTTTGGGGGCATAGTTCAGACCTGGGTCTGGGTTGCAGCAGGCTAGCATGTCTGGCTCAAGAAGGCAGGGTTTTGGAGTCCCAAGCCATTAGGGAAAATGGGCTCAGAGGTAATTTCAGCACCTCAGATGACAGTCCCAAGCGCGTCTCTGTGACCGAACCTGTGACAATTGTAATCTACTTTAAAGTATTTCCGGAACTACCTGGGGTGTGGATAAGACAGCAATGGTAATGCTTTATAGAGCATTAATAGGACCAATCATTGGGTATGGCTGTCAAGCATTTAGTTCAGCATCAAAAATTAACCTAAGGAAGCCAAATGCAGTCCAAACCAAGGCATTATATATTGCATGTGGTGCCTTAATCATGGTTCCTTTGTATGTAATGTAGAGAGCTGCTGGTGAAATGCCTGTAGCATTAAGAATTAAATTATTTTGGGCAAAAGTCATAGGTAATAGGGAAGATGGAAACGTTAAACAAATAAATGAAGAATGCTGGGAATTCAGTGGACAATACGGGGAAGAGAAGAACCAAAAATGCCTCGTGTTAATAGGATTGAAGTATGAACAAAGGAACTAAGAAAAGAAAGACCTAAAAGAAATCAGCATATATAACCATGAGAAAATGCATGATAGGTGGAAAATCATCTCTGTCCCTTCCATCCTCCCCATCACTATAAATGTGGAACTATATAATGAAAGTAAAAGGAGAGCTAAATATATTAAATATAGCAAATTGATACATATGTGATAAATGGGGCAAAGATTGCTAAATATTTGGTAATCTCCAAAGATAGAGAAACCAGGAGAGTGGGGACAGCATTCTGCATCCCAACACCTGGAATAAGGAAATTATTAGACTATCAAATTTTCTATCCATTATGATGGCCAAACGAGCAGGGATTTTGATGGCATTTTATTGGATACTTGATGTGCAACCTACCTCTGTTGTCACCTTGTCAGATTCGCTATTAACACTATTGGAGATCAAAATGGGAATTGAGATACCAAAAAGTGTATAATTAATTAAATATTGTTCCTAACAGAATTGACACAGATGGGAGTAAACATTGAAATAACATGGATCCCAGTGCATATCAGGATAGCAGGAAATGAGGTGGCAGACAAAATAGCAAGAACTGTGATAAATGGAAAAATTGATAGATCCCGCTAAGTAATCAGGAGTTTAAAAACCTAATTAAAAATGAAATAAGAAGAGCATCAGGAAGTATGGACAAAAGAAATGAGGGAAAATATTTCATGAAATAATGCCCTAGAATAAAAAATTATGACATACTGTAAGAACTTGAGAGAGAGTGTGGTAGTTTTACTCTGAATACTTATTGGACACTTTGGCTTAAGACCAAGTCACTAACCACAAAGGTGGACTGTATGAGACATGGAAGGTCAAAGAGATGGTTGCTCTGAATGTAACATTGATGGGGGATTTTGTATGACAAACTCAGATACTTAAAAGTGACAATTAAAATACCTAGTAAGAGCATCAGGAAAATGGGGCACCATTAAGAAAATATTACAATGTTTTAAAACTATTGGGAAAACAGAGAAACTGTAATTATCTATCATGAAATACAGCACCTGGCAGTTATAGGCTCAGAATGTGAGTCTGCTATGCCATAAAATACAAGAAGAGACTTTTCCTGGGGAAGTGGGAGGGATACAAGGGAAAAGGCAGCTGGGTCCCAGTAGCCTGCTTTGGTCAGTGGAATAATTTTTAGATTTGCTGTTAATTTTTGAGTTTTGTAGTTGAAAAATGAAACTGTGACCTGAAAGAAGGGCCTGAACAGGCTTTTGAGTGTGGTGTTAGTCTTTCCTGGGCTAGGGAACACAAGCCAGCATCCTGAAAGATCCTAATAAGTATAAATGATACAGGCAAGCCAAGTTTAAATCATTTACCCTTTTGTCATTCTGTACAAACATAGACCTTATTGACTGGGATTTATAAAAGAAACTAACCATTAAGAGACATTAAGAAAAGAAATTAAATACTAGATAGATGTACAGAGCTTCTCTCTCTGCCTCCACGCTTGCCACTGTAAATTAGGAGTAACTTCTGTAGTTAATGAAGTGAAACCAATGTAAAACCAGTGTGAGAGCAAATAAGCCCTAATAGTAATTTACATATGAAATGGAAGAGAATCTTGAAATTATGAAATTACCTGAACAGCATGCAATAAATATACCCCTGGGTAGTAAATATGTTGTTGAACATGATAGCTTCTTTAGTTATGCTGAAGAACAGATGGTAGAGCATAAAATAGAGGTTCTTTAAGCATGAACTAATTATCAAGGGGTAATAACATCAATGTGTCTAGCATTATCATTGGGATAGAGGCCACTATAAATCTATGTAAACTCATACATTGTATAGTTATTGTGAGACAAGTGGTGTGCACCACATGCATCACAAAGGTTTCAAACCTGGTGAGCACAGGTCTCTTCGCTCCCTAGATATATGTATTTCTAACAGGGATGCAGGAAAGGAACACACGTTTCAAAAATAGTGTATAAATTTATTCATAGACCTTCTGTAAGCGTCCGGTGTTGGGGCTCGGCCCTCTCAGGTGCGGCTGGGAGCCAGGCCGCCTCACTATGCGGGGCCGCGTAATCAGTTCAGTCTCTGAAGTCCAAGCCCTAGGTCAGGGCGGGGCAGCAAATAGTAGGTCACGGGCTCAGGCCCTCAGGCAGGGGCTGAGCAAAACAAACAGTAATTTAAGCCCAAGCCCTCAGTCAGGGCGGGGCAACAGACAGCAGTTTGTGGGCTCAGACCCTCAGGCAGGGGCTGAGCAAAACCCACGGCAGTTCAAGGGCTCAGACCCTCAGGCAGGGGCTGCGCAAAACAAGCAGTCTTTTAAGCCCTAGCCCGAGGTCAGGGCGGGGCAACAAATAGCAGTTCTGGGCTCAGGCCCTCAGGCAGGAGCTGAGCGCACACACAGCAATTCAGGGGCTCAGGTCCTCGGGCAGGAGCTGAGCAAACACACAGTCAGTTGAAGGGCTCAGGTCCTCGGGCAGGAGCTGAGCAAACACAATAGTTCAGGGGCTCAGGTCCTTGGGCAGGAGCTGAGCAACAACAATAGTTCAGGTAAGTCCAGACTTCTACGCCTGAGCGCTGGTATGTGGGGGAGACTGCCACCCGTGAGTGGGGTGGCAGGGGGGACACAGGCCCACCCACTCCACTGTGTCCCAGCCCAGGGCCCTAACAGCGGCAGTTAATCTGCTGCTGTGCCGGTGGGGTCCTGACCGCAAAACACCGACATCGGCTCAAAGTCTGCTGTAGCCAGACTGGGGTCAGCTAACCCCAGGCTACTTTCCATCTCCCCCTCCATGGGTACCTGCTCATCTCTGGTGTCCGGCGCTGGGTCCCACACCATGGGCTCCTCGACGTGCTGAGGGCTGGCTAGCTCGGGCTGCTCCTCCGGACTCGGGTCAGGGGGGATGCTCGAGCCGCTCCTCGGGGAAGGCTCGGCCAGTCCTCCTCAGGGTACCGGGCTCGGGGAAGGCTCGGCCAGTCCTCCTCAGGGTACCGGGCTCGGGGAAGGCTCGGTCCAGCAGGAGCTCGGTCAGGAGCGTCTGTCCTCTCCGGCCGCTGGGCAGCAACTGAGCGCTGGGCCTGGGCCTTTATACTTCCTGTCCCGCCCCTTGACTTCCGGGGGGCGGGGACAGGTGGCGGTGGCTCCGCCCACTGTGGCGGCTGTTCTGGCTCGTCCCTCTCAGGTGCAGCTGGGAGCCAGGCCGCCTCACTACACCTTCCAATGCTCAGGCCTCTGTTTTCATAATAAGCACAGTTCCCCTTTCTAAGTTCAAACCAGTCATAAGGGCAGTGTCACTAGATAACTGTGGAGTACTTGGTAGTCCCTGTGCTGTAGAGGAAGTTTAATACATATTACAGAAAAAATAAAATGTTAGTGACTCAGATGCCAGGAGAGCACTTAATAGTAGGTGGACATTTTGTAAAACAGAGTCCTTATCTAAAAAATTGGTCTGACAAGACAGTAGGTGAGGGATTCATATTAGGTTTTCCCCTACAGGAAGTGAAGGAAATTCAGTGTGATATGAAAGTCACAGGTCCTTAAATGCGGTGAGGTCCAAAATAACTTGAGAAAGACTGATCAAAATTCAACAAGAATCCAGTGTGGGGAGAGGTGTGATGTATTTTATAAAAAGAAAGAAATGGTACTCGCTGTAGGTAAAATGCAACACCACAACACCAGAATTATTCCATTGTGACCATATACATCAATCATATTGAAACCATGGCTTCAAATGCCTAGCTCAGTTGCACTAGGAAAAGTTTGCCATATCTGTATTACTGGAATTGGCATTCATTGTGCAGGAGTTTGTCTGGAGCACATTGACTCACCAATAGAAGAAATCCATGAGATCTGAAGGAGGTGTGAAACTTCCTCACAGAAGGGACAAGAAAATAATGTGACCCAAAGTCTTTGAAGCTTGGAATGTCTCCTTTGTGTGTGAATAGCATTTCACCCACTGGGGGCGGAATGCCCAGGTAATTAATATTTTCAGTGGTGTTCTGTCGCTTTCTTAATATACCTTTATAGTTTGTTCGCTACTTTGGCCACTGTTTTGCATTGAGCAGTGGTTTTCTTGAGCTGACAACAATGGTGCTGGACAGTCACTCTCCTTCAGAACCCCACAATGTGTGCAATTAGGTCAAAAATTCCTTCCAATTTGTTTCCACTTCTATGTGTCTGTATTAAATTTCACCTGCCATCCTGTTCCCCAGTCACATAATTTTGTGAGCTACTTTTGGGGTTCCTCACACGTTTTTCTAGTCTTGAATAACAAATGTATCATCTGCAAATTTTCTAGCTTCATTGTTCACCCATTTCACAGATTACCCATAAATTTGGTAAACAACATCATTCCGAGTTCAGATCCATGAGGCAGCCCCTCTATTTAACCTTCCTTCCATGGTGAAAAGTGACCATTTATTTCTACACTTTGTTTTCTATCTCCCAGTCAGTTTCCAATCCATGATGGAACTTTACCCCTCATCCATCATTACTTTATAGGTTGACATCATTAAACAGAGTCCCAGCCACACCTGTGTATAAAGATGCACTATTTTGATGGTGTATGTCTGGTGTAAATAGATAACCACAGTGGAAACAATCCATTTAACAAGAACCAGCATTAGGAATTGTTTAAAATTGTCAGCTGTCTCTATAATTACTGCTACTTGATGATTACCTGTTCTATTCATTCCCTGTGGGGCACCTGGCATTGGGCACTGTTGGAAGACAGGATACTTGGCTAGATGGAACTTTGGTCTGACCCAGTATGGCCGTTCTTGTGTTCTTTGTATGTTTGCATTGTTCATCATGAAACACTATTTTTTTTACTGTGGGATTAGACTGTCACCTCTGGGGCTTCAAAGCCTCACAGCAATATAGTGGTACCATTTAAAAATATGCACCACAGCTCTTTCATTTATCTGTTTTGCATAGAATATTAGAGAGAAAATAATTGCAGTTCAGTATTGCAAAATGGAAGTTTTCTCCATCATTTTTTGAAGCATTGTAGGGAAACTGCTTGTGTGCCATTCTTTAAGTGTTGGGAGCAAGTTAATGGTTAAGGAAGGGAGTCACTTTAAACGTTTACAAGACTTCAGTATGACAGTGCTTCACTATATAATAATCTGAGAAGACCCCTTAGAGTGTAATTGGAATGCCTCAACTCTAAACTTTTGTTAGTCTATTCACTATAAAGTGTGTGGAAGCTGATACTTGTTTCCTTAGCCTTTTGATTAACATTCTCCTGGCTCCTTAGTAATTCTACCACTAACATACCATGTGAAAAAAATCTCATCCTTGACACTAATTAAGAACGTACGAACATAAGAATGGCCATACTGGGTCGGACCTTTGGTCTGACCCAGTATGGCCATCCAGCCCAGTATCCTGTCTATCAACAGTGACCAATGCCATGTGTCCCTGAGGGAGTGAACCTAACAGGTAATGATCAAGTGATCTCTCTCCTGCCATCCATCTCCACACTCTGTCAAACAGAGGCTAGAGACACCATTCCTTACCCATCCTGGCTAATAGACATTAATGGACATACCTCCATGAATTTATCTAGTTCTCTTTTAAACCCTGTTATAATTCTAGCCTTCACAACCTCCTCAGGCAAGGAGTTCCACAGGTTAACTGTGCACTGTGTGAAGAACTTCCTTTTATTTGTTTTAAACCTGCCGCCCATTAATTTTATTTGGTGGCCCCTAGTTCTTATATTATGGGAACAAGTAAATAACTTTTCCTTGTTCACTTTCTCCACACCACTCATGATTTTATATACCTCTATCATATCCCCCCTTAGTCTCCTCTTTTCCAAGCTGAAAAGTCCTAGCCTCTTTAATCTCTCCTCATAGGGGACCTGTTCCAAACCCCTAATCATTTTAGTTGCCCTTCTCTGAACTTTTTCTAATGCCAGCGTATCTTTTTTGAGATGAGAAGACCACATCTGTACACAGTATTCAAGATGTGTGCGTACCATGGATTTATATAAAGGCAATAAGATATTCTCCATCTTATTCTCTATCCCTTTTTTAATGATTCCTAACATCGTGTTTGCTTTTTTGACTGCCACCACACACTGCGTGGACATCTTCAGAGAACTATCCACGATGACGCCAAGATCTCTTTCCTGATTAGTTGTAGCTAAATTGGCCCCCATCATATTGTATGTATAGTTGGTATTATTTTTTCCAATGTGCATTACTTTACATTTATCCACATTAAATTTCATTTGCCATTTTGTTGCCCAATCACTTAGTTTTGTGAGACCTTTTTGAAGTTCTTCACAGTCTGCCTTGGTCTTAACTATCTTGAGCAGTTTAGTATCATCTGCAAACTTTGCCACCTCACTGTTTATCCCTTTCTCCAGATCATTTATGAATAAGTTGAATAGGATTGGTCCTAAGACTGACCCTTGGGGAACACCACTAGTTATGCTTCTCCATTCTGAACATTTACCATTTATTCCTACCCTTTGCTCTCTGTCTTTTAACCAGTTCTCAATCCATGAAAGGATCTTCCCTCTTATCCCACGACTACTGGCTCCTCCCCAGAACTACACATAAGTCTATCTAGATACCTCGAGAGATCCACAATCTTTGCACCAGGCAGGCTAGTCACCATACGGTTCTCCCGGTCATCAGAAACCCAGCTATCTTTGTTTCTAATGATCGAATCTCCCATTACTAACACCTGCCTTTTCCTAATGACTGGTGTTCCCTCCCCCAGAGTGGTAACCTCAGTGCAAGAGGAGACCCCAGCATCATCTGGAAGGAGGGTCCCAACTATGGGAAGGTTTCCTTCTGCTCCCATTGACTGGTCTCCTTCCCTGAGTCTTTCATCCTCCTTAACAGCACAGGGGCAGTCTGAAAGGAAATGGGACAATCTACAGTGTCCCGGAAAACCTCATCAACATACCTCTCTGCCTCTCTTAGCTCCTCCAGGTCCACCACCCCAGCCTCCAAAGCCCGTACATACTCTCTGAGGACCAGGAGCTCCTTGCATCGAATGCACACATACGTGACCCGCCCACAGGGCAGGTATTCATATATGCTACAGTGAGTACAATAAACAGAATAGCCCACACTCTGCTGCTGGGCTTCTGCCTGAATTCTCTCCTACAGCTACCTAGGTTAATGATAGGGTTTTTGTTTAAATCAAGAAGTTTTGATAATAGTTTATTTTAATGGTTTTAAAGAATGGCAAGTGTACCTCGCCCACTTCCCACTCCCCTTCCAAACTCCCTCTCAAAACTCCCTGTTAGTGGCCCCTGTTCACAAAGCTCCCTGGTTGCTTGCTCACGACATTATAAAACCCTGGCCTTCCTGATATCCCCCCCTTATAGCCAGCTACTTTTCCCCCCTATTGAGACCACATATACTTCGTGGTCAAAGAAAATTAAAATTTTGCTTAAATGATTTTAAGCAAAATTTTAAATTTTGATGAAAAAAGACATGAAATTCTTGCAAAAATGTTTTTTTTTCAACAAACCCACACTGTAAGCTCATTGGGTCAGGGACTGTCTTTAACTTCACATTTGTGTAGTGCCTGGCACAATGGGGCCCTAATCTTCTGCTTCATAAACACAGGGCTCCTATCACTTGAGTTTAAAGAGTATCTCCAGCTGTAGTAATTCAAGAGTTTATATCCTTCATATGTCAGTCAGTAATAGAAGTAGTACGATGGCACACTTTCTTTTTACCTTCCACTTAAATATCTCAAACCATTTTTCAAAGGTAGATAAGTATCTACATTTTACAGATGACATAATTAGGAACAGAGACATTTAAAATATCTATTAATATCACAGTCTTCATATCATAATGAGGCATAGAGGATGGTCTGTGGTCATCAGACTAGTACTCAAAAGAATTAGGTTCAGTTTCCAACTCCATTAGAGACTTTCTGTATGTTCTTGGGCAAGTCACTCATTCTCTCTTTTCCCATTTGTAAAATGGGGATAATTTTCCACTACCTCACAGAGGTATTATAAGAATAAATCCATTAGTGTTTGTGAGGCCCTGAGATCCTCTACTGATGGGAGACATATAAGTACCTAGCAAACTTCTTTGTAGGGAGTGGGCCAGTTATCAGTGCAGCTAGCCCTGAAGAACAGGAAACCTGGACAGGAAATAAAAGTAGTAAATTCAATTCAGCCTCCAGTTTGTTAATGTAGAAGCCTAATGTATTTTTGGCAAATTGATATATTGCAAAAAATTGCTTTATTGTCTCTCCACAAAAAATACAAGCTTTTTGCATACATCTAAGTGCAAGTGAAATCACTTTTGGACTCCTTTCCGTCAGACAAAAATAACAGGACTGTCTTTTTGCAGTGGCGGCTGAAGTTGAGTAGATCAAGGCACAGATGTGTGTTTGTTAAAGAACCTTAAAACAGCATTAGAAGGGCTGTAAGACGATTTGATATTGCTCCCTTCATTGACTCTTCCCTGCAATTAAACAAACATACGCAATGACCAGTAGGAGACAGGGCCGCCCAGAGGATTCCGGGGGCCTGGGGTCTTCGGCGGTGGGGGGCCCTTCCGTTCCGGGACCCGCTGCCGAAGTGCCTGAAGACCCGCGGCGGGGGCCCCCCCGCCGCCGAATTACCGCCGGAGCGGGACCCACCGCCGAAGCGCAGCCCGGTCTTCGGCGGTAATTCGGCGGAGGGGGGCCCCCGCCGTGGGTCTTCGGGGCACTTCGGCGGCGTGTCCCTGAACAGAAGGGCCCCCCGCCGCCGAATTACCGCCAAAGACCGAGCTGAACTTCGGCGGCGGGTCCCGCTCCGTCTTCGGCGGTAATTCGCCGGCGAAGACCGGGAGCGAAGAAGCTCCTGTGCCCGGCCCCGCAAGAGTTTTCTGGGCCCCCTGGAGCGAGTGAGGGACCCTGCTCCGGGGGCCCCGAAAAACTCTCGTGGGGGCCCCTGCGGGGCTCAGGTCCTGGGGCAAATTGCCCCTCTTGCCCCCCCCTCTGGGCAGCCCTGGTAGGAGAGCGGGAGAGAAACACACTTATTGACATAGCTGCTTTTGGAATGTTACCCTAAGTGATTTAAGAGCCTAAATCCTATTGACTGTAAATGGGAATTAGGGCTAGAGCCACAAAAGGGACTTGTGACGATGAGCATCACAACACCTAATGCCTAATCACAGGAACAACACTGTGACCCACAAAGTCTGAGTGAGGTGCAGGTCAATGAATGGGGAAAGATAGGTGTCTTAGAATGTGGTCCACAAAACCAGTATGCTTGGCAGGGAATCACACCTAGCCAATGGGGAGATGCTGGTGAGAGGGGTGTGTCCTAAGTCCCACCCCTTTCTGAGTTCTGGGCTGCCGGGAGGTTCCTGTCTCTGTTTATGATTCATGAACTGGGGGACAATAAGTGGTTGGTTGCTTAAATTGCATGCAGGGCCCAATCCACCCGGCATGCTCAGAGGCTGCCTCCTGGATTGGGCCCTTAAAGTGAGTTCACACAAAATGGTCAGGAATGCCCTCAAACCTGGGATGTAGAATATTCACCCACTCTTGCCTATTGAAGTTGTTCCACTTTGACTTAATTAATAATTATTTAATTAGAGTGAGAATGACTCTATAGCCCCATAGTTAGGGCACTCACCTGAGAGGTAGCAGATCCCTTCCCCTTACCAGTTAAAGGGGAGACGAATTCTCCAACATCCCAGGAGAGTACCCTAAACACTAGGCAAAAGGTGGTCCTCCTTCCTCCCTCTCTCTCCAAGGCTGCCTTATATGAATTTGCCTGAGAGGCCCAATCCCATAAGTGGCCTCTGATCATGCCTAGCAGATTGAGCTCCACATGCAATTTAGGCAGCCGAGTGCCTATCATCCCCTGGGGCTTAGATGAGAGAGAGCCATCGAAACAACTAGAGGGAGGTAGCAGCACGTGTGTCCAGAGGCAGAAACATAGATGCCTAGGGAACTTTTACTACAAAAATCTAAGTGTCAAGTGACTTGAGGCCACCTACAGGGTTAGGCAGCAGCTGAGTGTGAATTTTGTGGATCGCAGTGGTGCCTAAAAAGGGGACTTAAGCACCTTTGTGGATCCCACCCTGAGTTCCTTAGTCACTTAGGTCCTTTTTGAAAGTTTTAATGGTAGTCCGAGAATTTCAAAACTAGGAACCTAAAGTCAGGGTTTTAAGTTCATATTTAGGCACCTACCTGATTTTCAGAATGGCTGAGCTGCCACTGAGGTTACTGACAACATTCTATGCGTATCTTATCCTGGAGGTTCCAACAGTAAGCTGTAAGCTATATTAGGAGAGGCTTTGAGGACAACAGTTGCTGTGGAGTGCTCAGAGCTTCTGAAAATTAGTCCCATGCTTAAATATGGTCTTAAAAGCCTAATTTTAAGTGTTTTGGAAGTCTTGGCCATAACAATCGTAATACATTATGACTCAGACACCGGGCAGTAAACATATGGCTATTGTGGAAATCAAGGATGCGAAGGAGCAAATTCTGAGTATAAAAGAGCAAATAGAGATGTGGCCTGGAGATATCACAAAATCGAGTTGTGAGG
Organism: Mauremys mutica; assembly: GCF_020497125.1. Taxonomy (NCBI): domain Eukaryota; kingdom Metazoa; phylum Chordata; order Testudines; family Geoemydidae; genus Mauremys; species Mauremys mutica. The sequence goes on from NC_059072.1 coordinate 107,195,248, forward strand.
AGGGAAATTATGAGAAAAGCAAAAAGTTAGAAAATGGAAAGAAGAGGTTAAGATATTTTTGTCTTTAAGATATCTAATAAGGTATTTTTCAAGCAGATAAGGAGTAAGAGGTCAGTGAAAGAGACAGTAAGTTCTCTAAGAAATGTCAAAAATAATTTATTGACTGAAGAGGGAGATATCACCTAAATGTTAAATGACTAGCCTTAGCATTCCCAGGAAAGGATGAGAGGTAGATGCCATGAAAAGGAAAAGACTTTTTATTTTAATTCAAGGCGAAGGCGAAATACTGACGGATAGTCAAATTCATGAAATGAGAGCATCAGGGAGTAGGACCTTACCCCAGAGCTGAAGGGGACTGGCAGAAGAGATGGGGAAATGTTAGATATATTTAAAAAACTGTTTTGAAATGGAATGTACTAGTGGAGGGTACACTCTAGCATTTTTAGGTAGGAGGTGATCTAGGTTAAATTTGAAACTAAAGCACCCTGGTATACTGTATATAGGAGATGCTAATCAGGGACAAAACGCTTAAGATGTTTTTGCCCCCTTGATTTAAGAAAAAAACAGTACTCTGCACAAACAAGAAATGCTTAGGCTAACTGATAAAGTCTGTTTGAGCAATAACAAATGTTTTTTAGGATATAATTCAATTGAATGTTGCAAAAGCTTTTGATGTATAGTACTAGGCTAATTAACATATTGAGTTGGAAAGCATGAACTTCCTGAGTAGATAAGAAGAGAGTGGCTTATAGGTGGGAGTAGTTTGGGGTTTAGGTGATCAATTTTACAATTTCCACACAATTTAAGTCAATGGACCCATTCCAATTTACAGCAGCCAAGGATCTGGACCTAAGATTTTAAAGCCCATTAATAAATTTAATATGGTATATTTCCATTTTGATGCCCAATGAGTTCTGTAAATGAACTTGCAAACACTGATATAAGAAACACCCCACTCCAAATGGAAATTGTCCTAAGTGTTGTAGAAAATGGACCACACCGTTGATTTTGGGTCAGACACAGCCTGAGGCTCCTTTATTGGAATACAAATATGCATATAGGGAAGGTCAGCATGGCCCCATGCAAGGGGTTAGCTGCCTTGCTCTGCTTTAATTGCAACAAGCTTTTAAAGGTAAAAACCGCAACGCGTAATCACACATTACAAATCTTAATTCTTAATAACCCCTTATTTGGTATAATCTTTATTGTCAGCAAGCCAATCAGAGCCCCTCACCATCTAGGGGTTTTCCTGTTATTGTCCTAGATGCTCCCCACTTACGCCATGTCCCTCTCCTTGCGTTACCTTATTGCTTATTAAGGCAATTTTCCAATACAGTTGTACAATAAGCTTTTTCCTAACTTGTGTTTGCCCACCTACGTGCGGTTATATTGTACAATACTGTTTTGCTTAATTATGATTTCTTGCTAATAAGCTGCTATCCTAAGGCCAGGTTACACAATTGCTCGTTGATTTCAGTTCCCTTTTCTTTCCTTTGGCCTTTTGATTGCCACACGAGCTATTACAAATTTTCTTATACCTTAATGTCAAGCTGGCCTACAGTGGCCTACAAACCCTGTGCTTAGCAAGCATTTTCTGGAGTATGCGGGGCCCTGTGAAATTCCCTTGTAAAAATCCCCATCACAAACACAGACAGTTCTTGCATTTGGGGCAGAATATGGACCTTTAATTTATTACATGAGAATGAAAATAGATGGAGTCCACTCTTTTTATTTATTTATTTATTTGGACTAGCAGATATACTTACCGGTACTAGCGCTTTGACTGGAAGCTTGAACTCTTAATAAAAGAGAGATTATTTTGCCTTTATCTCCATTTATTAAATGGTAAGAGATGAAGCTTTAGCTGAAAAATTCTTGTTTACCTAGAGAGGAGGCAGAGGGAAGCCATGTACTGTGTGATATTTTACAACTTTCAAAGGAATGCAAAACGTCAGTTGTATCCCATTCTATATGATGGGGACAATTTGAATTTAAGCAAAGCTACTAATGATTTCTCACATGCCATGGAGAACTAATGGGTGCTGTGAAGATAAATGCCTAGTGTATTCATTGCATTTTGCTTTCTACTTCCAGCAGTTTCTGACTGCAGATGTAGCATAGATCTCTATCCATCACTATCTTGCAAATCTGATCTAAAGGCTATGCTCACTAAATTGGTATTAAAACCCATAGGAGGAATTACATAATCCTTTAAAGAACATTTCATTTACCAGTGACCTTTTCCAGCCTGGGGAGTTGTTTATTTGGCAAACTTTTTGTTGCTGTTAGAATAAGTTTGTATGCTAACATACCCTTTTTGTCTTACAAGAACCCTGAATTGCTTTCCGCAATTTTCTCATATTGGAGTGTGCCACAGGAGCTAGAAGGCTTTAATTTGCCCAATAATACCAGTATACATTGCCAGTCAATACAGAAGAGTGCTCAGTTGTTCATAGAGGACTGAAAGCTACGGCTGACCAGAAAACAAGAATTTCATTTCACCAAAAAATTTGATGTTTTAATTTTTTTTTGGTGCCAGATAGGGCCAAAACTGAGACCTTAGGAAATTTATCATGGGGTGTGGGTGATGGAAGGCGGGAGAGGGAGGGAAGAGGACAGATCCCCACTCCAGAATGGCCAATAGCTCAGTGCTTAGGTCACTCACTTTGGATATGGGAGACTAAAGTCCAAGCTCAGAATTAGGCAGATCAGAGACTTGAACCTGGGTCTCCCACATCCCAGGTGCACTAATTTACATTCACAGCATATGCACACAGCAGTTAGATAAAATACATAAAATGCCCTTGTTGGAAGGTTGCAACATAATATTACTTTACTTTGTAGAATTCAGAGCCCTAACACACAAGAACTCAAAACCAGAGGGCCACAAAACAGGCTTCTCCCTAAAACAGAGAAGCACAACTCAACACACCTTGCTCTAAGCTGATTTTCTGCAGACTGACTCACAAGGACTGCAGATTGGGGTTTTCTGACTGACTCACTCATATTGCACACTTCCCTACAGAGCCACCTAGCCTGCAAGCAGGACTAGGAAACCACTCACAAATTTAAAGTGATAACCTGTAATTTGAACAGTTTTCAATACACCTCACTAACTGCCTGGCTTTTGAGTGACTCTGTGTCTTCTGTTGGAGCTGTTCCTCTTTGCATAAATGTTTAAATATTTATTGGGCCAGAAAGCAAGAGAGACTGACTCTAAATCACAGTGGATAGGGCACTCACATGTGCTATTGGCTATTCTGGTCTCTTTTTCGATCAGAAATTCCATCCTGGATCTGGAAACCTTTCTGACTAAATTGTAGTTGAAACAGATCTGTTTTCATGAAAAGTTTTGATTTCAACAAATTGGCATTTTTCCAGTGATAAAACATGCAAGAAATTCCTGGCCAGCTCCACTGATGATGCAACAGTGGGGCACAGTGTACAGCATCAGTAAAATTATTTCCATCATTGCTGTCAAACAGATCCAAAATGCCTCTGATGGGAAGCAGCTCCTTATCCTCAAAAGAAGGTGTCACAGCATCACTGTTACTAATCCCTTCTCTTTTTTTCAAGCATGTTCAGGAAGGCCAGGAAACATTACAGATTCCGCTACTACCCACATGTTATTGATTCCTTGCTTTACATTTCCTCCACAGCATATGCAGTAGCACCTAGATGAAAGTAAGCATGCTCAGACAGAGAGGTGATGTCAGAAGAGGAAGAAAACATTTTTGAGGTGATATCTGACCTCATCTTTCCCCAATGGTATCAGGGTATCTCTCACCTTCAGTCATCAAGTCACCTCTTCCTCACTTTGATACTTGGGAAGCTGCAGTGGCAAGAAATGCTGTATTCTACCATCAAGGTGGACTATAAGATGGATAGAAAGCTGGCTAGATCATTGGGCTCAACGAATAGTGCTCAACTGCTTGATGTCTAGTTAGCAGCCGGTATCAAACTGAGTGTCCCAGGGGCTGGTTTTGTTCAGCATCTGGATGACATGATGGATTGCACCCTCAGCAAGTTTGTGAATGACACTAAGCTGGTGGGAGAGGTAGATAGGCTGGAGGATAGAGGTAGGGTCCAGAGGGACCTAGACAAATTTTAGGATTGGGCCAAAAGTAATCCGATGAGGTTCAACAAGGGGAAGTGCAGAGTCCTGCACTTAGGATAGAAGAATCCCATGCACTGCTACAGGCTGGGGACTGACTGGCTAAGCAGCAGTTCTGCATTAAAGGACCTGGGGATTACAGTGGATGAGAAGCTGGATATGCATCAGTGTGCCCTTGTTGTCAAGAAGGCTAACAGCATATTGGGCTGCATTAGTAGGAGCATTGCAAGCAGATTGAGGGAAGCGATTATTTTCCTCTATTTGGCACTGGTGAGGCCACATCTGGAGTACTGCATCCAGTTTTGGGCCCCCCACTACAGAAAGGATGTGGACAGATTGAAGAGAGTCCAGCGGAGGGCAACGAAAATGATTAGGGGGCTGGAGCACATGACTTATGAGGAGAGGGAACTGGGTTTCTTTAGTCTGCAGAAGAGAAGAGTGAGGGGGGATTTGATAGCAGCCTTCAACTACCTGAAGGGGGGTTCCAAACAGGATGGAGTTAGGCTGTTCTCAGTGGTGGCAGATGACAGAACAAGGAGTAATGGTCAAGTTTCAGTGAGAGAGGTCTAGGTTGGATATTAGGAAACACTATTTCACTAGGAGGGTGGTGAAGCACTGGAATGGGTTACCTAGGGAGGTGGTGGAATCTCCATCCTTAGAGGTTTTTTAAGGCCCGGCTTGACAAAGCCCTGGCTGGGATAATTTAGTTGGTGTTGGTCCTGCTTTGAGCAGAGGATTGGACTAGATGACCTCCTGAGGTCTCTTCCAATCCTAATCTTCTATGATTCTATGATGATCAACTGGCAAATGGGTACCTGACCTTTGGACTCTCTAAGAGAAGTAGTCAGAATGAACACAAACCTGACTGTTTTCAGAGTTTCCATTCAAGACTCCACTTTCCTCAGAAGCCTTCTATTCATAGCAGAAGATGAAGCACACATTTAAAAATGAAATGGAGGAGAGGAGGGTGGGAAAATTCCACCTATAAGCAGCCAAACCCTGTTAGTCTCTGGGGACTAAACTGTAGACAGGCTTTAATGATGTATTTGGCAATTAGATATGGTGAGGGAAGCAATACAAATATCTAATATAGATGGGCACACATTATACAACAGTTTTTCAGAGGCTTAATGCAAAGGGTAAGATGCAGTATATGTGATAGTGTCAGTTGTTCTAAAGAAACCAACCTGAGTACACAGTAGGAATCCCTATTTATACCCGTCAGTGGCTATCAAAATAGTCTAGTAACTTTTTGTATTAGCCTTCTCTTTGTCATTCACAGAAGCCTTATTTTGCCTCAGCTGTATAAAAGGTACAGTAGTATTTTAAATTTACATCAATTGTATATACTAAATATAAGAATAAAAGAGGACCATATTATGTGGATCTTTCCCCATACTGCTTATATGTTGAGAAAAAATTGGGGTACCATTTGGCTATTTGGGGAAAATAGTTTAGGGCCTGATCCAAAGCCCTTTGATATCAATGGAAACACTAGTGGGCTGTGGATATGACCCACAGTGTTTAATATATTTCCTGGGTATTAAAATATCAGTAATGCACATAAAAAGGCTTAGGAGGAGTTTTTCAAAGGCATAAATGGCAGTTTGGCAGCCAATTGCTGTTGAGTTCCAAAGAAAGTTGGGGTCTTAACTGACATTTGTGCCTTTGAAAATCTTCCCCTAAGCACTGCAGTCCTAACTCAGGAGCTGTGAATTTCTACAGCATGAATAAGGAGATTGACTGTAACAAGTTGGATTGAGAGGGAATATTACCAGGTGGTTAGAGAAGAGTCTGAGAATCAGGAACAGAGGCACGTGAATACTGCAAAACAAACAAATGAACAAAACAAATAAACCCAAAACAACGTTCAAGAACATCAGTTCAAATACAAACTTCAAATTCACTTGGGCAATATTTGCAAGTCCTTTTATTTTGTTTTCCCAAACACACAGATTTCCTCACATCTAAATATTAATTAAAATTTGTATTTACATCAGCTTTCATGCCACAGGAGTTCAGATGACTTTTTTGGGGGAGGGCGGGGGGTTGGGTGTCATCCAGTCAGGAAGCTGGAACGACATCAAATTCGGAGTAGTAAGTATCCAAAGTGCAATGGATGGTGCAAAGGGAGTAGTTTGTGAGCAATTTTAAGGCTGAAAATTAGTCATAAAACTTATCAAATAATTTTGAACAAGCAGCAAATTTCTTAGAAAAAAAATAGAAAAAAAATTGTGGATGATACCTAAGTGGGAAAAGATACAATTTAAAAAGATTGTTCTCTGAAAATATTTTGCCAGCTCTAGTCAGAACCTCCTGGCTTCACCAATTACTTGCTGCAGAACTGAGAGAGTCACTTAGGGTCAGATTAAGCACAAACACGTGTTGCACTACCCCAGGAGAGATTTTGGGTTAGGGAGACTTCAGAGTCATAATTCTGTCCCTGTTTCTGCCTGGAACCTGGATAGTAGTGATTTATTGCCAGTCTAAATCAGCTGTGAATTACTACACACGCCACCTACACTGGCTCAGCTACTCTGACTAGTGAGCAGAAAAGCTTTTCCCATTCCCCACTCTTCAGGTTAGATGAGGGAGTAAGCAGCCATGTAGCCATGCTTACTCTTGTGTGCCCAGACCCAAGATCTAGGAAGGGTTTTATAGAGTGTTGTCAATACACTGCATGGATGCACAGCCCGAATCAGTCTAGCTCTTTAACTATACCCATATGGAGGCAAATCTGCCTCAGACATGCTAGGAGGCTTCACTAACTAGTGTTTGTAAAGCTGTGATGGGGTATACAAACCCCATGCTGGTCAGGGAAGGGTTAAATGAACTGCTGTGGGCTCTGCCCCGATACATCTGCACTAGGTGTCAGGCTTGGAAGTGAGAGTTAAAAGGGCAGAGCCCAATTCTCCAGTTCTCACACCATGAGGGGAAGGCCTAGCTGACTTGCTTGTGAGACTGCTACCTGCCAGAGTCTCTCTGAGGGAAGGTAGACCTAATGTTGGACTACCATTATGATTTGTTACCAGTGCCTAGCTTGTTGTTAAATCTGCTACAGGTGGTACCTCACCTGAAGAGGGAAACAGCCAAATTAAGGCCTTCTGTCCTGTGCATCCGACTAAGGCCCCAGCAGTTGTTGGCCATGAGCTATGGGGTGATCCTGTCACAAAAAACACTTTTAGATCCTGGGCGGGGGTGGGGGGAGACATGAGTGTTAACTTCCTACAAATAAACCTGCATTTCCCCCCAAAATTAGCTGCATTCTAGCTTGGCTTGTAAGCCTTGCATCTCTTTCTAGATAATTTTATCAACAGTCTCCTTAGCCAAGAAATAGGAGACTAATCATCATCTTTATTGCTGTTGTAACTCTATGGTGTTTGAGCTCAAGGTTGAAATGGAAATATTTTCAAGAAGCTACTCCAATTGAGTCAAAATAAAACAGCACTTTATATAAGGAATACGCAATTCAATGGCTGGAAGATGAATCTAGACCAATTCAAACTGGAAATAAGGCACAACTTTTACAGTGAAAGAAATTAACCATTGGCAGGGCTGCCCAGAGGGGGGCGCAAGAGGGGAAATTTGCCCTGGGACCCACAGGGGCCCCCTGAGTTTTTCGGGGCCCCTGGAGAGGAGTCCTTCACTCGCTCCGGGGGCCCCGGAAAACTCTTGCGGGGCCCGGGGCCCCGGAGCTTCTGCTCCTGGTCTTCGCCGGTGGGGGGAGCCCCTGCCGGCAAATTACCGCTGAAGCAGGACCCGCCGCCGAAGTGCAGCTGGGTCTTCGGCGGTAATTCGGTGGCGGGGGGCCCTTCCGTTCCGGGACCTGCCGCCGAAGTGCCCCGAAGACCCGCGGCGGGGGCCCCCCACCGCCGAATTACCGCCGAAGACCCGGCTGCATTTTGGCGGCAGGTCCCGCTTCGGCGGTAATTCGGCGGCAGGGGGCCCCCACCGCGGGTCTTCGGGGCACTTCGGCGGCAGGTCCCGGAACGGAAGGACCCGCCCCCGAAGACCCCAGGACCCCGGAATCCTCTGGGCAGCCCTGACCATTGGAATAATTTACCAAGAGTCCTGGTGGATTACTCATCACTTGTTTTTTTTTAAGCAAGATTGGATTTTTTTCCCCTAAAAGATCTGCTTTAGGAATCTTTTGTGGGGAAGTTATATGGCCTGTGCTTTACAGGAGGTCAGACTAGATGATCACAATGGTCCCTTCTGGCCTTGGAATCTCTGAATCTTTATAATCACACTTTCAGTCCCCAAAGAGCTTTGCTAGCATTAAGTAATTAATGTTCACAATACTGCTGCTAGGCAAGCCATAAAGAAAAACCTCCTGACCTGAAAGGATACCATAATCCACACTGTTAAGGAGGACACAGATGAACAGAGAGAAGCCAGAAGTCATGTTTTTGCTTTAAAACACTGTCCCAGAGTAGTTCTCAACATATTCTTCTCAATCGGACCTTTCATTTAGATGACAAGCAATTAAACTGAAAAGTGTCAAATCCACAAGTGGTGTATACAGGCATAGGTCCATTGACTCTTATGGGGTCAGGCTGATTTAGACCAGCTGAAGATCTGGCCAATCGCAAGTCTGTTTCACTCAGTGGGGCCACATCTCTCAGTAGCGGCTGTTTACGACAGCTATCCCTCATTTTAGATCCCAGTTCACCTTTCTCACAAAAATGTCACGCTTTCAGCTTTTTAAACTTTTTTTATCTGAGAAATGCTGAACTATGTTGATGAAATTAAAGATACTTGTTACAATACAGAATCACACATCATTTGAACCTTCCTCCACTAATTTATTAGTGTTCCAGTTGGGCTTTTGTTTCAAATTATGTCCCACATTTGATCCTGGGCTAGCTGAGAATTAGGTTGGGATTCATGCGAGAAAACCTTAAGTTTCATTATCAAGGGATTAAAAGCTTAGCCAGTATTGCTGCAGTGGTATAATTTCCAAACAGCATTCTATATTGCACTGGAGGTACGTATTCTGCTCCTTCCAGAGAGGTAAAATGACACAGAAAGTTTGGTGTCAACTGGGTTCACTTCTGAATCCTCTTACCATCCCATCCTGTGATAAGCGTTGAGGGGACCAATGGGGAACTCAAACTGCAAAGATGTTGGGTTTGTCCTTCTCCTTACAGGCAAAAGGCCCATCAGTAAAATCCAAGTCTCATGTAACTCTGGGAGCTAGCATCTTTAACCTTTAGCCACACTCAACAATGGCTTAAGATTGTGACAATCTAAACCTTCCTATATAATTTCCTAACATTAGAATTCCTATTCTTACTGTTATTAACTTAAACTATGCCTCTGCAATGATTCAAGAAAGATGAAAATCCCTTCCAATTTGGCACAATGGGGAAAAAACTCCTTTATGGTCCCAAAACAAGTGATCAGTTAGGCTCACAGCATCCTGGAAACACAACTCAATGTACCTGAACTAGAAGGAATGAGAGCAGAGCTGCAATTATAGCAAGATGCCCCCAGACATCTGGGAAGGCTTTAAATTGGAGCGGGGGGGAAGAGGCATAAGAACCAATTATGTAGAATTATGTACAAAAAACCCCTGCATTCAAAAATAAAACAATTTAAAACTTTAGAGCCTACAAGTCCACTCAGACCTACTTCTTGTTCAGCCAATCGCTCAGTCAAACAAGTTTGTTTATGTTTGCAGGAGATAATGCTGCCTGCTTCTTGTTTACAAAGTCACCTGAATGGGAGAACAGGCATTCGCATGGCACTGTTGTAGCTGGTGTTGCAAGATAGTTATGTGCCAGATGCGCTAAAGATTCATATGTCTCTTCATGCAGAATTTGTATGAGATGAATTAAAAAATACTATTTCTTTTGTTTGTGATTTTTACAGTGCAAATATTTGTAATAAAAATATAAAGTGAGCAGTGCACACTTTGTATTCTGTGTTGTAATTGAGATCAATATATTTGAAAATGTAGAAAAACATCCAAAATATTTAATAAATTTCAATAGGTATTCTATCATTTAAGAGTGTGATGAAAACTGTGATTATCACGTGAGTTAACTGTGATTAAGTGACAGCCCTACAATAAACTAATAGTGACTTCTAAATTCAGTTTAGATTGTTGGAAGTTTCAGGCTCCCGTGTGAAAATGATTTTTCAGGTAGTAATACTCAGGAGTCCTATGGTGGAGATTATAATAAACTGAGGAAATTGAAAGTTTAGAATAAGGAAACTAAGAATGGAAACAATAGAATATTGGCCAATTTATTTTAATGAACCAATCACAGTGCTGAATACTGGAAAGGTAAAAACACATCAACAGCACGCTGCTGGAGTTTGAAAATACATTGGGCATTAAAATTTACTTTTATGATAAAACAATTACAAGCACAAAAATGGAGAAAGCAAATCCATTCTTATACAAATTGCATTCTTTTCTGTGTAACTAATTTATATTTAAATGCTGCAACGATTGTGAATGTCAGACATCGCAAGAAACTGAATAAGGGAAAACATTTTATAAAAGCAAGTCACTTAGAAAATGAGTCTAAACTTTCCGAGTACAATTTGAATTTCACACTGAACAGATTATATGCAGTATCACACACTGTCCATATTCATTGGAAAGACAATGAACATTTGTTTCGGGGTTTTTAATATGTCACTTTCTTTTGTTAATTTCCTTTGTCTCTCCCTTTCCTCCTCACTTTGATGTTTTCCATTCTTAAGTAAGGTGGATTTTTTCCCCTCTCAATTCCTTTTTGGAATCCTACCTCACCCACCTCTGATTTAATGTAAAGCAGGTTGGCTACTGTAAGGGTCCGTGGACGGGTCCCCTTGTCGGGTGAGGGGTCGCTCTTCGCCTTTGGAGCGCCTGGGAACCAGGCCGCCTCATTACAGGAGGCTGAGTAAGCAGTTCAGTATTAAAGTCCACGCCCTAGGTCAGGGTGGGGCAACAACCAGTAGTTCTGGGCTCAGGCTCTCAGGCAGGGGCTGAGCAACCAACCTGTAGTTCAGGGGCTCAGACCCTCAGGCAGGGGCTGAGCAGGAGTTCAAGTTTGTAAAGCCCAAGCCCTAGCTCAGGGTGGGGCAGCAACACAAGTACAGGGCTCAGACCCTCACGCAGGGCTGAGCAGGAATTCCAGTTTGTAAAGCCCAAGCCCTAGCTCAGGGTGGGGCAGCAACACAAGTACAGGGCTCAGACCCTCACGCAGGGCTGAGCAGGAACCTTCTTGGGAAATCGATCTTTCCTGGCAGCTCTTTCAGATGCCTACCTGCCCACATGAATCGTGTGCTGTCTGTCATAGAGAAGGGGACATCACACAGCTCACTCAGAACCAATTAAAATTTTAGACCAGGGGTCGGAAACCTTTCAGAAGTGGTGTGCCGAGTCTTCATTTATTCACTCTAATTTAAGGTTTTGCGTGCCAGTAAATACATTTTAATGTTTTTAGAAGGTCTCTTTCGATAAGTCTATAATATATAACTAGACTATTGTATGTAAAGTAAATAAGGTTTTTAAAATGTTTAAGAAGCTTCATTTAAAATTAAATTAAAATGCCTAGCCCGGACCGGTGGCTAGGACCCGGGCAGTGAGAGTGCCACTGAAAATCAGCTCGTGTGCCGAAGGTTGCCTACCCGTTTTAGACTATAATTACATTTACTATAGGGTGATCATTAAAACTGGTTAGAAAGTTAGATTTCAGGTCTGTGGTTATAATCTTTGGTAGTTAGAGGCCTCAGCTTAAATATCTAATGCAACTCTACTAGATCACAAAGTAATAAAAACTCTTGGTAAACCAAACTTATAAAATTTAGTTCAAAACCAGTTTGAATCATTCTTGTATCCTGACACTTTCACAAGCTCATATTTAGATTTAAAAACTTGGCTGCTAAAATAGCTGGGTACAGTGCAACTTGTTTGCTGTACTCATCTAAAACCTGGGGCTGTTCTGGAAATGTATATCTGATAAGGGAAAAATCCTTAAAATATAATCAAAGGACTTCCTGATAACAGCACTGCCCCACAATTACTTCTGCTATCAGGCAGACTTTGAAAAACAGGCCAGCCAATAATTTGAGCAATGTTATCTACATCACAAGCAGCTGGCATTCAGTTTGTGACAGATGTCTTTAAAGCTGCAGCACAAACATGAGCTGTTATTATAGCTAGTGGTTGGAACAAACATAGCCTGGGATTTACTGTGCAGGGTTCCTCAAAAGCAAAGTTTTACACTACATTACAGAAAATATTATGGGCTAAGCAATGCTAAAATGCATGAAGGAAAATGTATTTACTTCGTGATTTTGAATCTACACACCATAATGTGTTTGGTCATTGTGGGCTCCTTATATCTAGCCACTGTGGGCTTCATTGTTCCTTTTCTGCAGTACATTAATATTCTCACAGCATGACTAAGCTAGGGCCAAATTCTTACTGGCTGAGTGAAGCAAGGCCTTCCACTGAATTTGATGACATTTTTGTATTGTCTGTAATACTGTAACTTTTTAAATTTTGGTGTGTGTGGGGGGGAAATGGACTTTTTATTAAGGCAAAGTTATAATAGAATGCTAACATACTACATTGTACATTACTAATTACGTACTTATTCCAGATCAGGTTAGTATTCCATGAACCTGGCTAAAGATTCTGATATCTGGCTGGGGGACCCCTTCTCCTCTGAGTTTGCTAAAAAGGGTGACCACATTTTTAAATAGCTCTCCTCTTTTCGGCACTTCTCTTCTGTATGTACGTGGTGTGAAAGGTTTTCCAGGACAGTCTATATTTTACTATACCAAGTTCCATAGCAGGAGAACTCAATTTTTTTTCCAGTAATGTACAATATAATCACTTTTTAGCATCACATCCAATCAATTCCAAAATGTCAGGGAAAGTTCTAGGCAACAATGATCAGAACTCTATTGATTTTGGTGAAAATAAATTTGAAAAAACAACATACAGAGTCATTTAGTGGACCCAGCATAACAATACCCCCAGCTCACCTCTCTGCCTCATTCCAATATAGCTTAACAATACTGACACCCTAAATGCCTTCTCTCCCAGACAGAAAGAAAACAAATAAGAACAGTGGGGGGAAATGGGGGTGTACCTAGAGCCCCTGACATGGGGGGGGGAGAGATTCTGGCATGGGGAGGAAGGAGAATGGGGACATACAAAGCCCCTGGCATGGAAGAGAAAATGGGGGAAATGGAGAAGCACATAGAACTCCTGGCAAGCAGGAAAACTGGGGGAAGGGCGATATGGGGGAAATAAAGCCCCTGCTATGTGGAGGAGGGGGGAAGTTGGAAGCAAACACACCCTATACCATGGTAAAGAGGGGTACACAGAACCCCTGGCAGGGGAGAATGTGTTACTCAGGTATGTGGGAGGAAAGAATGAGGGGCACATAAAGCCACTACCATGGTGCAAAAAGGGATCATGGAGGAGAAGGGGGAGTACACAGAACCTCTTATGTGGGAGAATGATGGACCCAGATATAAGGGGGGAAATTAGGGGACACATAGAGCCCCTGGCCTAGGAGATGGGGAAATGAGGGAGACAGAACCCCTGGCACGAGGGAAGGATTTGAGAAGTTGCAGGAGCCCGTGAAAGAGAGAGGGATGGAAGGGTGGCACACAGGGAACTTGGCAGGAAAGAAGGGAGGCAAGGAGCCACTGGTGCATGCAGTGAGCGCTGCCTGCGGAAGCAGTCCTCTAGTTTACACTAAGGCCCCTTTACACTACTGTGGCACTGTAAAAGTGTCCTGGGGAGGAAAAGTGTATTTTACAGTGCATGAGAAGCAGGTCCCCAGAGTCCTTGCCAATCATGCACTGGATTGGATTCTCTAGGGTTTAGTCCCTTCTTTGGTTGCCAGTGCGAATGTATCTCAAAAGTTGGTAACCCAAAAACACCAGTGACATTTGGATATCTTGACTTTTAGCTGTAGAAAAGGCATTACCGTATTTAGGGCATGTTTATCAGACATTGATCTTGACCATGACACAGAAGCATAAGTGCACACAGTTTCTGAAATCTTACCAGTTTCCTACTTATACAACACAGCAGCTGATAGAAGAAGGGTGTGAGGCTTCAAATCTCTCAGTTGATAGAATGGTACCTGCACAGAGGCTAGGGTGACCAGATGTCCCTATTTTATAGGGACAGTCCTGATATTTGGGGCATTTTCTTCTATAGGTGTCTATTACTCCCCACCCCCTGTCCCGATTTTTCACACTTGCTGTCTGGTCACCCTAACAGAGGCAAAGAGAAATATATCATCCTTAGGTTATCATTACTGAGTTGTTCATGAGGAGATAATTATATATAGTCCATATATATATATATATATATATGAAAAATGAAATTCCATAGAGCATGAGGAAATAAATGCTATGTCACGTTCTCAAAGTCTATCTGGACGTGGAATCAGCTAAAAGGAGATCCTGGCCTGGAATCATCACAGAGATTACTGATACTTATTTTCAAGCACTCAGAAATATGCTCAAGACAACAAAGGAAGATAACCAGAATCCTTATGGTATTGTATAAAGAAATATACTCTGAGACACTAATCTGGATTCATCCACTCAGTTACTCAGGGGTAGACATCTGTAAACAAGACTGCCAACTGCAGCTAGTTTGCTTCAGTCATGTCATAGTTAAGTGGTACTGTCACTCTAGGAATTAATGAAGCATGGTTTGAGTTATTAGATAAAGTTTCAAGAAGGGAATATAATGAGTTATACAGAAGTGTTCTATTACGAAAGAGCTCAAGAGCTTCCTATACTGGTATCAATCTGATATGCTGTGTATCTCAAATGTTGTAAAATAAAAAAGGACCCAGTTATCTCCTGTCTACAACAATCTCAACTACAGGGAGTACAAACTCATTATAGAAAAGAAAACTTCTGTTTACATGCTAAAGAAAGGAAATATGGAAGATAAACAATTCCAGGACAATTTCATGAGGTTTTATCAATGGAATATGGCAATTCTTGTTGGGTCATATTTTATTATGCAAACGTTGATAGAAAATAGCATCTAAAAGTCATAAACAAGATTATTGATCCAAACAGACATTGAATGGGACAAAAGCTCTAGTAACTGTTTTTTTAAAGTATTTTAGCTTAAAATAATTTCTAGATTTTTAGATATTGTGAGCTAAAATGATTTGATATCACATTTATTAGTAGCACAAGTCTTAGTTTTATTATGTATCAGGCTAAAAGACAGCAAATAGTTCAGAATTAGGTAGATGGAATTATTGTGTTCTCAGTGGAAAGAAAATGTCAAGATCTGGCTAAGATCAGAGTAACTGAATTTCTATTGTATTCCTGTTTTTCATCCTTTGCTAAGTGAATTTAGTTCTCAGAAAAGGTGACAGATTTGAAGGACCTCTGTTCCTAGAGCAACTATTGATCCTCAGAACAGATGTGACTATGTAAGCTTCCCAACACTACTAATGCACCCCCATGCTACCATATTTGAAGCCAATTGTACAAGTGGTTCCTGAATGAGCACATACTGAAAATAGAGGTGTTTCATCAAAGGCCAATCAAATGGTCGTTCAGTCTTAGTCCTTAGCTTCTCTGCAAAAATAAAATAATAATAATAAAAAAACCCCAGCATCTCTACAAATAGCACTGATTGATAGGTATCCACATTGCTGAGACAGACAACAATCAGGAACTTGAATGAGACAATTATTTCATTTCTCACAAGTCACCAAACTTTCATCACCAATTATAAGGGACCAGGGCGTAGGTTCTCTGGACTAGCCATCACATCTGGGCTGGAGTCCACAAATCAAGGACAGCCACAAGCAGTAGTCAGAGACTATGGATCAGAGTAATTGCTACAGTCAGGATCAATAGGCAAAAAGTCAGGGTCATAGTAAGTCTGGGGTTGGAGACCAGAGGCAGAGACAGTTACCAGGATGGAATCAGGAGGCAAGAGTCAGAGTCAGGCTGGGGTCAGAGACTGGAGATCAGAAAACAAGGTAGATCTGGAATAGCAGCAATCCAGGAGTCTGTGGGAGATTCCCAGACAACTTCATGGGCCGCCCTCTAGGGTTACATAGTGAGCATGGGACAATCAGAAGGCTGTAGGGTGCCATCAGTCTAGATCATTTGGGCTGTACTTCCTGTGGCATCTAATCTCCACAGTGCTCCCTGGAGGTGGTGCTGCATGGTTTCCTGGCTATGATGTGGATTGTCAGCTACCCTAGGCTCTGCAGACCTGAGTTCTAGTCTCTCAGATCCTTACATCAACGTATCTGTTGTTCACCACATATTACTGACCTAGGCTGGAGTTGAACCAGTTACCTAGATGTGAAAAAATCAGTATACTATTAGCTGTCCCCTCACCCATCCCTTTAGTCCTACTTTTAACTATAGGAAGTGATGTGACTACAAAATATTCTGCAAACCCATGAAATATGTAAAAATCCAGTAAATTCCCAGAGAAAAAACTTAATCTTAAAGTTAAGATTGAAAGATCATGTAACAATAACTCAGAGGTAAAAAAAATCCTCATGAGAACATTGTAATGAATAAACATGCCTCAATTTACAAAGAACTAATCTGTTTAATTTCAATTGTAGTGGAAAAATATGTTTCCATTAATAAAACTCCCTAGTGTTTCATCTAGAATTTGAGATCCCTTTACCTGAAAGTGATCAAATGAAAGACTCTGTCTCCATCAGTAATATGGTACCTTATGGGATGGTATCCTACTTTAGGACTATAAGAGCCAATACACCACTCAAACATTGCAGTGTAGAATCTTAAGAACTTCTAAAATGATAGTTTCAGTGACTATCTTGGGTCCTGTGCACTGCTTTAATCTCTCTTCCTTTCTCTTCCCTTATCTTTCGCTATACAGTAGCAAGGTAATTTGGCCTTTGATGAAACATCTCTATTTTCAGTATGTGCTCATTCAGGAACCACTTGTCCAATTTGCTTCAAATACGGTAAAGCAATTCAACCTCAGACCCAGATGTAACCTACTGATTCTCAGACCAATATGTTTTTGTGTGTTTTAGAGATGAGGGCCAAAACTGGGCTTATACTGAATGCTCAGCTGCATATATTGCACCTTCAAAAATAAGGCCTGCTTTCTGAAAGAATAACTTGAATTCATTCAAGTTCTGACTTTTTTTTTTCTTTTTGGAGCTTATATAGACTGGGTCTTCTTCAGCAGGCTCCTCTCACACACTAATCTCAGTTCACTGCAAGCAAACATGCACTCAACCAAGTTTCATATCCTGTTTTGAAAGGGGCAGCTCCAATTTCTACCCTACATCTTTCTCACCAATAGATCCAATAACAAAAAAACAAGCAATACAGATACAATAATAAAATAAATACTAGAGCAATGTTCAAATTCACTGCTAATTAAAATATTCTACAGTATAAGATCCCTCCAACTACATGTTTTCTAGTGTCATCACACATTTTTGAATAGTTCTCACCACACCAGAAGAGACCACAACATAGTTTGAAGTTGAACATACTATGTAGGATTAAAGTAATAAAGAAGAAACAGGATTCCTGATTCCAACGCAAGATAAAGATGCCTCTTCACCCCTCCCTGCCCCCAGCTTGACAGTAGTTACTAGTATGGTACCATTAAACCAAAAGAAAACCCCACTGGACTGAATTGTCTGTGATGAATTAACATTAGGGACTGATGACCTCTACCTGTCTGAATGTCTTCAAAAGCATGAATCCCTGAGCTTATCAGAAATGCGAGCTACATTCAAGCTACTTGAGTGATGCTAATTGCTCTCATTAGTGAGGTGCTTGCTCTCCTGAGACCTTTGTAAAGAGCACGATTATGGGATTGGTTTTCTGGGCGACATCCATGCCATCTGCTTTTCTTTTACAACCCCTAACTGCAGAGAATTGCCAGTGCTGCACTAAAAGAAATGCCTGATGCGAAAAGTGATCTTAATCAGATGTTATCCAATATTTTATGAGAGATGAAAACCAGGTAATTTGGCAGCAATTGCAAAGTTTGTCTCCTGTGTTGTTGGAAAAGTTAAAAAAAAAAAATCTTCAGTAATGCAGTTACAGGAACAAGCATCCAAAGGGCAGTTTCACTGGGAACATAGTGATACGAGCATGTTACAATTAGAGTTTTGTGAAGCTTATATGTTTCAGTTTGCCAGGGTTGGTGTTTTGGTTTATATGGGGTCACACTCCTTGAGGGCTAGACTGTGACATTCTATTTTGCCGTCAGTAAGGGAAGACATATAGCTGCATCACCCTGAGAAGAGACCACAGAATTAATTGTGATTCTACCACAATTCTTTCCTTGATCCTTCATTGCTTAGGGGAGTAAGTTATTTAATCCTTTATCATAGAACAGCTTATTTCCCCTGTGTGCCTGGCCAGCTACTCTGACCCATGAATGGTGGGAGGGGAGAGAACAGCAGAGTCAGAGCTCCTCCTACTTCCCCTTTTCCACCTGTCACAGTTCAGGGCAACTGCACCTATATATCCCCTTGGTGGTCCAACAAAGGCACCCACACTCAGGCTTCCAGCTGCCTTGCCATTGACTTCCTTGGGTAGAGACCTGTGTCTCTCTCTGCAGCCTGAACAGGGTATTTCCAGGCTAAACAGTTCCCTGCCTAAATTATGTTATTCCCAACAAAAGAAAATCTGCCTAAATAGGCCTGCTTGCTTTCTCTGCAGAGACTCAGGGCTTGTCTTCACTACCGGGGAGATCAACGCTGCTGCAACCAATGCCGTGGGTGGCGATTTAGCAAGTCTAGTGAAGACCCATTAAATCGATGGCAGAACACTCTCCGGTTGATCCCGGTATTCTAGCTCCTCAAAATGATTAAGGGAAGTTGACTGGAGAGTGTCTCCCATTGATGCAGCACAGTGAAGACACCAGGGTAAGCTGACCTAAGCTACGTTGACTCCAGCTACATTATTCACATAGCTGGAGTAGCGTAATTTAGGTTGACTTACCCCAGTAGTGAAGACAAGCCCTAAGAACAGTGTAGTTGCCCACAGTTATAAATTATCACACAGTTCTTTCCAAGTGAGAATATTTTTAAGGTAAAAGCACCACAGAAAAACCTATTAAACCAATAAAATACCACACACACATGCAAATAAACTTACCAGAAATCACTGCCACCACCTCCACCCCAATTTCTACAAGGGCTCTGGTTGGTGTCAGTCTTTTCAACTTTTCCCTAAGCATTGCAGCCGTCTGTGGACTGGAAGGCCTATCTGTTTGCTGGATCAGAACAAAAGCTCCTGAGTCAGTTCACCACATGGTTATTTATCCTAGCATCAGTTCTTTATCTACAGGTCTCTAGAGAATTCAGTTTGAACCTTTGAAGAGTCTGTAAATAGGTAATCAGCCAAACAGTGGGAACCTTCCCCTGGGCAAAGTTTAAAATGACTGTAACCATTAGCACACCACTTCCCCTGGAGAAGCTACATACAATCTCACAACAACACATATAAACAATTTCATGTTTAATACAATGGACTCCAAAGATATTAAACTTAGTTCAAATTTGAGCCACAAAATTCTGTTGGAATTCAGACTTTCTCTCAGTTTAATGCTGCTCAGGTGCAGGGCTTTGGGTTAAACTCATCTCCCTTTTATGGTCAGATAGAGTGAAAGTCTACAAACGTTTCAGTGTTATGTGCAAATTGATTCACTTATAGCAAACTTTTTCTTGAAAGGGCAGAGCCTGTCCACTTTCTTATGGCCAGGGAAGGCACTGAAGGCAGTAGTAGAATGTTTGGAAGCTGGGTCAGGATAAACTGAGCATGGAAAGATGCTCACTGAATTCAAGGAGCTTTGATTCAGGCCCATTATTCCTAAGATTTATAATACAGTATTTTTTGTTTTGTTTTGTTTTGTTTATTAAAAATCCTGGAATACATTGCACATATGTGGAGAGATTCACAAATGTATGGACTGGCAATAGGAGGAATGGGAATAATTGCAATTCTTTGGTAAACACACACACACACACACAAACACACACACACACACACGACAGACACCTCCCTGGCATGCTTCAAAATGGAGTATGAATCTTTTCTCCAAGAAGTTTACATCTTTGAACATGTTCAGTGTAAGCTTCAGACTTTTATTAAAGGTTAATTAATTTAAACAGAACTAATTATTGCTAAAAGGTTACCCTAGCAACACCATGAGGATTACCATAATAGCATTGTTTATACAAATTAGAATAAGTCCAGCCTATGGTTTATAGAATAGGGGATTTTAAAACCCAAGAAGAAAATGTGAATTTCCTTCTCTGGGTCAGTGGAATACCCACTACAAAATTACAACGGGGCCAAATCCAAGGATCCTTATTCTTTTCTTTTTCTCAGTCCTTAACATTTTTTTACCTTAGTCCCAATGGAATTTTGCCTGAGTAAGAATAAAGAAAAACACACCCCGAAAGTGGTCATGCCACGTTGCCCTGGGACACCTCTGGAAGGAATTCTGCCTCAGGGAGGTGAAACTTTTCTTGGGCTAGCCTTTTGCTGGACTGCTTAATGAGGAGAAGTTTATTCCCCCACAACATGAATCCCACTCTGGTCAAAAGGAGGGGCAAGGCCACAGCCCTTTCACCTCCTCCTCCTTTCCCCCATTAGTGGTGCTGTGTGATGTGAACTCCTTCCATTCCACAACTCAGTATCAGTGTTGTGAAGAGCAGCCTTGGCCACAGAGCACCCTGCATGGCTGGAGGATGTGCAAAGGGAAGGAACTGACCTCTTGCTCCTCTAGAGCTCTGGTTGGCTAGAGAGCTGGACAGAAATCCCACCCTTACGTGCTACTGCCAGCTCTCCTCTCTTTACTGGATAGCGTGCCACTGGAGATACGTTTGCATGGGCTTCAGGATGGGGTACATATTGCTTCTGCAAGGATACAGCAGGCCCAAATGCAGCCTGAGTTCAGGGGTAGGAGGTGGGCCCAGGTTGCAGTCTGGCTGTGTGTGGCTATAGTGTATTCTTGCATTGCACTTCCTATTGGAATCACCCACTCCACAAGGGAAAGAGGAGCCATCATCTGTGACTAAGGGCTGAAACTGAATAGCTTGTGCTGTTTGTAGTTTTTGGAATGGAATCCTTTTGTGAAGCAGCTTGGGTTTATTTTATTATATTCTCCTTAACTGTTGTGTCTAATGACCCTGTGATTCTGCCAATGCAATTAAGAATAGATGTGTGTGTTGGAGGGATGCCGGGGGGAATCCCTGCCTTCCCAAATGTAGTAGGAGGATTCTTCACCTCAAGGCAAAGAGAGGTGGTTTGGAACAACCTCTCTTTAAAGGAGCGTCTCCTCCACAGTGACCGCAGGGACATGAGGAGCAGGACAAGAGTGAACCCTTTATTCTCCTTTGCATAGGAACAGCAAGTGTGTCTGGTCATTAATTCATCATTGAGAAAGTGTTTAGACAAAGTTCTGGTGGTCTGTTCAAATCAGCATGTAACAGGGTGAGACTCACCCCTGCGGTGCCTCCTGTTGGTCCTCCTGGGAATTAGCTCTTTTGCCCAAAGCGCCCTCTGCAGGCTGGTGCCTTGCTGCTGCTGGCCACTTTGTCCTTCCCAGACTTGGTGCCCCTTGTGCTCGGGTGCTGCCCCCTGGCAGTACATCTGCTCTCTGGGTCTCCCCACCCAGGGGAACCCCCACCCACTAGCCCCACCTCGCCTCAGTGGCTACTGCCAATCACCATCTAGCCCCCTTTCGCTGGAGCTGACTGCAGTCTGTATAAGCCAATCATCACCGGCTGCCTCTGCCTACCCTGGACTGCACCCTTGCACCCTAGTACTTTTCTAGCCTTTGACAAGGCCACAGCCTGGGGCTTTTCTGGGTGGGAGCTCCCCAGTTCCCTTGCCCTATTCCCCAGCCCTGCTCCCCTCAAGCCCTCTGTTCAGCTTCCCAGCAGCCAGGCCCTTCTCCCTCTAGAGACAGAGAGAGATTGTCTGCTCCTGACCTGGCCCACTGCCCTCTTATGGGGCATGGCCACAGCTGAGGCTGCTTCTCCATCCAGCCTTCCCAAGCCACAGCCCTCCCTCGGGGCTGCTTTTAACCCCTCCAGGCAGGAGCGGGGGTGACTACCCTACTACAATACCATTAATCAATCTTCACAAAACCTCTGTGTGGTAGGTGAGGACCATTAACTGTCATTAACAAGTTGGGAAACTAACACACAGAGTGACTTGCCCAAGGTTCCTGAAAAAGTCATTGTTGGAGCCAGAGGTTCTCGATTCCGTCAGTGAATTCCTGTACTATATTGTTTTCTTTCAGCCACAAAGACAATCAGCATGTATACTTGCACAGATACCACTAGACCATGCCTCTATGTTGTGAAATTCTGCAAAAGTTCTTGAGGAATCTTGTGACAGCTCTAAGATTGCCATGATTTTATCATAAGTCCAACAAAAATTAGTATTTTCTTTAAAGACCCATCTCCTGGAGTCCAGTGAATATGCAAGGATATGAGGTTTCATTTTTTAAAAAGCAGGAGCTTGATGCTGTCATGGCTATGGAGAAAAGCTTGAAAATATGACCCAGGTGCACTTTACCTGCTTAAAGGTGTATAAAGAGAACCCCAAATGCATTAATTTACAAAACCAAATCTCATGATTTGTAAGATTTTGGGGGACCTAATTCATGATTTTTTAAGATTGGCAACCATGTTATTTACACTCTGGCACCACAATGTTAACATTGCACCTTTTAACTTTACTAACAGTTTTCATTTTCTCATTAAACTATCACAACGCCACAACTGCTTTTTATTAGCCCATCTCTAGCAGAAGATTGAAACCAACCATCGAATGCCAATCTTTATGGCCCTCATGAGTCAAGTTTACTTCAAATGATGTCTTTCAGGACCCAAAGCCACTGACCCATATGGGTCAGATCTGCTGTATGCCATCTTCTGCATTATTTGCTTCTGGGCAGCTACCATGGAATGTGATAAAACTTTCAAAACCTATGAATTGGACTGCAAAGGTGGTTCACAATTTGTCTATGGTGTGCTTGCTTCATTTCCTGTGGCTACACTGGCTTCTGCCCTCAATGAAATGTTTGTGCTTTATAAATAACTGTCACAATTGTTTAATCTCTTCAGGGAACCGGATCTGCCGCTGTGACACAAATGAACTTTTCAGTTTCTGCAGCTCTATGTAGTTGGGCAATATTCACTCCTGCAAGTGCCTATTGGCACCTCCTTGGTTGCTGCTTGCCTTGGTCAAAGGCAACTGTCTACAACAAGCGGTTCCGATGAGGGGAGGTGTTGTTAACTGGACACTCAGGAAATGAGAATGTGGGATAAAGCGAAGGTGACTAAAAGAGAACATTGATGTGCAGGAGTAACATATATGAAGGTATAGCCATCTAAATTAGAACCTGAGCAAGAATAACTAAACATAATTAATTCACTGATTTAAAGGTTTGGCCTTGATATTTACATTGGTTTTCAAGCGGGTAAACAGGCCAGAATGATCCAATTATGTTTGTATATTTCCTGGAAAGGAAAGCAGCTTGCCATAAGCATTCTTATTTTCTAAGAAAATCCTAAATTAATTCATATAATCTCTTCTTGGAAGACTTGCAGAAGTTATATACGTGAATAAGATTTTTGTACAAGAGATGACAAGATTAATGAATTTTGCAGTTTAAGGAATTAATACATAATTATGGTGGAAGTTAATAGTACCCAAACACATGCCACTAATATGCATTCCAAATTAAACATGATGTGTTGACTAACCAAAATATCTGTAAACACAAATGTCTGACACTTTGTGGGAATCCTAACACTGGTAACTATTAGTCTCATGACTTAATTCAGTTGTCAAACTGTTTGGTTTACAGTTATACAAGACAGATGGGAGTAGCTCAAGCTTTTTATTGTCAAATATACATGCAACAATTATATATATGCAAACATGTACATATATATGCAAACATGTACATATATATATATATATATATATATATATATATATATATATATATATACATTTGTATTTTTAATTTTAATTTGTATATTTTTGAGAACTGATAGCATTAGGAACCACACAACTCCCTGCAGGAAAAATATTCTATAGCTTTAAACTTGTTTTTCCCTCTGACAGCTACATTGATAGCACCAGCTCACTCCCTTTTTGGTTCAGTAGAAAAAAATTATTTCACCTTTGTACCTAATCATCTTGTCAGAAGAGATGAGATTCTGTGCTGACTCTCAGAGGGCACAGAACTCACAACCCAGCGGGCAAGATGTTCACAGTGATGTTAAGCCACCTTTGTGCTTTCCCAATTTTGGACTGTTCTGAGGGCTGTCAAGGCTCCCTATGGGCCTACATTATGGCAGCCTTCATGGCCTGATGGAGGTGTGGTAGCCCTATCTAGAAGCTCCACAGTGCTGTGAGCTCAGGCCCTGCTCCTGACATGCCCTTCCTGCTTCAGCATGCCCCCTATGCCTTATGGATATCATCTATAGTGCCTGTGCTTGAAGAATTCTCACCAGGCCATATGCAAAGCTTGTAGGGCTCTTTACACTGCTCCAGCCCTTGTATACCTCATAAAGTGGCCAGAATGGGGGGTGAGGAACTCCTGCAATCAATCAACTGGGTAGATGACACAGATGCTAACTAGCAAATATATATTACAAACTATTATTCTGTATGTGATTCATGCTGCTTTTCAAGGCCAGGTTCTGCTCTCAGTCAGTGGGTTACTCCCATTCACCATGATGTATCTGCGATCAAAATCTGGCCAGAGTGTTTATTAAGTAAGTTAGAAATGTTGATTTATCTAATCCATTGCAGAGCAGGCTCATTCATTCATATAATTCATTCCCAAAAACGTATCAATTAATTAGCTTCTTATATGACAAATGAAAAGGAATAATGTGTGCTTGAATTAATTATGATGTTTTGTGAGGAATTATCCTTTAAATACATAAGGAATGAATGTTCTTTAAGTAGAGAGTCTGTTAGTAACTGTTAATGTAGGATCATGATGAATTTAATAAAACACAAAGCACTGCTTTATTAAAATGCTCTTACATAAATTAGTGGCATTTTTAAAAAGTGTAAAGCTCGATTTCTGTAAAATCTTTTTACATTAGGTCTTAATTATTTTCTTTTTGTCTTCCCAATAATGTAACAATAAAGCACTTGTATAGAACTTTATATTCATAAAGCACATGACAAATAATAATTTAAACCTCAAAACACTTCGGCTAAGTAGGTGAGTAATTATTTCTGAACAAAAATACTTCATTAAAAGAGTTAAGGAAGAAATTGTGTTTCAGCAGATTCCAGCTGAAACCCCTTCCAAATTTTACAATGCTGTATAAATATTCAACCCCTTAAAGAAATGTAAACATCTAGAAATCAGCACTTTCTGTGATGATTCCAAAATAAGTGCTCCCTCTACACCTTGTCTCTGGACAATCTCATTCATTGACATAACTCTAACTCGCTAATCAATTTAAAATATAATCTAATCCTGATTGGGACCCTTAGACACTACGTCAATACAAATAACAATACTACTACTTAATAACAGTTATCTATATCAATATAATCCTTCATTATTCACTGTCACACCACATTACTTTGTCGATACTATCTTAACTTTAATACCCAATGTGATGTTATCTGATTAAAATATGATCATATAAATCATTATTGCTACCACTGTTACATAATTGCAACAAATCTTGTACAAAATATATCTAGTAAGGTGTCTATGGAAAGGTTATGATTTGCTGAATATGTTTATGCTATTTGTATGCATGTATCATTTTTGTATTTGAAGTTATGAATATTGGCTCTATATCTGTATTTCAAATATGTTTTCTCCTGGGGTAATGCCCAGGAGGTATTTAGCCTGCACATCTCGAAGGGACTATTCAAGTTAAGTACCTCATTAAGGAACACGTAACTCACAATGGACCATGGGAGACATCTATCTACACTTAATGGACTTTCCTGCGAATGTTCTGTCTGGCGTATAGGTAATGGCTTCTGCTATGACTAAGCAAAATTGTGCATGGACATGTGACATGTCCATGTGACTCCAAACACCATTTTGCATTTTCCACAGTGAGAACAATGGGTTTCCTTTCACTTGAGAGAAGCTATAAAAGGTGCTTGAAACATCTCCATTTTGCCTCTTTCCTGCTCAAACCTCTGGACGATGGACTGGTACTAATTGGAGCATTCTAACCAAGGACTGAGGACCTTCCAATGATTTGGAAGCAACCAGAGACTTAACAAACCAGCAGTTTTGTCCATCACTGCTGCAAGTCTGAACCAAGAACTTTGCATTTATTGTATGTATTTGATTCCATTTAACTAATTTTAACTCTCACCTTTCTTTCTTTCTCTCTTTTTATAAATAAACCTTTAGATTTGAGATACTAAAGGACTGGCAACAGCATGATTTTTGGGTAAGATCTGAGTTGTATATTGACCTGGGTGTGTAGCTGGTCCTTTGGGATCAGAAGAACCTTTTATTTGATGAAATTGGTCTTAAAGAACCACTCATCTTTAAGTCTAGTGTCTGGGTGTTGAACCCAGGACTGGAATGCATAAGGAAACTGCTTTTCTGACTTCTTGTTAGCCAGTGTGGTAAACTAGATGTTTACTTGTGTTGCTGGTTTGGTATAGCTTATGGAAGAAGAACCAACAGTTTTAGGATGTGCCTGCCTTATTTCTCAGCAGTTTGCCCTGAATGTGGTATTCTCAGTTGTGACCCACTGAGGCACAGTGACACCCAAAAAGGTATATTACATATATGACAAAGATCAAAATAAAAAAAAATTACTAGTAGATCTCATTTCCTATTCAAGTGATCCATTTCCAATGTACAGTAACACGAACACATACTGCAACATTATTCATTTTTTAAAAATGGGCCAGATTCAATGGTACACTGGTTAAGCTGCGTTAATAATTGCTTTGCATGTGCACATGTGGGGACGGTTGAAAATTGGCTTTATAATAGGACACTTGACCACTCAATTATTGTAATTATTTCCCTTGTGCTGCAGATTAGGCACCCAAGGCATAGAGGGTATGTGTATGCAGCAAAAAAAGCTCCGTGATAGCAAGTTTCAGAGCCCAGGTCAACAGACTTGGGCTCAGAGGGCTCATGCTGTGGGGCTAAAAATAGCAGTGTAGACGTCTGAGCATGGGCTGGCACCCAGGCTCTTAAACCCAACCTAGGGAAGGCTACAGAGGGAACCAGTGTCAGAACCAGGATTTGAATTTAGCACTACTTGATTTTGGGGGCTAGGATTCAATCCAATCAAAGAAGGAAATTACTTTAAGATTGCCCAGTGTATTTTTCTGTAAGGCAGTTATCTCCATCTTGTTTCCCACTGTGCTTATACAAGTATACCTAATAAGGCACAGTGAGATGTTCATCTACTGTAACTAGGCATGCTATGAGATGCTCCAAATATATGGAACCTTTTTGCTCTGCTAAGCTTGTATACAGAGATATACAAGCTGTAGTGAATAGCTTCTGGTTTGGCCAGTTGGCAGGAACTTTAATATGGCATTAAGAAAATAAACACCTAAAACTACTTTTCTAAGTAAGGTCCCTTAATCCTTATAGGGTTGGGATTCTCAGAGGCACCTAAGTGACTTCAGAGTGCAAGTCCCAGTGAAAGTCAGGACAGAACAAGAGTGTCACCTAATCCCTCAAATAGTTATTAACGGGTAATAACCGGGGCAAAGCTTTTATTTATTTATATATTTAGTTATTTTTAAGTTTCTGTTCTGTTTTGTTGGATTTGCAGACCTTGCATTTCATCCTCGAGCATAGGATTTGAGTATCAAAGGGGTAGCCGTATTAGTCTGGATATGTAAAACATGACAGTCCTGTGGCACCTTATAAACTAACAGACGTATTGGAGCATAAGCTTTTGTGGGTGAATACACGATGCATCTGATGAAGTGGGTATTCACCCATGAAAGCTCATGCTCCAAAACGTCTGTTAGTCTATAAGGTGCCACAGGACTCTGTCGCTTTTTTCATAGGATTTGAAACATTCTCAAGCCTCAAAACTAAAATCCAGCTGCAGCTACCCAGTTTTATATGATCTGAGGTAGAAAACCTTGCAAAATGACTAACATACTTCTGGGTGCTGTATAACAAATAGTAGTTTTGCAGTTTTGCCATGGCACAACCATAAATCAGAACATGTTTGGGCAGTACTTGACAATTTGCCTGAGAGGTCTGCAATCTTAAGTGAACATTAGAACAAGGCCTATTTTATAATAAAACCTGAAGTAAGGCAAAATCTTCCGGTTACTGATTTTGTTACCAAAGTTTCACACAACTCTAATACGTATATATTTAGGGTGGAATTTACCTCAGTGCAAAGAGACCAGCTGACAGCCCTTGTAGCAGGGTGACTGTCTCCTTGAGGGTAGTAAAGATTAGTTGTAGTTAACACCTATTCTGTGGCATATCCCTTTAACTGCTGGACGTTCTAGAGTGGATGAAGACCTAGGGAAGGCAGAGCTAGGTGTTGGGAGAGAGAAAGATGCTCCCAGTGGAATAGTTAAGGCTTAGCGGAAACCCAGGCTATTGTTTCTTTAAAAACGGAGACCAGAAGCCTAATAGGGATTAGGTAGGACAGGGCTCCCGTCTCTCCAAGCCAATAGGGACAAGCTCTGGGAAGAGGACTCTGTATATTCTATCTTCTCTCAGAACAAGGGAGACACCAGCAGGAGGGGGTCTGCTCGCTGAACCCTCCTAGCCTGAGTGTGAAAGAACTGATTGGGGAAAGGGCCAGCTGGAGGGAAGGCCGGCTGAGGTACTACAGGTGGCCTAAATTACAACTCTGAGGAGGAGAACTGGGGGCTGGATCAAAAAGTAGACTCCCAGGGAGAAGAAGATTCTAGCTAAGGAGGGCTGGGAATGCTAAAATTCCGACTTTGAGGATTTTGTTTTGATTGGAGCAATTTATGGTAATAGTAAACCCATTATTTGAAGAGGAAAGCATGTGTGGAGTTAAGGAGTCCAAGAAGGGAAATTGAGGCAGGGCAGCACTGCACCGTGGTTGGTCAAAAGGGATGCTACAGGGCAGGTGTGCCCTTTGACAACCACGCATGCCACATAACCTCTACATAGTATTTGAGGGCAGAGTTTGTGCTGCCATGGGCCCTCTGGGCTGGGGTGAATTTCATCCGGCTATTTTTAAGGGCAAAGAAAAATGACAAGGATACAAGCAGGATCAGTTTTAGTTAGCATTGTATTTAATTGTTCACCCAGATGTTTGAACTCAGTCACACGTCTTGAACTGTTGGAAAGCTTGTTATTTACTCACTGCTGTTTACCAGTCCTACTCTGTGCAGGATGGTGACAGCTGAAATTGGGTAGGCGTAACTGACAGAAAGATATACTCAGAGTCAGTGCACGCACAGAGGTAGGTAAAGAAGTGGGTGTAGCTGATTCCAGACAAGATAAGAAAAGCCTTCCCAGAAAAGCCTACCCTAGCTAAACCCAGGATGAAAAGCATGTCAGGAGGCTGCCAGTATGAGCCTTTGTAAGTGTACATTCACACACATAAACATCCACAGATACACAAATTAAGTATCTCTTTTTCATATACTCCACTCATTCTGGGCTCCAATTGTATCCCACTGAAGTAAATGACAGTTTTGTCACTGACTTCATTGGGATCAGGATCTGAACCTAGGTCTGTGGAATTCCCTTTATGTCAGTGGAAGCATTGCATGCGATAGAAGGTCCTGATCCAAAGCCCACTGAATGCAATGAAAATATTCCCGTTAGTTTCATCGGGGTTTGGATCATGCCCAGTAGGTAAAATATTCAGTAGAGATCACAGTGCACATCAGAGAGGAGAGTTTTACACTTATTTCTGATTTTTAAAAAAAAATTCTCTTGAAATTCAGATTCTTCAAGGAGAGGGAAAGAGCGAAAGAAGAGGTGATTTTTTAAGCCCAGTAAAAAGTTCCACATTCCCAGAACTTTGAGATGTGTTGACAGTTTCTTTGAGTTTAAGCTTTGCCTAGGTTTCACAAGAGATTTTTTCAAGTCCTTGCAGTGGTAATTTTAGTATATACAGTTCAATAAAAAAAAAAAAGTCTAGAAGCTCAACGGTCAAATCTCATTAGTCCGGGCCAAGCAACAGTGCTATTTGGTGTGGCAAACCTGTGCCCTGCTTCTCCATTAATCAACAGAAAGCTTCCTCAGAAATAGAAAATAAAATTAGAAATGTCCCTGTTTGATCTGCTCTTTAATAAAGAATGTCCCATTTCTGTGTAAAAGTGCTGTCTGTTACAGAAGTGACTTGTGTTTCAGCTTGTGTGGAATTAATCACATGACTAATCCAACAGAGCACTGTGCTTATAGTGATGCATCCTCCACTCGTTTGAATTATTTGGGCCAAATGAGAGGGAAAGGAGGAACAAAAGTAAAGGATCTCTTGCCACAATTAAATAAACCCAGAGGCAGTCTAGGAAGCCCCTAAAGGGGCTTAATTATTGTCCTGGGCACAAGTATTGCGACTTGGTTTCACATGAGAAATAAAGCCAATACAGACTTGCTGCTTTTAATTAAATTACTTTTCAAAGAAGTATGTTCAGATAGAACCAGGAATTTTTTTTAACTTCCTACACCATATCCTTCAACAACTCAACTTACAGTACCTTAACTGCATTCCAGAAACTGGAGTCTTAGGTCTGCAAGCTATGGTGTCTGTTTTTCCATTTCAGAAAGAAATAACAGCATAAAACAGGATAGAAGACAGTCATGATCAGTGTATATATAAGGACTTCATGTAGCTGTAGATATTGTTATGCTGGTGCAAATGGCTGCCAGCAGATGAGTCTTGGTTCCAAAGACAATCATAGACCTCACTAAAACCAATGAGTGTGGCAAGTACTCTTATTCAGGCTCCATAGAAGGTGCAATCAAGCCCTTTTAGATTGTAGAAGTGGTTGAGGGCTGTGGGGGACTGCCCAAGGCAATAGGCTTGGCAGGTCTGAGTTTAGCCAAGTGGACTGAAGGTTTCCATGGTTGCATATGCTGGGGGCCAGGAGATTGGCTGCAGGGTGTGTGTGTGTGTTGTAGGGAGAGAAAGCCAGGCAAAGGAGTTGTGAAGTGTGACCATGAGAGGAAGCGGAGCAAGACCGATACCTGGGCACAGATGTTGCAGAAAGGAAGATGTGGGTACTTCTGAGTTAGGAAACTGCTTATTGTTTGTTTCTACTGTGTTCAGGGAAACAATTTTTTTTTATAAATAAACAAGTTTACACCAATATACCTGACTCCTATCATCAATTCTTCATCCTAATAACCAGCCCTGCAGTGCCTCAAATAATGGTGAACCTCTGGGGCCAAAGGAGCAAAAATATTAATAATCTTGATCTGAACTGCTGCTAGAAAGTATGTTCTTCAAGCATCTATGTAAAGGTTAAGTATCAGAGGGGTAGCCGTGTTAGTCTGGATCTGTAAAAAGCAGCAAAGAGTCCTGTGGCACCTTAAAGACTAACAAATGTATTAGAGCATAAGCTTTGCATCTGACGAAGTGGGTATTCACCCACGAAAGCTTATGCTCCAATACATCTGTTAGTCTTTAAGGTGCCATAGGACTCTTTGTCGCTTTATGTAAAGGTTACTATCCCATGATTTGCACTGGCTCTTTTTCTTAGGTTCAGGACAGCGAATTGTGAAATTGGCATTGCCTTCTTGACCCAGTTTCACCTGTGACTAGCTCTGGATTGCTGTTGTTATTCATAACCGTAATTAACAATCATTACTTATTTCCTGCTAAAGCTGGTCAAATAATATTCATAATGATTTATTTGATTAATGTTTCATGTCCATTGACAAATAACATTTTACATTTTTCACCATTAATCAGCTGTGTAGATGGCTGAATATTATTAGTCAAACATATTAACCACAATCATTCTCTGTCAATCAGCCAATCGGTTGTATGCATTGGTATATATTTCTATTTATTTGGGCATTTCTAGACCCTATTCAAGCAAAACTTCCATGTTCTCTGTAGGGACTGGAAGGTAGGTCCACTATATTGATATGAACTACAATCTATTTGGCGGTACATAGACATGTTTATATATTTATGAAAATCTAATTGTTTTGAAAAGCTGTCATTTTAGCTTCCTATGTATTGGCTAAGGCTCAAGTGAGCCTCATTATCCAAAGGGGAGCTCTAGGAGGGTTTGCTCCTGAAGTGCACCAAATAGACAAATTGAAATAAAGCAAATATTTCCTCCTAAATTCTTTCAGTTATAGTCATACGCTATTCTGATTACCTGATATAATTATGAGTAGTATTTGACTGTATTACCATCGTGCCTAGAGGCCACAACTAAGATTAAGGCTCCTTGTAAATAAACGTAGTAAGAACTGATAAGCAGTTGGGTGCAGGGACTAACTAAATAGACAAAGGATGGGAGAGGGATCAGAGGTACAGAGACTGGCCTAAAGTCACATAGCAGGTTAGTGGCAGAACCAGGAATAAAATCTATGTCTTCTGACTCTTAGTCCAGCCCCCTGTCCCTTAAATCATGTTGCCTGTAGTACAGAAAGAACTGGTAAATATTTTCACAAAAATGTTGGGTTTTTTTAAGTTGACTCTGTCCCTTTAAGAAATCCTAACTAAACATCAGATCATAAGATTTGCCATGCAACTGGTTAATCAGAAGTGGTATCCCACCTTCAGTATTGGGCAATACTTGAAAGGCAAGAACAAGAAAAAAAATGTACTAGGCCAATTATGCCATGAAGTAGATGGGGAAAAATTCTGCTGTCTAGAAGTTAAAATGTAGCTGCGACAGGTCTGTTAGGCAGGAAGTTCAGAATTCAGCTACTCAGTATTTTAGTGCTCTTATTGCCTAAGAGACAAGAAATTTCAGTTAATATAACCACTTTACACTTCTGCCATTTAGACAATCTGTCTAATAGGATGGGGCAAAGGAACAATTAAATTTAAAGTAGGTGAGCCAATTAGGGTTTATTAGAATATGCACACAAGGATGAAAATTACACTGAAATCTACGATTGAGCAAAAATACCATAAATGGGCAGATTCTCCGATGGTGTAAGTCATCAGTAGAGCTATGGCAATTTGTGCTAGCTGAGGATCTGCTCCAGAATATTTAAGAGAAGCGAAAATTTACTGATAATCTTCTCCCCTGTCTCCTTTAATTCAAGTTATTTTGGTAATGGTGCGAGATGGCTGATAGTGCTGAAGACTGAGAACCTCTTTGTATTCCTTTAAAAAAGTCATACAAAAATATTCATACCAAACAAGATTTAAAGGTTGAAAGTGTGTTTTGGTGCATTCCAGCTTAAATGTTTACCCAAAAAATATTACATTTCCTATATAAAAAATCCACAGCGTTAAGGGGAAAAAGCATTAAAAAGTCTGGAAATGAACAGTTATGGAATGTAGTCAGTTCCACAGTGCTGTACGTAGAGTGATGAAAGATTATATATCAGTTGCGAAATGTCTGGAAATCTTTTAACTGTTACTTTCTAGAATTTTTAGTGGCTGGATTCTTTAAAGGTGTGGAATTTTTGTGAAGACAGTGTGATATCGTCCTATGGAGGTTAGTTGGATTCATTTGAAACACAATTTCAAGATGAACTCTTATTTTTTTAACTGAATGGGTTTTTTTGTTTGTTTGGTATGTTTTTAAATTAGGACATTCCCAAAGATTTATATTGGGCTGGCCAAAAATAGTCCATGGGACGGACAATCCTGGGCTGATTGGGAGCCGATAGAGTCCCTAGTGAAATGTAAAGCAGTCCTTAGGGTGTAATGAAGTATGCCATCTTAAACAGTTCCAAGAAAGCACACCAGCTTCCTATGGGAGCAACAGGTGTTTTAGAGCAAGAGTTTACAGGAGTATAAAATTCCCACACTGACTCACCAATAACCAAAGAGGACCACTGTTGGGATATGTAAGGGTTAAGTAAAGATATGGAAAACCGGTGGTGTGCTGGCCTGGTATCAGGGAGTAGGCACAGGCACGCACTATTCCTTCGCTTAATAGATAAAGTGTTACCCCTTTCCCCTCCCTTCTCCTTGTTAAGAATTGATAAGTGTTGCAGCTGCATAAGAAATGTGGGGATCTAAAGGATACCTTTTGGGTAAAGAAGTGTTATCTTCCCTCCCTTCCTTTCCCAGCTACATAAACAAGCCCTGGCTCAGGGTCCCTTCCTCCCTCCCCTGAGTACTGCTGATGGCGGAGATTTATGGCAACAGATTGCTGCAAAGAATTGTATCTTCAAGGTAAAAATGTCTGAATGACATGTGTAATGTTATGAGTAATAGATAGGGGTGGGTTTACTAACAGTGAGTGTTTCTATTTCTTAATAAGGGATTTTGGGGTGTTGTAATGGATGTCAGCATGTACATACTAAACTAAACAAAAAGAGTGTGCTGTAACTAATTCAGTAATTGGGTCCAGGGGAACAAGTATCGCAATAAAGAAGCCTGTACTCATATCCGCCTCTGGGTCAACCTGCTCTTTTCTTCTAACAACCACCTCAAAGACACACCATGTAATCTTTTATTTCTTTTCTGAGGCTGCCACCAATAAGTTTCCATTAGTGCCCATTATAGTTTCTGTGATGTGAACATGTGTCCACTAGTAATTGTAGTGAAACCTCCAATTCATTTCTTATACTGTTTTATATGGTTATAATTAGAGATGAACCAACACAGCAACCTTTTACCGGAACTCCTCCCCCTGCCTGGAACTTTAGTGGGTTGAATAAAATAGAACACAAATCAGAATCACTCCTGGGTTTGTTTTCACGGAACCAAAACTGGACTGACAAGGATTTGCAAAACCAAGTCCAAATCCTGTCCTCTTCAGCCCATTTCCACTAAGAACAATGGGTCACTACTGATCTGGGCTCCTCCCCAGAACCTCTGCCTCTGGAGGATGGGGTGGGAGAAGCACTGCATCCCATTATCTGTCCCTGGTACCATCTAACCATCACACAATGGTTTATTAGAACAGTGCAGAACAATGAGACCTTTCTGAAGGGCTACATACTTACGCACCAGTCACAGCTTCCATTTCAAACAGCTGGCGGGCTACCGCAGGAAGATAAATGTAGAAAACAGCATGATTTGCAGTGATTCACACAAATGTCTGTAGTTTGTTGGTCACAACCAGCAGCCACCTGCATAGTAACAGTATTTTCATTTGGAAAAAAAATACCTAGAAGATCATTATTCTGTGAAGGTGCTTTGATGGCCAGGTGGGTGGAATCAATAACTCTCAGGTCATGAGTGGAGATCTAATACTCTGCGGCTGCTCTTGAGGTCTTGGAACTTTCATTTTATTAGAAATCTACCACCACAAACTGACCATTTCCCATTGTATATTGGATGGCTTATGTTATGCCCTGGTATGATAGATTTTTAAGTAGCATGGCAATAATCTATAGATCATGTTCAAACACCTGATCACATTTTTATTTGATTGAACTGCTCTCTCTCCAGCAACTAGGGTTTTTTATTTAATGTGAAGATTTTTTTAATCTGATATATTTATTTTATTTTTTTTCAAAAGGAAATAAATTATATAAGACTGATATGAAAAAGGTCAATAGGTGATAATAAAAGTCTGTCTCAAGATTTTAAGTCATGACCTTTGAATTATATGCAGTCATCATACCCATTAAGACACAAAAATTTGCTTATAGCCATGCATATTTACATATATTAAATTAGCCACAGATGCGATTCTCTATTGTTCCATGTCATTAATAGCAATGGTAGTTAAGGCAAACACCAATCAAAAAAGAGGTGTTAGGACCATGATCAATTAGTCACTGCCTGCCAGTACTAAAAGGGACTGGGCTCCCACTCCATCATCTTTGCCAGAAGGAACATCTTGTCTTCACTGCTTTGTATCCTCTCAAACTGATGTCCACTGCACTGTTTACTGAAGGAATTATGACAGCTTAAGATAAGGATGTTAAAGGATCATATATGGATTGAAATAAAGTATGTAGGAAAGCAGCCCTATGGCAAATAGTGTTTATCCACAAGAAGACAGCAGTTGGGTCATGGAAGTACGCATCTGTGAGCTTGGAATAACCAATGGGTTTAATCTCTATCCTGAACCTGTAGCTGATGTAGCTGATGTAGTGTGTTAAGATAAGATGTTCCTTGTAACAAAAGAAAGCATCACTTAGCATCTCTTGATCTAAAGTGTTATGAATGATATTGCAAGTGCTATGGATGTAATATGTTCTAGTGAAAGCTGCTGAGCCAAAATGTTGGTTGTAGTGGGAATGAGTAGCAGGCAATACAGATCTGGAATAGTCTGTTATTGCAACTAAAATATAAACTGCTTAAAACAAGCTTTGGACAATTCTAAATTATACTGAGTGGATAAAATGTCTTCTCCTTTGGCTTCCTCAAGATCTGACCTAACTGACTGGGCTTGATTTTTCTTACTTTAAAGGAATGTACTTATCATAAGCTAGGGTGGGTGAATGTTTTCCACTGCACTTTAATAGGTCCTTTAACTTTTACAGACTCCATTAGGAGCTCTTTCCTTTGCTGTTTCTCACTACTTCTTGGCTTTAATTGGACAGTTGTTGGGGTTTTTTTTGTTTGTTTTGACGGATGGCTTATGTTATGCCCTGATAAGATAGATTTTTGATACCCTTATCCTTGTGCTTCACAACACAAGACCATTTCCATTACTATTATTTTTGCATGGGATCTGCAGGTACAGGGCCAAAACCCGCTCTCTCACAAACT
This sequence comes from Mauremys mutica, assembly GCF_020497125.1. Lineage (NCBI taxonomy): Eukaryota > Metazoa > Chordata > Testudines > Geoemydidae > Mauremys > Mauremys mutica. The sequence goes on from NC_059072.1 coordinate 107,232,157, forward strand.
GGTGTAAAACCAGAGTAGCTCTACTGAAGTCAATGGAGTTACACCAGAGCAACACTGGTGTGAGAGCAGAACCAGCCCCATGGTTTTCACAGCAAGACCTTATTCCTGAAGATATGGTCATGCACCAAATTATTTTTCTTTACTGTTATGACCTCTGGGCTTGACCTCTAGACACAAAATCATCTCCATGCCTTCTCACGTGGGTCCTGATGCATGGCATGACTTACCTTAACTCATTGGCAAGGTCTGAACCCATACAACATAAAGACGCTCTTCTGTCATGATGCTTACAGTGAATCAAGTTAACTTATAGATAAACCTCATGATGTATGGCATGTAGTTTTGTTTCCTTTAACCTCCAGCTTCTTGTTCATCTGTCTTTAGATTATGAGTTCCTTAGAGCAGCAACCATATTTCTTGAATGTTCGGAAATTGCCTACCACAGAAGAGGCACTACTAGACCAATTTGATTTATTTGTCAACCCCTTTGATACAATGAAGCACTCTGTGTGGTGTTTTTTTTTTCCAGGTTAAAAACCATTTTGAAATGTAGCTGGTAGAGTATTTTTTAATTACTAATTATTCTTATTCATAGAGTCACAGTAGTGACTCCATATTTAAGCAATAACTTTCTATTTTAAGAATAATTTGATCTCAATCTCATCTTCCTGAAAGACATCCCTGCCTGCTTGATGTATGGCATGTGTGGTCTCTAGCCTGGTGTAACATCCCAATCAGACTTTATGGTCATGAGTTATATTGCAAAGCTACACTGCTAAATCCCTAGGCACTCATACCAGGTGGAGCTCATTAACTCCAAGGCAGCAAGATAAAAGGGTAAGTATCATTCTGAGACTAAAGACAGGGACAGGAAAGCATTTTGGAGGGGGGCGGGGAGCCCTGGGAGTAATAGCTCAGGAGGGCTCTAGGAGCTAAGATTTATGATGATCTGATTTTAGGTATAGTCCTACCTCAAATTTAGGAAGCTGAATGGAGGCCAATTCCAGGAAGGGGAAGAATTGGATAAGATCCTAAATGTATGTATGTGTGTGCTGCAGAATTTAGACCCTTCCTCTCTATACTTTGTACCATAAGTGGGATTTCCAGAAACCACCTGCCATCTTCTCCACAAAGGGAGACTACGAAAGATATCCTGAAACAGGTATGAGAGAAACAAATTTAGGCTGCAACCCAACAGCCAGGCAAAGAGCCGTGCAGATGGTGGGGGATGGAGAAAAGACTTGGGAAAGATCTGTCACTTGGCACTACAATCCCATAATCAATGTCACCTAGTCTGGCTCTGGACCCTACAGCTATTTGTGGTTTCCAGATTGTGCCCTTTCACCTCTCATTCTTGGGGAGATAATGGGATATTCTGTGAGATTAAATGGGCTATTTCCTCTGGAATGGTAGGGTCAGGCCTGTGCTGCTTCCATGAGGCATCTCACAGAATTGTTATGTGGGAAAAAATAGTTGTCTCATTATGGCCAGAACACTAACCAGAATGCATTTTGTGAATTACCAAAAACCAGCATTTTCTTTTTTCACAGCCAGAACTCAGGGACTTAGAAGAACTCCCAGGGCATTTCACACATTTCTGTAGATAGGTTACCGTAACCCCATTTCTGTACATGCATATACACTGCAATTTCAGATTGGGAGCACAATGATCTCCTAACTAGCAGTGTCATGGTATTCAAGGACTTTTAAAATTGATTTAAAAAATAAAAACCTTTTAATATTGACTTCCCTGCTGGAAGGTTAACATTTCAAAATGTGTAGTTCTGTTTGAATGTAGTTTGGTTGGCAGATGTCAGTACAACTGCAATTATCTTTTTTTTTTTTTAACAGCAGCATACCTTTTACATGAGGACACAGAAGGATTCATAACAGTGTCAGTGAGATCTGTGGACATGTTGAAGAAATAATTGTAGTTTGATTTGTATAACTGGGATTCATAAACCCGTCAATGACAACTGGTAAAGGGGTTACAAGACTCTCCTGATCCTGGTATGTACATTCTGATTCACCAAAGAATGTCATGTGAGGTCTAAAATAAAAGCTGGGGTCACACTGGTTATTAATATCTCTGTGAAGTGTATGTACAGATGCTATGTAAGGAGTTAGGTTATACTCAAAATATATCCCTAACATCTGTGTCAAGATAGAGTGGACAACCAAGTTTCTGACAGACAAAAGATGTCTGTTCACCTCTCTCTTGGTCTACACGTAAATTAAGCATTGTACGCTAGTACAATGAAAGTCCCATTTATATACGAAGTCAATGGGGAGATGTGAAATCTAAAAGGAGGCAGCACATGAGAGAATAAACCATGGGACATTATCCTGACTCTGGGTGCAAACAATAAACTTTGGAGAATATAAGGGTTAGGCGAGGAAGACACCCCTTTATCCTGCACCCAAGAAGTAATAAGGCAGCCAGATTACTTTCATGAACATGGGATCACAACCTTCCCTGGTTGAAATGCTGCAAAGGACATCTTGGGAGAGGAACTTCTTTAGGCAGGAGGATAGCCTGTTAAATTATGTTTAGCTGCTAGAAATCGGGTTATGATTTTGTTATATATAAACTTTTGTTTCCATTATCTTTTCTCACTACCTTTTGGATCTTGAACTTTTGCCAGTAAGTTTGTTTTCACTGTAACCGTATCTCAGTGCTGTGGGTTCTGATCTTGAGCTGAATCATTCAAGTTGGTATGTACATTGTTCTCTTGGGAATTGAAGACCTGGTATTTCTGTGAGTGTTCGGTGGAGAAGGGGCCAGACACAAAGAGGAACACTTCAAAGTGGCTCACAGGCTGGAGTGCACCTATTGTTAACATGGAAGTCAATGTAAATTGTGGCATAGCTGAGAATAAATCATTTGGGTGGCTAACAGGCAATTGGTGTCAGGGAGCCGACTCCCAGTTAAGCACAAACAAGTCTTCATCATGCTGGAGGATGCCAAGGTTACTCACAGCCCTAGATACCCTGAGAGCTGTCAAAATAACATACCTAGTGTTTGACAGAGAGTTCAAAAGAAGTGTTTCTTTAAACTCATTCCTTTGGGGAAAATGACAGTTAAGGTAAAATCACTGACAGTGTTTGATATTAGAATATCTTATGAATCTCTCTTTGGGGACTGAGGTGCTATCTGCACTGTCTTTCAAAGCATTTGTCAGAGCGGCAGTCTAGAAAATGCCAGTATTATGAGGGTTAACAATACCTCATTCAATTTAATCCTTGTTTTGTAAGAATCTAAATAGGAAGATTTATCTTTAACGTGATTTATTCTTTGTGTTTATGGAATGTTTGGGCTTTTTCCTTTGGCTCGGAAAAAAATGGAGCTCATGAAATCAAGAATGCTAAAGCTAGGCTTAAAAGAGACAGATGCTGTGTAAGCTTTCCCTCTCCCACAACCACTTGCCAATGCTTTTCCAGCATTAAATGAAGATTAATCCTCATTTGTTCTTTCTTCATTTGCTAAGAGTCGAGCATGAATGAAATAATAAAAAATTGCTTAGATCCTTCCATGGATTTCTACTCTGAGTTTTCATCTAGAGAAGGATTTCTGGTCACATTTTATATGAAGGGAAGATTTAGAAATAGTTTATAAATGGCTAATAAATGATTAATAGCTGTTAAAAGGCTGTTGCAGAGAGGAGTAGTATGTCACCTATGGTTAGGCTTGGCAGAATTAGATTTTTTTATAATTGACAGATATTAATGTGTGTTTTAAAACTTTTTTCAATTTAAATTTCAACAGTTGTACAAAAGTGTGGGGCTTAAGCATCCCCCCCCCATTTTCATCCATTTAAATTTGCACAGTTGCAGGAAATTATGGAGGGTGGTCAGGAAATAGGGAGGTCAAACAATTTAATGACTGTAGCTGCTGAGAGTCAAAAAAGTTAAAGCTTTACAACCATTGAAACACAAATTGTCAACATCACATGTCAAAATATACACAGTATGTATCTTTAAATCAAACTAAGACCTTCTCAAGCAGCATTTTCCTTACTTTGCCTATCTGTAAATTTTTAACAAAAAATATTTCTATTGGTTTGTGGGTGTATGGTGAAATTGATGTTTACCAACATTCACCGGTAATCTAATCCTCCACAGCCTATATTTGGTTATAAACCATGGTTATAAGAAAACTGTTGCGCATTTGGACAGTATAACAATTGAATAACTGTTTACTAAACATCTATTAATCATTTATTAACCTTCTATAAAGTATTTATAAATCTGACCTTCACATACTGTGATTGGATTTACATTATCACTTCGTAGTACAACAGCAGATGTGCCACCAGTCGTGCAGTAACTGAAGATCTCCTCTTTCAAATTTGCAGCTACTAAAATTCAGGGACTATTATACTTTCCCTTGTTACTAAACTGCAACAACTCCTGTGTCTGAAAGTCATAGTGGATAGATACTCCAGATGCCAAAGCACTGACCCCATCAGCTTCTCCTTGCTCCCATATGTATGGCATCACGTCTAGACAGGGGGAAAGGAGGTCCCAGGTAGACAAAAGTTCCTTCATACAGCAGGCTGCCACTCTAACTGCCAAATGTCCCCAGGTCCTGCTTTTCCCTGCAGTTAATTTCTGCAAGGAGAGGAACACTGTGTCTGGTGGTTCCTTCCAATGGTGAGAATAATCATTCATGTGACATGTACACTAAGAGGAAATGTGTTTCTTTATCAGTGATAGGGAACAAATTTAATGGGAAAAAATAAAAAGGACACTGTCCATTTAAAAAAAATCACAGATTGAAAATCTAGAAGGAAAGGTACTACCTCCCTGCCCCAACCCTACCTCCTGCTTACAAGACTGCCTGCTTCCAAGGGGATTCACCCAGGAAAGGTCAGCCAGTGACAGATGTGCCTGCTTTCCCCCAGTGGTTTCATAGGGGGAAGTAGTTTTAAAATCCATCCAGGACTCCACTGGAAAAAAACAGCACATATCCTCTCTAATTTGGTCTCACAGCCTGTTGGTCCAAATATGCTTTGATTTTTTGAAGTGTCAGCCAGCTCCTAAACTGCAGTGGTATAGCTGGATAAGGTCACTGGGCTTTGGTTGACTTTCTACCAGAATGACAATGTTATGATAAATGTGTGAATTATAAACTCATAATTGGAATGCTTTGTAGGAGAGAATCAGCATATAGAGGACATCTCTGCATCTAGGTTACATCCCAGGAATTTTCAGAGATAATTGTACAAGTGAAGAATTTCAGCCAATGAGAGCACAGCAGAAAACCACATTTCCCTCATCAATGGCCCTGGAACTCTGTGATATGTTTGTGCCTCTTCTAAATGAATCATTTTCCAACACCAGCCTCAATGCTATTCCTTCTAGTCTGAAAAAGGAAGCAGAACATTGGGGTGAAACACTCTCTTGGGAATGGTTCTGTTCTCAATTACAGCACACAGGTGTTTGTCACTGATGTCAATGGAGATACTATGCATATGCTTTAGCAAACATGGTCAGTATGACTATAAAAACACACACATACTATATATTTCAAAAATCTGGATTACCTCAAGGCTTATAAAACCAGTTCTGTTGAAAACACTGATATTCTTTGGCTTCTCCTTCCTCCTGAGAGCTATGATTTATGCTTCAAAATCATACATGAATTGTTCCTCTGTTTTCCTTTGAACATTTAAGTCTAGAAAAACCCTCTTCTGGGCTCAGATCAATAGGGCAACCTAAGCTGCATTGGGGCAGTATAGTTTGCCCCAATTTTTTTATATATGTAATTTTAAGAAAATATTTTCCTTAAGTAGAGCCATTACTAATTAAACTAGACTGGGCTTATAGGGAGAGTTCAATTCTAATTCCTAGGGGGAAATGTGTTTGTTGAACCCCAGCAAGTCTGGGCTGGTGTTAGTTTGTGGTTTTTGCTCTTTGGTTCCCAGGGTGCTGGTAGGAGCAGAATTATCTCACTAGGTTCTGTCCACAGTTAATCCTATTAAATATTTACTGTCAACCCTTAGCTAAGAGCTACCTGTACCTCCTTTCTCACAGACCAGGACTGTGCTGGTCTCCGAACACACCTTGTTATGTTTCAGGGCTATAGTTGCCTCAGAGCATTTGTGAGCTATGGCAGAATGCTTTCAGTGATCCCGTCATGTAATGCAAAGTGTCATCCAACCTTCTTATCCCCCCCTTCTATGTTAGTGGAAGGAAGGGGAGGCTTGTTATTGTCTTCTAACAGGTGACTGAAGGAATGCAAACAAATTATGGTAGAACTGTTCTTTATAATGCTATCATATATACCGCTGTTAGTAACTCTCCCCTCTTTGTGCCTGAATTGCCAGTCTGTAACACCATGTTTTAAACTAATGTAACTCTATTGACTTCAGTGCAGTTACATTGGCATAACACTGGAGAATCAGACCCTTGATGAATTGCAGCATCTTATGGCCAGACAGCGGGATTTTGCTGTACTGTTATGTCCTTCCGCTTCAACACCTTGGAGAGTGGCATTTTATCAATGTCGGGCAGCCTTAGGTGGGTAATAGTGTTCAGTGTTTTAAGAAGAGAATGACTTAAATTTCAAAGTTCAGATCCAAAAGCTAAATTATGGGTTTATGGAACCAAATTTTTGATTTCCTCCCATATATTACACCTCTGTATTTTTCCTAAGGTGCCTATCACCCTGGTATTTAAGCACTGAGTTATTTCTAGTGCGATGCATGTTGCATTTTTTAAGTTATACTAAAGAGCTACTCTTGTCTTCTGTTGCTTGAATGTGATATTTCTTTTCTTTTTATCATTTGGCAATATTGCAATGCCCTTTTGAGAGAGCAATCTGAACAAATGCTGACTCTCAGAGGGGAACTATTGCATGGGAGCTATTGCATAATTGAAAAAAGGATATCAGGGATGAGTCCTTGTTTTTGTAGGAATTTGTATTTTCAGATGCATTGCTCCAAGAAATGCACCTAATATCCATTGTTAAGGCTCAATTTTTGTCATGGATATGTTTAGTAAAAATCATAGACCGGTCATGGGCAATAAATAAAATATCACAGAAGCCCATGACCTGTCCCTTACTTTCACTAAAAAAAACCTCACAAAATGGAGAGGCAGGTTCAGAACCTACTGCTGCTGGTGCTCTGGGGGCCCCTGCTGCTGCAGTGAGTGGGAGCTCTGGGGTCGCTTCCCCCCCACCACCAATACAGTGGCTGAGCAGTTGTGGGAAGGGGCAGCAGGGAGCTCCGATAGTTCCCTGTCACCTGTGGTGAGTGGAAGCTCTGGGGTCCCCCCACCAGTAGGGGCTGGGTTGCTATGGGGTCCCCTTGCCTTGCACAGTGTCTGGGAGCTCAGGGGGTCCCTCTGCTGCCTGCCAGACAGCTGCAGGGTCCCCCACCTGTGCAGGGACTGGGAGCTGCAGCGAGGCCGGCTGGGAGCTCCAGCCCCGGGGCAGAAAATATCACAGAGGTCAGCGGAAGTCACGGATTCCGTCACTTCTGTGACATAATCATAGCCTTATCCATTGTTAATCAGCTTGTTTAAATATTGATAAGTGATGTTTGTTTGTATAGTAGGTGAAACCTTTCATGCCTGTATTTGTATTCCCTTGAGGCTATATATCTCCATGTGACTTGCCAAAAAGACCAGTAGGTTGTTTTATGTTTCAATTTAAATGGTGTATGGAATCAGACAATAATTGAATCCTGGAGCAAAAACAAATAGAGCAATAGTGGGAAAAATGTCTCTAAAGTTACTTTATGTCTCTGTGGCTCCATAAAAACTGAAGTGTAATGTGTCTGCAGTATAAGTAATTCAACAGTGAATTTCATATGAAGTGTTATCCTAACCCCTGAAATATTCATGCAAGTTATTTAATATTTAGGTAATGCTGTCTCTCTGAAGTTATGAGTGCTATTTCCAAAGTTCATTACCAAGATTAACACCTTCCTATACACAAAAGAGTGGTGGAGAAGGCATATTTTGGGGCGAATGTAGCAAAAAAAGATTGTACAAAGAGGCCACAGTAAAGTTTTTGTATCTGTGAAATGTTTATTAAAAATAAAATACAGCTGCTGAACTCTTAAATCATCAGTAACATACAAGGGAGAAAGCCAAGCTAGTGTTTGCTTAAACATGACATGCTTTGGAGAGAGATGGCAACAGGAGGGCTGTGTGTACAGAGAGAAATGAATGGCAATGCCTTGTCCTTGAGTAATGTGCTGGGAGGAACTTTACTGCAATGCTAGCACCAAACAGAAAGGAGGGTTGGGATGGCTCCCCAGCCTCAGATGAAGTTCACCCTCCTCTCAGTTTACTGTTGAGTCAATGCTGCCAAAGGTGATTTTTATCCTCTGGCCCACAGAAAACCTTCTAAATATCACAGTTTTGCCTTTGTTTTTTGCAACCCACCAGCTATTTAAACAAAACTTTTGGTCCCTCATTTGCTATAGCCTCCCAGTAGATTTCTTTCAGCCTCTTTCCCAATCCCACAATTTCAAAATACAGAAGCTGTACTTTGCTATCAATGTACATAAGAACATAAAAACGGCCATACTGGGTCAGACCAAAGGTCCATCTAGCCCAGTATCCTGTCTTCTGATAGTGGCCAATGCCAGGTGCCCCAGAGGGAATGAACCTAACAGGCAATGATCAAGTGATCTATCCCATGTCGCCCATTCCCAGTTTCTGGCAAACATCTCAGCTCAGACCCAGCAGCCAGCCAGGAGCACATCCTCACAGCCTTGGTCCCTGACAGCACTGAACTGTCCATAGTGGTGCAGTTCCCTGTGGCCAGCCAGTAGCACCATCTGTATTTCTCTAGCTCCAGCAAAGAACTGTCTGTCTCTAGCGCTCGCTCTGCAGCTCCTTTTATATGGCCCTCCTGGGCCCTGAATAGCTGCTCCCTGCAGACACTCTAGCCTGCTTGAAGGACTCCTCTACTGCTCCAGATGTGACAGGACACTAAGGCCTCCAGAAAGGCCTCTGGGCCTAGTCCACCCCATCACAGCCCCTCAAACATATTGGCAGTACACCACTGCTGCCTTTACAGTAGGGTGGAAGGTCATGGGGAAGGAACTCATGGTGAGGAGTAGATAAATGGATATAGCTGAATGTTTCCATGATCATTTAAAATATTTAAAAATCAGTTTCAAAAGCAGGCCACTCCAACTAGGTCAGAAATAAAGGCCACTCCAACTAGGTCAGTGAGAGATATAGAGATAATTTCATTTAACCTAGCAGAGCAGTATTATTATGTTACATTATCAGGTTTGACTGAATTGGAATAATTCAAAGAATCAATGGAAAATAAAGTGTTTTGTCTCATGAAGTATCATAGCTACCCTTTTACACTGCTTGGATGCTCTTTCAGAAGAATACACGACATTAAAAATACCCCATCGAAAGACAGTAGCTATGATTGATCTAATTTCTCCTTCTTCCACTACTCTTTCCTTTCTTTCCGGAACCAAGCAGAGGACCTGCTTTCTAGCACACAACTTTGTAATGAAGCCTAAATTTCCTTGAATGAGTAGTAATTTTTTGGGGCTTCAGTATTTTAGGTGCCCAACTCAAGACACCTTATATAGGTCTGATTTTTAGAAAGTCTTGAGCATGCACCCTCTAAACACTGGTTCCCTTAAAGTTGGCTACAGATAGGCACCCAAAATCACTAGGTCTAAAATTTTAGACCTTTATGCCTACTTTATGTAGTATAACATAGCACTGTACACATTGCCAGGGCTTTAGTGTTATGATATCACAATATAATAGAAACAATGAGCCAGGGCCTCAACCAGTGTAAATCACTGACATCCATGGAACTACATCTAAAAGGAGAGTGGAATGCCAATGCACTTTCATTCAGTTATGTGCTTAGAGGCAGTTCTTGTGGTCCTATTTATATGAGCTGAAGATCTCGGCCAATGTGTCCCCTTTGTTCTTGTGTGTGCTACATCAAGGGAAGAAGGTTTGTGATGTTGAAATCTAGCTGCTTTAGACTCTAAAAATGTGAAGATATGTGTGAGATGAGTCGTTCTTATCCATGATGATGTTGTGTAAAGATTTTGTTAAAACCCGAGCACAGACTGGAGTTGGAGGAATTGATTTATTTGGCCTTCCTTGATTAAATGACACACTAAGATGACAAACAAATTTTCAACACTGTCCTGGTTAGTTTATTAATTGCCATGGTAATGACCAAAAGCCTGATCCAAAGCGCACTGAAGTCCATGGACTTTTGAACCAGACACCAAGAATGGTCTCAAAAGGTGGGAAGCTATTTTGACAGCCAGACCCATTGGTACTGGGAGGAGTTTGGAGGCAGCTACCTTTCCATCTGTCTCCCCAGTCAACTGGCTGGCTGGGCCAGCAGCTGCTGAACAGTGTGACACTGTGCTTTTCAAAACCAGAGCCCTGAAAGCTCAACCACCAGGCATATTGGTAACAGCTCCATCCCAATTAGCAGTCAGACCCTCTTCTCCTCCCACCTTAGTCCCAGTCATCCCCTCCCTGTTCTCCAGAACTGTCTCTAGCTCTCTAGAAGCTCTTCCTAAACCACCTCCCACTTGCTAATAGTTTCCCCACCCACCAAGCACCACCTTCAAGAACTCCTCTGTCTGCTACATTGCAGCCACAGGACAGGTCCTGGTCCTGAAGTCCTGGGAGCTCCCCACTACTCTGCATTCCTATTCTGTCTCTTCCAAGCAGCTACTCCTTTCCTCCAGCAGTGTCCACCTCTGTTTCCCAGAATCCCCGCTCCAAACCACTATACCTTTTGTACACCCATTGCTCCTTCCAGAGTCCCCTCAAATTCACTTACCCTTCCCTCTCTCCACACTCACTGTCCCTTCAGCGTCCCTTTCTCCCCTTCCCCACTGCTGCCTGCTCCATAATCCTTGTTTAGCAGCTGGTAAATTCTTTGTTAAAAAAGGAGTAGCAATTGAAAATGTCCCATTGAAGTCCATCTAACTACCAAAGACAATATCAGGCTTCCAAAATTCTATACCTTAAAACCAGAATTCTACAATTCTGGAAATGATCAGGTAATGATCTAGCCATTTTGTTATACTTCATTACTCACTTTCACTCCTCCCAATCTACATTGGTCTTCCAACCTTAACTTTGCCCCTTAAAATTTGTGACCATATATGCAAAGGCCAATATAGCATTATTAGGAGATTGTAAAATACCATTTCCCATTCAAGAGATCTGTTTCCATTTTACTCTAATACTGGCATGTACTCTAATACTGGCATGTACTACATATATTGGTTAAAGTACAACATGGTTAAAAATACAATTTTGCAAAGTTTTCCAAACTGTCATTCAAATACTGGTTTGCATCTGTATATAAGAAACTTATACCAGCACGTAACTCTGAATCTGAGTAATGACTAATGAAAAGAACTGTGTGAATAGAGATTTTCTGGTTCACTGCAATTTCGCTTCTGATTATCACTGAACAGTATGTCTCTGTTACTTTTGTTACTTTGTGATCCAGAGCTGTATTACATTACTAGAATATATGTGATATACATAGTGTCTTAAAATAGAATGACAAAAGCAATTTCACAACACAATGACTGTGCAACATTGTTGATCTTTCAGATTATTGAAACTTCAGCAGTTCAGAGTAAAGTAGAATTGATCTTCTCCCCTCCTTTGGCATCTCTCTGCTATACATGTACCTTTAAATGATGACTCAGTTGAACTGGAATGAATTTCTTATGTACAGCGGCAAACCAGCTATTTGAAGGATTGTTTTTGGTAAATATCCAATGGTGAGTCAGAAGACTTCAGTGTTTTTTTCCTTTCTTCCATCCTGCATGAACCTCTCATTTGTTCTATTTCTATAACTGAGAATGATGGCTAGAGTGGGTGCTTCTACGTTCCTGGAGCTTAGTTGCATAGGTGAAAGTATATGTATTCAGAATGAATCAGAGCTCTGATATCCTTTACCTCCTTTCTCTCTTCTTCCTTTGAAAACAGCTAAATTACACTTGTTTTGAACCATCATTCATTTAAATACCTAGTGATTTTATGTTTATTTAAAGTGGTTTGAACTTTGTGATGCATAACTATCACTAAGCATTGTGTGCTGCACAATACTGCCAAGTGTGTGCTTGTATGGACTTATTTTTTTGTTGGCACAAATCTCTTGAACTCCAGTTTCAAATAAATAGTCTTAAGAAGTGAAAATGGATACTCGATACAGTGCAACACAGAAAAAGAAAGCAAATTAAATTAGCTGGGATGCTTATCCTTACCAAGAAACTGCAAGTTCTGTACATCTCACTGTAATTAAACCAAATTTAATTAAGATGCAGTAAAAAGTTTGATTACGTTTTGGGTATGATCCTATAAAAATCCTACCTTTCCAGCAGACTATTACTTCCACCTTGTTAACCTCGTCAACCAAGCATATCCAATATTGTACCTAAGTATGCTAATTTTTCTGACTTGCATAGGTGAGCTAGGGATGCTGTTGCACCCCCTGGTTTGAAGTAGTAACAACAACCAAAATACATGGTTTCTGCTTTCAGCACCCCCCTCTATAAAAATTGTTCCAACATCACTGGTTCAAAGTGGGTGTGAAATTAGCAAATCAGAATGATATAAATGATGTGCAAAGTGCAGGGCAATGAAGAATCAAGCCCTGTATGCTGGTGAAGTCTTTCTAGAGGTTTGTGGGACACATAATGACAGAGAGAGAGATTCCAATCTCTCCCATAAATGGTATAATACCTCTTCTTATGCTGAATAGAGAGATTTTTAGGCTCTCCAATACTGCAACTCTTGATAACTATGTGACCTTTTGGGGGGGGGGGAGGAATAGGGAAGAAGGTGGATGTTTACACGCACACACACTCACACATGTGTGTATATATTGTAGCGGGGTGGTTACCCGCTCTCTTGCCCTGAGGGGTTTAAAAAGTGGCCTGGGAGGGCTTGAAAGCTGCAGCTCTAAAAGCTGTCCTGATTGGGGAAGTGGCCACAGCTGGGTCACACCCTAATCAGGCCACAGCTGGCCTGTATAAAAAGGCCAGGGAAGCCAGGAGCAAAGAGTCTCCCTCTGCCTGTAGGGGGAGAAGGTCCTGGCTGCTTAGATGCTAGAGACAAGTTACCTGAGTGGAGCAGGGCTGGGGAAAGGCAGAGGAGCTGGGGAGCTCCAGCCTGGAAAGCCCCAGGGTGCGGCCTTGGAATGAGCTAATTCCCAGGAGTCACCAACCGGAGGCGCCACAGGGGTGTGTCCGCTCGTCTACTATATATAGATACACACACACACGGGAATACATGATGGGGCAATTTTATAAAGGTTTTATTAGCTTGAGTTGAGAATTATAACAGGACTGACATGGCACTAATATACAGATGTAGAAGTAATTATAGAAATAAAGATGGGTGGGGGAGACACCTCTCATCATCTCCCAGCCAATGGCTGATTCCTTCAGTTTCTTTTGTAATATTCTTCCTGTTTAGTTTTAAATATCAAAATCAAGAAGTTTCTACAATGTCTTTTGGGAGACTACTGAACAGCCTGAAAGTATTAGCTGAATTCTAGAGAGATCATTCTGATAGAATTCATATTCAGAAGCCTTCTCATGTGCTTAAATTCAGGCACCTGTTTAACTATGTTGCTGAATCAAGGCCTTAATCTTCTCTAAGAAATGAATTCATCTAGCTCCCTAATAATTGTCGTTGCTCTTTTTTAAAACTCTCTCATCTGGAAATTTCTTTTGGATAATGACATACAGTGAAGTGAAAGCAATGTCCCATGTTTATTTTCACTGCAGCTATATGGAGTGCACCTTGATCCCACTGTACATGCAACTAAAAATTACCTTGTTCATTTTTGCTGCTATATCACAGTTCAAATTCATATCTACCTTTCAGTCACCATTTCCCCTGCCCCAAAGACAGATTAAAGAGGAGATATACTCACCATTACCAAAACCCCCAAGTGCCCCTTGGATAGCAAACCTAGCTTCCATCCCTCCTTGAATGCCAAGAGCCCCCAAATGTCCCCAGTTTAGCTGCCCAAAACTCTAGCTGTCCCCTGGCATCATGTACAAGGCAATTACTCAAAAATCTACAGCATGTTGAAATGTAACACTTGAGGCAGAATGAAATCTACTGAATCTCATGTTAAAATGTATGAATTCCACTAAAAAATGGTGTTTGGCCTGGTTACAAGACACAGGGAAAGATTAAGGGAATGCAGAGATATGTAATTCAGGGCCCACAACCACATTCTTTAGATTGAATATGTTGCACAGGATACAGGGCCACGTTTACAGAATTTGGAATAATAAACATTTTATTGTATTCTGAACAATTTCATTTCAAAACATTATTATTCATTTTCATGTGCTTAACGAAATTGGTCCAGCCAGGAGCACTGAAATGTTAATCATGGCATGAGCAATGAGAGTTTTAGTATGGCTTAGGATTGTCATTCATCCCATTTTTTGCAGGGCTGTTCCCATTTCTGTACTTCTCACCTAAATTCTACAATCAAAGTGTGCAAGATATAAATAATTCTTAATCATACAACACAATGTTGCCATGACATGAGAACTCAGTGTTATGGTCTTGCAGTGCAATATCATGGTGGTTTGTCTTGTAATAAAATCTAGAAATGCACTAACTTCAAGTGCCCCCTTCCCATGCCAAAATTGCTGCCTTTTTAACCATATGCCCATGTTATTTTTCCTCAAATGTTCAGGGATTGCATAATATTTTAGGAGAGTGATTTTCCTAGATTCATTTTGTCTTAGTATTTTTCAACATTGATTAATATTATTGAATCATTGGTCAGTAATCTTTTTTACTTTCCTCTCTGAGAACTGACCAGGTCCTAAAAATAGCCAATAACATTTGTTTAGTTTTTCCCAGAAATGTTTGGGCAGTTGGCACAATTCTAAGTGCTGCTTGGTCATTTATGCTTATAAAGTTTTTTTTTCTCCATTGTCTTCATCCCCCCCTTCTCCCTTCCCCCCACCCCAGCTCTCAAGACTAGAGATAGAAGTTGTCATGACAACATGTTTACAGCCACTGTATTCCTATGAGTTTTCTTTTCGACTACAGCATCTGACAGGTTTTTATTAAGAGCCATTGGTATAGATGTATCTTCTTTCTGTGCACATCTATGGCTGCTGAAAGCACTTGGTAAAATGGCTATAAGGAGAAGTGTTTGTTTCTAATATTTAGTAATACCGTGTATTTAAGGGGAAAGGGACACTTCCAAAAAGCATCCAGGGGCATCTAAAATGAACCTTTAAATACGAATACACCAAAAGCCTGAACAATTTCATTTCCAAAAAACTCAACATGTGCATTCACAAACTGAGGAATTCTGTGCACACAAAGGCATTTATGTATGAGATTACAAATGTGCATGCACAAATTCTTGCTTTGTGAAGCCAGTTGGCACATGAGCATACATATTTTGTGGGCACAGCTTCAACATTTGGTGCAGAATGTTCTGTGTGTAATACTTTTGGAGACCTTCAGTATGCATCATCTGAGTTAAGTATCTGAATTTCTCATTTAATTGGTTGCCCCAAATTTATACCAGAAAGTATATATACTTTCTACTCCCCTCAGTGGTTGCACTTAGAGTTCTCTGGGGCAATCACACCTTGACAGAGGGCTGGTTCTTCCTCCCTTCCTCTTGTGGCTGAGGAGACTCTGGCTGGAACAGAGGTCAGTCTCTCAGACAGGCCCTGGATAGGCACAGTCTCACAAAATCTACTGCCCCTTCATGGGGTTTATCTTATCCTCCTCTTCCTGGGGCATGTTCGGTGTTTAATTTGTGCCAGGCCTAAGCCCTGGCACCTCAAGGTGTGGCAGTTCATAGCCCTGGCACCTTGGGGCTTGCTGCATCAGTTATGGAAGAAAAATTTGCTTGAGCCCTGGCACCTCTTTCATTACAAATTAAGCACTGGGTGTGTTGCTTGGCTGTCAGCCAGAGCAGCTCTGGAAGTAGAGTGTTCCATGGCTACCTCCTCCTCAGCTGACCTGCCTCTGTTACTAGCAGTTTCTGCATGGAGCAGCCTTCTTCCTGGTCACCACCCCATCCTAGAGTAAGCTTCCCCTTTTAAGCCCCTCCTCCTCCAGGCTGAACAAGCTGCAGAGATGCACCTCGTTAATGCAGCACAAGCCCAGAGGGGATTGTTAGCCTCCTAGGGGACCAGTGGGAGGGCATGTTCCTTCACAGTTGGATTTTTTGTTTTCTTCTCTAGATGATTCTTTTCTTCTCTTCCTTTTCTTTCCTGGTTGTGTTTTTTAGCCAGCTGTGGATTGACAGCTGATTAGGGTCTGGATGACTCCTTCCCAAAGAAACACCAATGGAGGTTGTTCAGGGTAGGGAGAGCTGCAGATGGGGAAGAGAAGTAGGACTCCATAAGAGGATCCCTTTGTGGAACTTTCCTTGGATTGTGCTGTCGAGGATCATTGGAGATGATCAAAGGTTCTTCCTTCCAGAGTCTAAAAATTATATCTGGGGGTATACAGTTGCCCTGGGCCATATAACTTGGGACCCTGCACCACTGCATCAGCTCCAGTGGCTCCTGATGGTCCTGCCTCCCTGAAAATTGTAACTGATTAAACTTTTGATCATGAGATTAACTATTGTAGGATGCTTGGTAGTCATAGTTTAGAGATGGTCAAAAATGGGACCAAAAATTAGTGAAATATTTTGAAGTCATTTTCTTATCATATGTTTAAACAAAAAGGAGTGGTTTTATGTAAATTTTTTAATTGTTTGAAATTTTGTTTGTTTTTTGACTCCCCCCTTCCTTTTCTCTCCTTTTTTTCCCATTTTGTCACTGAATAATAGCGAGGGAGGAGATGGGAAGGAGGAAGAAAGTGAGGGAGGGGAAAAAGAGAAACAGAAATCCATAAAAACAAACACCCCCCCCACACACACACACAGGATAAGGAGGCAAAATGAAGGTTGCATGGGGAACCATAAATTTGGCATTTCCTAACTTTAGATCACAAAGTTAAGCACTTCAAACAGTCTTTTATCATATTGTTTTGTATGTAATTAATTTGATATATAACGAGAGAGAGCACGACTGAAAATGAGTGCATGCATATATTCTCTGGTGAATACTGAAAAGTGAAATGAATTTTCACATTTTAATTTTTTTTCCTTTTATGAATAAGCTAGCAAACATGTTTACTAGAAGCAATGTTCAATGAAACAGTGAATTAGAAGCAAATATTGCAGAATATTTGTAGAAAGTAAAGTTTGAATTTGGAATTTGGAATATGTGCTCTAGAAATCCAATCTTTACAGTGAAGGGTCAGAAATTAACTTAATAGTTCAAATATTGGATGCACACAACAAAGTGACTGTGAATGACCTACACATGCTGAACTATTCAGATAAATTGTTAAAATGAATATTTTCAAATAAAATAGAGAAGACTTTGATATGTTGAAGGATAATCTGCAATGAGGAAGAAGTGTCAAATTTTTAATATGAATTATTTATTACAAGTTATTTGCCTAGCTTCTCTATTATCCTGTTCACCAGCTGATTACTGTAAACCTCACGCTCATTCAGTTTGAGTGTTGGATTGAAAGACTGAAGCTGCTGCTCTCAGGGGAACCTGGGGATGAGGGATGCACGTTGTCATAGTCATTTTTACATCCTTTCACAGTGCTTCCAAAAATACTAAGCTGTCATTATGCCAGGTTTCCTAGAGGTTAGTCATTTTCACCGGAGGTAGAGATAACACGTCAATCCACACTTAGCTGCTTACAAACAGTGACGGATCATGACAGCATGGGTTTGTTTTTTTAAATGAACATTATTTATCTCCTCCCACTTTTGGGGCCCCAGGGCAATGCCAAGTACAGGTGTGTGGAGATTTACACGTTAATGTAGTGTAAGTAGGCGGTAGTAGTTAGTCATTTTTTTCCCCCGCGAGTGAATAGAGAACATATGCCCACACTTCCTTCTGAGGCTCATTGGTTGTGATTCAGGAATTAATCATTTTTTTATTTTTTTTAAAAAGCACACGAGAAAGCCTTCTTCTTGTCAGTGAATACATCCATGTCTCAGTCAACTCTATATGAATTCAGTACAAGATTGTAGCAATGTCTGTTTATTTAAATGTATAATACACAATGGAAGTGCCTGGCCTAGATTCCAGGTACTGTGACTTCCAATTACATATACAGGTCACATAAAAATATTAAGTTGCCAGTTATGCCTCATCTCAGCCCCTGCCCTTATCACATGTACCTATCCTTATCTATTCCCAACTCTTTGCACCGAGTGTAATTATTCAGACTAGTGTAAAACACGACCATTCTGATCAGGCACACAGCAGTGGAGAATCAGGACTAGTGTCCATAGCTGCTAATGTAAAGTTAACCTGGGGGGAATTTCTTTCTGACCCATCATTCCTTAATTTTTTTTTATAAATGAGCCATATTGCCACCCATACCCTCACTGCAAGAAGGAAGGGTCTCTGCCAGGGGCGGCTCTAGGTATTTTGCCGCCCCAAGCACGGCAGGCAGGCTGTCTTTGGTGGCTTGCCTGCGGGAGGTCCCTGGTCCTGCAGATTCGGCGGCACGCCTGCAGGAGGTCTTCCAAAGCTGTGGGACCAGCAAACCCTCCGCAGGCAAGCCGCCAAAGGCAACCTGCCTGCCGCCCTCATGGCAACTGGCAGAGTGCCCCCCGTGGCTTGCCACCCCAGGCACGCGCTTGGCGTGCTGGTGCCTGGAGCCGCCCCTGGTCTCTGCTGCCCAGCCTTTATGTTGCATCTCCTTCTGCATGTATAAAGAGCTCATCTCCCAAAACAGGCCATCCATAACTTATGACATTTAGGGTCAGATTTTTAAAACAGCTGAGCACCCAACAGCTCCCAATTGTCTTCATGGGAAGCTGCTGGGCACTGAGGCCTTTTGGGAAATCTGGCCACTTGCTTTAGATCCCTCCTGGGAGCCGAGCTCTTTCCAAAATCTGACCAGAATAGGTTTGGAGCAGTTTTGAAAATATGACCCTTTGACATTTAAACTTGGGGTGCTTTTCCGAATCACTGCTTTCCAAGACAGCCTCTCATCCTGGAGGTATTGCCTGTATTCTTTGTTACCAGATGTCTTATCTTCCATTTGATTGTATTAACATACATTTTTGTTGTATTGTGGCCATTTAGCCAATCTATTCAAATAATTCTGTAATAGAAACCTGTCCTCCTCATTATTTACTTTCCTATCAATCTTTGTGCCATCTGCACACTTAACCAGCAAAATTGTGTTTTATTATTTTGAGTGTTGATAGAAATATTGAATAGTGTTGGTCCAAGAACTGATCCCTAGGGGACCCTGCAAGTACTAGCCCCATGTATTGATATCACCCCATTAACAGCCACATTTAGAGATCTGTCAGTGAGCCAACTTCTAATGCATCTAATGTGTGCCCTATTTATCCCATATAATGAAAGGCTTTTTTAATGAAGATATCATGCTTTGGAGAAACCCAAGTATATTGGAACACAGTTGTCTTCATCGATCAGGCCTGTAATCTTGTCAAAAAACATAACAGGGCTGTTTGAGAAGACCTACTTTCCATGGAAACATGTTCACTGGCATTAATTATATTTTTAGCCTTTAATTAATAGAGTTACCATGTTAATAGAGTACCATATTAACCAGTCCATTATTTTGTCTGGGGATTTGATTTGACCAGTCTATAGTTCTCTGGATCATTGTTTTTACCCTTTTAAAAATATTGTAATTATGTATTAAACTCTTCTGACGCAGAGCTCTGTGTAAGCATGACAGCTTGTCTCTCTCACCAACAGAAGTTGATCCAATAAAACATATTACTTCACCCACCTTGTTCTCTGGAAATGTAAAGTCATCTCAAACACAAGGTAAATTCTTCTGTAAAAATTAAGTGGGATGGGGACTTCCCCTATTTTCTTCAGAGATGCTAGAAATGGCAACATTATATCTGTATTATGGAAACATTGGCTTGGGTTTCTTTGCCAAACTAGTACATGGGACAGCAATTATTGATTTTTCTTGCACGTAACTTGTTTGCACCTGTATCTTTAATAGTAAATAATATTTATTAGTTAGTTGCATTTTTCATCTCCAGAGTGCTGTACAAACACTGATAAGTTAAACTTCACAATGTCCATGTGGGATAGCTATATGGTGGTTCTGATCCTGACACTAAGCCATAGATGGCCTAATTAAAAAATGAAAGCAATCCACTTCTGCATGCACACTTGTGCCTCAATTAACCATACTTACTGTAATGAGTTGTTACCCCTGGGGTACCGTCTGGGAGCCATGGGAACCACTGCGCTGCTCTAACTACCCAGTTGGGCTGGCCCTGCCCACATTGCTTTGCTGATGATTCAGCCTCTCCAGATCCTGTTATTACCCAACACGATAGCAGGTGGCACCACACATCCAAATTGAGCTACCCTGAGTGCTTTACCTAAGCCACTCAGGTAGGAGACAACAGCCAATTTCCCAGCTTCTCCACCTTGCACCCTTGCCGGAGTATAAACCCAGAATTATACCGTTTTACACTGTACAGGGATCTATACAAGGTAAGCTCAATAATAAAGTTCACCTTCCCCTCGATGTGGGAAGGATATGCAAGAAGCCTGTGTTAATCAAGCTGAGATTTTTCCCCAGACACTTCACTCAAAGGCACATGGGTTTAGATAAAGCAAAAAACAAGTTTATTAACTACACAAAGATAGATTAAGTGATTATAAGTGATAGCAAACAGATCAAAGCAGATTACCTAGCAAATAAAAATGGAAACTAAGCCTAACATACTAGATTGACTGGATATGAATTTACAGTTTCTGTGGCTGATGATACAAGCAGACCACCATGTTTCCATACACAGGCTAGAAATCCCTCTAGCCTGGGAACAGTACTTCCCCCAGTTCAATCTTTGTTCCTTAGGTGTTTTCAGGAGTGTTCTTGTGTGGAGAGTGAGGCCTCTAGATGATGTCAATCCCACTTTATATAGATTTACCATATGGCAGGAACCCTTTGTTCCAAACTCAGTTCCCAGCTCCATTTGTGGAAAAATATAGGTACCAAAATGGAGTTCAGTATCGTGTGGTCTGGTCACATGCCCTTACTGAGTCGTAGCTGTCATTACTTACAGGCTGGCTGAAATGTTTACAGGAAGGCTAAATTCTGCCACAGTCCATTGTCTTTGCTGATGGATCATCAACACTGTTTAGCTTCTTCATTATTGTACCTGAAAGGCTAGCTGTAGGTGTTCCCCGAGTAAGCACACTTAAAATACGGATACCTAGTCAATATTCATAACTTCAGATACAAAAAATGATGCATGCATACAAATAGGATACTTGTATTCAGCAAATCATAACTTTTCCATAGACACCTGATAAGACATATCTTGTACAAAATGCATCATATTTATGCCATAATCACATAATATCACTCTGAAAATATGGGGTATAGTGTCACACTTGCCATCAATTATTTTCATGTGTATATGGTATAGGTGTGCATAGGTGTCTGCCTAGTCATTTCCTCAGGCAAATATCCACTTCCCACATGTACATGTAAAATCAGATCCAGACTCTAACTTTAAGAAAAGAGCCCTATAGGTTGAGTGACTTCCAAGGTTACCTAGTGACCCACAGGCAGAGCTCAGGAATTCCTACCTCTGGTTCCATGTTTAATCCACTAGACTTTGATTTCTGCACTGGAGTGAAAGCATGTTGTCAAGTAGGACACTGAGTCCATTATTTTAAAGCAGGCTGAACTTCAAATGAAGAGCTTTGTTACATAAGCATGTAAACACCACTCAATTTGCGCTCTAATAAATATGTTCTCCTTTGTCTTAGACTGACAAATCAGCTCGTTAACTGTAAATAGAAAAAAAAACATTGGCAGCTCAAAAGGATCTCTTGGTTATGAATTGACTCTCTGGAAAAGCAAAACTTCTCCCTAAGAGAGGCTCACATTTTGTGCAGCTTTTTTACTTGTTCTTTCAAGAGACCTTGGAACACATATGTATGGGACTTGTTGAATGAAGGGCCAGCACAAGGGCTATACATCATTCACCTATGCCTGGTCTAACTTGGGATAGCTGCAACTGCCTTAATGAACTATCACTGCAGACAGATCATGAGGGATGGCCCAGCAGTGCCACCTTTTCCTTCACCATACTCCAAATGCAGGGATATGAGATGGTGTAGGATCTGCTACAACAGCTCCACACCAACTTAGGATCCCCATCCAGACCAGAGATTCTCCAGGTTTAACGCAGCTTTATGCTGCCAGTGCAGGGTAGATATGTCCTAATGCTGAGGAGGATCCGGTCCACCCTCCCACTTCTGCTGTAATAACCATGAAAGCCTTCACTCTACTTCAGATATAGTAAGGTTCCTTTGAAGAAATGTGTGTCTGGCTGTCACTCAAGTGGTATGTGTCACTCGAACATCTTATGCATGGAATAGCTACATGTTTATGTGCACTAGCACTGATCAAAATTTTCCATATGCACTTGTTTTGAGGAAAAAAATGTTTTTTTGACCAAAATGTTCACTTTGGTTGAATTTTATTTTTCAATGGGGGGGGGATTTTTTCCTCCTGTTTTTCACTCCCATCTCCCTCTTTTTTCCCCCCAAACTGGAAAATAAAAGAGGTAAGAGTAAGAGAGAGAGAATTTTTTCCCATCAAATATTTTGAAATTTTTCAATGAAAACAATGAACAAAAATCATGACAAATTTTGGAGAGAACCCCCCCCTGTGACATTCTGTACCTTGTGGGAACACTCTATACCCTCATGTTCATCCTTATAATATGATTGTGTGGTATCTAATGCAAAGTTTGTCATGTCGAGTGTCTTCGGAAGGCTCATGATGTACTGAGCATTATTGTTATGGTAATGTTATAATAATTGTTGTTACAGTAATGTTAAAGGTTATAATTTCATGTATATAATTATGAGGCTGAAAATGTGTCCTCATGGCTTAAAACAAGCCCAGGAAAAAACTCTCCAAGAGCAGAGGGGCAGTTCACTCCTCATCAGGGCATGTATGGGACAAACGCAGCCCAGCCTCCCAGGAACAAAGGACACTGGCCTAGGCAACAACAAAGGATCTGTTGGACTCTCAAGTGATTCACCCCCCCTTTGTTTGGTCAGTTTGGGACTAGGATGAGGTAATGCTCACCTGACTCTGAAGGGAGGGGTGGAGCAAAGCCAAGAGGGAAGAAAGAACATGATAAAAGGGAGAGACGTTTGCCATGTTCTTCCTCTCTCTTCCACCTACATCTACAGAATCCACCACCAAGTGACTGAAGCACTGATCAAAGGGAAGAGCCTGGCTGAAGAGCAACCAGCCAACCAGTGGTGAGAAGCATCTAAGCTTGTAAGGGCATTGAAAGGGTTAAAATCAGCTTAGAATGTGTTTTGTTTTTATTTCATTTGACCAAATCTGACTTGTTATGCTTAGATTTTAAGTGATTATAAGTCAATCTTTATAGTTAATAAATCTGTTTGTTTATTCTACCTGAAGCAGTGAGTTTGGTTTGAAGCATGTCAGAGACTCCCCTTGGGATAACAAGCCTGGTACATATCAATTTCTTTGTTAAATTGACAAACTCATAAAGGCTTGCAGCGTCCAGCGGGCATAACTGGACACTGCAAGATGGAGGTTCCTAGGGTCGTGTCTGGGACTGGAGATATTGGCTAGTGTCATTCGGTTGCACAATCCAAGGAGCAGCTTACATGCCAGAGGCTGTGTGTGAAGAGCCCAGGAGTGGGGGTTCTCCCAGCAGAGCAGGGTAAGGCTGGCTCCCAGAGTCAAGGATTGGAGTGACCTAGCAGATCACCGATCCAGATAACACCTTCACTCTTTTTTTAAATGATGAAACATCCTCACCATTTCTTTGACCAGTTCTAATTTGTGCTTTCGAAATGGTAATCATTTTAACCTAGGACAGTCAAAAGGGACAATAAGTGCCTCAATGTGGCAATTGTCCTCATATTCTGTTCAAATACTTTAAATAATGACTCCCTAAGTCCAAGCCATGGAAAAAATGAGGGCACTTTAAATACATGTTTTTCTATAATACGTGCTACCTTTACAAACTCATTGCTATTAGTATTTTTTTATTTCCAACACTTGCCCACCTTCTTGGAGCAAAGATTGTTGTAATGCCCTTCACTGTGAGATCCATTTAGGAAAGTGGCATGTCCACCAATAATGTTCTAGTGACGGAAGTAAAGCTTTGCTCATGCTACATACCATTCGGGATGCCCTTCAGGAACAGAATTGTGAAAAATGAGGCTCCCGATCAAAGGGTGTTTAGAAGAAAAAAGAAAAATCACGTCTGATTCTTCTCAAGTCAGACAAAAAATATTACAGCTTTTTGGACGTATTTGCTCAGCTCTAGTATTTCTAATATTGCATTAGAAAGTCATCATCTACCTACACTTAGCCACATGATGGTGTCTGAAATCCAGCAAGGTTTCCCCTGCTTCTGGAAGAGGAAATAATCATAGTATCTCAGATAACACTATATGGTAACTGTTGGTAAATACTGACTCTACTTCAGAAATTGTGAACTAGTGTTTACATCCTAAAATCCCCAAAGACTTAAAATGGTTTGAAAAAGAACCAGGGCTTTTTTCCCAAGATGGTCTTGTGTTTAAGAGCTGAACGGAGCTCAATTCCCCGCTGTTCCACAGACCTCACATGGGACTTTGAGCAAAGCATTTAATCTCTGTTCTTCAATTGCTTGTATGTAAAATGGAGATAATATTCCTGCTCTACCTCAAAGGGGTTCTGTGAGGATAAATTAATATTTGAGAAGGCTCAGATACTACATTGATGGAGGCCATATACGTACCTGGATAGTCTGATAAATGAAACTTTGGGGGGGAAAGGGGAGAAGGAACATCTTCATTTTTCCATTTTGTACAGCATTATGATAGTGTCATGCCCCATAATTCAGTATTCACTGCAACATTGTTATTTAGTCTGTAGCCAGTCTGAATGTACAGGAGACACTTATTTTCTGATACACATGTTGCTTTTGACTACCAAAAAGCACATGTAAAACTAAAACAAAACAATGGAGAAAAAGATATGGGGACATATTCACCTAGTGGGGCATTTATCAGCATACAAATCCACTTAAGTCTTCAGGGTTTGGTATAAATGGGACTTACATGGTGCATAGACGTTCTACTTGGCTCTCTGCACAAAGCGGGGGCTTTACCACCGGTGAATTTGTCCTCAGTGGGTTTCAATTATTTGAGAAGGAGCAAGAAAATCTGCACCTTGATCTTTCTCTTGAAACTGTTAGGAATGTGTTGTCAGGGAAGTGTACTTTAGCAGCCTTATTATACCTCACTTTATATGTCAAATTATAATTATGGGTTACATTACAGCATCTTTTGGAGCCTAATACCAGAGCTCAGCATGATAAGAATGTAAAAGTCTACCGGTTAGTAAAAGGATTAATAATATTTAATGTAAGGTTTGTGAGCACGGCTAGAAACAATACTACTCTGGATCCAGATTTTCAGCTGCTGTAAATCATTCTTTCCCATTGAAGTTAATGGAGCAATGCTGATTTACACCAACTGAGAGTCTGAATCCAAAATAGTGTCTTTTCTAATCATGCTCACAAAACCTTTCATTAAATATTATCAATCCTTGATGTCAGTGGAGCTACATTGATTTTCAGCAGCTGGTATCTGGGCCTTGATCTCTCTGAATATATACAGATATAATGCAGCTTGCAATGTGTGAGAGAGGTGCATTTTGTTAAGGGAGACCGGTACACAGATACACAATGACAGTCAGTTTTTTTTTAATTCATGATGCAGCTGCAAAGTATTATTTTCTAAATTTCATCACCTGCACTATTTTTCATCGTGTTTCTCTTCAGAAAAAAAAGTTTCCTTTTTGGTGGGAGTGGAGGACTGCAGGCAAGTCTTACTTTGTGGCTGACACCCAGAAAGCTCTTGAGCCTTCCAGCAAGGAGTGTGCTTTTCTAGGAAGCTAACATTATGGGGAACTTCCTAATGGGAAGTAGCATACAAAGTAACGTTTGTGTCTATGCATTGTACTGTTTCCTGTAACAATGCAGTGGAAAACTGCACCTTCACAGGGAATTAGACACAGGTGTCTCTTTCCATTTCCCCTTTTTGGGGGCAGTTAAAAAATATAAAGCTCCCTTTCTGTCTTCTCTGTGGGTTCAGTTTATGCCATTGAAGAGAAAGTCCGAGAGTGGAAACAGTTAAAGGGTTTACCCTGAGCTCATCAAAACTTTTTGAATATCATTTTTTCATCTACATTTGGCCTTTAAAAAATCCATTTTTGAAAAAATGTTAAACTTTTAATAAAAACAATGTAACTTGTTCACAGGTCTTTATAATGGTTTCTCTCTTTTTGTCATTGCACCTAAAATGTTTCTATTGGTTTGAAAGATGTTACTAGTTCTGCTGGTAATTCCCCATTTTAAGGCTAGGGGATCTCTTTCAAAGTGGCAGCCTGTTTGTGGGGTTTTTTAAAATAGGAATAACCTTTTTTAAGGTGCAGACAGATGGAAAGTGTATGTGTGTTTGTACAATACTGTCTTAAATGTCTGATGGCATAACAATAAACAGCATTTTATAGGCAAAGCTGGTAGCCCTTTTCTGTGTAACCCTTCTGCCCCTCTGAGTTGGCAGCAACAAGGGCCGGGTTCAGTATCCAGGGGTTCCGTTTCAATAACACAATGCAAAACCAGCTCGAGCCCCCACCCAGTGACCTGGGACAATTACCTACCACCCCCCCGGGCGCCTCTAGGAGGCAATACTTCCCCACTCGCAAGCACGAAGTCTGAGTGTAGCAAAATCCTTTTAATAAAGGAGGGAAACAATGTGGCATCACGTTGGAGAGACACCACAAACAGGACTATACACAAACCATAAGCAAAACCCACCTCCAAGTACATTTGGCACTGTCCTTAGGGTCTTAAGTCCAATCACCCCAAAGTCCAACAACCCAAAAGTCTCAGTCTCCGGTCAGTGCCACCCCAGAGTTCAAAAGTTTATCTGCAGAGTTTTACTCCCCCCCAGCCTGGGTGGAAATGGGGGGGTCGCGCACACAGGGTGCTAGGGACACCTTACGTGGGCCAGGGTCGACTGCCCCGCTTCTCCGTGGAGTTCTGCTGCAGCCTTCACCACGACTGGCTCCACTCCACCAGCTGTGCCGCTCCTCCAGCAGACCCGTGAACCACGTCAGCCGTCCTCCACAAACCGCTCCACACTGCTCACTATTCCATGGGCTGCTCCAACGTGCTGCAGACTGCGCCGCTCTGCCAGCTGCTTGGTGATAGATCTTCAGGCTCTCCCACTACTTAACACAGCACTCAGTGATCTCAGCTTAGTAAGCTTAGCTCTTTTAGTGATTTCAGCTCTTAGTGATTTCAACTTGTAGTAGGAGAGCCCCACTGCCACATGGCCCAACGTGAATTCAGGTCAGCAACCTCTAGATGGACTCCTAAAGGATTCAAAATTAGCTCTGCTCTTAAACAGTGGAGAGAGGAGGAAGTGCAATTGGTGTTCCAGGCCCTCAAAAGGGGCCCATACCATCAGGTACACACACCAGTCCCCAGCCTCTCTCCCCTCACTGGGTTTTGGAACCCATGTCCCTTGTCTAGCAAGTACTATTTAATGTAGGTTGAGTCATTTCTGTCATAAAGCAGTCTCATAGTTCCTCATTCACATAATTAAGGTAACAGCCCCTTTTTTTCCTTCCTGCCGCAATAACAAAGAAATTGGGGATTCCACAGTGTGAAAATAACCATCCCATGCTGCTGTGTGTTATGCTAAGTGGAGTGGGTTTACCAATGCAAATGCACATTCCTAAAATTCCTTTGCCCACTCCTCATAATGTACCACCAGATGTCAGGGTAGATCTCATCCTGACTCTGCTTACATCTGTGGTGCTCATTATTATAATATCTCAGTGCTTTGCAAACATTTATTAGTTTATTTTCACAAAAATCCTGTAACAAGGAGGTGTTATTAACCCAAACAGGGAGCAGCAGCACAGAGAAAGTAAGGCCAATATTGTGAAAAGTGTACGCTAATTTTGGGTCTCTAATTTGAGATGCCTAGTGCCAGATTTTCAGAGTATTTTGTAATATGCAGTGTTGCCTGATTTTGTATGCTGTAAGGATGCTAACTTGCTTTAGCTCTGTAATGCTCCCTTGCTCTTCTGCTTCGAGGGAGGCCACTTGTTCCAGTTGCCTTCAGGCTTGTCTGGCCAAGGCACAAAGCTGCAGAACAGCCTAGGGCTCTTGTCTCCACCCGAGGTGGAGCAAGCCCCCCCAGGTCCTTTCGTTCCCAGCCCCACAATAGGGCTGGGCACCAGACAGCCATGGCCAGGCTTTAGCCTGGGCTTGGGGAGGCTCAAGCTGCCAGCAATTAAACAGTCTCTCAGGGGCTGGCTTTAGCCTGGGCGGGGCTCAGGCAGCCAGCAAAGCAACAGTCTATAAGGGAGCTGGTAAGGGAGGCTCCTTCTTCAGAGCAGAAGCTTCCCTGCACAGTGTAGGGAGTCAGGCACCCTGGGGTGGGGTGGCAGGGGGATGCGGGCCCACCCTACTCCATCATGTCCCAGGCCAGGGCTCTGGCAGGGGAAGGATTGGCTGCCCCTGCATTGGCGGGGATCCAGTTGCAACACGCTGACTGAACCACACCTGGCTCCACAGCCGGCTACTCCGTGGCTGCCCTGGACCACTTTCTGGCTCCCTGGGGTTTGGTACCTCTCGCTTCCAGGGCTTGTCACGTTCCTCGAGGTAAACCACGGCCAGTAGTCCGGGCCACTCCTAGTCAGGGTCTTCCACTTCTAAAGCTATCGGACAGCCGGGGGTAGGTTCTCCTCCTGGGCATGGCAGTATGGCTGGAGCATCCTTCTCTGGGGATTTCACCACAACTGGACTGCAGGGCCTTCCTCTTATACTTCTGGCCCCGCCACGGCACTTCCAGCAAAGCGGGTGGGGCAGGCTGGGCTCCACCCACCAAGGGGAGCGTAGTGGATCCTTGCTCTCCTGCTCAGAGGGAGGCCTCTAGGCCTCACTACAAGCTCAACATACAGGATGTGGCCTGTACATTCCTTGCATTCCAAAATACTCTAGTATAAATCTATTATAAGAAAAAATACATAAGCAAGCAAGCAGGCTAGCCCTGTGGGCTACAATAGTACTTTGTATTTTCAAAGCACAGCTCCCACTGACTTCAGTTGCAGTTGGGAGTGCTCATCATTTCTTCAAATCAGACCTCCAAGGCCTTAAGTTGGGCATCCAGGAAGTGACGAACACACAATAAATAACCACTTGTGAAAAGTTTGCCTTAAATGATTTGCTCAACATAGTATAGGAACTGTGGCAGAAGCAAGGAAGGAACAGAATTCAGTTCTTCAGTGTAGTATTCAACTCCTTCAATCATGAGATCCTCCTTTCTCTTCCAACAATTCGCTTCCTCACTCACTACACATCTTCCAAATCTGCAGCAAATGAGGCAGGGATCATGCAGACAACAGCCTCCTGCCCTACTCTGATTCATCCCCAAGAGCAGGTCCATCCTGTGCACTGAATGAGGCAGGGTCCCATGTCAAAAATACTGAGCATGTAATTAAAGATTGTATTATAATGCTGATGCACAAGGAGTCTGAATTAAGGTTGCATAGGCTGCTTTCTGCAGTCCCTGAGGAAACTAGTGAGAGCAGCAGGTGAGAGTAGATTTTAACTTGGATTTGTGGCTAGGTTAATTAGCTTTCCAGCCAAATTATCTAGTGGCTCCTTTTAAAAAGTGAATTTATTATATACTTTGGCATCTGTTTATTGGTATCATTTACAGCTGATACATTTATTTGTCTATTTCATGCCCCCTCAGCACAGAGCTACGGTCTTGTTAGTTTGGCTTTGTTTATATAACAACGCTGGGATGCCTTTTCCAGATTCACGTTGTTGATTTTCATTTGATTTCCGGGCACTGGGGAAATATAAAACTAATAATTTTTTTTATGGCACGGTGGTACTAAATTAAAGGAATAAAAGGGATTGTTGGTGAGTCTGCCGGAAGTGTATTATGGGATGGGGGACCAAGATGATTACTCCATGAAACTGAAGCATTGGTGGAGAAAAGCCTGGATTTAAAGGTGGTTCATTGTGTGCTGGCTGCCCCTCCTTTTACATGATTGTAAATGTTATTTTATTTTATTGGTGTTACAGAGCCAAGAACCCAACTGGGATTGGGGGTGCTTTACGGACATCAACCAAAAGACAGCCTCTATTCCAAAGATCTTATTATCTAAGGCCCCAGTTGGGCAAAGCTCTTAAGTACATGCTTAAGTCTAGCACTATTCAACAATGGACTTAAGCACGTGCTTAAGTCTCATTGGCTTCAATGGGATTTAAGCATGTGCTTAGCTGACCTGCCTGAGTGGGCCCTTGCGCTTGTGTGGAACCAGGGCCGGCTCCAGTCACCAGCTAAGGAAGCTGGTGCTTGGGGGTGCCTATTCAAAGGGGCGGCACGTCTGGGTCTTTGGCGGGAATTTGGCGGCGGGTCCCTCATTCCCTCTCTTCCTCTTTGAGCTGCCACCAAAGAGCTGCCGAAGAGGAGGAGAGTGAAGGACCTGCCACCGAACACCCATGCCGCCACACGTCTTTTTTTTTTTTTTTTTTTTTGCTGCATGGGGCGGCAGAAAAGCGGGAGCCAGCCCTGTGTGGAACCCCCTGGCTAGAACACAGATCTGAGCCTAAATATGCACAAGACACTGCAGACAGGTGTTGACTGCAGATGGGCACAGAATACTATGGAGAGGGAAGAGAAGGATGACAGTAATTGGAGTACAAGGTTGGACATATTAGCTAAAAATCTGATCCTGCTCCCATAGAAGCAGGTGAGTTGACTTCCATGGGGAGGATCAGTCCTTTAGTGCACATTTGGGAGGCATTGTAGTTCTATTTATTTTCTTAATTAAGTGGACAAGAGAGGTTAGCAACTCACTAACCGGCCACCGACTCCACCATTCAGATTAGGTAATTGACTGTGATCATCACTGTAGGGGTGGGGATCTTAAAATATGTCACATCTGTACATCCATGTTAATGTATCCATATACAACACTGTATGCTGCTCCTTTTCATGGCATGTGGTGGGGATTAAAGTCATAAAGCTCTTTAAAATGTGGTGGTGGGTGCAGTTTGACTGTTGTTCTTTTCATGAGGGAGACAAGATGGGTGAGGTAATATCTTTTATTGGACCAAATTATATTGGGGGAAGAGACAGGCTTTCAAGGTATATTGCACTCTTCTTTGACTGATCTGACAAGCTTTTGAGCTACAGAGAGTTCTTCTTCAGGTGACCTGAAGAAAAGCTCTGTGTATTTGAAAGCTTGTCTCTCTCACCAACAGAAGTTAGTCCAATAAAAGGTATTACCTCGCCCACCTTGTCTCTCTAATATCCTGAGATCAGCCTGGCTACAGCAACTGCAAACAACACTCTTTTCATTCATCTAAGAAAAGAAATGGTTGATTTTTACCAATCCCTTTCTTGTCTTTGTTTTTATGGATTGAGGTGTCTTGATTTAATTTATTCTGTTATTCTAGAGCAGGGGTCGGCAACCGGTGGCTCGCGGCTCGCCAGGGTAAGCACCCTGGCGGGCCGGCCCTGTTTGTTTATCTGCCGCGTCGGCAAGTTCGGCCGATCGCAGCTCCCACTGGCCGCGGTTCGCGGTCCCAGGCCAATGCGGGAGGCAGGAAGCCGCGGCCAGAACATCCCTCGGCTCGCGCCGCTTCATGCCTCCCGCATTGGCCTGGGACCGCGAACCGTGGCCAGTGGGAGCCACGATCGGCCGAACTTGCCGACGCGGCAGATAAACAAACCGGGCTGGCCCGCCAGGGTGCTTACCCTGGCGAGCCGCGAGCCACCGGTTGCCGACCCCTATTCTAGAGTAATAGTCCAAAATATTAGGAGTAAAATTCTAGCTCCACTGAAGTCAATGAGACTATTGCCATTGACTTCAGTGGAGCCAGGATTAGTAAAGCTATTGCAGTGTTTTGGATGATTAGTGTAGAATACTGTAGTCTGTCTTCTCTAGCTGGACAGTAAGCTTTTTGTGGCAGAGTCTGTCTTTTATTATATATTTGTAGAGTGCCATGCATAGTGGAGCCCTGATCCTGATGAAGACCTCTATGTGCTATCTGAGTATAGATAAAAATAAGGTTTATTTGTTCCTTTACATGTGTGAAAGTAACTCTGGGTGTTTGTAAAGCACAATAGGAACCTACTTTACAACTTTTCTGCAATAATCTGTAGAAGTGGTATCGTTCAAATAATTAATATTCAACTGAGCTGGTCGAAAAGCGTGAATAACATTCACTCAATATAACATCAAGGGGAAAAAATCTTATTTTTCCCCAAAAATGTGTTGGTCTAACATTTCCTCTCCACGTGTGATGGTTTAATTAGCTTTGTTAATAATATCTGAATGAGGGTTTTTTTCAGTGCCAGCTAATTACCAGCTTCTGATTTCTGCTCATGAGTGTGACATGTGCTCCAATTCATTCTGGGGGGTATTTTCCTTTTTGTCCTCTTCTCAGATTTCAAAACCTGCAGGGTTAAAGGCAGATTCTAATGGTACCCTCAGGAGCAGTCTCCTTTGAAAGTTAAGACCAGGAGCTTTGATTTCAGGTCACCCCTCCCATGTGGCTGCCTTTAAAGTTCATCTAAATTAACATTCAGTGATATTTTTGGCAGCTTTGACTGCCAGCCAAATCATTACGGTGGAATAATAATGCAAATAAACTTTGCATAGCCCCATTAAATCATTAAATGCCACATTGTTCTGTAATGGGAGTGACATTTCATTATTTCTAAAGCATCGAATGCATCCCTGTGCTCGCTGCCAGTTATTATGTTTTCTGGTATTAAAATTGGTGGCAGAATGTGATAACGCTGGGACAAGCGAGGGGGTAATCTGAAGACTTAGGATATGCACTATAGATACCAGAAGTGATTGGAAAAGTACAGAGATAAGTGCATCATAAAAGAACTGCTACACATATCAGTGTGGGGCGTTTCAGAGCATGTTCTGCTAAAGCTTGATCTGTAATGTTAATGACCTGACATTCTGCCAGGCCCAGAATGAAAAGATTATTTGGGGTATATTTTCAAAGTCATTTGTAGCCACAATTCCCATGGACTTTTCTGGGTGCTGAGTGGTTACAAAAACCCTGTGCAGCCTTTGAAAATGTACCCCAGAGTGCACTGTAGAGCCCAGGGCTTAAAAAGTAAAGCTGCAGGGCTTGGAAGGAAAGAGTTTTCTGAAGCCCAAAGGCACCCTTTGAGAAGGAGCCAGATTATTCAAAGGGATTTTAGGGCATTATTTGAGACTTTTGACTTGTAATGAATTGAATGGCAGTTCTACTGGGTAATTATTATTTTTTTAAAAAAGAACAAAATATTGGATACTCCAAACAATGGCTGACCAAATTCTGTGATTTATAGAAAATCAGAACATCTTATAATTTCAGTATGAACAGTACAGCAGGCTGGCCGGCCCTGAGAGAGCCTACAGAGCAGAGATCACAATCTGCCTGCAATCTGGGTAACGTCCGAGTAAGGTACGGCTGTAGCACAGGAAGGCAGACGTGTGCTAGCTTTGATCTAGCTGGTGCAGGTAACAATAGTAGTGAAGATATGGTGGCATGGGGCTTCAGCGTGGGCTAGTTGCCCCAGTACGAGCCTGCTGGGGATAGTGGGTGTGAACCCAGCTGTCTGTAGCTGCCTTATTGGATCTGGTCCTCTGAAGAACCCGTCCCTGCAGCTGCAGTGCTAAGGGCGAACCCACTGAAGTAAAGCCCCTCTCCACACATTCATCTGAGAAGCCTCCCCACATCTGGGCTCCCAGCAGAGGGTGAGGCCAGGGCAGGGAGCTTCAGAAACAAGTGAGCTGGGAACTGGCTCCTGGTAGGCAGAGCAGTGAGTCCATCCCTTTTAGACCATGTACCAGCCAGCCAACCTATGGCGGCATGAGGGGGAGGATGTGTCACTTGGTAAAGAGGCGTAAATTAGTGCCCCCATCCCTGGAACGAGAGGGAGCAAGAAGGAATTGTGATTTCCCAGGGTTCCTTGGGAGGTGCAGTTGTGTTCCTGTCAGAGGACTGGGCCTAAAGACACAAGTTAGCCCTAAATATCTGCAAGATTCATGTGTTTGGGCATTTTTAGCTGAAAAGGCCTACCAAAAATAGGCAGCACTTTTACAGTTTTGCACCTGGCTGAGAGATTTGTTGTTGAAGAGAGAAAGATTCTAGGGCTGGAAGGGATCATTATGATAATCTAGTCTGATCTCCTGCATATCCAGACTGAAGGATTTCATCCAGCAATTCCGGCAGTGGAGGGAATTATTCTTTTCAGCTATGCCAGTGAAGGCTATCAAGTCCAATAAATTCTGGTGGAACTAAAGTTTATCTTTTAGAAACATCCAGCCTCCAATTAGACTGGAATTTGCAAAGGACCTCAAGGGAGGTAGATGCCCAAATCCTATTGAAATGACCCCTTTGAAAATCCAAATCTTCAACAGAGGGTAAATCTACCACCTCCTCCTTGTTAAAAAGTTGCATCTTATTTCCCATTTGAATTGTTTTCAACTTCCAGCCATTGGATCTTGTTATACTTTATTGCAAGGACACAGCTGTGCCACAGCTGCACAGTCATAGCTCCTGGAGAACCCTGATAGTGTCCTTTACTTCCAGTGCCAGATTGTCAAACTGACAGCGCTGTACAGCACTTAGCTAACGGCACAATTTATTGCACATGAAGAGGTGACTGTCTGTGAACTATTGATTTGGGCTCCCAGATATACAAAATTACTATTATGCTTTTATTGTGTCACAGATGTCAAACTGATTCCAGCATGATAACATCTTTATATTCAGGTGAGTGGAAACTGAACGGGCATTAATATATCCAATTCTCCCATGGGTCTGCTTGGTTCCTCTTTTTTTTCTCTGACACAGAAAAATAAGGTGCCTACATTGTTAGCTCCATGAAGGTTCTGGGCTATCCTAGTTAAAAGGTACCAATTTCATCCACACTGTCATGGAAAAGCACCTCTGTGAGGTAACCCAGATTTGCAAATTCGGGAGGACGGGGCAAGAACTGACTGAACAAGAGCATCATATGGGTTTCCCTAATAGCTAACCGTCATAGGTTTATTCCCCACTTTGAACTTTAGCATTCACAAGATGGGGACCTGCATGGACTCCTCTAAACTAAATCCTAGTTTAGATCTGGTAAAGCTGCCACCAACCAAAAATATAGTGTTTTGGTACACTTTCCATTCCTCCCAAACCTTCCCTGGGAACACAGATCCAAGCTCCTTGAATCTTAACACAAAGGGAAGTAATCCATTCCCCCCTCCCCTCTCCAAGTCCTTAGGAGAGATACCTGGATTCAAATTCCTTGAATCAAACAAAGAGGGATTCACTTTTCCCCCTCCCCTTCCCCTGAAAATCCAAACAAGGGAAGAAATCAAGTTCTAAAAAGAAAAGATTTTATTAAAAGAAAGAAAGAAAGTACATTATCTCTGTAATACCAGGATGGAAAAATTTACAGGGTCTAGCTTATAAAAACTGGAGAGACTTCCCCTCCCTCCTCCTCAGAATAATCAAAGTAACAGCAACAGAAATAAAGATATTTCTCCAGCAAACACACAATTGCAAATGCAGAAATTAAATTATGACTAATTCGCCTTTCTAATACTCACTATACTGAATAGAAGAAAATACTTCAGGAAACTTTGGAGAACTTGAAGAATGTCTGGCCTCCCTTAAATCCAAGAGAGAACGAATTCAAAACAAAGAACACAGACAAAGGCTTCCCTCCACAGAGATTTGAAATTATCTTGTCCCTTGATTGGTCCTCTGGTCAGGTGTTCATCAGGTTACTGAGCTTGTTAACCCTTTACAGGTAAAAGAGACTTTAACCCTTAACTATCTGTTTATGACACTAACGATGAGAGTGTTGCCTCTTTTCTTAACACTAATGCTCAGTACATACAACTAAAACACTTTGTCCTCTGGTCTTTGGCACTGTAATAAAGAAAAAGGAACCCTGCTGTGTGTGTTGTGGGGCTGTGCAACAGTCATACAGCTACGGAAAGAGGTGAACACAACAGTGAAAATAGTGCTTGGCTTCAGTAACCAAACCGCAGCTGAAAATCATATCCTAGGTTACGTACCAACTACTTTGATTTTAACACCACCAGAAAAAAGTTGGCTCTTGAGAGCTGCAATGATTACTGAGTTCATGATTTGATAAAAATGGAGGAGCAGGCATATGCCCAGAATAGAGCAATGGTATTCAGACCTGTCTGAGTTAGCAGCAAAAGAACCAGCAGCTTATTGACACAGAAAGCAATTTTATGAATTTGAAGAAATGTGGACCCGATTTCGTGATACATTTGGATCAAGCATGCTGAGATAGATCAGATAATACCCGACTTCCACTCCAAAGGAGCTCTCTCCTTTTTCTCCTCCCTCTTCCTCCCCACACTCTGGTCCCCTCCTTCCCTTTCCTGCCAGTTTGCATTTTTTCTTTTATTTTTACACCCAGGCTAACATACTATATCAGTATAACATTGTCTGATTTTTGTATTGTTTTATCTTGCAGCTTTGACCTGTTGTAAAGCTGTGTCATTGAATAATTGTACTGGCTATCCTGTGAAATGTGGAGTTTTCTGGTAACATAGACAAGCTGTAAGTTATCGGGGGGTAGCTGTATTCACCCACGAAAGCTCATGCTCCAATACGTCTGTTAGTCTATAAGGTGCCATAGGACTCTTTGAAGCTGTAAGTTGTTCATCTTTTTATATTTGTTATTGTTTGTTTCCTTATGAAAATTAATTAAAAAACATTGACTTGGTCACTATCACTAGACCTTATTAGCTTTTGAATTGTAACTGTAATTGAATGATTAACTGTACTATATCGTTCAGCCACTAGGCGGTGCTGTGTGTAAGAAACCTTATTTTTGCTCCCCTCAGCCATACCTGGCAAGAGCATTAAAGGATGTTATAATGAACCCATCTGATGTGTATAAACAAGCTCTATGACCAGTCCATATCTGGTACAGACGTGCATGCCATGGTGTGAGTAGTGAGATAGGAATACTATGAGGTGTGTGTACACTATATGGTTCAGCATTGCCTTCTTAAGTAACATAACTGACCCCCTAATGAACAGAACTATGCTGTTATCAAGAGGGAATGTTATGTTGTAGTTTGGGCTAATGAACAACGTAAGCCTTGTCTGTATAATAGGAAATTTAAGGTTCTAATGGACAACTCCCTGCTAATATGGTTGCACTGAGCCAAAAGGACCAATTCCAGACCATTATGCTGGAGCCTAGCTCCACAGGAGTACGACATGGATACAGTCCAGCACAACACCTGATGGAAGACAACTCAGAACGACTGTTCCAACACTGGAAAATAACCTATTTCCAAAGTGGCCAGACATGAAGAGAGGCGTGTAATCAGATAAAAAGGCTAAAAGAGCTTATGAACACTTTTACAACAGATGTCACTCAGAGAACTGCCAGATCTAGAATCTGGTGACAAATCTTATTTCAGATTACCTCAGCCAGGCCTGGCAGAGCATTAAAGGATCTTTTGATGAACACATCTGGTGTGTACAAGCGAGCTCTGTGACCAGTCCATATCTGGTACAGATGTAGGTGACAATAATAAATAGGAATTCTACTTGTAGCCCTTAAAGTTTTAAAAAAAAAGAGGCAGTTCAGCTGGTGTTGAATGCATTTCAGTATCTTACATACACCCATGGGCCCTTGGTAGAAACTGGAATGGGGAACAAGCTGTATGTATTTAAAGAGCCTGTCACTGTGTATAAGCCCCTGATAAGGTAATTTACTTTTATTTTAGCCCACTTTTGCTTTGACATTGGAAGGCTGGAGTTGACATTTCTGAGAAATTCTATTGTCCACCAGAAGAAGTTAAAACGCTCTTTGATAGAATTGGACAATCTGAGTGTTATTTAGCCAAAAATTGACCTGTCAAAGTTTTGAGAACACCAGGCTTCTATTAGCCTGGTAATAACAGTTTCAGTGCTAGCAGCAGTGCATTGCCATTTCATAGATCACATATTAACCTTCAAAATCAGCTAAGCTTTAATTTCAGCTTGGCTTCTGGATGCTCCAAAGGAGAAGGGACTTTGCAAGCTTCTGGCAATGAGTCCCTAAGGTTTAAACCAGTGGGTCTCAAACTTTTTTACTTCACATCGCAAGCCTCTGAGTACGACCTTCCTAATAAATTAAACACCTTTTTTAATATATGCAACACCATTATAAATGCTGGAGGCAAGTGGGGCTTTGAGTGGAGGTTGACAGCTTGTGACTCCCATGTAATGACCTCGTGACCCCCTGAGGGGTCCGAACCCCTGGTTTAAAGCCTGTGTATATGTTTCCATGGAACCTTGGCCTCCATGATATGCTTTCTATGACCGCTCCATCTCTTCTGCAACATTTCCTACCCTGCCTCATAACAGAATGATGTGGGATAATTACAGCCTTCTGAAGCAATGAATCTGTTCTCATAAGTTGTCCCTATCTTTACTTTTTTATGAATAGATGCTGCTGCTAATAATGCACCTTTTTTCATCTGTAGATCTCACAATGCTTTAAGACTAGGTAAGCATCATTACACTCATTTCACAGATAGGGAAATTGAGGCACAGAAATATGAGGTGTTTTGTGAAAGATGGTGGCAGAGCAGGGACTGAATCCAGGCCTCTTGACAACTGTAGATTTCTCATGTCTGCCAGTTCATTTCCCTGTCTACTGGTTCACGATGATCATCTACCTCCCTTCTAAAGATTAATGTATCAACTGAATGCAGAGGCAACCCAGAATTCCAGTCCTTGTATTCCACTGAATTCTGGTGTAACTCCAGGGATTTTATAAAGTAGCATCAGTGTGAGATTAGAATTGGTCCCACAGCTCTGACAAACAGCTGAGCTCTTTAGCCAAGCAGAAGTTTCTTAATAAATGGATTCATTGACTATCAGTCTCATGCCAGTATTTAGCCTTAGATGGAGTTTACTGACCGCTTTGGGCTGCATTCCCAAGCAACCCGACTCTGAGAAGACCCGGTCCCGGCGCGCCGGGGGCCGCTACCGGCCTCACACCGTCCATGGGCTGTGCCTCGATCAGAAGGACTTGAACTGGGGGCCCAAGTCCTTCTGATCGAGGCACAGCCCGTGGACAGTGTGAGGCCAGTAGCGGCCCCCGGCGCGCCGGGACCGGGTCTTCTTGGAGTCGGGTTGCTTGGGAATGCAGCCCAAAGCGGGTGGTAAACTCCATCTAAGGCTTAATAAATGGAGTCAATCATGATCTGTGCTAGGTGTTATGGAACTTGCAGCGCAATAATATAAAACCCCAAATGACCTCAATTATTAGAATTAGAATTATTATTACTGAGAAGCCTCCTGGTATGGAGATG
Organism: Mauremys mutica; assembly: GCF_020497125.1. Taxonomy (NCBI): domain Eukaryota; kingdom Metazoa; phylum Chordata; order Testudines; family Geoemydidae; genus Mauremys; species Mauremys mutica. Next base: position 107,271,700 of record NC_059072.1, read on the forward strand.
ATATTCAAACTGACCATTCGATTTATGTTGAAATATTTGACCTGGTCTGTCACGTCATAAAACATCCACTTGTGACAATTTGACTTTATCTTATCAGACATCTTCTCATGCTTGAGGAAAAGTTGGGAAGGAAGCCCTGCATTGTATCTGGAGGTGGTTAGCTGTGTTGCTTAAAGAGTGGTTCTGAACAGCGGCCCTTGTTCTTCATCCAAGATAAAATAAAAAGATGGAACGTAAGGTTCACTAAGCTACATGTGTACAATTTTCACAAGAATTTATGCGATTTAGGAGTTTTTCCTATTTTCAGAAGTGACTTGGACAGATTCCTAAGGCCCATTGATTTCCAAAGTGCCATTTGAAATTGGGAGTAATGGGAAAATGAGACCCAAATCCTGCTTTCTGTTGTTTACCTAATCTGTAACTTACTCTCAGAAGCTGGAGTTGAAAGACCATGTTCACTCCAGGCTCTGTGCTACTGGGGAAAGTTGTGATGCAGCCTCCCTTCTCCTGTGTGTCTCATTGGCAGCTAATGTCCTGCCAAAGTAGGCACTGATTGCTGGGGTTAAGCCATGCAATTTGCACCTGTATTTGCAAGTGGGGATGAATCTGGCCAGATGAGGTTTTCAGAGTTTAACCTCGAAATGATTGGAAACAAAACCCACCGCTTTTAATCAGAACTATCTTTTTAGTCCTGTTGTGTATCCTAATTGGCACGGAACAGACTTAAGTATGGCAGTGGGCTCCTTGTAGCTCCAATCTATGCAAGAACAATGCTGTAACGAGGTCTCACTGCAGGTTTCTGTGCTTTCCCAAACAGGACTAAGATCAAATAAATAAAAGTGAAATCACTCTCCTACTGTGCTGGGAGTAGGGAGAAAAAGCTGCCACAACAATCCTGCAAGGCACAGAAAACCTTTATTTGTCATACCAATACAAAGTGCATCAGCATCAGACCACCCATTAGGGGAGACTTAAATATCTTTTAGGTATTTTGAGAAATAATACTAGTATGAGGAGCCCAACGTGTTAGCATAATAATGTGTATTAGCAAGGGACACTTGATGGTTCAGGGGCTTGACAACGGACCACAGAGCTTTTCATCTTTCGGTCATTGGTTTAAATGTGGCTCATGTCTGTAGTGACCAAATAGTGTTATCATCCATTTGCTGTTCAGCCGCCCCTGTGAAATAAAATAGCAAAGCCTCAGTCTAGGTCCACACTACAAAACTACTCTATAGCTGTCACTTGAGGTCTTTAAACCACGATTTGAGGACTTCGGTAACTCAGACATAGGTCAGGGGTTTGTTACAGGAGTGGGTGGGTGAGATTCTTTGGCCTGCATTGTGCAGGAGGTCAGACTAGAGGATCATAATGGTCCCTTCTGACCTTAAAGTCTGAGTCTATTTGTCCCCCTTGCTGGCAATCACATGACCAAGGATAAAGACTGAATCAGCCTGGAGACTGAATCACATTATCACATGCAGAGGAGGCCTTTTAATGTCAGAGATGATTGAGGTCCATTGTTAAGACATGGGGAAAGTTGTTCTGATGCAAACCTGCCCTGTGTGTGGCAATCTGCATGGAACTTGGTGAGAGGAGCACAGGTTGAAGGAGGTCAGAGGCTGGAAGAGGCAACAAGGAAGTGTGACCAGATGTCTTGATTTTATAGGGACAGTCCTGATTTTTGGGTCTTTTTCTTATATAGGCTTCTATTACCCCCCCCCCCCCCCGTCCCGATTTTTCACATTTGCTGTCTGGTCACCCTACATTTCACAGTAAGATTTATAGGGCCATATTCTCAACTGGTGTCAATCAGAAGGTAATGGAGCAATGCTCATTCCTGCCAGCTGACAAGCTGACCCACTGTGTCTAATTGCAATGGGGTTGGCAAAGACTCTTTCCCCTTGTTTGTTTCCTTTTCAGAAAAGAAATGCACAAAGTTATGATCAAAAGTGAGAATATGACACATTCTTAGGGGGAAAAACGGCAAGGCACCAGGGCAAATCTCTCTCCAGAATCCAGCTCTAAGTACAGTGATAACATAATGGTTAAGTTTAACTACTCTTAAGTAAAAGAAATCATATTAGCATATTTAATAGAACGTACCCTCCAGCTCTCTTTCAAAACAGGCTCTTCTCCCAGCCAATGTGAGAACAAGGGAGAGCAAATTAAAAAAATACAATGCCTGATTATGCATCTACGCACCTGGGCCAATAGGGTTTTAGTACTGAGAAAATATCTATAGGTAGTTACTGTGGTGAACTAGCTCATTTTCAACTCTTCTTAGAAACCAGTGCTTGAGAGAAATTGTTCATGATAAAGCGAACAGATTAGTTAACATTTGCCTGGTTTTGTTATCTTCCCTGCTCAAATAAACAAACAAACAAACAATGCTTGCATAAACTGCATAGCTGGAAGAAGGGGAAATATGCCTGCAGCCCTGGTTGGTTTACTTGGTAGCAACAGCTGAGTAGCCTTTGAAAGCTGGCTCATCATGAAAGGATTGCTCTCTCCTCTTTGCCTTTAATCCTGCAGGAGAGATCTAAATTAGGTGCACTCAGTGAATCCAGGAGCTGATAAATAAATAGTTGGAAAGCTTTAGCCACTTTGTGGTCTCTCTTTCTCTAAAGATGAAATAGCTAGGCTTAAATGGTCCCTAGTTCTACAATCACTGTGAAGGTCACAATGTAATTGTCCATATTAGAGAAGAGTGAATAGATTAATTGGATTTAGAGACTAAAATGTGAAGTCCCTCACAAATGGAAGGTTTGCAAGAGCCACACGCTGAGAAAGTCATATTATGAACATTAACTGTTCAGCATTTCATCCCTGACTTCCTCACCATTCTTACCCTGAAGAGAGTTAAACAGCAGTGATTATGAAAAACAAGTCTCTGCTAACCCAGATGAAAGTAAACGAGCATCTGAAACAAAGGTGAGAAGTAGGCCCAGAACCCAACAGCTCTGGATTAGCCAGCCGCGTGCCTCTCACTAGCAATTTCTAGTGACATCTTTCTCCTTTTCCAGTAGAAATATCTTCAAGTCATAAGATTTTGATCCAGACCTGATTTCAAACCTCCATATTTAACACATGCAGATTTTTAGCTTAGTAAAATAGATGGAATCCCAAGAGAAACTATGCCATAATACAAACATACTGGTAATTGTGTTACAAGGGTAGTTTCCTCTTTGTTTTTCTTGTGACATTTTCTAAATAAGTTCTCTTATTTTCTGCATGCCATTACATCTCATCCTGTGAACACACCAAAAGTCTGAGAAACAGGTGGTTGAATGGATCCAGTGTTTTGGTTTGGTCCATTATTACAGTAAGAGCCATTTTCAAAATTTGATCTGGAATTTTTGTTCAGGGAATTTTGGTGTTTTGGAATCCCAAGCTTGGAATCCCAGTCTCTATTTTTAAGTTAACTTACATTGTTTCATTATTATTAGTTATAGTGCAATATAGAAGACAAATCTCTGCCCTGTGGAGTTTACAATATATTGTAATTCATACAAATACAACCGGAACAATAAAAATTGGGCGCAAAAATCATAGAACAGCCTTTGCGCTGGTAAGGAATTTAGCTCTGTAAAGATGAATGAAACTATTAGGATAGTTTTAAAGAGGGATGTGAAGGAGGAGAAGGCATGTGGGGAAAAATGAAGGTAATAGTGGGAATAAGAAACAAAGAGATGGATATAGGACAAAACTGGAGCAGAGATGTAGGTAGGAGTGGAGTTGAATAGAGCATAGAAAGTAAGAATGAAGAGCTGAAACTTAATGTGGTAAAACAGACAATGCACACAGACCTTGAGAGGGCGAGATAAATCCTTTAGCATATGGAAACAGACTCAACAATATTGAAAGAAAAGTAATTTACCAGGAATGAACAGTCCATATACCCCACAGATCTACAAACAATTTAAAACATGTAGACTGCAAGACCAGTTCAGCAGATCTGGAATCCCAGTTGGTTCAAAACAGAAACCATGCCATCAAACAAACATAGCAATAGTTACTTTATAAGTGGAGTTGCTCATGCTGATGCATGTCCTGGGACCAAATTGTCTCTTCCTTTTACTAAACTTTTAGATTTTGTCCTGTGGACAACTCAGCCAAGATATTCACTGCAGAATCTCACAGAAAAAAAGGCCCATTCCATTTTAGACCCCAGCTACTATTTGGTCGAAAAAAATAAAAAGAAGTAAAATACTAAACCATCTTGTCCATTAGAAAATAATTTTGTGCATCACCACATTTGTTGGGAAGCCTTTTTCTTTGAAAATCAGCAGCTGATGGACCTTTACACAGATTGGAATATATGGATAAGTTTATGTACTGAATTTACTGTAAATAAGTAGCCGGCCCAGCTGCCCACAAAGTAAAAGCAGAAAACAAAATGAATTCATTAGCATCTTAGCTCTACCCTCAACTGGTAGATAAACTCTAGGGGAAGAATTCAGAAATAATCATTTCATACGTATAAAACAGAACCCAAAGAAAGAGATGGAGGAAAAATATAAAATGATCAAAATCAATATAGATCAAATCAGCAACAGAGGTGCAAAAATACATATTTACCCAGGAAAAACACATTTAGCTTAGCTTAACTTGAAGGGGTATGAGTGTCAGCCAAAATCTAGATTTCAATCTCTCATACAAATATGGAACTAAACTGTGCCCTGAGATATGCAGATGCAAAGACCATTGAAGTCAATTTAAGCTGCCATCATGAATTTAATAGCAGAATTTGCCCTATCACTGATATTCTCTTTCTGCAAGGATTGCTCAGTTGAACGGATCAGTCTGGCCAAAAGGGGGAACATGCTCACATGAAAAGTTAGGTCTGAGTAGAGCTGGTTGGAACATTTTTTGTTACATTTCATTCAATTTAGTCTGGGTGGAAGCATGAGGGAGGGCAAGACCCGCTCGCAATGTGTAGCCTGGTGATTAGGACACTGAGCTGGGATGTGAGAGGCTCAGGTTTAAGTCACTCTTCTACCTGATTCAGAGTGCTCTGGAATGAAAAACTCTGCTCTACTATCCAGGCAGCACAAATAGGACAGATCTCTTTTCCTTCTACTGTGTCAGACCGAACATACACTCCAAAGTTTTGTCGGCATAGATGTGTCAGGGGTGAACTTCCCCCCCTCCACAACTCTTCCCCCCAGCTGACATAGCTATGCCAGCAAAACCCCCAGTATAGATGCAGCTATGCTGTCAGAAAAGTGCTTCTGTCAGGATAGCTAATGCCAGTCAGGGAGATGGTGTTATTATGCCAACAGTAAAACTACCAATATAAGCTGCATCTACACTAAGGACTCTGACACTATAGCTATACCAGCAAATCATCTGTAGTGTAGACAAGGCCTTAGTAACAATCATTTTACCAAATACCTAACTTTTGAATTAATTGAAGCTACTGATAAGTGACTCTATCATTCAAATACCCTCCCTACCACGTTGCAAAACCACCTTTAAAAGTTAAGGTGATTTCAGCCTATAACTTTATACTTTCTTTACTGCATAATGTCTGCAGGGGTCTTCAATCATACTTTGTAAGATATGTACTATATACATCCTGACTATGGCATGAAAGATTCATAGGAAATGGTCCGATTACAGCACAGTCCTTTGTTGTTTAGTCTCCCATCACTAAGGTAACAGTCCTCTTGGAAATCACTGAAACCTGCTGTCATTAAATTACAGGTTCATAAGCATGTTGCTAAATAATTAAATGATCAGCTGCCCCAAAGGAATGATCATGTGCAAATATAAATCTCTGTGTAACATTTAATATCCAGATTCGAACGGAAGAAAAAACACATTTTTTTTGCCTTTCATGATAAAGCTTCTGTGAGTCTATCATAAAGTAGGAGTGAAGAGAGACCATTAATGTTTCAAGTGACTAAGTGATTTTAAAAAGCCAAACAGAGCAACAAAACCATAGCACCAATAGTAATATCTTGCTCTTTTACAGATCCTTTTAGGGGAGGATCATACAGATCTTTACCAAGAATTAGATAAAGGTTGCCATTTTTCCTTGGGTAATCATGGTGTCATCATGAATTTGTGTCAGTAGGAAGCAATGCAACTTGTTGATGTTGCACACGTTTTCCTTGCACACATAAATGTTCTTTGACCAGTGCTGGCTAGGACATAGGAATCTCTTGGAGAAAATTAGGATGCCTTAGAAAAACCCAGAATGGATAGCAGCCTTTACAATGTCTGGGGTGTGGGTGATCAGGTCTAGTGGTTGGAGCAGGAGTCAGGCGTAATGGTCAGAGTGGAGGGTCAAAACCATAGACAGCATCAGGTACCAGGCCAAAGGTCAGAGCTGAAGACAGAGTCAGGTGCCAAGCTAGGGATCAAAGCCAGAGACAGTTTCAGGGGCCAAGCCAAAGGTCAGAACCAGAGACATTATCAGGTGCCAGACCAGGGGTCAGAGACAGCGTCAGGGATAAGGGGAAGAAGCAGGGGCCTGGAGTAGGGCAGGAAGCAGGAACTGGGCATAGACAGGGGTCTAGGATGGGACAACAGGAACCAGGAGCAGGCAGGAATGCAGGGCTCAGGAGTCAGGGGTTGCTCACACAACTTCCTGTTGTTACTTCTTGGTTTATGTAGAACTCCTTAGTGAAGCATGGGAACCAGATGTTTCCCCCAATTGGGATCTCTGGGGGTGGGGCCCTCAGGAGCTAGCCCTTCCCTGGACCCTTATCTAGTTACTCAGTTAAGTTGGCGGGTGGCAATCATGGCCGGAGCACTGCCTGTGGGCCTGGATTCAAGGCCTGTGATCCCTGACAGCCTGTGGGCCAGGTAGGTATTACCAAACACGCGGTGAGTAATGTCTTGCTCTGTAAATAGTCCCATTGTTTCTGCTCTCATTCACACTGGTGCAAATCTGGAGTAATTCTACTGAAGTCAACAGAGTTATGCTAGTATAACATCAATGCGAAAGGAGAGTCAGGCCCAATGAGTCTAAATGGGAAGTAAGATACTACTCAGGGTGAGCAAATTAGGCAGACTCTGGCCCTTGAACTGTAAGCTCTTCGAGGCAGGGGCGATGTTTTCTGCTGAATCTGTAAAGCACCTAGCCCATGTTAGATGCTAAGCAAAATATGAATCCAATAAAAAGCCTTTATTGGATTTGTCTTAAGAGTGCACTAGATGACTGCAATTTTGAAGAGAAAAATTTGCAAATCAAAAATCTTCTTCTGCCCTTCTTAATACTATTTAAACACTGAAATAATTATGCTGTTCTTTTTAATTATTTTAATTAAAAGTTTTTGTCCTTTACTGAGATCTTAGAAAAATGTTCCTCAACAAACAGAACCTTTCCAAAAGATGTAATTTAAAGTAATCCTGCACTCTTCACCTGCATGAAAATTGAAAGCTGTACAGGCTACTTTCCATGGCTGTAGTCCCCTGCATATACTTTCCCCTCATTAATTCATTGCCTTTTGTGTAATCATACTGTGTGCTCTGTTTAGTGTTTTACTGATGTGGTTGTTTTGTTTTTCCCCTCAACTTTGGCCAGCATTCCATTTTCTTTTTACTTTATATAAAATATTGTTTGCAAATTTTGGAAAAGAATTTTCATGGACTAGATGACCTAATGAGCCTGGTTGTCCTTTTATTTACATTAGTCCACTGACTTGGACTCAATTCCCATTTACTCATGTGCAAAGAAAAGGTGGATCAGTCCCGAAAGCCAGATCATCAAAGGTATTTTGGTGCCCAGACCTCATTGAATTTAATGGGAGTTAGGTAGCTAAATAACTTTACAGATCTGGGCCTAAATGTTATTTTCCCCACACACTACAACAGGACTCCTTTGAAGTCAGAGGAATTACAGCGGTGTGGGAGGGGAGAGGAAGGCCTGAAATTCTAAATCAAATCTGGATTATGGTTTATTTCAAACAAACAAAATTTCTCATCACCCTTTTAGTCAAAAGCATAAACCGTGTCAATAAATTCAGGACGTGAAAACCTGGCCCTGTTGAAGTCAATAGAAGTTTTGCCCTTGACTTCAGTGGGGTCAGGATTTCACTCTTTTGAGACAATGAGATACAGATTCTCCAGATGATGGTTCTTCTTTGAGATGAGAACACTCTGGTGGCAACCAGCCAGATATTTACTTCTAGGGACTATTGACTTGGACACTACAGCTGAACTCAACTGGCACAGTGGCATGTGGGGTGAGAAAAGTGATCGTAGGTCCTAATACATGTGGGATTTTACAAATCAAAGTCAACCATTTAAATTTTATCTAGAGGCAAAAAGGAAGCCAGTGTAGTTGCTGAACTGGTGAAATATGCCAATGATACTAAGTATTTTTGAGGAATAGCCTTCTGTAGCGTGCACTACAAGAATCAAGTCTAGGAGTCACTGTGTCATGGATAACTGAGGCAAAGTCCAGGTACTGAGGGAAATATCTCAGTCAATTTACCAAAGGTAAGTGAAAAAGATGCCTTGGGCCTCTGATGGCACCTAGCAATCCCCAAGCTGCAATCCTTTCCCCAGCTAGCTGTCAGCCATGTGACTCACTAAATGGCTTCACACCAAGATCTTACTATAACTGGACACAGGACTCAGGTACAGTATTTTGGTAAAACCTTTATTTTCAGAGAATTACTTTACATTATTTGATAAATAAAACTAAAATGAATGTGTTCAACATTTAGAAGTCTGAACTATTATATATTTATTCATTATTGGTTAAGGGCCGATTATTGTGCTCCCTAAGGACTTTAGATTCTATTTCTAAGGTCTCAGGTGTACCTGTAGGCACAGTACTGAGCAAGACATGGTCCCAAAGGTCCAGGTAGACCACATGGAGACTTAAAAGAGGCTCTTACTCCCCCTTACGCCCTTGTATGAGTATGCAGTCCAAATCACCGTAGAGCCTTGAAAGACCATGTGACAGGATGAAACAGCCAGGAAAGGGTTAAAGGCTACTTGCCTGTCATGTGACTCAACAGGGGATGAAGGGAAGGATGTGGCCTCTTCTGGGACAGCTAAGAGAGTCAAGGGAAAAGTATCTGGAGGCTGCCTTGGTCAGGGGAAGTGGTTTGTTTTGTGTTGCTCCTGAGTTATGGTGTGTGTGAATGAGAAATTGTGACCTGAGGCAAAGGCTTGAAATAGACTTGGGTGTGGCACTGGTTCTTTCCTGTGGCTGGTGTGAGAAACAAATGGCTTACAGATCTCCAGACAAATACAGACAAAAATACACTTGGAGGCCCAGAAGTTGGTGATAATTTAGGTGCGTGGGATTTTTTTATTAGTATTATTATTAAAAATGGGAGTGATAAAACAATGGCATGTTTAGCTGGGTTTAGGTCAGAAGGCCTGACAAAAGAGGTGAATTTTCAGGAAGGGTTTGAAAGAACACAGGATTAGATCTGACCCACTGAGATAGGCAGGTTGTTCTAGACTGGTGGAGTGGCATGGAAAAATGCATACGTGAGATTGCTTGAAACATCTGAAACAGGAAAAAAATTTAAACTGAAGGTCTCAAATAATTATAATTGCCTCTGCCCTGTTAGCACAGTAATTACACAGTTACTCTCCCAGGAACTTTCTATCAGGTTTTGAAGACACTTCCTGATGAAAAAAATATACACAGCGTCATCGATCATTTCAGGAACTGGTCCTGTTAAGAGTCAGATTTTCTATTTTAAACCATAGCTGAGCTCTTTTGATTTACATCTTGTATCTATATGCCAAGAAGGCACTTCATCCATTGTAATTAGCAGCTCCTTCTTTATCCTGATTTAAGCTCTCTCTCCCATACAGTATTAATTTCAATCTAAATTAAAGTTTTATTTATTTGATTGTACTTTTAATTAGTCTTGTCTTTTGACTTAGACATTTGATTCAACAGTCAGATTCAACTACAGCTCTCAGAAATGCTTATATTAATAATGCCATATAACCCAGTAGACTTCCATTTTTTTAAAACATCCAAGAGGTGCAGAGTACAGAGAGACTTTGCTTATCACCGATTTGAACAGTGCAACCTGTCAGGTCCTTCCGGGTTTCTCTTGCCTCCAGGCATTCATTCTGGTTGCCAGCTGTGAAGGCATTGCTGCTGAGCTTGTTTATTTTTAGAATAATATTGACAGCTAGAAAGGTCTCTGGAGGGAAATATATATCCAGGAGTTGATGTTAAAAAAAATAATCTTTTCTCAAACTGCCCAGATTGCAATGCTGTTGGCACGTAGGTACTTGCTCAGTCATTGCAGGTGGTTATGGGCATATTAGTCATTAGAAAAAAGGGAAAAAAAGGCACAAATATGATTCAGGTAGCTTCAAAGTGGCTTGGAGTTATTGGCTCCACAGGTGTGAGCAGCATATGTAATTGCCTACTGCCCAGCATTTAGCAGTTGCTAGTGATTTTAATAATAGGAGTACCCATTAATGTGCAGAATTCTTAGGAACATTGCAATCTTTCTGTATAAAGAAAAAAAGGATTTAGCTGAGCTAAAGACTTTGGTCATGACATTTACAATCACCCTTTCTCAGAGTCACTATTATTCTAAAGAAGGTTGTACAGTTACAGCTTGGGAAAAGATTATACAACCTTACTAGGATGCTGCCTCTTACTGGAAGTAAAGTGTATTTTTAAGAATGAGATATTTCTGCACAACAGTCCGTTAAAAATCAGTTATACATTTTTAAAAGGAAGAAAAGAAAAACTTCTGAAACATTTTTGGAAAAAAAAGAGAGAGACTAAAAAGGTTACATGAAATAGATGCAAGCAAAAGTGAAAGTCAAATGTTGGGCCCACTATAATTTCCAATATTCTTTTCCCACTGGTTAATAGAGCTGGTCATAAATTTTGACAAATATTTTCCACTTATTTTTTAAAATGTTCTTTTTCTGTCTTTTGGCCAGCTTTTATGATGGCTGAAACTTTGAAATCTGACAAAAAAATTCAGACATTTTTCTGCATCTTTGAACCAGCTCTATTTGTTAATGCAGATGTATGGGAAATAATAGCTATAGAACCAGCTGTGACGGGTTCCCCAGGGTGCAACCTCGAACTGGGATACCGCTGAGCTTACCAACCAGGGCTCCCTCTCACACTGTGATGTTGTGACAAGCTGCAAACCTCTCCAGGTACTGCACTTACACAGACATCCACAGGCAGGGACACACCAAACTGTACTGAACTACATGAATGGTTTGGCCAGCCACTCATGAACTGACAATAGATAGGCTCCAGCCAATTCCCCCAGCTGCCCAGCCTTGTACCCCAGAGCTGTACCAGTGTACGTTTATTACCCAGTCTGCCACTTCTACAAAGAAAAGTGGATGTGCTCCAACCCTTGCAACCTGAGCAGATTTCCCAAGCATTTCAACCAAAACCCACTGTTTTAGGTAAAATATAAAACAGATTTATTAACTACAGAAAGATAGATTTTAAGTGATTATGAGTAATAAGTGTGCAGATGAAAGTTGGTTATCTAAGAAATGAAAGTAAAATCACGATATGAGTTCTATAAACTAGACAGGATTTGAATCAAGCAGGATCTCACCCTGGTAGATGGGATAGCTCCTTAATAGAGTCTGAGATTGTCCTTTCCAGCCTGAGACCACCTTCCCAGCTCAGTCCTTTTCCTCCAGATATGTTTCCAGGTGTTGAGTTGTAGGGGGAGTGAGGCCAAGTGATGATGTCACCTCCCCTCTTTTATAGCTTCTTCCAGATTGCTGGAAAGAGCCTTTGCTATGACATGGGTCAAGCAGTCTCCATTATCTATGTGCTATCTCTGAGAAGTCTCCATTGTATATGGTTCCTGGTATAGTCCTTGGTAGTGTGGATTCCTTTAATGGGCCATAACCACATATAGGTCCTCCATTGTTGCACCTAAAAGGCTGGTTGTGGGTGTTCCCAACCTTGCAACATATTTCAGTAACACACACATAGCAAAACTTCATAACTTCACATACAATGAGAGCACATACAGTCCAACAGGATATTAATGTTCAACAGATCAAGACTTGTAAAAGATACCTCACAAGGCATACTTGGTAGAAAACATATCACAAGTATATGACAGTGGTGAATATGGGGGTTCCAGGTTGCTGCTTTTGAAGCATAGTGTGCCACACCAGTGCTAAAAGTTATCCCTCTCTTTACCTCAATATGTGCCTAATTCAGCCAAATATCTATAGCTGGTTTATCACCTCCAAGATTAAAACCAAGAAAAATACATTTGAAGTCAATGAACAACATATAAAAAAAAGTCCTCATTTCTCTTTCTGTCCAGGTAATATATGTCTATGTAAGCTTTGTAAGTCCAAGATGATGCTGCATATATCTGCAGTAACCACTCAGCTGCCACAAACCATCTAATCTTTAGCAATCAAGTGGCTGACATGCCCACATCACAGAAAGCCAAGTGAAGTGGCAGGATGGAGCTATTTTATATAACCATGAATAACAGAAAATGGGAGACCTGCTTATAAGGCTGTGTGGGAAGGGGAGAAAACAAATGAACTGGTGATTTTAAAATGAATAAAGGAACAGAACATGCAGAAGCTGCAGTATGAACTCATATAAAATCCATACAAATTAGACCCAACTGCAGGAGCACTCTGCTCAGGTATTAAGCTTCAGATGCCACATTGTGGTAGCCAACATGGAAATTATATACTTTAGTACCATGAAGCATACTTTTAAGCACAGCATAACAAAAGATATTTCCTGAAATGCCCTCTTCATTTTGATACTTCTTTTCACCCCCACAAGTGTGGCAGGAAAGGATCACATGCAGTAACTGAAGTTTGTGCACTACAGATAGCCAAGCCCTGAACTGCTTCACTTCTCATTTGTTTGGACATTGCTAATAGATCTAAAATGATCACATGGTAAAAGTTCCTAATCTAATACTAGAATGTCCAAAATCTTGACTGCATGTAGAACAAAGGGCTTGGATACATACAGAAAATCTCTCTTCCAATTGCTTTCCACTGACAGCTATATACATTTTTCTTTGATGCATGAGCCACACTCTCATTAGTAGTTAGTGGAAGTCTTGGATGTGCATGAAGGGAAAAAAGTTAGAGATGTGTGAAGAGGTTTGAACAGAATAACAAACAAGTTGAACCTTTAACTCAAGTATACACTGAACATTTTTTTAGGTCCATGGAGTTTTGGTTTAATTTTTAAGTTTTACTCCTAAATCTGTTGAGCCAAATCTTCAACTAGAAGAGGCAGATGAAATTTTTTCTATGAAAATGTATGACTCAAATAAAAAAAAATTGTGAACATTTTCATTTTAGTTGAAATTTTCTGGGTTTTGGTTTGTTTAGATGAAAAACCAAAAAGGATTTATTTTTTCTGGTTTTGAAAAACTGAATAGATAACCAAAATATTTTTCAGGAAGTTAAAAAAAAATGTCCTGTTTAAAATAACTGATTTTTTTATCACCTCAATTAGCTAGTATAAACCTGTGTAACTCCACTGAAATGAATAGAGCTATACCAAATTATGCCAGGTGAAGAACTGACCCATCATTTTTTGGTCTAGTCTGCCTGGTTAAATCACTGATTTCAAGGATCTTTTATGTCTTGGGACCCCAGTCTTCCCAGACAAGTACTCTGAATTTGAGGTAATTATTCCTTGCAATTTGAAAGATAGATATCCATTTTCCATCCCTTCTCCCCCTACTTCCAATTCCCTCTCCTCTGCCTTCTGGGAAAAACAGGTTGTCAAGGAGCAAAATTGATGTGCATTTTCAGCTAGTTTCCTCCAGAGCATCTGCTGTATTTTAGGTTGAAGACAACTGATTTCCATTCTATGACTTTTTCCCTTTGTTCAATTGCTGTGTTGCAGCTTTCACTATCAGGTAACTTGTCCTCAGTGAAACGTTAGACAGAGATAGTGTATATCGTCTTTACAACCCTTGTGGATTAAAAGAAATTGGCTGCTATATTAAAAATGTTCATCCAATTTGTTACTCAAACAAAATGAGTGGAAGAACAAATGTATAACTAATATCAACATCTGATAAGCCAGTTGTTTCAAGTTAGGAAGATGATGGAGTGTAAGCTACGTAAAGTAATGCAATTGATGTTCAAATAAATCTGCTGAGCTCTGTTTTCCCCTTTGCCTTGTCATAGTGACATTATATTGTTGACTGATAAGGGTTTAAATGATCATATTAGCAATAAACAATTGAATTACCACAGATAATAAAAGGCACTTTGATTTCTCTGCTGCATTAGAACCTGAGCATATCTTTGCTCTATCACCACATTTTCTGTCTCATTTTATACTTCTCTGCTGTTGTTGTATTTGCAAGAAAACTGAATTATTAAGGAGCTGAGAAAGGTGGGTCATTAGAAGAGAGGATATTTTCCCTAAGTGATTGGTACTTTTAATTATAGAACAGGAAACCCGAAAAAACCAGTGATTCGTCTCTTTCTGTTCAACTTTTATCAGTTATGCTATAGCCATATTGCTACAAGACCTATCAGGGGCAATTTGTTCAGTTCATTAAGCTCCTTTGAATATGAAATAATAATATTTCTATGTGAAATATTCACCTGTTTTGTTCCTCTTTCTTTCTTTCTTTCTCTCTTTCTTTCTTTCTTTCTCTCTTTCTTTCTTTCTCAGACATGCACACACACATTTTGCAACAAAGTTATGTGATGTCTCTACTAATCACACATAACAATCATTTTTAAAATGTTTTAACTATAGCACAGTTTCAACTACTTAAGTATGACACAATGTGAGATGACATACAACTAGAATCGTCAAATGCTTTCAGCATTAGCAATGGTCCACAGGCCTGATCCAAAGCCATTTGATGTCTACAGAAAGGCTTTCACTGATTTCAGTGTGCTCTGGATCAGATGGTAAGAGAGTAACCTACATATCACTTTAAAATGTAGGACTACATTGTCCACTACTTTTAGGTAACTCCATTTCTGGGTGCTCAGTTTGAAACACCTGAGCCCTGATTTTCAGAAGGACCAGGCAATTAAAACACCAAATAAAGCCACTGGGAGCTGTGGCTGCTTTCATCTCTGTAAATCAAGAGGTAGGGATCTCAGATCGGATGACCAAAAATTGATACACACCCTAAATTAGTGGAGAATGTAGGCTTCAGTGCTTGTGTAGTCTTCTTAGGTCCTGTAATAGCCATTCTTGTTTGGTTTGCTTCTTTCTGCTTAACTATATCATTGTTAATCTGTTATTACAGCACAACATTACTTCAGTTATACAAATGTTATCAGGGAATTTGAATAATTATGGATAGTAAACGTTTCAAATAATCAAAAAAAAATCAATGTAATATTTAGATGCTAGAGTATGTGATTTTATATATATATATATATATATATAATTGAGAGTTTAGGATAGCTGAGTTTGGATAAACACTGTGGAGCAGTAAAATATTTTACATACTTTGAGATATAAATTTATCTAATAATATTAAAAACTTTTCATGATCATGCATTTTGGAAAAGAAACTAAGCCAAATAACTATGCCCCTTGTTGTTCAGCTCCATGCTCCAATAGGGCACCACTGTGAAAGAAAACTAATCTTTTGATGAATTCCTACATTATTTATAAATAATAATTTAAACTTAGCGCATATTACAGTAGCATAAACAAAACATAAAAAGAAAGGTTCCAACGGGAGATACATGCATATAAAACAAATATGCATATAAAATCAACACCATTGACTTCTTTGTGGAACCTACAGATTGAAAGTGTCAGGCAATTTAGAATTAAATATGATTTAAAAAAATCCAATGAATGCAGCTCATATTTTATGTGGTGTAAAGGCAAGCAAAACTTACAGGCATAATCAGTGGCAGGGGAGTAGCATCTCATTCAGTCTGTGGTAGTAAGATGTACTAAAGGCTAGTGAACCCGTTCTGGGAATACTTATATAACATTTTAGCCCCATCATCCCAATTCAGCCATAAATTTCTTAGCATCAGAAGCACACCAGAGAAAAATAATTTCCCCTTGAAAACAAATGACGAGTTGATTTTCTGTTAACAGATTCCACATGGGATGCAATTTAAACCACAAAAAGTTATTTGATTTAAATTGGTTTGTTTCAAACAGGGCTCCACATGTAATAGAAGACAATGCCTCACTGTGACTGCATGGCTGTGACTGGAAAAGAATTTGGCCCTAGAAGAGTTAATACATATTTTGGGGTTTTGGTCTCGGTGTTTTGATATTTTTTTTCCTCTTATGGAGTGTTCAGTTCCTTAGAGGCCTCAATCACCAAACCTTGTCTGAAGTACATGTAGAACCAGATTCTCTTGTGCCTTGTGCAGCCATTTATATCAGAGCCATTGTCCAAAATGGGTATAAAATGCTGCCCTTCTGATACAGTTACTTTTTATGCCCCTTTGTTCATTTGAGACTAATTGCACAATGTGCAAGGCTACAGTGAATCAGGCAGATGCTGATTTTAGTAGAGTAAATGTAGATTTAGGCCCTGATCTGCAAATACACATGTACTTAACATTCTCATAAGCATTCCAATGTCCATAATAATGCAGAAAAGGCAGAAGTGTTCAGTTAATATTTCTGTTCTGTATTGAGGGGAGGGGAGATGCTGTAGTCAAATTATATGTGATGAAACACTTTCCATTCCAAAAATAACTCAGGAGGATGTTAATCAGCAGCTACTATGACATTTTTAAAACAGCAGATCCAAATAACTTGCATACAAGAGGTTTGAAAGATCTGGCCAAGGAGCTTGCTGGCTTGCTATTGTTGATTTTAAATAACTCTTGGAACACTGATGAAGGTCTAGAAGACTGGAAGAATGCTCATCTGCCAATATTTAAAAAGGGTAAATGGGACAACCCAGTTAGCCTGTCAGTTTGACATCAATCCTAGGCAAAATAATTGTGCAGCTGATGCAGGACTTGATTCATAAAGAATGAAAGAAAATGTGGGTTTATAGAAAATAGATTTTGTCAAACTAACTTATTTTTTATGAGATTACAAGTTTGGTCGATAAAGATAATAGTGTTGATGTAAGATAAAGGTAATAGTGTTGCCTTCATTATATTCTGCCTTTATTATATTCAGCAGTAGTGCAAGGGACCTACAGGCCAGTACCCTGTAAGACATAAGCTTCATCAGTTACCATAAAGCTTGATGCCTATGAATTTTGGCAGAGATAAATGGCCCAATGGTAACTCTCAAGTTTTGGGGTACTGAGAATAGAGTGTATAAGGGGAAATTTTGTCAGAATTTACAATGATGACATCAGCCAATCTCTGGAACATGAGCTAACATCCACAGATCTCTGACCACAGGAGAGCCATGGCAACAAATTGACGTATATGGTAATAAGTTGAGATCAATTATATACTAACCTTTAGGAAAAGACACACCAACATTAGTAGGGTCAGGAAATGCAAATAAGGAAGAGGGGAGAAATCATTACTGAATATGCATTAGACATAGTGGTGTCAGCGTAATGTATTATAAAAGTTTTATCCCAGGCTGGGTGCAGGAGAGAGTTATGTAGTCCTTGGGAGCTGCCAGAATGATGGCCACTGATGATGCGGAGGAAGATGATGGTGATGAAGTAGACAATGGGTAACATTTCAGGTTGTTCTGCAAGGGATGGTGTGAGCATATGGATGTTCAGATATACATTCTGCATTATCTGTATCTACCTTGTTGGGTTACAGTGTTTGTGGCTTTGCTAAATGTATTAATAAACTATTGTAAATACAGAAGGGTTCCTATAGAGTGAGTATTACAATTGTGCACATCAGGATTCCCAACTATATAGTAGTTTTAATAATATTGGGCCTGATCTTGGGACAAGAACCTGTCAACCCTCAAAGCAATAACTGGGAATTATTAAGTAATCAATATAATTAATCTATAATCTATAGGACTACAGGCTACACTCTTCAATTGGGTTTGTTTATAGTAGGGTCCCAAAGGGATTGGCTCTTGGCCCTTCACTATTTATTATTTTTATCAGTGACCTGGAAGAAAACATAAAATCATCACTGACTAAATTTTCAGATGACACAAAAAATGGAGTAACAGTAAACTATGAAGAGACGCTAATACACAACTATATGGATCGCTTGGTAAGCTGGAGCAAAAGCAAACTAAATGCTTTTGAATATGGCCAAATGTAAAGTTATATATCTAGGAACAAAGATATACTGGCCATATTTCCAGTAAAGGATTCTTTATATGGGGGAGAAGTGAGCCTGAAGAAGACGTGGAGGTAATGGTTTGATAATCAGCTGAGCATGCGTTCCTGGTGCGAGGCAGTGGCTAAAAGAGCTCATTCAATCTTTGAAGGCAAAGTAGGGAATTTATATTACTTCTGATTTGGCACTGATGCAACTGCTACTAGAAGAAGGATAGCTCAGTGGTTTGAGCATTGGCCTGCTAAACCCAGGGTTGTGAGTTCAATCCTTGAGGAGGCCACTTAGGGATCTGGGCCAAAAATTGGTCCTGCTAGTGAAGGCAGGGGGCTGGACTTGATGACCTTTCAAGGTCCCTTCCAGTTCTAGGAGATTGGTATATCTCCAATTATTACCTTTTTTTAAATAGTGTGTCCAGTGCTATACTCACAATTCAAGAAGGATGTTGATAAATTGAAGATGGTTCAGAGAAGAGCCACAAGAATGAACAAAGGACTGAAAAATATGCCTTATAGTGAGAGATTCAAGGAGCTCAACCTATTTAGCTTAGCAAAGTAAAGGCTAAGGGGTGACTTGATCAGTCTGTAAGTATCTACTTGGGGAACAAATGTTTGACAGAAGACTCTTCAATCTAGCAGACACAGGTGTAAACAGATCCAGTGGCTGGACATTGAAGCTAGACAAATTCAGACTGAAAGTGAGTAAATTTTTTAAAAGTGAGGGTAATTAATCATTGGAACAATTTACCCAGAGTTGTGGTGGATTCTCCATCACAGGCAATTATTAACTCAAGATCAGATGTTTTTCTAAAAGATTTATGAATAGTTCAAACAGGAATTATTTTGGGGACGTTTTATGGCCTGTTATATAAGAGGCTGGACTCGATGACTGTGTTGCCTTCTGGCCTTAGAATGTATGAATATATAACTTCAGTGGGATTGAATGTTGAGCCTTATGGAGTTGTGAATGACTGCAAGGGCTTACCATTTGCAGTTTTCAATAGAGAAAATGGCCTTATAGCTAAAAATGAGACCTCTAATAAAAATGTATTTCTGGTGCTTTTGGAGAGGTTATTTTGCAATTGTCCAATTGTTTAAAAACCTTTCATTTTGGATGGTAGCAATTGTTTTTTATTGGTTAAAACAAAATAGCTTCTGTACACATATTCCAAAATATGGGTGACACTACTATGGATTTAGGGGATGTTTTTTCTACAAATGTAATATATATTGTGTTTCAGAAGATCAGGTATTTAAAAAGCTGCTGGTTTTCAGTTTTGCAAAGATTTCAACCATTGCTTTAGCCTGGCTAGCAGCCTTGCCAACAACGTTCTCTGTAGAATACTAATTTATTTCATTTAAATGACTTTGACTTATAAACACCTGATCCCAACATTAGAAACTAATTAGTGAGTTAGAGATTTTACATGAAGTGGGTAATTTTTTATACCCAGGAATAGTTCTGAATTTAATGCCAACTTTTTTTCTAATTATGACTAACACAAAGGAATGTCAGAGGGTTAGAAAGCATATTGTATGTCTTTAAAGGAGATAAAATACCAAGCAGTGTATCATCGGCTACATATTTGTGTATTTAACCAGAACATAAAAGCTCATGTTTACTTTTATTTTCCAGAGCTAAAGAATTTGGGGATTAAAAATGAATAAAGAAAGAAAAATAGAAAGTGCTCACTCAGCTTTAATAGGATAATCCTGATTAAATCTCCAGATTGAAATATTTCTAGAATTTGAAGTGAAGGGAGCTAGAAATTGGAGTCTGAATTTGTAGCATGCTGCAGTCTCCTCAGATCAGGATTCAGGCATGTTGGCAGAACATTCTGCAGCTGTTCAGACCATTCTGTACCTGTTCTGTAATAAACAGACAACTTTATTATGGAAATCATTGACCTTGCCTCCTGTTGCCTCAGGGTGAATTTGGTCCAGTTGGACAGTTACACCCTCTTAGTAATGCATAACATACCCCACCTTACATATCACTGTCTTTGATTCAACACAGTTATGTGATGGACAGAAGCCCCTTGTTAAAATTCTGTCATCAGGAAAGTTTGGCTTTGATCTCCCTGCAGCCTGTAGCCTTTATCCCCTCTCTGATATTCCTGGCACAGAGGATTTAACTCTGACACTTGTAAAGGAGCAAATTCTTTGCCTTTGGATTAGGCCAGGCTGCAACAAACATTTTTTAGGGAAGAAGATTCTGGATCACCCTACAAGATCCTCAGCCCCTCTTCACCAACCCTCCAAATTACCTCAGCTGAAGACTGTGAGATGCTGCACCTATAGTCATTTTTCAGAACCAGAGTAAAAACATTATGGATGAAATTTTGGCCACATTGAAATTAATGAGAGTTTTGCCATTGGTTCAGTGGAGACTACATTTTATCCTATCAGCACTTCCATCAAAATGCATCTTAATACCAATTGCTTGGCTTTGTGCTGCTGCCCCATTTCCTGGTTATGGTTAAGACAAAGTATTTTTGTTTAAATGAAAAATAACAAAGGATTTACCACTTCATAACTCAGCCATGCTCCTTAAGGGGCCTGTCCCAAAGCCCACTGAAGTCAAATGAGAGTCTTTCCATGAACTCTCACAGCAGAGCTGGCAAGAAGACAATAATTCTGTTTCATGACAACTGTTAAGGCTTTGAAGTTTGTTTTTGTTCTGCACTGGAATGGAAGCAAAAGCTTTTGAACATTTGCACAAATTAGAATTGTGAGGAAACATCTATTTTCATATCGAAATGGTCAGGTTTTCAATTCACGTCTCTCTCTCTTTCTCTTTCATCAGAGGTGATCACACCTCAGAAACCTCCCTGTGAAAAGCTTTGCCATCATCAGTAAGTCTCCATAAAATATTTCAGCTTCCACAGGCTTTGGATCAAGCCATATGAGTATACACCTCTTTGTGGCACATGGGCTTATTGCAAGCTAAGGGGGAAAGGTTTGTGGAAGTACCTTGTTAAAATATTGTCAGCCTCTCACTGACTCAGCATCAGGCAATATTTGTTTACTCTCCTTCCATTGCCTGGAAAGGAGACAAACCAGTAAGAGGAGGTGCTGGTCCTGGAACATTGCCAATAACACCATAATCAATATAGATGTACTGAAAGGATAAAGCCATTTCATTTTTTCCCCTGTCAGCTTTATAGATGAATGCCTCAAAACAATGTTGTATGATATGAGAGCCTTGTCAGGGAGCTGGAAAAGGAGTGCTTTTGAAAATCTTTCAGCTTCTTGGTAAGAGTGCTGCAGACACCAATATTTCTTCATGCTGGAGAAATGTGAACCTAATGTTAATGTCATGATACTCCTCAATTAATCTCAAACAGCTTTCAACACAAGCAATTGCTAAGCATATTTTATATTTACATTTCTCCTTTCATTCCCCCCCCTCTCCCAGGATCACAAATTGGCTTGCAAACTAGATATAGGATTAATTTCACTCACCACTGAAATACAGCCAGTTCCAGGATGAGATACAGCAGCTGTTTAACGCACAACACTCAACAATAGCTAATAAGAAGAAAATGAAAATGAATAATGTAACTGAGTAAAACTGCAAAAAGGCCCTTTCACTCTCAGATATTATTCCACTCTAACTGCAGTGAGAAAGCACGATTGGTAATTTCTATCTCAAAGACTTTTTAATATGAAGCTGCTATTTTAAGTTTTATTTTGAATTATTAATTGTGTATTAGTATCTGTCTCTCTTGGGCCCAACATTTTCCCTCAGATGTGTGTGCACACAAATCTTTTTGACTTTAAAATGTACCTGAATGTGGGCCTTTGGGGGGAAAAACAAGGAGTAAATACCCTCTGGCTTTCTGTATAGTCGCCCACTAATCACACTGTAAAATGAAAGCACAAATCTTACTATATCAAAGCTACATAATATTACTCACACAAAACCTTTTTTCAAAATTAGCTCAGGTTAGTTCAGTGCAACATCTGCCCAATGCAAACTGGGACAACATACCTTAAAGTAGCACCCTGGAGCTCCTATATTCACCACTGTAATATGATTATGGTGTTTTTTTGTAGAAACTATGCCTTGTGAGGTATCATTTTAAAAGTCTTAATCTGTTGAACATTAATATCCTGTTGGATTGTACATGCTATAATTATATGTGAAGTTATGAAATATTGCTATATGTGTTACTGAAATATGTTATGAGATTGGAAACACCCACAACCAGCCTTTCAGTTACAATAAAGGAATAGCCATCTATAGCCAGATGGCTTTAATGGCTCATCAACACACAATCCACTATCCCAGAGACTTCTCAGAGAAGGCATGTACACCATAAGGGTGGACTAACCAACATCACAGCAAAGATCTTTCCAGCAAGCTGAAAGAAAGTATAAAAGAGAGACAATGACATCATCACTTGGCCTCTCCCCCCCGACCCCAGCTCAACACCTGGAAAAATGTCTGGAGGACAAAAACTTTGAACTAGGGAAGTTTGGTCCCAGGCTGAAAGGTAGTTCCTGCCTGTGTATTGAGGAACTGTAACCTGCTTGTACTATTTGTCAGGGTGAGAAAGGCTGTTTGATTCAACTCTTGCTTAGACTAAAAGTTTAGGATTTAGAATGCATGTTTCTATTTTTATTTCTTAAGGTAACTGTCTATGACCTTTATGCCTACCACTTATAATTACTTAATCTATCTTTCTGGAGTTAATAAACTTATTTTAATGTTTCATCCTTACCAGCAAGTTTGTCTAAAGTGCTTGGGAAATCAGCTCAGGTTACAAAGGCTGGTGCATGTCCAATTTCCTGTGATGTGGCGAACTAAGTAATGAACTTACAGTGATCAGGCTTCTGACCAGTGTAAGATGGTACGGTTCTGGGATGCAAGACTGAGGAGTTGCGGGGTGGGTTATCGAGTGGCTGGAACAGAGGTGTGTCCCTGCCTGTGGATGTCTGTGTAACTGAAATGTCTATCAGATATTTGTAGCTTGACATCAGCATCACGGTATGAGAGACCACCCAGGTTGGTGGGTTTGGAGGACTCAGTGGTCCCAAGTTTCACCCCGGGGACCCTGTCACACAAATCCCTAAGAGAAAGGAAATGCCAAGTCATGGGGCAACTTTTAGTTATACCTTAATGCATACACACAGCACAGGACAGATCCTCAGTGACTATAAATCAGCATATTACTTATTATATCAAAAAAGTGGAATAAAAAGGGGCACCTATTCAAGGCTGTAGGTGCCCTGCCATGAAATTAGAAAACAAAATTAGATCGTCCACGGAACACCAAATTTCCCATAGCATAGCTCATTAGTTTCCATGGACAATGACAGACTCTGCAGCTGCACACAGAACTTCCCTATGCCTCCAGCAGATAAGGAAACATGCTTCACCCAACCCATTAATCTTAAAATTTTAATTTCACCCTGAACAACACAGCATTAACCTATGTGCAGACTGTGAGGATGCAGGGCATTATGTTTGTAAGAGAAGTATGAGGTCATAATTGAGGTGTGACATTATACAGGGAGATTAATGTATTGTGTGCCCTGTGTTTGCTGTCTCCGTCATTCAGACTGAGGAAACACATAAACTGAAGGAACCTGTGACAGTAGGTGACACCCTATAAACAGGGGATAATCACTTATTCCTGTCCAAAATTACCCTGGATTATATTTTTCAAAAATTCCTTGGGTTTGGCGTACTCTTTGCTTTTGGGAAAACCAACCATCTGAATGACATTCTAGTGACATGCTCTGTAAGTCACTTATCATCACCCAGTAGATATTTACCTCTTTCTATCCATGGGATATAAAAACTCATAGCTTCCAGTAAACGGGTCCTGTCTTCTACAATCCCCCAGTCCTTTGTTCTACCTCCATAACTCCCCCGACTCTTACAAAATAGAGTCCCAAACTGATGAGCCCCCTCCCACTCCATAAACTTCCTGTTTTGATCTACTTTGTCTGCTGGTTTGTGCTGACAGGATGTGTCCATATTATAGGTCCAAGGTGGAGAGGGTTGGTTCAGCTACCTGCACCAGCTCCCACAATCTATGACTTTTGGAAGGATGATTGGGCTGTCATTGTTTTCTGGTGACATTGTACTGAACAGGAAGGAGGCAAAAGAATTGTCGGAGTAAAAATCAGTTCTCACTTTCTGGTTGGGTGCAGCAAAGTCAGATACTTTATTTCTCAAGTAATTGCATAGAGGGAGAGAGTGCCCTAGGAAACAGGGTTTCCCCCTCCCAGGCAGGTCTCTCTGCAGATAAACAATTACAACAAGCATTTATACTTTTTGTTACATACAATAATAAGCAACAGCTGCATTTTGTTTACACATAGGTCATCTTGATATATTATTTTTCTCACTTCTATTTAGACTCTAGTCTGCATTCCATATTTATTGACACAAGGTCGCAACAACTTCGCACACAGTTCTTTCCCGCTCACCTCACACCATCCTCACTTCTACAAATCTCGTGTTATTAAGATTACAGCTACCCTAACTCTTGCTAACAGAGACTGTCATGCATTGAAATCCCCTTCAAATCCCTGTCAGTTCTTTCTCTATTTCCACAGAATTGACTGCCAACTGGGAACAGATGTTTCATTTTAGCATCTGCCTATCAGCTTGGGGCAAGTATGCTTAGCAGAAGGGTTCTGAGCTAAGATAGGTAATAGAGCTATAACTTGAGCAAGGAAGAGAGCATCTCTTGATCTTCTACTCCTTAGTTTTAAATCTCATGTAAAAGCATGCCCTTCCACCAACAGTGCCTCCTAACACCATACTGCAACACTGGTCTAAGGACTAAGGAAACAGTGCCTTCCTGAAGCAATTCAATCACTAGCATCCCATCCTGCAGCCTTTGGGTACTTCCCAGGAAGTCTCCCATCTTAGCCCAAACCAACTTAGCATGTGAGATCTGATCAGCTCACAACTGAACGTGGTAAGGGAACTCCTCTGCGTGGCTGCCACTTGCCAAAGAGTCAAGGTGGGATTTTCAAAAGTGCTCAGTGTTGGACAAAATGGGAGTTTTACCATTGACTGTTCGGACAACCCTGAGCACCTCTGAAAATCCCATTCTCCGTTCTTAAATCTCTACCTCTCTATTTCTGCACTACTCTGTGTGCATGTGTTGACTCTCTGCCTTCCCCTCTACCCTGCCACCACCACTTTTCCAATCTTTTTCAACATATAACAACTCCAATCCCACCCAGGCTCTGCGTGTGTTACTTTGTTCCTGGCTAAATTGTTTTTCTTCTCTGTTTGAGAATGCATTTCATGGGTGTTTCCTCAGCAACTACAATGGGTGCAGTTTTTGTAAGTCTCTGCAAGAGGCAATGTAATGATACTATAATTCAGAGAAAAATCATGCAGTAGTGGATTCAAATAGCATGCAAACATTTCACAAGGGTGAATTAGCCTTCTCACACTGCTCTTTTAAAGTTGGCTCTGTAGCGATCACAATAGCAAGCTGGAAAAAAACAAAGTAAAGCCAAACACACATTTGCTCTTTAAGCTTTAATAGCATCTTGGCTGCTGTGTGATCTTTCTTACACCAATGGATACAACGTGCAGCTTGTATACAAAAGCTGCCATCAGTGGCTAAGATGAATGAGCTTTGGAATGACACCCAGTGAGCTGCTGCATTCATGCAATCAAGTGTTTTTCTACATCTCAGTTATTATGTGAAATATGTTCATTACTCTCTCAAGTCCTGCATTATAAAACTAGACACTGTACTGTATGCCTATTGCTCTGTGTATTTTGCAATATATGTTTACTGCGTTTTCTTAAAGTCCAGCACTATAAACAGCCAATGTTATCAAAGCCTGTAAAACATCTGGGACAGCTGCTTTCCATGTATGCAATGCAATTAATATTGCTAACTTAAGGGGTTGCAAGCAATGGTTTCTGGCATTATTTTTCACTTAGTTATTGCAGGCAGGGTTAGGGTTAGGGTTAGGGTTAGGGTTGGCTGGTTGCAAAACTTGAGAACAGACCTTTAGCTCATCCAGTCTAAAATTATTTCTCCCTAAGCTCATCCTGAAGCTATAAGCTTTGTTGCTGCACCAGTTCATCCATTACTCATAATACCATCCCATGACTCAAATCTCACATTTAGAAATTACCCAGATGCCTGTCATTCACCAGCTGTGCTGGGCTCTGTGTGCCTCACTAGTGGTTGGAAAGTGTGATGACGATTTAGTCACAATCACTGTTGCTGCGTGGATACAATAACCTGGTGGAAGAACAAGAGTTGCATTGAACTGTTTCATTCAATGAATGTTCCTTGCTTAGTGTGGATGGGCTCAACAAGTCATTCAAACCCACCACTGAGCACCAAAGAGTGCTGCAACAAGTGCATGCTGATGAAGTACAGTTCACGTCCAAAAACCAGCAGAAAAGTGTTAGGAATAAAGAATGCATGAGCAGGCTTGTGATTAAGAGTGTGTCTTACTGTAAAGTACTGGTAAACTGCAGGTCTGGAGCATGTTTTTTGTCAAAAATCTATTTAAAAGTCATTTAGAGGGGAGAAATGGTATCAAGATTTCCCTTGGCTGTCCAGCTCCAGAATACACATCATTGGGCCCTACATTTTGCTGCAGCTATGCTGGTCTAGGGTTTGGTCTCTGTGTTTGCAGTGTTTTCTCTAATATCGTCATATAAAGTCCCCAATTACACTATTTAAGTAGAATTGTCCCTGTGTGTCAGTAGCGGCAGCTTTGTCTCTCAAGCCCAGGGAGTAGCCTCTTTTAAGATCACAGTGATTGAGCTATACAAAATTAGTAGCAATAATGGATGCCCAAAAGTGATATGTTAATCACATGTGCTGCAGTACTTCCACTGCTCCTATCCTGAGGTTTGAGAGTTGAGTAGTTAAATCAAACCCACTTTTCTCATGTATTAGTATATCAAGATACTAGCTTTACTATCAGGCTAGCCAATTTAATACATTGCAGTAAGACACCAGCAGGGACAGAGAGGTGGGATTGGGATATGCATAGGACTGCTCAGGGAAACTCAACTCCAACCTCTGAGGCTCTCCACACCTGCCCATGCCCACTCTCCTTTCACCTTGTTCTGGCTATTTGCAGGAACAGTTGCCTCAGTCCAGCCTCTTCACATGGTGGTTTGGGGAAAATTAACCTCTTAATGCAATGTAAACTGGGCCCAGGATATGGTCCAATATCCGTTACTGAAACCACACTCTCTTGACCTATTGCAAGATTCACCTTTCTGATATTTGAATTTTAATTTTTTTGTCTAACAGAAGTGCCAATATTATCCATTCCATACCATTTCTTACTGAGGCCCTCACCTAATAGTCAAATAACATTGCTAAGGGCCTGAGTCAAAGCCCATTAAGACAACAGAAAGACTCCAATTGACAGTGGGTCAAACATTTAGTCGAATAATATCTAATAGTTCATAACTACACCCAAGAATCTTGTTTCTTGTCTTCCAGTAGGTTATATGGGGACGAATCCAAGTCATCCGTGTACAAAATCTTCTCTCTGATGTGCATTGCCAACATTGGCCTGATACTCTATATCAGACTTAAATGATAAACATTCACTTTATAATTATTTAAATTGCCCTAGTTCTCAAAATATTGTAGCTTTTATTCTATTTAATGTTAATTATACACCAGTGGGTTCAGCTCTGGTGGCTACAGTCTCAAGTTCAACAGACTTATCTCTGTTCTCTGGAGCTAGAGCCCAAAGAAACACATGAAACCATAGGCAAAGAACACAAACACTTACAAGAACATCTATCTTTTAGCAGTTTTATTAAAGTTCCCAACAGAATCATAAATGTCACAGCATATACAATTCCTGAAGATAAGTACCATGTAGTGTTGGTGGGCTTCAAGCTCCCTCCTCCCTCTCAGTTCGCAGACACAGTTCGCTGGAAAATAACAGTCCCGTCTGCAGGCAATTCGATGGGTTTATTGGGGCTAAACAAGCAAGCTTATTCCGAAGCCCTTCACACCAGTTGAGCTTAACCTCTATATGCCAATAGAGTTTTCCCCTGTTTCGAAGCCCTCCACGTCAGTTGGGCTTATCTCTATATGCAGATAGAGTGTTCCTCTTCCACTCCCTCTTCTACTGTTTTATACACCGGTAGAACCCTTTCTCCTAACCTCTAGCTCCACACACCGACAGAGCTCCCTCTTCCCCTCCCTATTCTTGGCAAACTTAATTATACTTGTTGTGCCCCTCCCCTGGTACCACCCCTTCCAATATATGGTCATGTTCTCTTCTGGGGGGTCTTGGATCTGGGGGCGATGAGACCACCTCTTGTGTACCTGATGGGAGGGGTAAGGAGCGGGGTTACTTTTGGCCATGGTCATTTTCTTGCAGACTTTGTGTCTCCTCCTTACACCTTCCCCTCCCTTCCAGCTGCTTGGTTACCATAGCAACCCCTTGCTGGATTAGCCCCTTATCTTCAAGGCTGAGAGAGGGATGGAGGGGAGGGGGATGGAGGGGGGAGGTCTTGTGCTTTCACTTACATTCTCTTGTTTGTTTATTCAGCCCGGTTAAGCTAAAAGCAAGCCCAGAAGCAAGATTATTATTGTTTAGGGTCTACCCTATTTATTTCACATTCTCCTGATATGTACCAATTATACCTACAGACATACTCACATCCTCCTCGATGGTGTTAGAGTCTATAATTCTATAGGCTGTGCAAGTTCTCACTAACATTGACTTACCACCTTTATCTTGCCCTTAGGCACTTGTTGGAGACAATATTTGTTGTTGCAGCATTTTATAAATTAAATTTAATCTTCTCAGCTATATTTTCCAATATTACCAGTTGGTACCTCTTTTCCTATAATCTTTCAAGTTATTTCTCGGTCATTGACTTATGCCATCATTTCTTGTCTCCAAGTCCTAAAATAGCTAAACTAAAGTCTTGCAGGCCTCAACCTACAGTTTCTTTCATTTCATCTTCTGTCTTATGTCTACTACATAGTTCTTCTAAATACTGATCAGTCTTATACTTTTGTAATCCTACAAATCAACTCTAATTACCATACAATGAATATATATGGTATAAGATATTGATTAATCATAACATCACACAATAAATGGACACTAAACTAAGATCATTGGCTGTGCTCACATTAATGCAAGGAAAGATTCTATTTAACCGTTGAAGGTGGAATTTCAGAAGCAGCCATTTTTGGCCTAACTCTGGTCAGACTCCCAATGGAAACAGCCAGGACAAAGTTGTGAAAATCCCACTCTACATTTTTTTTAATTCCTACATTTCATAAGTCTAATCACACAGAAACCAAAGCTCTCTGTTCTGCTTGACAGTTCAGAGCCCCACCTGCCAATACAGAAGGTCACAAGCCCTGGCACAACGATAACAGTATCTCCACATGTTGTAGGAGCCACACTAACACATAGGATAGCACAATCTCTGCCCCCAAAGAGCTGGCAATGTGTTAGTCTTTGTTGTGTGTTTGCCAAAGGTTTGCTAGAGTAACTACAGTTTTATTGTAATTTTTTGAGTAAAAAAATTTGGTAGGCTGTTTCTGCCCCTCCTCCCCACCCCGGTGAATCATCATGGTCATAATAAACATTTGAATTTCCTCTTCACCAACCAATTTAACATTTTTCTTTGAAGAATGACCTCTTCTGATGTCAGAAAGAAGAGCCGTTTTCATGATTAAAAACCTTTGAAGAAGTCCCCACCACCACAACAACAAAGCATGAACAAGAATATCCATCCTGTGTGACCTTTTCCCCTTGTTTTGAAGTGTCTGAAATGCCAATCAGCAAAGAGCATATTTCTAATCAAAGAAAAGTTCATCAGCTAGGATCCCACTCCAACCCTTCATTTGTAACCTAGATTTGCTTTAGACAACAGAGCGAAGTACTTTAGGAAGCTTCTGGACGAGCCTAAAGGCATCCTGCTGAGGGAAAAAAACCTACTGTTGTTAAGATTAATTCCATAGTGGACATTAATGGGAATCATTGCTGTGGCAGGTATGGAGCTGAATATTGATATGTGATGTTATGAATACTGTATGCGACTTGGTCAGGGAGGTGAAGTTCCTGTATAATTGTCTTGGTCTACTTTAATAAGGGGCTGTTGAATAAACAAGTAGGAAAACAACACAATGGAGCTAGATAAGCAACCACCCAACAAACACTTGGGGGAAGGGAGCAACTACAAACAATGGCCTCCTTTCAGGCTCCAACCCAAAGCTGCACATTGGTTATGCCAGTGCTAGGAGCTAACAGATCACATCAGATCAGATGAACAGTTAAGAAGGGACTTAGTCTCTGGTTGCATGAGGGGGTAATCAAAAAGATTGAGCAGTTTTTAAAGGATACTCTCCCTGAAGCAGACCGGAGTGAACTGTTTTGTTAATTAAAGGCAGAGGTTATGCAACCTGACCCTAGCATTCTTGCAGGGATCTATAGGAAGCTGAGATGAATAGGTACCTGGTAAACTAGACATGTGCATAGCCCGTTTACTGTTTTAAAATCAGTTTTCTCTAATACCCTTTGGTACTAAATGAATATAATACTGGGCTTTCAGAAGGCTGTCTGGTCATTGTATTAAGCACCAGTCACTGCTCCTGCAGGGAGCCGGACTGCAGCTAGTGAACGTAAGTCAGGCCTGCTGAGGAAATTACAGGTAGCACTAAGACCCAGTCTAAGAATGGGAGAATCACGTGATTCCACCCTAAGAGAGAGATGATGGCCCCAGGAGTGAGATCTGAGAGGCAGTGCATTCAAAAAGACCAGAAGAGATCAGAGATTCAGTTATCCCTGCAACTGTGACCATTGCCTAAATCCCAGTGTGTTGCTATGAAAATGCAGGATTTATTGTCTATTATCTCTTGAGGTTATATATTTGCAAACTATGTGACTGTTGCCCTGACATGGCTGCCATTTTCATTCCAACCCCAGCTAGTGCAGGTCCCTCCTGGGCTGTGAGGGCAAGAGTTGGTGCACAGTATCCTGGGCACAGAAATCTGGACACTGAAAAGCCTGAGAACACCAGATTGAATTCTTGGGTTCTCTGTATTAAAGAAAGAGGGTGAAGGCTTTTATTGGAAAGGCACATATAGTGTAGGAAGGAAAGCTCTTTGGCCAAATTCTCAAGGGAGTTCCAGCTTCTTTGCACTAAGGTGGTACAGGGGGTCTGTAATCTGGCTGAAAATTTCTAGCAAGAAATTTGCTGTTTGCACATTTTTGTCTGATTCAGATCTGCGTTTCTGCCTTTTCCTGTAGCTTTATAACAGACAATCCCAGGAGGCGGCAATACACAGCTAGAGTATGCTGCACCAATCTTCTCTCGGTGTGGGGTCCATGAAGGACATTAGGCCAATGACACAACTTCTTAGACTTAGAGCATCCCAGCAGCAGCTCTGGGTGGTGTCAGGACCAAGGCCAGTTCTCAGGATAAGGGAACTTTAACACACTCCCCTCTAGAGGGGAGCAGAGCTCTGGCACAGTGGAGAATCTGGCCAATTTATTGGACAGGCTGATAATCTGAAAGCTGTGACAAGTCTGAAACATCAATCTCATAGACTCATAGACTTTAAGGTCAGAAGGGACCATTATGATAATCTAGTCTGACCTCCTGCACAATGCAGGCCACAGAATCTCACCCACCCACTCCTGTAACAAACCCCTAACCTATGTCTGAGTTATTGAAGTCCTCAAATCGTGGTTTAAAAACCTCAAGGTGCAGAGAATCCTCCAGCAAGTGACCCGTGCCCCATGCTGCAGAGGAAGGCAAAAAACCTCCAGGGCCTCTTCCAATCTGCCCTGGAGGAAAATTCCTTCCCGACTCCAAATATGGCAATCAGTTAAACCCTGAGCATGTAGGCAAGACTCACCAGCTAGCACCCAGGAAAGAATTCTCTGTATTAACTCAGATCCCACCCCATCACAGACCACTGGGCATACATACCTGCTCTGTTTAGATTCTTAAATTGGTGTCCATTATCATGCGATTTATATGGGATAAAAAAAAACCAGCCTCACTTCTCACACAGGACCCTTAAAAATCCTGGACAACTGGAGGTATGAGGTTTCCAGATTTGTATCTATATTATCTAGCATTACAAATGTGTCCTCTTGTAAGGTGGTTCCCCCGCAGTAGCTCTGTATGCACACCACCCTGGTCTCAGATAGAAAAAATCTTAGTTGTGCTACTTGGTTCCCTCTCTTCTTTTATATATTAAAGAGGCTACCCACACCCTTAAGGAAAAATCCAGTCTTTCCAAGATGATTACAACATCCGATCTTACTAATTCTCTTCTCTTACCACAATGGGATCACCTGTGCCTCAGGATCAAGGCCAGCTCCACACTTAAGACAATTTGGATAGAAAAAGGATTAACAAAAATTAAAGATATAATCCAAGATGATAGACTGGACTCCTACAATTACACGTGTAACAAATATCAGCTACCACTGTCTCACAGTTCCTTCTTTCAGTGGCTATGCTCAAGGATTCATGCAAGGATAGGGGACAATTGGTCTGTTTCAACTCTCTCACCTGTAGAAGAACATGTTAAGAA
The DNA here is from genome assembly GCF_020497125.1 of Mauremys mutica. Classification (NCBI taxonomy): domain Eukaryota; kingdom Metazoa; phylum Chordata; order Testudines; family Geoemydidae; genus Mauremys; species Mauremys mutica. The sequence goes on from NC_059072.1 coordinate 107,304,422, forward strand.
ATAGGGAAACAAAAGGCACTTTGTAGGAATTACTTATAGGTGGCTTAATGCTCTGCATTAGCCTCTCAATCTCAGTCTCAAAGAAAAATGGGGGAAATAACTTAGCCTTAGTATCACAACAGAAACGTGGGAGGACATCTGGCTTATTGTGAAAGATATTTTATCCTTGCAATTCTCCCAGAACAAAATATTAAACAGGTACTACTATACTCCAGAATGTTTGCTTAAGGTTAAGGAACACAGTGTTTGCTGGAGATGCAAACAGCCACATGCCAACCTCTCACATATCTTCTATACCTGTCAAAAATGTGTGTGTTCTGGAATGCCACATTTAGTGTTCTCTCAAAAACTGTAAGTGTTGCTATACTACTTCTCCAAGCCTGTGTATTTTAGGGGTGCTGGATGAGTTGCTATTACCAGTTAACATTAAGAAATGGATTGAAGTAACTATTTTAGTGGCCAAAAGAGTTATTTTGAGAAAATGGAAATCTGCAATTCCTCTGTCATACACAGACTGACTTAGCGAGCTCTCTACTACTGAATTAATGAGGAAAAAATGACTCTTTCTTAAGTAGAAACACTTTGAAAAAATATGAGGATGTTTTGTCACACGTGATACTATTGCATACTTTTGCAGTTTAGTATATATTAGTCCCTGATACTCATAGGTTATATTCTCACATATTTATCTATTTAGTTACTTTAATAACTGATACCCTGCATGACCTCAATGGTGCCAGCTTTTTGATTTTTCATTTGTTTTAGTTTTGTTATTTTCCAGGTTTTACAAACAGTGAGCATTGACGTTTGTTATTTATACACTATTTCCATCTTGTGCATGTATTTACATATGTTTTGTTCCATGTTTATGTTTCATACTAGATAGTAAAAATAAAGTTTAAAAAGAATCTAAGCACCTCCCAAGAGTAAAAACAACAATCCCTCTCTCTTCTTCCTTTCTCAGTAAGAGACAGGTTTAGGGATGGCAGTTTTTAAAATTGGATATAGGAGTGTAAGTGTTGGAAAAAAATTATTTGCAAGCTTTAATGTTTGTAACTCTGAGCTGAATGGGTAAGAAATTGCCCAACTTTTTCATTCTCCAGTTTGCTTGTTGAAAGTTGCCAGTTCTTTTCCAGCTTTGTACTTAGAATAGTAGAGCCTTATCCAGCACCATATTACTCCATTAGCGGATTTAAACCAGTGTAAAACTGGTGGAAAGCAGTGAAGCGGGCCCATAGCATATAGCAATTGCCTTCTTCAAAGTACTTTTCAAATATCAGCTACCTGTGTTACTTAATGGTCACAACTAGCTTGTTGGGTAGGTGATTATTATATCCACTAATCAATGAAGGAACTGAAGCAGAGCAGTTAAGTGCCCTGCACAAGGCCACAGAGGGTGTCAGTGTACAAATGGGATTATAAATCAGGAGTGTGCTGCAATCCTGTGTTCAGGTCACAAGACCACACCTCTTCTCTGAATCACAAAGGTCAGGCAAAGTGAATGAAATGAATGAAATGACAATTACACGGGCAGGCAGAAGTCTCAGAGGAAAGCAAAGGTACAATGTATTAAGAGTAAAATTACAGCCCAGGTTTTCAAAAAAGCCCATCTCTCAGCAGTAAACATTTTTTTTCCCCACAGAACATTTTGATTTTTCATCAAAAAAACAAAAACCGCAAAATTGTTTGTTTTTCAGTTTTCAGTCAAAATTTTTAAGTTTGGTGAGGTTTCTGACCAAAAAAATAAATAAAAATAAATGAAAGCCGACATTTTCTACAAAAATTTCACTAATTTGAAAATCCAATTTTCCATCAGAAAATAATCTTGACAGGAAGTTTTTGACCAGCCCTACTTAGTAGCTTCTAGTGTGACATTTATGGCAATTTTCAACAGAGCTCTGCACCCAACATGCTTAGTTCTTTTGAAAATCTGGCCATTTATTTTGCTGCCTCCAAAGGGGAACTGAGCTTTTTTTGAAAATCTGGCTAAGCACTTCTGAAAATTCTGGAACATGGTGTTCCTGAGAGAGGCCACAGGTAGGACGTGATTAGCTGCTGGTTTGTCTAACCCTGCAAAGATCAGAATTTATCCTGAGCTACAGTATCTGTAATTACACTATACAGCATGTTGTGCATTAATATTCTGTTATTGATTTATACAACTGACTATAAAATTTAACCGTCCTCACCGATCAAAATAAACCAAGAAGAAAGCATCCCTGAGTACCTAAGGAGCAGATACTATTCTGTCCCAGTATTCCACACAACTTTTCATTTAGCCATCAGTATAAAGATGCCTAGTTTCTATAGTAACTGGTACATCAATTATTCTTTTTATTAAATGGCACCTCTTAGATACAGAACACCTTCTGAGCCAAGAATATAAATGCTAATGAATTACCTGCATTCTTTATAATTTGAGAAAAAGATGTTCTATAGAACATACAACTGATCTCCTTTTGCCTTTAAAGGTATAACTGGTGTTGCAGCAACTCTTCTTATGCTACCTGTCCCCAGATATGTTAAATAACTTGTGGGCTGATTCCTAGAGCTGAAGGCCAGAAGGGACCATTAGAACATCTAGACTCACCTTCAGTATATCACAAGTTATTACATTTCACCCAGTTATCCCTGTATTGAGCCCAAAAACTTGTGTTTGGCTAAAACATCTTTTTTCCGAAAGGCATCCAGTTTGGATTTGATGACATCAAAGAGATGGAGAATCCACCACTTCCCTTGAGAATTTGTTCCAGTATTAATCACCCTCACTATTAAAAATGTGTGCCTAATTTCTAATTCGAATTGTGCTGGCATTAGCTTCCAGGCATTGATTCTTGTTATACCTTTTTCCGCTAGACAAGAGTCCTTTAGTACCCACTATTTTCTCCCCCTGAAGGCACCCATACTCTGTAATGAAGTCATCTCTCAAGCTTCTTTTTGATTAGCTAAACCTATTAAGCTCTTTATGTCTCTTGCTATAAGGCATTTTCTCTAGCCCTCAAATTATATTTTGTGGCTCTTTTCTCCAATTTTTCAACATCTTTTTTAAAAATTGGAAACCAGAACTATATGCAGTATTCCAGTATCAGTCTGACCCAGGCCATATAGATGTAAAATCACTTCCCTACTCCTACTTACTCCTCCCCTGTTTATACAGCTAAGAAACTCATTAGCCCCTTTTGCCACAGAATAGCCATGAGTCCTCATGTTCAGTTGCTTGTCCACTATTACCCCTCAATCCTTTTCAGAGTCATTGCTTTCCAGTATACAGTCCCCCTTTTTATAGCTATGGCCGGCATTCTTTGTTCCTAGATGTATAACCTTGCATTGTATTTGAATGGGCCCAGCTTATCAAACAACCTGGACCTCTCTGTATGACTGCCCCTCTGACAAACTTTGTGCTATCCACATATTTTATCAGCAGTGATTTTATATTTACGTCCAGATCTCTGGTGAAAATGTTGAATAGCACCAGGCCCAGTACCAATCCCTGCAAAACTCCACTTGATACACCACGATTCAATGATTCCCCCATTGACTACTCCCACTTTGAGATCTCTCATGTAGTCAGTTCTTAATCCATTAAATGTGTGCTCTTTTTATATTGCATAGCACTAATTTTAAAATCAGAATATCATGTGATACTAAGTCAAATGCCTTACAGAAATATTTAATATTACCTACAAATATATGCAAGTATATTACATCTATGCAGTTACCTTTGTCAACAAAACTTGTAATCTCAAAGAATGAAATCAGGTTTTTTGATAAGACCTACTTTCTCTGTAGTTTTCTGTTTCATTCCTCCAGAGATAGGTTCCTCAGTAGTTGACTCACTGAATATCTGATTATGATTCCATACTTTTAGCTGGGTTTCCTGTTTTGCTTCCTCCTCTTAGTCACAAATCACCAGTCTACTTAGGGAGACCAGACAGCAAGTGTGAAAAATCGGGTCGGGGGTGGAGGGGTAAGAAAAAGATCCAAAAATCAGGACTGTCCCTATAAAATCGGGACATCTGGTCACCCTAAGTCCACTCCTTTGGTTTCTACTCTCTCCAGAGCCCTTATTGCCGATCCTTCCCCTTGTGGTGTCTGTGGCAATGACTTCCAAATCTTGTTGTCCAAGAAGTCTTTGTTTTCTCAGATGCCACACAGTGCTGAAACCTGTGCTTCCAGATCACGCATCTTCTCCTCCAGTGTGGCCAGCAGTTTGCCCTTTATATACATGAAATATCTTCTGGCAGAAAGGAGAACATAGCACATCCAAGGTAGGTCACAGAAGTTGAGCCATGGTTAAACTGAAAGAACCACACTCCCTTCTTTAAATGTCCCTTTTTGCTGCTCCTGTTTGCTTGTTCAAAAGTTTGCTTGGCAGCTGATTTATATCCTAAGTCTCAATGCCTAATTCCTTACCCTTGCTAACAGGGAGGGATTAACCACTCAGAGATTTCAAACACTGGGTCCAATCAATGACCGAAGGGTCCCAGCCACACACATGATCCTGCTCTTACACCAGATTTATATCAGTGTATCTCCACTGGCTTCAGTGGAGTTATCTGAGATTTATAATTGTACAAGTTAGAGAAGAACCAGGCCTTTGTTTGTAATCCACACATAATTATTAATAAGGACAGTATGTGGAAGGGGGCCCCTGAAAAGCACAAAGATTCATTGCATTTCCTCACTGCAGTCCACTCTTTGTTTCAGACAAAGCACTAGGTTCTCAGTGGAACTACTCCTATTTATACCAGCTGAGAATCTGGGCCTAAGTATATTTTTGTCATCCTTCCAGTTAGAGTCACAGGAACAGAGGAATTGTTATTGCAAAGCCATATCCTGTCTTTGATAGTGGTCAGTTCCAGATGCTTCAGAGGACAGTGCAACATACACAATAAAGGACAATTATGGAATGATACACCCACTCAGAATTTCCACTCTGATGCCAATCTCTTGACTTTGCCTCGGAAAATTTTATGTCAGAGCGGCCATGGTATGTACATGTACCAGTTATGCCTAGTATAAACCTTGCTGGGGATAAATGCTGTCAGGCAAGTTTCTACAAGCAGATTTTCAAAATCACTTTTCAGTGCTTTGAAAATAGGGCCTTTTTGGATGCGTACAAGTGAACATTTGAAATGGACACTAAGGACTTGATCAAGGACCCACTGAAGACAGTGGAAGTCTTTCCATTGGCTTGAATGAGCATTGAATCAGGCCCTTGCTGGACAACATGCTAACATATTTTTGAAAATGTAGCCCAAAGAGTTCACTTCTTTCACTAGCGTTTTATGATTAATGAAGTGGGATCGTGTTTACTGCAGATACTTCTGAGTAAATTCCACAAATGACATGACCTTTCTGAAAAACATTTATTGCCATATCATCAGGGTTTTAAAATTAATCATAAGTATAGATGATAGCACTTAGGAATGGGAAAAAATGGTATCTTTGTATTTGCTTTATGGATTATGTACTTTAAAATTGAATAAAGAAAGGAAGATTTATTTAGGGCTGGCACAATATGGTTTCTGTAATTAATCACCTCAGAGTCCTAGAACATGCAAAATGCATGCTCAGATGGCTCTATAACTGGTGATGCAATATCATTACAAAAGAGTACAGCGAGGGCAATCCTATTGGAGATGGCCAAGATGGCAGTTCTGAAAGCATTGGCATAAACTTTATATGTAATTGACTGGGCTTGGGCCAGGTTGATTTTGGCTTCTACAGTTGTGAACTCTGATGCGGAGCCCTGGCATTCGATAGTCCGCTAGGGAGGAGGACATGGCAGTTAAAATGGTCTACAAACCTCAGCGGGGGAGATGGGGCTGTAGGGAGCCCCCTCAGTCCTAAAAGTATGCAGAGCTGCAAAATTAAGTATTCTGCTCAGGGCAGCCAGGGGATGTGTGCATTAAAATATTAATAAATTAAGTTTCAACACACCCCTGTGAGATAGGTAAGTCACCCTATCCCCATAGTACAGAACCAAGGCATAGAAAGGTTAACGCCAAATATTTGTATTAATTTTGGGTGCCTCAGTAATTTAAAGTAACTGTTCCCCAGCTTGGGGTTTCAAATTTAGACCCCAAGCCCTGGGCTGATTGCCCACTCTTCTCCTAAATGAACTTTACTCCTGTCCTTAGAAGCAGCTGTTTTATGGCTCCTCGCTGGAGTATCTGTGTAAGCCAGGTTTGGTTTTAGCCCACTGTGTTCCAGGGCCTAGTTCGTGCTGCACCCAGTCACAGAAACCTTCAGCAAAAGTGTTAATGTAAAGGCTATAGCAGCAGAACTGTCACTGTCTCTGAACGGTTTAGGCCTAATGCTCTGCTTAATGCATTCGGATGGAGTAGTTGAAATTAGTCCACCTATTGTATCAAAAAGCAGAAGTGCCTTTCAACTGTAACAGGTTGTAATGACTTCTTTTTGTTAGAACAGGGCACCTGCCTGAGCTACCATCACTTTCTTGAATGGCCCTGACTGACAGACCAAACACAGAAGATCTATAATGTGTTTAGAGCAAGGTAAGATGGACACAGTCCGGCAAAGAAGTACTGTATCTGGGGAGGGAGAAGAGAAGGACTCAGGCTGGAGATTTTGAATATATAAACTGCATGTGGCTTTACTATCTTTGTTCAAGAGTGTAAATGCTTGTGAATAAAACAGATTAGCAATGTGGTATTTTTAGGTCTCTGTCAGCTCATTTATCTCCCATCAATGTGCTCCATAAATGCCCCTCTTCTTTGACTATTCTGAAGTTGGGACAATTCCTTATCCAATTGCGTGACCCAGGCAAAAGAAGTGTCATAAAGGGAAGTGTTCTGCTTGTCTTGTAATTCACAGTTATAGCAGCTGCCCATTATATAAAAGGAGTCATAGCAAATTTTCAGCTCAGGATTTATTCCATCCCAGTATTCCAGAGTTTTCTAGTAATTGGCTTCCAGGCAGTAGTCAGTGCAATCAGGATGTGTTTGACAGCACAGTGGCTATCATATCTGGATGGTATGAGTAAATCTGTAGAAGAAGTCATCTAAAAAATGAGAGTTAAAATCCTTCTATAGCTATAGTCATTCCTGAGCATAGTTTGATTTCATGGTATTCTCCAAGAATGACCAATTAAAGATTTTTCTTACCATACTGAGCTGAGTCAACTAAAGTTACTGTTGAACTTTATCACTTTCTAAAGAAACCAGATTAATTTCTTATTCACAGTGGCATTTTGGCATTATAGAAGCAGGGATCTATTTTAATTAATACATAATGGATTTCTTTACATAGTTATGACCTCTTCTGAGGTGCTTGCTAGCGTAGCAGGAGGCAAATGGTTTTCTCCATATTAAATAAAATGTCCTCTGGATCATTAGCCAATGAATCAGTCCCGTTAAAGGATTGCAGTATGCTCCTATATGCTTCCCTTAAAGTTAATCTGGAAGCTGCAGCAGTTATCAAACTGGCTAGCCATCTGCTCCTTAATATAGGTGCAGAGATGTCAGTGACACATGCTCACAGAAAGCTCCTGTATCTGCTGGTATGCTGAAGAATATACTTCAAGGATGTATTACTGATATATAAAGCCCTTAATAACCTAAGAGAAAGGTACTCTCAAGATCTTTCCTTTTATGTCCCGCCAAGACAACTTAGCTTGGTTGGCTTGTCCTTCTTTACTATACCAAGTCTCAACCTAGACTGGCCTAGACGCTGGGTTTTTGGTCTCATATTAGGGATGGGTAAACTGCAAAAGGCTTACAGCTCGGTTTTCTTTCTGAATAGACATTCAAAATTCTGGTTGCTTATTCAAACCACCACAACCTTTTCCAGTGCTGTGGCCCAGAAGTCCCACATGGAATCCTCCTCTTCATCCCAATAAACATTGAGATAATTCCCCTTCCCATCCATCCCAACAAGTCCCAACTCCCCCTCTCTGCTTGCAGGTCTTACTGGGAGAAGCCTACTATCCCAGTTCCATGGTGGGTCTCCCTTATGGTGGGGAGACAAGGTGGATATGGACACTCTTCTCCAGAGTTCTCAGAAAGCAGCCAGCTGGCCTGCTCCCACCTGCATGTTCAGGGTGAAACACTATCATTCTGTCTCCTGCTGCTTTTGTGTGTTGCTGGCTGGCCTCTCTTCTTCTCACTGCTGCTCCCACCTATCATTGAGAAGTCAGACCCAGCATTTGGTTTCTGGGTTCATAAGAACAGCCATCCTGGGTCATACCAATGATCGTTCTAGCCCAGTACCCTGTCTTCCAACAGTGGCCAATGCCAGATGCTTCAGAGGTATTGAACTGAACAGGACAGGTATCAAGTGATCCACTTCCTATTGTCCAGTCCCTGCTTCTGGTAGTCAGAAGCATAGGGACACCCAGAGCATGAGGTTGCGCCCCTGACCATCTTGGCTAATAGCATTGATGGACCTATCCTCCAGGAATTTATCTAATCCTTTTTTGGAACCCAATTATACTTTTGGCCTTCACAACATCCCCTGGCAATGAGTTCCACAGATTGACTGTGTGTTGTGTGAAGAAATACTTCCATTTGTTTGGTTTAAACCTGCCCTATTAATTTCATCAGGTGACTCCTGGTTCTTGTGTTATGTGAAGGGGTAAATAGCAGTTCTCTTCACTTTATCTACTCTACTGCTTCTGCTTTAACTTTGCAGCATTCTTTGTCTCAGAAGTCTGAAAATACAAATGAGGTCTTAGTAAAAAAGGTGACCTGAATTCTGAGCTGGAATTTGGATGATTATTTATTTATCTAAAGTAATTAGCCTATCCCTGTTTATATTCTTTATAGCTACAGATGCAGGTGAAATACAAATCCACCTGATAGTGGAAGTCAAATGTCTATGGGCACGATCCTAAGAACTTTGACATAAATGGGAGTCTTTCCAATGGGAGTCTTTAAGGGTATGTCAACACTGAAATTAAACGCCCGCAGCTGGCCCATATCAGCTGACTGGGGCTCACATGGCTCAGGCTAGGGTGCTGTTTAACTGCAGTGGAGTTGTTTGGGCTTGGGCTGAAGACCAGGCTCTGGGACTCTCCCTTCTCATGGGGACCCAGATCCCAGGTTCCAGCCCAAGCCCCAATGTGTACACTGCAATTAAACAGCCCACGAGCCTTAGTCAGATGACAACGGCCAGCTGCAGGTGTTAACTGCAATGTAATCATACCCTAAATTGGCCCGATACTTGGATCAATAAAACAGCGTCAGGATGCAAAGGTGGTAAAGCCTGAGATTGGTGGGGAAAAAATGAGCCCAGAAATGTTTGGGGCGTCTATGAATAAAGATGAGCTGTAGAATTGGGCCCAGCATATTCCAACATAGGCTGTCTATTGCACGTACTGTAGATTCATTTTTAATTTCTACCTATTGAAGAGATTTCATAAAACACTAGTGGTGGAACCACAAGGGAGTATTAAAAAGTTAATAACCCAGGAAATGAGAGAGATTGTCCATGATAATTGCATTATTTGAATTCATCAACATTTTAAGGGCTTTTGTGGCTGAAAATAAAATTTTAAATAACCTCAGCTACGTGTACATGTAAGTAATCATCACTAAAAACTACAGCCATGGATTTTTGCAGTTCCATACTTCCAAAATTATCCATTTAAACATACTACATCAAGCGTATTTTATATTTACATTTTCTCTAAAAATAATAATTAATAAGCCATTGTAAAAGCAGAACATAAAGACAAAAATGATAGAAAATAGTAATTGGGTAGTGGATGAATTCGAGAACTCAGCAAATATTATACAATTTTTTTCATAAATATTTGCTCTTATTTTTAAATTGACTCACTTCATTTAGGCGGTTCCTTTCTAAGATCTAGTTTACCTGGTTCATATCCTTAAGGAAACTGGATTTCAAAGGCATAGTATCCACACCAGAAATATGGATACATAATACACAAACCACACCACACCATAATACACAATCCACACCAGAAGTGTGGATACATAATACACAAACCCATGTGACTTTTCTGACCAACCACAACCAAATAGCAAACAGCAGAGAGCTATTCACTAACAATATGCAAAATGAAAGAAATTCTAAATCAAATATAAAAGACTTTCAAATAAAGAATAAATCTGTGGGAATGGTGATATATTTATGCATTTTCCATGAGCAGAAATAGGATAAATTAATTGGATAAATTAATTATTGCAAATAATTCATTCAGGTCTAATGAATTCCTGTGATTTGGGACATCAATCTAGAGGCTTTGAAAATGTTTCCATACAAAATATTTCTCATTCAGATCTGTTTTCTTTTCAGTGTCCATGTATAAATTCCTATGATTGGCTTCTCTTGTAGTATATTAGAAAAGACCTTTGATTTCATTCCCTCCACTGGACTATTAAAGCGGTTTCATCCATTAAGATCCAATGAGCATATCTCACACAAACAGTTTGTGGCAATTATAGGATAAGATAGGTGCTGCCTTGTATGTAAACATTGTTGGACATCAGTTGGTGCTTTCTATCTTCCTCTATTATATTCATCAGTGATACTAACAGTTATAGCTAAGCATCAAGAGGGGAGTAGACCAGTTAGCTGGTGTGTGGGTCTCACAGTAAGCTTGATTCACATCCTGGCTCAATTTAAATCAATGGCAAGACTCCCCTTGATTTTAATGGAGCCAGTGTTTCTCCCATGGAATTCGGTTATCTTGTAATATAAATTGACTGTATAGCATGCAATGTATGATACGCCCCTGATCTCCCTCAAAATGGTCCATACCACTATACTCCAGAGGAGTGGAGAGGAGATAATAATGGAGATTGATACATATATACTGAAAATAAAACAGTCCTCTGAATGACGTGATAGAGAACATATTCACAAATATGTTTGTTCTAGCATTTTCACAACCTCTAGATTGAGGTACATCATTGTATATGTGTGTCAATATATCAGTGAGACCTCTGACTTGCGTAAAATTAGGCACATGCTTAATTACCTTGCTGAATTTGGGACCTAATGTGGATCTTATCTACTACAAGTGCTGTTCCTGATTTTTAAAATGCAATGGTTTGTTTCCCATTTTATTTTAATCTGATACCTAATCCAGGTTTTCCAGTCCCAATTCTGTTACATTTTTGTTTGTTTGCCCTAGTTAAAACTAACTAAACTGAAGGAAAAGGTACAACACACATACAGTAGGTTGATAAAGATCACAGAATTCATGTGCTGAAACTGAACTGAGTTTTTCCCCTCACAGTGAAACAGGAATTATTAATCCCCTAAATTTCCCCATGGAGACCATGCACAGTCTGATCGCACTGTTGCTGCAGCTAGGGATGGTTCAGAAAATGCCACTAACAAGTACTATGGAAAGTGAGCTTAGACACTGAGCCTGCAATAATTCTTCAATACCTAAAGGGACAGAACTACTACAGTTTTGACAAGAGGAGAGCACAAGAAAAATAGGTGACATTTCCCTTCAATATTGTCCTGATGGACTCCTAAAGTGCAGCCAATTTTGCTTCTTCATACACCTTAGCATGCTGTCAGCCAGCAGCATGAGGAGAAAATGATGAGTTCTGCTGTTTGATCAATCAGTGAGAGATTAGGTTGGCCCACCTTTATCCAAGCTATGTGACTGCTCCTAGCTGTTAATGACAGTTACCAGATACCTTATTGATGAGAGGGTCTTGGATTTGTGGATAGCTCAATTGATGGGCAAAATACAAAGTTTCCTTATAACAGACCACCTCATCTTCAAGTCAAGAAATCTGAATAACATTTGTATCTATATTAACGATCCTCTTTGCTTTTTGGAAAAACAAGTATTATTATTATTCTTTATTCCTTGTTTTCTTTCACTCTTTTTAAAAAGGAAATTCAGTTTTGTAGTTAATATAGACTAGACTTCCTTAACACAGTTATGAATAAGTAGAGAGTAAAGAACGGCAGATTTTTAAATCCTACCAATGTGCAACATGGATTGTGATAGAATGGGGTTAATACTAATTGGTTGTTGAAGTAGAAGGAGTAACCTTACATTAGAAGTGACTAGCAAATTTGTGGTTGCTGAGACAGTTCTGCAAGAGTCTCTGTGATATAGTGTATCTGCAACATTCAGGACAAATTCTACACTGTGTCAGAATATTCCTCAAAAGAATTGGATGCTACCCATCTGTGTACCTGCTCTGCCCTGGCCCTGCAGTGGTTAACTGTCCATTGCAGGCTGAGGAACCCACATGCCTTCACCTCTGCTGGGCATGCTCAGCCTGGAGGCAAGATATAAAAGGAATGAGCCCAGCTCAGTCTGGGTGGGCTGCTGAAGGGAGAGGACACAGACTGTAGGTAGCCTCTAAATGACCCAACCCCAGAGCCAAGATAGGCAGAGCCCAAGATGGACTCCAGGCTGCCTGACAAACCCAGAAAAGAGACCTGCCATCAAGAGCTACACTGCCTGAAGACCCCAGAGACCCGTGGGAACCATGGACCATTGCTGGAGAAGACAGGGTAGGAAGCAGCCTATGGGACTTGGACTTTGCTCCAGGGGGTGAACTGGGGAATCAGTCAGCGTTTTTTGGGAGGATCCCTGCTGACTTAGTGGCGAGTAACTCCACCCCTGCCAGGGCTCTGGGCTGGGGCTCGGAGGAGCAGGGAGGGCCCGAGTCCCCCTACCTGTGTGCCACACACCCCTGAGTGATGCCCCACTTCCCAAACAGGCCAAGAGACCACACAATCCCACAGAGGGGTGCAACCTTATTGACTCTGGCCATTAGACCACACTGCCCTGTCTATAAGTGTTGCTTCATGATTCTGGCCATTAGGCCATGCTACCCTGAGTGGAAGGGTGACTTTATTGACTCTGGCCACTAGGCCATACTGCCATGTTTTATAGTAAGGGTCATCAGCATAGTTATTTGTATACAAAAACTTAAGCTCTTTGGGCGCAATTTGGGATAGAATTGAGGGTGAAGTCAGTTATATTCATTGAGTGAAAAGTGTTTTGAAATGCTCACATGTAGGGTATGCTAAGGGTGAGGCCAATAGATTGATTCATAGTATGTCTCTCCATTGATGCTGCTATGACAAGGAACCAGCAGCATCTACTCTTCTTTATTATTACTACTGTGCTGTGTTCATTTTTCATTTCTGGTAATGCTGAGGGTAACCAGAAGTCCCGATATTTGTGCCAATTACCCCCCATCCCCGTCCTGAATTTTCACCTTTGCTATTTGGTCACCCTAGTAATGCCAATAATGTGTTACGACTCTGTGCAAACACAAAACAGGCCCCAGCCCTGGACACCTTACAATCTAAATTTAATTGCAGATCCCATTCTGAGAAAGGTAGTATTTAGGAACAGCCGTTAAACATACAATATATAGATTTTCATTGCTTTACTATTTCAGTATGCAACTGCTCTAAAGTTCTAAATACAAAGAGAAGAAAAATAACTCGGGCCAGTATATAGATATAGATATTTTTAACTTTCCATTAGTCACTGAGAATTTTGACACTGGAAAAAAAAGTTGTGAATAAAGATTTTTCAAGAGAAAGTTCCTAGTTCTTCAGTTTTTTACCCAAGAGTGTTGTGGGCACATTCCTTGGTATCTCAGACTGAGCCCTAATGATCAGCCCATAATACTCCTGTTTTAATAGAACCCTGTCACTCCCATTCTTACCATCAAAGATTCCTATTGTTGCTACTGTTTTTCCAGCTGCAAAAATGGGGCTCCCTTGGTTTCCAATCAGTACCACTCCAGAGGCTTGTGCATCAAGTGTGAAGTGATAAAAGCAACTTTGTCCACTTCCTAGCAGTTGAATGTGCTGCCCCCCCCACTCCACAGGACTGTTTTGTGCTGGATGGGTGTGGGAAAGAGAAACCATTAGCTGATTCTAAATGTCATGTCTGGCAGTGTAGAGTACAATCACTAGGCCATCAGTCTGCACTTAGTATCCCAGGCAGCGTGAGGGCTGAAATAGCAATACTCTGGTTGCATGCTGTCATAGGGCATCCTCCACTCACTAGAGGAATTCCAACTTGAGGTTGTGGGGAGAGGGAATATCAATCTCCTTTCCAAACCTATCACAAGCAAAAGTGGCATAAAAAGGGATACAGAACCAGGGGCATTTTCAACCAATTTCATTCAAAGCAGCCTGAGAACTTCTCTCCAAATATATTTGTGGACTGTAGAACAGCACAGGAAATATTCCCTACATTCTTGCAGCCAAGTTCATCTTTTATACAGGAAACACAGAAAAGGTTACCAAGCCTTTGTAAAGAGCCTCATTGCCTGGGAATAAATAAATAACGCTTTAGTTAAAAGCCAGTCTGCAAGCATATCTGTTGTCAAGACTTTACTGCTAGAATCTTGAAAACCAATCAGTTGCTGAGATGGCAAGTAATTAAAGAACAAAGTATGAAAGCCACAATGTCTGCCAAAAAGAAACTAACTAACAAAGAGCTGGAGCATTGGCATTGTTTGGATTAATGCACAGATAGGGGAATTCATCCAAGGAAGAAGCATGTGATTCGCTTCAGATAATCAGCTACTGATATAGAGATTTTTTTTCTATTTTCTCTCTCTAATTCTTGACAAAACACGATAACACACAAAAAAGTAAAATAGCTGAGTTACAATAGTATAGTCTTATGTGACTATTTTCTCTCCCTCCCTTTCTCTCTCTGCTTAGGAGTAAAGGAGTTTGTGCATTCGGCATTTTATTACAAGGAATGCTTTATATAAGTGAGTTTATTACAGGATTGCATGGAGTTAACAATAATAATTCTAAGTAAAGGTGCCTAATTATCATCCTCAGAAAGGTCCTACTAAGTGGAATCAAGCCTATTTTAAATAGGATGTGTTAATTAAAGAAAACAACTATAATCTACAGACAAGCTGATTTTCTCATAGCTTGAGTTCCAGCTTTGTCTCCCTCATTTTACAAGGAAACACACTCTGTCTATAAGTTTCATTGCGTTCCTACAATACCATCCAATTGTGGATGGAGGAGGCATATAGGTATGTATAAGGCTTGTGCATGTGAGTTATATATTGGGTGTTCAGAGACTATGGCCTGGTCTATCCTGGGATGGGGGAGGAAATTGATCTAAGATACGCAACTTCAGCTATGAGAATAGCTGTGTGTGTGTGTGAAGTCGACATTTCTTAGATCAGCTTAGATTGACTTACTTCTCGTCCTCGCAGCGCGGGATCGACGGCCACCGCTCCCCCATCGACTCTACTTCCACCTCTCACCCTGCTGGAGTTCTGGAGTCGACAGGGAGCACGTTCGGGGATCGATGTATCGCGTCTAGACGAGATGTGATTGATCTATCGGGGATCGATGTATCACTATATGCCAGATCAGCGGGTAGTATAGACATACTATATGGTATGGGAGCCATATAATTACAGAGACAGATAAATAGGCAGAATGGGGACATGGTACAGGGGAGCATGTCCTGCATGCTCCCTTAGGGCACCACAAAAGAACTGCAAACAGAGTACTAGTCAAAGCAGCTCTGATGTCTTTCATTTGTATACATCCCTTTGTACCCAAAGACTCTTAGTAATATCAGGAGGGACATGTCAGACACTATGTCTTGCTCATGCCACAGAATTGGCCCACATTCACAACACTAGAGGAATAGTGCGGTGCGCTAATTCTTACTAAACCACCTTGTTACATATTGCCAACAGCAAGGGTAGTTACTATCACCGTTTGACTGTGGTGCCATATGTGTAGTTACCTTTGGCAACTACACTGATTGAAGGCAATGTGCCATATTTTCTTGGCCAGTGCCAGTGCTTGTGAATATTTCTTCTCATGGAGTCGATGGATCCATTGGTTCAGTTCCATCATTAGTATGGTTCCCGGATGATGTCATTCTTGCCTCTTGTTATCATAAGAACTGCAGTAATAGAAAGAACAGTTTGGCAGTTCAGACCCAGCTCTTCATCATTACTATGGCCTAGGAAATAGTTGAACCAAATATCCACCATAATCTCTGTACATTTAAGCATATTACAGCCTTCTCCACTATTGTAGGCCTTGTCTACATACAAACTTACACCTGTTTCATTAAAACGGTGAAAACTAATGTATGACACTTTTATTAAGATGTGGGTGAGTAACAGATTTGTTGGTTTGCTAGCAATTCTAAAAAATTCAGAGAAAAAATGTTTTGATTTCATTCAAAAGTGTGTGTGTGTATAGATGCGTCAGTGAAATTAAAAGTAAAAAATAAATACATTAAAATTCTTTCTTATTGAATGAAATGTTTTGTTCAACCGAAAACTAAATATTTTGTTTCAATTTTCAACATTTTTAATGCTTTTGAGTTCTTTTAAATAAAGTTAAAGGAAATATTAAACAAAAAGCTGTTTGAACCAAAACAAATCAAAATGTTTCATTTTAAAAATGTCAAAATGCAACACTTTCACCTTTTTATTTATTTTTTGGTATGAACAATTTGGTGAAACAAACAGTAGTTCACAAAACATTTTGGTCCCACTGAATCCAGATTTTTCACTGAAAAAGTTTTTGGGCAAAACATTTCACCAAGCATTACTCTCATTCCTCTTTAAGAATGGCTTATTTCAATACAGTTTAAGCCTGATCCTTAGCAATTTAAGTTAAGTAGAAATGAGTCTGATTTAAACTGAAAAAAAGAGGGTTCACACAGCCTTTTATACCTAAACCAGTTTCAATTAACACCTTAAGTGAAACTGGACTAACTGGAAAGGGCGACAGGGGATGGATCACTGGATGATGAGCATCTGGCATTGGCCACTGTCGGAAGACAGGATTCTGGGCTGAGCAGCTCAATCATTATTACTAAGTCTTAAAAATTTGCTTTACCTGGTTTATTTTTTTTTCTTTTCAGACAAAGGCTTTTATTACATTTTCTTCTCATTAGCAGCTGTTCAGTGGCATGCAGGAGGTGCTGGGAGGGAGGGGGAGGAGCAGGAAAGGGGCGTGTTTGGGGGAGGGGCGGAAAGAGGTGGGAAAGAGGAGGGGCAGAGATGGAGCGGGGGCAGGAAGAGGTGGGGTGGGGCCTTCGCGAAGGGGTGAAGTGTGGGCAGGGCCTGGGGCTGAGTGGGGGTTTGGGTGTCCATGAAAGATTTTAAATCAAAATGCGGGTCCTCGGGTTGCTAAAGTTTGAGAACCGCTGATCTATGCCATCCTGCTTTGGAGATGGAGTGGTGTATAGCTAATATTTGCATGAAAAAGTTCTTTTCTTGAAATCAGTAGGTGAAATCCTAAGTTCTTCTGGACACTGATTTCTTTAAACTTCTGAATGACCCAGTCCTATAGGGAAGATCTAGCCTCCAATTCAGATGTCTGGTCATTCAGCAGTGTCACAGCGCCTTGAGTGGGTCACAGCTGAGAATGCTAAACTCAGGACAGACTGTCAGAACAGAGGGCAGCCACTCCCACATTGGTGATATATTCTATAATTAAACTTAACCACACCAACCACAACTGTATTGCTACACTAGCTGAACATGGAGTCACAAACAGTCTCCCTCAGGCACTCCAGCCCCTATTTCTTAACATAACCAAGCAGTTTTATGTGTGTATTCCACATAAGTAACATTATCAGACATTTTAAGATGTCTAAATATCAATCTATAAGATTCAGGGGTGATTTTAAACCTCTTCAATACATTTTCTTCAAAGATTTTATATACCATAGCATCTTTCACCTCCATTTCATGAAATATCTGTCTGGCTTTTCCAGTCAATCTGGTAAAGAGGATTAGCATAAATCATTCCCTGGAATCGTATGGATTTCACAGTCGCTGAAAGGTGGATAAAATCTCCTCAGAACACTCATTTTCATGACAAATTGGACAGGTTTTTTCCCATTCTCTGTTGCTGAGAGGGGATGGTCCTCCAGGCTGTGGCAGATTCTTTTGCTTGTCTGGGACTTGGAGCTGCAGCTCGTGAGCTACCTTAACAGCCTCCAGATGCTCCCTGCGTCTTTTGCGAGCCTCCTTGGTTCTCTCCTCAGCTTCCTTTTCCATTGCAGCGATCGCTTACTTCTCCCTCTCTCAGAGTTCTGCCATTTTTCTTCATGCTCAAACTGTTGCGTGTTTGCCAGCATCTGCATTTGGATTGCCGCCGCTGCTGCTGCTGCTGCATCTGCTTTTTGGTCCTGGCCCATGGCAAATCTCTCATCTCCTGATCTGAGATGTCCCCTTTAAGAGCGATTTTTCTATTTTTATGTAATTTGTAAAGGTTTTTTTTAAGACAAGATCCACATGCATGTGGTTCAGCCGTTGCAACTAATCTTTAACCCTTAAAACTCTCAATATCAAATTTAAATTTTAAACAGCACTGGGTTCTGATCCAAAGCCCAATTGATCTGTGGTACGTGGATCCTACTATGACAACACCAAATGTCACGCTGCCTGGTATGAGACACAGCTAAGAATGCCAATTTCAGGTCAGACTGCCAGAAAACAGTGCGTGTACCCTAAATGGGTGGTATACCCTATCATAAGACTTCACCACGCCAGTAACAAATTGTGTGTTTCCAAATTACTATACTAGTTATTGTGCAGCCACAGACCCTTCAAACCCTCTAGACCCTCATGCACCACCCAGGCAAACCAGATTCTATGAAGAAAGGCTATTAAACCCCCAAATTCATCACCAATAGTTTCTTCCAGCTCCAGAGAGTCAACCACTCACCCCAGGTCCATATGTATTTCAAGATCTCACCCCAAAACCATGCTGGTAGCCAATCCTTTAGTAAACTGAAACTAAAGGTTTATTAATACAAAAAAAGAAAAGAAAAGAAGAGCGTTACTAATAGGTTAAAGTGAATCACATACATTACAGTTGATTTCAGAGTCTGTAGATCGGGGTAATAGCAGTGATGTTAAATCTGATAGTTTGCTATAAGTCTCCTGGGTCACCCCAAAGATTGGGGTCTTCAGTCAATTGTTCAAAGTGTCCCTTGTTAGAAACCACAGTCCAGAGATGTGGGGCAGGAATGAGGCAACAAGGTGATATCACAGTCTCCAATTTATACCCCCAGTCCATGTGCGTTGAAAAATACCGGATCAAACATGGAGTATCACATGTTCTATGTGCCTTGCTGAGTCATGGGGCATCCATTGCCTATGTGCTCTCTGAGGCATCTTCAGGAGGGGACCACTGAAGGAGCTGATTCTCTAAAGGCCCATCAACACATGGCTGGCTGGTCTTAATGTAAATGTCTTGTGGGTGTTACCCAGGAACACAACACATTTTGTAAAAGTAAAAATTCATAACTTCATACACAACGATGATACACACATTTAAACAAGATAACATTGTTCAACAGATTACAACTTTTCCAATGATACCTTACGAGGCGCACTTTGTATAAGATTTATCACTATTGTGCCACATTGGTGACAACATTGGTGTAGACGGCCACCTTTCTTTTTACACAGTATCACAAGCAGCATGAGCTGTTTGTCTCCTGACATCATTTCCATGATACCAAAAGCCATAGGTGGCAATTGGGCTTAGCCTGCCTCTACCCCTGGGAAGACTGTTGTCTTTGTGAGCCATAAAAAGTCTAATTTAGTTTTCTACATCCACTAAAAGCAGGAGGTATATTGCTGTATGAATATGGAGCATCCACTGCAACTACAAGCAGGAGGGTAATTTGTAACAGAATAGGCCCTATAGCAGGGGGGGTGGAAAGGAAAGAAGACTTCCTGAAAATCAACTAGTTTTTCAGGCAGATGAAAATGTAATGTAGCCTGTCATTGACTTGTCAAAACAAAACAAAAAGATCAATGGGGCAGAACAAGTTTCTAAATGGGAATTTAATGTAGGCAGTGAAACAATAACATCACTGTAAATATTTGTATTCAGCTAGAAATCAGCAGCAGCCCACAACTGAATCAATATAGTGAAATGTATTTTAGATGGGTATTATTCAGTATGAAGGACCAAACCCTGAGATGCACACAGGATCCTTACTCCTAGGTTCTTAACCGCCTCTGTGGGCCTCCAGGCCCACCTGACAGCTCTGCCTTAAGAATGCCTCTTCCCTGTACATCTGCTGACATGTGTCACAGTTAGGCAAAGTCATTAACTTGACCTCTGAAGGAAGGGATAGGACTGGGGGGTGGCCAACCAGCTCTACAGCCACTGCTTACAGCCCGCTGCCCATCAAGATTTGATGACAGCTCTGCAGGAGTGGTCCCTATAAAAATCTCAAATCACTGAAACCTACACTCCTTTTGCAGACCTAGTGAATGCTGCATTAGTGCTAGTTATGCTACTGTTTCCCTTACAAACACCCTACTTTTACAAGTAACTTACATCTATGTAAATGTAACATTACTTACCTCACCATTTTCATCCCTTTTCAGTCAGACCCCTTCATTCATCTTTCTTCTGATCCCACTATACTTTACTTTCACCAGCAGGGCCAGCTCCAGACCCCAGCGCGCCAAGCGCGCGCTTGGGGCGGCATTTTGCCGGCAGGGCAGCCAGCATGACTGCGGATGGATCGCTGGTCCCGCGGCTCGGGTGGACCTCCCGCAGGCATGACTGCGGCTGCGCCACCGGAGCCGCGGACCAGCGAACCCTCCGCAGCTGCGGGAGGTCCACTGGAGCCGCGGGACCAGCGGACCCTCTGCAGTCATGCGTGCGGGAGGTCCGCTGGTCCCGTGGCTCCGGTGCACCTCCCGCAGGCATGAATGCTTGGGGCGGCCAAATTCCTAGAGCCACCCCTGTTCACCAGATGAACCTTCCTTCAGTACTGGAGAATACTTCTACCTCTCTTTGCAGACCATATCTTCCTCACTCAGTGTTAATGCATTCATATGAGAAATCTGAACAGACCTTTTTCCTTTTTCCTCTGTACAAGTTTTTCCTTATTTGTTACACTTTATATTAAAGGTACACCTGTGAAGAGTTTATAAAGAGTTAATAAGATTAACAGATATTTTAATACCTGGGTAATCAATTGTTATGTAGTCCAACAGGTCAACAGGCTGCTAATAACCATCTATAACCCAGACTACTGACTTGCTTACAATCATCTGTAACATATACTGCTTATATCTGTAACCATAAGAACATAAGAACGGCCATACTGGGTCAGACCAAAGGTCCATCCAGCCCAGTATCCTGTCTACCAACAATGGCCAATGCCAGGTGCCCCAGAGGGAGTGAACCTAACAGGTAATGATCAAGTGATCACTCTCCTGCCATCCATCTCCACCCTCAGACAAACAGAGGCTAGGGACACTATTCCTTACCTATCCTGGCTAATAGCCATTAATGGACTTAACCTCTATGAATTTCTCTAATTCTCTTTTAAACCCTGTTATAGTCCTAGCCTTCTCAACCTCCTCAGGCAAGGAGTTCCACAGGTTGACTGTGCGCTCTGTGAAGAAGAACTACTTTTTATTTGTTTTAAACCTGCTGCCCATTAATTTTATTTGGTGGCCCCTAGTTCTTATATTATGGGAACAAGTAAATAACTTTTCCTTATTCACTTTCTCCACACCACTCATGATTGTATGTACCTCTATCATATCCCCCCTTAGTCTCCTCTTTTCCAAGCTGAAAAGTCCTAGCCTCTTTAATCTCTCTTCGTATGGGACCCCTTCCAAATTCCTAATCATTTTAGTAGCCCTTTTCTGAACTTTTTCTAATGCCAGTATATCTTTTTTGAGATGAGGAGACCACATCTGTACACAGTATTCAAGATGTGTGTGTACCATGTATTTATATAAGGGCAATAAGATATTCTCCATCTTATTCTCTATCCCTTTTTTAATGATTCCTAACATCCTGTTTGCTTTTTTGACTGCCTCTGCACACTGTGTGGACATCTTCAGAGAACTATCCACAATGATGCCGAGATCTCTTTCCTGATTAGTTATAGCTAAATTAGCCCCCATCATATTGTATGTATAGTTGGGGTTATTTTTTCCAATGTGCATTACTTTATATTTATCCACATTAAATTTCATTTGCCATTTTGTTGCCCAATCACTTAGTTTTGTGAGATCTTTTTGAAGTTCTTCACAGTCTGCTTTGGTCTTAACTATCTTGAGCAGTTTAGTATCATCTGCAAGCGTTGCCACCTCACTGTTTACCCCTTTCTCCAGATCATTTATGAATAAATTGAATAAGATTGGTCCCAGGACTGATCCTTGGGGAACACCACTAGTTACCCCTCTCCATTCTGAAAATTTACCATTTATTCCTAGCCTTTGTTCCCTGTCTTTTAACCAGTTCTCAATTCATGAAAGGATCTTCCCTCTTTTCCCATGACAACTTAATTTACATAAGAGCCTTTGGTGAGGGACCTTGTCAAAGGCTTTCTGGAAATCTAAGTACACTATGTCCACTGGATCCCCCTTGTCCACATGTTTGTTGACCCCTTCAAAGAACTCTAATAGATTAGTAAGACATGATTTCCTGTTACAGAAACCATATTGATTTTTGGCCAACAAGTTATGTTCTTCTATGTGTCTGACAATTTTATTCTTTACTATTGTTTCAACTAATTTGCCTGGTACTGATGTTAGACTTACCGGTCTGTAATTGATGGGATCATCTCTAGAGCCCTTTTTAAATATTGGCGTTACATTAGCTATCTTCCAGCCATTGGGTACAGAAGCTGATTTAAAGAACAGGTTACGACCATAGTTAATAGTTCCACAATTTCACATTTGAGTTCTTTCAGAACTCTTGGGTGAATGCCATCTGGTCCTGGTGACTTGTTACTGCTAAGTTTATCAGTTAATTACAAAACCTCCTCTAGTGACACTTCAATCTATGACAATTCCTCAGATTTGTCACCTACAAAGGACGGCTCAGGTTTGGGACTCTCCCTAACAGCCTCAGCCGTGAAGACTGAAGCAAAGAATCCATTTAGTTTCTCCACAATGACTTTATTGTTTTTAAGTGCTCCTTTTGTATCTCGATCGTCCAGGGGCCCCACTGGTTGTTTAGCAGGCTTCCTGCTTCTGATGTACTTAAAAAACATGTTGTTATTACCTTTGGAGTTTTTGAATAGCTGTTCTTCAAACTCCTTTTTGGCATTTCTTGTTACATTTTTACACTTAATTTGGCAGTGTTTATGCTCCTTTCCATTTACCTCACTAGGATTTGACTTCCACTTTTTAAAATAAGACTTTTTATCTCTCACTGCTTCTTTTACATGGTTGTTAAGCCACGGTGACTCTTTTTAAGTTCTTTTACTTTGTTTTTTAATTTGGGGTATACATTTAAGTTGGGCCTTTATTATGGTGTCTTTGAAAAGTGTCCATTGCAGCTTGCAGGGATTTCACTCTAGTCACTGTACCTTTTAATTTCTGTGTAACTAACCTCCTCATTTTTGCATAGATCCCCTTTCTGAAATTAAACACCACAGTGTTGGGCTGTTGAGGTGTTCTTTCCACCACAGAAATGTTAAATGTTATTATAATATGGTCACTATTTCCAAGTGGTTCTGTTATAGTTACCTCTTGAACCAGACCCTGCACTCCACTCAGGACTAAATCAAGAATTGCCTCTCTCCTTGTGGGTTCCTGTACCAGCTGCTCCAAGAAGCAGTCATTTCAAGTATCGAGAAATTTTGTCTCTGCATTTCATCCTGAGGTGACATGTGTCACCCTTCTGCCCATCTGAGTTGGTAGCAACAAGGGCCGGGTTCAGTATCTAGGCGTTCCATTTCAATAACACGATGCAAAACTGGCTTGAGCCCCCACCCAGTTACCTGGGAAAATTACATACCACCACCACCCTCGGCACCTCTAAGAGGCAATACTTCCCCTCTCACAAGCACGGAGTCTGAGTGTAGCAAAATCCTTTTAATAAAGGAGGGAAACAATGCGGCATTATGTTGGGGAAACACCAGAAACAGGATTCATAACACAAACCATGAGCAAAAGACCCACCCCCAAGTAAGTTTGGCAGTGTCCTTTTTCCCTCAAGGTCTCAAGTCCAGCAACACAAAAAATCACCCAAAGTCCCAAAAGTCCAACAACCCAAAAGTCTTTGTCCTTGGTCAGTGCAGCCACAGAGTTCAAAAGTTTATCTGCAGAGTTTTACCTCCCAGCCTGGGTGTGGGGAGGTGTGGCGGTAATAAGGGGCACCTTACGTGGTCCAAGACCAATTGCCCCACCTCTCCATGGGGTTCTGATGCAGCCTTCACCGCCAACCACTCCACTCCACCAGCCGTCCTGTGAGCTGCTCCAGCTGTTCCGTGAACTGCTCCGCTCCGCCAGCCACTTCACTCCACCAGCCATCCCATGAGCTACTCCAGTCATCCCGCAAACTGATCTGCCAGCTGTTCAGCAACATATCTTCAGCCCCCACCCAGCACTCAGTGATTTCAGCTCTTAGTAATTTTAGCTCTTTAGTGATTTCAACTTGTAGTAGAGGAGCCTCAGTGCTGGTGCACCATTAGCTCAAGTGAATTCAGCTCAGCAGCCTGTAACTAGACTCCTAATGGAATCAAAATTAGCTCTGATATTCCACAGTGGAGAAAGGAGGTGCAATTGGTGTTTCAGACCCTCAAAGGTGACCCATAGCATCAGGTACAAATACCTGTCCCCAGCCCCTCTCAATTCACTGGGTTTTGGAACCCATGTCCCTTGTCTAGAGAGTGCTACTTAGTTGATGATGAGTCCCTCTGTCATAAAACAGTTTCACTGTCCTTGATTCACATAATCAGAGTAACAACACTTTATTCTTCCTGCCCCAATAACAGAGAAACCATTTGGGCTGCTGTGGGCTCATGCTAGGCAGGGTGGGTGTGCCTATGCAAACAAGATCAGCCCCTGAAGTTCACCACCAGATGTCAGGGTAGAGCCCATCCTGACTCTGCTTACACACGTACCCAGTCAATATGGGGATAATTGAAATCCCCCACTATTACTGAGTTCTTTATTTTGATAATCTCTCTAATCTCCCTTAGCATTTCATTGTCACTATCACTGTCCTGGTCAGATGGTCGATAATAGATCCCTACTGTTATATTCTTGTTAGAGCATGGAATTACTATCCATAGAGATTCTATGGAACATGTGGATTCATTTAAGATTTTTACTTCATTTGATTCTACATTTTCTTTCACATATAGTGCCATAACCCCCCACACACACACACCCACACACACACATGACCTGTTCTGGCCTTTCGATATATTTTGTACCCTGGAATGATTGTGCCCCATTGATTGTCTCCACTACACCAGGTTTCTGTGAAGTCTATTATATCAATATCCTCCTTTAAGACAAGGCACTCTAGTTCACCCATCTTATTATTTAGACTTCTAGCATTTGTGTACAAGCACTTTAAAAACGTGTCACTGTTTATTTGTCTGCCCTTTTCTGATGTGTCAGATTCTTTATGTGAATGTTTCTTGTCTGATGGGGCCCATACTTTATCCTTTTCCATCCATTCCTCCTGACTAGGACCTAGAGAATCTCTATCAATAGACTCTCCGCTAAGAGAAGTCTCTGTCCGATCCACGTGCTCTGCTGCAGCAGTTGGCTTTCCCCCATCTCTTAGTTTAAAAACTGCTCTGCAACCTTTTTAATGTTAAGTGCCAGCAGTATGGACCAACTTTGGTTTAGGTGGAGCCCATCATTCCTGTATAGGCTCCCCCTACCCCAAAAGTTTCCCCAGTTCCTAATAAATCTAAACCCCTCCTCTCTACACCATCGTCTCATCCATGCATTGAGACTCTGAAGTTCTGCCTGCCTACTTGGCCCTGCACGTGGAACAGTCTCTTTCCTAGCAGCCTGAATTTGGCATCCAGGATGTCTCTTCTACCCTTCCCTATGTCATTGGTACCTACATGTACCACGACCACCAGCTCCTCCCCAGCACTACACATAAGTCTATCCAGATGCCTCAAGAGATCCGTAACCTTTGCACCAGAAGGCAAGTCACCATATGGTTCTCCCAATCATCACAAACCTGGCTATCTATGTTTGAATAAAATCCTCCTAGCTTTTATTCTTTATTGATTAACCTTTTATAAACTCATTATAAACTTATCCTTAATTTAACGTATAAGCATTTAATTAATGACATTTACAAATATCTTGATTTAATAATGGAAAAGCCATTTCAAATTAATACTCAATAGTTGACAAATACGCAGCTGTCAGATGTTTGACACCTGGAAGATTTGGGGGGTGGGGGAGCGGGGCAAAAGTGCCTGCTCTGCTCTATGATCCCTCAAGAGTCATGTATTAAAAATGTAAATACTTCAGTTTCCATGGTCAATAATTTCAAATTATAAATAAAACAAATTTAAGCACAGCTATCACTACAGCTCCATCTAGAATGTTTTTAACCATTTTGGATGGAATTGAAACAAATAACGCAGACCATGCTACCCAAGAGATCCATCCATTTTCTACTCCACAATTGTAAAGTGTCACTTTTATGCCACAAATCTATTTCCCACTGACGCGCTTTATGTAAAGCATTTTCTCCAAGGCAACTAGTGTTCTTACGTCCCATGTGTACTTTATGCACTTATTCATGATTCCAAAATTAAACTCTGATGCTGCCAGCAGGTGTACTAAAAGCAGGGTTTTTATTATGCTCCCCCAATTAACCACATACACAACATAAATGTATTAGACCCAGCTGGATTGTTACTATTGTCATTTCAGAGAAAGAAGCAAAATTGTGATGATAATTAGCACATGTAGTACAATGCTTTAAAATCTTTCAGCCATTTAACCTTCTTACTTACATTCACTAATATCTGACTCAGATGAAGCCCAATTAAAGAGCTACTGACTGAGTCCAGTAAGGTACACAATGTAACTGTGTTTGCTGTGTGCAGTTGCGCTTCACATTGAAGCAAATATGATGAATGCCACCAATGTTTCATGGGCCAAATTTTCACGTGGGTGTGTACCAGACCTCCACTTGTATGAGTGTCAAAGTGCATGCAAATATACACATGCCCATTTTTAGCAGGTAGAAGTATTTTATATCCATTTTGCACAGATCTTTCCCTGGCCCACTGACTATTCCAATGTGGATAAATACTTAAACAATCACTGGGTGCATGAGAGAGAGAGAGAGAAAAAATGGGAATGACTCTCTAGTCCAGTGGTTAGGGCCCTCACCACCTTAAGTCTAGTTCCCCTGCTTGAATCACTCTTTCTTTCTCTATCCAGAGTGCAACAGCTTTAACAGGAGAGCCTGAGGGAGCCCCACATCAGAATATTCCATTTTCCACTGGTTAGAGCACTCTCCTGACAGGTTAGAAACTCCTCTTCAAATCCTTTCTCCCTTCTGAAAGAGATGAAGGAACTGTACCTATTTTTCCACATCCCAGCTGAGTGCTCAAACCTATAAGGTGAGCAGCACAACCACCTCCTCAGGCCATTTTGTGTGGAGTGAGGCAGGCATCTAACTCATTCCCTCAAAAAATGCATGACTCCAGGAGGCAGATTCTCATTCATGGATTGCTAAGCTAACACAGGTGCCTCCCGGAAGCCTGGACGTAGGTATCTATCTCTGAGAGAGGTTCAAGGCTAAGCACACACCTCTTTCCTTTCCATCTCCCATTGCCTAGTTTAGACAGGGAGCCACCTACTGTGCTGGCTTTTGTGGATGACATACTTAGGTGCCAGTCTCTCCCCATTCATTGCATCAGGAGCCTAGGCACCTAACTCAGCTTTGTAGATCACGGTGTAATCCCTGTGATTTTCTAGATGCCTAAAAGTTATGTGTTGTGATTCTCACTATTACAATGTGTAAGTCCCTTTGTGGAGCCCACCCTCTCAGTGATGACACAAGTTGTAAGGCAGTGAAGAACCATGACCCAATTCACAAAATACAGAAATCCCTGTTTATTTCCAGAAGGGAATGACAGAATAATTGAAAACACTAAAGACAATCACAACCCTAATTCCAACCCCCTGGAATTTTGGAGGGAAGAAGAAAGAATCAAGTCTTTTGTATTTATCCTTCACAGTAGTGATGTAATGCTTGGTGAGGATTCTGCTACTGGATTTTTATTTTCCTTTTTTCTATTTTTTTAAAGTCTCCAGCAAGAGAGGAGCAACGTATCACACTGCCAGACTTAGCAAGCAGAAGTTGCAGTACAATACACCAGAGTGACAGTTAATTAGGAGCCATATATTGAAATCTGCCTTAATACCATGCTATGAAGACTATCTTCTGTGTGCAAATTGGCTTAATTAGTGCCACAGTCTTAACTGATTATGAAGGACAATAACAATAAATGAGTGTAGGTTTACCTACAGAATAACAGCAAATCATAATTAAAACAAACTTCCCTGAGTGAGAGAAACGTAGAGAAAGATATTGCCTTTAAAACACTTGCATTGTAAACCAGGACTGCATGTCATCCCTTGTCAATAATTTGCCTTATTCTCTCTTCTCTGTGCACCACCTTTGTTCTTATAAAACACTGCAGAGAGTTTATGATGGGATGCACAAACATCTGGTGCTTGGCTGGCTGGTTCTGGCTTGCATGCTAAGGGTCTAACTGATTGCCATATGTGGAGTTGGGAAACACTTTTCCACCAGGTCAGATTGGCAGGGACCTTGGGGATTTTTCCACCTTCCTCTGCAGCATGGGGTGGGAGTCACTTGCCAGGATCATCTGGGTATATCTCACTTAATCAAATTCCCTGCAATAGCCCTGCAGGGGCCTGGGCTATTGATGCACCTTGGTCCCTCCAGTTCTCCACCTGTGGCACATAATATTTTAGTCTCCTGAGAGATGTAAAACCTTGATCTAAATTAACTCAGCATGAGGGTGCTGATGGTGTTGGTGGCCTGTGACATATAGGAGATCAGGGCTGCAATAAACTGGGCCAGAAGGGGTTAATGAGATTTTGTGGACTCAAACAGCCTCACCCTGCTATACCTGCAGAAATTGTCAAGCCTGGAGGGAGGAGGTAAAAGGGCTGAACGTGAGTCAGGTGGGGGTTGTCCCGGAAGGAAAGTAGATGGCTAGTTCTCACTCAATAAGCATCAGCTGAGTTGGATGTTTAGCCCACAGAGCCTTGCTCAGTGAAAGTAAGACCTGTAATAGGGAACCTAAGGCAGCTGTGAAGGAAAGCTAGGGAAGGGAGTCTGCTCAGGGCTTTCTGTGCTGGCAGAGAAGCCTTCAGGGAGATTCCTGTAAGGTGTAGAACTGCCCTGTGTGGGGAGTGGGAAAAAAACCTCTCCTGCTGCAGAACTAGCTGGGTGGCCAAAAGTGCTAAGGAGCTTTGCTATGGACCTGTACAAAAGGTCTAGAGAGAGTGATACTAATACACAGTGAGTCTGGGGAAGAGTCTTTAAGAAAGACTGAATACAGGGCAAGGTACAAAGTGATCCAGGGAGGCAGCAAGGGGTCTTTGGAGACAAGCCTTGAGTGCTTATTAAAGGATCCCTGAGCTGGAACCCAGTGGAGGGGATGTGTCTGGGTTCTCCTACTAGGCTGCTAGAGCAGAAATACTGTGACTAGGAGTAAGGACTACTGGAACTCACCCTTCTCCCCACCCGCAAATATCAGGGGTAAGGATTAGGGAGTCTGGAGTTGTATCAAAGGCCCAAAGGGAAGTCAATGGATTATTATTTGTTGGACTAATAAATTACTCTGGAAGGGGTGGGACTATGTGTCACCTAGCTGGAGGATCAAGTTGCAAGAAGCTGACCGCTACAGGCTCACAGCAGCTGTCAACAGGGAGTGCCAAAGACCGAGAGACTGCTCTCCAATGCCCAGCCACAAGAGGTGCACTTGCTGGTAAGTTCTATGCCTAAAGAATTTTTTAATAACTATGGACCAACTACAGTTTATCTGCAGGGAGGAAAAAGAGAGAAATTGTGTGTTTGAATAAACTTGCATGAGGGAAAAGTTTGTCACCTTAGGTTTGATACCCCACTGTCTTACACTAGTTGTATCTTCACTGAGACCATGGAGTAATATGGAAAGTGTCCTAGAGGTTTTTTTGTTTTGTTTTTGTTATAAAGATCAATACTAAGGGGAAACTGTAATTCCATATTGGAAATGGTGGTGTGTAAAAATAGAGTGTACTAAATGATCTAAGTCCAGTTAGAACATCCCCACTTATCTATAAGGTGATTAGCTCACTAAAGAGAGACATGTCTGCAGTCTGTTATCTACTTAGAGCCAGATTCTGGCTCCCTTGCTCATATGGAGAAGCACCTTACCATCCAACTAGTCCCATTAATTTCAACAAGACTAAACACAGAGTGGTGGTGGCAAGATCTGGCTGTTGTCCTCTTTAAATGCCACTTCTCATACTAATATTGGTAACAAAAGGTTAGGTTTTGATACCCCTACTTGTACTGAGTAGCACTTTACACTACAAGTAATCCTATGACTTCAGTGGGACTACTTGCACCATAAGGTACTAGTTAATGAGTAAGGTTATCTGAACCTGGCTTGTAATAAAAAGGACTAATTGTAGAGGTAGCATATGTCACACCTCAGAAGGAAATGTGACACTACCATGTGCAGACATACCTGAGGTAGCTTAGATCTAAATATTCATGAGTGGTTTGGTTTGCTTTGCTCCGCTTCCCCACAACTGGGAAAAAGCTATTGCTATAGAATTTCACATTGTGCCAATAATCTGACTAGTTCTAATCTTTGGAATAACACCAACATGGTTTTCTTGAACCAGCCTCATTATGACAAATTGGGGAAAGAGACTTTTGGTGAATCAGTTCGATCAGAGATGAAAATGCTCAGGCCGTGGACCCTTAATAGGTCCCTCCATGGATTACATTACAGAGGAGTTTGAGGAATGTCAACTTCATTGTTTTTGGCAGGCCAAGTTCAAAGCACAAATATTGCACCTAAGGTCCCTTCCTGTCTCTAGTTTTTTCAAGTAGAGGGGTAGCTGGGGTTTTGTATTGCAGCTTTATTGTAAATCAAGAGAAGTATTAAGAATTTAAGAAATATGTTTGGCTACCATTTGACTATTCCTTTTTTGTGGCTACTGTTTGCAGAACCCTTTTGTGTTTCTTGACTGTGAGCTCATTACTGTGTGTGTTTTTGGATGAAATATTTAGGTAAGGCATAATGTTGCAACTGAGAAGTATCAAGTATTTAACAGCAGAGAGTTGAGTGGAGAGAAGAAAGTGTTTGGATCAAAAATTTAATCCCAGTGATGTTGCGAAACTTAAGCAAGAATCAGGCTAGAGATAATGAGGTTAGTTCAATCAGGGAGGATGAGGTCCTCTTCTAGCAGTTAAGGTGGGTGAGGTAAACACTCATCAGACCTCATCTCTCTAATGGATAATATCTTTTACTGGACCAACTTCAGTTGGTCAGAGATGCAAGCTTCTGAGTTTACAGAGCTCTTCTTCGGGTCTTCAGGAAACAGAAGGTGATCCAGTAAAAGATCTCACCCATCTTGTTTCTCTAATATCCTGGGACAGACACAGCTACCACACTGCACACAACAATGTTCATCCATTAGTCAATCATGAGGTATTTATTATTTGTAACTCTTTGATTAATCAGTTCTCAGCTGGTAACATGCTCAATTTTCTACAAGGCACACCATGCAAAGATTGAGTCCCTGCACCAAAAAAAAAAACGTAGGCCCAGATCCTCCAAGGTAATTAGGTTCCTAACTTTCATTGAAATCAATGGGAGTTAGATGCCTAAATAACTGGTGGCTCGGGACCCTATAGTCTAAGCAAGAGAGAGTATATCGGGAAAGACACACTGTGATGCCCAGAGAAGAATAACTTGGAGGTTTGAAATATTTTTATAATTATTAGGATTGACTTTTCCTGTAATTATGAAAAGGTGAGGTGTTAAATCCTCTTTAAGGGGAAAAAAGGATGGACTGACATTGAGAGGGAATGCCCTACATGGGACTGTGGAGAGAAAAGATGTGAGTGAAGAAGCAGCAAACAAATGAGACATTGGTTCTGATATCAATGCAGTTTTGTTCATATAAATGGCTCTGTATCTCAATTTTTGTGCAGATACCTACATCTGCTGTGTGGTTTGTGTGGTTTTTTTTTTTCCCTGGCAGGTTCTGCTTCTGCCCTCTCCCACTCCTCAAGAGATCTGTCACTGCTTCATAACATCTTTCCCCATATCCTTTCTCTGGGTTAAATCACCCACTCATACAACTATCATCTCTATGCTGATGACTCTCATTTACCTTTCCACTCTGCCCTGTCTCCATCCAATCCCTATCTATCTCAGCCTATGTCTAAGATATTTCCTCCTGAAAACTCATTGTCAGCTGATTAATACGTCCAAAATGGAATTTTGTTTTTCCTGCCAATATTAACGTGGTGCTGTTGTCGCCCATCATTCAGGACTGTAACTGGGGTCCTCTTTGACTCCAGCCGCTTCCTCCCCACACACCTCAATGACATGTCCAAATCCTGCTGTTTTTTTTCTACATAAGTTCAGACCTTTTGAATTGTTCTGTGTCTGTCCTCACAGCTAAAACTCACTCAGGCTCTCATCTCCTGTTTGATTATTGTAATATCCTTCTTTCTGACACCCACATCATTCCTCTCAGCGTGATACAAAATGCAAGCACAAAAATCATCTTCCTATTTTATCAATCTGACCCCCTAACCCTCTTCTTCCATACCACTCCCCAGAGTGGTTCTCCAATTCTCCTCTGCACCAAGTTTAATGAGAGATGAATTCAAGAGGTTGAGTTGGGTGAGTCCAATGAATTTTAAAATGTAGACTAGGATGCATTGGGGGGGATGAATGAAAAGCTGTGGTGATGGTGTTTAAATACTGGTTTCTTGGAGTGAAGAGTAGTCTTGCCTCATTCTGTACACCTAATCCCTACTAAAATCCAAGGAAGGCAATTATATTTCCTCTCCCTGCTAGAATCCTACCTCTATAATTGTGAACCAGCAGAACCTCAGAAATGACTAAACAGAAACAGCACTAGAGAAGCTGAGCAAAAGAAAGTAAATTCAGTGTAATCATTGTGGGTTACTAGACAGGGCAATTAAACTCTGTAGCAAGAGGTTGATGGTTATTGTTCTTATACAAATATGTGCATTTTTCTCACATTAAATGTTTGTATCAGGCTCCACAGGTAAAGACTGTCTGGGGTTTTTAGCTCCATAAATATTTAAACGCATAAACTTTAGATAACCTATGAATAAAATATACTGTTTAAGATATTGGCTTCCACCACAAAGTAGTATTAAAAATGTATGCCCGTGAGGGGGGTTCTTTGACCTTTTGGTGGAATGGCTAGTAGTGTTATGATACAAACCAGTCACGGTCAGGAAGAACAATAATGACTTCTTTTATTCAAATAGCTGTCATGTGTTGTTAAACACTCTATGCAGCCTGTAAAAGATATTAGAATGCTGCCTACATTTCTTGTCAATGGAAGAGTGAGTGGCTTTTGAATGTGAACACCAGCAGGCCCCGTGTGAATCCTGATGTGACAAGTCAATAGGTAGGTTATACACTCGTTCTCTATAGCACTCTCTAGAGAGAGAGAGAGAGACTGGAATTTTTACAAACTCTCCACAATTAACGCTCAAATGCATCCTCATACTTGGAACTACCCTTGGTGTCATGCCACTCCCAGTTAGAATATGATTACATGGTGTTTTGAAAAGCTTAAAGAGTAATCTGTGCTTCTTGCTTCTGCAAAGCCGTTTTAGTCAGCAGGCTAAAAAGAACCCTATGGTACAATAGTTGCCATTTAACTCTGCATTTTCTAACAGTTATCACAACATGGTAACTAAGCTGCTACAATTATTTCATAGTCTAAGTACAAGAGTGGGTAGAGCTGGGTGACATTTTTCAGCAGAAACTCTTTTTTGCCCCCCCAAAAAGACATTTTTGTGCCGTCCTCACAATTTGAGTTGATTTTGCCAAATTATTTAGGTCAGAGATGGAGAGGAAGCCAACATTCAGAAGTCAACATTTTACCACGTATTTACTCCTGGAGTTTCAAAGTAGGAATTACTTTTACCACATAAACTTTACCTTAGTTAACTTTAAAAAAAAAATACCCAGTGCTTGAAGGGTAAACTTGAACTGTAGCTAAGAGGCACTTCTAATTTAAAAAAAATTATTTAAGTTTCGGCTGATTTCTATAGGACAAACTTCAATGTCACTTTTTTTTTTAGTACAGTATTTCTCATTCTTTCCCACACCACCGCTCCCGTTTGTATAGGCTGGGACCTTTCTCCCATTTAGCAATATGGAAAGGGCAGGATGGGTCACAGCCCATGTCTCCTCTTCAGTCCTTGTAATTTGTGGACCCATGCCTGCATCTCATTTTCCTTTTACTGTAGTTTATTTCTCCTTTACAACTGGCCAACAATCAATTTTCTGTGATAGCCATTATAATGTACAATGCTGTCTCTTGTGCTATCTCAACCCCCTAGACATCAGTGCACACGATATGTAAATCAATTCTATGAATATTGTTTGTTGAGGACACACTGTACAATTGAAAACTGAAAGTGCCTATTGTGAGCTGGTGAAAATGCTTGCTTTTTTGGAAAGTGTGCTTTTTTATTATAATTACTGCATACTGCCACAATATGTTCACTCTGGCGAAAAGGGAGAGAGGATTTAAAAATATGCAACGTTATCCTTGTTGAGTTCCACAGCAATTCTGCTGTCCTTGTTTAGGCAAATCTCCCATGGATGCCAACTGGGG
The DNA here is from genome assembly GCF_020497125.1 of Mauremys mutica. Taxonomy (NCBI): domain Eukaryota; kingdom Metazoa; phylum Chordata; order Testudines; family Geoemydidae; genus Mauremys; species Mauremys mutica. The sequence continues at coordinate 107,339,074 of NC_059072.1, forward strand.
CATTTTGCCTGGATGAGGAATACAGGGCCTAAGGCACTGCAACCATGTGTGACAGAGGTATTTAAAAGGACTTTGAGTCAGATTTTTTTAAAATATTTAAATTCCTAAAGATGCAGACAGGCACTTTTGAGTATCCTTTTAGGTGCCTAACTCCCACTGAAATCAATACCTTTGTGAACCTAGCCCTAGATTGTCAAGGGATGTAGGGAAGGATCCACAAAATAACTTGGGTGTCTAAATCCCAATTTCCACTCCACTGTGGTCCCCAGAACTCCCACTGAACCCTGTAAGTGCCTAACTCAACATCTAACTTTTGCAGTAAAAGTTCCCTAGGTACCCAGAGGCAGGAACATGGGCATGCACACTGCTACCTCCCTGTATGTGTTCAGACATCTAAGCCCTGGAGTGACCCACCAACCAAGGGAAGATAGGTACTCAGCTGCCTAAGTCATGTACTGAATAGGCCCCCTCTCAGCACTCCTACAGGGGACCAATTCCATGATTTGTGGACTTGAATAACTCAGACATAGGTTAGGGGTTTGTTACAGGAGTGGGTGGGTGAGATTCTGTGGCCTGCGTTGTGCAGGAGGTCAGACTAGATGATCATAATGGTCCCTTCTGACCTTAAAGTCTATGAGTCTGAGTCTGAGATCCAGTCCTATTCAAAATCTGAGTGAGGAGGAGCTGGAGGTGGTGCTACCCACTTGATAACTTTTAGCCAGTGATTAGAGCATTTTCCTGAGAAGTGGGAGACCCAGGTTCAATTTCCTACCCCTGCCAGAGAAAGAGAATGCTCTAACTACTGAGGTATGGGACATTCTGATGTGGAGGGGCTCCCTTAATCTGTCCTGTTGAAACTGTTCCACTGTGGATAAATGAGTGGTTGGAGCAGGGGGACTAAACCCAGGGTCTCCCACCTTCCGGGTGGGCGCACTAACCACTGGACTTCAGAATCACTTCCATTCTTGTGCGTGGTCCTTTTTCTCTCATGTCCAACGACTGTTGGAGTATTTATCCACAGTGAAATGTTGTGGTCAACCTGAATCGGCATTTGTCAGCAAAACAAAAAGAAGTTTCAGCGCTATTCACTCCCTTCTACATACAAAGGCTTAGCAGGATAGGGCCCTTAGTCAGGAAGGGGATGTTTATAAACCTTTTCTTTACACTGTTTCAGTGCCATGGTTAGGTTTCTTCACTGACTGAATTCTGGACATAAAACATATACATGCTGCGAATCAAGTTTTAGGCAAGATTTAGTTGGAAAACTAGATTCTCCCTCTTCTTCCCACCCCCCATTCTCTTTTCAAAGCTCACTTTGAACTCCACTTCTAAACATTAAACTTTTTCTTATGCTGGTATTGCTGAGTAAAACTTTCATGTTTCTTCTCTGAGTATCTTAAATACGTGACACCACAGGTTTTTCCCAAGTTTGACCAACTGTAAAACTAGTACCTAGTGAGCCACAAACAGTTACTGTGAAACTAATCATGTGTTTTCACCCATCTGCTCCATGCCATATTTCCATTATTTTTGTCAACTTTACAACAAAAGCACTTTTCTCTTCTCAATAGTCTTTCCGGGAAGGAAAGGGAAAACTAAGTGTTTGGTTGTTAGCATAAGACCAATAGGGAATGGGATTTTTGGTTCTGGATGTCAGCAGTAATATTTTGTTGCAACAATCTCCCTATCTGGTCAGGATTCATACAGTAGGGGTCTAGTTCACAGCCAGTTTAAATCCATGAAAGGATCCCCATTGAATTCAATGGGCTTTGGATTTAGACTTCTATGCATAATTGGATGTAACACTACTATGCTTCTCCTTTTATGGTTTCACGCTATTGCATTATTTTACTGTGTGAGGTTGTTTGACCTGTTTTACAGGAGGTCAGACTAGACTGGTGTTTCTGTACCAGTGGGTCATGACCTCCTGGGTGTGGGGGGAAGTCAGAAAAGGCAATCATAGAAGATTAGGGTTGGAAGGGACCTCAGAAGGTCATCTAGTCCACCCCCTTGCTCAAAGCGAGACCAATCCTCAGATTTTTTTTAGCCCAGTTTCCTAAATGGCTCCTTCAAGGATTGAACTCACAATGCTGGGTTTAGCAGGCCAATGCTCAAACCACTGAGCTATGCCTCCCCCCCAGTGAAGGAGGTTGTGAGGCAGTGAAAACTTTATTATAATCTAAAGCAAAAGAATACATCCACAATAACCAAAACACCACTTCCCAAACACCCTTACTCTTCAAGGTCAAGTAGTCTCTGAACCTCTCTAAACACGCACACTAATTTCACAGGCTTATTGTTGGATTTTGTTTACTCTTCTATCACAATTGTAAGGCGATTGTGAGAATTTTTGACTTTGAATAAGAGGTCAACAACCTGAAAAGATTGAGAAGCACTGGCATAGATTATCATAATGGTCTTCTCTGGCCTTCAGATCTGAGTCTTTTGTGCTTTTAAAAAATTTATATCTTTAAATGGTTTATAAATATACCCAACCACACAACAATTCAAAAGGTAATATTGAAATTAGATATAATGAACAAATGTAATGTATGGAAAATTTGAAAAACTATTAGAACATGGAGTAAAGTCTTTCCATATCCTATAATCTATTGATGATGATTAGAAATTTTAACTGACTCTGATACAGGTATATTGTCTCCATCTAGGTATCATGAAAGATTATTAGAATTTGTATCTCTATCTAAGCAAATATTTTGAAGTAAACAAAGATTGGAATGTTGTGAGGTCAACAGACCCATCAGTGCTTGGGAAATTTGCTTTATTCAGTTCATACATGTTTCATGAGTGAATATATTACATTTGTATGAAACACTGATAAAGCCTATATTTACAGCATCGTGAATAATAGCATCAATAACTACCCTATGAAAAAGCATGGGCTATATCAGAAGTGCCCAAATGAGTTATGAATGCAAGTCCCACTTACTTTAAATGGGATCTGTGCTCCTAAAACTGAGGCTTTTTGAAAATTCCACCATGTATTTTTAGTATGACTAACATTACAATAGAAGCCTAGTCATAGGGTGTGCTACTATATTTCATAAGAGTTGTCCTCTGCAAATCAACTCATGAGGTTTGGTTGGTTGTTTTTTGCTTGTTTTTTTTAAAGTGCAAGTTATGGGTATTAATCCCATACCTCAAAACTCAAATTTATTCCTGTGTATGTATAGAGCAGAGGTGGGCAAACTGGGGCCCGCGGGCCATATCCGGCCCACGTGACCCTCCTGCCCGGCCCCTGACTTCCTGCCCCAGGAGGCTAGCTCCCGGCTCTTCCCCTGCTGTTCCCCCTCCCCCGCAGCCTCAGCCCACTCCACCAGCGCAATGCTCTGGGCGGTGGGGCTGTGAGCTCCTGGGCCAGGGCAGTGCAACTGCAGAGCCGCAGTCTGACCCAGTGCTCTGTGCTGCACGGTGGCGTGGCTGGCTCCAGCTGGGCAGCACAGCTGCAGCGCCGCCAGCCACCGGTGCCCCAGGCAGTACAGTAAGGGGGCAGGGAGCATGGGGGGCTGGATAGAGGGCAGGGGAGTTCGGGATGGTGGTCAAGGGGTGGGGGTGTGGATAGGGGTTGGGGCAGTCAGACGCAGGGAACAGGGGGGTTGAATGGGTTCAGGGGTCTGAGGTGGCAGTCAGGAAGGAGGGGGGTTGGATGGAGTGACGGGGCAGTCGGGTGCAGGAGTTGCGGGGGTGGTCAGGGACAGGGAGAAGGGGTGGTTGGGTGGGGTAGGGGTCCTGGGGGGGCCATCGGGGGTGAGAAGCAAGAGGGGTCAGATGGGGGGGCAGGGCAGGGCCACACTTGGCTGTTTGGGGAGGCACAGCCTCCGCTAACTGGCCCTCCATAGAATTTTGGAAACCCGATGCGGCCCTCAGGCCCGCCCCTAATATAGAGCAGTGCCAGGATCTACCATGTGCAATTGGCACAATTATATGCCTGCTTAAGCAATGCCTTAGTATCTAATTTTGATATCCATGTATTAAGGGTGGCAAAACAGGGCTCTGCATGAGTTAATTTGTTTGCTTTAGGCATCCTCACCTACGCTTTCTGTCATCTTCTAAAAACAAACATTTTAACTATTGCTAGGAAAGTGTGAGTCAATACCTCTCGGTATAGTAAGGCTCTTCCAAAAATAACAATGCCACAGTATCAAGCGGCATCCTAAATATATGCTCAGATTACTGGTATTATAGTAGGCAACTCAGTTGCAGCCTTTTTTAACTAAAATAAAACATCTGAGCTATTTGGGGTATATTTTTCTCAGGCCCGTTATTAGCTTTACAGACAGGGATTTGAAATGTCTAGTTCTAGAAATAGAGGCTGGTAAGACCTGGTGTGTAGGAGGTTGAACTCTATTAAAACTGAGGCTGATCCCTACTGAACAAGAGAAATTGGTAGCAGATGTCTAATTATGGCTTTAATGGCACACAGACTTCTTGGTGATGGATGTGGATAGAAGCCCAATCAGGCTTTTCAGGAGTGAAGACTCCAGATGAAATCCTGACCCCACTGAAGTAAATAGGAGTTATTATTGAAATCTATGGAAAACTCCCTATACTGCACTTTTCCTCAGTAGATCTCAAAATGCTTAACAAAGCAAGCAGATATCATGACCCTCATTTTAGAAATGATGATACTGAGGCTTTGGGAAGCAAAGTGACTTGCCCAAGGTCACCCAGCAGGCCAATGGCCAAGCCGGGACTAGAAGCCAGGTCTCCTGAATCCAAGTCTAGTACTCTGCCCACTAGGCTACATTCTCAAATTTTGCCCAGCCTGATTGTCATATGAATAAACCTGAATGAAAATTGTTGACCTTTGCTCCCTGACCTGATCTTGGCAACCTTCATTCAGTGCAAGGTTTCATGAGACTGCATCAAAGCGCTCAAACATTTTAGCATGTAAGTGAATATAAAATGTATTGATATGACAGGCTGCATAATATGCTTGAGGCCTATTGAGAGCTAGCAGTAGGCAGCTATGAATTAGTTTGCACATTGTATTAAGGGGATATATTTCTGACTTGGGTATAATTTATATGCTTGGAGCAATCAATGCTTATAGGAATTTTAAATGAAGATGTATTGCAAGCAGAAGACCCCAAAATTTAAGTATACTGGGCTTTGCTATAGGTATTAGGATGTAAGAGTTAGCCTAAGGCCTAGCTGTCAGCATAAGAGAGCATACACACTTAAACTGAGAAATCTAGCAGTGTGTGTGCTTTGGAATAAACAAATAACACAACATAGTTGCATAAAAAAGTTTAAAGGAGAAGATATTTGAGTGCTTTTTCCAATAAGGTAACGATGGAGCTAACTGCATTAACATAACAAAACTATTAGCAAATTCATTGATGCAAAGAGAGTGTTTAATGGTCGGGAAGTTGAATCATGGTTAGCCAGACTATCACATATGGGCTAGGGATTGGAACCGTATCAGATACGGTCTGAGCAATGTGTGAGTAAAATGGAAAAAGGTAAGAAAGGTGTGGTTATCCTACTTGTTGTTGGACTACATTGGGGTCTACAGTTGGTGTAAAGTTCATCATGATATCCCACTTAATGTACTCCACTGGCTGTTTTCTTCTGTCTTTTGTTTTCCACCATTTTCAGGATACTGAGTTGTTCTCATTTGTATCTACCCACTGTGGTATTACATTGAGCTGTTTGTTCATTTTAGATTTTAGTAAAGCTTTTATCTATCTACTAGCATCTCGTCAATCCCCTTCTTAAATTATATTTACGTAGCCATCAGGGTAAAGCACCTGGATCAGTGACTTGAGCAATTTGCATCCCATATTGACACTAGACTACAAAATGAAAGATATGTACTTAGGCCCAAGGGTGTGCATATGTTTTGTTTTTTTTTTTAGTTCTTTGCCTCTGACAGCCAGCCAGCTAGGGAATAAAGGTTGCTCAAGTAGCACAAGTATGTCGAGTTTTTGGGCCGATAGCTCCATTATAAACTGCAGCTGGGCAAAGGAGAGGGCCGTACTGAGCTGGTGCTTTCATTTAGAAAGCAGGGATGAGTATGGGGTCTGATCCAAACAGCCATGAAAGTTAATAGAAGTACTCCCATTGACATCAATGGGCTTTGAATCAGACCCACTGGAATAGCAGTAACAATAGGATTTTTTTCCCTTTTTAGATCTTATTTCCAGATTAGTGGGATCATCTCTCTGCCATAAGGAGAGACATTAAAAAGTCAGAAGAAAATAAACTTGAGAAAGCAACTGAATAGAATAGAAGTGGTAAATAAAAGACTTGAAATGGATACATATGGTATAATCCTGACCCCACTGAAGACAGTAGCCAAACTCCCATTGATTTCAATTGACTGGTTTCATCCCTACGAACCTGACTCAGTAGAAACTTTTCAAATGAGAAATTTTATTGTCAAAAATTTTTTTTCTTAAACCAATTTTTTTCACACAAATTGGTGACAATTTTTCTTTTTATTTATTTATTTTATTTTGCCAAAAAGAGAACTGGAAACATTTTCAAATTGTTATTGAAACCTAAAAAAAATGTTCTTTATACATTTTTTTAATAAAGATTTTTCAAATAACCAAAAGAGGTCAGTTTTGAACCTTTGTGAAATAAAAATGTCCATATAAGCACTTCTCTTCTCTCCCCCCCCCCTATTTTTTTACTATCTTTACTACTAGCACTAAACTGTGTTCTTTTTGTTAACTAAGGGATTTATATACAAAATTTATTTTTCAAGATATTTTTGGACTTCTAGAAAAGACTGACAAAGTGCATCCTGTTCCCTTATGAACAGGACAGATTTTTTTTTTTCTTAAACGGGGGGGAGGAAAAAATGTGATTGTATTTCCACATACATAAATGGGTTCAACTGTCCTTCTAAAAACCCCATATTTCTAGTGATCTCTAAATCTCTTCTCACACAAAAAGTGTCCTTTCCATGTAGTTTTGTTTAGGTTAGCAACTGACAGCTTTATCATCCATTTTGTCTTTAAAATATGTTAGAAAAATGATACTCTCCAGTATATGCAAAAAACATCCTGAAGTTCTCTGGGTGTTGTAGGAGCAAATCTAGAGCATGACCCTGGGATGCAGGATTCCTCAATTCTTTCCTGTTTTAAATATATTAAGTACAAAGAATTAAAATAATCCAGTGCTGAATAACAGTAATGTTCTTGGGAAATATTTCCTGGTTCCAAGTAAACATTCTGGAAAGTCTTAGCTACTAAAACTTGTTCTCTCCTTTTCCCTTCAAAAGCAGTGTAGTACAGTGGACGGGAGACTAGACTAGGTGTTGAGACTGGCTCTGTGTGACCATTTGCAAGTCACTTTGCTGCTCAGTGACTCAATTTCCCCAGCTGTAAAATGGGAATTATATCTTCCTTTGTAAAGCATTACATGACTGAATGAGAAATGGGCAAAATAAATAAAGAATTTTTCTCATAGGCTAAAAATTTCCCTCAATACTTTGCCCATGTATATTTTCATGTCCTCTTTTCCTTCATCCCTTACATTCCTCAAGAAAAAATTCACTGTTTTTTATCTTACTGAAGAGAAATTACATTTTCTTTCCCTTTATTTTACTACCCTATTTTACCCACTAAGTTTTCACTGTTTCTTTAGGGGAAAAAAAATTCATACTTTTTCCTATTTCCTACAAGTTTAAAAAAAAAATCTTCAAAAATATTTTTCTTTCCCAAATAAGGGTCCAACCCAGCTCCCACTGCAGTCAATAGGAAGATTTCCACTGACTTCAATGAAATGTGTTGAATGTGCATGAAAGGGACTAACTTGTGTTACCATTTACACCAGCATACCTCCACTGCCATCTGTCCAGATTTGTCATTGTAGCTGAGAGCATATCTTAGCGCATCATAGCATGTATCTACTCTGCAAATCAATCACCACCTTCTCCTTTTTCTCTGTTTTGGGATATTATATATTTTCAATTATTTATATTTGTTCTGGTTTAATCCCTGACCTTTTCCTTTTCATTCTATTATTTTCAACTTTCCTTTTCTCTCAACCTTCTCTGCAACCAAAAAAAGTGCATTCTACTTAGTTTGAATATAGAAATTTTCTTTATTTGTAATCTGGTTAGATTATACGTTATTTCAGTGTTCCCTTTTGTCTCATCACTGTTAATGATTCAGTTTACTTTCTCATGGACACAGGGAAGTGCTCCTTCAAAGCATTAGCAGAGACCTTTTGTTTTAGCTCAGCAAGGTTACTATTATAGAATCTAAATTTGGTTTGGTCACTAGCTTTCAGCATTGTATGTGAAAGTGTTGATGCTGCTATAGTACAAAAGGTCAACTGTAGCCTATAAAAGGAAAAGCTAATATAACCAAGTAATGTACAATATACATTTGTGCTCTCCTGTTGCTCATTGGTATTATTAAAGGCACAAGAGACTAATAAACTTTGATTAAAAAGTAATATGTAGGCTGGCCCATTTGCTCAGGGGTTAGTACATGCATGGGACTCCTGGGGTTATGGTTAGTACATGTTGTGTGAGGCTCCAGGATTCAAGGAGAGTAGCAGGTAGGCTCATCTGCATGGCACCTGTAAATTTGAAATGTAAGGCGTTAAGCCTCCAGTGGTGAAGGAGCGTTTGCATTACTTCGGCAATAAGGGGGAGGATTCCCATTGACTTCCATGTGCTTTGGATCAGGCCATATGTGTTCTCACTGGCTTCCTTCTCTGGAATGTGATCCCTGGCTTAGTTTCCCACTTCCATTCAACAATCTGACTGTGAAGCAGACATGCCACATCTGTGGAAAAACCACAGATATTGGGCTTGTTTTTGGCTTAATGGGCTTGTGAGTTGCTTGCTGGCTAGTTTTTGGCTTGTAGCTTGATGCTTCTTTTTTTTGATAGTCTCCCAGCAAGGGGGGGCAAGCAGGGACAAGCGGGAGCAAGTGGAGGAGAGAGTCAGGGGTGCACAGCAGGCCCATCCCAGTCCCAGACTGCATGCCAGGGGGATCTAGTCACAGAGTGGTCGGGTTCTTAGGTATTGGCTTGTTTTGGCCTTGTTTGAAATGGGATTAGCTTATTGTGAAAATTAGGGTGCTTATTTACCATGTGAATGCTGGCAACTGTGCTGTGAACGGCGATTTGGGGGAGATGTGGGTACAGTCAAGAGAAAACAAATGAAAAGTGTGGTTATTCCCTCTTTCTTCTTCCAAGTACAGCTTCATCTATCTCTTCCCCCTTTCTAGAGAGCTTTTTTTCCCTGTTTCCTCCACTGTAAACAATCTTAAAAACCATTTATTTTAATTTGTTTAGTGGACAATTAGGGCTCACTGGTCATGAGATGGGCCTTGCCATTTTTTTCTCAGCACGTGATGAAAATATTACCTACACGTCTATCCAGCCCCAAATTGCCTGTGGCCGGCCGCCGTTAAAGGCATTCTTGAGCATCTCCTGGTCATCTATGCCTTTCTACTTTTCAAGGGTGGAATCAGAGGCAGTGCACCATCTGAATGATCTATTTAAGAAAAAGTCAAGGTGAGTGAGGTAATATCTTTTAATGGACCACATTCTGTAGGTGGAGGGAAAGACCTGAAGAAAAACTTTATGAAGTTTGAAAGTTTGACTCCTCCACCAACAGAAGATGGTCCAATAAAAGATATTACCTCACCCACCTTGTGTCTCATATATCCTGGGACCCACATGACTTCAACACTGCAAACATACTTAAGAAAAGACCACAGAATGATTCAGGAAATCAGGGACGTGAATGCCATCTCCGCTAAACCTGGGGGAAATAACCAACCGGGAACTTTAATTTGGAATAAAATTACACAGCATTTTTAAATGCATAATTTAATAAGTCCTTTCTTATGAAGTCATTAAAAAAAATTCTCACAAGTACACTGAGTATAAGTATTACTGAAATAGTTCATAAAGGTAAAGCAGTGGAAATAACTTAGCTGGATTTCATTAAAGTTTTTGATACTGTACCTTGCAAAAAGATGATCTGAAGCTCTTTTTAAAAAGAAAAACATCTTAGAGAAGGAAGAACTCTTAGTAGTTTTAGGGGAATTGGGTAGCAGAATTGGAGGATATGGCAGGGTAGGTGAGATGATAGAATTACTTTCTAGTGGGGAAAATAATGAACAACTTTTTCCACAATTGTTAGTTACTAAAGTGGGATTTCATAAGAACCACTGGTGTAAATGTAAACCAACATCACTCCAATGACTTTAATGAGGTTACACAGATATACACCAACTGCAGATCTGTCCCTGTATGCTCTTTGGAGGAGGGAACTGAGGTTTATTCTTTATTGATGACTTTTGAGTTACTTAAATCTCAATACATACATTAACTTCATTGTGAAATATATTTTAAATGTAACATCAACAGCATATTCTACACCTCCTGATACAGATAGTTTCAAGATGGCTAAGCTATAATGCAAACTAAATCAGTCTCTCTTCTCTAACTCCTGCAGAAAAGCCCATCAGCCCCCTCCCTACTCACAAATTCTGGCTGTTTATAGACCTTGGTGGTGAATGAATTCTGAAGTCAAGGGCCATGTCAGCAGTTCTCACTCTTGTGTCTAGGGGGCTCCAGCTGGGGCTCCCCAGCTGATCTTAAGTTTGACAGTATAGCATGGGGAGTGAGGTGGGATGCTCCCAAGACATTTAGGATGCCATAAGTCAATGGTCAGCCAGCGGAGACCATGGAGAACTAGCATCATGTGCTCCCAACAGGATACTCTGCTCAACAAATGAGCTAGTGTAGAATGCAGCAGTTCAACGTCAGCTGCCAGGTAGATTTAAGATGTAGCCCCATGTACAGCACATTGCAATAGTCCAGTCTAGCACTGATAAGTGTCCTCTACATTTTAAGAGGGAAAAGATATGATCTCCTTGTTATATACTGATTGGGGGGAGGGGAAATAGCCAGGGTCACTGTTACTACTTGATCATCCAGAAGCAAGTTTGGGAATCTAACCAGACCTCCAGCATTAATGGTTGAGCACCAGGGGTTGTCATATAATCACAAGCAAAGCCTCAGTCTGTATCCCTCATCTCCCCATACTCACCTCTTTTTCTTTTCAGGTTCAGGCTCTCAACCAACTTGCTTTCACTTATGCCCCATTCTCACCCAGAGACTGGTAAAGAGACTTGATTGCATGACACAGAGAAACAAAGCTGGGTGTCAACAGCATGCAGGAAATCTTTTACCCGTATCTTCTCCTATACACACTTAACAGGAGTGGATATTGCCCTATAGAACTCTAGGTGCAAGAACAATTATTGTGAACTGCCCTATGTATCTCTCTGCAAGAAAAGACTGAAGCCGTGAAGAGCAGATGCATCCACTCCTGCTAGAGACTGCATCAACACCACTGCATGATTCATGGTTCTGAAGGCAAATAATAAGTCCAACAATATCAGCATGGACAATCCCAGGGCTACTTGTGTGCTTTAATTGACACACTCGCATAAGTGCTTTGCTAGATTGGTGCTAAGTGCTAATGCACAGTCTTGATGTATCTTTATTTTAAATGTACAAAGTACATTTGTATATTGTGATTTAATGCAGCTTTCCATCTTACAGAAATTTTGGAGAGCATGTATAATGGCAAAATATCATTGCTTAGGAGGTTGCTTGAGTGAGTTTATTGAGCAGAATGTATAGGATACAATTGATCCTAATACAATCATTTGCAGCGATTAGATTGTCTCCAGGGAATAGGTAACTTATGTGCAAAGTAATGAACTGTTCATTTTGTATGTTAAATGCTTGTGATGCTGTAACTTTCTTTTTTAATTTTTAGCTCAGTAAATCAAACAAGCATCCCTGCTCTCGATTGTCCCAGTCCAAGAGGTGAGGAGCAGTGCAACAATTATAATGTATAAGTTATAAAGAGAGAGACACTGATTTCCAGATGAGATCATTCATAATACAGCTCCTGGAACTAATAGGAAGAAGTGATTTCAGAAGGCATGTACATATGATTATCAGGGCTTTTACCAAACTTGGCAAAACAGCAGCCAGCCTGAAGTTCTGGGCAGATTCTGTTTATTATTCTTTTACACAAGACTTTAATATGGCACCTGCTGCTTCACCCTGGAGGATTGAAGGAGAAGAAAAAGAAGCTAAAGCTGTTGCCACAAATGTCAAACAACAACTTGGTGCTTCCTTAAGAAGAATCACGTATGCAGGAGTCGCCAGGGGCACCCTGCTCATAACTGTCTGCGAGGTGACTGGTGTGTTAAGAAAATGACCAAATACTGTGAGTAGTGGGACCTCTCTATGGAAATAAGTCATTTGACTATATTGACAATGATATAGTGGGAAAAACTTCAGCAGCATGGTTCCTAACTATTAGGATACTCCAAGTTCTTAGTCAAGGTGATGTGATCCAGAACCAAGATGATAATGGGGGTTACAATGTTTAAAATGCTACAGTGTTGTCATACTGAGAATCTGCTTTTAGGTGTACCTCACAAATTCATATACCAAAGTCACAGGATCCAGCTTTCATGTAGTCCACAGGGCAAAATCCAAAACTGTGCTGAGACCCCCCTCAAGCTCATTTCACATGGAAACAACTTTCAGCTCCTCAGTGGTCAGTCAGTACTGACCAGGTTTCAATCTGAAGCTATGATGTAGAGGTAAAAGGTCAAATACTGGGCCCAGTAATGCCACCCTTACTTATGGGGAGTATTACCTCAATGTGCAAGTTACTCCATTGGTGTGGGCACTATGCAAAACAAGTGTGGCAGAATGTGTCCCTCTATCTTCAGTGTAAATCTGTAGTTCAATCTAGTTACTCCCAATTTACATCAGTATAAGCAAATGGAGTATAGCCCATGTTAACATATTATCCAGTCACTGAACAATCCAGTATGTTTGAACCTCTCGGTGGTTTTTAAACATGTTTCAGCTTGATTAAAGGTTTTGTTTTTGCCTTTCCAATTATGTCTGTACTATCGTAAGTGCTTTTCTATGAGAAGTACAAAATCTGGATTTTTTTTTTAAGCTTGAGAACCATTATAGTCATTAGTTTGTTCCTATAATTTGTCCTTTTTATACCAGTGGTTTCTCGGTTTGAAGCACGTTAACATGTTTTTTAATTTTGTGCTTCTGTCAATGGGGGAGACACACAAAAAACCACAACTGGCTAGCTAAATTAAGGATTAGTAAGAGTTGCATGGACAGGTTTCTTATCTCTGATTTGCATTAATCTTTAGATACAAATGTAATATGCAGGCTAACAAAATATACAAGGTACCATAAAGGAAAAAATATTTTACTGATTAGGATCCTATTACATAGTGATGTATTTCAAGCAGAAAACTTGGATATCTGAACCTGATCTACACACTATATCAAATTCTACCATCAATAGTTCACACATACACACATTGCCTATACAGTCGATACCTTGCCTGTTCCCAGCCCCATTGCATTAACTATTTTGGCTAAATAGTCTAGGCACTGGTCTCCTCTATTTTGCACCTTTTATGTAGTTCTTTCCACCTGCACAAAGTGAGTGCAAGGAGGTGTTAAATCAGAATGGTAGCAATTTACAGCCACATTACACAGGTGCAAATGATTATACAAGGTAAAGCCAGTGGAGAATCAGACCCTATGAAAGGATAATAGGTGGTTGATGTAGTCAGAAGACAAAGCATAAATTATCATTTTCCACTTAAATTGGGTGCTATGCCTTCAAGTCAAGCACCGTGGGAGCCATGGTAATGCACCCATCAGTGTGTCTAGTGATTATTGGTTTTTCTTGAACCTCAGAGCTCAACAGTGGGAGACATTGGAAGACATTTACCAAATTCTCAGCCTAGTCTGAGTGCATCTTTCTGAAACAGCTGCCCTCCCCTATGCCATTCCTCATGCTATACGATTTATTCATCATCATCTAAACCTAGGAGTCATTTGGAGAAAAATACCATCATGGTGCAGTTATGAAAAACACTGGGAAGAAAAAGGTCCCATGGAGGATGGAAAAATAGGATTTGAATGCTTAACTATTATGCTTTTAAACCTAACTTTTTGAATCTTCGCTACTGCCATTGACCCTAACAAGGGTCAAAGGCAATAATACACTGTGTGGCTGTGAGAGGAATTTACAGCAAGTCATTTAGTCCTGCAATGTTCTGCAATTTCTGCTTTTCTCTCCCATTCCTTTCCTCCTCTTCCTAGTAAGATATGTGTATTTTTTACATCATTAAATGGCACTAGGCTTGAGCAGTGCTTGTCACCTTGTTTTCAAAATTAAATAGGCCTCTCCTGTCTCTCCTTCTAAAAACTCTTGGACTACAAAAGTTTGGAACATAGTACATCATTTTGTAATGTGGTATGAGTGTAGACATTAACTCCTATAGAGAATCTTAAAATAACAATCTAAGTAATAGTCAAATATTCATCTACCAAGCTCCTGGCACAGCAGCTGTCTTCAGATGTAGTACAAATATCATTTGCCATTGAGTAACTGCTGGAAGTATTGTTTCTAACAATGCTGCTAAAAGGACTTTCCAATGGAGATTAGCTGATGTTGGGAAAGAACTACAGAAAGCAGGGTCCATAGCTAGCGAAGGAAAAATGGCTGTAGGAAAATATGGGGAAAAAAATTTATCAAGGACTTTCTCCTGCTTATTAGAATTTCTAAATTTTCAAATACAATATTGATCACTTACAGTATGGAAGCACTTCAAAAACCCAAAAATGTCTTCCTATCATAATTTATCTAAAAGTCTTGACTAGTATAACTTGATATTTTGTCAAGTTAGTCTGTTAACATACTATGAACAAAACTAATCTAAAATCACAAGGTCGCAAATATTTTTTCCCATCAAATTCATTTAGAAACATGGTAAAAAGTCATATTAAAAAGTTTATTCCCTAATCAGCATACACATACTGTGTTCACACTGACCAAGCCACTTCATTCTGAAGAACTGCATCCCTGTGGTCTCCTGAAATATAATCAAACTGTATTATCATGGTATCATATGCATGGTGTGGTGCACTGTTTTAGCATATGATTTTCTATAAATGATTTAAATCTGTCTCCCTTGTTGTATTTGCTTTATTTGATTAAAAATTTCTGTCCATGTATAACTATCCATCTGTTTTCCCTAAGACATTTTCAGTATCTGTTCACTCTCAAATTAACTTTTCTTCTGTCTTCAATGTCGCTCCAAACCAAATTCTTCTCTTCCGTTCAACCTGGCGTATGGGAGCAGTGAGCAAATATTGACCTAGCATTTCTTACCACTCTTCCTTGGAGACAGAGGCTTGGCCTTATATCTCTACATTGACTTTGCAACTTTAGTGTCCTTTTAATGTAGAGTGGTGGTTTTTTTTTTTAATCACTCAAAAATTGGGAAATGCCAACATTAAGGTTGAAGGTGCAATTCATTACCTCAATGTGTATGTTATGATTCAGTCTTCAATTATGTGATCATTACAGTTGGTTGAAATTTTTCAATGGAAAAGTTTTCCTGAACAAGTATGGCGTTTCATCAAAATTGGCATTTTTTGTGTGGAAAATCTTTTTTTAATGGAGTTTTAAATGTTCAGTTTTGGATCATTTTTTTTAATTCAAATTGACATTTGGATACCTGGAAAGATATTGAAACAAATTATTAAACAATCAATTTTTAAGTATTTAGGGCCATAGGGAATAGCCAGGTTGGTTTGTTCTTGACAAATCCTTGCTAACATCCTTCTTTGACAGGATTACTGGCCTACTGCATGAGGGGAAGCAGTAGATGTGATTATCTTGCTTTTAGTAAGGCTTTTGACACAGTCCCACTTGACATTCTCATAAGCAAACTAATGAAATGTGGTCTAGATCAAGTTACTGTAAGGGGTTGCACAACTGGTTGAAAGACCATCCTCAGAGTAGTTATCGTTGGCTTGCTGTCAAACTGGGAGGGCATATCTACTGCGGTCCTGTAGGGGTCAGTCCTGGGTGTGGTACTAGTCAGTATTTTCATTAATGACTTAGTAGAAAGTATGCTTAGAAAATTTGTGGATGGCACCAAGTTGGGAAGGGGTTACAAACACTTTGGAGGACAAGATTATAATTCAAAACCACCTTGGCAAATTAGAGAATTGGTCAGAAGTAAACAGGTGAAATTCAGTAAAGACAAGTGCAAAGTACTTCACTTAGGAAGGCAAAATCAAATGCACAATTACAAAATGGGGAATAACTGGCTAGATCAGGGTGTGCAAACTTTTTTTTTTGGCCTGAGGGCCATATCAGGTTTCCAAAATTGTATGGAGGGCTGGTTAGCAGAGGCTGTGCCTCCCCAAATAGCCAGGCGTGACCCAGCCCCACCCTCTATCTGACCCTTCCTGCTTCTTGTCCCCCTGACAGCCCCCCTGTACTCCTGCCTCATCCAACCCTCTACCCCCCCACCCCATCCAACCCCTCCTCTCATTCCTGACTGCCCTCTCAGGGACCCCTGCCCCATCCAATCACCCCTTCTCCCTGTCAACTGCCCCCCATTACCCCATCCAACCCCCCTCCTTCCTGACTGCTCCCTGAGATCTCTGTCCCCATTCAACCCCCCTGTTCCCTTCCCTCTGACTGCCCCGACCCCTATCCACACCACCACCCTGAACTCCCCTGCCCTCTATCCAACCCCCCTGCTCCATGCCACCTTTTCACGCTGCCTGGAGCATTGGTGGCATTACAGCCACACCGCCCAGATCACTAGGACAGGCAGCTGTGCCACCCAGCAAGAGCCAGCCACACCACCGGGCAGCACAGAGCACTGGATCAGGCCCCAGCTCTGCAGCTGCACTGCTGCCAGAGCATTGCACTGGCTGTGGAGTGAGCTGAGGCTCCAGGGGAGGGGGCTCAGGGGCCAGACAAGAGGGTCCCATGGGCCGGTTGTGGCCTGCTGGCCATAGTTTGCCCACCTCTGGGCTAGATGGTAGTACTGCAGAAAAAGATTTGGGGGTTATAGTAAATCACAGATTGAATGAGCCAACAATGTGATGGAAAAGCAAAAAAGGCTAATATAATTCTGGGGGGTATTAACAGTAGTGTCAAGTGTAAACCACTGGAGATAATTGTCCCACTCTACTTGGCACTGGTGAGGCCTCGGATGGATTAGTGTGTCCGGTTCTGGGTGCCACACTTTAAGAAAGAGGTGGACAAATTGGAGCGAGTGCAGAGGAGAGCAACAAAAATGATAGAAGATTTAGAAAACCTGACCTATTAGAAAACCTGGGTATATTTCTTCTTGAGGAAAGAAGACTGAGGGAGGACCTGATAACATATTAAAAGACAGTTAAGGGCTTTTATACAGAGGACAGTGATCAACTGTTCTGTGCCTACTGAAGGCAGGACAAGAAGTAAAGGGCTTAATGTGCAGCCAAGGAGACTTAGGTTAGCTATTTGGAAAAACTTTCTAACTATAAGCTCTGGCAGAGGCTTCCCAGAAAAGCTGTGTACTCCCTATTATGGGACGTTTAAGAATAGTTTGGACAAACACCAGTCAGGTATCCTTAAGTTTTAGTTGGTCCTGCCTCAGCACAGGGGAT
This sequence comes from Mauremys mutica, assembly GCF_020497125.1. Lineage (NCBI taxonomy): Eukaryota > Metazoa > Chordata > Testudines > Geoemydidae > Mauremys > Mauremys mutica. The sequence continues at coordinate 107,356,609 of NC_059072.1, forward strand.
AGACTTGATGACTTCACATGGTAATTACCATCCCTACTCTTCTATGATTTCTATTAAAATGTCTGAAGTGTCAACTTTTCTATACGAAACACTTCTTTTTGTTTGGGTCAAAAATGTCATTGTAGCATGTTAGTTTTTAAGCTTTTTGATCAGAGAAAGTTTGAGGTGTTAACTTTTGTGCCATTTTTGGTATGGAAACAAATGCTGTTTCCATGGAATTTCCCATGGAACTGAAATTCTGTTTTCTAAACAGTTCTTGTGGTCATGGTGACTGTTAGCACTTTGCTCACTGCGGGTTGCCCCTTGCTGGGATTAACTGCAGTTTATGCTCCTCTACATCTCTCAAAGGGAACAGAGAATATGTGCCTATGTTTTCAGTCTGGAATTTAATAGAACACATTTGTGCTAGCACCCAGTCCTGAAAATGGAACTACATGAAATTGTTTGCACCCAAAGCTAAGGAGATTCCCCCCCGCCCCAGCTTTTTCCACTTTGTTCATGAAATTTCTGGCATTTTTCTGAACCCTTTGCAGTAGCGTGGCAAAAAAAGTGACAAATACTTTTCCATGTATATTTGTTAATGAGAACACTTTGTCAGACTGTACAGGGTGCGTATAGGATCGATGCATCACATTACATTTTAACTTTTGTATCCTGTATCACATTTGCCTGAGTCAGATTATGCACCCTTTAGGCAGAGGCCATCCTCTTATGAGTTGTTGTTGTTGAGGCTGATTTCCCCACTCTGGCACTTCGAGTGCACAAGGTGGGGGCCTGCAAGGATTCTAAAAATTAATACTGGCCCCATCCAGACTTGTATCAAATGCCCAAGGTTACAGCTTTTCTCTGACCATGGCTTGGTAGATGCTGCCACCACCCAAGTGCAGAACCCCTTTGAGAGCTCAGGCAGCCCCACTTGGGAATTCCTTCCTGCGGGGTACCCTCAAGCCCTTTCCACACACACACCCCCCACTGGGGAAGAGCTGGCTTGAGGGTACCCCACAGGAAGGAATCAGGTGTAGCCACCAGCTAATTAAACATTTGCACAAACCTCTTAAGACACACAAATCCAATTCTGTTCTTAAAAGTAAATTTTATTAATTTTAAAAAAAAGAGAAAATACATCTGGAAACTCAGGCTATTGCTAGATTTTAAAAGAGCAACTACAAGAATTAAGCATCAAGAATAGCTTTGTTGAGGTCCAGCTTAAAGGTTGCAAGCAAAACAAACGCACCTGAGATTAGAACAGACAAATCCACAAGCCATAAAGAAATAAAAGGGATAAACCTAACTGTCTTCCTAGACACTTCCTGATCTACTTACATATCTGGGGTTTTAAATGAGTAGTTTCTAGGTATGCTGCTACTGATGTTTTCATACCTGGCCCAAGCTTCTCACAGCATAACTGCTGCCCTGTCCTCTTCTCCCCATGAGAACAACAATGGACAGACAAAAAGAGTCTTTTCTCCATTTTAAAAAATTCTAGCCTTCCCATGGCCTCTTTTGGCCAGATGTTCACTCACATCCTTTTACTTATGCATAGCAGTGAGACTTTTTAATCCTTTTCCCATAGAGCAATTAGAGAACAGCTACTCAGAGGGATTTTATAGCTACTGGCTGGCTGCGTGTCCATAAAAGGGAGCTTCCCCCACTTCATTTATCAGAGTTATAAATGTACGTTGTATATTGCATGTTAATAGATGACACTAGTAAGAGGAAGACCACAAGTCTAAGAAATCTGTTAGCAGGAGATCTTCTAAAATACCTGTATCTGGTTGAACTAAACTGGGGTAGATCAAGGCCTTGGAATTCAGAGACAAAATCCATCTAGAGTAGATCTTTAATTATTATTTTAACTAAAATGTTAGGCCCCAGTCTTGCAGGATGATTGTATTTGCCAGTGCAGATTCCCACTGAAGTCTTTGGGGCTTGGTGGAGGTGCGGTGGGCTGGCTGTGTAGATCCCATTTTAGGATTTGAGTCTTAATAGGTAAAGGCTTGTGATCAGGGCCGGTTCTAACTTTTTTGCCACCCCAAGCATAAAGAGCGCCACCCTGCCCTACCCCTCCCACCACGAGCGCCGTGCTGCCGAAACCCCCAGCCCCCTGAGTGCCCCGCCCCCTCCGAGCGCCATGCCCCACAAGCCCCCACCCCCCTGAGCGCCACGCTGCTGAAACAAAAAAAAAAACCCTCCAGCGCTGCCCCGACGAATCAAAAAAAAAAAACCACCCGAGCGCCACCCTGCCCCAAGGTGCCGCCCCAAGCACGTGCTTGGTCAGCTGGTGCCTGGAGCTGGCCCTGCTTGTGATGTACAAAACTGGGCTTTGGTTTGCTTCAGGTTAAGCACCCAAAAGTTATGGGATACTTGTCAAAACTATCTGAAACTCTTGAATGTGCAGAACAGGAAAGGAAATCTTTTTAAACTACCTCATGAATTTCTGGTATTTTCTGCTTCTTGTCAGTCAACAAATATTGCAAGCACAAAGAATCCATTTTTCTCAAGGTGAAATCCCAATGTCTAGACAAAAGACAGGCTCATTTCATGCTGCCTTTACTGTTAATGAGCTGAGATTAGCAGATTTTGTTGGAAAGATATCCCTGTAAATTTGACATTTTCTGAAATGAACTACTAAGGAGTAATTTCTTCTAACAGCTCTTTAATGCCTTCATTTAACTGGATGCAAATAAAAGAAACTTGATTTAGTTTTTAAATCACTAATTTTACTTTGATTTCTGGTTAATCATCTAGGTTGCTGTATAGTAATCTCCATGTTTGTGCAAAGAGGATTTCTTTTATTATTTAATTGATTAGTACTCCATTAACTCTTTTAGTGCATTTTACAGCTGTATCCAGCCCAGAAAGTAACCTTAAAACAAGCTATTTTTACATCTTGGGTGTTAACAATATTTTAGATGAGTGGGAAATCTAGGTTGTCTTAGTGTATCATGTCCAGCAGCGAATGCTGTAGCTAAGAATGCCACTCAACTAACTTCCATTATGTCATAAAGTTAGCTCCTCTCTAGAAGCGCACAGACTGATCCTGCGAAGTCTCATGTACATGCTTAATTTTGCTGTGAGTTGTCCTGTTGAAGTCAATGGCACTACTCATACTGTATAAAGCCATGGGGGTGGGGGAGGGGAGGTGTCTTGCTGCAGCTCAGAATTCAAAGAGAGCCTCATTCCGTATCAAATAAAATGATATACCAAATTTCTCCTATCTAAGTTTAGTATCTCTCACCAAAGACAGTTTAATAAAGAGCATATAGGCATATATTTTCTGTACCATTTGTTGCTGTTATATGTATATCGGAGGCACCTTTTCCCCATACTTACTGTATTTGGGCAAATTCATTGCAATGTTCTTTACATCAAGAATCATATTTTCATCCCAGTGTTCATCCGACCTCCGCTTTTGCAAAACTGTGGCCACAAATTTACATTTGTAACTCTGCTGGTGCAAAAAAAGATGCTGTTTTTAAAAGTCTGGCCCACATTAATAATACATTTTCATAACTAAACTTCTGTTTGGCCTAGTAACATGACATGAAGGGCTACTTTCAGAAGGAGACTTCACTGTTGTGATGCTGAGTGTCACTATGCCTAACTTTTAGGTGCCTGGGAAGTCACTGGGTTTCACAAAGCCTGTTTTAGGGACTCAGGCTTCCTATAAAGTGAGTGGAGGGAGATAGGTGCCAAAGAATGGGAATCGCAAAAGCCAGCTTGCTACGCAACTGCTCACCAAAAGTAGCCAATGAAAGATGTCAAGGAGAGTGGTGCGTTCTAAGCCGCACCCATTCAGGGAGTTTGGCACCTATCTCTGCTTGGGATGCTCAGGTATGAACCTTCTATTAGTTGTTTCTTGCAAGAAGCTGGTAAGGAGGACGATGATTTTTGGCCCACTGGTTAGGATACTCATCTGGGGAGACCACTCAGTTCAAGTCCTCTCTCTCTCTCTCTCTGAAGAGGAGAAAGATCTGAACAAGGATCTGCCGCCTCTCAGATGAGTGTTCTAACCACTGGACTATGGGATAATCTGATGTGGATCTCCATCAATCTCTTGTTGAAGCTGTTCCACTTTAGATCAATAGTTGGTCCCTGGAGCAGAGAGACTGGATCTTGGGTCTGCCACACTGTGGGTGAGTGTCCTAATTACCAGACTAGTCATTGTCATGCTTGCTCTGGCTCAGAGCATACAGGCAATTTAGGCAGGGGGACACCATTTTCCACTGGGTTGTGAATAGCACTGGGATTAGGCATCTGGATGTCTAAAGTGAGGTTGCAGTACGTACGCTCAGAGGCAGAACCACGGGTGCCTAGGGAACTTTTACTGGAAAAAAAACTTAGTCTTTGAGTGAGTTTAGACATCTGCAGGTTTTGGTGGCAGCTGAGAGGGGGTTTTGTGAATATCTGTGTGTGATGTTACACCCCATATTCTTCATAGAAATATTGTTATGTGAATATGGCATAACTATATGTTTTACGCAAGTTGGTTCATGTGAGATCATTGGAAAGGTTATGATTTGCTGAATGTGATTATCCAATTTGTACACATGTATCATTTCTGAATCTAAAGTTAGAACAATTGTCTATGTGCTTGGGAAACACCCACCAGACAGTAAGCAATCAGCCTTAATGAGCCATTAGGACAATGAGTCTTCAAGGATGTGGCTCCCCCATCTTCCCAGGAGTTCCTTCCTGTGGACCTTGCAAATAAAACCTTGTCTCATGGCTGCACTGACACTGCAAGGTCATGCAATAATGTCATCTGGTACAAAATACCACTTTGGACACTGCTGGTATTTTTCCACTGGAAACAAAGGCTTCTCTTATGTAAATTCTATTGCTAAAAACACCTGGAGGGAGAGGGAGGGTTGAGTCCAGGCTGAGACGGGTCCAATCTGTAAAGAGAAATAACTGGAATGCTAAGCCACAGAAACTCTGCAAGTTGCGTAAAACAACATTGAGGGTGAAAAATTACATTTTGTAACCTGTTTCTTGGGTGTATTAAGCCTAATTTGCGTGTTTTGTTTTATTTGCTCATAATCTGCTTGGTTCTGTTTGCTATCCCTTATAATCACTTAAGTTTATTAACTACAAAAAGTAAATTTTATTTCTTCATTTCAAAACCCAGTTTGTGCAATTCATATCGGGGGGCGGGGGGGAAGCTGTGCATCTCTCTCGCCACTTTGAGGGAGGAGGCGATTTTTATGAGCTTGCATTGTGCAGATCTCTATACAGTGCAAGACAATATTATTTTGGGTTTATGCCCCAAAAGAGGTGTGTGCATGAGTGCTGGCCATTCTCCTAGCTAAGTCTTCCCACACAACTGATTTCGGTCTGTGTCTGCAGAGAGGTGTGGCCTTACCTGTGTGTGCGCTGGAGATGGCTTGAAAGCCTAACAGTCAAATTAGAGTGAGGAAACCTGGGCTGGTGGAAAGGGCAGGTTCAATGAGACTCTAGCACACCTATATTTGGGACTTAAGTGTGTTAAAGTGACAGTTAAGTGCCCAATCCCTTTGCAAATCTATCCTGAAGAGTTTTATAATGTAGTGCATTCCCCCCAGGGCAGTGCTGACATCCCTGTAAATGTGAACATCTTCCACTGTGTATGTAAACAAAAATAAACTTAACTTCAATCAGAATTACTAAATGGATTTAAAAGAGAGCACAAAAACAGAGCACCCCAAATGTCTGTAAGTAATATAAATCCCATGTCACTAGAACACAAATCCTGCATCAGATTCTTCAGGGTGGATTGCGGTGCATGTGTGAAGCCTTGTTTAAGCCAGTGGAGCTCCAGATAGACACAGGGATCTCCATATCTGGGGCATAGACAGTAATATTGCATTACATGCTGGTCCTCAATTAGGACTGGTAGGGCTCATACAGAGAGATTTTTTTTTTTGCTATGGTTTAGAAATGGGTCAAGGAAATCATAATCAGGTTCTCCTTTTACAAAATCTTGTCAGACAAGTTTTGGTATTAAACAAAAATACTCCTTGTTTTGTATTGCCCATTTTTTGCTGAAACACTGAAGTTCAGGGATTCTGACTTTTATAAAATGGCTGACAAACAAACAACCTACATTGGTTTGACTTTCATTTCCATTTTCTCTCAATCACCAAATTCAGGGATGGCTTAAAAAAATGCCCAAACTTTTTTCTATCTTCATTTACTGTGGGAGGATACCATCCAGTCTTCATAATGACAGTAAGTGACTAGATCTTAGTGTGCAGGAGAAGGCAATGGACTGCCCCTCACAACTCTGTGTCTTCTGCCTATGCACTCTTATCTTGTATCATTCATTCCTCCGCATCATGAACAATGATGGCCTTCCTTCCTCACCCCTGGTCTGCTCATTTCTCCTACAACCAACTTCATGTTTTTTCCTTGTCACCATATTACACTTGGCATGCTCTCTGAACTGGTATAGGCAGTATAGTATATATTTTTGTGAATCAAGGCCAGGGAAAATGGTCTGTGCCTGTGGAACCAGGAAAAAGACAATCTTGTATTTACCCCAACCATGGTATCCTGGGTGTCTGTCTGCAAAATTTACTTTTTCACTGTGATCAAGGGAAGGGATTCTCCCTCCTACTGCAACCTCCATACCTTTGCTGTAAGGTACTGGGGATACAAAAGTCTCAGAGCTGGGTCAAAGGAGACATGTCCCAGGGCAGATACTGTAGAAAATATTCCATGGCTGCTGTACAAGACCCCACAGCACTCTGCAAGCCTTGGCATACAGTTGCGTATGGGACCATAGCATGTAGCACTACAGGTATTCTCAGCAGGAGCCTGGGTATGCTGCTGCAGCTTAGGGTAGCCGTTTGTGTAACTCAGGCAGCACCTGCAGGGAAGGCCTTGGAAGTGGAAGGGGGAAAATGTAGTTTAAAGCCACCTTTCCCCTCCCTGCCCCAGGGATGTGAGTTCTGTGTGCAGCACTGAAATCCCAGCCAAGTTAGTCAGCGTTCTGCCCTGTCTGCTCCCTTCATTCTCTTGAATAACTTGATGGACTAAGAAAAATATACAAATCACTATAGTGTAATCCAAATTATGTAGTAATGTTAATTTAATGCCAACAGATTCTGGTTAGCAGGATCAAATTTCTGAAGCTTAGTGTATGAGCTAACAGCCATATGGCTGTTAGCCAAAGCTGTAGCAGACTCATCAATTTCTATATAGTCTAGGTGCCACTGGAGGGGGACCAAGCACCACACCAAGCAGGCAAGGGTTATATACTTCCCCTAGCTGAGGAAGCATATCCTGAGCTTCAGCTATTTCCCAGTTGGTATCCTGCATGATCCCCCTATTTGTAATGCCAACAAATCCTTGTTGTCAGTGGGCAGGATTGAATCTGGGAATCTCTAGAGTTAAATGCAAGAGCCTCTACTGCATGAGCTAAAAGCCACATGGCCGGTAGCTAAGGCTGTAGCAGACTCATGAAGTGTTAGACTATCTAGGTGCAACTAGAGGGGGACACAGCCCCACACCAAACAGGCATGGGTTACATTAGCTCAGTGGGAGAGGGGAGAGAGCAGTGTTGTCGTGATGAGACCTTAAGGGTGCTAGTAATTAGCCTTGTTTTCTAACCTCAATATTTCACATTCTCTTTATGTACGTGGTTTCTCACAGTCAACATTTGATAAACTAATAGCAGCTGATATCTGTATGCTTTTTACTGACAAAAATAATACTTGTTTACCACAAGAAGTAGTACATGATGCTCTTTGTAAAATGGTTCTGCAGTTTCCCCACTGCTTTCTCATTTAAATAATCAGTTTACATAATGAGATCTGTGAAATCCTTCTACTAATTGCCCTGAATGTATTAAAAGAAGTATAGGCTGTTTAGTTTAACTCAAATGCCTGTGAACCTCCAGATAAGGAGGAGTAGGGCATGCCAGCAATGACTGAGAAAAGGTAGAGTTACTAGGGGTTTCAGAGGGAAGATCATGTGATTTGTTAACCTTAGGCAGTGGTGGCTCTAGGCATGAGCACAGCAAGCGCGTGCCTGGGGCGGCAAGCAGCGGGGGGCGCCCTATCAGTCCCTGCGAGGGCGGCAGGCAGGTGGCTTTCGGTGGCACGCCTGCGGGAGGTCCGCTGGTCCTGCGGATTCGGCAGCAAATTCGGCGGCGGGTACGCCAAAGCCGCCGGACCAGCGGACCTCCTGCAGGCAAGCCGCAGAAGGCAGCCTGCCTGCCATGCGTGGGGTGGCAAAAAAGCTAGATCCGCCCCTAACCTTAAGCTGATAAAAGATTTCTAGAAGGAGATGTAGGTTTGGATGAAGCAAAGCATATCAGAAGAAATGTAAATTGATGAGTTGTTGATGTGAAGATGGAAGCTGAAAAGGTGTGAACGTATGAGATCACCTTTCACATCCTCTCTCCTGTGGCTGAAGAAGAATGGCCCCAACATGGAGCCACAGACTGGGATTGAAGAGGAGGAAAACCAACTGAAAGAGCAGTTAGAGAGGAACCAGATTAGGAGTTAATCAAGAATATCAAAGAGGACAATAATTCAGGGAGACACATGATTGGAAGCAGCTCTTAGCTCATGAGAATGAGGACAGTGAAGGCTCTGTTTTTTAACCAGGAAAAATTTGTCAAACACCTTTAGTGAAAATAGTGTCAGTGGAGTGGAGAAGGTGGAACCAGAGTGGATCAGCAGTGTATTATCGCCTAGGCCAGCAAATTTGCAGGGGTGGAAAATTTGCTCACGCCCCCTCCCCAACTCCACCCCTTCCCCAAACCCCTGGCTTGCTTCCTCCTCGAGGCACGCCATGCTTCCCTCCTTCCACCTCCCTCCCAGGTTTGCCGCGCGAAAGTGCTGGGAGGGAGGGATAAGTGAGTAGCGGCATTCAGAGGAGGCAAAACAGAGGTGAGCTGGGGCTCGCGGGTGCAGGGAGTAACCCGGGGGTGGGGCCGGGAACCGCTCCCTGCCCCAGTTCACCTCTGCTCCACTGCTGCCATCTACTGAGTGCACCGCAACTCCCCTTCTCCCCCTCCCTCCCAGGCTTGCCATGTGAAAGCTCTGGGAGGGAGGGAGATGTGAGTAGTGGCACTTGGAGGAGGCAGAGCAGAGGTGAGCTGGGGCCCGCGGGCTCGGGGAGTAATCCGGGAGTGGGGCCAGGAACTGCTTCCTGCCCCAGCTCACCTCTGCTTCACCGCTGCCATCTCCTGAGTGCACCGTAACTCCCCTTCTCCTTCCAGGCTTGCCGCGCAAAAGCACTGGGAGGGAGGGAGAAGCGAGTAGCAGCGCGCTCAGGGGATAGTGGAGGTGACCTGGGGCCGGCGGGTGCAGGAAGTAACTCGGGGGCAGGGAACTGCTCCCTGCCCTAGCTCACCATCACTCCACCCCCGCCATCCCCCGAGCATGCCACATCTCCCCCCTCCCTCCCAGGCTTGCCCCGGGGGAGCAGAGGTGAACTGGCACACGGGGGGCAGCAATTTTTTGAGGGCTTAGGGGAGCCAGATTTGTTGTTCCGCCACTGGAGTGGATGGGATATAGAAAGGAGTAGGGGGGAAGGAATTCCCATTCTCAGAGGTGGGAGAAGGTGCTAGAAACAGTGGAAGAAGAGAGAGGTAGTGGTGAGTCTTGTCAATCTTTTTTTAATAAATCAAAATGATCTAAAACCACTTATTTTGTTTACATTTATTTTTCCCTACTTGCATCAATATAAATAAATCTAATTGGGCATAACTAATTGCAAGTTTGCTGTAACTAATATACCTTAATTCGCTATAAATCTATCCATATTAATACCCACAAAAGTAATGGACTCTGAGAAAAGTTGCTGCATAAAAGTCTCCATACCCAACTAAACTAATCAAGATGTTTTATAAAATCTTGCAGCTATTAGAGAAACTTAATTATTGAAAAACATTATCAAAACAGTGTGGCGTGAAACCTGTGGAGGAGTCAAGGGATTGAATTGTTTTGCCTAGGATTCCCAAAGTATCATTTTGCTGCTTCAGAACTACATTAGCAAGAAATAAATGGAATGATTGATTTCTTATAGTTTCTACTCTCTGATCTCAGAATCTTAGAACATGACATGAGAATAAAGTAATAATGGCCTGATACTGAAAGCATTGAGCAGCCTCTCAAATCCCATTGTAGCTAGCACTTAAGTCTCAGAAACACCTACTTGGAAGTAGAGGAGGATGAACCAGTTTGGAGAATATTAGAAACATCCTTGTGGTCAGCCTCCTCCAAACCTTTAACCAATTTTCAGAACAAAATATTTTGTTTTTATATATTCTGACATGTTTGGATACAGTGTCTTTACCCTTCTGTTTTCCTAGATCAGTGGTTCCCAAACTTGTTCCTCCATTGTTCAGGGAAAGCTCCTGGCAGGCCAGGCCGGTTTGTTTACTTGCCACGTCTGCAGGTTCGGCCGATCACAGCTCCCAGTGGCCATGGTTCACTGCTCCAGGCCAATGGGAGCTGCTGGAAACGGCAGTCAGTATGTCCCTCGGCCCACACTGCTTCTCACAGCCCCCATTGGCCTGGAGCAGCAAACCCCGGTCACTGGGAGCCACTTCATCAAAGGGAAGTGGACATGCACCAGCCTTGGTAACTTGAGCAGATTTACCAAGTACTTTAGACAAACTCACTAGTAATGATAAAACACTAAAATAAGTTTGACTACAGAAAGATAGATTTTAAGTGATAGGCACAAAAGGTCAGAGATGCTTACCTTTTATTTTCTTTGGTAACTAAGCAGTTTAAATCTTGAACCTTTTTAGACTAAGCAGTATTTGGATCAAGCAGTGTTTCTCGTCCAATTGGATGTTGCAGGTAGAATACAGTCCTTAATACACAGGCTTTACTTTTAAGTCTGGGACCAGTCTCCTCAGTTCAAGTCTTTGTCCTCCCAGCCTTCTTGTTGCTTCCTGCATAAGTGGAGGAGGAGAAAAGTGTCCTTATGATGCCACTGTCCCTTATTTTATACTCTTAGTCCACGTCCATGGAAAGAAACTAGCCCAGGCATGCCTGGTGGGCCTTTCTGAGCCACAGCGTTGAGCAATCCCCATTGTGTGGTGCTTCTCTTCCAGAACTGTAAATCCTTTATTTACAACTCTCCTGCTGATTAATGGTGGTTTAACATGTGCCTGGGTATGGATCACCTCCTTTGTTGTCACTGGAGAACTACCAATGGATGACTCCAAAATTTACAACATATTTCCATAACTGTACAGCAAAATCTCATAACTTCATATACACTAATGATATACATATTTTGACAGAACAATGGGTTTCAGAATATCATGACCTTACCTATATCTTACATGGCATGCTTTGTATGAAATATAACTATATATGACTGAACACGGGGAGGTTACAGGGTGCTACTTTGAGGTATGGTGTGTCACAATATGATAATCTAATCAATTATATTATTTGTTTCATCTCTTACTGCATATAAAATTCATTAATAAAAGTTGTATCTTAAATTTCACAAATGTTACTTGTTGTTCTAGGCTGTGATTTTCTAAGTAATTTAAGAAGTCAGGCACTCAATTTCCATTGAATTACAATGGGATTCTGGCACCTATTTCCCAACCTTGTTTGAAAAATCCCAGCCCAAAAATAGACAACTGAAGTCAGGAATCCTCTTGACTCCCCTTAGATCAAGAGGCAGAATAGGAGAATGCAGCTGGCACAGCTGGTTTAATGCTAAATACTTTCACAAGTATTTTTTGGGGGCGGGGGAGAAAACACAGGGTTTGGTTTATTATGAATCATGAGATCATGTTAATTATGAGACTCTTCAGGTGTTCATTGGTTATTTGTGGCTGCATTCATGAATTCCAAGTCTCAAACTTTGGCATGAATGATTTGTTTGAAAATTCATCATGAAAGTTTGTATACCACTTAATGTTGTCTCTTAATTTAAAACTTTGAAATTCAGTCAGGAAGTTGAAACTGTACATTGTGACTTAGGTGATCAGTCGCACAACACAAATAACTAACAATGAATACTGGAGATTCAAAGAGAAGAAATTGCAAACAAAATGGCTGAAAATTATTCAGCTTAATGATATTTGGCAGATGTTTGAATCATTAATACAGGCACACAAACTGGGAACTGCTTCCAAATTGTTTGCGCACCAAGAAAAGGAATAAACTTGCAATAGATAACTTGACATGACACTAGTGCTGATCAACCTGTCATGGGATAAGAGAGAAGATCCTTTCATGGATTGAGAACTGGTTAAAAGACAGGGAACAAAGGGTAGGAATAAATTGTACATTTTCAGAATGGAGAGGGGTAACTAGTGGTGTTCCCCAAGGGTCAGTCTTAGGACCAATCCTATTCAACTTATTCATAAATGATCTGGAGAAAGGGGTAAACAGTGAGGTAGCAAAGTTTGCAGATGATACTAAACTGCTCAAGATAGTTAAGACCAAAGCAGACTGTGAAGAACTTCAAAAAGATCTCACAAAACTAAGTGATTGGACAACAAAATGGAAAATGAAATGTAATGTGGATAAATGTAAAGTAATGTATATTGGAAACAAAAACCCCAACTATACATACAATCTGATGGGGGCTAATTTAGCTACAACTAATCAGGAAAGAGAGCTTGGAGTCATCGTGGATAGTTCTCTGAAGACGTCCACGCAGTGTGCGGCAGTAGTCAAAAAAGCAAACAGGATGTTAGGAATCATTAAAAAGGGGATAGAGAATAAGAAGGAGAATATATTATTGCTCTTATGTAAATCCATGGTACGTCCACATCTTGAACTTGTACAGATGTGGTCTCCTCATCCTAAAAAAGATACGCTGGCATTAGAAAAAGTTCAGAAAAGGACAACTAAAATGATTAGGGGTTTGGAACAGGTCCCCTATGAGGAGAAATTAAAGAGGCTAGGACTTTTCAGCTTGGAAAAGAGGAGACTAAGGGGGGGCGGGATATGATAGAGATATATAAAATCATGAGTGGTGTGGAGAAAGTGAATAAGGAAAAGTTATTTACTTGTTCCCATAATATAAGAACTAGGGGCCACCAAATGAAATTAATGGGCAGCAGGTTTAAAACAAATAGAAGGAAGTTTTTCACACAGTGCACAGTCAACCTGTGGAACTCCTTGCCTGAGGAGGTTGTGAAGGCTAGGACTATAACAGGGTTTAAAAGAGAACTAGATAAATTCATGGAGGTTAAGTCCATTAATGGCTATTAGCCAAGATGGGTAAGGAATGGTGTCCCTAGCCTCTGTTTGTATAGGGTGGAGATGGATGGCAGGAGAGAGATCATTACCTGTTAGGTTCACTCCCTCTGGGGCACCTGGCATTGGCCACTGTCAGTAGACGGGATACTGGGCTGGATGGACCTTTGGTCTGACCCATTACGGCCGTTCTTATGTTCTTAGTGGCTAATCAGTGGGCTGTAGACCAATTTGTTCAAAGGAATAGCTGATCACCTCACTCATTAATAGAACAAAAGGCCACAGCAGGAGAGAGGTGGTATAAATTATTTATTTGTTATGCACTTAATTACAATTGTGCTGGTAGAAACCAATTCAAAACACAACAGAAAATAAAACACTTCCTTCATTGACTAGGATCATGGACCTTCATCATAATAGGAAAGACTTTTACCCGACCTCAAAGGCAAGTGTGAACTGGAGTTGGGAGGGGGCACAAGAAGTCTCCCCTTCTGTTTGGAAAGTGCAAGGAGGAGCTAGGCACAGCTGCAGACCCCATGATGTTGCCTGAGGAGCAAACAACAACACTGAGGAGGGTGGGGCAACATACTTCTTTATTCTACACTAGCCAGCAGAGATGGCTGACTGGAAGGAATTGCAAAGTGCTGGTGGGTGTGCAGTGTCCCTCCTGAATACTAGAGAAGGTGTGTTCCTCTCCACAGCCGGCCATCTCTGCTGAATCAATAAAGAGAGCTATGGCCTCATGTCCTTTCTGTCCCTTTAGGGTTCATTGCCCCCTCAGGAGAAGTCATAAGGTCTCTAGCTATACTTTGTATATCTTTGCATCATGCCCAATTTGGAGCTGTGGGCTGAAGGCACAATCTGGCAAAATAAATAAAAGATACAGATCATTATAGCCCATTCCATTGATTATAACCTACAATCAAGTTCAGACAGATCAGTCATCTTCAACTAAATCTTGGTATAATGATTCTGGATATATAAAGATTGGGTTTGTTTCCATTTGGAACTTAAAAAAAATTAAGCTTCTCTTACTATGCCAGCTGCAGAATATACCAATTAGCATTTATGTTCTATTGCAAATTAGAATTGTGCAATAGGTTATAATGCACATGCCTCTGCCATCTTACATATGCTTTTAAAGAACCTATTGTCTATGGGGCTAGAATAATACAAGTTTACTCCATAAAACAAGTAGCTGTCCTGAATATAATGTGATAACCAGAGAAAATGTTTTAAGAAACATTGTATAAACAACACCTCTGGGAAAATTCATATGCTTATATTTTAGATGTTTTGTGATCTTATTTTCTTAGTTAAAAATAATACCACAAAGTTACTATAGCAACTTATGCTATAGAATGCCTTCTTGCAGAAACATATGGAAGCAAATATACTATTTTTGTTTTTTCTCAGAACAATAGAAGTTGAGAAGCAAATGTTGTAACCACTTTACTTAAAAAAAAAAAAGAGAGAGAGGGGGGGGGGGAAAAGGATGATAAAGTGGTCTGAACAAACTGTTTTCCCAGTGGACCTTCAGTCTAACCTAGCTGACTAAAATATAAAAAAATGTTGATTTGGGTTTTTTTTTTTTAAAAGATAAAGGAGTTAACTATTATAGACCAAATTAGTCAATGGACTTATGCTGAAGAGAATTTGGCCATCTATTTGAAGAAGGAAGAAAAAAATGTTGTCAAACAGAGTCAAGCTACCCACAACAGAACATTTTACATATTGAGTAATTAATTGTTGAAGCTTGTGATTGCTTTTTTTGTTTTTTTTCTTTTGATGTCTTTGAAGCTTCCACTAGATATATGATGAAAGACAATCTGTTCCCTTCTGCAAAGGGAACATGATCATGTTTGATGATGGGAGTTTTAAGATGAACTGGATATACTAGATGAGATCAAGGTTCAGCTTTGGAAAATATAGGCATTGAAGTTATTGACAAAACTGAGAAATTACAGGGCAAGCAGGTAAAGTAACATGGACAGTAAAGGCAAAAAACAATAAAACTCAAAAGTTTGGAAATAGATGCTAAAACACAGTTGAACTCTGAAAAATGGCTATGTGAAAATGGCACCTTCTTACTCAACAGGTGTGTTTTCTTGTACATAATTGCTGACTTCAGTGATGCAAAGATGTAACTTATTTTACTCCCAGTTAGTCTTGCAGAACCAGCAGCTCCGCTGAAGTGAACAAGTGCACATCAAGGCATTGTGTACCAAACTGCAGTTGGTGACACTTAATACAATCCCATTGCTAAATTCATTGGGGTTGCAAAAGTATTATGAAGGACCTAATTTAAAGACAATGGAGGTGCAGATGTAATGAATTTGGCCTTGTGCTAAATGAAAAGGGAGGTAGCTTCCTTTTATGGATACCCAGCCATAAAACAGCTCTTGATAGCTGTTCTCGCTGAGCAACAAGGGCTTAAGAGCTCATTTTGGGCTCAGTCAGCCCCACCACACCTGCAGCAAATGCTCCATTTTCTGGAGGAATTGGAAGGCAGCGAATTAGCTCAGATGGTGAGCAGTGCTGAAGGTGAGCAGACCTGCAGCCCACAGCTCCAGCAGAGTAGAGTGAAATCTAAAGGCTCTGATGCAGCTGCCCAAAGGGGCCCTCCATGAGGAAAGGGAGGACCGCCACAGAGGCAAACAGAGAGAGAACTATCCTGTGGCTCTGGACAGTGGCGACTTCCTCTTGCTTCCTTGGGATTTGGATTTTCCCATAAGGTGAAGGCCTTGGACTGAGGTGACCCCAGGGCAGGAGACAAGAGGAAGAGGCCCAGAGAGGACTGCCTTAAGTAATCTTGGTTGCCAGGTTACTGGTAGCTAAAAGGGCCCTGGATTGGAGCCTGGTGGAGTGGGATGGCCCAGGCTCCCCGCCACAAAACCCCCTTGGCAGTCTGGGGTTGTGGCCATGACCACTAGGCCATGCTTCTCAACCAGACCCTGAGTGGAGACCATTACATCAGCCTTCAAAAACATCATACCCCTGAATATGCTCAATCATCATTATCTCAAGGTGAAAAGTATCATCTATGGAACTAACAGCTTCACTCCATGTAATACCCTGTGTTTCTCTTTGAGGTATTTTATTTCATGTCAAGACCAGACCAGTTCCTGTTTAGCTTGTGAGATTAGATGCACTCACACCTTAAGTGATATATTGTGGAAATAGACTGTATTAGGGTGTCTTAATAGTTTGGTACATCACAAATTAAAGAGACACTGTCAAGTACACCTTCATTGTCCTTTTTTTCATGTTTGTCATTGATATACCCTCAGAAATAGAAAGAATAGTTTTTCCTAATACATCATAGTCTATCCAACAGAACAGATCATATATTATGCTGGCATATTTCTAGGAATTGGAATTGTTGGTTAGTTCATACTCCTCTGACCTAAGATTTAAATGTACAAGATGTTTTGAGAGTTATGTAGTTGATATTGATTGTAAAAAATTACTCAAAACTCCCATTTAGGTCTAATCTATTATAGTCGCTGTTATAAGCAATAACAGTCACTGGGGAAACTGCTCGCTAAAACGCTTCAAATTACTTTAGCCATGGAAGACAAATTGATGTTTTGTTTTGTTTTATTTTCAGAGAATTTGAGTGTTTGTGAATATTAGAGTGATAATACTAACATAGGATTAGTGACAACTGTTGTCAGGTAAATGCAGGACTGGACTAAACATGTGACCAATTTGTGGTCCATGACTAAGGGAAGCATTTTATCAGTAGCAGCTATTGGTCTGCCATGCCACCACCTTACACAATAAATGTGCATGGACCACTTATATGTAATAGCATATAGCACCTTTCAATTTAAAAGATATCAGAATACTTTACTTACAAAAATTCAGTCCCCACTGGAGAGTAAACACTTGTTAGATGGAACACACCAGCTGTTGACGATTGCACAGCAATGCTACACAACTGCCTGGGTGAGGAATTAAAAGAGAGCACTCTATCCAGTTGACACCGCAATCATCAATAAACTGAATTGACAACCCTTTTCTGAACTCTTATACTATTTCCTTTCCTGCTGACCCCATGGAAAATCTGGCCAATAGAATAAAGATAACATTGAAGAAGGCAATACTTGGTTTAATGTTTTCTGAACTGTATACATAAACCCCCACATTGATTGTAAGTTCTATACTTAGATTTCACCAACCAAGCATCAAGTGTGAACTCCTCAAGCACCATAACAGTCTTAACATGGAATCACAGACCGTTCCCTTGGGTACTCCAGTCTATCTTGCCATCGAGGTAAGCCTGCCTTTGTGATAAATAGTCCCTTACACCAAAAATCACAACAATATTCAGGTTACTCCCAGTCCCAAACTGATTACATACCCCAGGTCTATTGCACCCTAGATGTCACAAAAAAGACAAAGCTGGTAGCCAATCTTGTAATAATCAAAGAAGGAGAAATGAATATTAAGGTTAAATCAGGTAAACATATACCCACAAGTGAGTTACAGGCTTAGGTTTCAAAAGACGATGGAAGCCGCTGTAATGTACAAGCTCAATATGTCCTCTAGGGCAAAGCATTGGGGAATCCCTTGCTTATATTTAGAAATCTTGCCATCTCAAAGTACAAGCAGCATAGAGACCCAGTTTCTTCTGATCAGGATTTTTATTCCCTTCCCCCCAGAGTTCAAGCTGACGGGACAAGTCCTTGTGCATGTTTCCTTCCTGGATGCAGGGGAGCAATCAACAAAGTCTTTGTCCTTTGTTTCACAATGGTTCATTTGGTTTCAAAGGGCCTTTTTGTGTGCAGGACCAAACACCTTCTGTAGGAATCCTTTGCATTAATTAATGATTCTTTCCTGTTCGCATTACACAGTTACAGATGTTTACAATACAAACACTTAATATCTGTACCCCATGTTATAAGGTTATATTAAGTGAGATTAATAATGCAGCATCCTACAAGCATTTAATAAAGTCTAAACACATTTTTATAAACCTATGATGTGTTTTAATACTAACACAGAGGTGAGCCAGATTGGCTTCCAGCTATGCATTTGTCCATGTTCAGATGAGGCCTAGATGCTTTGGTATGAGCTGTCACCTGATCTGCCAGCATCAGACTGTACTATCCTTTTCAGGGACATTCTGGAGCTTACAATCAAAATAGTTTGAGTATAACCAGGGAGTCACTAGCTCTCCTCCCATTGACCCAGAGATGAGCTATTTAAACAGAAAAAAGGAAGCAGAGCAGGGGAGAGGAAAGTAGGAGCCATGTGAGCTGTGAGTGGGAGCACTGAACCAGGGCTCTGTGATAAGGGTCTTGTGAATTTTTAAAACTGATCCCTTCTGGAGACCTCCTTGAAGGGTTATATTTGATTTGTTAGTTTGTATTTGTTTATTTATTTTATTTGTGACTTCCCCTTAATCAGATCCTTTACAGGTGTCTTGGAAAACACCAGAAAGAGCACAAATACAAAGTTTTATGATGTTTTAATGTTGAAAACAGTATTGATTACAAGATGCATGAGTGATTTATGAATATTTTCACTTATAATTGTCTTGGTAAACAACTAGGAAAGTTAAATCTTGGTTAAGCAACTGTCATGTGACTAACAGCATCTTTTAGTTACTCTCACTACTCTGTAGCCTTATGTGAACTCTGATTAAACCTTGTTTCTATTTTAAACTGGGGACAATCATCTACATGGTAATTTTCACCATGCATTTAGCATGATAAAGAAACATGTAACAAACCTTTGTTCCTGCCTGTCACTGTTTCTCAGTGCTGTCATTGAAGTCAGGCTTTCAAAACTCCAAGGCTCAGTAATATGCAAAGTGTTGTTGTTTTTAAATATATGCAAGATCATTTAAAGTCTTTTTAGTGAGCAATAAAAGAGCTAAAATTTGCTTGATTCCAAGACAGAAGCAGAATCCTTTTCTGAAGAATGAAAGTTGAGATCTCTGTGAATGTTGTTTTTAAAGGCAGTACTCTAAGGTACAGTAAAGCCCAGGGGCCAAATCTAATACTTTTTCTTCTGAAAAAAAAAAACCAACCCAAAACATTGTATTCAGTGCTCACATTCATGTTTGAACAGTCCTGGTCCCCTCTCTTCCCTGCAACATAATTAATAGAACTGAGATCTCACTGCCACAATGTCACAGAATTACTTTATTTCATGTGTTGCCAAACTGAAATTTGAAATATTATAGACAGGACTGGTAGCAGTGCCTATTATGATTGTATTACCCTTCCTATTGTAAAACCCTGTTTCCTATTGCTTATAAGTAAAGCTGATTGATTTTGGGTGGGTGGGTGGAGGAATTGTTTGTTTCCCTTTGGACCAACATCAATTTGTCAATGTTCTACTGGGACAGAGATTTCAGTTTTGATGCTTAATAAAATAATACTAATGATTGAATATATGAATATATATACACACACACACACAAACTATGCTAAAAGAAATTATTAGGGTTGAAAAATAAAACGTCCAAAAGTTTGCCTGTGCATTTTCTAAGTTTTGAGTTTTTTTACTTTACAATTGTATTTCTCTCTCTCTCTCTCTCTCTCTCTCTCTCACACACACACACGGTTGATGTAGTATCGGACATGTCCTTTTAACTCCTCATGTTCACCGTAGTATCTCATCTTTCAGACCAGAAGAACAACAGCTGGCTAAAGCTGAAACCAGAGATTATTATAATTATTCTAGACATAAGGGTATAAGCATTTTCAAGGACCTGGCATCAAACATTATCTCTCCCTCAGTTGAAGCCATATGTTCACTGGTAGTAAAGTTAGTGCACTGTCATACTGGACTTAGCATTACCCATGGCTACCCATGGACATCCAGATAGTGGTGGACTGTCATATTCAGCCTTTTTGCTAGCTATCTGATCCTCCCTGGCAATGATGTGGCCACAGTAGTTCATGCATTTGTCACTGGATTAGAAATAGATTGTGAGTGGAGCACTCAGCTGGGAAGGGGGGGTGTCAAACCAAAGCCCTCTGATACACAACACATAGAGGATGTTTTTATGCTCTCTCCCTTCCATTACCACAGCCCCAGGACTTCAGTAGCCTCCATAGACCTTGAGGTGCAGAAAGTTAATTTGCAGATGTTCCATGGGGGTTCAGTTCCAGCCTTCAGCCAATGTCTGGGGGATTACATAGGGTTATAGACATGGCCCTACCAAATTCACGGACCATTTTGGTCAATTTCACACTCCTCGGATTTTTTAAATAGTCAGTTTCACAGTTTCAGATGTTTACATCTGAAATTTCAGGGGTGATGTAACCATAGGGGTCCTGACCCGAAAGAGGGTTGGGGGATTGCACAGCTATTGTAAGGGGAGTCACAGGGTATGGGGTGTCATCACTTTTCAGGGGGCAGGGCTTGCTTTATGGGTGGGTGACTACCCAGGGCCCCATGGTCAGGGGGGCACTGTGGTCCATCCCCACCCCACACAGCCAGCCCAAGTTCTTTTTAACCCCAAAGTGCTGGGCCCAGAACTGGGGAGGGGTAGGGCTGGGTGCACCCCAGGCAGGGTGCACTGGGCTCCAGCTGCTAGTCCTGTTGGGGTTGGGACATCCTCTTCCCGTGCACGGTCCCCTCCCAGGGCTGGGTCAGACCCACCTCTGGGAATCTCCCCCAGTTGCAGGAAGCTTTGTGGCTGTGCTGCCTTCAGAACTGGGCTCCTAGCCAGGAGCTGCAGAGCTGCCTGCAGCCAGGGGAGGTTCCTGGAGGTGAGTCTGAACTCCTTGTGCTCTGGGGGTGCCCCAGCCAGTGGCTCCTACCATGCCCTGAGCTCCAGCTGCTGGTCCCAACCAGGCTGGGGAGGGACCGGACTTGCTCTTCCCTTTTTTCAGTTTTGAATTTCCCACCTTCTAATTGAATTGCAGATCTCCTTGTCTTTGTGTTCAGGGACAAGGAGAAGAGAGGTTCCTTCTCTATGCTATTCATTGATTTATAGACTTCTATCATATTCTCCTCCCTTATTCTCCTCTATTTTAAGGCAAACAATCCCAATCATTTCAACGTCTCTTTATATGCATTTTTCTAGGCCTTTGATCAACCTTGTCACCCTCTTCTGAAGTGCCTCTTATTCTACAATATCCTTTTTGGTTGGATAGGAAGACCAGTTCTGCACAAACTATTCCAAATGAGGTCACACTATTGATTTAAATAAAGACATAATATTTTCCATATTCACCATTGCATTCTGTGCACAACCTAACATCTTATTTACCATTTTTGACTGCAGCTGTGCACTGAGCAAAGGTTTTTGTTGGGCTATCTACAATGAAGCCCAGGTCTATTTCTTGAGTTGTTAGTTAATTAGAACCCTGTAGGGCATACAAATTTATTTTTTTCTCTCCATTACTGCTTTTCTTTCCATTTATCAAGACATTTCTAATGTTATAAGAAACATCCATTTATAGTGTCAGTCTGATTAGGAGACTCATTCAGAAAAAAACATTTTAGAATTCCATTACATTACACCAGATTTAAGTTAAAACTAACTGCTTTTCAATATAGACATTTAACTTCTACGTGTGCTGAATTCCATGCACATGGTGGTTTGAACTATTTCCTTAGAAGGACCTGGAAAAGTTCATAACTGCACTATTTAAATGCTGGCAAATTTCCCAAATATATAGGCAGCACACTTCAATTTATATAATGACTAATATTTTTGAGGTATTTGATTGAGGAATCTGACTGATGCATTACATTGGTTATGCTACCTACACTGTTTTTTTGTCTTTTGGTTCTTTGATTATTTTTTCTGAAACCCTCAACATTTAACTATACTTTTTTATTGAAATTTGATTATTCACAGATAACTTTCTTGGAAACTTCTTGTCCTTATCAGTCTAATACCGCCTTGTTTGCATTTTGGTTTGTTTTCTTAACAATGATCAATTGCTTTCTTTTCCAAATGTCAACATTGCCAATACCACTCACCAGTTTAATGGATGGGAGACTTGATTGGGTGTGCAAGGTGCTGAGCAAATTTTAGAATGAAAGGAGGAGAGTACACGGGGCAGGCCCCTCCTCCTTCTGAGTGTTCCACGGCCCATTGGCCAGCCAGAGGGAGATGCAAGACTATTGGCTTGTTTCCCACAATCATTAATATAAACCTCTGCCTGGTGTTTCTCAAGCCTTTTGCTCCATTTTAGCTGATCCCATGCTGCTTCCCCACAGTTATATAGTATAGGAACTGTATTTTTTTAGGTTGCCGTGGATCTGACTGATTATCTGTTTTAGGAGTCAGGAAAGAATTTTTCCATTCAGGGCTACATTACCAGGCTGAGTTAGTTACCTGGTAGGTTTTCTTGACTTCCACATAGCATTTTTGGAACAGAATTAAGTTAAATGGGAATAGGATTTAGAAATTTAATATTTGGAATGCTATTAATGTTCAGTTCATTGCAACCTACGGCCAGTGTCCAGTACTGATAAATGGCCAAAGGACTAGTGGTCAGACATAAGAGACATGGGATTTCACTCCATGGGAATATGGGAGGAAGGGAATATAAGAGTTGCTACTGAGATAGACCATCTTGCCAAGTTTCCTGTTTCCAATGATGTCCTGTACCAAAGCTTCAGGCAGAGTGTATAGAACAGAGTAATTATGGAATGACCCACCCCTGTCTTCCATTCCCAGCTTCTGGGTCACCCTGAGCATGGGCTGCGTCCCTAACCATGGAAAGCACCACTTTGATTATTCAAACAGATAAAAATGCCAGTGTTTACTATGCAGACAAGAAAAGTTACATTTGCTGTTCAGGCATTTGAAAGTTAAGTGTTACTTAAAATTTTTGAACAAGGCATTTTAAGTTGTTAGTTCTCCTTTATTGGGGTAGGTAGCAGAGCAGTACCATGAGAGGAGTAGAACAGGAAGAAGGCAGAATTGAGACTTTTCAAGTTTTGGCCCAAACAAGGGGGCATGGGGGTGTCATTTGAGCTCCCCACCTCAGGTGCCAAAATGTTGTGAGACGGCCCTGGTTGTAATAGGAGTCCTGTAAACTGTGTACCAGAGCCACCTAAATGCCTGATATGGAGAGATGAGGCAGACAGCTTGTAGTAAGATGAGGCCCTGAAACATAAACTCTTGTATCAAAGGCTCGGTCTGAGGCCTGAAGCCTGAACCAAAGTACTTCCAGGCATTGCTAAGCAAAAGCTGGGCTGTGAGCCAGAAGCAGGTCCCACTCACAGAAGCTGGCAAGAAGAGGGCTGCTAGAAGCAGGTGCATCCACATATAAGTGCTAATAAGAGGAACTTGTGCCAAGATGGCACCTGGACATCCCGATATGAGAACACTACATAGAGATAACAAGGAACAGGCAGGTGCATTTTAAAGATAGGGTCAAAAGGATAGCATGATGAATAGATCTGTTTGTTTGAAACAACATGATCAAAGGAGGAGACAGCACCCTAATGATCCAAAGGGCTGTACCTCAATACATCAGTAGGGATGAGTAATCTGTCCTGTAACTGTATAAAAATACGTCCCAGAGTGCGCATCTTTGTCTGGCCTAGGGGGCAGTGGAAAATCCCACCACTGACCGAGCCGGTCCATTGACAGGGGGCACAAATTCGTAGCATGTCTTGTAGAGTCTACGGGAAACTAGTACTGTGATTCGTTTGACAATAAACCTGGCTCGGGTTCCTTCGTACCTTACTAGAGTCTGTGGTCTTTGGGGGGTCTCTCGGGGTTTGCTGTGTCAGCTATCTGCGCAGAACTGGGACAGCACACAGAGGGAACACGCACACAGCCGACTTTTATCATCATCAAACAAGAGCAGAGCACCACACTGGTAGCTACTGACAACACAGCTCTCCTCCCTGATGTTAAGTTTAATAAAGTTGAGGCCTGCTGCTTAAAATCCATCCCTGTAGCTGTCCTCATTCGCTTGCCTGTCTTGATCAATAACACTGGTGAATTGCTAATGTTTCTTTTAAGCTAACATTAGGACATTGCTCTGTATCAGGAAATCTGGTTTATTACAATCTATGTTTTTCTATGGATTCTTCCAGTGGCCCAGTTTGCTTGATATCAGCTCTTTCTCCTCCTGCTGGCTTGGTGATGGATCCTCCATATTGCATTTGAAGTGATCCTTAATTGGCTCTCCATTGGGCTGGCATGACTAATCCTTATGGGTGTCTTTCTGAGTAGCTGGTTCACTTCTGGAAAGGGAAGAATGAATCATTTACAATAAAATAGGAATTAATGAGAGCCTTTGCCCAAAGTTGAAAGTAAACCAGATTCCTTCTTGAGATGCAAAAGCATTCATTACATTTCTTTTAGTTTGGATTTTTCAAATACACTTCTGGGTTCTGTCTGCAACTGGAAGCAAGAAGGGTAGAAATATCAGTAGAACTAATCTTGTATTTCCTGCTTGATTCCAGCCAGGAAGTACTGAAAATGTTACATGAAAACGTTACATGAAAACTTCGTATAATACTATATTTCAAAAATAATTTTATAGGTCCAAGAGTTTTAAATAATTTTGGGGAGCTTATTGGAATAGAGCTTCAAAACATTTTGGGGTTCTTCTGTAACCAGTTAAAATTATACTACTCCTCTTTTCATAACTGTGGATATTTTAAAACTCCCCTGGCATTGATATTCTTCTTGAATATTTTTTGGGGACTGCATTTTTCTACATTCTGGGATTTGTAGTCCAAAGGGACCATAGAAGCTGTAGACTGGGCAGCAATGCATGTTGGGAAATGGGGTCAGACTAATAAAACAGCTTTCTTTCGGTAAGAGAGAGACCAAGGAAAAGTTGAGATCTACTGGGCATAGAGTTGGTTGGAAAATGAGAACTCTTTTTGTGGGGAGGGAGGATGAAGTCCTGTTTCTCTGTCAAAATTTTAAAATGGACATTTTTAACCAGCTCAGTAAAAATGAGTTGATTTTTTTAGTGAAATTTTCACAAAGATTGTCCAATTAAAAGCAAAACATTACAAAGTATTTAACTATTTCTAATTGTGGGGAATCTATTCCTGAAGGAAATTAAGGCCTGCTATTCTATTGGGTCTCTGTTGGAAAAGGACCTGAGAGAGGTTTTGGAAGAGCCTAAGAAGAGATCCAGAGGAACAATGAAAAGGCTGGAGAAAGTACCTTGAGGAAAGGTGTGATGTTTTGGGTTGACCGAGAGAAAGACTTTAAGGAGCCCAGAGGTAAAGGACTGCTTGTTAGCCCCTGCTGTGTGGGGGTGAAGGTTTTAGACTTACTGGACTCCTTGTTTGTTGGATTCTTATTTGTCCTGGAAAGAAGGAAATAGGATGTGTGTCTGAGGGCTGAACTACCCATCCATTGAGGGGAAACTGAGGGAGAAGTCATGCTACCAGAGCCATGTCTATAGTACCATGCCACAAGGCTCATTTCCCGCCCCCCCCTCCCACAAATTCCAACTACAAAACTCTATTAGAATAAGCATGACATCCATGAGGGGCAAGGATGGGATGGACCTGTGGTGATTGAGGTGGATGCTTAGGTTTTAGAAGCTGAATAAAGACCAAAAAATTATATTTTAATCCATGAATCAAAAGCAAGGAAAAAGGCTGCTGTGGGAGTCTGAATATTATGCTCAGCCTGCTGGTGGGGGGACTTGCTGGGGAGTTTACATAATGTTTTCATATCAGTGGCATATAAATTCTATATAAAAACTAAGATAATGGCAAACAGAGCCATCATGATTTATGGAGATTTTGATAAAATTATTTTATGACTTCGAGCACAGGCTTTTTGAGGTACTATGGAATTCTTTTCATGCTCATCTCTTATCTAGTATTCCAGGAGGACCTAAAAAAAGATCTCATTTCTTTGGAGTGAAACATCTTTTATCTCTTGAACATAGTTGAAAAAATCTAACAGGAAGGGGAAAAATAACTAACAGGTGCATGCCAGTCGATCTGATTAAATCTAAAACTAATGGAAACTAATTTACACTAAATTATGGGTCATATTGAACCTCTGGTTCTTTCATCTGAGTTTAAAACAAAAAAAATCAAAGAACTGCTTCGTATCTCTTCAAGGTGCCACTGGACTTGCATACTTCATTTTCATTTAATCAATTATTTGTGTTTTGCTTTACTTTTTCCCTTCCCAGAACCTTACGGAGGATTTTATTTTCAGACCTCTTCTGTTAGCCATTTCAATTCCTTATACATGGCATGTAAGGCAATACCTCTTAAGTAGGCGGCAGAGTATGTCCTGTTGGATGTAGGCTATACATGTATCACTCTGTTTGCTTATATAGTTATAGTGTACGTCTTTACAAGATGAGGTTTTAGGTATGTATCTCTGCAGATAATGGAGTACATCCTGATAAAGTATCTGGGAAGAAAAGATTTCTGATGTTTCTTGTCTGTGAAATTCCATTAAGTCTGAAGTGCTATAGCCTAGGTGGCTCAAGGGACTGGTGTGGGTGTAGGAAACCCCCTCTGTAGGTCTCTTTCAAATCTGGCCTGCATCAAAAATGAGTGAAATTTTGTTACCCTCTGTTGAATAGTCAAAGACTTATATAAAATGAGCTGGTGGTTTTGGTACAGGTCTTACTGGATGGGATCCACATCACCATACCTGGCTTTAATCAACATTCTTGGCAGAAATGTGAAGGACTGAACAGAGACTAAATTGTTGTCTTACTATTAAAAATGGCCCCTTTAGGTTAGAATTAAAGCTCACCAGGTCTGATATGGAGAAGCTTTCCCTACTGCTATTCTTACTGTTCCAGTTCTGAGGATACATGGGCTGTCAGTCGCTAAGGCTGTGAAAGACTTTGTATTTTCATGTACTGCATACATTTCAAGAAAGACACAAAATTCAGAGTTTCAGCTATGGTAATGAGAGGTCCAGTGCATGTAACAGGATGTATGTCAGCTTTTATGTTTCACCAGTTTTATTAAGTAGTTATTTTAATGGAAGAATTTCTACGCAAAGAAGAGTGATTTAAGTCTCAGCTAATACATAGCTCATTGCTTTCAAAATGATTTTTCTTCTGTCTTGGAGATTTTCTGGGAGTACTATTTTAGAGCAAAATCTTGCCTATGTCATGACCTCAAGAGATCACACATGCTTTTACATGTGTCCTCTAGACATTATGCCTGGCTGCTGATGTGTTATTCCAGGTAGTGGCATGCAGACCTGTTCCAGACACTTGTTGCTGCCTCTCTGGGCAAGAGCAGCAGGTGAAATAGACCCCTATGCCGAGGGCCAACATGAGACCCTATTTAGGGTTATGTGGTGTATAGGCCTTTTACTTGCCTTCTGCATGGGTGAATTTCACATCAAGTGAACATCTGCTGAATGCATACTTGACCACAGGATACTCTTAGTGTGGGGGGGAGATCCCCCACCCAAGCCATTCTTTTTAGGTGACAAATCTCAGAAACTGTCTCAGATTCAGATGTCAGTTGAGGAGATTTTGGAACAAATTGATAAACAGTAACAAGTCACCAGGACCAGATAGTATTCTTCCCAAGAGTTCTGAAGGAACTTATATATGAAATTGCAGAACTACGAACTGTGGTATGTCATCTGTCTCTTAAATGAGCCTCTCTATCAGATGACTGGAGAATAGCTAATGTAACACTGATTTTTATAAAGTCTCCAGAGGCCATCCTGGCAATTACAGGCTGGTAAGCTTAACTTCAGTCCCAGGCAACTTTGTTGAAATAGTAAAGAACAGAATTATCAGATGCATAGTTGAACACAGCTTTTGTAAAGGGAAATCATGACTCACTAGTCTATTAAAAATCTTTGAGGGAGTCAACAAACATGTGGACAAGGGTGATCCAGTTGATATAGTGTACTTGGACTTTCAGAAAGCTTTTGACAAGGTCCCTCACCAATCACTCTTAAGCAAAAGAAGCAGTCATGGGATAAGAGGGATGATCCTTTCATGGATCAGTAACTGATTGAAAGATAGGAAACAAAGGGTAGAAATAAATGGCCAGTTTTCACAGCGGAGAGGGGTGACTAGCTGGGTTCTCCAAGGATCTGTCCTGGGATATGTGCTGTTCAACATATTCATAAATGTATGCAGTGTAGTTGTAGCAATGTCAGTCCCAGGATATTAGAGAGACAAGGTGGGTGAAGTAATATCTTTTATTGGACCAACAACTGTTGGTGAGAGAGACAAGCTTTTGAGTCACACAGAGCTCTTCTTCAGGTCTGGGAAAGGCACTCCCAGCATCACAGCCTGGAGAATGCAAGGTGGAACAGATTGTTTAGCACAAGTACTTAGTACATATTGTAAGGGACCATTAGACGCCCATTAAACATCTCTGCAGTCATAAGACAAAAAGAGGGGGTTAGTGGGTTCAGATTATTGTAATAAACCATAAATCCAGTGTCTCCGTTCAGTCCATGATTTTAGTGTCTAGCAGATAAAATAAAATACTCATAAATAATAGATATTACCTTATTCACCTTGTCGCTCTAGTATTCATAAATAAGTAGGAAAAAGGGCTGAAAAGTGAAGCAAAATTTGAAGATGATACAAAATTACTCAAGATAGCTAAGTCCAAAGCTGTTACAAAAAGTTACACAGTGATCTCAAGAAAGGGAGCTTGAAGTCATCATAGATAGATAGTTCTCTGAAAACATCTGCTTAATGTGCAGCAGCAGTCAAAAAGAGCTAACAAAGTTAGGAACTGTTAGGAAAGGGATAGATAATAGAAAATATTATAATGCCACTATATAAATCTACGGCACGCCCACACCTTGAATACAGTGTGTGGTTCTGGTCGCTCTGTCCCAAAGATAGATTTGAATTGGAAAAGGTGCAGAGAAGAGTAACAAATGATTACGGGTATGGAACAGCTTCCATAAAAGGGAAGATTCCATAAAAGGAAAGATTAAAAAAGTGGAGCTATTCAACTTTGGAAACATATGACAAGGGGGACATGATAGACATCTATAAAATCGTGAATGGTATGGAGAAAATGAATAGCTAAGTGTTATTTACCCCTTCACATAACACAAGAATCAGAGGTCACCTGATGAAATTAATAGGCAGCAGGTTTAAAACAAACAAAAGTAAGTACAGTCAACCTATGAAACCTGTTGCCAAGAGATGTTGTATAGGCCAAAAGCATAACTGTGTTCAAAAAAGAATTAGATAAGTTTATGGAGGACAAGTCCATTGATGGCTATGAGCCAAGATGGCCAAGGACACAACACTATGTTCCAGGTGTCCTTAAATATCCAACTGCCAGAAGATGGCATTGGATGACAGGGGATGGATCACTTGAAATTGTCCTGTTCTTGCCCATTTCCCTTGAAGCATCTGGCATTGGCCACTGTCATAGTTTATTGGGCTAGATGGACCATTGGTCTGACCCAGTATTGCCTTTCTTATATATGTCTATACTGTCTGTGCACTCCGGTTTTATTGTCACATGCCAAAAGCTTTTTCTCATCAACTTTATTATAATCCTTTTTATTTTAATTGTAATTTAAAAAATAAGTGAGTACTGGTAGGGTTCTGTTAAATTATCAGTTAAGACATCAGATAATTTGGCTCAATCAGTTTATTAGTTAAAGATAAATCAGCACAAACAGAAGTTCATACATTTCCAACTCTGGGGAACAGTCTTGCAGTGATCACAGCTTGTTTTCAATCTGTCTGTCCCAAGTGTGAGCTTAATCTGACTTGTAAACAAGTGGACTATAAATATAAGTAGAAAATTAATACACTTCACTCCCCATTTCTTATCTAGTATCATCATACCTATTTTCAGGATACAAAGGCATCTATATCAGCCATATACAATAATCTTCTGGAAGTTAGTACGCTGTTATACAAGCAGCATTAGATTGTAGAGACATGAACTGTTTTTTGTATTAATGGTACAGGGTTTATATATAACATTCTTTAACAGAACATACATTTTGCTTTTGACCGATTCTGCACATACAAAGAACAAAGGTAGGAACAGTTAACTATTAGTAGATTTCCACAATAAAGCTTAGTGTAGGTACAAAACATTTTGGGAATCCTGTTAAAAGGTTCTACAGTTAGCCTAAATACAAAGCATTTTAGAAATATGACAGTAGTTAACAGTACCAAGGATAGACAATTGAAAAGAGACAAAATCCACTGAACATACTGGAATGGCAAAGAATGTGTTTCACAAAGCAAAGGATAACTGACATGAACACAAGGCACTTTTTGACTCTATTATTGCTGTTTGGTAAGTTACTTGAGTGGGTACCTGAAGCTCAAGAGTGGTGGAAGGAAGAAGAAAAGAAAGCAAGAGAAGCAAAGGAAGAGACAAATATGGAGGGAAGTTAGAAAAGAGACTGATGATGTAGCAATACTCAGGAAGGTAGCTAGGTAGTATTCATGAGATCTAAATTGACAGAAACAATGAGGAGTCTGGTGGCACCTTAAAGACTAACAGATTTATTTGGGCATAAGCTTTCGTGGGTAAAAAAACCCACCCCACTTCTTCAGATACATGGTGTGAAAATTACAGATGCAGGCATTATTACACTGATGCATGAAGAGAAGGGAGTTACCTTACAGGTGGAGAACCAGTGTTGACAAAGCCAATTCAGTCAGGGTGGATGTGGTCCACTCCCAATAATTGAAGAGGAGGTGTCAATACCAAAACAGGGAAAATTGCTTTTGTAGTGAGCCAGCCACTCTCAGTCCCTATTCAAGCCCAAAGTAATGGTGTTAAATTTGCAAATGAATTGTAGCTCTGCAGTTTCTCTTTGAGGCCTGTTTTTGAAGGTTTTTTTTTTTGTTGAAGGATGGCTACTTTTAAATCTGTTATTGAATATCCAGGGAGATTGAAGTGTTCTACTGGCTTTTGCATGTTACCATACCTGATGTCTGATTTGTGTCCACTTATTCTTTTACATAGAGACTGTCCGGTTTGGCCAAAGTACACGGCAGAGGGGCATTGCTGGCACATGATGGCATATATCACATTGGTAGATGTGCAGGTGAATGAGCCCCTGATGGTGTGGCCCATGTGGTTGGGTCCTCTGATGGTGTCGCAAGAGTAGATATGGGGACAGAGTATGCAACGGGGATTGGTTTCTGTGGTATGTAGTTGCTGGTGAGTATTTGCTTCAGGTTGGGGGTTGTCTTTAAGCGAGGACTGGCCTGTCTCCCAAGGTCTGTGAGAGTGAGGGATCATTTTCCAAGATAGGTTGTAGATCGTTGATGTGCTGGAGAGATTGTAGCTGGGGGTTGTACGTGATGGCCAGAGGTGTTCTGTTATTTTCCTTGTTGGGCCTGTCCTGTAGTAGATGACTTCTGGATATCCATCTCACTCTGTCAATCTGTTTCATCACTTCCCCAGGTGGGTATTGTAGTTTTAAGAATTCTTGATAAAGATTGTGTAGGTGTTATGCTGAAATAAAGATCTTGTAGGTGTTAGGCCCAAATAAATGTTAGTCTTTAAGGTGCCACCGGACTCCTCTTTGTTTTTGTGGATACAGACTAACACAGCTACCAGTCTGATAAGTTGACAGAAGCTCCCAAGTGAAAAAATTTCTCTAGATGGTCTCAGGAGTATTGTCTTTGTGATAATTGTTCAGATGTAATATTTCCATTCAGCGGTTTAGGTCTTTCCAGTTATATGTAAAGTAGAGATGGGCCCAGGCCATCAAGAGCAGGTCCAGATTTTGATCACTTTCTAGTAACAACTAGGTCACAAATAGTGCAAGAATAGCCATTCTCATTAGATTTGGATACTTTCTCCTACAGGTGAAGCCAGGAAGTGCAGAGATGCTTTAGCGAAGTGTGAGGTTTTGAGTGAAGATATAGGCCAGGTAAAATATAAGCTTCCTCATAGTTTCTGATGGCTAAAGTGGGACAGCCGCTGTGGGAGTGGGAGGTCCTAGGTGGGGGATCAGGAGCTACCTCAGGGGGTGGAGAGGAAAGGGCAGGAGTTGCAGAGAGAATTTACCCTCCATTCATCACTCAGCAGCAGCTGCTTCTGTGACTCCTGTCCTGTGGGGCTGGCTGGGCTCAGTTCCCTGCTTTGGGCATTGCAGCCTGGTCCCTGGCGCATGGGGTCACAGCACTGCTCCAGTTTGGCTTGGCACCCCCAGATCAGGGAGGCAAATGGACCAAATTTTAGTGAGTGGCACTACATATTTAAAGAAACACTTAAATGCTTGTCACTCAATGGCAGTGCTTGTCACTCATATTTGGGACAGCTGTGCTCCTGCCCATTGTGGGGAGCAGGCCAAACCTGAGTGGTGCTCCAACCCCAGACACCCATAGCCAGTTCACAAGACCTGGAGCAGGTAGCTGAGCCCAGCCACTCCCTGTGGGACAGGAGCCACTTCAACCGGAACAGGGGATTTTGTGAGTCAAAGCTGGACATCCTGTGAAACGCAGGACTGTTGGGAGATTGGTCTCTAGGTCAGGGACTATTTTTATTACTTCTCCCTAGCACAATGTGGTCTTAAGCTTATAAACAATACATGAAGGTGCTAACCCAGTTCTATTACATATGTATGTCTAATGCATATGTATGACTAGGGTACAGCACTGAATAAAATGCAGACACACCAATAGTGCATGTTGCGGAACGGTGAGAATTTAAGAATATATATAAAAAGTGAGCTAAATGAAAACAGACCTTATTAACACAGTGTTTCTTTAAATCACAAAATCCTTTCTGTGTTCTGTCTGCAGCTTCTCTGTTTCAAGGAGAAACTGATAGGACTTAAAAAAACAACATAGACAAGGAACTTGCAAAAGCTATACAGGGTTTTGGCTGGTGGAACTATGCCAGCCTGTTTTATTCTAACACATTTCCATGCACAAAGAAAGAAAAGGTTATTGCACATGTCAACTACAATAAAGATGTGACAAGCAATGAAGCATATGCCTCAAAAGGCAACAGAGTGATATGTCAGATTACCTTTCCACTACCTGTAATAAGAGATGAGATGCTTAATGGCAAAACTCTGATGAATGGACACTGACATTACTTGGTGATTAAACATTCAGAGTCCTCTTTATGCTTAGAGGAGAGCATGTTAAATGTATAATACAGGGAAAACCTGGTTCACAGATTGAGTTGTGCTCTCTCCAAAAGACCGCTTATCTAGATTTAGACCAGCTTTTAAAAATCTAGTGCTGTAGTTGAGCCCCTTTATCTTTACCCAACTCAGATTAGATGACAAAATTGGGCAAAAGCATGTTAATTCTAGGCAAATTTCCTCCCTCATCTACTATAAGATGCATGGCTGTTTGATGTTTGCCAAAATGTATGAAATTCTCTTTAGGGGGCTTTTCACTTTAACAAAACCGGTGACCACACAACTGTGTTCAGTTTAAAAAGTTATTCTCATGTCTACATGTGTGCAAGGTGGGGACCATATGTCTGTGTTTATACATCACCTAATACAATAGGATCTTGACTGGGGCTTCTGTGCACTACAGTAATGTAAATACTAAATCGATTTTTTTTTGCCTTATAGCAAATGCAGTAAAACTTAAATGTCTTCATTTTCATCTAGGTGTAAAACATGTGTGAATAATCTGTGAGGGGCTTATTCTTTTCACTTGGGTGTGTGTGGGGGGAGGAAGAGCAGAGTCCAAATCAGTATATTTCAAAATGAATTTATCAGCGCACTTCCAACACAACTGAATGCATTTGATAAGACCCTGATCATGCAAAGATGTTTTATGTATGGGTAAGTTTACACATGGCAGTAATCCTATTGAAAGTTACCTATGAGCAAATCTCTGCAGGGTTGGGGCCAAAGGACTTTGGCTTCAATGGGAGTTGGATAGGGCCTAAACGTTTTATCTCTATGTATGGCTAGAAAGAGCAATTAATAATTTCATTAGTACATTTTAATAGCTCTGATGAAAGAATCAGTAAAATATACCATGGTTTCTAAAAGAAGAGGTTTCAGAAATGATCAAAATAGTCATTGAATATGAATTTTGGGAAGATAAATGTAAAAAGAAGAAATGAATGAAAAAGATGTTTATCCTCGGTAGTACTGAACAGCTCAAAAGAATAAAACTATGGACTTCTCCTGCATTTCATCTATGCAGCAGAACATTTTATTAGTGGAGCTTTAAGGCCCTGTTTTGTAGTAATGAAAGAGTAAAACACAGAGTATCCAGATTAGTTGGGATCAGTGCTGTCACAAATCACTTTCAAATAAAATTCTTCGGTGAAACATTAAACTTGTCAGTGATCCTCCTTTAAACAATGTTTTTACATTTAGTTGTAAAAACGTCATAAGACAGGAAGAGAACCCAGTAAAAAGTTTCTCTGAATAAAAGAATCAGGTTTTATTTTATTTCTGAAGTATAATTTGAGGGCAAAATCAATAGGACTACTTGTTCACTTTAGTCACATCATATTGACCCATGCCTTTATGGAAAAAAACATAGAAGGGCAGACGTGCTGGAACAGTTTGTATAGTGGGGGTGCTGAGAGCCATTGAACCAAACTGTAAACCCTGTATATAATGGAAACCACTTCAAGCCCGGGGGTACGGCAGTTTTAGCGCCTATGAAGAAGGGTTAGAAAAAATGTCTTGCTCATCAATGGTAATGGTTTACTTCCTGTTGTATGTCAGCATTAATATTCATAAATGTGCAATGGTTTTTAATAAGGAATGTTTGAACATATTTTCTGACCTGCAGTCCGTTGAAAGCACTGCACAGTACGTCAGCAAATGTCTACCTTAATTAAAATCCTTATCATCTGAGCATGTTACCCTAGGATCTTAAAAGAAGTAGGGGATTATTTTGGTCTTAGTTACTCATACAATTCCATTGATTATACTGCAAATGTTAACCAATAGCCAAAACTTGCTTATTAGAAGGATATTTTGAAATTCTGGATAAGCAGGCTAAGAAAACTTGATATAAGCCAGTCAATAGGATGCAATCATTTATCTGAAATGGGAAACATAACCTGAAAAGAGAAGAAGAAAAGAAATATGTAGTATTTTTATTCCTCTCCATAACACTTCAGCCAGTCCAATTTCAAGCAGGTGTTGTACAAAATCCTAAAATAGAATTAATGCTTAATTATGGTGATTCTCCCTCTTTCAACATGCAGAGAATCATTTGCATCTTCTTAGTTTTTATAGATGTGCTCATTTTGGAAGCACTAAGCATTGATAGGTTCTTAATAGATTGTCACCCAGGATCAGTTTATTGATATCGAAAGGGAGGAGGCATTTGTGAATTTTAGTTCTCCTATTGGTCAGCCTTAGTATTCTATTTTTTAATTGGGCTATAAACGCCTCCAACACCTTTTAAAGGCTGCATCTATAGTGGCTGAAGGATGGACTGGTCAACAGACTTCGACCACAAAGCAGTTTCCATCTGGACCTTCAGTACTGCCATCCTTTGCTACTGGGCATAGATTTGCATGCTAAAGGATAATTTTGGCCTGTGCATGTGCAATATTCTGCATGCTATAACATGCACATGCATATCATTATATTTACATATGCAACCTGATATGCATGTGCATGTTATAGCATATGCATATGCAGCTGGTAGTTTCCATTTAATTTTTCCCCTTACTTTGCATGTTCTCAAAGGTCTCTTGTTTAGGTTTAGGGACTAGAAAGGAGGCCTACGAATTTTTAATGGAAGCAGCTGT
The DNA here is from genome assembly GCF_020497125.1 of Mauremys mutica. NCBI lineage: Eukaryota > Metazoa > Chordata > Testudines > Geoemydidae > Mauremys > Mauremys mutica. The sequence continues at coordinate 107,392,404 of NC_059072.1, forward strand.
AACCCACATTAGCAAGAGGAACCAAGTTCTCACTTGAAGAATGACACATCCTCTGACTAGCAGTGTAGAAAGGGGAAGCTGATCAAAAGGAACACGTCCCTCTCAGCTCTCTACAGGCCTTTAGATGGGCAAGAGGCTATGGAGAGCCAATATGGACCTTCCATTGAAACAGCTTTGCTGGCCTGCTTTGACTGGTCTTCATCAGCCCTGCTCCCTCCTTACACACAAATCCAAACATTCTTGTATCCCTTCATATGTACCGTGGCTTGTTTGTCCACCTCCCTTGTTTTCCTTTCTGTACTCTACTGTGTCTTGCCAACACATCTTGGACCAGATCATTAGCTGGTGAGAACTGATGGCAGCCCATGCAGCTGCATTGATTTACTGACCACCATGCAGCCATGGTGTGAGTTTTTAACCCAAGCACAGTAACAGTAAACTCTGTGCCAGGGACTGTGAAAACCACAACCTTTGAGCACTGCCATTCTGTTTGTGTAGCACTTTCCACCTGCTCTACAGTGGGGTAAATCACACAAGGTGCAGTGCAACAGAGAATCAAACTTGAGATCTGGCAGTACTTTTACTTCTCCCCTTAATCAATCAGAGGCAAGATGCTGTGGGTATCAATGCCTGTCCAGTGAGGCCAACAACTCACTTTGCATAGGCAACTCTAAACTTGCCATACTGAAAAGATTTTGGGTTACTAATCACCTGTGAGAAATTGATTGATTCTCTTCAGTAATCAGTAAAACTGATTACCCTTTTGACTCAGTTAAGTATTATTAATTTGTAATGTATATTTTTCAAAATATAAACAACCTTGTTTTTGTCTTGATTTAGTACTTTTTTTGTTTTTTAAAATCCTTCTTGTCATGTTCCTCCATTAAAATTTGTGGTGGTTTACATCTCTCTGCATCCATCTTGATTTAGGCATTTGAAGGGTTAGTGACTAAAGAACTTTGAGTTCTGCCAAATCAGCATGGGATGGTTGCCTGGTAACAATACCTGTGGAATATGAAATATTGTATCAGGCTTCTGCCTGTTCACACCTCTTTTTTTTGGTCGGAGATGGGGGGGGGCATGTAGAGACAGCAAAGAGCTGGACACACATTTTATTTAACGTGCTTAGAAGATTGTTAGCAGTTTGCTGAATGCAGTAGCTGAAATGGAGCTGCAGTGAAACTAATATATTTTTGGAAGCTCCGTTCAGTAAACTGGTGCAGAATTAAATGAAATAGTTCTCACTACCTCTTTAGGTATCTGTTATCGGCCAAAAAACATGTTCTCTGCTGCATGAGGGAGAAGAAGGGGGGAAAGGGATTACAGCCCCCTGTCCCTACCTGCCAGCAGCAAGGCAGGTAACTGTTCCAGGGGGGAGCTAGGAAGGGGTACAGCAACTGTACAAGCCTGTGGGCCGTGGCCTACTGATGTGTCCAGACGTCAGCCAGACGGAGCATATGTTGCTGTCTGCAGCAAGTGCTGGCTGGGCATTCACTGTGCTCTTTTTAAGAGGAGACATAAATGGCATGTTGCAGCCTGAGAGCTCTTGAGACAGACTCATGTTCTGCACCATTCCACTCTCTCCCTGTGCAGCTCCCAAAGAAAAGAACGGGATTTTTGCCTCGTATCTTTAGTGAATAGATACACACACACCTACTGAAGTAATGACAGGTGACCAGATCAGTATATATAGAATTACTCATAGAACCTGTCCCTGAATCTTCCCGTTCTCTCCCCACCAACACAGCTCTGTGTTTGTACCTGTATAAACCTCACTTGTTGAAATGGGTGGCATTCTTTGATTACCAAACGAAGGCTAAGTGATTAACAAGTGATGCAGTTAATTAGATATACACATAGTGCATTCCAGTTACACACCTGAAAAAGCAAGCGTGGTGGGCTATTACATTTGGGCTAGAGAGAAAGCTATACAATTATTTATCAGAGGGAAATTCTGTCCATTTTGGTCCCTTCACATGTCTAACAGCTCTGAAACTCTCTCTAGACAAAATGGATTCATAGATTTTTATTTTTTTTTAGCCAGAAGGGACTGTTATGTTCTGTCTAGAGTCTGACCTCCTGCGTAACATAGCCACAGAATTTTATCCACTGATTCTTGTATGAAGTCCAATAACCTCTGGTTGATTTACAGCGTATTTTAAAATTACGTCTTAATCTTGATTTTAAGAAACTGAGAATCCAGCACATTCCTAGACAAATTATTCCAATTGTTAATTACCCTAATTAGGGGGGAGAGACTTATTTGTGTGCCTTTTGTATAGTTATCAAAATATATAAACTATGAAAAATATAATTACTAACCCATCCAACGGCATCCCAAACCCTCAAGGTGTATATCAAACTGTCAGCTGAATCCTACATTCCCTGGTCATCCTACACCACTCACCCCACTGCATCATCTAAATCTTGAAAACCAGGAGTCTGATAGCTAAAGAGCTTTGACTAATCTCAACTGCAGCACTGTTGCATGAGGTGGTCAGCCATCTGCAAGGTCTCACACCACTCAAGGCTTTGTAGGTCAAAAATAACACGTTAAATTCCACCTGGAAACTAATAAGCAGACTGTGCAGGCAGTGGAGCAATGAAGCAATGTCAAACCTCTTAACAATCAGGTAGTTGCATTTTTTAATGACTTATACTTAAGACAATCAGAAATTGAACCCTATGGCAAAGTAAACTACAGTAGTCTAATATCTAGATGATAAAGGCATTGATAAGAGTAGTGAGGTCCACATTGGAAAGACAAGGTCACACTCTTCTTACTAAGAGCAAATGGATATCGCAGACGTGGCCAGAGCTTCTTCAACAGAATGACACCCATTGGCTTGCTTTGGATCAGGGTCTTAAGCGCTACCTTTTCTGCCAATATTAATATTATGTTTTCTCGATTAAACCTCATCCAAGCCCTTATCAGCTGCAGACACCAAGGAAGTAACTTAGTTACAGTTGGAGGCAGTATACTGATATAACCAACTTCCTTGTCTCTAGTTAAAGTGTTAACTGTACACAATTTAGTTAACTAGTAACAATTATCCATGAGAAATCACTGACGAATCACTATTTACACACATGGTTACAGGTGAGTAAAAGTAAGTTGCTCTACACCTTTCCACGCATCCTGAGATTACAATTAATATCAGTTATTTTTAATATTGGGCCTCTGTGCTCTGCTGTATTAAACCTAAAGTTTATATTAAAGATTCCCAAGCCAAATGTTATCTTCACACAGTGCTCTCTGCAATGTGTTGTGTAGCTAGCCTAAATCAAATCTACAGGAGAGACGTGTTTCAACGTGGCTGAAATAAGATACAGTAGTCTGGAAGCTGTGAAACACCTTGTATTGCCAGTGTTGCAGAAATATGTACATTACCTTAGCTGAAGTTCCTTTTGAGGTCTCAAATGAAAGAGGGTCTCTGAAGGAAAGAATCTGAGAATCCTCTCATGAAGCTGATCTCCAGTTGTTTCTTTGAGCTAGACATAACTCCATCCCTTGCACAAAGGAAGAATTGGAGATCAACTGCATGAAGAAATGTACACTGAATAGGTTGTGTGACTTGCCTCCAACCTCCACAGATCTTTAAGAATCCATAAGAATTTAGTCATCCCCAGAAAATACTCTTCTTCCTGATTGGCTCTGGCTCCCACAAGGCCCATCTCTCTGGTGCTGCCTTTGGCTGAGGAACCTCAGGAGACTCCATTAAAAAATACATTATGTGCTAGCCATCTGACGTGGGGGTGAGATTGTAATTCTGTAGTGATCAGCAGATCTGACTACCCAACGTGTGTAGCCTACTCACCTACAACTGTGAAGAGGCATTGTGCCTCTCTGACCAGCTTGGAATTCCCACCAGAAAGGTGTGCTTCTGCATTGCCCCACAGAGGACTAATGTCATGGTAACTGCACAATTTTGCCCTGTACCTCCTACTGGAAGCAGAAACATGTTGTGAGAGTTTTTTTAACTCTAAAAACAAGCCGATAAGTGCTGGGATTCACTGGCAGTATGAAGAAGCCATGGCAATGTGCTCATTTTTAACACCCACACACCCACAGTATGTGTGGATGTGTATATATATATATATATATATATATAATAGCATCAACAAAATGCTTTGATTTTCAGCTGCCAGTTTTTATTAGCAATAATTTTGTCCAGAAAAGAATCAAATCAGCTTGCCGCTGTTTGAGTTAAGGCAAATGCGACTTTATTTTATTTCTGCAGAATATAAATATTAAAAATAGTGCTCTGGCTTGTCTGGCATTGTCCTCAAAATGCACTGCACAGATGACATTACTGTATGCTATACTGAAGAAGTTCCTTTCTGCTTCATAATACTGCAGTAAATTTCAGTGAACGAGATCACAAGTCAGTTCCAATGCTATAACGCTGTCCTTGTGGATCATCAGAGTTCAGGAAGGCTTTATTTAAGAGTGCTGAAGTGCTGTCACAATTACCTTGAGGTTACTGCACATCTAATGCAGACAATGTTCAACAATTTCAGCTGAGATCTTGGGCTGTTCACACCACTCTGTAACAGTAATACACATGGAGAAACAACTGAAACTTCTGCTGCTGCTAACAGTTATTTCAAAGATTTTGCCATATTCTCCCTTCTCAATATACAAACTTTATATTCTGTCACAGAGTTCTGGGTGCAATCCAGACCAGGGAGGGGTTGTCACCACTTTCCCTGCAACCCTGAATGCCTCACAATGCCTTGCTGCTGTAGTTCCCAACCTGGGATGCTCACAAATGGCCTATCAGCATGCAGGTCACACCCTGAGTGCCTGTGTGCTTAGACAGCTCTTGTTCAGCAGCCCTTACCCCAGTAGCCTGTGTACAGACAGACAAGGAGCAATGGTCTCAAATTGCAGTGGGGGAGGTCTAGGTTGGATATTAGGAAAAACTTTTTCACTAGGAGGGTGATGAAGCACTGGAATGGGTTACCTAGGGAGGTGGTGGAATCTCCTTCCTTAGAGGTTTTTAAGGTCAGGCTTAACAAAGCCTGGCTGGGATGATTTAGTTGGGAATTGGTCCTGCTTTGAGCAGGCGGTTGGACTAGATGACCTCCTGAGGTCCCTTCCAACCTTGATATTCTATGATTCTATGATACAGCCCCACCACCCTTTTCTGGCTTCCACCAGACTTGCTTACTACTTTCAGGGTGACCCCAAGACACTCACAGTTTTGGGGAAATTCAGGACTGGGTTCTGTAATGCCCAGCCCTCTCCGGGACAGTTCAGAGAAATAGTAAGGTTCGCTTGTTCCCCCAAAGACACACAACCCACCAGCTTGCATGTTTACTGGAGTTAACTTTCACTTTAATTCAAACACTGCATTGGTGGTTTAGATTAATATTAACACAAATGTATTATCCAATGAAAATAGGATTTTAAGTGAGTTCAAGTATAAAAAATAAAGTTAGAGATACAAGCAAATAAAAGTGAAAACACACATATAAAAGTATAAAACGTAATCTAGCAAACTACAAGCTTTGTTCAAGATGTTTTCTCATCTATAGTCAGCCCCACCTTAGTTGAAGTACCCATCTGTGAGTTGGTGTGTCAGTGCAATGGCACCCTGACTGGCCAGGCAGAGCATTGTGCCTGAGTTCACCCTGTGTGGCTGAGCTGTCAGTTCCGGGTGTCCACACAATCTCCTGTGTTCTTAAGCAGGGCCGCCCAGAGGGGGGGGCAAGAGGGGCAATTTGCCCCAGGCCCCGAGCCCCACGGGGGCCCCCACCAGAGTTTTTCGGGGCCCCTGGAGCGGGGTCCCTCACTCGCTCTGGGGTGCCCGGCAAACTCTTGTGCGGCCGGGCACAGGAGCTTCTGCCGCTCCCCGTCTTTGCCGGCGGGGGGTCCTTCCGCTCCGGGGCGGAAGGACCCCCCGCTGGCGAATTACCGCCGAAGACGGAGCGGGACCCGCCGCTGAAGTTCAGCTCGGTCTTCGGTGGTAATTCGGCGGCGGGGGGCCCTTCCGTTCCGGAACCCGCCGCTGAAGTGCCCCGAAGACCTGCGGCGGGGCCCCCCTCCGCCGAAGACCGGGCTGCGCTTCGGCGGCGGGTCCCGCTTCGGCGGTAATTCGGCTGCGGGGGCCCCCCGCCGCGGGTCTTCGGGGCACTTCGGTGGCGGGTCCAGGAACGGAAGGGCCCCCCGCCGCCGAAGACCCCGGGCCCCCAGAATTCTCTGGGCGGCCCTGTTCTTAAGTCTCTAAGGGGCTTAGAGAGGAACCCAGTCTCACCCACTCCACAGGGTTTCAGATCAGGAACCTTAAGTTAGATGGGCAGAATCAGGAGTTGAAGACTCTGGTCATGTCCTGAACTCCTCCTACTTCCCCATGGTTTCTGCAGGCTCTTCAGCCTTTTGGTCCAGTTGTCCCTTCTCAGAGTGCTGCCTCTGAGCAGCTTCTCAGCAGCTTGCTGGCAGCTCTTTCTCAAGCCTGCTTGCTCTTGTAGCCACCCTACCACTCCACTTCCCAGCTCTTTTATTCTCCCAGATGCTGTGAGGCTGACAGTCAGCATTAGCCAGCAGTACCTGCATTAGCCTCTTGGTTGCTGGCCCAGCATGGGGTGTATATACCCCATAACACCATCTTTCTCAGTTTGCAAGCACTCTGTGTCTTGTCTCTGTCTAGTGATGGATGTCAAAGATGGCTTCTCTCCTTGCTTATATCTTCCAAAGTTAAATGAATTTGTTTCAAGAGGAAGGGTGATCTCATGCTGATCTTCCCTTCCTGTGAGCTTCCCAACCCCCTGTATGATTTCTATGTAAATGGGGCTTCTAATTTTTGATTACACCATGCTTAATTTACAAAGGAGATGGGTAGACAGCTGTGACATTCCCTCCTGTGTGGGAAAACTGTACTGCCTAATCTCTCTGTCTCCATAATTCCATACATAGTGTTAATACATATATTTCACAGTGATATTAATCACCAGTGTGTCATTAGCTTTCAGAAAAGACCTTACTTGATACACTCCTTTATAATACAGTAATATTGATAATTGGCTGATTCAACTGCTTATCACTTGCGGTTCAGCCCTCTTCCCCCCCCCCCCACATCTTTATGGACCGGTAAACCTTTGCAATGTATTCTTTGAAAAGTAAAATCTAGACCAAGCTTCTCTCTCCTGCTGGGTATAGATGCCACGCTGTCTTCTACCTCATTTGTTTGTGAGGTTTGCTTCCACCCTTTCTTAGCTTGATGGATCTGTTTGTGTGATATGTAAATAAATTCTCCTTAAAAAAAAATGAGGAGTCTGGTAGCACCTTAAAGACTGGTTCTCCACTTGTAAGGTAACTCCCTTCTCTTCATGTGTCAGCATATTTATGCCTGCATCTGTAATTTTCACTCCATGCATCTGAAGAAGTGAGGTTTTTACCCACAAAAGCTTATGCACAAATAAATCTGTTAGTCTTTAAGGTGCCACTGGACTCCTTGTTGTTTTTCTGGACACAGACTAACACGGCTACCCTTCTGATACTTGACTACAGTCTCCTTATCTTTCAAAGTACTTTGGAAGTAACACCCATTTGGGGAAAACACATTCCTTTGTGTGGGGCAGACATGTTTACCAACATCCTGGCATGCATGATCTAAACACAATACAGTAATCATTCCAGCATATGTCATAACTCTTAATATACATCACACAAGAATATTAATGATCAGCGAGTTATTAGTGTTCAAATGATACCTCACAAGGCATATTGAGTACAGATATGGTTATGGTAGCGTGTAGAGTGTAAATTACAGTGGTGCTAAGTGTCATACTTATAAAGTTCATGTTTCTGATTTCTTAATGCTGGTCAAACCTGAAACAAGACAGCCATTTTATTTTATATTTCATGTGGTGCTAAATGTTTCCTTTGTCAAAGTTCATTCTTACTTCAAATGTAAGTATGTACCAATTTAGCATCCTCTTAAAATAATACCTACCACTCGAGGTGTATGAACAGTAGTGAGTATTTCTGCATTCTAGTTTTTATTCTTCTAATAGAATTTGAGGCAGCATGGTGCAGTGGATAAAGCACTTAGCTGGGACTCAGATGCTCTGGATTTTAATCCTGGCTCTGCCACTGACCAAGTGGGTTATCTTGGGCACTTCAGCACTGTGCTTGTTTCTCATTCCATCCTCTTTCTGTGTTTAGACTGTAGAGTGCTTAAGAACAGGGACTATTTTTCACAATGTATTTGTATAGTGCCTAGCACAATGTGGCCCCAGTGTTGGATGGGGGCTTAAGGCACTACTGTTATGCAAATAAATGTTGACCTGTGATTGTTATCTTCAAAGTTAATTAGTGGTTCATTAGCTGCCAACTTGCATCTAATTAAAAATGCAATGCAAATTGAGCACTCCCATTAGAGCTGTTTTAAAATTAAGGGGCAACAAGTGCTTGGCCCAAGCACTTAGCCAATATTCAGGGCCTTGCAGGCTTGTTTCCATTAGGAGGAGAAATTGATGATATGACAGGGGGGTTTTTTTGTTCATTTTGTTTTATTTTGGTGCAATCATGTTTATTTGCAAAGTCCTATTTCCCTGAACACAGGAGGAAGTCACTTTGTTCATAGCCCCAAGCCTGCCTTACAGCCAGTTCTGTGCCCTGAGGAGTTCTGTTCCTGCCCCCGTCAGAGCCATGTGACCAGTATTTTTCACTGTCTGCTCATTTTCTGGCTCTTTTCACACAGAAAACTGCAACCAAATCAGTGACCCATCCTCTGCTTTTACAGTTGATATCCAGGGAAACACCCCAGGCCAATGGCTCAGCTTCAGCTCAGGCCTTGTCATGTTGTCCATGATTAGGGCAGTGGTTCCATTGTTTCAGCTATCACTAAACAGAGGTGCATTTAATTGCTCCCTCATTTAACCTGAATGAAAGGTGGCTAGCCATGCCTATCAGCTTCAACAATGTCTGTGATAGTCCACAGATCAAAGACACAGTTTCTGGCAGCTACCAGCATAACACATTCAGTTAATTTAAGCATGCAGAAAGTTAATTGCCTTCCTAGGCTAGGTCTGCGCTATAAATTTTTGCTGGCATATCTCTATTGGTCAGAGATGTGATCTCTACCTGACATAGCTGTGCCAGCAAAAGCCCCTACTGTACATAGTTATGCTGGTAAAACTGCTTTTGCCAGGATAGCTTACTGTGCTCAGGGGCTGGAACAAGTTACAAAAGCAAAAACGCAGGTTTTTTTTCCTGGTCTAAGTACTTTACTGGTATATATACTGGTACAGATATAGCAGCAGCACACTTCTATTATAGATCTGCTTCTAGGCAACTCAGCACTAGATAAACTGCTTTCATAACAAGCTGGCACTTTCACACATGAATTCCTCAATAATAAGGAGAATCTTTTTCTCTTAACATTCTTCTGCGTGGTGTCCCGTTTTCCCCCCTCCCCCTTTATAGCCAGCTTGACAAGCAAATAAGAGCAATCCCTCTTGTTTTTATTGCTATTTACATTTATATTACAGTAGGGCTCTGCAGTCCCAAGTGAGATTAGGATCCCATTGTGCTAGGCACTCTGTACATACACTTAATGAGAAACAGACCATGCTCCAAGTAGTTGATACAGGCAAAGGGCAGTAGAAAGGAAATGCTGTCCCCATTTTATAGAGCTGTATATGGACAGACCAGGCACAGAGATTAAATTACTTGCCCAAGTCCACACAGGCAGCCCATGGCAGAAGAATGAATTGAACTAAGGTCTCCTCCCATTACCAGTCCAGGGCTTAATCACAAGACCATCCTCCTACCCACCCTCTTCTCCCCACTACCCCCCTGGGCTTTAATATCACTTTTCCTTTCTGTAGATATCTTTGCCAGTCAGAATTAGTTTGCAGCTATCCATCCACATTTTTCTGCCAGGATAGATCATTGTTAAAGTCTATATTTATGTGAACCAAGTTATATGTTGGGTAAAATAAAGATATAAGGATTTACTAGGTTAAGCCTGTTCCCTCGGACTAAGCATGGAGAGTTAAAAACCACACAGATCTCAGAGAATGCAAAAGAAAACAAATTCCAGAGAGCAGCCTGTTAAAGCTGAGGGATTGTTCCATCTAGTTTAGTTAGCCTGTATCGGTGTATTTATTAGCTTGGTTAGAGAATACCTCTGTGGATAAGATGTGCCACAGTTCAGATTTCCTTGGCCTTTGGAGTGCTACAAAAGCTTGCCTGATCAGAAATTTACATGCCAGTTGTGCACTAGTTTATTCACTCAAGTGTGACAGTCAGTTGAGCATTCACTGTTTTGTATGCTGTTATTACAGCATCCTTTCATCTATGGACAAATCTATTCCTAGCCACTTATCAGATGGTGAAGCAGGAAGGAACTACCTCCCTATGCCATGGAAGAGCAGCAAAGCCACTCCACACAAAAACTGCTCCAGCCTAATTCTCAGAATATAGCAAATACACCCCTTAAAATCCCGTTCAATGAAAATACAGTAGAACTCACAAAAGAAAAGTTGCAAAGTGGAGTGTCACCTAGCACCAGTCCATCTCAGCAACCATCTTGGACTGACTCATGAGAAGCAATGAGTCTTTGGCACTGTTTAGAACCTCCTATACATTGGAACTTGACTTTTAAGGCAAATCCAGAGACATTCTGAGATTCCAGCTGTGGGGAGGGGGGGAATGCTAACATGCAAATTAAACCACAGGAGGCCAGGTCCTTGTCCATTCTTGTAGGATAAGGGAGACTTAAAGCTGTCCTAACAGTACAACTGGGGATTCTCCTCCAGGTTGGAACCTCCTGATGGAGTAGAATAGGCACATCTGGCTTTGATATCTATTCCCCCTACACAGGCTGTTCAGGATCATGGTGATGGCTGGAGGGGAAATCTAAATTAGAGCATTAGGACTGCTTAAGGCTATCTTTTTGCCTTCCCTTCTAAGCCATACCAAGCATCAGTCCAAACTCAGCTAAGGATCAAGCTCAGGGGGTGCAAATATATACAAATGAAAATTAACTTAAAATTGTCACATGAACTACTGCAATTGGAAAAGACACTCTTTTATGATGAGAGAGAAGTAATGTTAGTACTAACTTTTATTACTTAAAATATAGATTAGAATTACAATGCAAACTGTTGGAGTTGATATTTACTCACATAAAAATAGTAATAGTTACAAATTCACTAGTGTTCCTCTCAGGCCTCCTAAACATCAAATTACAGAAAAGCAGATCTCTTCAAATGCTAAAGGAGGAAATTGGTACAATTATTCCTTCCTTATCAAATAACATAAGCACTGCAGTCTTTATTTACTTATAAAATTGTAGGCTTTCAGCACTGTTCTCTTCCAAATTCATTAAGAATCTAAAGACCGTACACAGTCTGCACAGAACTGTGTTATAGTCTCTGAAATCTAATTGCCCAGATTCCCCGCTAGTAAAACAAAACTCCTGTACTTAGGGAGGACCGGCTTTCATTTAGTACAATTCTTTTCTGGAGAATAGTATTAAATTGGAGATTTCTTTAAAGATAAAAAACAAAACACTATCACATTGGATGTTTTCCTGTAGGCGAAGAACTACACAACTAGAACCCCTGGACCAATGGGGAGGTTGGGTGGCTGCTGCTTCCACATCACTATTGGTAAGCTTAGGCTAGGCTTCTGCTGGAGGACCCTGTAAAGCTAGGTACTGCAGGAAATACCTCACCAGCAGGGCCTGAGTGGCAGCCCCTTGCAGCCCACTGATTGGCTCATGCTGGTATATAAACCAAGACACGAGCATAGGGAGTTGTCTGAACAATGACCCAGACTCTCTGCTTGCTTCTGCTCCATGTCTTGTCTTGCTGTCGACAGACCCTGGTTTGTCCCTAACTCCATTTGCCTACTGTCTGTAACCTGGTACATGAACTTGGCTTCCTGGTACCCTGACCTGACTTATAGGGTCACCAACTTTCTACTCACACAACCAACCATTGCCCCACCCCTCCTCCAAGGCCCCCCCCACCTGCTCACTCCATCCCCCCTCCCTCTGTCGCTCACTCTCCCCATCATCTCTCACTCATTTTCACTAGGTTGCCTCAGCAGGCTGGGGGGTGGGGTGAGGGCTCTGGCTGGGGTGAGAAATGAGGAGTTCAGAGTGCAGGAGGTGGGTCCAGGCTGAGGCTGTGGGTTGGGAGGCAAGAGTGGGTGAAGGCTCTGGCTGGGGGTGCAGGGTCTGGGGTGGGGCCAGGGATGAGGAGTTTGGGGTGCAGAAGGGAGCTCTGGTCTGGGGGGGTGAAGCTAAGGAGTTCGGAGTATGGGAGGGGGTTGGAGGGTGCTGGGGGTGTGGGCTCTGGGGTGGGGATGGGGATGAGGGGTTTAGGGTGCAGGAGGGTGCTCTGGGCTGGGACTGAGGTGTTCAGAGGGGATCAGGGCTGGGGCAGGAGGTTGGGGTGTCGTGGGGGGCTCAGGGGTGTGGGCTCTGGGCAGCACTTACCTCAAGCAACTCCTGGAAGCAGCGGCGTGGTTCTAGTCAATGGGAGCTTCGGTGGCAGCGCTTGGGGGGGGCAGCGTGTGTAGCCCCCGGCTGCCCTTCCGCATAGTAGCTGGAGAGGGGACATGTCGGCTCCCAGGAAGCAGCTGTATGGCACAGAGGTTAGCAGGGAGCCTGCCAGCCTTGCTGCATGGTGCCGTCAGCTGTACAGACAAAGCCCAGTCAACTGCCAGGATCCGTTTTTGACCGGGTGTTCTGGCCAAAAAACAGACACGTGGTCACCCTACTGACTTGACTGTGACCCCACAACTCATCTCCTTACCAGTGCACATAAGTCATCATGGATTAGCCCTTACAGGTTGAAAAAATGCCACAGTAAAGTAGATTCTTGATAGCAAGATCCTCAACTGGTGTAAATTGGCATAGTTGTATGAATAGGTAAGTCAGTGGAGCTGAGGGTCTGAACCAGTATGAGGTGTCTAGTTACTGTGGTGATGCATGCCATGGAAACTTCTGCAAATAAATAACAGTTGAGAGATAACATTTACTGTTCATGTCCATTTACCTATTCTGTACAATTTCTGTCCTGCTCACAAGTACTTGAACCATTTGAAGACAGTTTGAGCATATATTAGTCATAAAACTGAACTTGTGATGTTTCATGTTTAACTTTTTTACAAAATATTCTCTATAACACTGTATTGCCTTACCAATGTTTGTTTGTTTGCTCAAATTTCCTTTAAGAGCTTCTATAGGAAAGCTCCGGGTGCTTTTACAGATATTTAAATACACCAAAAGAATGACAAAAATCCACTGTCTGAATACTTGCCCATACAAATCAATGCCTAATCACAAAACTGCCCATCAGAGTAATAATTCCCTTCATTTGACCATATTATGTTCCTCAACAGAAAGCCAGGAAAATGGATGAGTCTTTTAGCATGCTCCAAATCTGGGGCTCAATTAGACCATGGAGGTACTTGATGGAACTGTGCTGTAGCGGCACAGGAGCCAGCAAACAGAGCTGTAAACAGGGGAGTTTGAGTGGGAGTTTACAGGGAAGACTAAAAGCGGCAGACAGAGGAACAGACAGGCTAGTGAAAGGAGTGCATCGTGTTCTGGCAGTGTTTTGGTGCTCATTGTGGGTTTGCTTTGCTGTGGGTTGTGGCGTTTTGGTTTGGTTTCCCAGGCTAACAGGACGTAGGTGGGAAGGCTATGACAGAGGCAGCAGTGGTGATGACCTAAGCAGTGGAAGACACAATGAGGATGACTGGATGTGGAAGCTGCGGCATGTACATGATCCTGGAGCGGGTACCTGAAAAGAGTTTCGTCTGCATGAAGTGCCGCCTGATAGAGCTGATGGAAGAAAATATCCAAGGATTGGAGATGCAGGTGGAAACTCTGGTTGAGTTTAGAACGGGGTTCGAGCAGGTGATGGAGCAAAGACATGAGGAGGCTGAAGGAAAAAGCTCAGATTTGCAAATGGAAGCAGGACCAAAGAACTCTGGGGAGGGGGGACTGCTGGGTGAGGAAAGTGGAAAGTGGAAGCATGTGACTAAGAGAACCAGGCAAAGGAAAAGACGGGCTAGTGAAGGAGAAATAGAGCTCAGGAACAAGTTTGCAGAGTTGGAAAAATGAAGAAGGGGCACAGCAGGTGGTCACTGAAGGTGAGAGGGCAAGGAAGAAGAGAAGAGCAGCTAGTCCTATAGGAAGAGGGGAAGAGTCAATGGAGATAACACCAAATATGAGCCCCAGGAGAATATGGGGTGGGTTGCGGAGGATTGCAAGGGAGAATAGAAATTGAGAGGACTTGCAGCGAGAGAGAACAGGGATAGGCCAGAGAATAGCACCATCACCAGGAAAAGGCAGGTTTACGTGATTGGGGAAGAATAGACATGTCTGTAACTAGAGCTGATCCAGAGAACAAAAGGGTATGCTGTCTGCCGGGTGCGAAGATATGAGATGTGGACCTGAGGCTGAAGAGGATCCTAACGGGAGCAGGAAAGAATCCACTGATTGTTCTTCATGTGGGAATAAATGATACGGCTAGATTCTCGCTGGAATGAATCAAGGGAGACTATGCAAGGCTGGGGAAGACGCTTAAGGATTTGGAGGCTCAGGTGATCTTCAGTGGGATTCTGCCTGTTCCTAGAGAAGGGCAACAAAGTTGTGACAAGATTATGACACTCAACAGATGGCTCAGGCAGTGGTGGTATAAGGAGAGATTTGGGATGTACGGCCACTGGGAAGCATTCATGGACAGAGGACTGTCCTCTCAGGATGGACATCACCTGAGTAGGGCAGGAAATAGACTTCTAGGATGGAGGCTGGCACAACTGACTAAGAGAGCTTTAAACTAGGAATTTGTGGGAGATGGTTGGGAGATGTACAGGTAATCTCCACACCGGAATTTAACATTGAGAGGGAAGAAAATGAAGTAAGAAAGGATACAGCCGTGGGTAGGAGAATGGACATGAGGAAGGGTAGTGTAGATACTTGTCTAATAGGTGATACTGGCAGTAGAATGTCAATGCCTAATCGGGTAAAGAATATGAGCAAAGCCAAAGAGCAAAAATTAAGATGCTTGTACACTAATGTGAGGAGTCTAGGTAACAAAATGGAGGAACTAAAGCTACTGGTGCAGGAAGTGAGACCAGATATTATAGGGATAATAGAAACATGGTGGAATAGTAATCATGACTGGAGTACAGGTATTGAAGGCTATGTGTTGTTTAGGAAAGACAGAAATAAAGGCAAAGGTGGTGGAGTAGCATTGTATATCAATGATGAGGTAGACTGGAAAGAAATAAGAAGTGATGGAATGGATAAGACAGAGTCTGTCTAGGCAAAAATCACATTGAGTAAGAAAGCTACTAGAGCCTCCCTTGGGATAGTGCTTGGGGTGTGCTATAGACCACCAGGATCTGATTTGGATATGGATAGAGACCTCTTTAATGTTTTAATGAAGTAAATACTAATGGGAATTGTGTGATCATGGGAGACTTTAACTTCCCAGATATAGACTGGAGAACAACTGCTGGTAATAATAATAGGGCTCAGATTTTCCTGGATGTGATAGCTGATGGATTCCTTCACCAAGTAGTTGCTGAACCAACAAGAGGGGATGCCATTTTAGATTTGGTTTTGGTGAGTAGCGAGGACCTCATAGAAGAAATGATTGTAAGGGACAACCTTGATTCGAGCAATCGTGAGCTAATTCAGTTCAAACTAAATGGAAGGATAAACAAAAATAGATCTGTGACTAGGGTTTTTGATTTAAAAAAAAGCTAACTTTAAAGAATTAAGGAAAATAGTTAGGGAAGTGGATTGGACTGAAGAACTTGTGGATCTAAAGGTGGAGGAGGCCTGGAATTACTTCAAGTCAAAGTTGCAGAAACTATCAGAAGCCTGCATCCCAAGAAAGGGGAAAAAATTCATAGGCAGGAGTTGTAGACCAAGCTGGATGAGCAAGCATCTCAGAGTGGTGATTAAGAAAAAGCAGAAAGCCTACAAGGAATGGAAGATGGGAGGGATCAGCAAGGAAAGCTACCTTATTGAGGTCAGAACATGTAGAGATAAAGTGAGAAAGGCCAAAAGCCATGTAGGGTTGGAC
Organism: Mauremys mutica; assembly: GCF_020497125.1. NCBI lineage: Eukaryota > Metazoa > Chordata > Testudines > Geoemydidae > Mauremys > Mauremys mutica. The sequence continues at coordinate 107,408,472 of NC_059072.1, forward strand.
CTTGCAAAGGGAATTAAAACCAATAGTAAAAGGTTCTATAGCCATATAAATAAGAAGAAAATAAAGAAGGAAGAAGTGGGACCGCTAAACACTGAGGATGGAGTGGAGGTTAAGGATAATCTAGGCATGGCCCAATATCTAAACAAATACTTGGCCTCAGTCTTTAATGAGTCTAATGAGGAGCTAAGGGATAATGGTACAGTGACAAATAGGAATGAGGATATGGTGGTAGATATTACCACATCCGAAATAGAAGCCAAACTCAAACAGCTTAATGGCACTAAATCAGGGGGCCCAGATAATCTTCATTCAAGAATATTAAAGGAACTGGCACATGAAATTGCAAGCCCATTAGCAAGAATTTTCAATGAATATGTAAACTCAGGGGTTGTTCCATATGACTGGAAGATTGCTAACATAGTTCCTATCTTTAAGAAAGGGAAAAAGGTGATCCGGGTAACTACAGACCTGTTAGTTTGACATCTGTAGTATGCAAGGTCTTGGAAAAAATTTTGAAGGAGAAAGTAGTTAAGGACATTGAGGTCGATGGTAACTGGGACAAAATACAACATGGTTTTACAAAAGGCAGATCGTGCCAAACCAACCTGATCATCTTCTTTGAGAAGGTAACAGATTTTTTAGATAAGGAAACACAGTGGATCTAATTTACCTCGATTTCAGTAAGGCATTTGATACGGTTCCACATGGGGAATTAGCTAAATTGGAAAAGATGGGGATCAATATGAAAATTGAAAGGTGGATAAGGAACTGGTTAAAGGGGAGACTACAACGAGTCATACTGAAAGGTGAACTGTCAGGTTGGAGAGAGGTTCCTAGTGGAGTTCCTCAGGGATCAGTTTTGGGACCAATCTTATTTAATCTTAATACTGACCTTGGCACAAAAAGTGGGAATGTGCTAATAAAGTTTGCGGATGACACAAAGCTGGGAGATATTGCCAATACAGAGAAGGACGGGATATCATACAGGAAGATCTGGATGACCTTGTAAACTGGAGTAAAAGTAATAGGATGAAATTTAATAGTGAAAAGTGCAAGGTCATGCATTTAGGGAGTAATAACAAGAATTTTGGTTATAAGCTAGGGACGCATCAGTTGGAAGTAACAGAAGAGGAGAAGGACCTTGGAGTGTTGGTTGATCACAGGATGACTAAGTCGCCAATGTGATATGGCCATGAAAAAAGCGAATGCGGTCTTGGGATGCATCAGGCGAGGTATTTCCAGTAGAGATAAGGAGGTGCTAGTACTGTTATACAAGGCATTGGTGAGACCTCATCTGGAATACTGTATGCAGTTCTGGACTCCTGTGTTTAAGGAGGATGAATTCAAACTGGAACAGGCACAGAGAAGGGCTACTAGGATGATCCGAGGAATGGAAAACCTGTCTTATGAGAGAAGACTCAGAGTTCGACTTGTTTAGCCTAACCAAAAGAAGGCTGAGGGGAGATATGATTGCCCCCAATAAATACATCAGAGGGATAAATACCAGGGAGAGAGAGGAATTATTTAAGCTCAGTACCAATGTGGACGAATGGATATAAACTGACCATCAGGAAGTTTAGACTTGAAATTAGACGAAGGTTTCTAACCATCAGAGGAGTGAAGTTCTGGAACAGTCTGCCAAGGGGAGTAGTGGAGGCAAAAGACATATGGCTTCAAGACTAAGCTTCATAAGTTTATGGAAGGGATGATATGATGGGATAACCTAATTTTGGCAATTAATTGATTTTTGACTATTGGCAGTAAATATGCCCAATGGCTTGTGATGGGATGTTAGATGAGGTGGGATCCGAGTTACTACAGAGAATTCTGTCCTGGGTGCTGGCTGGTGAGTCTTGCCCACATGCTCAGGGTTTAGCTGATTGCCATATCTGGGGTCAGGAAGGAATTTTCCTCCAGGGCAGACTGGCAGAGGCCCTGGGTTTTTTTTTTGCCTTCCTCTGTAGTGTAGGGCATGGGTCACTTGCTGGAGGATTCTCTGCACCTTGAAGTCTTTAAACCATGATTTGAGGACTTCAATGGCTCAGATATAGGTTAGAGGTTTATTACAGGAGTGAGTGGGTGAGATTCTGTGGCCTGCATTGTGCAGGAGGTTGGACTAGACGATCATAATGGTCCCTTCTGACCTTAAAGTCTATGATTCTATGAAATTTCCCACCAAAATGTTTTTTGGTAAGACAAAGTTTCTGTAAAATTGAATATTTACTTGGGAAAATTAACTCCCCCTCCTCCCAAAATCACTTTTCTATGGGGAAAATAAAAATATTTAGTTTGTTTGGGTTGGCCCAAATCAAAACACAGCATTTCAGTTTTTTGAACCAAATTAATACACTTTGTTTTGGGTCAGTTCAACATTAATCTGTCTACTTAAGCTGCCTCGGTGCTGCATGAGAGTTGTAGTATGTGTGCCTCATATTCTCTTTTTCCTTTGTAGTCCAGCCAGTGAGCCTGAACTACAAAGGAGAAAGAGGGTACGAGGCACCCAAACTACACCTCCTATAAGACATCTCAGTAGTTCAGGCAGATGCAGCTAAATGACAAACCAAGCCAAAATAAATTTTTTCGATGTGGTTCAATGAACTAAAAAACAAACAAACACCACAACATTTCCAAAATATCTTTATTCAGAAATTTCCATTCAGTGACATTTTGATGTTTTGACCTTTGTGCCAGTTTGGGATGAAAACAATATTGAAATAAGGAATTTCTCATGGAAGGAAAATTCTGACTTTTAACAGGTTATATGTGTGATTCCTGAGTAAAGGGCCCCCATGGAAAGTATCCTTTTACTAGCTTCTTTTGCCTTTTAAACCAGGTGGTTATTAAAGCAATTCTGGATTACAATTTGCAATGTGTTTGCCAGTCTCTCAGGTAACTGTGTGTCTCAAATCATTTTAGGGATTTCAGGCAAGAACACTTTAAACTCCACACAGAAACTAAACAGATCACTGCAGATAACAAGATCTTCTTTCTCCTGCATACCTCACCGGTCTGTCTGCCATGTGCCCTTTGAATGATACTATCATGTTGATGTCAATGGGAGCTATGCTGATTTACACCAGTGAGCATCTCTCCTGTACTCTTTAATATTTTTCTCTGTATGATCTTTATTAAGACCAGTGAGCGCTAACTTGCAGTGAGTATAACTGAGGGCAAAAATTGTCCCACTGTCTCTTTGCTGAATTGCCTCTGGACTTTCATCCATACTAACAATGACCTGACCAGATGATAATCAATTGCAATAAGATCTTGTGAAATTGATCAAATCAATTTGGCATCATGTGTTGTATCTACAGTGTCTCAAAGAATGATACTAGAAAAATGACGAGGGTGGACTAAAAATCTTAGTGGCTGGGTAGGGGTGTATTATCTCTGGAAAACTGATTATGAGAGAGAAGGCAGAACATCTGCCTTCAGATCTACACAGCTGATATCAGTTCTGGTACTCTGCACTTCCTATATGCCTGGGATGCTCAATTACTTCAATTTTGGGTCATGTGTGTGTACAGAAAGAGCAGAACACCAGAGCTGCAATTAGGGAGTATGACAGAAACTAAGGAAAGAATCTAGTGCCGTGTTTTACTGCTGGCCCAAGACATAGCTCTCTCCTAAATAAAAATGTTTTGTTGTGTGGATCAGGAGTAGCGCATTCCTGGGAGATATCATCTTTTATTCTAATGAAGCAAGGATGTCAATTTTAGTAACATTCTCTCAACCAAATTCATTTGTACAAGTGTTATGGGAAGGCATAATGATAATTGTATTGCTTTAGGATTTCTTCCCATCTGTGTACAGTGACTACCTTTAGGCATATTTAATAAAAGAACATTCAAACTCCTCAGGCTGGTACAAAAAGCAAGAACAAGTTTGAAAATAGGTAGCTCCTTATATTCCTCCATTCTCCAGGTTCAGTTATCCAGATAAGAGATGATATATAGAGTGTATTCCATATCTCAATGAGCATTTATACTATACATGTTAAATATTCAGGGCCAGACTCTCGGTGTGAATTAGTGTCATTCCATTGCCTCAGTTTCCCATGACTCTCTCTAAATCTGTCTAAATTCTATTAATCTGTCTCAGTGGTGGCTTTATATGAATATAAACTAAAGATTGAGCTTTAGATTGTTTTTCAAGTTGTTCAGGGGTTCATATGCCACAAAAGTGTTTCATGATGCCTAGAGAATATTTCTGTGCTGTTGCAATTTGCTCCAAGCAAGCAAGTTGGATAAGGAAGGTTTAACATTCAAGTTGCTAATACCCATTCAGACCACACTGTTGCCAGAATGAACCCCTATGGCTGATCACTTAGAACATTCCTTTGGGTAGTAATATAAGCTTCCTGGACAAATAAGAAGTTACACACAGGGGACCTTGAGAAAGGTGCAAATGACTAGGAGAGAACTCCCTTGCTGAAGGGAAATTCTCTGCTGGTGCATTTGTGCTGGGCTCCATATTTGGGCATTTGTCACACTCCTCCTCCCATTGTAACAAACAGGGAGGTGTCATGGGACAGGTATGTTACACTAACATTATTCTGCACTAGTACAGGGCCTATTGAGGATCCTGCATCAGTGGCACAGCTTAGAGCAGCCCAGCAGCAGCTCTAAACCTTGTTGAGGCTGAGGGGGCTGGCTCAGCCCTCAGAATCAGAGAGCTGGAACCAGTTTACTGACACTCACTTTTCTTCACTGAGTCAAGTTCTCGCACAGGAGAGAATCTGACTAGTTTTTTTCATGCTTTAGTTGTTCAGTCTTAGACTATTCCATAAACACCAACCTCATTGATCATGTTTGTTATTTAATATGTAGTGGAAAATGTGTTTTTAATTAACTCCTGAATGCTACTACACATCTACACTCTGTAAAGACTTCAAATATTGACTGTAACATTACTCTAAAGCTGAAACATTACATATTTGTACTGTGGACCCTGATCATGCTGACAAGGAATGTTCTAAATAGTGTCTATTTCTAAAAAAAAATTATTTTATATTTTAAAAAAATCTAACGTATAAGTATTATACTTCTGCTTTACATACATCTAATTTCATTAATACAAAAGAACAATTTGACTTGCATGAAATCTAAGAACAAGCAATTAAAACCTATTACAAGTGCAAATTTGCAAACAAAAGGATAATTTAATTGCATGTGCAGCCCACATAATTATCATAATTGTTCTTTCTACTTTGTGCTAGGAAACGTCTCTGTATGTCGACCATACAATAAATTATTGCTGTATATTTCCATTACATTTCAGAAAGGCAGAAAATACTCTTTCCAGAATATGTTATCTGAGCCAATGGGAAAACATAGGAATTAACTCTGTTTAGTAGAATGGAATCCGACATCCCAGATCTAGCCAAGGAAGGCATGGAAGTCCACAGCGTGCTGCCCCTGTAACTTGGCAGAAGCCCCTCCATCAAGGGGAAGGAGGGTGGGTTGTAGACTGGGATTGCATACAGGGGAAAACCTGAGCAAAGGGTGAGATTTGTTTCCCAGAGCAGCTAAGGAAATTGAATGCCCGACTTGGTACTTTGGAAACTGTTACCCTATGTCCCCAGTAAATTGCACCCAGAACCCATCCCACTCACACTATGGAAACCTTCTCTTTCTACCCGTTGTTAGATTCTCGGGGCAGCATCAGAATAAATCCGATATAAGATGTTATCAAGGGGCCAAAGAAGCTGAGGTGGCAGGGTAGCAATGCAGAAGATAGGGACTTGGTGCCTTAATGTCACCCTGCCGCCTCCTCCAAATTGTGCCAAACACAGGCACTCCAGAGGAGCTAGTGTGTGTTTTTTGCTAGTGAACTCCTGCATGCAGTGTGTGTTTGCCCATAAATTCAATATGAAATTTTTGGTCTTGTGGTAGAGAACTCAGAAATAAATAAAAAAAAGTGTTGCCACCCCTGCACTCACACATAAATGAGGGTTTGCTTCTAAGGTTGTGCCCCTCAAGGGTGTGTGTGGGTGGGTGGGTGGGTGGTTCTCCTGCCTGAGTGCTCCAATTGATTTAACTATGGAGCTATCACAATGGGGGAGAGAGGTGGTCTATCAGGAGGGAGATGCTAAGCCATTTAGGGCTTTATAGATAAAATGTAACAGCTTCAATTTACCCAGCTTAACAAATGTACATTGCTAATAAAGGACTAACTGTTGGTCAGGCCACAAATATCTTAATTATCTGAAATGTTCAGCGGTAAATAGCATGTAAAAACCCAGTTTCTTTGTGTGCATTTTGTTGCCAGCTTCAGACATCAGGCATAGTCAGAGATGAACAGCGTCAAAAACAGGAACATGGTCGTTTTCCCATAAGCAGGAAAAGTTGTAGGTTTTTAAAGCAGCCCCGGCCTATCTCATTCTAACAGCCAGGTTCCGACTCCCAGTTGGACTGCTTGTGACATAAAGTGCTACCCAATGTGACTAAGGGCATTAAAGTCTGATCCTAAGGTTTCTTTTGTGTTTTTTTTAATTCCCTTTCTACATGTATGGGTCTTTTGTGTTTTTTTTTAATTCCCCTTCTACATGTATGGGTCAAAATCCTAATCATTTTGAGACAGCTGACCAGATTCTGATCTGTTACACCAGTGTAAATGTGGAGGAACTGTTGACAGGGAGTCAAATGGAGGATTATTCCAGATTTACACTAACAGAATCAGAATAAAAAACCACAAAAATACATTGCTACACATAAAAATACCTTCAGCCTTCTTGGAGATAAGACAAATGAATGGGTAACCGATCCAGAAATAAAATAAAATGAAACCCATCTTTTCATCAAACATTGACGGGGAAAAAAGCGGAAGTCTCTCCAGAACACTAACAACCTCCCACACAGGCAACCTTTTCACTTCAAATGGAAAACTAAAGAAATCAGACGTCACCTCTGACTGAAAAACAATTGGAAAATAATTGAATCTCACACCCGCCAAAAAGTACAAAATTTCAAAGAAGCTGGCACAAGCTCTTTCTATACAGACAGGCTAAGATAAACTCACAAAGACACTGGTTCTGAAAGTGTCTATTCCTAAACTTGAAGTGAAAATTATTTATTTATTTTGGTACATTTTTCTTAGCATGCAAAGATGCAGTTGCCTCAGACCAACTATAAGCAGTTAAATGATTCTTCTTACCTTAAAAATTCTTAATATATTAAGAGATGAGTGCTCTGCTTCTGGAAAAAATAATGCCCCCCTTTCCCTCACCTCCCAATATCTGTAAAAGTGAAATAAACATGGCCCTAAATAAAAAAAGGATCAAAATTGTTTGGTTAAGAGCTATTTCCATTTTCCCTCCTATTCCCCACCAACTTGTAGCTGCCATGAAAGATCTTTATGGAGCAGCCCCAAAGCCCGCTACCTATACAATCGTATACTATGACAGAAAGCAATAGTAAATTCACACCGCCTCTTAACAAATAAGCCTCCTGACTGCTCTAAACATTGCCCAGCTGCCTATTGGCTCAAGGAAAAATTACACAAGAACAGGGGTACTTGAACTATACTTCAAAAAAAAAAAAAACTTTGCCACTTAAGCAGGAGAAGGTGCTGCTCTGAGTGTGTGTGTGTGTGTGTGTGGTACCTATGTCAGCTCTATGCCAGGGGCTCCCCCACATAGCTTGTTTAGATGCTGTTCTTGCCCCCTTTGTGGCACTAGCATGTCAAAAAGGGACCGTAACTAGACCACAGATTTATCTCTATATGAATATCTCCAGCTCTCTGGTGTCAGTTTGTATCAGAAGTCCACCTCTATATGCCTCAAATGCAATCAAAATTCTGCAAAGCAGAGCCATTGTTTGTTCACAAAGTCACATGTCTTTCTAACTGCCTAGAAATAGTGAAAGCAGCAAAGAATCCTGTGGCACCTTATAGACTAACAGACGTTTTGCAGCATGAGTTTTCGTGGGTGAATACCCACTTCGTCGGATGCAATACGACGAAGTGGGTATTCACCCACGAAAGCTCATGCTGCAAAACGTCTGTTAGTCTATAAGGTGCCACAGGATTCTTTGCTGCTTTTACAGATCCAGACTAACACGGCTACCCCTCTGATACTAGAAATAGTGAGCCATCCCCTATGTGTTCTTTCTTGAGGATATTTCATAGGGCCTGGACACTTCTTTGGATATTGCAGATGGTCTTACCATGTACTACTTTGCTGCCAGTGAGATCGTATTGCTCTGTAGGAGGGGATGGAAGTCGAGCTTTCACAGGAGGGACTCTGCAAACCCCTTCTATGCAGTGCTTAATTTGTGCGGTGGCATGCTAGGGCCGAGCCCCCGCACCTCTAGACTCAGCAGCTTATAGCCCCAGCACCTATGGGCTCCCAGTCAACAGCCACCGCTCTCTGGCTGCCTAGCTCTGAAGGCAGTGCTGCTGCCAGCAGCAGCGCAGAAGTAAGGGTGGCAATACACCATATCATGTCATGCTTACTTCTGCGCTGCTGCTTGCAACAGCACTGCCTTCAGAACTGGGCAGCCAGAGAGCAGCTGCCATTGTCTGGCTGCCCAGCTTGACCTCTGGTACCTATTTCCTTACAAATTAAGTACTGCCTATATGCTATAGCTCTGCTCCATGGTGGGTCTCTCCATGGCAGTGTGCATGTGGAGAGATCATGGTCAGGTTAGTGTGTCTATAGTGTGTCATGGGTTCATTTGCCCAGAAACCATGTGTACAGCAAGTGTAGCAGGCTGGTCCACAGCAGCTATAGGCCCTTCACCCTCCTTCCTGTTTGGAGAAAGTATTCCTACAAGGTTCTATACTGGCTTCTATGCAAAGCCCTTTAACTCGAGTTTTGTATTTGAGGAGCTGGGAAGGTAAGGGCTGGCTCTTTGTCTCCTCTTTCCCAATATGCTTGTGCAGGACAGGGCAGAATTTGGTCTTTAGAGCAAAGTAAGTTTTAAAATGTCAATTTATACCTGGAATAATGGATCCAGTGTTTTGTTTTAAATGTCTAAAGTATAATGCACCCTCATCAGGACTTCGTATTGAAACTACATAGCATCCATACCATGTACTCTAATATTTCTCCCAAACATTCTTTGCTATGGCCCTGATTCTGCCACCATTTATTTTGTGTAGTAGTACTTTTCTCCACAAGAAGTCCCAAGTCCCAATGGGACTTCTCACAGAATTACGTGCAACTCAGCGTGAAGAAGCATGACAGAATCAGTCCTTTCATGTACATGTTTACCCTACCTGTGTTCCCATTTGATCATGCAAGGTAATTCTGACCAGTAAGTACTGCTCACTTTGGGCTAGATTCTGCCACTCTTACTCATGCTAAGTAGCCTTACTCACTGAATAGCCATGTTGATTTCAACAGAGCTACTCAACAGAACTAAGGTTGGCTGAATCTGATGTTCTGTTTATTTCTGCCAAAGATCCCTCTTGCAGAAATCCTGCAGGATGGATTCAGTATAAAGAGTTTTGTACCATTTCTTTATCTCCAATTAGATTTTTTTTGTTCTAGACAAATAAATATAAAACTCTATTAATTAGGAATCTAGAAAATACTGAATAAAATTTTATTCAGAGACTGGAACTAGTTCTCTGAATAACATTTTCAATTTTTGTCATATTCCAAACTATTAAGAGGGTTCCCCCCCCCACAACTCCCTCACACCTCCCCAGCCCCTCCCCTGACTTCTGCACCCCCACACCCCCAGCCCACTGCCCACCCTGACCCCTGCACCCCCTCCCACACCCCCAGCCCCCTGCCCTGACTCCTGCACCCCCCCACACACAGCCCTGTGCCCTGACTCTTGCACCCTCCCCCACACACAGCCCCCTGAACTCCTCCCATACATATACCCAGCACCCTGCACCCCCTCACACAGACCCAGCCTCCTGCCCTGACTCCTGCACCCCACCACACATACCCAGCCCCTCCACACCCCATGCCCTGACTCCTGAATGCCCCCCCACAACCTCACCCCCATCCTGAGCACCAAACAGGAGCTCTTGTACCCCCCACATTTCCACCTGCACCCCTCACACCAAACAAGAGCTGCCCCAGGTAAGCGCTCCACACCCCAACCTCCTGCCCCAACCCTGAGCCCCCCCCCTCGCACTAGCTCCTGGCCAGACCCTCCACCCCAACATTTTTTTTACAATATTTGGAAAGATCACTAAGTGGTCTGTCAAGACCCTCCACGATTTTCAAGTGGTCTGTGGAAAAATAAGTCAGACTACAAGAACAATCAAGGTACCTCACTTTATTTTCATTTACTTGCTATTACTAATAGGAGGAGGATGAAGAAAAAAAGAATGAAAAAAATGAGGGTGGGGGGAGATGAGAGAGTGTTTTTTCTTGGCTGGGTCCCAAGGAGGGACCCCAAAAATGAAGCTGAGCACAGGGCTGGGGGGCCCCACTAACTCTAAATCCATCACTGGCTGTCACGTCACCTGGGCTGGGGATACTGTGTCAGCTGATCCCCATAGTCTCCAACCTACCTGGGCAATACAGCAGACATGGCCCTGCCCATTAGCTCCTCTCCACTCTCTAACGCCCCCCTTGCCGCTCCCCCCCCTTAAGGCTTAGCCCTCTTACTTTTAAAAATGATTGCTTGCCCCTCTCCCCCCTTCAGGCTTTTCTGGCAGCCCTGTTGCCAGATATCCAGTTTTAGACTGGAAACTCCAGTAGAAAACGGGAGCTGAGTGTCCAGTTACCAGTGCTGACTGGAAACTAAATGTCCGGTTATAGGAGTAACCACATTATCCTCTGCTCCTCCCACTCCCAACACCCACCCCAGAGGGCTGGAAGAGAACCTGTCCTGCTGCTGCTGGATGTCATAGAGTGTGGGGGAGTCAGGATCCTGCACCCACCACTTCCTGCGATTCACTGTGACTCTCAGCCAGCCAGTAAAACAGAAGGTTGATTAGATGACAGGAACACAGTCAAAGCAGAGTTTGTAGGTATGGAAAACTGACCCCTCAGTCAGGTTCATCTTGTGGGGAAGGAAGCCCAGACACCAGTGCTGGGCCTCCCTCCGTTTCCCCAGCCAGCTCCAAACTGCAACCCCCTCCAGCCCCTCTTCTGTCCTTTGTCTCTTTCCCCAGGCCAGGAGGCCACCTGATCTCTTTGTTCTCCAACACTTTCAGTTGGCACTTTGCAGGGGAGGGGCCCAGGCCATCAGGTGCCAGGAGACAGTGTGTCAGCCATTCTCTGTGCAGACAGCATCACACCTGCCCTCTAGGGCTCTGCAACAATCACACAGCCTTATCCCACCACCTAGATACTTAAGAAATGCATAGGGGAAACTGAGGCACCCACACAGTATTCCGAGAAAACATTAAGAACATTCCCACTTTGTCACACTGGAGGAGGGGCAGCTCAGTGCAGAGAGAGATGAAGAGAATGGGCTAGAACCAGGGAGAAGATAGGTACCTGCTCTATGTGGGCAAGGGCAAGGATCCTATTTACCCCCTCCCCAGCCCTGCTGCACTTGCAGTTTACCCCTGGCCCCTCCCTTGCTCCAGAGACCAACTCTAACTCCCGCCCCACTGTGCTTTTGCCCCTGGCCCCTTTCACAATCATTCCCCGAGGGGGCCACAAATATGTTTGGAGCCGGGGCCACAAAAAGTTAATCTGGCCCTGCAACTTGGAGCAACACTTCTTAAGAGGAAATAAACACAGGAAAGTCTCTCATAATTAATTCTGCACATAACAGAAATTCATGAAAATTCTTTATCTAAAAGTTTAATAGTAAGCTAAACTAAACAGTTTAATAAAGCTACTTCTTTAAACTTCAACGTTGGGCTCTTTTCTATTTCTTATTTCTTCATATCTCTGGGAAAGGAAATAGTTTGAAAGATCTCACTAAACCTTTAATAATGTTGCTACCTTCCGCTGATTTACAAACCCTATAAGTTAGAAATGAGAAAGGACTTTGCACCCATTTAGGATTACTCTGATTTAAGAATACTTGGTGCATTGGTCAGTGACAGAGTGAAAATACCCACTCTGGAGGAGCTGCAATGCTGATGGCTCAGGATGTCAGACAATTAAGTATTTCCAGTAGTACCTCCAATGGAATAGATTTCAGTTGGCCTGGACGTCCATCTTCGTCAAGCTATCTAAACCTGATTTCAAAGTTCAGTCAATTCTGTGTTCTCAACAATGGACCAAATTTCTACTATCCAGAAGCCCAGAGGCAAACAGTGTTTGGGTTTTTAGTACTGAATTTAGTTTTTATATTACATAATTATAATTTTATCATTGTATAACAATTGCCTGTTCAGTAGCCAAAGTACTTCAGCACAGGGGGTGCTTTATACATAAAATTATATTATTGCATTGTTCCATTCCATTGCCACCTAGCAACAATTCACTGGCTTAATTCTCTAGTTAAACTAGTCTCAAACTGTGTAGTCTGATAGTACATTTTAATGCTTGTATTGCCAATCCCCCTTAATGGGTTTGTTCAGTTGCAAAGTCCTTCAAGTTATTTACCCCTTGCTCTAAAAACAGGCAGAAATATAATCTACTACCTTCACACACACACACACAAAAAAGAAAGAGAAAGAAAGAGGTATAATAATGGATTACATAAAAAGCTTAGGTAACCAAATTGTTTTTTTACTTCACTGATACAACCTATCCTATGATGATTAATAGCTTCGAGTTTTATAGCTTCCTTTTCTCTCTGGTCAATAACACTTTGCACTTATATAGTGTATTTTCTCTGAGGCTACCAAACTATTCTGAAACACAAAGAAAGACACTGCCAACGCAGTATTATCTCTGCCTCTTACTGAAAATATACTTTGAAATAATTTTCAGCATACTATTGGCCTGATCAAACAGAAAATAGCCTGAATGAGTTGCTGGACTACAGAAGTTGCCCTTGCCTTTAGTTCCCTGCCATAGTCACTTAGATGGAATTGGCTTCTATTTCCCGCCCTGACTTTCCCCCAAATGGGTCAGCATCCACTGTCTTCCACAGCTTGGAAGGCTGAAAGTATTTTGGGCCAAGTTGCTACCACCAAGATAGCCCAGTGCTTGGATGAGATCAGCTCATGGATGAAGAACAGCTGACTGAAGCTGAACCTGAGCAAGACTGATAACACTGGTGGGCATAAGAAAGTCTCTTGGAGTATGGAGTCATGATGCAGTCTCCTTTTGGTTGAAAGTACACACCCACAATTGCTCAGTTGTGTATGCTCAGATCTCACATAGCAGCATTGCTTTCTGTCATCTCTGGTCAGCTAGGTTACTCCATCCCATACTGATGGCTGATGACCTGGCCTCGGCGACACCTTTGTCACTTCTGGGCTGGACTACAGCACTGCGATAGACCTCGCCATGAAGTGTGCAGCACTTAACCTCCAACTAGTGCAGACATGCTGCAGCACATCTCCTCAGCAATACAGGCTGCTGCAAGCACATCAGACCAGTCCTCTGCTCTCTAAACTGATGTCTGATACAATATCAAATCTGGTTCAAGGCCTTAGTCCTTATCTCTAAGGTGCTCCATGGCCTGACCCCAGGAGAGCTAAAATATGGTCGAAAACTCTGGTGTGTGGTTGACAACCTTGCTCCTGGCACAATGGACTTCTCTGACACAAAGGTAAAATTTGTCTGTGTGGGCCACAGAACTTTTTCTGGGGGTGTTCTGAGACAGTGGAAGGAACACCCCCAGGGCATGAAGGACCATCACAAGACTCAAAGTGCAAGGTGAATTTCCTTGACCTTTGACTTCTCTAATAAAAAAACATAGGGGTGTGTGTCTGTCTGTCTGTCTGTATATATATAAAAAGCAAAGCAAAACAAATGCTCTACCAAAACCAAACAGTACACTCCACACACTTCTCCAAAGAGAGCATGAGAGAACAAACATGTCCGATGTTAACCATGGTGTTTAATGCACTACTGGGAGGGGCTCAGATACTGTGGTGATGAGCCTAGTATAAGAACCTATTTAGAATATAATTATTTTTAAGCAAATGTGTAAATTAAACTTAATTGTAGTAGACAGATCGTGGATTTTGCACCCCTCTTGGCTGCATGCAAAATCCCAGGCCAGTTTCAAAGGAATAATAGCTACTGTGAAAGAACAGACGCTCAAAGAAATGTCCATTTTGAGCTGTAACATTTCAGAAACAACCCTGAGCTTTTGTATTTCTGTTGAAATGCATTAGCCTTTTGTACGCTTTAGCATTTCAGAAAACAACGTGAACTAATATTGGTGGAAGGTGCCAGACTGACATCCCTACACAGATTGAAATCCTCCATTTACTGAGGGAGAGGTAACAGCAAAAGCAGAAGCTTTCCAAGCTTCCTTATACTGAGCCTGCCAATGAATAGTCCTGCACTAGAACTGCATACTCCATCTGATTTGACTGTTTGTTTGTTTGTTTTTGTTTGGCACAATACTGTTTGCTAGTAATGAAAGGGATAATGAGTTCTGGAACATACGTACAGAATCCATGTAAACAGCTGTTTTCCGTAAGAGGAAGTCACATAGTATTTCACGTGCATCCCCAGTGGGCTAAGCCTACATCACTAGATCAGGAGGGACAGCAAAAGCCATCTTGACTCAATTTTTTCAGAGAGGGAAGGTCTGTTTAGGTAAGTTCTCTTAGCCACTTTAATACAGAAGAAAAGTGCCTGTGATAATATGTACATCTTAAAAGATTCTGCTTGTGTAGGTGGAGAAGAGTATACTGAGACAAAGGACTTTTTTTCCCTTTTGTCTGTAGTTAAAAAAAACCCCTCATGCTATAAAGTAAAGATTTTATGCTGTGGAGTACATGATCTACAAAGAAATATTCTCATAGCAATAGAAGACGCATGTAGCTTCCAGTGAGGAGTTTCAAAAGTGACCCCTGATTCTGGGTCCCCAGCTTGAGTCATTTCAGGCCAGATTTTTCAGAGGTGCTGAGTACCCAACAGCTGCCACTGACTTCAACTGTAGTTGAGCGCTCAGCACGTATGAAATATCAGTATATCTACACAGTGAGTGGCAGCCCACAGTAGATACTCTCAGAGCCAGGGTTAACAGATGCTGGCACATGGGGCTCACACAATCGGGCTAAAACTAATGGTGGAGACATTGCAACTCAGGATCTGAAGCCCACCCCCTTCCCTGTGCTTCATGTCCTGAACTCCAGCCCAAGCTGCAATCTCTACACAGTCATGTTTACAGCCTGTCAATCCTGGTTCTGAGACTTGCAGCCGCTTGCTGTGTAGATGCACCCTCAGGGTATGTCTTTGCTGCAGTTAAACACCTGGGGCTGTCCTGGGCCATCTGACTTGGGCTCGGGCTGTGGAGCAGTTCAATTGCAATGTAGACATTTCACTTCGGGCTGCAGCCAGAGCTCTGGGACCCTCCTTCCTGGCAGGGCCATAGAACCCAGGCTCCAGCCCAAGCCGAAACATCTACACTTCAGTTTAACAGCCCTGCCGTCCAAGCCAGCTGGCATGGGCCAGCCATGGGTTTTTAATTGCAGTTTAGACATGCTCTAAGTGTCTCCAGATTAGCAGAAAAGGAAATAGAGGCATCCCAAATTAGTGGGCACATTTGAAGATTTTGGCTTATGCGTCCAGCAGTGATCTAGTACAGTGGTTTTCAAACTTTTCATTTGCAGACCCCTACAAAATTTGAATTGAAGTGCAGACCCCTTTGGAAATCTTAGACAGTCTGCGGACCCCCTGGGGGTACACAGACCACAGGTTGAAAACCACTGACTTAGTAGTATTAATTGCAGAAGCTGCTGCACTAGTCTGATGCTGCTTATCAGAGCATTGAGTATCCGCTGTGCTGCCAGAATTCACAGTGCCACTCGCCTGAAGGTAGCTTAGCTTTATACAGTAGGCTGAGGAGCTTGTGGTAGCCCTACTGCTATCGGGGTCTGCCCAGGCAGCTCTTTCCTCCTCAGTCACAAATATATCTGTCCCTGGTATTCTCAGGAACCAAAGGCCAGCCTTGGGTGGATGTATTGTGCAACACAAATGACCTGTGACCTTCAGAAGAAGTCAGTGACCGGGCTTCAAACCTACTGGTCTGTTTGTGTTGGTTTATGCTTTATGCACTCTTCACAAGAAAAATGATTCTGCTGTGCATTTGGTTTGATTTTGTCTTGCTTCTTTGTTTTTAAAAAGCTGAGATTTTTCTTTGCATTTCTAACTCCTTCACAGTGGAGGAGCCTATGCCACGGGTGTGTCAAGCCCCAGAGGCCGGTCCTGGACATCTCTGTGATACCAGCATTGATATCACTGGGCTACTCTGAGTATGCACAGAATGGACTTCCCTATTAAAATACTTGCAGTCAATGCTGCCAACAAAAATGTGTGGGCACTGATTCAGATGAAAATATATTCACACATGCTTCAAACTTGGAAAGGTTTGCACAGCTCTAGCTTCCAGGCTTTCCTGTAGCTGTAGGGACTGGTTCATGATCCATGCCCATCCTGTCCTTGGCCTCTCAGAAGAGGCTGCCAAAAAGGGTTATTGTTACAGGTTTTGTAGTGTTCTGTTTTGGCTCCTGGGAATTAACAGAGAGACGAATAACTAATTTCCACTAGATCCCCAAGTAGCTGACAAACACTAATTGATTAGTCTCGTTATAGTTGGTATGGCAACACCCATTTTTTCACGTTCTCTGTGTGTATATATATCTTCCTACTGTATTTTCCACTGTATGCATCTGATGAAGTGGATTTTAGCCCACAAAAGCTTATGCTCAAATAAATGTGTTAGTCTCTAAGGTGCCACAAGTACTCCTCATTCTTTTTGTTGATACAGACTAACACCGCTACCGCTGTGAAACTAACAAAACTGGGTCACTAACCAAGATAACATTGATTTGGTAACCTAAAGTTAGAGATCTGTAGAATTAACCTATGGACCTCTCTGCCACAAAAATTTTGAAGCCAAGAGGTTGGTGGGATTATATATATAAACCCTATTATTTATATGAATAATATCCACTCTTGCATTAGACAAGATAAATATATATATTAGGGATATAAATCCTAATTTCTTGGCTTATGCCCCAAGAACAGTTACTTGGAGTTTGGAAAACACTCATGGGAAGGATATTCTATAATTGTCCATGGTGGGAGTTTTTGCCCATATGGTAGAATCATGGAAATGTGGGGCTAGATGGGACTTTGAGAAGTCAGCAACTCCAGTACTCTATGTTGAGGCAGGACCAAGTAAATCTAGACCATTAATATTAAGCAGATTAAACCCATTACTACTTGTCCAACCTTCAGTGGACATGAAGAACAGTTGATCACCATCCTCTCTGTAACAGCCCTTATCATATTTGAAGACTGTTATCACGTCCCCCCTCAGTCTTCTTTTCTCAAGACTAAACATGCCTAGGTTTTTTAACCTTTCCTTATAGGTCAGGTTTTCTAAACCTCTTCTTATTTTTCTTGCTGTCCTCTGAACTAAGGTGACCAGATGTCCCGATTTTATAGGGACAGTCCCATTTTTGGGTCTTTTTCTTATATAGGCTCCTATTACCCCCCACCCCCGTTCCGATTTTTCACATTTGCTGTCTGGTCACCCTACTCTGAACTCTAGGAAATATGTGGATAAATTGTATAAAGTGTGGTGCCCAAAACTAGACACAGTACTCCAGCTGAGGCGCCATCAGTGCCAAGTGCAAGACCATTACCTTCTGTGTTTTACGTATGACATTCCTGTTAATTCACCCAATAGCCTGTTTCACAAACACATCACATTCTCTGACTCGTATTCAGTTTGTGATCCACTATAAGTCCCAGATCCTTTTTGGCTGCATTGCCACCTAGCTAGTAATTTTCCATATTGTAGTTATGCATTTGATTTTTTCCTTCCTAAGGGTAGTACTTTGCCCTTGTCTTTATTGAATTATGTCTTGATTTCAGACCAATTCTCCAATTTATCAAGGTCATTTTGAATTCTAATTTGAATTCCCTTATGTGTTTGCAGCCCCTTCCAGCCTGATATCATCTGCAAATTCTATAAGCATACTCCATTATCCAAGTCATTAATGAAAATATTGAATAGTACTGAACCCAGGACTGACCTCTGTGGGATGTCATGAGTGGTGGAAGTCCCTGGAACCCCCACCTAATGGTCGGCGTAGAGGAACTTGGGCCCTTCCACTCTGGGACCAACCAGGGTCCCTCTTGGGCACCATAGGGAAGGTATCTGCTACCTGTGACCCACTACCTGTGGCCCCTTTCTACTGCTCTTTCCCTTCTCAGGATGCATCCCTGGTTTGAGATTATCCTTTGCAACTCAGTTCACAGGCCTCTTCAGGCTAAGGCGTCTCAGCTTCATGCAACTGCCTTCTATCTGGGAACACCCTCCTGGCACAGACACTATGAGTGCAGCTCTCTCTCTTCAACCACCACCCTGTTGTGCTGAAGACTCCCTTTTAAATCCCTTCTTCAACTGGAGCATGCCCAGCAGGCCTGCTAGGGTGGGGCTTCCTAAGGCTAGAGTTGTTCCTGAACCCCTATCTCTCCACTGTGGGGTTTATCTACCCCAACATATATCCCACTAGATAATCCTGCCAGTCTGACAGTGAACCATTGATAACTAGTTTGTAGTACGCTTTTTCAACCAATTGTGCACCCACCTTATAGTGATTTCATCTAGGTCCCATTTTGCTAGTTTGCTTATGAGAATGTCATGTGGGACTGTGTCAAAAGCCTTACTACAATCAATATATCGCATCTACTGGTCCTTTGCTTCCACTAGTCCAGTAATCCTGTCAAAGAAGGAAATTAGACTGGCTTGGCATGATTTGTTCTTGACAACTCCATGCTGGCTATTCCTTATAATCCTATTATTCTCTAGGTGCTTACAAATTAATTGTTTAATAATTTGTTCTAGTCTCTTTCCAGGTATTGAAGTTATGCTGACTGATCTAGAATTCCTGGGTCCTCTTTGCTCCCCTTTTTAAAGATAAGTACTATGTTTGCCCTCCTCCAGTCCTCTGGGACCTCACCCATCATTGTGTTCTCAAAGATAATTGCTAACAGCTCTGAGATTGCTTGAGTTAGTCCATGTAGAATTAGTTGACTATGGTCTGAGGGAAGGTCACAAACTACATGAGCTATTGGTCTGCTCCAGAATGGCAGTTGCTATGTTCCTAAGGCTATGTGTTCTAGCTCATTAACAGTACTTTGAGATAATTCAGTCTCTATAATACAGACACATTGGGATGCTTACACTCTGTAAATGGACTGTGAATGCAGTTTGACTATTTTTTTTAAACTGTGGGTCTTAATTAGCACAAACTCAGACCTCAGTCCTGCACCTGACTCTCATTTGATAGGTTCTGCATGGCCCCAGAGGGTCTATCAATGTGGCTCTGAGTGGGTGCCACAGTGAATTGCAGAATCAAGGATTTGCTCTTGTTTCTGCTGACATGTCTTGACTTTCCAATACTGAAGCAAAAGCGATCTATGCTGTAGATTTATTTGTTACTTTCTCTAACATAAACATTTGCAAGTTTCTCCAACAATGGTTTGAAGACCTTGGGCTTTTATGACATCCATCAAAGCTCATTCACACTTTGAAGCCTATTCTACCAGAACACCTGGCTATGCTCCCTCATTCTGCATTCACACAATCATTTTGCTCATTTATTTATCTAAGCAGCTGTGACACCTTCATTTAAAAAAAAACACAACACAAGGTACTTTGCAATTGTAGTTGAGTGAGGACAATGACATGAACAGTCTAAATGGGAATGGAACAATGAAGAACTATTGGTCTTAGTAGGTTTAGATTTTTATTAGTAAATGTCAATTTCACCATACACACACAAGCCAATGAAAAAATATTTCTACCAATAATAATAATCATAATAGACCTTTACAGCTAAGCAAAGCAAGAAAATTGCTGCTTGAGAACTTATTAGAGTTGGATTTAAGGATTTTACTTTGTATATTTTGGCACATTATATTGACAATATGGTGTATTAACTCTTTGAATTTTAACATCTGTGATTAAAAGATTGTTTCATGCCTCCTATTGCCTGACACCCCCATAATATTCCACAACTGTGAAAATGTAAATAGATAATTTTAAAATGATGGAACCCCATAATTTTGAGCAACTGAAAATTCAAATAGATAAAAATAGAAAAAAATCCTTAAAAATAAACATCAATCTCAACTATTATAAAAAAAATTAAAAACTGAATTCTGCCAAGATTAAAATAATGTTTCCAATGATGCAAATCTGACTCTTTTTTTAACCCGATTAAAGGCTTTCTTTTATTCTAATATTTTTATAGTGCTGTCAGTGTACACAGCACTGTGAGCAGGATTATTCTTGTTTTACATCCATTGCAAATTTTTCCAGTGCAAATAAAGTGTGTGTTCCTATGGTTGTTAATATTTTTAACATTAGAAATATTTATTTCAACCGTGAAAAATGATTCCATTGGTCAAAAAGCATCTCGTCCAGCCTAGATCTGAGCAAACATTTCAAAACTACGTCCAGGAATTTTCATTTGTTACCATTGTATTCATGCCCCTTTTTATATTTGAATATTGTACCAAACTAGTTTACTGGCAGGAATAGACAATAAAACACTGAATGTTATGTGAACATTGGAGAATATTTGTGGAAAGTGAATTGAGAACTAACAAACATCAGTATTCACACTGCAAATCTGATTTTTTAGAGTTACACTTATCCAGATGGGAAACAAATATTTATCAAGTGACATACATTGATATTTAAAACTAACTAACACTGCTCAAATTTCAAATATCAAATACTTGTAACAAACCTTTCATGCATGATCTATAGACCAAGAATTATTCAACTGAAATTTTTGGGGTGACTGAGGCAAGTGTTTTTGGCCTCATTATGTGATTTTACAACCTATACATAAACTAAAACAATATATACTTAATATTCTGTTTAGCTTGTGAATTATGGTGCAATATTATAGCACTGAAGTTTAAATCTAAAGTACTGCCAGGGTAAAAAGTATTAAAGTCTAATATCTCAAGCAGCATCCCCATGTATACATTCTTCTGACTGGATGCCTTAGCTCTTCAAAAACAGTGCATACATTTACAAAACCCATTGAAGTGAGTTTGTAATGAATAAATATTTTCTCCAATAACGCTAAAGCACAAACTGTTTTCTTTTCTTGAGAAACTGTGTGCTATTTTAATTTCAGATTAATTACTTTTTGGACATGGAACACAGATAATAAACTTCTTTTCAGGACTATGGCATATTTAAAGACAATACCTAAATAACCAGGACTAGGCAATTGATAAAAGCCTTGAGCTTCTGTCACACATTGATACAGCACTGACTAAAACCTTTAAAGTACATGAGGCAAGATTGGGAGCTAGGTAACCATGGATTAGCACTCTAGCCTTTCACCTCTGTTGGTTTAGCTTCAAATTCTAGCACCAGCCTAGGTCACAAATTAAAATGAGTTGGATAGTCTCTTCCTAGTCCACAGTGGTCAGCCTCAAAGAACTTCTGCATAGTGCAGCATGATTAATAGTGTCAGCTCAATAAAGGCTTTATACTAAAATAGAAGGGCACTAAAATTTATGAGTGAGGTGTACTGTAGAGTTGTATGGGAAAAGTACACAGCTTCTTAACCCAGTACTTTTAGTCATTCATCTTCATGACTAGCATACTAAGGACAGGCCTCTGCATCACAATTTCTCAAAAGTCATGCCCAGCAGTTAATGAACATGGAGATTGAATTGCCCTCTTACTCCAGAGGCAGTAATTTCACATCAGATTTGAGGCATACTATGGAATGGTGCAGAAAAGTTGACTTGTTTCTTGTACCTCTTTTGTGGCTGGCTACCTAGAGGATTTGAGTTTCCAGCAGTGCCTTATAGGTTCATGGCCCTGTGTTCTTACATAAACATCCAAGTACATTTCACTAAGGCAGCTGTTCTCAAACTGTGGGTTGGAACCCCAAAGTGGGTCACGACCCCATTTTAATAGGGTCACCAGGGCAGGCGTTAGACTTGCTGGGGCCCAGGGCTGAAGCCCAAGCCCCACCACCTGAGGCCGAAGTGGAAGCCTGAAGGCTTCAGCCCTGGGTGGATGGGGCACAAGTTAAAGGCCTCCCTGCCTGGAACTAGAAGCCCTTGGGCTTTGGCTTTGGACCCCCCTGCTGGGGGGCTCAGGATTCGCCCCCCCACCCCCCACCTCGGGCAGCGGGACTCGGGGGGCTTAGGCAGGGGCGGCTCTAGCAATTGCGCCGCCCCAAGCAGGGCGGCGCGTCGCGGGGGGCGCTCTGGCGGTCGCCGGTCCCGCGGCTCCAGGAGACCTCCTGCAGACGTGCCTGCGGAGGGTCCGGTGGTCCCACGGCTCGGGTGGACCTCCCGCAGGCATGCCTGCGGATGCTCCATCCAAGCCGCGGGACCAGAGCGGACCCGCCGCAGGCACACCTGCGGCAGGTCTACCGGAGCCGCGGACGACCAGACCCTCCGCAGGCGTGCCTGCGGGAGGTCCACCGGAGCTGCCTGCCACCCTCCCGCCGGCATGCCGCCCCAAGCGCACGCTTGGCGCGCTGGGGTCTAGAGCCGGCCCTGGGCTTAGGTCCCCCTCCTGGGGTCATGTAGTCATTTTTGTTGTCAGAAGGGGGTCACAGTGCAATGAAGTTTGAGAACTGCTGCACTAAGGCATGGTAAAGGTGAAAAATAATCACATTTATATTGTATGGGAAACCAGCTAGAAGGAACGGAATAGACAGTGACACTTCACTTAGGCACACACACAAACATACTTGTAAGCACTTTTTTTCCTAGCACTTACAAACCAGGGGTAATATATAATACATTATAACACCTGCGTAAGCAGGAAACTGTTCATGCACAAAATCCAGGGCTGGTGCAATCATTTAGGTGACCTAGGTAGTTACTAGGGTTTGGGGGGTGGCATTTTCTTCAGCAGCGACCGCAGCGGCCAGATCTTTGGCCACCCCAGTCGCCGCCGGCATTTAGGCGGAGGGAGCTGGGGCAGGAGAGCGCCGGGAGGGCCGCCTGCAGCAAGTAAGGGGGCGGGGGTGGCACGCAGGGGAACTCCCCGCCCCAGCTCACCCCTGCCCCGCCTCATCCCCGAGCACGCCGTGGCTGCTTCACTTCTCCCGCCTCCCAGGCTTGCGGCGCCTAAGCTGATTGGCGCCACAAGCCTGGGAGGCGGGAGAAGTGAAGCAGCTCACCCCTGCCCCGCCTCCTCCCCGAGCACGCCGTGGAGGCAGAGCAGGGGTGAGCTGGGATGTGGGGGGGTGCCTCAGGGTGGGAGGGGGAGCTGCCGCGGGGGGGCGCCTCAGGGTGGGGGCTCGGGGACAGGAGAGGGCACAAGGTGGAAGTTTTGCCTAGGGCGCGAAATATCCTTGCACCGGCCCTGACAAAATCTATTACCTGTCACATAGATGTCATAAACTTTTCACCTATTCACAACAATGCTACTGTGCCTGAAGTGTGTTTATGTGTACATGTACAAAGATTGTGTGCTTAGGTTGAGCTGGGTTGATGTTCCATGAAAAATCAGACTCAAAAGATTTCCATTTGTGAAAATATATAATACATATTTTTCAAAAAAATTAGTTAGGCTATTTGCAGGCATAGTGTATGGGGACAAAACTTTTTTTTTCTTTATAGAATAAAAATGATTGAGTATTTAAAATAATAAAATAAAGCTATTATGCACAACTGTTATTCCAGTTAAAGGGCTTCAAGAGAATTTTTTTTCTGAAAATTATGTTTCAAATGCATTTCAATGTGTCTTCTAAGTGAGACACTTAGATTCTTTTACTGAACATTAATATAAACATTAGCATTTTTCTAAAAGTAAATTTGCATATTCAGTGTTTTCTTTATGAAGTGTAACATTGATTTTTCTTGGCCCAATATTACTCCAGTGTTATGCTGGTGTAAATATTTTCAGTCAAGTTCATCATCATGTCCCTATGACACCTCTGGCATTGAGGGCAGTGACAAAGCTCCTCCACTCCTGTCTGTTTCTGGCAAGTCTTTCAATGGTTCCCCAGCTGTGCCCCAGGTTTTTCAGCTCAGCTTCCACAGCTCTTTGCCATGTTGTTTTCGGGCAGCCTCGTTTTCGCTTGCCTTCAAGTGTCCATCTTATTGCTACTCTGGTGATGGAATCAGTTGCCATCCGAAGCACGTTACTGATCCATCTCCAAAGCCTCCTGGCAATGATGGTGCTCAGATCCTCTTGGCTGCACTGTGTCAATAGATCTTGGTTTGAGATTGTTCTGGGACAAAAGATATGGAGGATTTTTCTGAGGCAGGTTGTATGGAATGAAGACAGTTTGGATTCTCATTCCCCAGCATTCTGCACTATAAAGTAGTGTTGAAAGTACGCAGCTCTGATAAATCTTGAGTTTGGTTTTGGTGTTGTATTTTGATGATTTCCAGATTTCAGTCAAGTTACACGGCTGTAAAAGCTGGAGTAACATGTGTAAGGAACCAGGACCCTATTCTTTATAGTAACAGTTAATTTTTGCTGGAAATAAACCCAGAATGTTTTCTTCTATGCATTTTTTAATGCACTAAGAAAGAGAAGATTTTCTATTGCAAGGACTTGTATACACACCATTCATTATGTCTGTAGACAGGAAGACAGACTTAGTTCATTAAAAAGTTGTTAAATTTTTTATCAGATATAGCTAGTTAATCCATAAAAAATGAACAAACTGCTCTGTTGCGAAGTTTAATAGGTTACTTACATCATGCTGTGAAAGACTTAGGAGAGTATGAAGAGTATGAGGACAAATATAGAAGTAAGCTCTAGTTTTTGGAAAGTTTTATGCTTCAGAACAGTTGTTTTACATTTTAAACAGATGTAAATAGGTAGCAGCCTTGTTTAAAGCACAAGAGAGGCTTTGATGAACACCATGTGTATGGTCTGTGTCTTTTAGCGTATTATTTTGATCTATGATTTGTTCCAAAGGCCCTCTGCTGAAAACTAAGATGAAGTTATTAATTATTTAAAATTAAAAGAACAATACCTACAAAATATATTAAAATAGGCAGTTGCCGGTGGTGCATTATTAAAAGATAGAAGACTTGATTGATATGTGAGGCTTTGAAGCTGGTGTATTTCAAAAATACATTTTACATGACTCTTTTGTTTTTGTTTGGGATTGTATTCCTCTCAATATTGTTTTAATTATCTCTGATTATGTAACAATAAAAAATTGGTGGATTTTTGTCAATAACAGACACTTTATCTAAAAGTTAGTGGGAGTCTTTCTAGTGACTTCCACAGGTTCTGGATTTAGGTCCTAAATGGTACTGTATCACATTAATAGGATGTAAGTTATTTGAAGGAGATAGAAAACACCTAACTTCAATATTGCTGTGTGACTATGCAATGGTTATAGATCAGTAAAAGTAAGAAGAATGTATAGTTGAGGTTTCTGCACTGAGAAATCTAAAGTTATACATCTTTTTAATCTAACAATAAAAATGAAATGACTATTTTGGCTTTTTGCTGTAATATTGCTCAAAAATTAGTTTGCTATAGAACACTAAGTATAAATACTGTTTGGTCACAGCTGCCAAGAACAACTGTTAGCTTCCTTTCATAAAAGGAATAACAATCTAGAGAATTCCAAAACTCCCAACTAATAAAATTTAATCACAGACCCTTCCCATTCATAATATATAAACTGTCATACTTCCTACTATTGGTTCTAAATAATTATACATTAATTTAACCAGCAAACTTCACTAACTTACTATCCACTACCTACTATAGTAATTAATAAAGAACACTAGTGCCAATATCAATCTCTGGGGTCCACTTCTGTTAACTTCTTTCCACTATGATTTTTTTTATTTCCTGTCTCACTACTTTTTAATCAACGTTTAGGGCTTTTTGCCTTTTCTCTGTGATTGCTTTCCTTTTTAGATAAACAAGGCATGACTTTTCCTTACAGAAGATGCATTTTTTGACAGTATGTTTTTTAGTACACCTCTACCTCGATATAACGCGACCCGATATAACACGAATTCAGATATAATGCAGTAAAGCAGTGCTCGGGGGTGGGGGGGCTGCGCACTCTGGTGGATCAAAGCAAGTTCGATATAATGCAGTTTCACCTATAACACGGTAAGATTTTTTGGCTCCTGAGGACAGCGTTATATCAAGGTAGAGGTGTACTATTCTATCCTCTGAGGAAAGCCTACTGGTCTGTTATTCTCACCACGTTAGTAGATGGTGGTGTCAAAGGCTAGATCTCATATTCGTGTCAGTATTTCCTTCACATCTGTTAGCTGAATACCATCCAGGCCTTGTGCACTGCCTATCTCTCAGGTAGCTACATAGGGATCTAAGGAAGATGTTATCTCAATTAAGGCTACATACTGATTTTTTTCCATGAAGAGCACATGTATGATTACCTGCCCTATGGGCAGGTGGTATGTGTGTGCATTCAGTGCAAGGAGCTCCTGGCCCTCAGAGACAGTGTACAGGCTTTGGAGACCAGAGTGGCTGAACTGGAGGAGCTAAGGGAAACAGAGATATACATAGATGAGACTTTCCAGGACACAGTAGAACAGTCCCAACCCGGGTCTGACAGACTCTGTGCTGTTGAGGAAGATGAAAGTCTCAGGGAAGGAGAACATCCAACTGGACCAAAGTTGGGATCCTCCTTTCAGAAGATGTCATGGTATCCTCTCGGACTGAGGATACCTCTCTGGGGCAGGGAACTTCAGTTATTAGGAAGAGACAGGTATTAGTAGTGGGTGATTCGATCATTAGAAACATAGATAGCTGGGTTTGTGATGACCGGGAGAACTGCATGGTGACTTGCCTGCCTGGTGCGAAGGTTGCAGATTTCTTGAGATATCTAGATAGACTTATGTGTAGTGCTGGGGAGAAGCTGGTGGTCATGGTACATGTAGGTACCAGTGACATAAGAAAGGATAGGAGAGAAGTCCTGGAGGCCAAATTTAGGTTGTTAGGTAAGCGGGCTGAGGATGTTAGGAAGATTCCCAACCCTGAGCCATCCATTGTAAGTGACAAATCTGAGGAATTGTCTAAGACTGAAGTGTCACTAGAGAAGGTTTTGGAATTAATTGATAAACTTAACAGTAACAAGTCACCGGGACCAGATGGCATTCACCCAAGAGTTCTGAAAGAACTCAAATGTGAAATTGCGGAACTATTAACTATGGTTTGTAACCTGTCCTTTAAATCGGCTTCTGTACCCAATGACTGGAAGATAGTTAATGTAACGCCAATATTTAAAAAGGGCTTTAGAGGTGATCCTGTCAATTACACACTGGTAAGTCTAACATCAATACTGGGCAAATGAGTTGAAACAATAGTAAAGAATATAATTGTCAGACACATAGAAGAATATAACTTGTTGGGCAAAAGTCAACATGGTTTCTGTAAAGGGAAATCATATCTTACTAATCTATTAGAGTTCTTTGAAGGGGTCAACAAACGTGGACAAGGGGGATCCAGTGGACATAGTGTGCTTAGATTTCCAGAAAGCCTTTGACAAGGTCGCTCACCGAAGGCTCTTACATAAACTAAGTTGTCATGGGATAAGAGAGAAGATCCTTTCATGGATTGAGAACTGGTTAAAAGACAGGGAACAAAGGCTAAGAATAAATGGTAAATCTTCAGAATGGAGTGGGGTAACTAGTGGTGTTCCCCAAGGGTCAGTCCTAGGACTAATCCTATTCAATTTATTCATAAATGATCTGAAGAAAGGGGTAAACAGGGAGGTGACAAAGTTTGCAGATGATACTAAACTGCTCAAGATAGTTAAGACCAAGGCAGACTGTGAAGAACTTCAAAAAGATCTCACAAAACTAAGTCATTAGGCAACAAAATGGCAAATGAAATTTAATGTGGATAAATGTAATGTAATACACATTGGAAAAATAACCCCAACTATACATACAATATGATGGGGGCTAATTTAGCTACAACTAATCAGGAAAGAGATCTTGGTGTCATCTGAAGATGTCCACGCAGTGTGCAGCAGTAATCAAAAAAGCAAACAGGATGTTAGGAATCATTCAAAAAGGGATAGAGACTAAGACAGAGAATATCTAATTGCCATTATATAAATCTATGGTACGCCCACATTTTGAATAGTGTGTACAGATGTGGTCTCCTCATCTCAAAAAAATATACCGGCATTAGAAAAAGTTCAGGGAAGGGCAACTAAAATGATTAGGGGTTTGGAATGGGTCCCATATGAGGAGAGATTAAAGAGGCTAGAACTTTTCAGCTTGGAAAAGAGGAGACTAAGGGGGGATATGATAGAGCTATATAAAACCATGAGTGGTGTGGAGAAAGTGAATAAAGAAAACTTATTTACTTGTTCCCATAATATAAGAACTGAGCAAGAAGTAGGACTGAGTGGACTTTTAGACTCTAAAGTTTTACCTTGTTTTGGTTTTGAGTGCAGTTATGTAACCAAAAAAAAAATTCTACATTTTTCACGATAAAGAGATCGCACTATAGTACTACTTATGTGAATTGAAAAATATGATTTTTTATCATTTTTACAGTGCAAATATTTGTAATAAAAGTAATATAAAGTGATCACTGTACACTTTGTATTATATATTGTAATTGAAATCTATATATTTGCAAATGTAGAAAAACATCCCAAAACATTTAATAAATTTCAATTAGTATTCTATTGTTTAACAGTGCAATTAAAATTGTGATTAATCGTGATTAATTTGTTTGAGTTAATCATATGAGTTAATTGCGATTAATGGACAACCCTAGTGAGTTTCTAACACTTGCTACAATTAATTGTGACTCAGTGTAGAAGGATTTCAGCTTCTGTCAGTTCAGGCTTTTCTTAGCTGAGGGTTTAAAATTGTGAGCCAACATTTATGTATCTTGCTTTTTCTTGCTTGCTTACTAATCATGTGAATGAAATACCCATTGGGACACCATCTTATAAGGTTCTGTCTAAGTGAGATATCAGAGGGATTCTGCTGGTGAAAGTTAGTTAACCGCATACTTAAATTTAGAAGGGCAGGGCACTTTTAGACTAACAAATCATTGGACCTCTTCCTGTAATGCTATCTGCACCCTTTTAATCTCTAGTGTCCCACCAGATTTTATTTAACAGTATAGATGTTTTGCGCCATGGATAGCCCAGCCAGCGGGTGGCTGAAAACAATGGCAAAAACAACATGGAAAACTAAGTCTCAGTTCTCGGCACATCCCTCAATCCCCACTCCGGAGGCGGTGAGGCATTCTAACAAAGAGAGGCTATAAAGAATCTCAGGTGCCAGGTCGCCGAAAGGAAACCAGACAACTCTCTCAGTGTGCATTTATAACTGCAGAACACTGACGAGGGAGGAATTGATAAACCATCTCATGGAGGAAAAGGCAAAAACAGCCTGCAATGTGCTGGGTGTCTGCGAAACATGACGAAAGAAGGAGATGGAGGTCAGCTGGAGGGATGGAAGCACGGTCATTTTAGGAAAAGGAGAAGGCACGAGGACAGTTGGAGGAGTCGGATTCATCATAAACAAGGAATGGTCTTTGAAAATTGTCTCATGCCTTTGAAGTCATCGTGTATCAGGGTGCTTTACCACCGATACAACCAAATAGTACCCTCAAAATCATCCAGATCTATGCTCCCACAAGTGCATGCGAGGATGATGATGTGGAAGGATTCTATCATTCAGAGTTCCACATATACGATTGTAATGGGAGATTTTAACATCAAGGTTGGAAGAGGGAGAGGGGGTGAAAAGTTCATAGGAAAGTATGGTATCAGAGAACGAAACGCATGAGGAGAATGACTAGCTATATTGGCAGAGACGATGAGAATTAGTAAAACCTGGTTCTGAAAGAAGGCCAACAGAAGATGGACCTGGATCGCACCAAACGTGAAGACAAAAAATGAAATTGATTACTTTCTGATTGATAGACGATGCATCATGCAGAATATTTCAGTAGTGCGATCATTCAATATTGGTAGCAATCATCGCCTACTGAGAGCTAGACTCATGTTCACTGTGAAGGTGGAGAAAAAGGCGCTGTGTATGGTGAACAGAAGGCACCAACTGGTAGCTTTCAATGAGGCAATCCTGAAGGAAAACATTTCTAGGGAAGATTGGAGCCTCCTCGACGACTGTGATGACGATTATGAGAACTTCAGTAAGAGACTGAAACGGTGTGTGAAATCAGCTGAACGTGAAAGATCAAGAAGAGCTCGTGGAAGAATCTCGGAGAATACAAAGACTTTATTGGAGAAGAGGAGGAAAATGAAAAGAAATGGTAGTGACAGGCTTCAGTACTCCCTTCTCTGCAAGCTCATACGAATGAAGTTGAAGGAAGACTTCAAGAAATTTCAAACCGAAAAGTTCCTAAAGTCTGCTGAAGATCCATAAAAGTCTCAGAAAAATGCAAATGGGAACTGGCGTTGTACAAGCCATCATTATTGGCTTTGAAGAACAGGGACGGAGAATCAGTAATTGATCAAACAGAGATGGAGGCAATCTGCAGGGGTTTCTATACCCCACTGTTTGCATCCCGTATAGACATCCCAATGCCATCACTTCAACAAACCGATGAACACATACTCCCAGTTCTCATTAGCGAAGTCCGCCACGCAGCCCATCAAATGAAAGAGGGGAAGGCTCCAGGTAAAGATGATCTGACAGCAGAAGTGCTTAAAGCAGGAGGTCAGGAACTTTGGAAAGCTATCGCCCAAAGATTCAGCTGATACCTGGAAATCCAGAAGATACTGTCCAGTTGGAAAGAGTCCAATACCATCCTGTTGCATAAGAAAGGCGATTGAGATAATCTAAAGAACAATCCCCAATCTGCCTGCTTTCGCATATCTATAAATTGTTCACTAAAATAATAACAAATTGACTATCGCAAAATCTGGATGAACAGCAACCTAGAGAGCAGGCCAGCTTTTGAAGGAATTATAGCATGATAGACCACCTCTTCATTCTAAACCAACTACTAGAGCGTTCAAGGGAATATAAATTCCGTTTGTGCATTGCCTTCATGGACTACGAGAAGGTATTTGACAGCGTAGAGACTAACATCATGCTTGAAGCTCTTTCAGAACAGGGCATCAGCGTGAAATATATCACATTACTAAAGGAAGCGAACTCTGGCTGCAGCACAGACATATCGCTGTTTGATACTCCCCTCCGAATCCCCGTCAAGAAAGGTGTGAAACAAGGAGATAAAGTTTCACCAAAATTATTCACAGCCTGTCTTGAATTGGTTTTTCAATGCGCAGACTTGAAAGGTGGGATTAATATCAACGGCGAGTGGCTAAACCATCTCAGGTTTGCAGATGATATAGTGCTGATAGCCGAAAATACAGCCCAGCTTGAAAGAATGCTTAAAGAACTGAACACAAAAAGTAGTTAAGTCAGATTAAAAATGAAACAGTTGAAAATGAAACACATGAGATCAGATGTTCTGCCAAGAACCCAAATAACTCTTGGAGGAGAGTAGATCCAAGAGGTTGACAAATACGTTTATTTGGGTCAGGAAGCCAACATGCGCCATGATCAGAAAGGCGAACTGTCACACACAAAAAAAGCTGGATGATGCGCATTCAATGACATCAAGGACATTCTCCAAGGAAAGATCAGCAAAACAACTCGTGCGAATCTTTTCAACTCAACCGTGCTCCCAGCGATGTTATATGGCAGCGAAACATGGTCGCTGACAAAGATTGAAGAACATGAACTGTCTGTCGCACAGAGGGCGATTGCCCAAAAATGTTTGTTCCTTTCGCTCCGCAATCACATCCTCAATGCAATAATTAGGCAGCAGTCTGGAGTGCGAGATGTTGTTGTTGAAAGCAGGCTCAGCAAAATGCAGTGGGCGGGACATATGGCCCAACTCAGCAACAACAGATGGACCAAATCTATATCCGAGTGGTATCCGCAAGAACAGAAATGGCCACGCGGTCGGCCTCCAAAGAGGTGGGATGATTTCCTAACGAGGAGATATGGACAAGCATGGCAAAGGATGGCCAGAGCGAGAGAGAATTGGAAGACGTGTTGTGATCGGCTCAGTCTCAACTGATGAAGGACCAACAGTCTACGCAGATGTTTATTTATATACACTGATTATATAGTCACACACACAAAGGCACCTATAATGCAGTATTAAAACAGGTAACAAACACAAAACAATATAGTTGATCTCAAGAGAAATAACCCTAATAAGAAATAGCCTTAATAATCACTAGTACCTATGGCTACAGGGTAAACTCTGCTGTATTCTGTAGATTTCTTCAACACTGCTGAACCACTTAAAGGTTGTGTATTAGGACATATCATTAGGTGACTAATACACAGGAGTTTGAGGTACGCTTGGTTAGCAATTTAATTAGGATTTATCTGTGCCATTTGCAAAGCCACTCTACCCCGTAAGAGAGGTGGTCTGGAAGCAACTCTGACTCTTAGAGCTCCCTAGCACACAGGTGGAGGGGAAGCTATTCCCTTTTACAGGGGTGCAGCACATTTCTGCCACTGCACCAGGCCTGCCCATCCTGTCAGCTGGGGGAGAGAGAAGTTGGGGCATGGCCCCATTGGGGTGATGTGCACACGATCATCATCTATCCCTTATGCGCTCACAATGAGTAACAGCTGCAATCTGGTCGCTAATGGGAATTTGTGTGCCAGACTCCACAGGCAGGTAACTGTCCTCTGTATGGTATGAAAACGTCATATTTCTGCCTAGTTTGGGGTTTGTAAACTCTGCATGTAAACTCAAGCGAGAGCGCCAGTTAAAATGAGAGCAGTTAAGGGGGCGGGGAAAGCTGGAAATGATAGGTTATGTCAAACTGAGGCCGTGTCCATTAGAACTATTGGAGATTCATTTTAATTGGAGATTAATGGCTGATTGACTACTACAAAATCAGAGAACAAGTAGTCTCTTTGGGCTGGACTCACAAAGGTCTCCTAATTGCCATTTTAGGCACCTAAATCCCAGGATCAGGCACTACTGGGATTCACAAAACCCCCACTAAGCTGCCCCCACAACTTACAGGCATCTAAACTCGCTCGACACCTCCCTCTTGCAGTAAAAGTTCCCTAGGTGCCCATGTTTCTGCCTCTGAGCATGCTCACTGCAGCCTCACGACAGCCAGCCAGATGTCTAAGCCCCAGAGTGATCCACAAATCAAGAGAAGATGGATAGTCGTCCACTTGCTCAGACTTTGCCGACCGAAACGGGCTCCTAGGGATGAGCTTACACAAAACAGCTGGGGAGGAGAAAAGGAGGACCTCCCTCATATCTTTTAGCCCAGTGGTTAGGGTACTCACCTGGTGGGAAGAAGGGATTTGAACAAGCTTTTTCCACCTCCTAGGGGGTGTCTATATCCACTCAGCTATGGGATATGCTGATGTGGGGCTCCCTCAGTCTCTCCTGTTGAAGCTGTTCCACTGTGAATAAATACATTAAAAATTAATTGGAGCAGGATCTTGGGTTTCTCGTCTCCCAGATGAGTACTGTAACCACCAGGCTACAGAGTAATTCTCTCGTTCTGCTCCCTCCCCCCTCCCATGCCCCTCCCAATGATTCTTTGATTATTTATCCACAGTGCAGCAGTTTCAACATTGGCAGAGAGAGAGAGTGTGTGTAGGTGTGTGCACGTGCAAGTAGAGCATGACTCCTAGTGTGTGATCCTCCAAGTGTGCTGGCTTTGTGAATCCATTCTAAGGCGCTTCTCCCCATTCACTGTACTGGAAGCCTAGGCACCCAACCCAGGCTTCGTGAATCTCAGTGCTTTTTCTAGGTGACTATGTTTCTTTTTCAATATAGCCCTTTATGTCTATTTATCAAAATCTACTAGGGAAGTGGACACAGGCTACTGGGTTCTCTCAGGATTTGTAAAGGAAATGTTTCATGTTTGAACAGATTGTTGACCAAACAAAATTATTATGCAGCAGTTTTTCAGGTACGAATGGCTTGAGCACAACAGAGAGAATTTGATTTATTCCCAGTTATCCCTTGGGACAGTTCCTCACCAGAAGCACCACATTCCAGCTCCAGTCCCCAGCCCACCAAGGAGATGGCTACACTGGTTGCCTTGTTAAGGCAGATTTCCTTCCCCTTGGTGCCAACAGAATAGTGTAAAAGGGACAAATACAGGGACCAGGATCTGGCCAAGAGATTTGTATTACGTGGCTTCTTATTTTTAAAATTAATTTTCTGTACTCCAGAATTTGCAGTAAATATACAAAGATCAATCCATACAAACAGTGCCCAAGAACAGAGTACCCCGTTCCACCCTGGCATAGCAAGCACAGTTTCCTTTGAGAGTGAACAGTGTCGTGCCCACTTTAACCAAAGCTAAATTTTGCCAATAACATGCAAGGCTCCAAACTAGTGATGGCAGTGATAATTAAGAAATAATGTCAATGGAATAGAACAATGTCACAAGATAAAGGTCTCCTGCTGCTACACAAATGGTGAAGTGAAGCTCATTTATCAAGAATAAATGTCAAGGCAGAACTGATGCATTTTTAAAGCAATGTTCAGGTCTAATTATTTTTATTATGCTGAACTAAATGACTGATATATATGTAGTAATTTTGTCCAGTGGATACTGCTGCAGCAGATAACAGATTCACTGCACAATTATTTGACCTATTTTATTCTGATTGCCTTAGAGAGAAGGCTTCTTAATGTACTATAGCCAATTAATGTTTATTTAACCATACTACTATGAATTGGCTCAATGAATCTTGCCCTGTGGTCTATAAGGTGTAATCATGCTCCCATTATATTCAGTGGTAAGAAATGAATTCAGTTCTTAACTTCAATAAGAGCAGGATCAGGACCAGTGGGCCACAGAATCCTTCTTGGTGGACTTCCAAATGAAACATTCTGGAAGTCAAAATGGGAGACAGAATTCCTTTTTCAGTTCTTATGATTGAGACATTGTAAGAGCCAAACAAAAGTACTGGATAAATCAATGAACTGTTTTTTGGATGGGATGTAGTTATACTGTATTAACTTTTAGAAGTAAATAAGGAGCATGCCCTTGGCAATCTGACTGGCTTGCAGACATTGGAATGTATTAGATGATGAGCCAAATTCACCAGTACAGTCTGGCTGTTTTGTGCTGCTTTAATGACACAAATCAAACCTTAAACTTTATTTCACTCAGGTTCTTGACTTCTTTATATCATCAGAGCAGCCAGAGTATACTGGGGAATCTGGCCTTGACATTTCACGGGAAATTTTTGAAAAACAATTTTTATTATTCTTTTTAATTAATTTTACAAGCATGTTTATTTTCCAAACCACAGCATTGGGCCAACATGGTTTTCTTATCTCTAACTGAAGAAATTTCAGTAGTAAGTCATCATTCCTTTCCATGATAAAAGAAAAGAAGGGCCATTATTAACATGCTACCTGTTGTACTAGGGTGTATTTCCATTATTACAGTCTCCTACGCACATGCTTGGAGTTACTATTTTTGGTGTGAATTCCCACTCCTCTGTTTGTTGAACAGCACATGAGAGGTTCCCAGGAGGAGATAGGGTAGGTGCAGAGCTGAGCTCTGTGAGTGGAGCCTCAGGGTATGGCTACACTTACGGTTTGCAGCGCTGGTAGTTTGCAGCGCTGGTCCCTCAGAGAGCCCAGAGAAGGAAACATTCCAGCTAAGTGACAGATGATACAATAACCCCTTTATATCTCATGAAACTACCTGAGGGACAACTTGTCAGGTGAGGGAAGTTCTAGAAGATCTACCATAGCCAGACTTCTCAGCACCCCCAAAGGAAAATAAAATCCATCTCTCTGTCACCACAAGACAGAACCTGTTGCTGCCTCACTAAGGTCTGTGGTTTCTCATTAGCTGTCACAAGCTTGTCAGTAATTTATGATGGAGCAACAGCTACATTTCCAAGACCAGCATGAGCTGCGCTAGCTACCACCAAGACAGGAAGGCCTTACCCGTCCTTGTTTTTATGGTAAGAGATCAGCTAGCATTGTCTTTTTCAGGTAATAATATTAATATTTAGCATTTATATATCACTTTACACGCTGAAAGCATTTTACTACCATTAACAAATTAATCTACACAACCTCTTTCGCTGTAAATAGGTAGGTAAGTGGTGGTGGCGGTGTTATCCTAATTTTACAGATGAGGCAAATGAATACACACAGTCAGTGCAAGAGCCAGAATTAGATCTCAGGACCTTTTGACTCCCAATTCCATGCTTATTACTTCAGCTTAAATTGCCACAGGAAAGATCATATCACACTTTAATGAATTATCAGATAAGTATTTCTTATTTAATCACCAACTAGTAACTGGAAAGCAAACAACTATGCATAGAGGACTCAAGACTTTAAGATGCCAGAACACTTCCCCAGCTTATGCATTGATCATGTACAAAGGCAACTGGAAATAAAAGATTTTAGTAATCATCTCCTCCCCTGTCCCTAAACATTAATCTTAAGCAATTATATCTTTTCCTAAATCTCCATAAATTATTCTGTGCTATAAGTTGTTTTGAGAAACATTTCTAGAAAAACTCAAGCATTATGTGGCTCTGATTTCAGGTATTTGTAAAAGTCCTGTGAGACCTTCACTGCTTTGTCTAACCCAATGGAATTCAAATCAGAATAATAACTACACCAAACTCTTTAAAAATCGATGGGAGCTGTGTATACTCAGTCTTTTGAAAATCAGGCCAACATGCATTTATACAAAGTGTGTGTGTGTGTGTGTGTGTGTGTGTGTGTGTGCACTTGCTTGCTTGCTTATATATACCTGCCCCTGGAGATTTCCACTACATGCATCCGACGAAGTGGGTATTCACCCACGAAAGCTCATGCTCCAAAACGTCTGTTAGTCTATAAGGTGCCACAAGACTCTTTGCTGCTTGCACACACGTCTGTTACCTGTATTAAGGTAGAGCCTGGAGATATCAACCCAAGGGCCTGTATTAATACATAGCGCACAGAGATGGGGTGTGGGGGGGGAGAAGAATCAAAAATTGACATTTCAAATTTTGACGTGAGTGAAAATTGAAGCCATTCTTGACCACCTCTAACTCCAAGGGACAATCCCTGCTCAAAAGAGTTCATAATCTCAATGGACAAGAAAGAGAAAGGATGGGAGAAAGGAATGATTATTGTCCCCATTTTACAGATGGGGGAGTTGAGAGAAATGAAGCAATTTCCCTAAGGTCGCAAGAGAGACTGTGCTAGAGGTAATATCTTTTATGGGACCCAACTTCTGTTGCTTTTGAGCTTCACCATTAGGAACTCAGCTGCCTGTGGGTTCAGTCGTCTAGCAACTCAATGAGCTCGACTGGGCCCTCACTGAGAGAATGTTGTCCTTGATTGGTCAGAAGAGCCAACACATCACCGCTGTAGCCCTGTAGCAACAGCAGCAAAGTAGTTGCTTAATGCTTTCCAAGCCTGAAGCTGCACCAGACCTACTTCCTGTCCAGCCCTTGCTCCGACCCTGGCCTGCTCTACTCCAGCCCGAGTCCCTGCCTAGCACTGAACTCCTGATTCCTGGCTCTGAGCACTGGCTTGTCTCCTGACCATGACTCTAGTTGTGCCTTTTGGTTCTGTTCTGACTCCTGGCTCCAACAATTGGTTTGCCTTCTAATCACACCTCTGGTTTTGCCCTCTGATTCTCCTCTAACCACTAGGTCACACCACCTACACCTCGGTGTGTGAAGTTCATAGAGCTCTTCTTTAGGTCACTTTGGGAAATTTGAAAGCTTGTCCCTTCTGCCAATAGAAGCTGGTCCATTAAAAGGTATTATCTCACCCACCTTGCCTCTCTCATATCCTAGGACCAACATGGCTACGACAACACTGTGCTAGAGTTGGCATTTGAACCTGGAACTCCTGAGTCACTCTCCAATGTGTTAACCAGAAGGCCACCCTTCTCCATGTACATTTAGAACTGTCTCAAAGAATTAGAAGGTGCCTCCTGAATAATTCTGACCTTCAGCTAAAGGATCACAAAGCAAAGTGAACAGTTATCTCTTGATGTCAGAAAAGAGGATGATGCAATTATCTCATGCAGTGACTTAGTGCACTAATTTTCACCTCATGAGTGGAGTTCAAATTCTGACCAAAGTGATCTCATCCTCATCCTTTTATCTTGAAAGCAAATGAATGAATGAAAACAGCATCCCCATACCCTACAGCCATAATGTGTTAGTCTGTTATTGCAGATACCATTCCACTCTTTATGACACCCTTTGTTCAAAATTTGCTTGTTGTGAATGCTCAGCTTTGACAGGCTCTGCCCTGTGGATTGCTTTATAACTGCAATAATGCCTATCAGACAGCTATTTTTTATTACATTAGCAGTGAAAGACACTTCTTATTCAAAATTAGAGGATTAAAAATGCTCAGGCAAACTAAAGCAATCCTTAGTGCTTTGGAGTTTTGCTATATAGTTTTTAAAATCCATTTTAAAAGATAATCCAGTTAAAAGTGTATGTGTATGTAATCATTTTTACTTAACTTTTTTACAGATAAATTAAAAACCTAAAGCTGAAATGTGTAACTTTCTCCAGTTTTGTTGCTTGTTTTGTATATCCCCAGTTATTGATCATTAAACCAAAGAAATTATGCGGGACAGATTCTCAGCTGCAGTAAACTGATTTGGGCTTGTCTACATGAATACTTAGGATATGTCTACATTTAAAATGCTACAGCGATGCAGCTGGGCCACTGTAGTGCTTCAATGTAGACACTACCTATACCAATGGGAGGGATTCTCCCTTCAGTGTAAATAATTCACCTCCCTGAGAGGCAGTAACTAGATTGACAAAAGAATTCTTCCATCAGCTAGCACTGTCTATGCTGGGGGTTAGCTTGGTGTGGCTACATCTCTCAAGGGTGTGGATTTTTCACACCACTGAGCAATGTAGCTATACCGATGTAAGTTTCTAGTGTAGACCAGACCTTAGTTCACAGCTAGCTGGGGTGTAAACCTACCCTGCACTGGCCTGCTGCATACTAAGTGGATCCTGCTGCCATACATGAAAAGTTACGTAGTGCGCTTTGAACTACTCTACTTTGAAAGGGGCATAGATCAAAGTGCACTACAGAACTTTTAGTGCATGGCAGCAAGGACTTTTAGCAAATGGCAGTCTACTGTGGGGTAGACTTACATCCCAGCTTGCTATGAACTAAGTTGTGTAGACAAGCCCTTATCTGTGTTATAGTAGCACCTACAAGTACCAACCAAGATCAGGATTCCACTGTGTTAAGCTCCGTACAAACACACAATGAGATAGAACAGGGGTCAGCAACCTTTCAGAAGCAGTGTGCCGAGTCTTCATTTATTCACTCTAATTGAAGGTTTTGTGTGCCAGTAATACATTTTAATGTTTTCAGAAGGTGTCTTTCTATAAGTCTACAATATATAACTAAACTATTGTTGTATATAAAGTAAATAAGGTTTCTAAAATGTTTAAGAAGCTTCATTTAAAATTAAATTAAAATGCAGAGCTCCCCAGAATGGAGGCCAGGACCCGGGCAGTGTGAGTGCCACTGAAATCAGCTCGCGTGCCGCCTTTGGCACGCGTGCCATAGGTTGCCTACCCCTGAGATAGAATCTCTGTGCTGAAAAACTTATGATCTAAATTGAAAAGACACACAAAGGGTAAGAGGGGAAATAGAAGCACGGAGAAGTGACGTGACCTCTCCAAACAGGGCTGGCTCTAGGCACCAGGGCAGCAAGCAGGTGCTTGGGGCAGCCAACGGAGAGGGGCGGCATGTCCGGCATTTCGGCAGCT
Organism: Mauremys mutica; assembly: GCF_020497125.1. Classification (NCBI taxonomy): domain Eukaryota; kingdom Metazoa; phylum Chordata; order Testudines; family Geoemydidae; genus Mauremys; species Mauremys mutica. The sequence goes on from NC_059072.1 coordinate 107,448,232, forward strand.
GGTCCGAAAAATGAAGTGGCAGCGGTAGAGCTGCCGTCGAAGTGCCGCCGATTGCGCCTTTTTTTCTTTTCTTTTTTTTTTTCAGCTTGGGGCGGCAAAAATGCTCGAGCCGGCCCTGTTTCCAAAGTAAAACAACAGGTCAATGGCAGAGCCAGGAATAAAATCCAGATCTCTTCGACTCCCTACCCACTAGACCACCATGCTTCCCCACAGAAATCAATGGAGCTATACCAGTTTCACCAGCTGAGAATCTAACCCTGACTCTTGAAGTCCAAAACTATAACATTCATTGATCACCTCTGCACTGCAACCTGGTCTAAGGTTACATAGGAAATTTCCAGTAGAGCAGGGGATTGATCCCAGGTCTTTAGAGTCCCAGGCTAGTTGAATCCAACATCAGTTTTGTGAGCACAGATAATGGCCATTAGAAAGTTCAAAGAGCAAATTTCTAGCCAGTGTCAACACTTTTATAGCTTTAAAAACAAACAAACAAACAACAACAAAAACAGTAGACCCAATATAAATTTGCCAATTACTGGCAATCAACCTTACAAGTACAGGTAGGGCATAATTTGATCACAAGAGCTTGAACCAATGAGTAATCATCCCACTGCATTCTGAACAAGCTGCAAGTAATGAAACAGCCGTACAGAGAGCCCTATGAAGAGAGAAATGCAATAATAAAGCTTCTTGGACACAAGGGCATGTGATGAAATTTTGAGGTCAACCAGCTAGAAAAAAATGAAAGCTTTCATACCACTTCCAATTCAGACTCATGGTTTTCCATTGAAAAGACAAGTTTAAGGGGGATGCTATGACTCTTATTCTGATTAAATATTTCCAAATGAATCCCCTGAGTAAACAAAGAAGGGATCACCTTGTATAAACAACTTCTCCCCAGCAGCAAAACATATGGCTTCACAGGACTGAGGACAAGATAACTCTAACACATCCAGCCATCAGTATCATTCATTTAACTAATCTCTCAGCAACACTTTTTTTTTCTGATGAATTCAAAAAGTTTATATCCAGGTTTCCGATTTAGAATGCAGACACATTTGATAAAGGGATAGTAGTAATTACTGATGTATATTGCACCCTTGCAAACTGTGAGGGTTTCAAGCTGAGATTTTCAAAAGAACTGAAAATCTTAGTTAGGTGTCCAACTAATTAGGCACCTATCTCTCTTTGGCTCCTTTGAAAGTCCCAGGCTTAATAACCTTTTAAAAAACAGCCATGTACAATTTTCTTTTCAATTGGTTTGTGTTATACCCTACCTAGGTGCTTAATAACAATAATAAATAAGTGAATTATGGCAGTGCATAGGGGCCCCAACTAAGATCAAGGTACTATTGTGATGGGCACTGTCCGTAAACATAGTAAAAGAAAGATCCTGGTCAGGAGTAAGGCCCTGCAGCTGTGCCTTCTCAGCCTCTGACAGCCTAACAGGTCAGCTATGCTGCCTGATTGGCTAAGGAAGCTAGCAGGCCAGTTCTTAAGCCCAGCAGCAGCAGTAGCTTGCTGACTGCTCAACACACGTGATTGTGGATTCTCTACCTCCCTGTGCTCACTTCACGCCAAGTCCTGCTCCTCCTTTGCTCCTCCACTGCTCCAGCCTAAACCCTGCCCTGCACCCAGCCTTATTCTAGTCCCGTCCCAGACTTGCTTCTGCCTTGAAACCAGCTTTGCTCTCAACTCCAGGTAATCCAAGTGTGATCGTTGGCTCTGATTCCTGACTCTGCCTCTGTCTCAACCCTTAGCTCTAGCATTAGGACACTGACCTCAGATTTGACCCCCGCCTCTGACTCTGCTTTGACCTTGGGCTCTGGCATTCATATTCTGGCCACTAGGCCTTGTGACATTGCACTCCATATGTTTTATGGAAATATGCTTATGAGTGTGAATATGATGCAACTGGAATATGCTTTATGCAAAAGGTCTCTTGTAAGGTATCATAACAAAGGCTATAACTTACTGAATATATTCCTCCTATTTGTATGTATGTATCATTCTTGTATCTGAAGCTAGAAATATGAAGTATAACTCTGAGGTCCTATTGTAATTATGGAAAGTGTGGGCTATTAATGGTGGTTTAGAGTCTTGATGACTCCCTTTGACTAGGACAATTGGTGGTAAATGGCTCTGTTTACTTACAAACCTTCCTGTGTGCGTGTGGGCCAGCCCAGGAAGAATAGAGGCTGGGGTCTCATAGGACATGTGATCATGTCACCTGATACTGGAATCCATCTTAAATCTGGTTCTTTTACATTGGGGGGGACCCAGAGAGCCAAAAGATTTCTGCCTTGTGCCAAAGCTATAAAATGGGGTGGAACAGAACAAAGGGGGTTTCCAGTCATGAGAGCCCCTGTTTTCCACCTAAGATGTCCCCTGTTCCAGGGGAAAGGATTGGGCCCAGACTAGGAAGGAGTCTAGTCTGTGAAAGAAGCTTATTGGACCATCTCTGAGGGTGAGATATTATCTGTAATCAGTTTCTTAATGTATTAGGCTTAGACTTGCGTAGTTTTGCTTTATTTTGCTTGGTGACTTACTTTGTTCTGTCTCTTATTACTTGAAACCACTTAAATCCTACTTTTTATACTTAATAAAATCACTTTTGTTTATTAATTAACCCAGAGTAAGTTATCAATACCTGGGGGAGCAACCAGCTGTGCATCTCTCTCTGTCAGTGTTATAGAGGGCGGACAATTTATGAGATTACCCTGTATAAGCTTTATTCAGAGTAAAATGGATGTATTTGGGGTTTGGCTCCCATTGGGAACTGGGTGTCTGGACACTGGAGATAGGTGACCTGCTGAACAGTTTTGGGTTAAAAAAGTCTGCAGCTTTGGGGGCATGGACCAGACTTGGGTCTGCGTTGCAGCAGGCTAGCGTGTCTGGCTCAACAAGGCAGGGTTCTGGAGTCCCAGGCTGGCAGGGAAAACGGGCTCAGAGGTAATTCCAGCACATCAGATGATAGTCCCAAAGGGGATCTCTGTGACCGAACCTGTCATAGGCCTAAATGTCTATGACCCAGTCCCCTGACACCCTGCCCCAAAAAGCTTATAATCTAAATAGACAAGACATACAACGGGTAGGAGAAGGGAAATATTTTTATTTCTATCTTACATGTGATGAAATGTTGACTCTGTTGCAGTGGTGCTGGAACAATTTTTAGTGGGGGTGCTGAGGGCCACTGAACCCACTGTATATGATGGAAACCACTTCAAGCCAGGAGGTGCTGCAGCCCCTTTAGATCCCCTAGTTCAAGAATCTATGCTCTGTTGAATTCAGTGGCAAAACACTCAATGACATCAATGGGGCACGATTTCATCCCCGAATCATGCCACACAAGAAGTCTGTGGCAGACCTCAGAACTGAATGTGGACTTCCTGAGTGTAAGACAAAGTTAAGTTTCAGTCTTTAAACACTAGGAGTTCTAGACAGATTTCTCATCTTCCCTCTAGGCATATTCATACCTCCCATTAACTTCAGTAAGAGCTATGCATATGGCTTTAGGCTATGTTTACATTGCATTGTAAGCCTGGGCTCAGACTCCAGCTCAAGCCCAACCCCCCTTTCCATCTGTCTGATTTGGGCCAGTAAGCCCTCAGGAGCTGGGACCTGGGGGCAGGATCCAAGCCCAAGTCCCACTGGGTCCAAACTGCATAACTTTGCACGGTGGATTCAGCCTGGGCCTAGGTGCCCAGACTCATATCCTGAGAGTCTCCCAAGACTCTCCCACAATCCCATGGGTCAGTGTTCCTTGGCCTTTCTATCCCAAGAATAGCCAATCAGCTCTCAGGAAAGGGAAGCAAACCCCCTGGTTCTAGTACAGCTGTTTGGCATTTATCTCTTCCATTTCATTCTGACCACTGAACTGCAAACAAAATGAATCATCCCCTGCATTAGCTATGGCCACCAACAAGAAGTAGTCCTTTGCCAAGCATGCTGCTACCTGGTCACAGCACCACAGTCAGATTCTCATAAATCTCTGGTGCTAGGTGAGCAAGATGCTCAACTTCAGTAAGAGCACCAGAAATGATCACATGTACCAAAAAATAATGGACAATCTGAAAGCACTGGGGATTAAATGGAACAGTGACCAGAGCTGGGAGCCGATTAAGCAGACCAAGAGCAATTACTGGAAAGCCAGGGGTGAGAACCATACCTTTGTGAACTCCCCATCATCCTGCCTCTTTTACAAGGACTTTGACTAAGTGTTGGATACAATAGCCCAGTCAACCAGGATGGCAACCTTCTGACCCCCAAGATCTAGTATAGCCCTAGAGGGGAGCCAGCAGCTTCCAAATCAAGTGACTCTGGTGTCCCGTGTTGGTCCCCCAGCAGGCTTTGGTTTTTGCAGCTCATCCTGGGCCCATACCCAAAGGAGCTGTTTGATGACCCCCATCCTGGAGGATCAGCTTGCCTCAGAACTGCCAGCAGAAGATACAGAAGGAGCCTGGTATGTGGTTGGTTTCATGTCTGTTGTTTAATATATGCAGGGGAGGGATTTCTGAGTTATGACCCAATGTATTGTTATTACAAGCCATGGGCAGCAGTTAAACAAGCATTTAACATTAAACTTTTTACTAGATACTTGCACATTAGTACAAAGATTTGGTGGGGTGCTACTCTTTTAGTACACCACATCGTGCAAATTGGCCATCCCACAGCATAATGAATCATCTGCTGTATGCAGGGTGTGGGAAAATGTAGCGCATGGGTGACTAAAGTACAGCAAAGATTTAGCAAATTGGGGTTATGCAGTCCAGAAATGTGCCAGGGAGGAGAGAGGCTGGTTATGCAGCTCTTTGAGAGTCCATATTGTCATGTGTGTTTGCATGTAGACCATAGGTAGACGTAGTCAGAGCAGGCTGTATCATAAGCTGTAGCTGTACCCAGTAACTGCAGGAGTGCAGAGTTTTCAGCAGCTTACACAGAGGCAGTAATCCATGTGGACTTTAGCACAGCATCCTGTTGATTTTTCCCTATGAATTTTGACCCAATCACAGCTCATAGCTGCAAACTTCTCCTGTAGCAGGAACTTCAGATAGGTAGTCATACCCTTCCAAGAAATGTATTTTTCAAGCTCCCCTCTATAGGACATCAGCCCACTCCACTAATGGATGTGTTGCTCAGTCATCATAAACTTGAAAACCTCTGTGGCATACACAGCTGGTTTCCAATCAGTAGCTTGGAACAGAATGTTCCTTTGGCATTCAGGAACCTCTAACATTGTCATCCTCCAGAAGGTGGAATGCCTGAAAAGACTGAGAAAGCTTAGGAAGTAAACACTCACACACACCAAGGCTAAAATGGTCTGATTTTTAAACACATAGCATTTGTAAATTTCACCTTACCATTCTATGCTCCAGCTTTTCACTCTGCTTAACTGTTATGTGCATAGAGCACCTGGGATCGTAAGCACTGCTCTGAGAATATATTGAAGCTGAGTTTTTTGAAAGCTTTTTTTTTTTTGCCTAGAGATTCCAAATGCAACTTTTTCTGAGAATGTACTTAACCTTTTTTGAAGTACTGAGACAATAATGAATTGTTTGTCTATTTTCAGGCCTCTCCACCTCTGCAGCCCAGCCACAATCCAGCAAGAGCCAGGGATTTTGAACAGTCATGAAGCAGTCCAAAAGGATGCCTGTCCATGATGAACTTATGGTGGCTATCTTGGATAGGGCCAACAAGCAGGTACAATACCAAAGGGAAAAGGATTCACGGCCAGGGAAAAGGCACAGACAGGCTGCAGAGTGCAGGAGACACTTGCAGTGCAGTTTCTAGACCAGGAATGGTGACTGAAGGAGGAAGATAGAGCAGAACGACATGTTTGCTGCTTGCACTAAGGGCCATGGTCAGGCTCCTGCACCACACCCTGAGTCCCCTCCACAGTTCCTCTCCACAGACCAGGAATGCATTGGCAAATACTATGGTTGGGTGGCCCCTAAAAGCAGGATTGAATGCTAATTGGACAGGGCACACATACCCCCTGCAGTCTTCCACTCTCATTTAGCACCAAGTGCATGCTAAACATGGTAGAAAGGGAAAGTATAATATGTGCTTTGTTTCATTACTAGTTTTGGTGTTTTAATGGCAGCTGGCCTGCCTGACAATTCTTTAATATTGTTTCATTTTCTTTGTTTTTTGTAATACAGCCATGTTAACATTTGTCATTAAGAAAGTTCATTACCTTCACTGTATCATATCATAGTTGGAAGTGATCTCAGGGGGTCATCTAGTCCCACCCCCTGCTCAAAGCAAGTCCAATCCCCAGACAGATTTTTGCCCAGATCCCTACATGGCCCTCTCAAGGATTGAACTCACAACCCTGGGTTTAAGCAGGCCAGTGCTCAAACCACTGAGCTATCCCTCCCCCCATAAAATATAGATAATAAGGCACATCTAGAAAGCTGTATCCAAACACAATTTCTCAATACATCTTTTCAGATCAATCCATAATGAAAATCCACAGTTTGTGTCACACAAGGCAATGTTCCCACTACATTACCTAAGCAATCATCTAAACCATGACTAAAAATTCATGGCAATCACATTCCCTCCCCCCACATTAACACTGTATGCAGAGAGTAATTCATTTACTGTTAATGTTGCTGTACAAATAGATTCAGCAACATACCATTCTCCCTCTTCCATTGTTCATGCAGGGCCAGAATGTGGGTGTACAAAGCCTCCTGATTCTATGACAGAGGCTCTTTTTGGCTGAGTGTACAGTTCAGGACTCCATTACTGTCACAGGCCCACTCAAGGGCAAATAGCTCACCTTTGGAGTCACAAAAATTGTGAAGACTGCAGCAAGCCACAATAATGCAGACAACATTGATGACAATGAAATCCAACTATTCCATCAACAGTGCCAGTAGGCTTTCAATCTGACAAAAGCACAACCACTATTCTACACCTACTGAGAATGTGATTAAACCCTCTTTCGCCAAGGCCTCTGATATCAGAGTATACTTTCATAAGCAAAAGGGCATACCCGGGGTCCCCCAGCACAAAGGTGGGGACAGTAACTCCATTTATGACCATGTCATGTGGTGGCGATAGTGTCCCAGTCTGTCTAGGAATGTATACTCCTCATCAGCAGAGAACCCTGGCATCAGAAATTTTTCAGTTCAGCCCATTCTGGCATCCAAAAACTGGCCTCTGTGGTCAACAAGGTCCTGCATAACAATGGAGTGTAGTATCACTTACAGTTTATGTACTCATGTGCTCCTTGAGAAGGATAAACTATGGGCACATGGGTCCCATCAGTGACCCTGGTGCAATTAGGAAACCCCATTCCCTCAAAACCAGCAGTGACTTCAGGGACATTGTTTATGCCCACCACCTCTGGGTATATCACACATCTCAGAAATCTCCACCACCACAGCTGACTTGCTAACACCAAACTGTTTAGTAATGGACCTGTTGCAGTCTGGGGTAGCCAGCTTCCAAATTGCTATAGCAACCCGTTTCTGGACCAGCATGGCCACCCTCGTGGAAGTGTCCTCCCACTGGAGGATCAGGGCAAGCTGCTCACAAAACTCCATAAATGTCACTTTCTTCGTGCAAAAGTTCTGTAGCCATGGCTGCTCATCCCAGGTCCACACAGTGATGTGATCCCACCAGTCTGTGCTTGTGGCCCTGCTACAGAAGGACCGATCTTCATCAGGGGCACCAGCAGCTATACTAAGAGTCTTGAGCAGCATCAGCCAGTTCAAGTCTGCTATGTTTGTTTTGTCATCATCCTTGTCCTCTTCTGACAGCTGCCTTTGGTAGGTTAGAAAACGCTGTCAAAATGTCCACCACAGTCTCATGCCTGGTATACCAATTTCCTGACAGAAGAGTGAAAGCACAGGCAGGACAAGTTCTTCAAATGGTATTGCCTCCATGTTGCTGGCTCTGGCTGCTTGGAGCATAAAGACCCAAAAGACAGGTTCAGCTGGATGTGTTGGCAGGCTGTGACAACTTCCTATAAAGTGCCACAGGATGGACAGTCAAGTTGTCCCACAGTGCACCGTGCATAAAGGGCTAAAGTGGCTACAGCTGGAGAGGGCACTAGGAAGCCTGGGATAGGCTGGTTTGACTCAGGTTTGTGTAGTGCAGTGTGGACATGTGAGTGTGAGGTCCAGAAATTCTAACCTTAGGGTCAATATTCAGGGTGGACATTCAAGCGCAGGCTTACAAACACTGAGCCTGTGGGCTCCAGTCCCACAGACCTGGGATTCCATTGCAGCAGAGACATACCCTTAGAGGTGAACAGACTCCTTAATTATTAACCAGTGATGTGTGATATTTTGAGTACTGAGCTCTAAATCTAACAAAGAATAATTATTCATATTTTCAGATCTGAAGGGTATAGTTTCCTTCACTCTTAATGTACATAAAGTTTGTATCCCTAAAATATATTTTAATAAATCATGTATATTTGTCTGTATAAAGATTAAATGGAGCTTCGTCTAAGATTGTACAGTTCTTTGACCGGATGTGCTGTGCTATGCTAGGAATCTTAACACTGTATATAGTTCCCAGAAAATTATCTGGACCTAGAAAAGTAAAGAAATTATTTTAAAAACTGACATTTTTTCTTGTATTACAGTGTACTAAGTCCCACACAAGTTTGCTAAGGAAACAGAAAAAGTAAATGTATATGAATTAATATGCATAAATGTATATGCCTTCATTTAACAACTTCTTCTTACACACACATGAATATCCTCTATATTCAAAATTCATAACGTTAACAATTTATGTTCTTGTCTATTCATAAAAAAATTGCAGGAGGAACACTATCTGTTTTTGCATTTTATTAGAAATCAATTATAAATTAACTTGACAGTGAGAGATTAAAAATTCCGTACTGGAAAAAGTTCAATAATGAAAAAGTTAACTGTTCTTTTTCATGAAGCACAAGAATCCAAGTAGCAAACTAGAGCAGACTAGTGGCCGTTTAACTAAGCAAACTGCTACCAAAATTATTTTCAACCTGTACCTAATGAACAATGAATAGCATTGAAAAATAGATACAAGTCATGAAATAGAACATATTTCATCACTATAGAAAATGCTTTGTGGTTTTTAAGAAGTTTATTAATGTAATAGTATAAAGCCTTAATTCCCCTAAACAGTGGATTCTTTATTTAAAACGATTGAACCCTCTGAACTGAGCATGGAACTGTGTTGGACTTTTTAAAAAGTATCAAATATGCACAAAGTATCAAGAACATCTAAATCTGTGATGAAGCACCTGTAAGAAATTAACTTGTTTAGTAATTGGCCAGATTCAAGCTTAATAATATGTTTACAAGTTAAGAATTAGTTAAAACCTTTCTTTTAGAGAGACTTAGGAAACCAGAGCTCCTGTGGTGATAGGGTTAGTGAAATCCTCTAATACTGCTGCGCATGATATGTTATGCAAGATTATACTGTCCATGCCATTTGAGCAAATGAAGATTCTATGAAACTAACAAGTGTGTTTAAAAAATAATCTCAGCATGTTCCACCAAGTGTGAATTGAAAATCAAGGAGTTTCATATCAAACAAAACCGAAAAAACAATTTCCTTTCTATGTTGTGCATTCACTGTAGCCCTCTGTTGAATGTCAAAGGTTGCCTTTCATAGACTAAAGGAGCACCAGTATTAATGAAGTAAGCAACCAGGTTGTTTTTTCCCCCACCCATAGCCTGATCCAAACCCCACTGAAATCAACGGGAAGGCTCCCATTGACTGCAGTGGGCTTTGGAGTAAGTCCTGTCCCTTTATAGCTACTTTTTTGCGTGTGCTTTTGTAACGTCCCCAAAATGACACACAATATTAACAAGCCTGGCTCAAGTTACCGAGTCCCCATTGCCACTTGTGTGACCGGCCGTCCCCAGGCCATGCCAGAGCTAACAATGAATTGATTCATGCCAGTGAATCGTCTCCAAACTGGAGCGTGTGCTCTTCTGCTGGAGGGGCAGTGCCCTACCCTGATAGCTGGGAGCAAGGGGGAGCCTGCGTCTGCCTCTCTGCCAGCCAACATCCCTTCTGCGGGTGCTGCGTGCCTGAGCTCAGACGGTGCATGTAAGGGGTCCCTCCTGCCCCCCAGGAAAGAAGGGGAGTGTCATATTTCAACCCCCCCTCCCCCCCACCGCCCGGCCCCCCCAGCTCCCGCTTGGGTGGGGGGGAAGGAAAGCGGGTGGAACCCTGAGGGGACTGGGATGTGCCAGGGCGCGGCACAGAGGCAAGACGTGTCCTTGGGGAGAGGCTGCTCCGCCCGCGAGCCCCTGGGAACGCGCCGGGACAGTGACTCACCCGGGACCTTGCCGTCCCGCCCGGCGCGGCTGCCACCTGTATCCCGCCCAAGGCAAGCGCCCGCGCTCTGCTGCCATTGGACACAGCTGCCTACCGAAGCCTGCTAGGCACAAAAGGCGTTGCTAAGTGGATGCTTATTTTGTTTCCCTCCTTTTCTTTTTCCCTCCCCCCCCACCCTTGCTGATGAGAGCCTTGGTTCACTTGCAACGTCTCAATTGCACCGGTTCTCTGTCTGCTCTTCCTCTCCCCTTTCCTTTTTTTTCCCCCTTTCCGGGGATGGTGACTTGGTAGCTTTTTAGTGCCATCCAGAAAACCCTTCCCAGGCAAGCAATGGCTTAGAGGAGAGGGAAGGAGGCTGGAGAAGAAGGAGGAGAAGATGAGTTTCCACAAGGAAGATGGTGTGGGGAGCCTGTGTCACAAGGCGCTGCAGATCATCTCCGAGCTGTGCCTGGGGGGCCAGGTGGAGCGGGAGAAATGTTCAGGCATCTTCTTCCCCTTGGAGACCACCAAGCAAGGTATAGGCAGCACAGGTACAGTGGACTCTCTGCTGAGCTCTCCTCTCCTGCTCGTCTCTAGTCTTCTGCTGCTTCCCCCCCCAACTTCTTTCCACCACTCTCTTTTTTCCCCTTGTCCCCCTCACTCTGCTCCTTGCCTCCACTTCGCTTCCTTAGCGCAAAGAGGGGGGAACACGCGTGTGGGACGGTTATCTACTAATAGCAGCGGCAGCAGGTTGTGTGGGCGTTTGGAAAGTTGAACTTTTTCTTTGCTTTGCCTATGGAGTGGGGGGTGGGGGAGAGAGAGAATCCACGTTAAAATAACAATAACCATAAGCAGTTTTTCTTCGAGTACTCAGGACCGCACTCAGCACAAGCATAGCAAACGCTGGTGCCCAAGAGCCTCATTTGCTATGTATGGTGATGGTTATAGAGCAGAGCCCCGGGAAGGTTCCGATGCTGTGTGGAGGGGCTGCTGCAGTAGCGATGCTGCAGGGCGTGAGGACAATCACCACAAAGGAAAGAAAAATGCTTGGGTGGGGGGGTCAGGACCTTGGATCGGTGATCAGGGAGTGGAGGAAAGAGAGAGAGACACTCATCCCCCAAAGTGAAAGCCCAACAGTTGGTTGGATTTGTGCAACAGGAAATATCCCGCCTTGTATCCCGTTTCCTTCCCTCTCTTTCTAGTGCTAGTTCCCCCTTTCTATTCCCCCCCCCATACACACACACACTTGAACTTACATTGTTCTGCAACGAAATTTTTCTTTCTTAATGCTGGAGAACTATTTTCTCCTGTTGCACCCATGTAGGGAGGGGGAAGAGGCTGCTGGTTTAGTGTTATAAACAATGGTTAGTAATGTGTGTTCCGGGGAAAGGAAGTGTTATTGTACATATATGATTTACCCCGCGTCTCCCCTTCTCTGTTCTCCCCAGTGGCCCTTATTTTTCCTTGCACAGGGTTTCAATCAGGCAGCCACCAAATCAACAGATTGTACGAATCGGAAGCGCTTCAAACGAAGGCTTGCTCTGCATAACATTGCTCAAGATTTGGCCGGGGGGGGGGCGGGGGGATATGGAGAGGAACTCTATTCCCAGAGCAGAGACACGGTGTTTAGATGCTTTTTAATGTGTATACCCGATTTCTGTTGAAGTTTTAAGTATGAAAAAGGCATATCGTGTTAGAGTTATGGGAGAAAAATATCCTGGGGGACCCCAAACCAATCCATCGATATACCTTTGTGTGCACTTTCTGAATGACCCGCTGTTGCAGCGATCTCTTGATGATGATGCAAAGTATTGCTGCCATAAAACCTGGCAACACCAAGGCGTTTTATGAATGAACGGAACAGTTATTTTAATAAGATAGTCTCCATTTGTCCCATAGGATGAGTCCCCGTTTCAGGGAGAGCTTGTTGTTAAGGATGTGTATTTTACCTTAGCTAGGTTTGCTGAGAATGTACAAATGGAAACCTGTAGATTCAGTGGAGTTCTTTGGGGTCAGATCTGTTCTAGGACCCATCAGGGAAGACGTGAAGAAAATTAGGGACTGATTTAAATCCTCGGAAGCAAGATAATCTATCAAAGGTGAAATTGTCTCGTTTTGCCTAGTTAACGCAGCTCAAGTGGTACCATGTTTGATCACTTACTGTTTGTACCTAGGCACATCCAGGTTAGGGAATGAGTTTCGGATTCATTTCTGGATTGTCTCGGGGTTTCTGGCTCAGTTCAGCTATTTGACCTTACTTTGTCATAGTACATGATTCCGTTGCCTTTTCTATAGTAGTGTTTTTAAAGGGAGCCTTAAAAAAATTAGCTCATTTTTGGTGCTTTATTCTTGTGCGCTCGCAGGCGAGACCTGAACAACAGAGAAAAATAATAAACATATAGTTTAAAAATCTTTATGAAAATCGATAGCAGTAGTATAAATGTACCACCCGTGTTTGTTTTTTCTTTTAATGCCCTAAGTCTTTAGTGCATATTCAGCAGTAGGGTGGAGTTTTATAGCACTCAACAATCCCACCTCAGAACAGAGCAACTCCTCACTTAAAAAGAGAGAGGAATGAGGATCTAATTTATTTCCAACTCCTGTTGACAAAAACAAAACAACCATAACAACAACCACCCTTCCAGTTCTTTCTCATAGGCTAAGGCACCGTGTGCCAAGTTTTATTCTAAGGTGCATTTACACAGCTTGAATATAGGGATCCATAATGAAATCTCCCTGACCAAGTTAACGCTAGCTGGCGCCTCTGGATCATTTTATGTGGTTATTTACCTGAGGCAAGAACAAAGGAAATGATTCTGCTGCTACTGGAGTTGTGGCAAAAGTCTCAAAGTTTTCAGTAGGAACAGAATCCAGCAGGAAGTTTATCTGCATCGATTGGGGGGTCGTTGTGTGTATTTCAGTGTGTCTATGTGCGCGAGGAATACATACAATATATTACACGCTATAAATGGGTGGACAGATTAATAGATTGGGTATGCAGAAGTGTTCCTGGTGGATGTGATTGGTTATTTTTCATTTGGTTGAACTACACAGTATTCCCACTAGCATTTTTAATTAAATATAGTACATTTTAGCATATTTGTTATAATCAAGCATATGTTAATTATCTTGATCCAGATTGAATCATATCAAATGGAGATGTAGTTGGTGTTCAGCTTCAAAATCTTCCAGTAGGGTTGCTTTACTTATAGTAAAAGAGCACCTTGTGCATTGTATATTCATTTTTGAGGGTCATTATTAATTTTATTATAACAAACATAAATGTAATACAAAGGAATAAGATATGAAAGATACAAAGGTGCTCTCCAAGGTACTGATAAGGCAAATTATTATGTTTTTACGTTTAAATTCAGCACCTGTTTAGATATTAGATTGCATACCTTAATTTTTAGCATTTCTTCAAAACCAACAATCTTATCAGTATTTTAAATTCATAATGCTTAACCAACTTGCAACTGCCAAAAGGCCTGGGATTTTAAATTTTGTATTCTGCGGCAATAACAATTTGTCATGAAGTAAAAGTGGCTGAGGTGAGAATATAAAATTGCTTGTTCATAAGATTCCTAGAAACACATCTTACATAAAAATAATGCTAGAGGATGTTTTTTCTAAAATATAAGGATATTAGATTATTTGATGAATGCTTGCTAAAATTTTAACTTATCTTCAGCAAATACATTGTCTTGAGTGTATCTACATCATTTTAATAAGCTATAGAATCTTAGGGCATCTTCACATGAAAAACAATAAAGAGTGTTTTAAAATAAAGACATTCTTTTCTGTTGTATGACATTTTCTTCATTTCTCATAAATATGTGGATGTGTGTTTTAAAATTCACTAAAATTTTTAAACTGTTCCTTACATTAGATGAGACCACTAATGCACTGATAAAAGATGTGATCCAGCATTTCTTCTTCAGACAAAACTTCCACTAAACTCACTGGGTGCTGAACTGCAAACCCCTAACTCTCAGTGGTGAACAGTTACTCCATAAGTAGTGCTATTAAAGTCATCGGGATTACTTGTGTGAGAAGCTGCTCATTACTGTAAGGGGTTCACAATCTGCCCATGACCACAGAAGAGTTTAATTTGAAGAAAGGCAGCAGGATCAGGCCAAAAGTTAGATAGTCATACCTAAGTTCTGCCACTCTTGTCATATAGTACCATATTCAGAGAGTAGTACTTCTAAATAGTCCCACTGATATCAGTGGGACTACTTGCCAAATAAGGTACTACTCAACATGAGTAAGGGTGGCAGAATCTAGTCCAAAATTATTAGAGTGTCACATAGGATGCTTAAGAGATCATATTAGTTGGCTCATATTGGTAAAATCACATCAATGAACCACCCCAAATATGGAGTAGTAGGCAGTTTACGCCAAAGAGAGATGAATGAAAAAGTTATTTCCTCCTCCTACACGTTTTTTTTATCTCTCCATTGAAGAATGGGAAGTTTTTTCTGTAGCCATGTATACTTCTACATGAATATCAGTGATCATTAAGATTACTATCAATTGTACTATAACTTAATTTGTGTTTGAAAGTAACCATGTCTCTACAGACAGAGTAGTTAATTCCTTAGCAGTGCAAGACATCATTTGGTGATACAAGACATTGCTTACACTATCTGAGCTTTTGCCTTTATTTTGTTTAATACAGTGAGTGCCATTTATGAATGACCATACAAACTAAAACCTATATTAAATGTCTGTATTCTGTATTCTATTATACTTGAAAATCAATGGTCAGTGGTGGTCTCTCTTCAATTCTTGCATGTGACCATGCAATTTTATTGAGATAATATTTTCTCTCAAAGCTAGAACGTGAATGCAAATTTCAATTAATGACTGACTCTTGAAGAAGCATTTGCATTTATTTGCAAACACTTCTTCCTCTTCAAACCATTGCCATCAGATGACACTCATCAACTGCATTTACACTCAGATTAAATTAAAAACAATCACACTAATTAAACCCCTGTTAGCAAACATAATTTAATATTTACTGACACCAGGAAAGTAATGCAAACACACATTTGTTTTTAAAATAATAACAATGTTAACATATTTAAATATATAAATACTTGAACACAGAATATTTAAACAGCAGTATGTACATCTGTGCACATGAGTATTATGTGCTGAAGGACTGAGCCCAGGGACCCTCCACCCTTTCCAGGTCCCAGGGCTCAGGGGTCCAGCCCAAACCCGAATGTCTATGCAGCAATTTTTTAGCCCCAGAGCCTGAACCCCACGAGCCTGAATCCGCTGACCCAGGCCACCCATTTTTTTTTTTTATCCCTGTGTAGACATACCCTAGAGGACTCTCAAACTATTTAATAGGACATTACCCAGTTCCTATAGACTACACTGTATAAAGACACACTGTTAAGTAGAGTCTGAAACAGTGAAAAAGGGAAGTCTTGTGGGTGCTTGGGTTGAAGGGCAGTCTGAAAATACCAGTGATCAAATGGATATGTAACTTGTCTGCTGCTCAGGATGAAATATATTTGATGACTGGATTGTTATTCTCTCAAGAGATAATGAATCACACATTCATATATATCCCAGTGTGTCACCAAAAATATGTGCAACCATCAGGTCCATTAGCAGTGAGCAATAACGTAAAAGTACTTATTGAGCAAATTCAGATGCCAACAGAGTGGGTTAACAGTATGGCCACTGGAATAAAAAACAAGCAAATTTGAACAGAGTCAAAAGATTTGAGTAAGGCCATCAAATGTGGGTGTTAGTGTATTAGAACAGCCAAGGAGGTCTTGTCTAGATTTCTAAATGTAAGAGTGTTTTCAGTTTTGGATGTGAGCAAAGTATTTTGGCAAGTCTAGTTTACTAGAGAAACTACAGAACACCTTCAGCTTCCTGAGATATACTAAAGTATAATGTTTCCAATCTGTGGGGGTCTGGATGGAGTGGAATTGTTGATGATTTGCTAATTTGGGGGAGAAATAGTTAACACAATGATCAACAATACAATTGTGTAATGTTCCACAGTTTTCCAAAGGAAAAAAATCTTAAATTAAACAGCAAACATGCTAGATTTAGTCTAAATGAGGTTAGTTGTATAGGACTCATGCTCAATTACAATGGAGTTTGATTGTATCCAGGCAGTTGTACAAATGGAAAATCCTACTAAGGTGATCTAATTTGTCATAATTAAGTGCTACACTCAGAGTGCTGGCTGTGGATAGTACTGAATGGCACTTGGGTGATTAGCAAAAGAGAAATTTGGGCACTTAAATAAAAGTTCTAGAAACACTGTAATTGAGATTAACAAAGACCCCTGGGTCTCAGTGGAAACTCACATGGGTTGAGCACTGTCCTTCTATAAGATAGCCACGCAGTGAGATATGTTTCGAAAGCACTGAAATATAACCAAACTGCATTCAGAATGAAAAGGAAATGCAGGCAGTGTGTTTGGTAATGGATGATTTTATGAGCTGAAATCAACTGAAGTCAATATGGACCATAAATTGTTGGATGCTCTATTACAGAAATTATTGTGCAAAGCATTGCCTAGAATCCAGAAAATGATCATGAAATTTCTAGAGTACTTGTTTAATGTGAAATACTGGCTGATAATCAGCTTTTCGTAGTGGATGTATTTTCAAGGGTACCTATAAACAGTGAAAGCCAGAAGCTAGAGGAAGAAGAATTTGAAGTAAATACTACTCAGGCACTCTGCATTTCCAAAAATAAATGTGACAAAGTCAAATGAGAAATACAAAATGGCCCAATGATACAACAGCTTGAAGGAGTCATTTTAATTGGAAAACCAACAGAAAAATGACAGGTACTTTCAATCTTAAACTCTTATTAGCTCGTGGAGATGAAATCATGGCAAATGATTGGATGCTGTACAAAAAATACTCCAGGTGAAATCCTGGCCCTATCCTGAAGTCAATAGGAGATTTGTGATTGACTTCAATCTGGACATGTTTTCACCCATAGTTTTAATACAGCACAATATGAGGACAGGAATACTAAATGCAATTCACAGCACTTATAAGATATTGTGAAGCATAAGAACAAAACTTGAGATGTCCTATTCTAGATACTATTGAAGATGGTATGAATGGCTGAATGCAGCTGGGCGGAGAGGACTGTCAGGGAACTGGTTACAGGTCCCTGATTTCCTGATCCATCTTCAACCCAGAGCAGGTTATAGCAGCCATCTCAGGATACAAACACCCATGACTTTTTCCATAACAGAATTAATGTACATCCATCTGCATCCAAAAATTAAATTAGGCTCTTAATTTGTCCCTATCTTTAAGTCTTAGTTAGGGACAAATAGCACATTATTGACATATAGGGAATGCAATCCATTCCTGTTGACAGATTCAGCCTTAAGTACTAAACTTCCTTGATGGGCATGCAAAGAGACTCCTGTCTGAAGAAATGTCTCTTGATATTTTCTCTTATCAAATCAAACTTTCTGTGAAAAAAGACATTATAGGCGACATTTCCAGTCTGATACATAGGATTTGGAAAGCTCAGGTTTAGTACTATTCCACAGCTGGGCTTGAATGAATTCTGGCTTAATATGACAGCAGGGTAATTTTAATAATTGCTTAGTTGAGTGACCATCAGAACTGAGGAAATGAGCTAATACTATCTGTACTTTCTGTTATCTTCTATGATATTTAGATTTATAGCAATAATTTCAGTATTTGGGGAATGAATTTGCTGCTCAACTTCCTAGGAAATGCAAAACTGCATTGTTATTAATTAAAATATTTTATGGTACCATTACAGCATCTGAAGCCATTGAATATACTTCAAATACTCCTAAAATTACCTCTCATATAATTTTTTTTCTTTCTATTGAAGGTCTAGAAGTCTGATTTGATTCTTTTGGGTTAACATGATTGGATATATTTCCTGTAAAGTTATTAGAATTAGATAAAATCTGAAATAGATGAGAAAAACATTTAAAATATTTACAATTTAAAGCTGTTAAAACTAAAGAGGCTAGTACTAAGTTGTGAGGGGAGCCTTGATTTAAAAAGTGTTTTCCTTCACAGAAAAGTTGAAGTATTAGAAAAGTATTGCCTCTGGCTAAGACCAATAACTCACAGTTGGATTTTATCAAGAGCCTCAAAGGAAAGGATTTGTACAATTCTGTGACTGCTTTTTATTTGTGATTCCATCCACCTATTCAAATAACTAAACTTTCTCATGTTCCTAATAAGGGAACTCAGAAAAGTAGTTACTGGGGAATTCTCATTGAATGTGGGTGTTTCTAGAGAGATTCTGCTGGGTTTAGGCTTGACAGTATTCAACATTTTTATCAATGATTTGGAAATAAATATAACGGCTGATAAAATTGGGGGATGGCACAGACTAGTGGAATGGTAAATAGCGATGAGGACAGGACAGTCAGACAGAGCCACCTGGTTCTCCTGGTAATCTGGACATGTTCAAACAAAATGTGTTTTAGTACAGCCAAATGCAAGATCATACATCAAGGAGGAAAGGATACGGACCATAGAATTATAGTAATGTAATACTGGAAGGGACCTCAATAGGTCATCTAGTCCAATCTCTTGCACTGAGGCAGGACTAACTATTATCTAGACCAGTGGTTCTCAAACTTTTTGTACAGGCAACCTCTTTCTCACCACAAGCCTTTGAGTGTACCCCCCACTGCTTACAAATTAAAACACATTTTCATATTAACCCTATTTTAAATGCTACATTTATAACGCTACTGTTTAAAATGAATTTACATTTTCACATTGCTTTTAAATTAAGACCAAAACACATTTTATCAAATTAATGTTATAAACAGAATATATATTTTTTAATAATTACTGTTTAAGACAGGAGGGGTGTTGCAAAGAAACTTTGTCAATATCACTTTTTGCAACAAACTTGTTAGCTAGCTGGGAAGCTGGGAAAAGTGATATTAACAAACATGCAAATACCACATTTCACAGCAGACTCCCATGCCTCCCTTACTACTGTGTAACATTTGACCTTTGCAGTGGGAGAGGAGGTTATGGAGGGGAGGCTAATGCAAATTTTGGGGTAGGTTCATCAAAGTCTGGGATGGGGAACCATCTCCCACCCCTCTCTACATAAAACTCAATCTGTTTAGTTTATCAAAAAGATTGAGAAACGACTTGATTACAGTGTATAACTACTTTCATGGATAGAAAATGATGGGCCTCTTTACTCTAGTGGAGAAAGGCATAACAAGAACCTATGGCTGGAAGCTGAAGCCAGACAAATTCAAATTAGTTACTGAAACTGATTGGCCTGTGAAATACCAGAGATCAGACTAGACAGAGGATCTAATGGTCCCTTCTGGCCTTACAATGAATGATTCTCATTGAAATTTCAGAGTAGCAGCCATGTTAGTCTGCAAAAACAACGAGGTGTCCTTGTGGCACATTAGAGACTAACAAATTTATTTGGGCGTAAGCTTTCGTGGGCTAAAACCCACTTCATGAGATGCATGGAGTGAAAAATACAGTAGGCAGGTATATATATTACAGCACATGAAAAGATGGGAGTTACCTTACCAAGTTAGAAGCAGCAAAGAATCCTGTGGCACCTTATAGACTAACAGACGTTTTGCAGCATGAGCTTTCGTGGGTGAATACCCACTTCTTCGGATGCATCCCACTTCTTCTTGCATCCGAAGAAGTGGGTATTCACCCACGAAAGCTCATGCTGCAAAACGTCTGTTAGTCTATAAGGTGCCACAGGATTCTTTGCTGCTTCTACAGAACCAGACTAACACGGCTACCCCTCTGATACTTACCAAGTTAGGGGGTCAGTGCTAACGAGGCCAATTCAGACAGGGTGGATGTAGCCTATCCCCAACGGTTGACAAGAAAGGGTGAATATCAACAGAGGGAAAATTACTTTTTGTAGTGCTAATGAGGGTGGATGTGGCCCATTCCCAACAGTTGACAAGAAGGTGTGAGTATCAACAGAGGGAAAATTACTTTTTGTAGTGACCTAGCCACTCCCAGTCTTTATTCAGGCCTAATTTGATGGTGTCCAGTTTGCAAATTAATTCCAGTTCTACAGTTTCTCACTGAAGTCTGTTTTTAAAGGTTTTTTTGTTGAAGAATGGCCACTTTTAAGTCCGTTATTGAGTGTCTAGGGAGACTGAAGTGCTCTCCTACTGGTTTTTGAATGTTACAATTCTTGATGTCTGATTTGTGTCCATTTATTCTTTAGCGTTCACCTGCATGTCTACCAGTGTGATATATGCCATCATGTGCCAGAAATGCCCCTCTGCCATGTACATTGGCCAAACTGTACAGTTCCTATGCAAAAGAATGTTCTGCTTTTTTATTTTTAAGAACCCTTTTAATCTTGATTTGGCTCAGTTTAAACCCCAAGGTTTTTCTGGGCCTTTCCAATTTTCTCAAGGCTCTAAACCTTTCTTTTTTTCTTTTATTACTGTTATCTCTTTTCATGGTATATGGACATTGAGCTCAATATTTATTATTGAAAGATATGTATCTGGAAATCATAATTATAATCTTTAAAAAAACAAACTTCTCAAATTTCAATTGTACTTCTAATCCCACTAAGGAAAGAATGAGCTACGTACCATTTCATAGAACCACTGTGTAGTTCAAGGATTTTTTTCTTTCTGTGATTTTTTAGCAAACTTGTATTTAAAGTGCTCAATGTGCTTCTCAGCTGGTTCATTTTAGCTGCATGGAGCCTGAAGCTTTGGATGCAAAGTATTAGCTGTAGATCTGTCAACCCTTGTTGTAACAAGCGGTAGCAGCAATTGCTTAAGGGACAAGAATTCTCCACAAGATTTAATTGAGGCCGATTGAATAATTTTAAAACATGTGAAAGGCCCTTTTCAAAAGAAAAGGGGTTTGAGAATTTTTAAGTCTATATTTTATAATATAACATGGTACTGAAAAAAATCTAACTGAAGTGTGTCTCATATAATAATGCTCCTAATCAGGACTCCTACTGGCACTACGAAAGGTCAGCCTTCCCCTGAAATCTGAATCTGTTCACAAAGTTGAGAGAGATGAAATCTGTTTTCTTTGCTTTGGTAATGTCATTGGACATGTTCACCCATGGTGGCAGGCCAAATCAAATGCAGGATAGCAGGGGTAGCTAAAGTGCAGCACATGGTCTACAATTTGGTCTGTGGTGAGTCTCATTTTCAGTACAGAGGGATAGCCCATGGAGACTCCAGGTACCACCACACTAAATGCCATCTTGATCTGAGCAGCTTTTGGATGTTAGCCTGTGCTGGTCATATCTCCATATTTGTTAAAAAAAAGAGAGCAGCTGAATCCTGTTTCCTAACGTGACCAAAGTTTGGAAGATGCTGAACAACTGTATATATCTGCCAGGGTTCAGATGATGATCTATATTAATGTGTACTCATAGAAGATAACTTCTGTGATTTAATTTTTTGAGTCAGATACATTCTTGGTTTTACTCCACTGAAGTTCTTGCCAGGGCCTAACCCAAAGCCCACTAAAATCAATGGAAAGACAGGCTACGCTTCCTCTCAATGATTAGCACTTGACTCCTCATGCACACCCATTCATTTTAGTGTGAGTAAGACTGGCTGAAACTGGCCATTGGTTGAGCAACAAAGCAATAATTAATAGAATTTTAGTTAAATTGTTATTAGTGGATAAAACTTGAAAAATGTATATTTTTTAGATATCTGCAAGAGTGAAAATGTTCATCTGTCATATCCTGAAAGCTCTACACAAGAGAAATATCTAAAATCTTCTGCTTCCTTAGTTGTGTCATGTTTCTTTTTCTCTGTACTTGACTGTCTTGATGATCTTTGTTTTTGATTGTTTGCAGACATCTCAGTCAGTCTGCTAGCAGTAGTCGTCAGCTTCTGTGGGCTTGCCTTGCTGGTAGTCTCGCTATTTGTCTTTTGGAAGTTGTGTTGGCCATGCTGGAGAAGCAAACCTCTTATTTCTAATACCAGTAATATCCCTCAAAGCACCTGTAGTGCTCCTGCTGAGGTTTTCGAAACCAACGAGAAAAAGGAAATTAAAGAAAATGGGAAACCTTCAGTGAAGGTACTTGAGGCTGCAATGAAAATTAGCCACACTTCACCTGATATTCCAGCCGAAGTCCAGAATGCATTGAAAGAACATCTAATTAAACATGCACGCATGCAGAGACAGATCACTGAGCCTGCATCCTCATCAAGGTAAGGAAAACTCAATTTTATGGCAATTTATAGAGTAAAGATAAGAGCCAGAGCATTTCGTTGTGAATTAAGGCCTCAAAATTGGAGCATTCTCAGTCCAGTGCTTACAAGTTTTCGGTAAAGCAGTCATATTAAGCCAAAGCATCAACATTTCTGCAAAGTTTTCAGTAAACAGCCATAATGAACAGTCTCTCAAAAATGAATATTTAAATTAAATTATTTCATTGTTTATAAATGCAAAGATCAAGTCTATGTCTGTCACTATTGTACTTAAATATGTATTTGTACTTGTGACACATTTCCATACAAACTTTTATTTAAGGAAGGATCTTTTACGGCAATTTGCCAGAGCCAGGCAAGCATATAGGACATCTCCAGCTTTCAGGTACAATCGGTATGCATATTTTTACAGCTCCATCAACTGAAATTTGACTCAGAAAATAAATTACAAACATGTGGTTGATGCACATTTCTTTAAGATGTGGATTGACGTTTTAAAAGGATTAAAAATTCCACACTCAACAAAATATACCTCTTTGTGGAATATTCCTAATACATTACACCTATAATACAGGGATTTTTTTTAATAAATCTGAAGCAGCTCCGAAAGCCCTGGTACAATATAGAGAATACCAACTGTTTGTCCATCTCAGGTACTGGATTATGTCAATATGCGGTGAACTAAAGATATACTGTGACATGTAGCAGTACTCGTAGTATCAAAGAAATTTTTGTGACTTAAGTATTTAATGCACAGGAGACATTTAAACAGTGAAATACAACATCACTCACTACATCTGAAATAATTTAGTAATGCTTTTTAGACACAGGGAAAATGAAAGCGGGGAAGAGAGATGCTGTGAATCATGACATAAATGAAACTAATAAATGCTAAATATAAAGTATTTCATTTTTGCTCAATAAATGATTTGTACTATGTACACTTGAAACTGAAGCAAAAACACATGAACAGTTCAGGCAAATGTTGAAGATGACATCTTGAGACAGAATCTGTCCCCCACAGTCAGGGGCGGCTCCAGGCCCCAGCACGCCAAGCGCGTGCTTGGGGCGGCATGCCGCGGGGGGCGCTCTGCCGGTTGCCGGGAGGGCGGCAGGCAGGCCGCCTTTGGCGGCTTGCCTGCAGAGGGTCTGCTGGTCCCATGGCTCTGGTGGACCTCCCGCAGGCGTGCCTGCGGAGGGTCCGCTGGTACCGCGGTTTCGGTGGAGCCGTGGGACCAGTGGACCCTCCGCAGGCACGGCTGCGGGAGGTCCACCAAAGCCGTGGGACCAGCGGACCCTCCACAGGCACGCCTGTGGGATGTCCACCGAAGCCGTGGGACCAGCAGACCCTCCACAGGCACGCCTGCGGGAGGTCCACCGGAGCCGCAGGACCGGCGACCGGCAGAGCGCCCCCTGTGGCATCCCGCCGTGCTTGGGGCGGCGAAATGTCTAGAGCTGCCCCTGCCCACAGTGGCCTCTTTATGCCCAGTATATATGTACATAAACAACCTTATATTGATCTCCTGTGCACAGGGATTTGCTGGGGGAGTATTGTGAATGGGATGGTGAGTGGCTGGAGTGCTTTGTTCTACTACTGTTCCGGGCTGTGAAGCAGCGATGTAAGGCTGTCATAAATCGAAACATTCCTTAGGGAAGGTCTCACTCACACCAGGAACTGCACAATCGTCTTAAACATCCTTGAATTAGGAAGGTGCACAGATGGCTTAAAGCCGTCTTTTTCTCCCAATTTGTCTGGGCTCCAAGTCCAGTGCTCCACTTCCTAAGTGACGGAGCACAGAATCTGACTTGTTACATGAAACATTTTAAAAATGCTGGAGAGACATCCATGAAATCATAACTGTCATTCTGGCCAGAGAGCGACCAAAGTTGGTATCATTTAACATGATGAGAATATTACATAGAATAGTTTGATATTAAGTGGAAGGTTCTTGTCCATGCCATCACTTCTCATGCCCCAAAATCTCCATCAGGTAGTGTAAACCTCCAAGAAACATCAGTCAATGAATAGATAGAAGAAATATCTAGCTGCAAAACAAACCCAAGTACTATGTGTAGTATCATATAGGAAAGGAAACAGCTCCCAGGATCCTCATCCAAAGCCCATTGAAGTCCATGGAAGTATTCCTGTAGATTTCTAATGGGCATTGGATCAGACCCTAAAACCGTAAAAAGTCTTGGAGCTGGGGACAATCTTAAGGAGTATAAGCAGTGATTTCTCCTCTTCTCACTGGTATCAGCTGGTAGTGTTTCCAGGGGGTCTTTCTCTCTTGCTCATTCCAGATTATCAAGGGGAAAACTTCACTCAGATCGGCCTTTCATCTCTCCTGGCTTTGGAGCTGCCATTTGACAGTGGGATCTTTGGAGACATAGCCCTTTTAGGGTTCCCCTCAAAGCTGAGTGTCTAACATACAAAATACTTTCTTGTGTATTTTTAGAATCAGATCCCCCATAAAAGCTTCACAGTAGCCTTCCACATGGTCCATTCTGTATTTACAAATACCTTTTTCCCATACCTACACTTGTTTCATATAGCTGTTTGCCTACTGCTCCTTGAACCTCTCACATTCAGTAATGTAATTATCATGATCCAAAACTTTATCTATCAGGAGAGCAGACACAAAGGTCAATTCTCTGGATTGCTCAGTCCCTTTTGTGTCACTCTGAGAATCTGGCTACAGCTTCCTTGTTGGAATACCTGTAGTGGTAGGAGAGTCCCTAGCAGACATAGAAGTGGTGTAGCTGGCTTCTACACCACTCTCAGCAGAAGCACTATTCAGCAAGGGCATGTCACAACAGCAAATGACCAGAATGCATTGCACTCAGACCATTTGCCAACTGAGCATAGCCAATCAGTAAAGTTTGCCAGGTGGCTAAAGTTAGAGTAGCTCCTAGGTTTCTCTAACCTGTACTGGAGCAGAGAATTAGGGAGTGTAACCAACCCTTAATATCCCCCATTACCTATGCTGAACTTAGATTTAGAGCAGAGGATCTGGACAAGAGTCTATCATGCAAATAAGATACATTTTTGGTCTTCTCGCATTAGTTAATTATTAATAAAAACAAACTGCATGATATTAACTAATTATAACTATAATCATATAATAAATTATTCAAAACCTAACAATGTATCTGATCACAATTTCTGGATAGTATTTTTAACACAGAGATATGTTCAGGAAAATGATGTTTCTCAGCTTAACTGGAACATTTTATATCATTGTCATAGTTTGTAATATTATGAAGAAGGTTGGCTTATTTAAAAAAGTCACTCTTCAGTGTCTTGATCCCAATTAAGCAGTAAACTATAACAGGATGAACATTTCTGCACCACTGTTGCACCTCTTGGATATGTTTTGGCTTTGTACCTTCATCCACTTGAGAACTACACTCACTAGCGGCCCAGGAAAAATTTACATTTTCAGAAAGGAAAAAACAACTTTTTAAAAATCATTTTGAACTATTTATCATAACATAGCCATCCATTCTGGAGTTCTTAGTGGGACGTAAGTTACAAACACCCTTACCTACATTTGTTTTCTAACAAATTTCATCTAACTTCATCTTTTAAAAAAGTTCTTGAATTGTTTGGTCTCTTTCTTCCCCAGGATGCCAGAAGTCCTTTCAGAAGCAGCTTGTGGCCCTCTGGCCATTTGCAACTTTAGTTTAACTACTGAAAAATCTAAACTGGGCTTATTAAACAGCCCTTGATTTAATTCCCTATAACAGCAGGTGAGAATTGAAACTATCCAGAAGTACAATCCATAGCATCTCTAAAAGAAAAGTTGGTCTCATGGTGGAAAATATTAAGTTCCTCTTTCCTCCTTTGTGACACTCCCAAATCAATCCCACTTCAGCCCAACTTCTTTCTTTCCTCTTCTTTTCTTCCTCCAGCTCATCGGCTGAGATGAACTAAACAGGAGTTAAATTTAAAGTAGCTTTTGCAGTAGAGATTATTTACTTTTTAAGAAATTAATCAAACTAGAGAAAGGAAGGGGGCAGCTGAAATCTGCAGGAGGCAGCTACTGCCTAGTGGGGTGAATGTAAGACTATGAGGAGACTCAGATTCCATTTTTAACTCTGCCACTAACTCACTGTGTGACCTCGAGAAAGTCACTAAGGCCAAATCTGCAAAGGTAGCTTCTAACTTTGGATCCCTCCATTTTTGGGTGCCGAAGTTGACATGCGTACAAAGAGATATTCAGAGGTGTTGAGCTCAGAACTCCCACTATAGTCAACATAGAGATAGCAAAAATAGAAGCGTTCCAGAGGCAGAAACGAAAATCTTTAGTAGCATGGAGAGACTTTGCTCTGAGGAGATATTGAAAAGCCTGGGACAGTTCAGTTTAGAGAGGAGAGGAATAAGAGGGGAGATAATAGAAGTACACAAAATAATTCATGGTAAATTGGGTGCATCTATTTACCCTTGCTTATAATACAAAACCAAGGGAATTTTCAACAAAACTGAAAGGCGACAAATTAAAAGCTGATCAAATGGGGAAAAAATGCAGGGCAAAATTGACCTATGGAACTAATTACCACAGTAGGATTCAGACTACGACTCTAGGATTGAAAAAAGGACTAGACATTTATTTAGATAATTAGAACATCTTAGTTACATTGGATATGATTAAAAATAAGAGAAGGAAACCCTTATGCTTAATGGCTGGAGCAACCACTACCAGACTAACTTACTGCCTTACAAGTTCATTTCAAGTCCCCATATCCTTGTATCATACAGAAGGAGAAATAAGAGTGTCCAAACTGTCTGCTCTATACTAGTCATTATTTTATAATTAGTTTATAACGTGAATGTGCTTTCTCTGTGCAAGTTAATAATCCTATATTGGGTTAAGTAAACTCTAAGGCCAAAGGCCAAATTATTACTCTTTATTATTTGTACTACAGTAATGCCTAGAGGCCCCAACTGAAAATGAAGCCCCATTATACAAAGAGGCCCTGAAAAGCTTACAATCTAACTGGACAAGATAGATAAAGTTTGGGAGAAAAGAAGTATTATCAAAACCCACCCCAACCCCCATTTTACAGATGAGGAACTGAGTCACCATGATCCTAAAGCAGGGGCGGGCAAACATTTTGGCCTGAGGGCTGCATCGGGTTTCCAAAATTGTATGGAAGGCCGGTTAGTGGAGGCTGTGCCTCCCCAAACAGCCAGGCGTGGCCTGGCCCCCACCCCCTATCTGACCCCTCCCCCTGCTTCCCCCCCATAGCCCCCCCGGGGCTTCTGTCCCACCCAACCCCCCGTTCCCTGTCCCCTGACAGCCCCTGAAACCCCCATCCCTGACTGCCCCTCACTGCCCCATCCAACCCCTCTCATTTCTGACTGTCCCCCCCAGGACCCTTGCCCTATCCAACCACCCCTTCTCCCTGACCGCCCCCAGAACCCCTTCCCCTGACTGCCCTCCGCCACCCCATCCAACCCCCTTTTTCCTTCCTGACTTCCCCCTGGGGACCCCTGCCCCCATTCAACCCCCCTGTTCCTCACCCTCTGACTGCCCCGACCCCTATCCAGACCCCCGCCCTCTGACTACCACCCCGAACGCCCCTGCCCTCTATCCAATACACACACACACCCCGCTCCTTGCCCCCTTACTACGCTGCCTGGAGCACCGGTGGCTGGCAGCGCAACAGCTGCACCACCAGAGCACCAGGACAGGCAGCCGCGACGCCCAGCTGGAGCCAGCCACACCACCACACAGCACAGAGCACTGGGTCAGGCTGTGGATCTGCAGCTGCGCTGTCCGGCAAGAGCTCGCAGCCCCGCTGCCCAGAGCATTGCACAGGCGGCGGAGCGAGCTGGGCTGCGGGGGAGGGGGAACAGTAGGGAAGGGGCCAGGGGTGAGCTTCCCGGGGCAGGAGCTCAGGGGCTGGGCAGGAGGGGGGTCTCGCGCGGCCGTAGTTTGCCCACCTCTGTCTTAAAGCAAAGTACTTAAGCACATCCTTAGGTCCATCCATACTCAGCAAAGTACTTAAGCATGTGCTTATGTTCCATTCTAGGGATTAACTTAAGCCCGTTTAAAGTTAAGCATGTACTTATATGTTTGGCTAGACAGCCGACTAAGTGATTTGCCCAAGGTCACACAGGGAGTCTGTGAAAGAGCTAATAATTGAACTCATATATTCTGACGTCCAGTCCAGTGCCTTAATCATAGTGTCATCCGTCTGTTCTTATTTCGTTGGGTGTGGTTCTTACTGAGTTAACAGAAAGCACTGTCATGTTAATCATTGTTATATAATTACTATTATTATTATTACTGGAAAATATCTAGGGAGTAAATATTTATGACACAAAGTTTTTCTCATCTGATTTGAGGATATCATGCTTGTTTGGGGGATGTGGAGGCCAATTTTAAGCACTTTCAAATCTACTGATGAAAAATCTTATATAAGAGCTAGGTATTATTATTGATGATGGTGCTTTTAGGGGCAGTAGTGAATCAGAGTGCATGGACCTGCACTCTCTTGTCACTGAAAGCCCTAGTAGAGGTGTGAGTCTGTAACTATATGGCATCTCCACAATGTGATTGGCTGAGATCCTTGCACTTCAGTACAACAGTCATTAATCCCTTTGTTATTGCAGAAAAAAGGAACATAACTATGTTGCCATGACAACAGTGAAGCACCTTAATAATTAAAAGAGTAATTAGCTGTCTTGTTGAAAAGTTGTGACTCAGAACATTCACTGGGTACTGTGTAATTAGGGCATTGGCTTAGTAGAGTAAAAGTGCTACTGAGCCTTGGTTCCCATAGAGAGCAATCTTACAGCTGTATAGTTTTATCAAGTGACACTTAAAACAGTGACTAGTTTCATTGGAGGATATTACGGCGTGTGTGTGTGTGTGTAAATGTTTTTAATTTTGAAAGGACTCTTGCAATGTAGAAATTACATTTGTTTGAAAAATGTTACCTATTATTTTTACAAATACTACCTCAGATTATTATAAATGCAAGAGATCAAAGAAACTTTTTTGTATGTTTCCATTTTGCTTACTTTGTTCCTCTGACAGCAGTTTGTTTCACAGTTTCTACTGCATAGTCAGATTCTCCTGTTTATGTAGATTTTTTCATACAACATGGAGGAGAAAAACTTTTTTTTAAAAATCCCTCCAAATTTGCAGGCAGAGTCGAGGACATTTGTGGCACCTTAACTTATTTTTAACTTATTTTTTTAATTTGATTAGAGTTCAGTTTGAGAGTTTCTTTCTGATGCAGAAATGTGTGTGATCAGAAGTGTGTTTTATGCATATAACTTTTGGGTTTGAAACACTTAGATTTCTTATAACCAGTTCAAATCCAAATTATGGCTGTGTTGAGAGGACTGTTCCCTGCACTCAACACCCCTAAGGCATCCAGAATGGAAAATGTTCTTGTTCATTATTTAATGGCTGCAGATTGCCCCGTTGGTGCAGCACTCAGAGGATCCATAACAGTTTTGTTCATTGTGCACCTCTCCCATGCAGCATAAATAAGAATATTTTCCATGAAATTACTCACAATCATTTTCAAAAGGAGAATTTGTTTTCCTGGTTTAAAGAAATAAACATACAGCTATGACTCCTCTTGGTTTCAGCATGCTGAACTGTGGGGGAACTGAGCAGTAATGCACATTTATATCTGGCATTAATAAGTAATAGATTGTGCAAAAGTGAGGAAATTCTGACAATTAAATTGGTTTTTAATGGCAACTAAGTATAAGTGTAGTCATAGGAGCAATCTGAGTTTGTCACAGCACAGCTTACAAGGGTGGTAATATATCAGGGAAATTTTATAGTGGCAGAAAAATGGAAGGGACATTTAGGTTACACAAAGTCTTCACCAGATTAAATATAGTAAGTATATTAGCCTACGTTTCATACTACTGTAAAACACATAATAGGCCAGATCCTACTCTTTTTGAAGGCAATGGCAAAATTCCCACTGTTATTGTAGACAGCATAAGGCCTTAAGTATCATGAATGTACTATACTGCAATCCAAATTAGGAGGAATTAAAAATAATTTCTTTTGGTATCATTAAGCGAATTCATCTTCTGACACACTGTAGAGTGAATAGGAAAGCAGGAAAAAATGGAACATAAAAATGTCTAATAAAGCTTTAAACTATAGAAGAGCTAGAATTCAATGTTAAATGTTAAAACACCAATCGGAACCCAGCTATAACCTCAATCCTGAAAAGATGTAGGCATGTGTATAAATCTTTACAGGATTAGGGCCTCTACTGGTTAAATGCTATACTTTTACCTGCAGCCCTAGTACCTTATGGTCTTTTCAGATCTCGCAAGTTGAGAAGTGTTGAGCCTGTTAAATACTTAGATGGAAAACCTCCAAGGAATGCCCAAGAGTTACAGGAAGTGTTGATGATGAGTGGTAGGCGGTACTTTTCCCTGTGTAACAACACTGTACTAATACGCCAGCATGGTGCTAGGGATCAGTGTTAGAGTTCCTATTTTATGAGATATAAAACTGAAGTCCTGACCAATTCTGATTTTTTAAAAAAATCACATGGCACTTACCATAAAAATGAAGGTATAAATTTACAGTGATGTTTTAGCCTTACTGAAGTTTGGGGAGTCATATAATTTCTACTGCAGTTTCAGGTACACATTTTTCAAAACAAGGTATGTGTTGTATTGCTAGGAAATTGGGTGTCTTTTGGGATAAGAAATTCCATTTTCATGTAAAATTATGTTGTATGGTGTTAATGTTAATTCTTAGTTCAAGACTGGATTTGCACAGCAATTTCTTTGTTTTTAAACCTAAGCTTTTATTTGTTTAGAATTTTTGTTCATATTTTTATTTGGGAAAACCCATACGTTTTCATGGAGATAATCCCAGCTAATTTTTTGTGTGTGCAGGCATAATTCTTTCAGGAGGCACTTGCCAAGGCAGATGCAAGTGTCCAGTGTTGATTTTAACATGGGGACAGATCCGATTTTACAACGGGGTGAAACAACAACCAGCATTGGGCGAATAAAACCAGAACTCTATAAACAGAAGTCTGTTGATTCGGAAGATAAGCAAGAAGATGTGAAAATCTGTGGGAAACTTAACTTTACTCTCCGGTATGATTATGAAAATGAACTCCTTGTTGTTACCATTGTCAAAGCCTTAGATCTACCCGCTAAAGACTTCACAGGAACCTCAGATCCGTACGTTAAGATTTACCTTCTCCCAGACAGGAAAAAGAAGTTTCAGACACGGGTTCACAGAAAGACTTTAAATCCTGTCTTTGATGAAACCTTTCAGTTTCCTGTAGCCTATGATCAGCTCAGCAACAGGAAATTGCATTTCAGTGTATATGATTTTGACAGATTTTCTAGACATGACATGATTGGGGAAGTTATTCTTGATAACTTTTTTGAAGTCTCTGATCTCTCCAGGGAAGCCACTGTGTGGAAAGACATCCACTGTGCCACCACAGTAAGTAATGTGTCCCAAAAGTGTTCAAATTGATGACATTTTCATTTCTCCTTTGTAGTTTACGGAAAGCATATACTGCCTATCTGCACAGATTGAAAAAAAAAGTTGCCAGTGTTTTCCTTTGAGCTTGGAAAATAAGATAATTGGGAAGCCATGAAATGTAATTTAAAAAACTCTTCTGGGAACATAGAGTTACCCTCATGACACACTATACAAATGAAAATTAGATTGATTAATTAAATCAAATACCCCTAAGTGTCACTGTTTAACAGGAACAGTTAATATTTTCCTGTTAGCAAAACATATGTACATTTCCACATTGTCCTTCAAAATGTCATGTACTAATATGCCATGAAAGCACCTTAGTATTATTAACTGCCTTTCACATATTGCAATGTAAATGAAAAAAGAGATGGAGGTTAAGATGATCCAGTGTCTAAAATGATTTTCTAACAGCTGTCCCATGCACAGGGTATCCTACATGAAATATCTACATATTCTTTGTTGCTAATGTCTACTATAGACACTCAATGTTGATGGAGAACAGAAGGACATATGGGGAGCATTTGGAAACAGAGAGAATTGGTTTGCTGTTTCAAGTG
Source organism: Mauremys mutica (assembly GCF_020497125.1). NCBI lineage: Eukaryota > Metazoa > Chordata > Testudines > Geoemydidae > Mauremys > Mauremys mutica. The sequence continues at coordinate 107,480,784 of NC_059072.1, forward strand.
AGAACTGTAGCCTATAAAATTCACCTGTGAACAGAAGCAAATAGGTGACATGCTGCAACTACTAACAAACACTATCTCCCAACTTTATCTTTACCAGTCAGAAGGCCAAACTCATCTTTTCCACTTGGAATCAGATAGATGGTTTCAGAAAACAAATCAGTTTTCTCTACAATACTACACTGTTCATAAGGAAACTTCCTGTTGTCTTGTACTGGGGGTATCTACGTCGCTCTGATCCATATGCCTTCCTTATCCATGCTTTTTCAGTAGGAGGTGGGCTGTTGCCAGCACTGCACCCAAGATTTACTGGGTTTAGGAGAGGAAACACAAGCAGGGCTTCTCCCTCACAGGTGGGAGCTCTACGCCATCCTCTTTGTTTTCCCCCTTTCTCCCAGAGGACTCACCCTCTTACCTTGTCTCTGTCCCCCATTTATTATTTTCCTCATTCCCCCTTCACATTGGTGGCCTTGGCTCCCTCCTTCCATTTGCTGTTTCCCCCCTTTTCTCTGCCCTCTGTTTGTGCCCTTTTCTCACGCACACCCCTGTCTCTCTGCCCTTTTTTTTCACCTCCCTTCATCTTTTCACATCTCCCATCATTTGTGTCCCCGGTGCCCCTGTTTTTCCCCATTCCCAGTCTGCCTTCCATTTTGCGCCTTTTCCAGAATCTCAGAATAGCCAGGGGCTGTTCAGGGCTTCATTTCAGGCTCTCTTCATGCTGCCTGGCACCTCCTCGGCAGTCACCTGCTGCTGACTCTCTTCTACAGCAGCTGCTGCTAATGACATCGCCACCTCAGCCTACTGTTGCTGTTGCACTTAGTGAGACCCTGTGTTGCTCTATAGAGCAGTGCATCAGCACTGACCCACCACTAGAGGTACCAATGAGCATCAACATCTCATGCACAGGACTGGAACAACTGTCTCAGCTACCTCCACTGTCTTTTCTGGCTAGGGTGACCAGACAGCAAATGTGAAAAATCGGGACAGAAGGTGGGGGGTAATAGGAGCCTATATAAGAAAAAGACCCCAAAATTGGGACTGTCCCTATAAAATCAGGACATCTGGTCACCCTGTCTCTGACACCAGCCCTGGTTGCTACACTGTGTAGACTTCAAAGGTTCATAGGTAACATTAAAATATTTCTGGGCTGAATATGAAATTGGGTTTTTTTTATTATGTTCTTAGTCCTCTTGAGCAGTCTGTTTCATGATGATGATAATGCTTTGCACTTGTACAGCACCTTTCCTCCAAGGATCTTGAAGGGTTTTCTAAACATTCACTAATGAATTGTACAAGTTTAGGATGGTTTGTTCTGTTGGCTCCATCTTCTGTACAATAACCAGTGGAGTTAAAAATTAAATAAAATAAAAAATCACTCATATGCATTTTAATTATTTCCTCCTGAACAAAGTGATCACCTTGACTTAAAGTCTAAGCAAGAGCTGGGCTATGGTGGTGAACTCATGCAATTTTCTTAGAGGAGTGGATTGGCTGAATTACAGACCACAGGCTACCGCAGGCAGGCCTCCTCTTTAATGTGGGCAGACAACTCCTCTTTTCTTTCACCCCTGACAAACCCCTCTCTCCACCCTTAGGGCAGGCATATCAGAAGTGGTGGTACTGGGTACTGTTAGATTCAAGTGGATGGTAGTACTATGGAGGTTCTAGCTTCTGGGTGCAGTTGAGTGGTGCAGATATGGGTAGAATACAGGGACCTACTTTCTTTCTGATCATAAGTCCAGTACCAATGCGTTTGAAGAGTTAACAGACTGCCAAAATATTTCTTTGGCCTGGCAAGTACATGAAACAGCGGATCTTAAACATGGAAAGGATGATTCAGAATGCTAGCCTTAGACCTGGGTTCAATTCCCTGCTCTTCTGCAAGCTTCTTGGATGATACTGTGCTTAGTCTGTCTCTGTCTCAGTTCCTCATTCTGCAAAATTGAAATGATAGTACAGCCCAGGAGTGTTCTGAGGATAAATGCTTTAAAGATTGTGAGGCAATCAGATGCTATGGTAATGGGTGCCATCTGAGTACCTAAGGGAATATCTACCCTACAATTAAACCCCTGTGGCTGGCCCGTGTCAGCTGACTTGGGCTATTTGGCTTTAAAACTGCAGTGTAGATGTTTGGGCTTTGCTGGAGCCTGAGCTCCCAGACCCTGCCAGGTGCGGGGGGAGGGAGGGGGAGAAAAGAGTCTCAGGGCCTGAGCTCCAGTCCAAGCCCAAATGTCTACACTGCAATTTAACAGCCCTGCAGCTCCAGCTTGAGTCAGTTGACACAGACCAGCCAGAAGTGTTTAATTGCAATGTGGACATACACCTACAGATAAGGCCCTGACAAATCCACAGCCATGTTGGTCAATTTCACAGTCATAGAATTTGAAAAAATTGTAAATTTCATGATTTCAGCTATTTTTAAATCTGAAATTTCATGTTGTGGCAATTTTAGAGGTCCTGACCCAAAAAGGAGTTGTGCGGGGCATTGTAATATTATTGTAGGGGGGTTGCGAGTACTGCTACCCCTACTTCTGCGCTGGTGCTGGTGGCAGCACTGACTTTAGAGCTGAGCGGCTGGACAGCTGGGGCTGCTGGCTGGGAGCCCAGCTCTGAAGGCAGAGCTGCTGCCAGCAGCAGCATAAAAGTAAGGATGGCCTGGTATGGCATTGCCACCCTTACTTCTGCGCTGCTGCCTGCAGAGCTGGGCCCTCAGTCAGCAGCCACCACTCTCTGGCTGCCCAACTCTGAAGGCAGCGCAGAAGTAAGGGTGGTAATACCAGGACCCCCCCTAAAATAATCTCGTGAGCCCCCCTCCAGCTCCCTTTGGGGTCAGAACCCCCAATTTGAGAAATGCTGGTCTCGCCCATGAAAACTGTATGGTAAAAGCACACAAAAGACCATATTTCACAGTCTCTGATGCATGTTTCATGGCCATGAATTTGGTAGGGCCCTACCTATAGATGACAAAAAAGCATGAGTGTCAACTAGCTATTTGTTTTAGTATATTAAATATCTGAAAATTCAGTTAGTCACACAAAAGGTAAAGAAAAACCAGCTGGCTCCATCTTCTAGCTATAGGGTGACCAGACAGCAAGTGCGAAAAATCAGGACAGGGTGTGTGTGTGGGGGGGGGTAATAGGAGCCTATATAAGAAAAAGACCCAAAAATCAGGACTGTCCCGATAATATCGGAACATCTGGTCACCCTATCTAGCTAAGTCTAATAGGCCATTTGAGACTCATACTGCTGATGATTTCACAAGCAAATCAGACTAAGTAGAGAAAATATCATACTATAATATCTGAACATCTTCCTCTTGAATGTGGAAACATTCATGATGTCAGCAGCAAATGGGACTCAAATGATCTTTTAGACTTTAATTGAAATTACAGCTGAGGTACAAATATTAACATCCCTTTATGTTTCCAATGAACATTCAGGGCTTTAAAACTTAAAATCTCAGCTTTCCATTGGCATAGGCCCTGATCCAGCAAAGTACTTAAGCATGTATTTAACTTTCACATGCTTTGACTTCAATGAGTGCTTTAAGTTCTTTGCTGAAATGAAGCCCAATGGCATTGCTTTATTATTATTAATTCTGGTGGGTTTTGAGAGATTTTACATTTAAATGTTCGTTGGTCCTTTAGAACAGGCAAAAATGCAAACCTTTTACTTGATAAACCAAAATGATCTCATCATTCTAAACTTCTTGGACATCTTTTTGAGCAGACTAGAATGTCATACCAAATGGTGCTACTGGGAGAGACACGCTAATATGCATGTGGCTGAGAATTATTGCTGTTCTTGGCTGCTGACATTAGTACAACTCTCCTCAGCATTGAGAGACAAAACCACCTAATTATAATGCTTAGTTTAGTGTGGTAGTATCTTGTTTGGTGTTAATGAACCGCTATTTTACAATTGCAAATCATAAGTGTGCAGTTTAGGAAGTAGCAGCTGTGTTTGGAGCTTCAGTCGTACAGCAAGCAGCTTATAACTGTAAGCACAACTTTATGAACAGTATTGTACTAGTGCAAATAGCCTGTTTTCTAAGTGGCTACCACTTAGAAACCATTACCAGTGAACACGTGAAAATTAAAGTAACTTGTAGTTATGTATAACCATATTGTGCCTTCATAGACTTTTTGAATCTTTGAATTATTAACCACATTTTTTCAGTAGTTGACTGTATTCTTTTTACTGGCAAAATAAAACGATACTATTATAAATCACTAACATATACAAGCTGGAATGTGCTACCATGAACTTGTGGTTTGGGTTGTTTTGGAGTTTATTTTAGCTATTTTATATTCCTGAAAATCAGGTTAGTGTTAACGATTTCCAATTCTTACATCGCAGAAACTGTAAGATTGAGGGGCCAATTCTGCACTGGGTTAAGCAATGCTTAAGTGGATGAGATGAGGAATTTATGCTCTAAGAACCTAGACCAAAAGTCTAGTGAAGTCAATGGCAAGATGCCAAAAGGTTTTGGATCACGACAGTAAAGTCCATAGGATTTGGGTCATGTCTTGAGAAGTAGGTGCTCAAACTGACTCAGCAGACATTGAGAGTAAACTTTACACCCTGAACAGGTTATTTTTACTTATGCACTTTTCTGCTCCCTTTAGTGCCATGAATGTGGAATGAGAAAAGCCATGCTTGGGTACGTGAATGTGCTTTAGTGGAAATGGATTTCACCACAAGCTGGCCTTCCTGTACTAGTGATCAGCAGATAATTTTAAAAATTGAATGTCTGGAGCAGGAGTAAGGACCTTACTCAGCTCATACTACTCCAGTGCTTGGGGAACGAGACATCACCCATAGACATATATCTCTGATACTTCTTCCCCCCTCGCCTCACTCCCATCTTCCCCATGTTTTGGACAGGTTTGTTTGTTTTGTAGGGGTTATTACCTCTGGCCAATGGGTCCGGGTATGCTTCCTCTGTACTGGGAAGCATGCTTAGAGATTTACCGACACTCTAGGTAACTGGGAGCCAACCCAAGATCTGGATCTGGGGACTGGTGCAACACTCACCAAATAAAGGGTGAGTGGTATCTCCTCAGACTTTCAAGCCCTCCCAGGACCACCTCTCTCCCACAGACATTATTCAAATATTCATGTCCTGTTCTGCAAGTAGAGTATGGCTAAGAATTCCTTTAGTCTCCTTTTCTACATTAAAAGACACCTATATGGGGATAAGATTTCTGGTGGCAGAGGGCTCTTGGTTCTAGCAGACAAAGGCATAATGGTATCCAATTGCTGGAAACTGAAGCTAGACAAATTAAGACCAGAAATAAAGTGAACATTTTAATAGTGGGGGTAATTAGCCTTTGGAACAATATACGGTAACTCCTCACTTAAAGTCATTCCGGTTAACGTTGTTTTGTTGTTACCTTGCTGATCAATTAGGGAACATGCTCGTTTAAAGTTGTGCAATGCTCCCTTCTAACATCGTTTGGCAGCCGCCTGCTTTGTCCACTGCTTGCAGGAAGAGCAGCCTGCTGGCAGGTAGCTGGTGGGGGCTTGGAACCAGGGTGGACCGGCAGCCTCCCTATCAATCAGCTCCCCGCTCCCCTAAGTTCCCTGTGCAGCAGCTGCCAGCAGGCTAGCAATTGCAGCTATCCCTCCCCCCATTGCCATGTGCTGCTCCTGCCCTCTGCCTTGGAGCTGCTCCCCAAGCCTCCTGCTTGCTGTGCGTGGCGGGGGGGGGGTGTGCTAATGTGAGGGTGTCCCCCTCCCCCTTGCTCCTACACCCCCCTTCTTCTCCATATAGAGCAGGGTGGGGACATGGAGAGAGACAGAGATAGCCTGGGGCAGCAGCTGCTCTCTCAACTTCCTTATCCACTTTAAAAGACAATGCACTTAAGAGTGGGTCAGCTTACTTAAAGGGGCAGTGTGCATTTCTCTCTCTCCCTCAGACACAAGGTGTGTGTCTGTCTCTGTCTGCTATGCTATCTCTTCTCCCCTCCATTCCTGCTGCCTTGTAGAGTGAGAGGCTACATTAACGTGTTAACCCTTGAGGGCTCAGGCGAGTGCTAGTTCATCATTTAGCACAGGGGTTCTCAAACTGGGGGTCAGGACTCCTTGGGGGTCATGAGATTATTACATGGGGATCGCGAGCTGTCAGCCTCCACCCGAAACTCTGCTTTGCCTCCAGCATTTATAATAGTGTTAAATATAATTTAAGAAATTAATTTATATGGGGGGGGGTCGCACTCAGAGCCTTGCTATGTGAAAGGGGTGACCAGTACAAAAGTTTGAGAACCACTGATTTAGCAGCAAGGCATTCCCTGGGAAATATCCCATTCTCTTCCACCCTCTAACTTCACTACCTCAACCAAGCTTCACAATCATCATAGCTGTGAACAGTATTAAATTATTTGTTTAAAACATATACTGTGTGTGTGTGTATCAAGGGTAGGCAACCTATGGCACGGGTGCCGAAGGCGGCAAGCGGGCTGATTTTCAGTGGCACTCACACTGCCTGGGTCCTGGCCACTGGTCGGGGGGGGCTCTGCATTTTAATTTAATTTTAGATGAAGCTTCTTAAACATTTTAAAAACCTTATTTACTTTACATACAACAATAGTTTAGTTATATGTTATAGACTTATAGAAAGAGACCTTCTAAAAAATGTTAAAATGTATTACTGGCACATGAAACCTTAAATTAGAGTGAATAAATGAAGACTCGACACATCGCTTCTGAAAGGTTGCCGACCCCTGGTGTATATATGTATATATATGTGTGTGTGTGTGTATATATATATATAAATACACACACACACACACACACATATATATATATAGTCTGGTGAAAAAAATTTCCCCGGAACCTATCCCCCCCTATTTACATTAATTCTTATGGGGAAATTGGTTTCGCTTAACATCGTTTCACTTAAAGTCACATTTTTCAGGAACATAACTACAACGTTAAGTGAGGAGTTACTGTACATAGCAATATGGGAGATTCTCCATCACTCAAAGTCTTTAAATCAAGACTGGATGTCTTTCCAAGAGCTATGCTGTAGTTCAACCAGGAGTTTCTGGTCAAAAGCATGAAATATATTCATCTTTGTTCTAAAATTAACTTTAATGTGGTTTTCCTGTCTCATTGTGTAGACCAGCTCACTGACTCTCCCATTCCCCCCCAACTATTATGGACATATTCCTTTGAGAAAAGATAATGTGTGAGTTGGAATCTTCAGCCAGTCACAGAAATTTTATAACTGATGTCTAACTAACAATATGTTATGTACAGAAATTTGTTTTGAACACCTGCATTAATTATATTACAGAAAATATTGATTTTATTATGTCATTTTCTCTTACCATACACAGTAGAAATTAGTTATATACAACAAACACACCTAGTTAATATTAAATGAAATCTATAAGAAATTCAATGCATTTTGCAAGCATAAGCATGTGTACACATAGTTGTCAATTTAGAAATGGAGAATTTCAAAGGTTTTATGTAAAATTTCTTAGTATGCCCAATGATATCAAGATATATCATTTGATAGAAAGAGTAAAATGTGCTGAGGATATCCAGGATAATGATGCATTCTTGAGGCTGCAGATATATGGAAGCTCTAGGAGCATCTTATGTTATAGATCCATGGAACCTGGTTCTTATTCAAAGCTTTTGAGAGTGTCCATATACTCCCTTAGAGTGCCTAAATGTATTGCCATCCCTTTTCCAAGGTTAGAGTCACAGACTTCACTCAATCTGTTGTAACAAGGTTCAAGAAAACGAAACCAGTATGCACATAAAACATGCTCATTGTATCTACTAATTTTAAAAAATGAAAGGTAGTCAATAAAGAAACAAATAAATCCTTCCAGCTGCACTTTGATGGTTTTTAATATAAAGAAATATGCAAAGAACCCCAGTCGAAGAAATAGTCTACTCCATCTTCAATGAGAATTTGGCATGTGAAGTCCTTGCTGGGTTGGACTCTTATATTTCTAAATCTGTCATGGGGTGCTCCACTCACTGCTTGTCTGGAGCCCCCTCTTGGTCACTCTGGTTCTCAAGATCAACACTCAAGATCAACACTCCATGTGGTCATGCAATGTCACCTCATCTCTCTCTTATGTCTGCAGCTCCTCTCTCATCCCAGGAACCACAGGGTTTTCTTCGTGACTTGGCCCTTTGGCCAGGTCACTGTCTGTGCCTCCCCATTCCAGGGTTTATCAAAGTCTTTCTTTCAGCAATCCTGGGCAGTCTTCCCATTCACTGCCTCAGGTGCTAATCCTTTTGTGGCTGGTAGAGGAACCCCGGCTTTCCCTCTACTCTGGGTTCCAGTCCAGGGGCCCTTAATTCAGCAGTTCTGGGCTTTACTCTCCCAGCCCCCACTGCCTCTTCCCTGGACTGCTTTCTACCACTCCTGGTTTCCCCCTTTTTCTGGGAGCACCAGCTCCAAACCCTCCTCCCTCTTCCCAGGGAGTGATTGCTGCCTCAATCTGTTGCCAGCTTCCTGGCTTTATAGGCCCCACCTCTTCCTGCCCAGCTGAGCCTCCTTGCAATTAATTCCCTGCTCCCTGGCTCTTCCTCCAGGAGCAGCCTGTGGAGTGAATAGCCTACCTGGCCACGTTAACCCCTTCCAGCCCTGTTTAAGTATTCTTGCATAACCTTCCATCCTCTGATACTTTCAAAATCTGATCCATATGCCACCCACATTAGTGATAGTTGATACTATTTACATTTACATTACAGTAGGATCCTAAGGCGTCCATGAGGATGGGCATCTCAGTGTACTGGGTGCTGTATAAGTACAGATGAAGTCTCTGCTTTTTATTTATATAAATGTAGAATCTATTCAGGTTAATCTTTTTGTGCTTCTGCACGTTTGGATACCAAACTACCAATAGGTAGACGTATGCTATATAGTGGTCTCATTAAAGGACTTGGAGCAAGAGACTTTTGACTCCTAGACCAAGCTATGACAATGACTCCTGTGTTCTTGGATAAGTCACTAACATCTCTGTGTCAACGTTTCCCCACAGGTAAATTGAAGATAGTAATGGTGTAAGATATGCATCCTTTTAGACACAATATTGTGAATGAAGGTTAAATCCAAGAGCTAAAGCAGTAATATGGGTTTAATTATTGTCTGTAAAGCACTTTGAAGTTGAATAAGTGCAAAGTATTACTGAATAGGGTGTAAGTGTTTGCAAACCACATTTTTTAAAAAATGGGCAATCACATAGACCTCACTCTAGACCTATTCAGGCTTCACATGCTATTCTTGTAGTTATGGACAGAGGCTAATTGGACATGCTGATGTTGTTTGAGCTATTAGCAGCTTTTAATACCAGCAATCACTTTCTTCAGGTCAAAATGTAAGACCCATCTCCTTGGCCTAGATTCCCACAATAACACTAATCTCCGGGCAGAATAACTAAATCAATAGAGGCTGCTGGGAAGGAAAAAAAATGAAATTCATGTGCCTGGAATAAGGGAAGAGAATAAAATATCATCTGGGGGTGGTGTGTTGAAAAGAATAAATCCCATTGAAAGTCAATAGGATTAGTGCGCCTATCTGCCTGAGGCATTTTTGAAAAGCCCATGTGATTTCATGTAATTTTTACAAGGTAAATACCACAATGATGAGCTCATAATACACAGACAGACAAACATCACAATTGTCAGTTTGGGTCCTATGTAGTCTTTCATTGACATGACACTGGTTCCTCTAGAGCAGTTATGATTTTTGTAACATAATTTTCAGAGCAATTCTATCTGGCTCTTGGAGGCCAAGCCCCATCGCCTCTTTAATTTCCAACCAACGAACAAAATAATCTGATTTGTCAATATTGTTTTATTTAGTTCCTGATAGGATATTGGAACATGCAATTATTCTGTAGGTTAAAACTCATTCAGACATTTTTTGGTGGAAACCAGGAACATTCAAATGTCCCTAAAAATCAGAAAATATTTTTTTTGTTCTTTCCTGTCATTTCAAACTATCTTAGAACCTGATTCTGCCAGCTTTCTGTTAAAATTAATGTTAGTATTCCAGAGTAAGGTACTGTGCAATGTGAGTAAAAGTGGCAGAATAGGGTCCTAAATAATTTGGGTTTTCAAAATAGCATCTTATAATGTAACGCTTAGGGACTCTGTATTAGAGCTAACTGATGCTGCTGGAGTATGTGTATGAGGGAGATGAGAATGTTGTAGGTATTTTTAATGTCATCTTGTGAAACCGAAAAAAAGATCCACTATTTAATAAAATAATAGCTTAAATTAGATTCATTTGGAAAGTGAACCAAAAAGTGGTGATAAAGAAGATGTGTAGAATGGTTTGCTAGAATCTAGATAATGGCATATAAAAGTAGAAAATGGTGCCCACAAATATTTTTTTCTATTTTATTGTCACACAATATCTAGTATTAAAAAATCATTTACATTCTACTTAATAGTAAAGTTCTGGTAAAGTGACTAAATATTAATTAATAATAGCCTAAATGATTATTAATTCTTTTGGTTTTCATTGTAATAATCTGAATGGTATTAATGTCATCAATAGTATTCTAGGGGATGTCTATTGTAATTCAGTATTAATTAAATGGATCATTATTATTTTAATACTAGCAATAAATCACCAACTAGCATGAATAAAACAATATAAGGTTCCAAGCCCTTGTAACATCTAACTAGCCCATGGCAGTAGTGAACTGAGAAATGCTGCTGAAGGAGTTAATTTGAGTTAGCTGGGAAGTTTGAAAAATCAGAGCGGGAATAACTATGTGACAATACAGTAACTGCTTAGACTGCAGTTATGGTCAGAAATATGATAATGTAAAAATGACAACTTCTTACTTCACAGATCTGCTCCCTGTTTGCTTTTTGTTCCTGTTAGCACTGTAGAACCCGCAAAGCTATTGGAAAGTGAGATGGAATCTGTTCCAGCTCTCCCATCAGCAGAATTACTAAATTCTTATTGCAATATCTTTCCCTGGAGGCATCCAGGTTTCAGGTTAGCTACGTCACCAACATGCCTCAGTTGGATTAGAATGTCTGATGATGGTATCAGAGTAGGAATGAACGTTGCTTGATCCCCAGTTGAGTGTGCAGGGCTTGCAGCTACGGAACTGTGTTTTTAATTGTGTACTGAAGACATTTGATATGGAAACCATTGAGAACAACTGGGAAAACCCATAAGTCTGTGTCTGAGTGGGAAAGAGGGAAGCTTTATCCAGCAACTAAAGTCCTAAGGGCCACGTCGTGGACCATCCTGTGCACTCCACCGGTGAGCAAGGGTGTATGAGGCACCTCCTTACACCTCTGCATGGTTACCAGCATAGCAGCATTTGCAGAATTGCTGCTACTTCTCTCACACAGGTAGGTAGAAGTAGAGAATGGGCAGAGCTTTAGTTCTCTCCAGTAGGCCAGATGACAATGATAACAGGACAATGGTAGTCTATCCATTGATTTCAGTGGCCCCTGGATCAAGCCCCCAACTGACAGACAGTGAGCACACAAAACTCCCATCGAACTTAGCAGGAACTTTATATGTTCAGTGTCACTTAGGAGTGGTCGTAGAGTTGGTCCCTAAGTGAAGGATAAGAATTTAATGCTGTCTAAGGAATCTATATTCTATAATTAAATAATAGTGTTGATATGAATAGTTGACACCTTTATTTTGAATTTTGTTTCTCCTGTTTTTGTATTTCTTTCTTGCCTCACCATGACAGAAATGTATTGGCTCGTCATGTAAACAGGGAGCAATAGAAATAAATGTAAGCTGGTATAGTGCTTACCATTGTTTCAGTTCCATGGTTCTGTGTAATGGCTTGTGTTCACAACAAGGAAACAAATAGATAAAAGATACTCAACACCAAATGGATGTTTTATTGTATCTGTGCTCAGTGTTGCTTTTTTTGTACAAGTTATTGCAAGCCTTTGGCAGTGAATCATTATGAGCAGTGTGGATCTGAAAGTAAAGCAGTATCTGTCAGTAAGGTTAGCTCTTAACTGAAACCTTAATTTAATTTAAGAAGAGGAAAAACTCACAACACACTAATGAAATTCAGGAAACTTCACTGGAGTTGCCTTAAAAAAAAAGAAAAAACCCTGTAGCCATTATGAATAAAATAAAAATAAAATAAAACATTCAGTATAAAAGTCTGCTTCTAAAATAAACTCTGGCAAGCTTAATTCTTGATGTTATAGTTAAATAAATACTTATCTGATTAACTTTGGACTGCAATTCTTTATGCTTGTATCTCTTGAGTAGGAGGTCATATAAACAAGTGTGTTGGAGATACAAAAGTGAACTTTGCAGACAATCTACACCTTGGCTTTATGAAGTCTGATAGCATTGAGATACTCTGGTCAGGTGGCTGAGGTAAAACTTAGTGAACTGGTCTGACATAAAGTGATATAGGGTAAAATTTTCAAGAGCACCTAAGTGATTTAGGTGCCTACAACTTATTCAAAATCAATGGGACTTTGGCTACTATGTCATTTAGGCACCTTCAAAAATGTTACCCAAAGGGTCCCAAACTATTAGAAAAGAATACTATGGGTGAGTGTATAAAATATACAAGCTATGTCTATCCTTATGTACATCCCATGTACTTTTCCAAGTATTACTAATACATGGAACCCATACCAGTGCCAAGTGTTTACATATGCAGTGCTGGGCACAGCTAGACCCTGTGCACAGGCATATATCTGCATCCATGCTGCCCCATTTTTGGTACAGGATGGTAGCACTACCATTATAGGGACAGTATCCCAGGGACCTATGTGTCACAGGAGACACTCTGGGAATCGCCTGGTTTTGTGTTGCTGGTACTAGATGCCACCTTCACACATTTGGTGATGGCACCTCTCACTCACCTCTCCTTTCTACCAAACTGTGTGGAAGACATAGAGCCAAGTCCATGATGATATGGTTCTGCTCCTGCTTGCAGGACAAATGTTCATGCAGGTTCATTCCTTGATACTGCATGGAATAGGTCCAGACATAGTTGAGATGCTGAAGAGAGCTGACTGAAAGGATGAATGAAAATCCACTATAGTCTCATGGAACAGATACGTTGAATTCTGCGATTGCAGTGGTATGCCCATGGCTGGACTGCCACTTCTGGTTGTGGAAAACCAGCACAACATGGTCAGGCCACATCGTCTTGGAAACCTAGAAGGATGACCAGTAGCTGCAGAACTTCCAGCTGAGGAAACATACCTTCATGGAGTTGTGTGAGGAGCTTGCACCAACCCTCCAGTGCCATGCCACTCAGTTTCAGAAACTCATAACAGGACAGGAGGTGGCTACAACACCTGACAGCTACTGGTAAGTTACAAACCAGTTTGAGGTTGAGAAGTCAACTGTCAGGGTGGTGGCTGTATAGGTTTGCCAGGCAATCAACACTGAGATCTACCCACAAGTGATTGCCATAACCCAAGTCCCTGTAATTATAGCTGGATTTCAAAGGAAGGGGTTTCTGAACTGTTCAGGGGCCATCGATGGAACATACATCCCAATACTTAACCCACCAAAAGGGGCAAGTGAGTATGTGAACCAAAAAGTTACAATTCATTCATTCTCCATGTCTTAGTGGACCACAGTGGTTGGTGCATGATCACCAATGTTGGGGACACGGGAAAAGTCCATGATGCCAGAGTGCTCAGGGGATTAGGATTGTATTGCAGGGGGAAAGAAGGGACTTTATTCCCCAGAAATGACATGGTTATATACAGTGTTTCTGGCCTGACATTTATTTCGGGGCACCCCACAGACCCATTCCTAACTTAGCTCATGAAGTTGTATCCCAACATTGCTGATCCAAGAAAAAGAGAATTCAGCTACAGACTGTGTAGCTGCAGAATGGTGGTGGAGTGTGTGTTTGGGAGACTGAAAACTTGTTGATGATATTGGCGGACCCCTCTGGATAGCAATGTGTCCTATGCATTTTGCATAATCGTAGTATGCTGTGCCTTTCCCAACGTATGTGAGGATAAGGGGGAATACTTCTGGACTGAGCAGGCACAGGAGAGGCAGCCAGATCCCAAACGTGTACACAGCTCCTAGAGGGCAAGGGAAATTTGTGGTGCTATTTGCTTGCACACCATGGAACAGTGGGGAGCCAGAAGGTGACTTTGGACTGTACCAAGGGACACCAAAGGACACTATGTGATGGTACGGTGCTGTTGTAAAAGCTCAATAGAGCATTGCTATATAGTTGTGTTGTGGCATCCATTGGTGGGTTTTGATCCCTGCAGCTCATGTTAATGTACCAAATGAAAGCAGACCATTATGTGAGGGTTGCTCCTCAGGGTCAATACCTTTTGGCTGTGGTTTTGGTTTCGAGGGTGTATAAGCACTTCAGTGCCAGCACTAAGCAATCTTTTTGTTATATGTTAACAACTCTGTTTCATAGTGCTCTCTGGGGAGTACTTAACCATTCTGAAAGTAACTGAAAAACAGTTCTGTAAGGGTTTTGGGGGGCAGGGAGGGGCTTCACTCATTCCTTCCTCACAATGTTTTCTGCAACTAGTGATCACAGCACTGATTAGCCGCTATGCAGGAGTACTCCTCTGGTTGTATGTCGTGACTGTTTGATGGGGTGAAGGAGGAAGGGTCATAAAAGCACTGCTCAGCGTCAGATATCAGTGTTAATTTAGTTTTGTTTCCTTTCTCTGTATTGTCAGTTAAATTATTGACAAAGCCATAAAGACATTTTAAGTGAACTTCTCTGATTTTCGTTCTGGTGCATTGGACAGTAACAGTTTTCTCAGAGCTTTGTTCATTGTCATAAACCCTGCTCTCTTGCTCTCTCTTTTTGTTAAACATTGGGAAATTCATGGTGGCAGGGTGGAAGGAGTTGTGGGAGAGACAGAAAATTCAGTGTCTTTCTATGGCATCACTGCATTAGAAAGTTACAGAACTGATAGTCATTTGCTGTGCACGCTGCTGACGTGTGGGAAATATCCCATTGATGATACTCGGAAAGCAAAGTGCCTACACAAGTGAAGTGAACAATAACTTTTATTTAAAAGGTCTATGGAACATAGAACAGAAATGATTTTTAACTGGAACTGCAAATGAATCAAAAACTGGGTCGAATTCCCTGAGCTATGTGAAAACATTACTTTCTGTGGACCTGTCTCCTTGTCCTCCCCCTTCCCGTGACAAGGGGGAATAGCTGAAAAAAATTATTTGGGGGAGATGAGGGGACATCTGCATGGAGTTTGAGGGATGAACACTGGCTGGGCTACAAGGCATGGCTTAGGCTCATTGTTCCACATCTGTATGCTTTGGGGGTGGGGGTTCTCCTGCAAGGGCTTTTGGGTACCAGTGAAGGATGTTGTGCCAGGAGACCGGCATGTTAGTGTTGGATGAGCAGCAGCCTGTGAAGCACCTGGAAGAGCAGTATGGGGAGGAGGAGGTGCTGCCTGTTCCAAGACAAGAGCAGTGTCACCAGCAGCAGGTGAGACCCAATAGCCAGGGCCACCCAGAGTGGGGACAAATGGGGCAATTTGCCCCAGGCCCCGGGCCCTGCAGGGACCCCCACGAGAATATAATATTCTATAGTTTTCCAACTTTTTTTAATGGAAGGGGCCCCTGAAATTGCTTTGCCCCAGGCCCCCTGAATCCTCTGGGTGGCCCTGCCAAAAACTTTCCACCACCAGTTATACTAGTGACTGCATGAGTTCATGATCCTCTGCCCACTGGGCATACTCCCGTTCCCTGTGGCATGACTCTAGATTCAATATCTGGTTCATCAGTGCCCCACCCTGCCTAACAGCTTGATTGTCCCATACCCAAAGAAAGCAAAACTGTTCCTGACTTCTCTTGTGTATGCCAATGAGCAAATGCTCCAGGTCTGTCTGCCTGCCTCTGCTGTCTCTGTAGTGCTGCTCCTGCCCTCCTGGCAGAATAGGTACCCTGGTGGCATCAGAACATACTGCTGAGTCAAACACAAGGGTAGCGTTATATTTAATTTCCCTTTGAAGGAACCTAAGAACACCCTCTCCCCAACACACACACAACTTAACTGTGCTCCTGAAGGCCACAATGTTGATACTTTTTAATATCGCAGGAATGCAACTGTTTACAACATCCTTCCTTCTCAGACAACATTTGCAGCCCACAAGGAAGGAGCTGAGGCAAATAATGGTAAGGTTCCTGCAGTACTGTTATTAAAATGTTGTAATGTTTACAGTGCATCAAGGAGCCATTTGGGGTGGGGGGTTGGTTCCTTCTGGGGGTACATTACCAGGCATTTATTTGTTCTTGAAAAGACAGGCATCATTTGGAGAACATAGCAGTTTTCGAGGTATTGGGATGGAAAAGAGCAGTAGTTTACCAGTCCCGGGGAGGAGATCTGGCCTCCTATGCCAGTGCAATGTTTCTTCTGAAGGTCGCCTCCCTACATATTGCTGAGTGAAGGGGTTTTGAGAGCTACAAAGGTGGACCAAGCACATTTGCCCTGCCAATGAACCTGAACAACCAGCTTCAATCTCTCCTACACCAAATATTTGCTGAATTATGCTTACAGAACTGGGAGGCAATTCAAGAGGAAGTTGACTGTATTTTAAGCTAGCTGACCGAGTTCCATAGAAGAGGAACAAAGAACCACAAAGAACATCCACCCACCCCCTAACCTTCCCCGTATTACCAGAAAGTTCAGGCCCATGTCCAGCAACCAGCATTGGAAAAGGACAGGGAAACGGAGAGTCATGCTGCAAGTGCATTTTTTCTCCTGAACTTTCAGATTAACACCTCAAGCTTGTTACCTCTCTACTGCTAAGGGACATAGCATTCTGTGTGTGCAACTGGCAAAGCAGATGCTTCATCCACCCTATCTTCTGCTGGCTACTGCAGAGTGGCTCAGTGCAGGGAGAGGCCAGACACCAGGGACTGGGAACAGTAATAAATATTTGAAATAGTCACAGGGAGAATGAATGACTATGGCTTTTGCTGGACAATCAGACAGCTCCCTTTCCCCTGCCAGATGTTGGCAGGCCAGCACCCAAGCCACCACCCATCCTGCTTCCATGCAGCTCCCATTCACATGGGGATGGAAAGATGGGGGATCGGTGGGATGAGTGGTTTGGGGTCTTTGAACAAACATAAATGTCACAAATCTGTTCTTTCCCCACCTGGGCCCTTTCAAACCCACTCCCTCTCTTCCTCCCTCCTTTTCAGTCTGCGCAGCCCAAGGGCTATCAGTCTCAGTGCTGGCCAAGAAAGGCACAGACACAGGAGCACAGTGACTGCTTTTTAATTATCTGTTATAGCTTCCGCTAAATACTTTACAGTGGTGTATGGAATTTCAATAAAATAACTGATTTACAGTTGTGTCTGGCTTGGGGATCATGGCAGGTTGGAGCAGAGAGCTGGAGGCAAGGGCCTGTTTCAGGCATGTATCACTGGAGCAAGAGGGAATATTTCCAGGGAGTGTGGGGGTGTATTGTAACTTACCAGCCTTGGGTTCTGGTTCCTGCAGTGGCTCTGGGTCCTCCCCAGGCTCCTCAGGGAGGGCTTCCTCAACCAGGTCTGCCAGGTAGAGGTGTAGGATCACATGCTCCTCTTCCTCCGTGACCCCCAGGGCTTCCTCAGGAATTCCTCCAAGGTCCCCACTGCCTGTCATTGGTGTCCCATCGTATGATGAGGCCGGTGGGGTTGAGGATGGGGTCATAAGTCACTAGTCACTTCAGACTCTGTTCTTGCAGCCCTGGAGAGCACCTAGTCCAGCTTATCAGAGCATGGGCATGAGCTAGATCCCCACCCCCCACCCCCTGCCCCGAGCAACTGTTTGTCTTTCACCCTTGGTACAGGAGTCTGAGGTGCTTCATGAGCTCCTGGCAGTGGGACAGAGTCCAGTAAACGCCAGCTTCTTCCAGCCTCTGAAAAATCTCCAGGTACAGGTCTGTGCTCCTGTCGGGTGAAGTTGTAAAGGATGGTGTATTCTGACCACACGTTGATAAGGTGTGCTCCAGAGACCAGGCAGCAGCTCTTGTAATGTGCTCCATGATTGCCTGCGCTGATCGATAGAATTCCCCCAGAAACCTGTTCTGAGGTTCTCAGGTCACCACTGCTGCTGACCAAGGGTGGTCAGGGACCTTTGCCTAAGGGTGAGGCAGCAGAAGGTTCAATGCAGGGATGACCCTGGAACACTACTGATACTTGTGACCTTGTACACACCCTTAACCTACATCTGCACTACACTGCAGAAAGAGTATGAGGCTATGCCCCAGCAGAGGCATGCACTTACCCACACCTCTCAGATGTACTAGCTTTCTTGCCCTTTACTCTCTTTCAGGGACATGCTTTAGGGCTTCAGATGTGGACAATAATGGGGTTTTGGCATAACAATGCACATGTAACTATGTACAATTGCAAGTGTGGAGGTAGCTATATAGACCCACATCTCATGCTAGTCTGTGTGTGTGTATGTGTGTGTATGTATGTTTACATCCTTGCTTGGTCCATTAGCTGGGTTTGAATATGGGACTTTCAGCACTAAAAGTATGAACCTCCACTGCTTGAGCTAAAGAACCCTGTCTAGTAGCTAAGAGCTGTAGTGTATCAGCTTCTAGAGGGGGACAAAAACTCAAACTTTGCTAGTGTCATTTACATATGCACCATTCAAGCCCTAAAAATAGGAAGTGCATAGGCTTTGTGCTGCTCCTCTGCACAAGGACGGATTTCACCTGTATGAATTCCTACCCAGCATACATATTATAATAATACATTTTAATTTTTTGTTCCCATATGCTTCTGAATACCTTAGCAAAATATACATAATTAATACAAATATGAAACAGGGCCACATGCCATAACAGATCTATAAAAGAAGAACAGAACAAAAATACTAGTAACCTCCATTCCACACTTACCAGAAATACACCTCTCACAAAGATATCAGCCCAGCACATATGGTGCCACCACAATTAAACTAAAAATAGAAAGTCAGGAGACTTGCTCCAAAGGATATCAAAATGGTTTATACTGAACCCAGAGAGCAATAGAATTCCGAGTCATTGGTGGCAATCTGTGCATGCCAGTTCTCTCTAGACACCACTATGGTATCAGTCCCCAGTGACCTTGAGATGGAATCTATGGATTATCTCAGTGAAACCCTTCATTTCAATTCTGGTGTCTTGATTCTACAGTGATGGACACATTATAAATGGCATAGATGAGATTAGATACTTTGGAACAGTGTCTATTTAGAACTCATTTGTTGTCACAAGACATAGGGCAATAAGTTTCCCTCAGGTTGACTGATTCTACTATCTGTTATTTAGTCATTAAGGGTAACACCAATCTCCTGCTCCATGGATGCAGTTCAGTTGCTCTGGAGGATATATGTATAGACAATGCAAGGGTATAGAGAGCCTTGCTTCTAGGCATAAACACAACCTTCAGCCTGTGGAGATCGGGAAATCCCATGAAAGGGCTCACTGGGCCCTAGTAACCTCTGTGGAGCTGCTCTTCAGCCACTCTGCATCCTGGATGGAAATACCCGCCCCCTTCCCCTCTGCTGCCCCAGACATTGAGCCAAGCATTTGGGCCTGATTTACTAATAGCAAGCATTTGAAGCACACTGGCTTTACAATAGGCCGGCAGTGCAGCCATCAGAGCACAAACGCCAGTGTAATGGGTGAAATCATCTAAGCAGTTATAATACAGCAAAACCCCGTTCATCTGACCAAACTGGGACCGGGGTCAGATTAGATAATCCAAAATTTTCATAATCAGGAGAATGGTCTAAGAGCTTTCTGTCCATTATTTTAAAGTTGCAGTGTTGCTTTTAAACTAGCTGATCCCTCCTGGAAAAGCATTAAAACATAGCTCCCTTCTTTATTTTCAGTATACATGAACCGTTACTTCTAGTAACCAGTACCAGTTTTTAAAAATGCAGAAATGATCATTCTAAATTGCAACAACAGCAATACCAATGGTAACAACTAACAACAATAACAATACATCATATGCATAAAGTATCACATTAAAATACAATATCGTATATAGCACAGTGGTAGGTACAGCAGCACTCATGTTGATAATGGCTGGAAAAAATCTAACAGTTTGCGTTGTTTTAGATGAAAGGGTCTCTTCTTCATTGCACGATCAGGGAGTTGCTTCATCAACAACCGTTCAGTGTGTGCACTGGTTGTTCAGTTAATATGGAAAGCTGGCTAATGAAGGCTTGGGTGAACAGGGGTCTACTGTACTATAGCTGAAAGCAGCTGCAATCTATTCCTAGCTGATGGTCACTTTAGAGAATTACCATATAAATGTACTGCAATGGAATAAGACTAGTACAACCGGAGTAGGCCATTCCAAATACCCTACTTTTCTTGTGATATCCGTGCTTTCCAGGTGCCTCAGTTTTCCTTCTGTGATATATTTAATAGTATGTGGAACAGAAAATACTTTGGAAATGTAGGAATAATGTTTTCCTTTACATTCAAGGTAATCTGCATACTGTCTTCAATGTCCAACATATTGTTAAATGCTTGGTGTTTGGATAGTAATTTTTCAAGGTCATTTCCCATCTACATTGTATATGTAATATTTAAATGGATAAAAAAGGGATGATCCAGAGCCATGAATTATTATTTATTTACTATTTATTAAGCACTACAGAATGCAGAGAGGAAGACATAGTAACTATCCTAAGAATTTATAAGTCTGTACAATGAGAACTTTTCCATTCAAGTATAACAAATGATCTCCACATCTGGCTTTCTGAGGGAAGAATTGGGCACAATGTGTCCACCCCATAACATAATATGTGCTATAATGCTATATCCCCCTCACCCTTGCATTACATTATCACTTACATCTCCACACACTTTCAATGCCAGCTTTTTAATGCATGAATAATTCTAGCAATCGCCTACTGAACCAAAGATTAGACATCATGAAGTCATAACATGTCACTCTCATTTGAATTATGATATTTGTAAGAAATGTTTTTAAAAGATCTAAGTTACCATCATCCTCTGGATCTTCCTGCCCCATATTTGTCTGGGTTTTAAACTGTAAGTAGAACTGCCAGGGAAAAAATTCTTAATTTTGAAAAGTCCAAAAAATATGTTGTGATTTTTATTTTGCTGTTTTTACAACTAGCTTATGGAGTGGTCAAATGCTTTAGTAAATTTGAAATTTTGCTTACAACTTTTCATTAAAAGTTTTTTAAAACATTTGCAATTTCTTTCAGTAATTTTTGCCCAGCTATAATTGTACAAGCACTTCAGGAACAATCTGTGTCTGATTTGTGCTTTGGGTATGGTGCCAAGCACCATGCTCATGCTTAGTAAACAAATAACCATTAACAAAAAAATGATACAAACATTTCTGACACTTTGGGTTACACGAATATTCTGGGAACTGTGGTTCCATTTGTTTCCATTAGAAGTGTTTGGAAATCTAATTTAAAAGAAAATCTATTTAAGATTGCAAATCATAGCTGTAAACCTTAACATGCATGATAAAGCCAAAGAGAGACTCTCCCAAGGCATCCCCTTGGCTGTGGTAGCCCTCAGGTCAGCCAGGTGGTCATGGGTTCTAAAGGCTATTTAGGAATGATAATACCAGCTGGGCTATGTTGTCTCTTTCTCTTAATAACCACAGGACTAGATGGAAGGATGATGTGGGTCCCCCTTGTCTTTCCTCTGGCCAGCCCACTCCCTTATCTTGTCCAGTCAATCTCTATCCCCTCCTCCAGCATGGACCTTAGACTATGTTAAGAGGCATCTGTAGGGTATTTCTGGCGGGGGAGGGCGCATGGAGGGGATGCTGATATGAAGATAGCTTCACCTTCTTTCCATGTGAGATCCATGCAAAGAGAGTACCTTCTGCATGCGGATACATGGGTCATAATCTGGCCCCATGTACATAAATTAGTATTCATAACTGAAAGGGCTGTATTAGAATAAAAGTGCAGTTATGACAAAACTGTTAAATGTAATTTAAGGCTTTTCACCCCTTTTGTGAATGGGTGGGAAAATGTCAGTTTTCATTTGTTTATGTTTTATTCATATTTTCCAGAAGTGTTTTAATGCATTGTAATTTATAAAATTGAAAGTAGTGAGTCACAAAATAAGAGGTATGAGAAGAGGTGAAGTGGCCAATTCCATCTGATGTGGACTGAATGTGAGCAAAAGTCATTTTGACATATTTGGAAACTTCATCAAGCAATTACATAGGCACATGCCTATCAACCTATTAATTTTCAAAACAAAACCCCAAGAAAACTATTTTACATGTGAATGGGATATAAGCTGACCTGCATAAAATTCAATCTAAATAAACTTCCAAGACTGTCACTATGTTTATGGTGCTCAGAAAGTCTGTTGAGTCACCAGGTTGAATTATCACCAGGTTGGGACTCACAGGCAGGTACCATCCAAATTTTAAGTTATCTGCTATTTTTGGCTTTTTCGCACACATGACTTTACAGCATGGGCAATCAGTTATTTGCATTTATTAATGGTACGAGAAAGAATTTAAAGCTATTCTGAAACCTACATTCTTAAATTTAGAGCTACAATTAGAGGCCCTGATTCAGAAAAGCAATGAAGCCCGTGATTACCTTTGCAAAAGACTGTACTTAAGCATGTATTTAAATTTAGTCATGCACTTAAATCCCATTGAGGTCAATTAAACTACTCATGAGAGTAATTGTCATCAATGTGAATGAAGAGTCCCAATCTGGTCCATAATTATCAGCAATATACTGTATCACCTTTTACACAGGCATTATTAATCTGGCATATTATGGTAAAATATTTCCATTCTCCTCCACGTACCATGACTGTTTTACCATAAATGGCCCAGTAACAAGATATACTTATCAGCCAACTGCAAATGTATTAAGATTAAGTAGCTACAGCACATTTCTCAATACATATATAACTACAGGTATCGATGCCTGAGCCAAAACTCTTTGAAGTCAATGGAAAGACCTCCATTGTATTCAGTTAGTATTGGATTGAGCCTTTAGTTCTTACTATACAACTTTATTTTTGTTCATTTTTTGTGTTTTTAAGGTTTAAAAAGTGTTTGTTTTTGTTTTTTGTTTGTTTATTTCACTGAAGAAAGATACCTGAACAAAATCTACCATATCTGTTGTCAAATATATTGAGTTTGTAAGGAAATTACTGTACACATGGGTGGGAGAAAGGGTCCATAATTCATATCTCTTTTTTTATCCTTCAGTTCTCAAGCTTCATATTTATACAACAGGGCCATGTTATTTCCTTGTTCTATCTCTGGCCAGCGTCTCTCTCCTGCATGTAAATAATATCTCTATGTAATATGATGAGTAAGTTCCAGAGGAAGAAATGTTATTTGGACTTTGTCCATCTTTCCTAGTTTGGTACATCACCTTCCTAAAGGTTGTGTTGCGCCCAGGAAGGAATGAGGTGGTGTAGGGAATGCTACTTGGCTCTTTCCTTCCTTCTACCTGACCAACAGAACACAGAAGAAGGAAATGGTAAAGAGCTTCATGTTGATGACTTTTACAAGTATAATGACCTCTCTAAATGCTCACAAAATGAGGCAATTTTTTCACATCCACACAAATTTTTCATACATTTGTGGAATGGGCTTAAATTTATGTGAATATACCTCACCACCTTACTGCCTGGCTGGGAGAGTAGAACATGGAGTCCCTTCCGGAGCTGACATTAGTATATCTCCATGACTTCTAAGGAGCCATGGCATGCAAGGATCCTACATTCAGCATTCCTTGTCCCTCACTCTGAATGCAACAAGGCTCTGGTCCCACCAGCCTGGAACATAAAGGTTCTGAGCTTGTTCCTGAACTAAAGTCCTCAATCTGCATCTCAAAATCTGGTCACCAAAATATTCTTCCATTTCTAATTATTTTGTATGCTTCAATTTTTTTTTTGAAAAGTTTATTTATAATCTCTTTATAAACACATCTAAATAAGATTCGATCTTCAGCAAAATAGGTTTCCGCATTCATTTTTTGAATGTTTCTACAGTTTTGGATTGTTTTGAACCATTTGCATAGTACAGAACATTCTAACCATATCTTTCCTTTTCAGGAAAGCATAGATTTGGGTGAAATCATGTTTTCCCTTTGCTATTTACCTACTGCCGGGCGAATGACATTAACAGTAATCAAATGTAGAAATCTCAAAGCCATGGATGTAACTGGCGCTTCAGGTGAGTATGCTTCTTTTCACTTAACAGCATGGAGTTCTGGTCTGAAAAGTGGCTATATTAAAACAACAACTTCTTACTCAACAAATATGTGTATTTTTAATATGCTGAGTCATATCTGCTCAGTTTTGTGAAAAAAATGGGTTTTTTTCCTGCTTTTTCTTTTTATTAGCTGTGCAGAGACAACATGGCTCAAAAAGAGTAAAATGAGGATTCTATTTCATCTTTTGCATGATCGACCAAATTGTTTACAAAGTTCCAAACAATTCTGTGCAAAGCCATTGAAAGCAATAGCCATTGAGGGCACTCACTGAATACAATGGGATTATGCAGGTGTAAGAGAGGGCATAATTTGGCCATCCCAACATTGATTATTTTGATGCTGAGTGAGATAAAACACTGGTTAGCTGTTAGAGTTGAGGCTGAGTTTGAAGGACTGTTGGGTTTTTTGTTTTGTTTTGTTTTTAAAGTTGTAAACTTAACTTGATACAGAAAGCACTGTGAGACAAACATGTCAACCAACAGACACTAATAGAATGGAACTGCTCTTCAAAAGACACTCCTTTAGTGGAGCATTAAAAATCTCTATATCCAGTGGAAAGCTTTGATTTAGTTGACATTAAATTGTACTTTGATATTCACCTACAAAGTTTTGGGATTTGTCTGTTTGTTAGTTAATTAAGTTTTGCTTTGTTTTCTGGATGGGTAGGACAATGGGGATTACTCCGTCCTCTTAAAATAATAGCAGAAGATAATTAAAAGAAAATTAAGCATTAAAAATGTGGGGAGAGATTTTCAAAGGCACACAACTCCCATTGACTTTCAATTGGAGTTAGGTACCTAACTGCCCTCTGCACTTTTGAAAATCTCCTCCTTTTACTTTGTAACTAATATGTTTATTATATGAAACCTTCAAGAGAACTGGTTAAGGTGGAGAGGTCTAAATTAGTGCTACTGGCTGTGTGTGATGTGGGGGTGGGTGTATCTATTCTGTTTGCTTGCACCATTCTTTTGAGTAGACAGGAAATTGAAATTGCAGAAGAGACAGCTCTGGTTGTCTTATCTCACTAATACCTATACAACTTAGGTTTTCATGAATGTTAACCTGCTAAGAATTCGCTGCTTTTTTGCTTTACATTTCAACTGCATTGAGACCAGTGTGTGAAAATGACTTCCTGTTACTCAGATCCGTATGTCAAAGTCTCATTGATGTGTGAGGGTCGAAGGCTGAAAAAGCGGAAAACAACTACAAAGAAAAACACACTTAACCCAGTTTATAATGAGGCCATCATCTTTGATATCCCTCCAGAGAATGTGGACCAGGTCAGCCTCTCCATTGCTGTGATGGACTACGATCGGTAAGTGCAATTTGTTCCCTGAAAATATTAATCTTCAGCAAGTGGTTACCTCATTATTGCAATTGATTTATTATTTTAACTGCCTGGTGTTTTAAGTAAATTCAATGTCACTAAAATAACACTTTTGAATCCTCTGCTGGAGGATTCAAAGCTACCATAGCTTTCAGCATTTACTTCTGTTAATCAGTGTCATTAATGAAGGTAGGAAGAAAATTAAACATGACTGAAAATTGTCTTATAAATGTAACCCACATTAACAGTGTGAGTCTTTGTCCATCCCGTCCCCATCTCCCCTTCCCCCCCCCCACACACACCCTGTAGCTACACTGTGTAATGGGTTTGTAAGTCTGTAAAACTTCCAGCAAATGGAGTTATTCCTTTAGCTCAAGCAGTAGGAAAAAAATTAGTTCTGTAGACACTGGTTACATTCTTGCTAATAATTCATTACTTCAGGTCAATTACCCTGGACCTGCCTACTTCCTGTCTCCATACAGAGGAGGGAAATACCCCACAACCGCATCACAGAGAGCCATCTCCTCCCATCCTTTCCCAGACAGTTTCCTAGCACAAAGGGGACAACTTCATCCCTATGGCTAAAATAGCATGGGGGTTGCAAGTTACATTAGAGATGGATTGACAGAACAGTGCTTAAGCAGAGCCTACTTCACTCACACCTACTATTACTCATGAGCTCCAGAGACATTCAAAATTATGGGGGTGGAGGGAAGAATCAGCAGTAAAAACTGAGTTAATGATATAAAACCTGTGGTGAATTTTCCCCATCCTTTAGTTCCTACCTCACCTTAAGACAGTGGCTGTGAAGGGCTTAGGGAGTGAATGGTGCAGTGAGTTATACACCATCAGTCCTTCTATAGCACTCTTCATTTGCCGATCTCAAAGGCTTTGTCATAGGGGAAGATAGGTATCGTCACCTGTGTGAGGGAAGAAATGAGAAAGAGAGAGGAAGTGACTTGGTCAAGGTCACACAACAGATCGATGTCAGAGTAAGAGCTATTAAGCATTTAGCTGGTGTTAAGATTTTTGCCTGTCATAGTTACACCCCGGAATGCCTTGACAAAAAGCATAGATCTATCTTTTATGTTTCTGTACCTAAGGTTCTAATTATTATAACAGACTAAAGATGAAAAATATACCTTAGGATCACCAGTTACTCTTGGATCCTGCATGGACCCTCATTCCTCCAATTCCCACTCATCATCCCTCTCCCCACAATTTAAAACACAACAGCAAAATGTGTAACTAACTAACCGGTGACACTCAAAACCTACTGACAACTATATGCAAGAAATCAATGGATCACCACACTTACCTTCGTAGAGCTGGTAACCACCCCAAATACACCAAGAAATCTGTTAGCTACAGCCAGGTACTTAGATACCACAGAATATGCTCCAAGGAGAAAGTTTGGGATACACACCTTAACACACTTAAACCACCTTTACCAAACAAGGACACTCCACCAGAGAAGTAGATCATCTCATGGAATGGGCCACCCAAATACTCTGAGAGAGCCTGCTCCAATGCAGAAATAACCCCCACCTTCTGACTGCACAACCCTAGTTGTCACCTACCACTCCACTGGAACCCATACAGGGTATCATCAAACAACTACAACCCATATGCCATGGGGATCCCATCCTGAAAGAAATCTTTCCTGAACCCCCACTTCTGGCCATCAAATAACCTACCAATCTCTCCAAGCTCATTATCAAGCAAGCTCCACGCAGACCAAGACACACCAACTCAAAGTGGCACCAGACCCTGCCAGAACAACAGATGCAAAACCTAGTGCTAAAATGATCAACACCCCCCACAACACATCTTTCAAGATCCACGGGTCTTACACATGCCTATCACAACATGTGGTGTACCTCATCCAGTGCACTAAATGCCCCAGTATCAATTCTGTGGGTGAAATCTGACAATCACTACACTCTTGAATGTACTCACACAGGAAAATGATAACAGACAAAAACACTCTATCACCTGTGGGTGAGCACTTTTCACAAAGTGATCTCTCTATATCAGGGGTCAGCAACCTTTCAGAAGTGGTGTGCCAAGTCTTCATTTATTCACTCTAATTTAAGGTTTCGCGTGCCAGTAATACATTTTAACATTTTTAGAAGATCTCTTTCTATAAGTCTATAATACATAATTAAACTATTCTATGTAAAGTACATAAGGTTTTTAAAATGTTTAAGAAGCTTCTTTTTAAATTAAATTAAAATGCAGAGCCCCCCAGACCGGTGGCCAGGACCCGGGCAGTGTGAGTGCCACTGAAAATCAGCTCGCGTGCTGCCTTCAGCACCCATGCCATAGGTTGCCTACCCCTGCTCTATATCTAACATCTCAGTCCTCATCCTCAAAGGAAACCTGCACAACACTTTCAAAAGACAACTCTGGGAGCTTAAATTCATAACTCTGCTATCACTAAAAATCATGGACTGAACAGAGACATAGGATTTATGGTTTATTACAACAATTTATAACCCACTAACAACATCCCCAATTGCTTTGCTTCCCCTTCCACCCTGCCTTCCTTTATCCCTGTGATTGAAGGGGTATTAATGGACTACTTCACCTTGAATGGTCCCTTGAAATGTGTGTTAACTACTGGTGCTAAACAATCTGTTCCACCTTGTATTTAGCTGTGACAATAAGTAAGTTTCCCAGACCTGAAGCAGAGCTCTGTGTAAGCTCAAATGCTTGTCTCTCTCGCCAACAGAAGTTGCTCCAATAAAAGATATTACCTCACCCACCTTGTCTCTCTAATATCCTGGAACCGACACAGCCGCAACACCGCACACTCAAAACTATGGTCATTTATTTGTATGTTAACCCTGTCTCCAACTCTTTGCCTGTTCTTTTGGGTTGTAAGTAGAGCCCTGCACCAAATTTGTATCTGCATCCGATCTGTGAACATGGTCCATGGATATCTGCATCCACGGATGCAGATATCTGTGAATATAAAGTGGATATCCACAGATTTGCAGGGCTCTAATTGTAAACTTCCCAGGGCAGGGCCAATTTCTTCACCAGTGATTTTATAGCTCCTAACAAGATGATGCCCCAAGCTTGACTGGGATATATATGATATATAACAATAATGATTAATAACAATAATGTGCACACTTTGGCCATCCTCAACAACATTTTGCGCTAAACCAATCAAACTGGATTATGATTCAAAGATGTTAATAAATCTATCTGCATTAAAAAACGCTTTCTCTGCCCTTCTGTAATCCTCAGAGTAGGACACAATGAGGTGATCGGGGTGTGTAGGACAGGACTTGATGCTGAAGGACTTGGAAGAGATCACTGGAATGAAATGCTGGCTTACCCCCGTAAACCTATTACTCACTGGCATCCATTGGTAGAGGTAAGAAGTAGAGTATCTCTATAGCCAACTTGTTGCTACATCTCTCTGCATTTAATAACTCATTTCCAAGAGCCTCTGAGAATCACGACATCACTAAGGTGGGGACCTTGTGGAAGAACCTCCACAACACTTAAATTTTGCCTAAGAGTTGTGTGTGGTGGGGGAGAAAGGGTTGAATGGCCAAACAGGGATGCCTGCCCATACCTTACATACTGCAGAAAAGCACTTTCCACTGCCCTGCAAAGGCTGGTATGAAGATCCACTTTGGGGCAGGCCAGGGGTCAGAAATTGACCCTGGGCTTCAGAGATGGATTTTACTTCCTCAGCCTTCCTGCACTCCACTTGAATAGGACCTGAAGTTTCTTATGTTTGTGGACTGAAATTTCTCTAAATAGTGGACAGTCAAAAGAAATCTATGATTCAGTTCACGTCTAAAGAATGCTTGTATTGATTTTTGCCGTTATTTTAATCAGTGAGGTTCTGATTTAGGAGTTTACTTTTGATCTGAAAGTGTTACTTCAGAAGTTGTCTTGCTCTGCTCTCAAGGTTTTGAGATAAAGTTCCTTCAAATCTTTTTAGGGGCTACCTATTGTTTATTTTGAGATTACCAAGAGTTGCTTAAAATTACTTGGGAGTGGCAAATGTAAATATTTCAAGGGCAGTCATTTTCTGATCTGAAATCATTACCATTAAAGAGAGTTGTGTAACTAAAATATTGAGTATAGATTTCTCCATTTAGTAGGCCAACTTGAGGCTACACACCAGTAGCCACATACAGAGATGCTAAAACAGTCACTTATTTGAACCCTCTAATCCTAATGCAGGGAAAATTATGTGTGTAACTGTGAACATTGAGAAGATCCCCTTCCATGTCTTAGGACCACATCCTGCCGGATGCATAACACCCATTGGAGTCATGGCTTTAGGGCTGGGAGGGTGCAGGCTGTGTTCATTAGGCAGCAGGCCAGGATTGGGGTCAGGGGGACAAATGTTGTTCACCCCTTCTCTTCAATCAAGCCTTGCAGATAAACCAGTTGAGAGCTGATGCAACCTGAGGCAGCACTGACTATTTCATGGCTCCCTCTACTGTGGGGAACCACCCTTAAAGAAGCATCCAGGGCTGTGGCAGCTGAGGAGTGTCTACTGGAGCTACATTCTCAGGGAGTGTATGAGAGAGAGGAAGCTGGAGCCAGAACAGTTCAGAGGGCACTGCACAGAGGTTCCTGGCCTCCTCCTGGATTCTCCAGCATATATGCACGGTTTGGAGACAGAACTGCAGCTCAGTA
Source organism: Mauremys mutica (assembly GCF_020497125.1). Taxonomy (NCBI): domain Eukaryota; kingdom Metazoa; phylum Chordata; order Testudines; family Geoemydidae; genus Mauremys; species Mauremys mutica. The sequence continues at coordinate 107,510,991 of NC_059072.1, forward strand.
GATGGTGAAGCAAGCCACACCCAAATGGAATGATTCAGGGAAAGTCCTTATTGGGTCCCCCCCAAAAAAGTTTCCTTACCATGGTTAATTCTCCAGGAGGGTGTGTCCTGAGGCATAAAAATTAGTTCAGATTAAGTTTTCATTTTCTAAAAATTTCCTTTTCATTTGGGGTACAATTCAGCTCCTTCTTTTGGAGAGGGTCCTTAAGACTCTCTCATCCTCAGAAATAACCATGATGAGTGGAGAGATCTGATGATGATTATAAAACTAAAACTTTTCTTTCAGTTACCTGGCCAGGCAACCAGTTTTGATAGCCAGGGGTCTTGTTCATCACCAAAACCACCACCTACACCCTAGGGCACAAGAATGGATTCATCACATCCAGTGTCCAAGCTCCATGTCCATCACACCTACATTAACAGAAGGTTTGGCTTCCTCAGATGAACTGTATCCATATTTTTGTATTAAAATAGATTTTCTTCCTGTTCTAAGTCTTATATTACAGTTTATAATAATTTCTTAAGAATGAATTTCACTTGAGCCAAAATATTCCTTCCTTATGCAAAGATATTCATTTTTCTCTCTGTCATAAAGTATTGTTTTGATACAACCTATTTCTTTGCAGATGGAAGGGAATAAAAAAAATACATATATACTAGCACTTGAAAACAAATGGAGCTTATGATACTATTCCTTTTAAGGTAGCAAAATTGTCATATACAGCACTTACTTTGTAACTTGCCTCTAAATTATAAATTTTGCACTAAATCGTATATGACCATTAAAGAAAACCTTTAAAGCTATTGATGTACTAGAAAAAGATAATTCTAACAACATAATGTCCAGTTTCTCTATGATTGTCTTGAATGTTACTTTGCTCACTGTAGGCCTGCACCAGAGCCCACTGAAGTCAATGGAAAGGATCCTATTGAATTCATTTGGTTTTAGTTCAGGTCCTATGGACCATATCCTGCAAATGAATGCATGTAGTTGAACCCTTTCAACAATCCTACTGACATTATGGAGATAACTATGCAGTATTTTATATCCAAGCTATTTTGACTGGATGCCTTGTTCGCATGGGATTGGTTCTGTTCTGGTCTTATGAATTCAATAGGACTGGATGAATGTTTTTCTTAGAATCAGGCTTCCAGTGAAAAGACTTGTGATTATGAATTTGAAATTTGCCTTCTGTCAATATAGTGAGGTAGAAACTTAAGTGTTACTACTTCATAGAACATTCCTGCTCATAAACTCAAGAATATTCAAGGAAAGAAAATACAAAATGAGCATCAGTTAAAGCTAGTTGGTTAAAAAACTGAATAAATACAGTAACTTCTCATTTAACATTGTCCCACTTAACTTTGTTTCAATGTTACATCCCTCCTCAATTAGGGAACATGCACATTTAAAGTTGTGCAATGCTCTCTTACAACGCTGTTTGGCTGCCTGCTTGTAAGATTCTGTGGAAGAGCAGCAACTTTACAAGGGAGCATTGCAGAAGGTCTGCTTCTCTGCCAACCCCTCTCCCTCCCAGCGCTTCTCCCATCGCCAAATTTGGCAGTGCTTAGGACTTTATGGGAGGGAGGGGCAGGAGTGGGGAAGTGTCATGTCTCTGCTCCTCCTCCTCCCTCCCAGAAAATCGTAAGCGCTGCTAAACAGCTCTTTGTCGGTGCTTAGGACTTTCTGGGAGGGAAAGGCAGGAGCAGGGAAGCGCTGCATCTCCGCTCCTCCCTCTCTATCCCAGAAAGTCCTAAGCCCTGCCAAACAGCTGTTTGGAGAACAGCTGTTTGGCAGGGCTTAGGACTTTGGGGGTGGGGGAGAGATGTGGCATGCTCCGGAGAGGAGGTGGAGTGGGGACAGGAAGAGGTGGGCCTGGAGCATTCCCAGCAAAATCCGAGTCTGTTCTCCAAGGAAGCTGCCGCTGCTGCTGCAAAGGTGCTTCCTAGCATCCTTGCCTGCAGCGGGCTCTGCCTGTGTGGAGTAAGCCAAGGGCACTTCCCAACCACAGTACAGTACTGTACAGTATACAGTATAATGCCTTTTGTCTGCCCCCCAAAAATTTCCTTGGAACCTAACCCCCCGCATTTACATTAAATCTTATGGGACAATTGGATTCATTTAACATTGTTTCACTTAAATTTGCATTTTTCAGGCACATAACTAGAACGTTAAGTGAGGAGTTACTGTTCTAGCATGTTACTTTGCAGTATTGATCCAAGTCTCAATAAAACTCCAGTTTAGCTCAGTGAGAGAATTTATACTGAATAAGGACAGAGAAAAGGCTGCAGGATTGGGCCTTGGACTTTTAAAGGTGAGCTGCAATAGGAAAATTAATTAGGGATGTTCCCTTTTTTTTGTTTGTTTGTTTGCTTGTTTCTTTTTGACATATAAAGAAAGCCAGAAAGGTTTTAGTTTAAAAACAATCCAAAAACATTTTAAAATTAGAAATGTATGTTCTGTCTGTGCAGAAAAACTCTGTAATGATGGGAGAACTACCAAATTCTGACATGCCAGGAGTCAAGAGAATGAAAACTGAGAGGAAGGGATTTTTACTCAGACTTAAACAAATCTTTTGGGTTTGGTTGGCTTTGTTAATACCTATTTTATTTCAATGACTAACATTTTGGATAAATGATTTATTTAGAAAAATCTATCACCTCCAGCTTTTTAATTAAGATGTGATAGCTCCCAGTAAACATACTCTGAGATGTTTATCATTTCCTCCAGAAAAAACACAGAAAGCTAGTCTTGACATTCTAGTAAAACCAAGCATAAAATAATCACACACATAAACACACAGGCCTTCTTTATATATTACTGAAAACAAAAACAAAAAAAAGGGACCAACGTTTGAAAAAATTCTTTGCAAGTCACCTTTGCTGAATCTTATAGAAACTGTTTCCTTCTAGAGATTTGGTCCTCTTGTCCCATGGTATTTTAACCCTCAAGATTGTATTTTAATAAATAAATATATATACATACAGCCTTGCAAATTTTATTCATCCTCTTGCCCTGGGTGAGTAAATTTTTTAAATAGGGGAGTAAACTGTAATTTGGTTTTCATCACCATCATCATCATGAGATTTTGTGCCTGGGCTTGTAAATTTTCATGATAGTTTTGCAAGGCTGATATAGAGACATACTTATATATCTGGAGATTCAAAAACTATTTTGAGTATACATCTATCTTAATATAAAGTATTATAGGAAATGGGGTTTTGTGCCCCAAAAGTTACTATTTTGTAATGTGGTACTGTAACAGTTGACTGAATATTCTTTGCACTTTTTTGCATCTAATATCCAAAAAAAGCTAACAAGTTCACAATCAAATGTAGCACTAGTGTTCAGTAATGAACAACATCTTGTTTATAACTGTTTCATCATTTTCTATTAATATCATGTATGTGTGATTATAAGTGGCAAGATATTTAAATGATCACTTTCTTAGATTTAAATTATTATCCAAAACCAAAGGAATAATAATCCAGTTTGTGCCCTCTTTTTTTTTTGTTCAGAAAATTATTAATAATGGCTTATGTTTCCAAACTTGATTTGTGGGTGCTCTGCCTCTCTGAAAAACCAGGCTGCTTAATTAGGTGCCTACATATGAATTGAAATGCTTAAATTTAGGCATCAAACTTTCAAAAAAAAGCCTAGCTGTAGATTATAGATGGTTTCTCATATTGTGCCCTTATCAGTGATGTATTTAAATAATGTAAAGTGGTTTATTTTTTCATTGATCCCTTGAGTATTGATCCTGCAAAGTTAAGCCTGTGCTTCATTTACCATGTGAGCAATTGCATTCTTTTCAAGGGGATTTCTCACAAGTTATGCATGTGTGTAACTTCTTGCAGGATTTGGAGCCTTAGACTATACCATTTTTTCTAAAGACCACCATGTTTAGAAGTATACACCTCGGGCAAAAACGTTCACTCAGAGTGAAAACTTAGGAAAGAAAGTCTCAGTGAATGAATAAATAACTTTTCCTTCCAGCTTTTAAGAAACATAATTGTTTTTAATTTGTAGACAAGGTGCAAAAAAATTGAAGAAATGTTTTGATTGCCTATATTTGCATATTCAAAATGTCATACGTATTATTTTGATTTAAACACAATCAAATTTAGCAAGTGATGTTTGTAAAATATATTCCAATAACATCTGGCAATTTGAAAAACTCACATTTCTAAAAGCCTGAATTTATGTTGAATTGGCTGGGCACAGTAATTATTTTTCATAAGAATTTTTTTTGTATACATAATTTTTAATACTTTCAGAATACTGTATTTACATGATGGATTAAGTGGCTCCAAAAAAGTTGTTCAGCTCTTAAACATACTTACAATAATACACTTTAAAATGGAGAAGTCCAAATGCAAATTTCTCCCATGAGCCACTCTGGTCTCTTGGGTAAATAATGAAGTGTTTTCCCACCATACTAATAAGTTAAAAAAAACCCACAAAACACAGTTTGAACAATGATGAAGCTGTCAGTAGGTCTATGCAAAAAGTTTGAGTGGGACTTGAAAACCAGGGTAGGTTTGGGTTTCTAGTGGGGCTGCAAACAAACATAAGCAGATGTTCACAAATAGTCATTAAAGCTGGGCTGATGCATTTCACAGGACTGTAGATCTATGAAACTCCACTGATTTGTCTCTTCCCCTCCATCATCCCAACAACTGGCCACTTTTTTCCGACAACCTTTTCTCTACCAGGTTTGTATTCAAGCAGTAGTGATCTGATGCTTACTTTCCTCTGCACTGCCTCAAGAAGATTTCTGGCCTTAGAATCTATGAAAGCCCTTCTCTCTCCTCCTCAATAGGTGAAGGATGGCTACACCCATTATTTTCCTTCTTCAGGAAGCTGCCATAGAAAGCCTCTGACCTTTCTACAGTGTATCATGAATATCAGAGGTTCAGGAAGCAGCATTACTCTCATTTCCTTCCCTTCGAGCAGGCAGCCGGAGAGGGAAATATACTGTCTCTGTGCTGCTAGATGTTAATATATGGAGATATACCTATCTCATAGAACTGGAAGGGACCTTGAAAGGTCATTGAGTCCAGTCCCTTGCCTTCATTAGCAGGACCAAGTACTGATTTTGCCCCAGATCCCTAAATGGCTCCCTCAAGGATTGAGCTCACAATGCTGGGTTTAGCAGGCCAATGCTCAAATCACTGAGCTATGTTGAATAGCAGGGCAGGGACTGCAGTAACCCATAAATACATCAGGTCACACATTTTCCATCAAAATGGCTTTTTTAACTAAATGGAATTTTTTCACAAAAATTTCCATTTTTGTTTAAAATTATGCTCTGGATGCCCCTAAACATCTGACTGCTAGAAGCTAGACTGGCAACAGGAGGTTCATCACCCAATGAATTGCCCTGTTTTGTTCATTCCCTCTGAATAATCTGGCACCAGCCATTGTCGCAAGACATGATGCTGTGCTAGATGGACAATTGGTCTGACCCACTATGGCCATTTTTATATTCTTATCTGGTTTTCATTAAAAAAACAATAAATCCAAAAACTTGAAATACTCTTGGTTTTCAGTGACCAAACCCCCAAATTGTTCAGTTTAAAACCAAAAGATTCAGAAGTAACATTTCAATGAAAATAAGCAGTTTTAATTTTCATCAAAGTTTTCCTCAGGAAAACAAAATTCATAACCACTTCTACCCATAAGGCTTAGCAATTTGTTCAGTTTCCAGGGAATCCTTACCCAGTCATCCTTTACTCTTACTTTTGTACTTTCATTTATTTTCTGTTGGCTTTTATTTTACCTATTTGTAAGCCTTGACTATCACTTTCTAGGGTGATGATGATCTAATTCCCAACTTTCACATTATTTAGCCTTTTTTAACCCATTAACAAAATATGTACCTAGATGGTTTATGGGATATAAAAGGTCTATGATGCTGCATAAGTTTCATTGGTAGATTTATACTTTACACATAAACGTTTTAAATCATTTTTAAGAGCAAAAATGTTGGAGAATTTGAGAAATTATATTAACACTCACTAGGGACTTATCTATATGGCAAATTACTGCCCAACAAACAAGGTTGTTACTCTACAGTTTGCCATGGAGTAATATGACATGTAGATGATGCTGCAGTGCACTGAAAGTCCCAGAGCATGGCTTGGTCTACAGTAACTTGCCATGTGGGAAGCCATCACAGCAATACATATATAACAGGACTATTTTAGTGTTTTAATAGCTACATTTTCAAAGGAGTTCAATAAATATGCCAGCAAGATTTGAGAAAGTATTTATCTGAGCCTGCAAAAATCTATGTTTGAAAATACACTAGTACACACAATATATATGTAATCATGATTATTTAGCATTTGCAATGCAATAGGATCCAGAAGGCCAATGAGAAATAGGCGTCCATTGGTGCTAGATGCTGAACAAACACTTAGGAAGAGAGAGTCCCTGACTCAAAGTATACGTTTTTTGTGCATTCAAATGAATGTGCTTGAAAATTCTATTGGCATAAATTATGACCTAAATGTGCATTGCTAAGTAGATTGTGCGGCAGCTTTTGGACTGGAGATGATTTAAAGCCAGTGATGAGTAGAATATTTTCTATGGCAGGGATGTTATTGAATATTTTAGAGAGAAAATGTTCTTGGCTTCTCATTCCTCTTATATGAAATAAGACCCAGTATTGACCTTTTGTTCACAAACTCACTTCCAGTTGGCTTATGAGGATCATTCAAAAATCTAAGCACTCAACTTCCAGAAAATTGTAAAACTGCCAAACATGATGGAATACAGAGCTATTGAAAACATAGGATAATGACCAGGATGAGATCATAATATGAAGTGCACAACTGTTTGGTACAACTGCAAAGTCGGTGGAAAAAAACACTTCTTTAGAGCAGGTAATCTTTGCGGTATTCATGCTGTGCATTCATTCTTCTTGATGGGCCTGAATGCACTATTGAGGCAGTGATGAAAAGGGAGCCTAGAAAGGTTGGGCAGTGGGGAAACAGAAGCAGCAAGTATAGAAATGAAGTGGGATGCTGAACTGTCTTTTGTCATGTTCATGACAAATGATACCTTACATTAATATAGTACATTTCATCCCAAAGCACTATATAAAATCAACTCAGTTCTTATATACAGAAATGCCTTCTCTCATTTCTGGGTTGGAAGTTGGCAGCTGTTCAGCAACACCCAGGAAAATAAGGGCTATTGAAATGAAACTACATGAGGGATTTACATACCAAAGGGGAAAATGGAATTAATACCTCCTATCTTCTGAAAAGTGCTACAAGGTTCTTAAAGACAGTAAGTACTCAGGGCCTTGGTTTTATGTCTTACCTGATAGACAACACCTCCAACACTGCATGTTGTTGCTGGGACACTTTCTTTACTGATTTAGAGAATATCTACCTACTATCTTCCATTCAAATACAGACCACGCCTTATGTTGCACAGGGCTCAATCCTCTAGGCTTGATTGGACCTAGGAGGTCACCAGACATCAGAAGTTTAAAACAGCATCACAGCTGCTCTTGTCAATTAAGACTTTATACCACACCATCAATGGGAGTACTCGTATTGTGAACATGAAGCATGAGTTTTAGTGCTTTGCTGGATCAAAGCAGAGTGCTCAGCACCCCGCAGAGTTGAGTCCGACATTTGTAAAATCTGATGAAATCACCATCCAGGTAAGCTTCATTGAAGGTCTTGTTTACCGACAATTAATAAGACAATAAATAGAATTAATAAATAAAAATACAAATTAATTGATTTAACAGAGGAGCTAGGCATTGTTTAGTAATTAACACTTGAAGAACCTCTGCTGTTTCATGATGGTGTGCTACAAAGGTTTAATCAGCAGGAGGTTGGACAGCTGCTATGGCAGCAGTAGAGCTGCTTTTGAATAATAAATAAAAATTTGTGAATATTGTATGTCGAGATGGTTGTTGAGAAGTTTAATAGAGGGCTGTGAGGAAAAACAAGCAGGGAAAGCAAAGAATGGCTCAAGATATGTCACACCTCAAATGCTTGAGGGTTGTTGAGGGACAATGTCTGAACTGTTATCTTTGAAGACTTTACCTCCTCCCCAGTCAACCTGCAAAACTAGTTTTGTTTAGAAAGCCCACAGCCCTGGGAACACAAAAACTAAAGGACTATAGCAGTGAGGGTCTGTCTCTCTCTCTGGAGATGGGAGAGTTGTTCATTGGAACCAGACTAAGGTGCAGGCACCTGCTGGAAGGGTCTGAAGAAGTTAGGCCTGCCTAGATTACCTCAGGGTTTGGTAAACAGTTAGGTAAAATAGACATGCAGGTAAACTGTGGGCATCTTAAAATTCCTTTTCTCTAAATGCTTTCTTCCTTCTGCCAAAATAAACAATCCTTTTGTTTGATGAAGGCCATTTGGTCATTATGTACATCACTGGTCACAGACTCCCAAAGGGAAGAACCACAGATAACTAAACCCATTTAGACATATTGGGTAAGAATGGTCAATACACAGAGTCCTGTAGACCAGAGCCTGGTCTAAGAATGGAGGATTTGTGGAATTCCATCCAGGAAAAGTAATGGCATGAGGCCTAATGCCTGAGGGGGCACACGCAGGAAGAGGACAGAGTTGCTGTTAGTCTTGTAACCCCAACAGCTGCTCACTTGCAGGAAGCTTTGCCATATATATATTTTTATATCCCAAATGAGCACCAATAAAAGTTTTTGCCCGAACACACAGTTCTACATACACATATTTTACCCCCAAAAATAAAAATTGAGAAATATTTTAGAGAGATTTTTTTTAAATGTAAGAGTAATATTTTTGTATGCTTCACCTGGAAAGCTAATCTCCTTTAGCAGCAGAGAGAGAGAGATTATGGAGGTGGGGACTTGGGTTGGTTAATCAGATGAGTCCAGACTGAGAGCTTCATGAAAATGAAGGAGAAAGGGAAACAAGGATTTAACAGCCTAACAAGACATTTAGCTCCTTTTTTAGCACCAGAGTCAATAACTCATGGGGAGAGGGGAGAAGAGCCAATTGAGCCTCTGAAGAGCATTTGATTTTTATAAAAGCTTGTCAAAAAAAAAAAAGAGTGACAACATTAAAGGCAGGAGTACAGTGACAGTGTACGGACTGAGTCACAAAATGTATACACAGCAAGCTCCACTTCCATAAAAAAAAGTGAATATTTTGGGTCTGATTCTCCACGGCCTTGTGTTTGTGCCAGTTGGCCTGAGCCATACTGTAGGCACTTTGCCTATTCCTAGAGCAGTGACCCTAAACCCAGCAGTTCTAGCTCCCCTGCAAAGAGGATTCTAAGGTGCTGAAGTGGTGTCATAATGGTGCCTACACTGCTCCCTGCAGCATATCTTGGGCAAAAGGGACATAGCCAGGGCTTTCTCATGACCCACTGACTCCTGCAGCTGTAATGGCTTTTAATGGCATTGGCAGCTGGCACAGATTAGAACAGACCAGCCTTCTATGCTATGAGCCTAGCACATTTTCCAGTCCCTACAGACCAGATCAGTATTTGGATGGAAGACTCACTAGGAAATACCTATTGCAAGTGCTGATGTGATTCAGAAGATACCATTCTTCAATCTGAACAATGGCTAGACTAATGCCATAGAACAATGTAGGGGTCACCATGCCTCTCAATCTAGCAGCAGGTAGCAGCACAGGAATAGTGTGTTTTTCTCTCCTGCTGCCTGCTGGAAGGGAAGGATGGGGGAGTAATGCTGCTTACTGCACCTCTGATCACCATGATTCACTGGAGAAGGATCAATGGTTTTCTGTGACGGCTTCCTGAAGAAGGAAGATAATGGGTGTAGCCATCCTGCACCTATTGAGGAGTACTCACAAAACTGAATTCCTGATTACAGTGTATTTCTCATTTAATATCCAACAGCTCTTTCTGTATGAATAGAGGTAGTGGGATTGGTGTCCAGGACATACTCCAGCTGATTTTGTTCTTCCTATCTAAAGTTACATATGCAGGTTCAATTGGATACTGAGTTCTTCTTCTCTTGTTCTAAACAGTTGCAAAGTGGTGGTGTTTGCTGCTAACCAGTGAGTGTTTCACCCCAGAGGTGACTGTGTTTCTGCAGAGGTCGAAGTGATTCTAATAGAGCCCATTACTTTACAGGGGTTTTGTGAGCTTTAATTAATTAATGTTTGTGGAGAGCTCTGAGGACCTTTGGATGAAAGGGGATATAGAATTGCCAAATGTAATTATTTTACTGTATTTAGCACATGAGTGTGTGTGAGTGGACTTCTTTCTCTGAAGGGAGCCTTGATTATCTCAGAAAATGAGGGAGGAGATTAGAATGAACCTCCAAAGAGCACTTTATGGTATGTTATTTTTTTGTTCCTTTTCAGCTTTAGAGAGGATAAGAGAGTCTAATGACTTGAATTATTCCCTTAGCACAGGAGCTTGACTAATTTGTTGAACCTTTTAACCTTCTCATCTGGCAGGTTCCCCCCAAATCATTACATGTTTATTATCAGGGTATAGTCGGACCGCTGAATATGAAATATATTGCTTCAGCCCCAGTCCTGCAATTGAATCTACATTGGTAGACCTTTGTGCTCCATGTGAGGGTAAAAGTGGCCTTGGCTGGCGCACAACAGCACTCTGGCTGCTCTCACCTGGCAGTGGTGTCAACTGGGGATTGGGGGGAGTGAGTGCCTCCCCCAGCCCCAGGGTTTTTGCACTTGCTTCAAGTTCCATAGGCCACGGAACCAGGGTGGGCATGGCCTGACCACTTTTAAGTAGTGGTCTTGTACCAAATCAGTATAGCTGGTGCTGAAGTGGTCTGGAGCCTTGCTCCTGCTGCATGGTCACAGTGCCACTGAAATTTGCCCCAACAGCTCTTCCATACAGATGGGAGGCCAGGCCAAATATCAGTGAGTTGTCAGTGTAGCAATCTGGCACATGGGAAGTCTATTCCTGTGTAGCAGAGCCTGCTTGACTCTTGGTTCCACCAACTCATGCACAGTGTGGATAAGAGAAAGGGGAGACTCCTTGTCTGAGGGAGACCCGGGGTCCATGTGGGAGGAGCAGGAACTAGAACAGAGGCCCTTCTGGGAGGTAGGGGGAAAGGTGGGGAATGGAACCCTCCCCACCCCACCATAGGAAAAATCTGAATTGGCGCCGCTGGTCAACACCCATTGTGCATCATAGTCAGGTGGTGTACATTAAAGCAGTGCCTGGGGGGAACCTTTTAAGACCTTAGGCCTGATTCTGAAACCATTCCATACACAAATGGAGTAAATGAGAATCCCGCCCAAGGAGGGTTGTTAGTAAGTGATCCACACAGAGAAAAGAGATCCATTCAAATCCATTTCAAGGCATCTTTTAGTACGTCTTTATTTGCTGCCTCTGCTGTTGCTAACTATCCTCTTTCTATTAAAAGAGATACAACTTTGATACTTTGTTATCTAGCAGCAGCAAAAATGATACCATTGATCTACTCATAATATAACATAATGCAAACAAAGATTTAAAAATCTGTTAGCAAAAATATTTATTCTTATGAGATGCTAAGAAAAAAGCTGTACATTGTACTTTGAAAGCCTTCTCAGTGGTAAAAACTTGTAGGACAAAAAATTGCAGACTTTTCCATTGTCCAAAAAACAACAACAACAAAAAACCCTCAACCCAATAAAACCACAAAATAACACAATCCTGTAGCTTTAATAATTATTGAAAGAATAGAGCACAAAGTTATTCCATTTAGCTTTTTAAAAAGAATATACTTTTTAAAATAATGCACATTTTTTATATTTTGCATTGGTAAAGGAAGCTTATTAAAATCTGTTACCATTTTAGTAAAAATTGTAACATTCTTTCAAACCAAGATTTTTTTAAAGCAGGTAAGCAGCTGTTCTTTCTGTAGTTGAAGTAATTGTTCTTATATTCATTAAAATGAGAGATGTGGGGTTTTGTTTAAATGTCCAGGTCCTATATTACATCTCTGCCATTATTTGTACCCAGTAAAATGAGTGTTCAGGCAGTGTCCAGTTTTCTATTATTCTTTTTAGGGTGTCATTTCATTGCAACACCAAGACAGATGACAAGGTGCTCAAGCACAGTCCCAATGACCTGATCCAAAGCCCATTGAAGTCAATGGAAAGATTCCCATTGAATTCAATGAGCTTTAGACCAGGCTGCATATGATAAAATATACAAGTAACGCAAAAAATGTCATGAAACGAACCCAGCAAGGAGAATGAATTCTGAAGTGTCCACTGTTGATGCTTGTGGCTTGCTGCCAATTCAGATTATATTCAAGTCTTCAGTGCATCTCTAGGGTATGAACTATTGCCTGTCTTGTGTGTGGATTTTACTAGCATCGCCAAGCAATGTAAGCCTCAACTGCCTGATTCAGTAAATAAAAATGTCTGGTGTCTGTAGCCTGGTGTGGAGGTCAGACATATCTTTATTGGCTCTTTTATTTTAATTGTAGCCTACAGTTTTCCATCTGATGCCATATTAGTAGTGAAGCTCAGAGTATGTCTGGACAGAGTAGATCTTTCCAGTGTAATCCTTAGATAATCCTGTTGTACAGCAAACATGAAGCACTTATTTTCAATATATATTTCTATGAAAAATAGGAAATAAAATATAATTTTGCTAAGAATACCAAGTAGAAAACTACTTATCAATTTAAGAAATTATATATATCTTGCAGATAGTTTCTTTTCTTCTCTTCTTCCAAATGTAGGTCTAAACACTGCCCACCTTGCTCACACGAGCAGTCTCAATGGGCTCTATGGGGCTTTATAGGCACAGCCCTGAGCCAGGGGTAACAGCTACTTGCACCACCTTAGGAGCAGACCAGAAAGACACCCCCCCCCCCCGTCCAATTCCCAGTTCCTTCCCTCTTTCCACTTTGACCTGGGGACAGTAATTTAGGAGATTTAAGCACATGCTTAAGTCTATTCCTATACAGAAAAACATGAAAGTTAAATCCCATTAAAGTCATTGGGACTTGGGCATGTGCCTAAAGTTAAGCACCTGCTAAAATACTTTGCTGAATAGAGATGGACTGCTGTGTCAGAGTCTTACTGTTATCCTATACTACCAGTAAATTACAACAGCCCTCATGCCAGCTTAGCTGCACTAACCAGGATGTAGGAGGTGGAGCCAAGTTTCCATCCATTCCCCACCCATCTCTGCTTACTCCTCACCCTCCAAGTAAGTGGCACCTAATCCTGTGCACTCCAAATCAGAGCCCAACTAGCTTGTGTAGGAGCTAAAGGGGGTTCTTGACACCTCTTACTCCTTTGAGCGGGCATGTAACACAAATCATATTCCAGCCCATTGATTTCAGTGGAACTACTCATGTGAATGAGGTGATGTGAACAGGATTTAGCCTTTGGGATTCTATTTTTTTCACGAGAGAATATTTTGTTTATTTATAGCGAAGTCGCTTTCAGGAGCGAACGATTTGAAAGGTAGGAAGTTAAGATTGGGTTCCTGGCCTGTGGAAAAGTTGAGGGCTAAAATAAAAAATGAATTTAAAATACTTTAAAATTAAGGGCCCATTCTAATGCCCATTGACATCTTTACACTGACTTCAGTGGGCGTTGGATTAGGCCCTAAATAGCCAAAACTCTAATAAACTGCCGACCTTTCAAATAATCTTTACAATTAGATCACAACTTTTGCCAAGTCTATGTAGCCTATGAAGAACTGCAGAGTTCTTCTAAGCTTTCGCCTCTTCTTGCTATGTGGTATTGGTTGACTGGGATCTAAAATTAAATACTTGACTGTTTTGGTTCCCTTTATTCAGTGTTCATGGTGTGACTTTTTAAATGCAGTTTGTGATTTGGTACCCAACCATTGTTCGAGTCAATATCTATGGCTTCTGCATTATAGAGGGGAAAGAAAATAAAAACCTTTTGGAACTCGTGTTACTGGCTTTTTGTACGCGCTAAACAGCCATTTGTGAAACTTGACAGCATATAATTGTATTACTGATAGTAAATGTTTTTGCACTAGCCTTTAAGAGATGTAACACATTTCAGTATTTTTACAATGTATTCTCTAGAAAGTGTGAATCTATTTGTCAGTTCCGAAAAAATATGTAACAATGAAACCTCAAAAGATGTTATGAAGTGTACAGTTTGTGATAATTTTATAAAAAAAAGAAAAGAAAAAGAAAAGAACACATTTGAAATATAATTTTATTCTATTTGTTTCATATGTATTTTGAACAAGAAATAAAGTGATTAAAATTATTCATTTTTGTCTTTCTTACAAAAAGCAAACAGTTGGAAGTAACCAGAGATTTTTGGCCCACATTCTCCTGAGTTTTGTTCACATATAGGCCCCAGTCTGGCAAGAGATTGTGCGCAGATGCAGTGCTGCACCTGCATAGAGACCTGCAGACTTCAACGACATCCTGTGTGGATGCAATACTGTTCCCAGGCAGAATCCGGTGTTGATGCAATAGTGTGCCCATGCAGAACCCGCAGTAATTGCATGATTGGGGCCATATTAAGTAAATGGCTATCCCAGCAGGTCTCATCCTTTTCCACATCATGAGTTTCTTTTCTATATCAGGACCCTCTTTGCATCTAGGGCTTGATCCTGCTCCCATTCAAGTAATTAGAAATCTCTCCCATTGATCTGAATGGTACAGGATCATGGGCCTACCCAGGAACTCCCTTCTATTTATCAAAGTGAGAAGGATAGAATGCTCATAACCCTCTGAGACCAGTTTGTGATTTCCCCCTCTCCTCCCATGCCCGTGTTGAGAACTGATGCCCTGTATCAAAATACTTCTTCAGCATTTTTCCTTTAACGAATTTGCTATTTCAAGTTCTGATGACATATACAAATGAATTTGGCAAAGAACATAATCAAATAAAGGCATACATTTCTGCCACCAGTTGGTGGGGTAAAAATCAGCACATCTGGGAATGAAGAAGAAATATAAACAAGTAGTCACACTACAGCAAAGGGGATTTGGTGTAGTACTATTGGCTTTCTGCACAATTTCTTCTATGGCATTATTCAGTGGAATATTGAGAATAATAGCGCCTAATTTAAATATCCAAAAGTAAGTAACTGTAAGTCTGATAAAGACATCATAGGTCCCCAATTCTCAGCTGTCTTATCCTTTACATCTATTCAAGTTTAAAACACTGCTACCAGCAGAAGGGAAAGGAAAATTCTGATCTGGTTCTTTTTACACTAACTTTGCACTGGTGTAAGTGACTACATAATGTGGAGGTAAACGATGAATCTGGTCTTATATTCTCAGTCATCACTGACTTTTCATTACATGTCTTTCAGAAAGATGGTATTATTAGAATTAGAACCCAGACAGAATTTGCTTTACTTTCAACTTCATGTGCGTTTTTTTATACCCTATCAGCTGCTTATTTCTATGTTGAAAAATTAAAATAAGTTTTACCATGTGGTGTGCAAATTTTAAAAAAGAATACATATTTATTGTACTAGAAAATGTTTGTAAAATATGGAAACAAAGTTTAATATATCACAAATTGCCCCATTCCATGATCAGATGGTTTTGCCTAAATGAGGGTAGCGATATTTTCTATTGGGTTTCCAATCATGCTTCTGATCTCTGGTGTCACAAAATTAATCAGTTCCAAGCGAAATGTCTGCTTAAGACAGAAAATGCAATTTGATTTTGAGCTTCATGGTGGGGATTCACTTTACAACTGTGATCTGATGATTTAGTTTCCCTTGAAAGATTGCTTGTCCTCATTTAGAAAGAATAATGTCATTCCTTTTTTGATGTTGCCTTTAATTTCAGTATTTCCTTTTTAATACATTAAATAGTCACATTCATCAGGCAGACTGGTCCTGACTGTCATGTGTGTTACCAGTTATTTTGGAAAATCAGCTGCTCTGGTTCTCCACTTAGAAGCAGTATAGCTGTCCTTTCATGATATTTTAGTGAGTCTGGCAATACTATACTAGGTGTTTTCTTAAAACTCTGGCTCCTGGGGTCATGTAATTGCTGACAGTTTCAGCTTTCATTTTTTAAAAAGTATGTTTCTACCTTATGAAGCAGAGGGGAGCTGGAAAACATGAAACCTCAAAGGTTTAAGAGCCAGAATACAAATTAAAACACTCACAGTGTATTATTTTTTAGATTCTTAAGTTTTTTAAGTCAATCTCGTGACTTTTGGTAGCCTGTGAGTGCTTGGGGTTTGTAATACTGTAGAAGCACTTCTTGATTTTTCCTAGAACTCATTGCAGTGGCCAAATCCTTCTTGTCCTAATCACACAGGTGATCCCATTGAACCTTTAATTCAGCTCCGATTAAAGTCAACTTCTATTGACTTAATGAGAGTTAGCTTGGACTTTTAGTGGGCCATCTTTCAACCAGTAAGAATAAATAATATTTAAATTGTTCCATTATTGTATACTGGCACACTAATACAAAAATACTTGTTCTCAGCAATAGAACTATTATTAGAAGTCATGCAGAAGTCTGTGACAAAACTGGAATCCAAATCCAAACCTCTTGATTCTCAGTCCAAAGCCATACACAAGAGACTCCCAAAATGTAGCCAAAAAATATACATATTGTAATCTAATTAAAATCTTATACTTTACTCTATCCACAAACAAATGTAAAAGAAAAATACAACTCTGTAATCTTGATATTTAACTTATCCTTTACATTTGGGAGTTTCTGACATTTGAGTTCTTGTTTTCTCTACTATACTTGCATTACCACTATATATGTTAAAAAAAATTCTGCACTATTAGGCATAATAAACGTATAAACTCTGTGATTCTGTTCTTTAGGATCTTGTGTTAGTCATGCTGTTCCGAGACACAAATGTCAGTTTTAAACAGTTGCAACTTTTAAAAACTATTGAACCTGTTTTCTTCAAGTAAGATGCCTTCTCATAGCCCAGGAGTCACCTCTCCTACAAAGAGTTATCCTTAGGGTATTTTCAAACCTGCTAGCCCAACTGTCTTGGCTACCCTAATCCCACCCCAGTCCAAAACCTTCCACTTAGTGCCATCCTCCATGAACACCAGCAAATAACAATAAAAGAACAACTTGAGTCCAGATGCTCTTGGCTTCTGATCCAAAAAATCCATTGAGGTCAATGAGAATCTTCCAGTTGGCTTCAAAGAATTTTGGATCATTGCTTTGTAAAATGGGAATCCTCAAAAGAGATAAGTCACATAAAAATAAGCTAGGACAAGAAAACTCATTCCCTCTTTTTTTCTCTCCATCTGCAGAAGATCTCTCACCTATTAAAAATAACCAACAAAACAAAAGGAAAACAGGGAATAAAACAAGAGAAGGAATGTATTTCTCACCATCCACTCACAGTGAATAAACCAAATGCTTAAACTGACAGCAGAATTTGGCCTACAGATTGTGTTCTTATCACAAACTCTCTTCAGCAATATAACATAAAGTAACAAATAAAGTCACTTAATCATAAACTTAAACAGTCTAATATACTTCTAAGATGCAACCACTGTTGCGGGAAAGAATGAAGGAAAAGTCCGGAACAGGTCAAGAAAAGGGAAATAATGCATCTGCCAACCCCACCTGGCTGCCACAAACAGCCAGTACCCTTAAGTATCACTCTTTGGCTGCCATTTCTTTACTCTCTCACTCCCTCTGGACTGGCTTTAGGAGGTAAATCCTGCAAATAGCAACAGCAGCAGAGCAGTCTGGCAGATGGTGTTCATGTACCTGAATAGGAATATATTGTTTCCTAATTCTTTCAACTGCAGCAATAAAAGCTCCCTGAAACTATCCATCTCTGGTGCTTTATGGATCTCAGCTAGCTGATTGTGATAACCTGCCTAAGATGTTGTAATACAAGCTAATGTGTGCATTCATTTTACTGCATAAAGAACATGACTGCTCATATAAATTGTGACTGTCTTCAGAGTGCAGCGAATTAAGCATAAACTTCAATTGATGTCATTCTCTGGTAATATTGTCAGTGTGCTTCCTGCAAGTGATATTGGATTTAAATATTTGCACCAGTTCTTAATAGTATTTGACTGTTTAAGTTAGGCTCCGTACACAGATGCAGAGAGACACCCTGCACATTCAATAACATAAGGTAAATTATTAACAGTGAGTTCACAAACTCCATGGAAAAGCTGAAAGTCTATGTTTTGGAAATGTTTGCTGTATGAATGATGGTGAAAGCCTATGATAAAATGGGATCTATTTAATTAGTTAGTTTGCAGCTTAACATTTCCTGCTTTAGGAATAACACTTTTAGTTATCCATGTGTGCAGGAACTGACCATCCTGAATCATTTAGGTTTTTGCGGCTCAGCTACTGACCCTACCAGGGGTTGATGGAATTGCTCAGGAAAGAGTTTTTGCATTCTTCCCTTTCAGACCAAGAGGGTGGTGCTGGGTGATCACTTATCCACCCAAAATAATTGCTCTTGAAGCATTCCACAGGACACCTCTCCATGGTTCTTCGGGTTCAATATTTACACGGCTAGATTGTGCCTGTACATCTAAGCCTGTACAATGTGGAACAAAGTTATGCCAACCTAGGACAAACTAAGGGAAGGAATTGGGACTCATGAAGTTACAATTACTCCCTGTTTCCCATTTGCTCCAAGGGCAATAATCTGTTATGTCCTTTATCAGTAACAGATTCCTACCTCCTCACCCTCGCTCATTTCCACAGGCTGGTGCCTGGGGAAAGGGAGGCGGAACCAAGGCGTGGCCCATTCCCTGCCCTTTCCCTTTATTTGCCTGAGTGGGGGGAAGAACAAGGCATGCAACCCCCACTGCGTTCCCTATGCCAGTAGCTATAAGGTAAGGAAGTGTGGAATTTAATTCCCCCTTATGCTTCTGGTTGACTACACAGGCAAGGCCAGGACCTGGCCCCTAGAAAAAAGAACTAGCTCATAATCAATAACGTATTAAAGATATTTCACTCCTGTTGCTGTTAGGAAATTGTTTACAGGTGGGTTTTTTTACCCCTCTCCTCTCAAATGTATGTGCTATAAAAACATTGCAGAAGAATAAGAATTGCTCCAACAAATTCTTGGTCTGAAATTATTCTTGGGAAGTAACAGTCAGTACTAGTGTTAGCCTTGCTTAACATAAGCTTATCCAAAAACATTGTTAGGCTGCAAATCCCAGAGAATTGCCTTCCTGGTTCCCACTGATGGATGAATATCATGAACAAAATCCTGTAAAGTGCCATTACCTGCAATCCCCCTTGACATCAGTGGAAACTGCAAATGTTCACATATGGCTTGTCGTTGCCTAGCTACCCTAGTGATGCAATATTTCTTACCTACATGAGATAGCGAAGAGCTTTTAGAATAAAAGAAGGCAAGGAAAGGAAACTTGTTCAGTCCATGCAAAAGGTTTGAGTTTGGTCAGTTCAAATCTGTCAAAGATTCATCTTGGGTTTTTTATTTCATCCAAATTCAATTCCTTGTCCCTAGTGATCAGTGGATGCTTCTGAAGAGCAGGTTTCTTCCAAATCAGTTGGAGCTTAAAATGAATCCGTTTTCCACAGGAGACTATAAAAGGCAAGGCGCTGAAAAAGACAAGAACCTATCATGTTATCACTCTGAAAGCTCTCTGAGAAATGGAGAATAGTCTACTAAATGACAAGTTTTACTAAGTGCCTACTACAGTTAAAGGCTCATGAGAAATCTACTAAAAATATTTTTTCTGTGTTCCATTCAAACTGCCTGCTGCTGTCCATATTGAATTAGTCACCAGGAATGTGATTTTCCTCTTGTGTCCCACTAGTATGGGGTTTGCTGATGACAATATTAATCAAAATGCTCTTGGGCAGGAATGGAGAAACTCAGTCACATTTCCTTCAGCTGTTTACCTGGGAAACAGGAAAACACAATGAGTTTTACCATCCATCTTCTGTAGTAATGCTTGGTGACAGCAGTCACATAAATTACTTTCACTATTCAGTGTCACTTCATATTATTTAGATTTAATAAACCGATACAGCAAGGAAGCTACTTTCCCTTTTGGTTCTTGAATGTGTACAATGTGTTCTTCAAATGGTGAGCATTTTAGTTCTAATACGACTAAATCTCACAAACAAGCAAATAGCCTCCATGCATCCACAATGACACCGGACAAAACCACATCCAGTGTTCTTACATAAACAGGACTGTCTGGCATAAAACTGCATGATTGGCCTGCCTAGCACAGCTCCACCCTGCCCTAGCAGCAGCCTGCTGCTTTCCCCTTCCTTCCCTCACTGACTACAGGCAATGCCCAGCATCCCCACTTCCCTGACCCGGACACCTGGCCAGTCAGAGCCCCACATATTTTAAACTCTCTGGAGCCTGCGGCAGTGAAACACTCTGAGGAAACATTCTGGGGACGTGATGGTGATGAGCCCTGATCTGCTCCATGCTGAGCTGCACTTCACTGCCATGGGCTTCGGGGATTGAGGCAGCCAGGTCCTTCTGCCTCCCAGGGCATGAGCCGTCCACTCGCCCCAGTGAGTCACTTTGTGCCCCGACTGGGCAGGCGTTGAAGGGGTAGGGGCTGTTATGTGATGCCCATAGAGAAGGAGGGCACAGGAAAAAATGTGGGAACCTCTGATCTATGGTATAAATCTCCTAATGGTTGGTGTGAAAGTTGTAGGCCTGGGTACAATAGGTAAACAGCACCAGCTACTTCGGTTTCCTTTTCCTATGGCACTCACTTTATGCTATAGTTTCCAATTTCATTGCTAGTTGTACAGATGGAGGGCTACACATGTACATGGCTTGATCATCCAACACATTTTTTTACTTTATTTTAAAAAAATATATTTTTCTTTTCATTTAATGTCTCTTCCTTGACAAATCTGAGGTCATAATTGTGTCCTGGAAAGTAGCAAACTAATTTTAATTTAAAACAAAATCTCTTATGGACAATGCACAATGGGAGCCACTTATCAGCTGGTGTAAATGTTCCCGGTGCCTCTGATTTCAACAGAGCTACCGCAATTTTCCCCAGCTGAGGGCCCTACAAAACATAAATCACATAAGTGCCGCAGCATAGAAATTATTGGATGAAAGGGGACAGATTGTAGATAACACTTGACGACCTGAACTCTCCTGATTTAACTCTAGCTATGTAAAAGCTAGTAACAAATGGTAATTTGTGATGTAGGTGGATGGCCAGGAGAGGCCTAGACTGAGATCACCAAAAATGTAAGACTCCTAAAATCCAATCTGATCTAGTGTAACCCTTCTGCCAGGTGGTCCACAGCAGCAAAAAAGGGATGGGTTCAATATATGTTGGGTCCCTCTAGACAAATGACTATATCAGCTCAAGTCCACACCCAGAAACTAGGGAAACTAAATGCATGTTCCTGGGGTGCCTGAGCAGGCTGAACATCCCCACTTGGAAGTGCTCTGAGACTGTGCACAAACAATAGAACCTTTATTATGGGAAAGGGAACACAGTCATTAACTTGGGAAAACACAGTAATAGAATACTTATATGCAAAGTATTCTATACCGCCCTTGCAGTAATTTTGGCTAACTCCTCTCCCACCCACCAGTGAGAAAGTCCCATTCCTGGGCCACACCACCTCACCCATCCATAAGTTCCCACTCATAGTTTCAATCAGCAGTAGTCCAAGTCTCTTTTCACAGGTCCATCTCCAGTTTCAAGAGAGCTGCTTGCCTGGTCCCACCAGGAGATCCCATCACCAAACCCATTTTAGTAATTCAGCTTTATTAAGGTGCTGGGTGGGCATGGCCTCCTCAGGGCCTGCTCAGCTCTGCTGCTGCCATCTTCCACAAGCCTTGCAGCAAAATCCTCAGTCTGCATTGTCTTGTTCAGCGAAATTGATGCCAGAAGGGAGCCAAGAGCACTTAGGGCCTTTGAGCAGAGTCCTGGCTGCTTGGAAATGAGCTCATTGTTCCAAGGTAAGAGCTTGTTCCCCACTCTGAGCCTATCCGGGACACCACTACCCTCCCTCCCCAAATCCAAGTTCATGTACTGTTACAGTGACTCCTCAGTGTCAATGGAGAAATTGTGGCTTGGTAGCCTATGCAAACGAAGCAATGTATGGCAGCACTTTTCCCTTTTCTTCAGCAGAGGGAGTAGAGAGCTCTTTCCCTCGTGAACAGAGGTTCTCAAACTGTGGTCTCTGTGGACCACCAGTGGTCCGCAAAGCTCCATTCAGATGATTTGCGGCTAGTTCCCCGTAAGGTGCATGCCTGGGCAGCTGCACACAAGAGAATGAAGAGCCACCCACCTAATTAGTGGAGCCGCGCAGGTGTGCTCCATTAATTAGGTGCCTGGACCCTGGCGAAGACAAATATGTAACATGAGGTGTTGGCCTTGGGGGGAATAAGGGGTAGGTGGGAGGGGGCAGTGGGGTGAAAAGAGGGGATGGGGGAATTTGGGATGTGCAGGGCTGCAGCGTCCAGAGAAAGAGACAATTTTCCCCAGCTCCAGGGCTGCGGCTGCCAGGGAGAGGTTACCTTCCTTCCCAGCCTCAGCTCTGTGGTTGCTGTGGCAGGGGAGAGACCCTCCTCCTTCCCAGCCCCAGCTTGGGGGCTGCCACGGTAGGGGAGAGAGGGCCCATCCATCAGACTAGAAAGGTAAGACTACTGATATTAAAATATGAGTTGTGTGCTTTTATTTGTAGAACAAAACAAGTTAATGATTATTAAGTATTTTTGTGTATATATAGCGCTTTTATCCAAAGCTCTTTAAAATACTTAGTTAACAGTACAAACGACATTTGGAAAGATCATTAAGTGCTCCACCGAGACCCTCAGCAATTTTCAAGTGGTCCATGAAAAGAAATGTTTGAGAACCACTGCCCTAGAGCTTCTGGCCATTGAGCTTATATTAGTACAAGTGCCAGGCTTAAAATGAATGGCTTTGTTTCTACCTTCCACCCCCAATGTCAACAATAGTTTGGATTCTTCTATCCAAGAATATAGAAAAAAAGAAGGAGACTTCATTTCAAAACCTAGAGATAGAGCACTGGATTTGCTTCTATCTTGCACCATTGGAAATCAGGAATATCTCCACTGAAGTCAATGGAATCACACTGGTACTGTAAATGAGAAAAGAATTAGGCCCACAATAAATATTTCCTTAATTATTTGTTTCACAGTTTGAAAGAGTTCCAGCTTAAGACAAGTTTAAATGCACAAAAGTTTTTTTTAAAAGCTAATTAAAAATTGTATTAAATAACACCCCATTCTTCATCCTCAGACCTCTGTCCTGACATATCATTAGTATTATGTGTCACATCTGCTATTCCAATCATATATTGGCAACTTCAGGTGGAAAATGGCACGTCCTCTTGGAAAAGTCAAGAAAATAAAGTGTTCTTAAAGGCTCAAATGAATTACATTATGTGAGAGTTTTATTGAAGGAATATTTTGGGGGAGGCTGGGAGAGGGAACAGGTGTTAGAGTTTTTGTTGTTATTTTAGTTTTGTTCTGGGTTTGTTTTTTTGGTGTTTGCTTGGTTTTGTTTATTTGTAACTGGAAGTTTGTTCCCAGAAAAAAAATAGTGAGGGATTTATGATGTGAGGCTGCCCTGAATTATTCTAGGGGTTGAATTTCCCTCCTCGTGCCATACAGATCAGGGAAGCCAGAAGAATATATACTGAAACCTATTCCCTGCCTCTTGGCACAGCTGAGGATCAGGCCCTTCATTTTTATTGTGTTTTTTTATGATTAAGTGAATCTAAAGATTCACTTGTGTTAAAAAAAAGAACTAGATAAGTTCATGGAGGATAGGTCCATCACTGGCTATTAGCTAAGATGGGCAGGGATGGTGTCCCCAGCCTCTGTTTGCCAGAAGCTGGGAATGGGTGACAGGGGATGGATCACTTGATGATTACCTGTTCTGTTCATTCCTTCTGAAGCACCTGGCAGTGGCCACTGTCAAAAGGCAGGGTACTAGGCTAGATGGACTTTTGTCTGATTGGGTATAACTCTTTTTATGTTCTTAATTCATGTTAACAACATGGTGCCTTGAGCACAAAGTCAATTACAGCTATAACCAAGACTATCTGCATCATCTTCAGGCAAAGTTTCAGACTGAGAACCTCAAGTCATTCCTGCATCCAATGACACATGAGGTTATCCATTAAATTCAGCTTCAGTTTTTCAAAAAGGATGGACAATGAGGTGAAATGGGCACTGAAAAATCCTTACAGCAAATCAAAGCCTGGTTGCAAAAGAAAGGAAAAAAAGCATGTAATTTCACATTCTAATTTATTTAGATTTATTTATATTTTTACTCTTCAAACAAACTATGCAAGACAACAATCCTTGTAATGTTCTCTAGTTCCATACTGCAGTTACTTGCAGTGACTAATCACCTAAGCTATTACAATGCCAGATATGCTAATTACTTCCTTAAATGTGCAGTACAAAATGTTCTCAGCTTGAAACCACTCTTAGACAAATAAAGCGTGTATTTTCTTTTCTGGCAGTTTAATTGCACCACTGTCAGCTAGATCACAGCACATATCTTTTCCTCTCTCATCTTTCATGCCCTAGTCTGTCTTCATGTAATGTATTTGCAATTGCTAAATAGAAAAGGAGAATAGAAAATGCATAACTTAATAAGTGTGTGAGTGGTCTTCCAAATATTCTTAAAGGTGAGTAAAACAGTGTCAGGTATCATGTGGACAGGAGAATCAAAGGAAACCAGTGGAAATGAACTCGCTTGTATGAGAGGTGAAATGGTTTGCTTTATCTTAAATGGTGCAAAGTGCTTTAAGGGCTTGGGCCAAAGACGACTGAACTCAGGAAGCCTTTTCTTGGATGGGTTTTGGATCACACCATCAGATTCTCCAATGGGTTGAAATTCACTAGTAATGCAAACAGCCAGTACAAGGTCTTACTTGTCATTTAAGATCTGCTTTGGGATTGTACGGGGTGGATTAGGGTCAGCAGCTGTGCACGGGCACTTCTGAGTGCTGCAGACCAGTGCATAGGCCAATGCAGAGAAAAGTGATGGTGGCATGCTAGGCGCAGGCCAGGACAAGTGACTCGAGTAGAACAGAAAAAAGATTACTGTGTATCATGAAAACTGAAGGGGAGGAGAGGGAGAAAAAAGTGTTGTTTTTATTTTCTTTGAAATTGTGATTTTTTTTTCACTTTTTGGTGAAAATTTTCTAAATGAAATTTTTGTTTTGAAAACAAATCAAAATTGCTCATTTAATGTTGGTGGGGAAAAATCCATTTTATCTTTTTTTTTAAAAAAATCCCTTTTCTTCCCCACTGGAAAAAGTGGGGAGAAAGGAAAAAAAAACCCTGAGAGAATGTGGGGAGAAATCCATATTGAAAAATGACACATTTAAACAAAAAAAAACTTTTTCCATGAAAAATGTCATTCTCATCCAAGCCCCCATTTTTTGATGAAAAATATTTTTGTCTAAAAATGTTTGACCAGCTCTGCTTCAGAAGGCTGGAAGAACCTTTGTCGGGGGTATGGTTTTGTTCTCCTAACCTACCCATTTTACACTTCCCAGACTGTGCTGTAAACAACCTGGCTGTTGATAACTAGACTAAAACCCTCAAAAGGTTTGTCAGCTTTTATTCAGATATTTGGCAAAGATCCAAATTGATTTTATGTCAGTAAAACCTATTCACCTCTCCCTAGTTACTGTAGACAAGAATATGTCCACTACTAGGCCTGGTCTACACTATGGCGTTAGGTCGAATTTAGCTGCATTAGGTCGATTTAAAAATGAATGCATCCACACAACCAATCCCGTTCCATCAATCTAAAGGGCTCTTAAAATCAACTTCTGTACTCCTCCCCGACAAGGGGAGTAGCGCTAAAATTGACCTTGCTGGGTCAAATTTGGGGTAGTGCAGATGCAAATTGTCGGTGCTGGCCTCCGGGAGCTATCCCAGAGTGCTCCATTGTGACCACTCTGAACTGCACTTTGAACTCCGATGCACTAGCCAGGTACACGGGAAAAGCCCCGGGAACCTTTGAATTTAATTTCCTGTTTGGTCAGTGTGGCGAACTTAGCAGCACTCAGCAGCATAAATGACCATGCAGTCCCCCCAGAATCATAAACGAGCTCCAGCATATACCGAAAGGGAGACACTGGATCTGATTGCTGTATGGGGAGAAGCATCTGTGCAGGCTGAACTCCGATCAAAAAGAAGAAATGCAAATATATTTGCCAAAATCTCACAGTGCATGTTGGATGGAGGTTACAACAGGGACACACAGCAGTGTTGCATGAAAGTTAAGGAGCTCAGGCAAGTCTACCAAAAGACAAAGGAGGCAAACGGTCGTTCCGGGTTAGAACCCCATACATACTGCTTCTATGATCAGCTGCATGGCATTCTAGGGGGGGACCCTACCAGTACCCCACCACTGTTCGTGAACACATGCAAAGGGGGAGTCTCATGCAACAGGGAGGCAGATTTTGTGGATGAGGAAGAGGAGGAGGAGAATGCGCAGCAGGCAAGCAGTGAATCCGTTCTCCCCGGCAGCTAGGACCCTTTTCATCACCCTGGAGCCAATACCCTTCCATGGTGGGATCCCCAACCCTGTAGTTGGAGAAGGCATCTCTGGTGAGTGCACATTTGTAACTACAGTACAGGGTTTAAAAGCAATAGTGTTTAATGTCTGATTCGCCCTGAAGAATTGGGATGCATTCGTGGCCAGTACAGCTACAGGAAAAGTCTGTTCACATGTCATGGAGTGGGAATACTCCAGGGACATCTCCATGAAGCTCTCCTAGAGGTACTCTGAAAGCCTTTGCAGAAGGTTTCTGGGGAGGGCTGCCTTATTTCGTCCTCCACGGTAGGACACTTTACTACGCCAAGCCAGTAGCAAGTATTCTGGAATCATTGCAGCACAAAGCATGGCAGCGAATGGCCCTGGGTTTTGGACACATTCAAGCAATATTGGGTCTATATATTTCTGTGTTAGCCTCAGTAAAGTGCTATCATTCAAGTCACCTGGTTGAAATAGGGGAATTTTTGTAAGGGAACAGTAAAAGGACCCCATTCATGCTGGGCTGTTTGCGCTTGGCTAAAAGGGATCATCCCAGAGAATAGCCATATGGTGGGGTGAGGGTAGATGTGTGCTGCATATCTACCCAAAAACCACAGTCTCTCCTTTTAAATATGAAACCTAACCCATTGCTTGCTCTAGGAAAGGAGGGCGCTGCAGTTTGAAAACATTCCCACATGTTATGAAGGTGGAAGAAGCCAACCACACATACCAAAAGGCTTAACATGGCTGCCTGGAAACCATATTCTGTTGCCCAGACGTGTGTGATGTGTCACCATACCAGCAGGCGCTCAATATAAAAGGCAAAATGTGACCTTGTACCTAAAGCACCTATGCTGTCTGCTGTGAATTGCTTGATTCACTATGAAAGAGTCTCCCATTTGTTCTCAGAAATGTATCATCTTAAATTTTACTCTCCCTTTTTATCTCCCTCCCATTGCAAATGTTTCTACGCTCCCCCTTTCCTCTCCATCCCTGAGGTTATCGCAGATTAGAAGACAAAAAAAATGCACTCACAATGACATGTTTTCTGACCTCATGCAGTCCTCCCACACTGACAGGCCACAGCTTAATGCATGCAGGACCAGCTCTAGGCACCAGCAAAGCAAGCACGTTCTTGGGGCAGCACATTTCCAGGGGCAGCATTCCGGCCATCCTTTTTTTTCAGAAAAATCCACCAATGTACGAAAAAAAAATAATAAATGAAGATCAAAAAAATCTCCAGTAGTGTGATAGAGCGGGACATGAAAAATATCATGTCACGTCATGACATGGTCACTCATAATGTGAACGTGCGTAAATATGTAAACGTTAATGGTTATTGATTAATTAAATCAAGAATCACGATTACTTGTGTGTACTGTGCCATCCTATCAGTGCCATTCATGCCAATTTCCATGTTGCGTAGGTGCCAGTGGTTATAGGGCTAAAGTGCCGGGACAAAAACAAAAATGACTTTCTGGTGCTGCCTACCAGCAACAAAGAAAGAAATGGCAAAAAGAATTAGAAAAACTATCTCGTACTTCAAATAAGTATTTTTTAAAAGTCAACAATCAAGGAGAAAGCTCTAAGCAATTCATTGAAAGTGATTATTCGTTTACTGATGAAGACCAATCGAACCAAAGATTATCTTTATCAACTGATAAAGATGAACAACAATCTGACCAAAGATTATCTTCGCTAACTAATAAAGACAAACAATCAAAATCCATCCAAAGATTTACTTCTTCAGCAGAAGAGTCCAGAAATGGAGAACTGTTATTCAAATCTAAAACTGAAGAACAATTATTGGAAGGCGGAGAGGCTGACATAGGATTGGATCCAAGTACATGGCCGACAATAATTACTGATGCAATGCTAATGATTATTGTGAAAAAAGATCCTTCAAAACTAGATCCTACATTTGAATATCCATTTAATGAGTCAAATCATTGATTTATGCCATTCATTATGAAGAAAAAAATGAAAAATAGGGAACAAATTAATAGATCGTGGTTAGTGTATTCACAGACCAAATATGTAGTTTTTTGTTTTTTTGCTGCACACTGTTCTGTAACTCGGACATTCTTCTGGCAACTTCAGGTTTTAATAACTGGCGAGATTTGCATCAGCATTTGAAAGAACATGAAACATCAAAAAATCATTTACGCTCATTGACAAATTGGATTGAGCTGTCAAACAGATTACGTTCCAGTACAACAATCGATGCGGTACAGCAATGTCTACTAAATTCAGAAATTCTACATTGTCAGGCTGTGTTGGAACATTTACTGGCACTCATTAATTTCCTAGCCGAACAGTGCCTCACATTCCATGGCTCCTCGAATATTTTATATGAGAATAACGATGGAAATTTCTTGAAATTGGTTGAGTTATTGGCAAAATTTGATAGTGTTATGGCTGAGCATGTACGAAGAATGAAAGATTGAAAGATTCACACTCATTATTTGGGTAAAAATACACAAAATGAGATAATACAATTAATTTCTAATGGAGTGCGTAATGAAATTTTATTGGATTTGAAACATGCCAAATATTACTCAATTATAGTTGATTGTACTCAAGATCTGCAAAGTGCAAACATGTGTAAAAGCCAAAAAACAGAGGGGGCGGCCAAAAAATGTTTTGCTTGGGGCAGCAAAAAACCTAGAGCTGGCCCTGAATGCATGGAGATATTCAGTGGCAGAGGCCAGGAAAGAATTAAGTGAGCGCAAAGAACGGAGGCAGGATGTGATGCTGAGGCTAATGGGGGAGCAAACGGACATGATGAAGTTTCTGTTGGAGCTGCAGGAAAGCCAACAAGAGCACAGACCCTCGCTGCATCCACTGTATAACCGCCTTCCCTCCTCCCCAAGTTCCATATCCACCTCACCCAGACGCCTAAGAATGCCGGGGGTGGGGGGAACCTCTGGGCACCCAGCCACTCCACTCCAAAGGATGGCCCAAGCAACAGAAGGCTGTCATTCAAACAGTTTGATTTTTAGTGTGGCTACAATAAACAATGTGGCCTAGTCCTTCCCTCCTCCCTCTCCCCACCTGGGCTACCTTATCCGTTATCTCTCTCTCTTTTTTTTTTAAATTAATAAAGAAAGAATGCACAGTTTCAAAACAATAGTTAATTTATTTTGAAGGGGGGAGGGTGGTTGGTTTACAGGGAATTAAAATCAACAAAGGGGGCGGGTTAGCATCAAGAAGAAACATACACAACTGCCACACCGAAGCCTGGCCAGTCATGAAACTGTTTTCAAAGCCTCTCTGATGTGCAGCGCAAATTGGACACCAGGCAATTTTCCTCAACCCCTCACCCCACCATAAATGTCTCCCACTTACTCTCACAGATATTATGGAACACACAGCAAGCAGCAATAACAATGGGAATGTTGGTTGCGCTGAGGTCTAACCTAGTCAGCAAACAGCGCCAGCGAGCTTTTAAACGTCCAAAGGCACATTCTACCACCATTCTGCGCTTGCTCAGCCTATAGTTGAACTGCTCCTTACTACCGTCCAGGCTGCCTGTGTACAGCTTCATGAGCCATGGGAGCAAGGGGTAGGTTGGGTCCCCAAAGATAACTATTGGCATTTCAACATCCTCAATGGTAATTTTCTGATCTGGGAAGTAAGTCCCTTCTTGCAGCTGCTCGAACAGCCCAGAGTTCCTAACTATGCAAGCGTCATACACCTTTCCCAGTCATCCCACATTGATGTTGGTGAAACATTCCTTGCGATCCACCAGTGCTTGCAGCACCATTGAGAAGTACCCCTTGTGGTTCATGTACTGGTTAGCAAGGTGGTCCAGTGCCAAGATGGGGATATGCATTCTGACTATCGCCCCACCACAGTTAGGGAACCCCATTGCAGCAAAACCATCCACTATGACCTGCACATTTCCCAGAGTCACTACCCTTGATAACAGAACGTCAATGATTGCATTGGCTACTTGGATTACAGCAGCCTCCACAGTAGACTTGCCCACTCCAAATTGATTCCCAAGTGACTGGTAGCAGTCAGGTGTTGCAAGCTTCCACAGGGCTATCGCCACTCACTTCTCAACTGTCAGGGCAGCTCTCATCTTGGTATTCCTGCGCTTCAGGGTGGGAGAAAGCAAGTCACAGGAAAGTGACCTTACGCATGCAAAAGTTTCACAGCCACTGTGAATCATCCCATACCTGCAACACTATGCGGTCCCACCAGTCTGTACTTGTTTGCCTGGACCAGAATTGGTGTTCCACTGTATCAACCAGCCCCACTTCTGCCATGATGTCCCAATTGCCACATCCTGTGCTTTCAGGAATGTCTGTGTTCATGTCCTCATCAAAATCCTCCTCGTGCTGGCGTATCTTAGCCCAGTTCTGCATATACTCCAGGATAACGTGTGAGGTGTTTATAGTGCTCACAACAGCTGCAGTGATGGTGAGCTGTGCAGGCTCCATGCTTGCTGTGGTATGGCATCTGCACAGATAACCCAGGAAAAAAGGCACGAAACGATTGTCTGCCGTTGCTTTCACGGAGGGCGGGGCAACTGATGACATGTACCCAAAACCACTAGCAACAATGTTTTTGCCCCATCACGCATTGGGAGCTTAACCCAGAATTCCAATCGGCAGCGGAGACTACAGGAACTGTGGGATAGCTACCCACAGTGCACCGCTCCGTAAGTTGATGCTAGCCACGGTAGTGAGGACGCACTCCACTGACTTAATGTACTTACTGGGGACATACGCAATCGATGGTATAAAATCAATTTCTAAAAATCGACTTCCATAAAATCAACCTAATTGCCTAGTGTAGACGTACCCCTAGCAAGTACTGGGAATGGAGAAGACCTTCTGGGCATGCAGGTGAGATGCATGCTCTTCATCAACCACTACAATGGTGCAACATGCTCCACTCTCTATGTCTACCTAACTTTGCCTCAGCAGCACTTCTTGTTCAGTACTCCCCATCCCCTTTGAGTTAGCTTCTGTACCCAGAGGCACAAGGAGGTTATTCTCCTCCCCTCCCCCAGAGTTCTAGGACTGTCATTTTGCCTGACACAAGGATTGCATAAGACTCCTTGTACCTCCCCAGCCTGTGCAACAGTGCAAAAGCCAGAATAGTCTTTAATCTTCTTCCATAAGAAAAGAGTTAATGATTTCAATTGATACTATTTTCTTCAGGCTCACTACACTTGCCCGGTAAGAAAGCACAGTGTTTTGGAGCCTGCTTTTTAGGAAGGTTTATGGTCTCTGCAATCATATTGAATCCCCTGTGATGTTGCTTGTATAATCTGCTATGGAAGACATGCCCCTGTATTCACTTTGAAAATTCAGTACAAAATAGTTTGGTTTTTTTTAAATTAAGTTTTGATTGATGCCTACCAGTTATTGCCATTGTTCTCATCTTTATGATGTTCAGGGAAATGTCAAACTCATAATCTCATTGCAGATTTTGTGAGTGCACAGATGAAAATTTGTTTTAAAATTATGAAATACTCATATACAATTTCAGTAGTGTAACTTGTCATCAAAAAACCATAAAAAGATTGTTTTGAACTGTCAGTGCATTATTGTTTTGTGCCCGTGGAAAGCTTGTTGGAACACATTATGTTGTCGTAATGGTTCATGTACCGACACAGCTATTATCTGCAATTTCTTAAATTCCCTTCTCAAAACGGGTCAAGAGTGCTCTTTAGTTTGTACTTAGGTATGTTATTAAATGATATGATTCTATTCAGCTGGTAATACCAAAGATTAAGGGTTCCAGCCTGCATGTCTAATGCAGGAAAAAATCTGACTGTACAACTAGACCCGTGGTCCTAGTTGTCATTAAATAAACTGTATGAAGGAACAATGTAAATAGCCTCCACTACATACACAGCCTTTGCTTCCCTGTGCAGCAGCTGAGGACAGTTGCAGTACCAACATCATTTGGAATATAAGAGGGAGAGGATGCAGGGCCATAACACACACACACTCATGCCAACCAGCCAGCCAGATTAGAATGGAGACAGTATGCTGCACTTTCTGCAGAAGTATAGCAGTAGCATATTGGGTTCTTTTTATTTGCCCTATAGTTTGTGAACCTTTAGAGTTTCTTTCAAGCTTTTGCCAGCACTAGACTGTTTTTTATAATGAAGCTGGGGGTCTCATGCTGACATCTGACTCCAGAAGCTTTAAGAAAGGCCTATATGTATTTAGTAGCACTTCACAAAAAGAGAAACTAAAAAGACAATTAACATTTTGAAGGTACATACAAAATAAAATCCCCAAGCAGACCCCCTCCAGTATTTCCTAGTACATAGTCTAAACACGTTAGACATTTAAAGGTGTGTGAAAAACCATATATTGCCTAGATACACCACAAAGATTTTTCTCAACAAGCCAAAAACAAAGTGATAATTTTACGTGATCAAGTGAATCTGATGGCAATTTATAATACAACAGGTTAACTTTCAGCACACCTCTTTATAAGTGTCATATTTCATGGCATACATCAGAGAAGTTAGATAAAAACATAAATACTCTTTCTGGAAGGTTGCAATGTAATATTGCTTTATTTCTGAGAATTCAGAATAGCACACAAGACACCCCCTGCCACCCCCAAAAACAGGGAGAGACAAAGCAGGCTGCTCCCTAAAACAGAGTGGTACAGCTCACACCACCTTACTATAGGTCAGCTGTTTGCAGACTGATTGTGCTGTTGTTAGGGACAGATTGCATACTTCCCTACAGAGCCACTTAGTCTGAAAGCAGAAGCAGGAAAATCTCTGCAATTTAAAGTGACAGTTTGTAATTTTTACAGTTTTCAACAACACAATAAATGTCATCTAGCATCTGTTATGCTCAAATATTGAAACAATGGTTCTCAACCCAGCTTTTCTATGCTGAGACACACACACACACACACACACACACACACACACACACCCTCTCATCTATTAATATGGTGATCTTAGAGTGATTGCAACCCTGTGCACTTCTTTATAACCTGCCCAGGAAGTCACAATTCCTGTATTACAGAGATCATTGCAATATCTATGTATTTATCCAATAAAGGGCTTCCAAATGTCATTCAAAGGGTCTATTTCTTTAAACTACTTATCGCTTTCTATCTGCTGGCTGCTGATTTATCAAGGGTACATAGTTTGTGTTAGGCAATTCTTCCCAAAGCCTTTGGATCAAGCAGTCCATAGCTCAACTTTATTCTCAGCTATTAAGTCCTGTGACCCTGAAGTTATTCGGCAAGCATAAAACAGTCATATCCAATATCCACACAAATAAAATAGCTTCAGTCTTACCCAGTACATTATGCCATTTATTTATTTTTGTAACAAAAACAACTGAGCTAAAAATATAGTGGCAAGAACCTCCAAAAGAGGCTACGAGTTGCATTTCTTAGGGTACGTCTACACTTACCTGCCGGTTCGACGCGGAGAGTTCGACTTTTTGGAGTTCGAACTATCGCGTCTGATCCGGAAGCGCCGTGGTCGACTCCGGTACTCCACCTCGGCAGAAGGAGTTGGCGGAGTCGACGGGGGAGCCGCGGAGTTCGACCCCTCCACGTCTGGACGGGTGAGTTGTTCGAATTAGGGTACTTCGAATTCAGCTACGCTATTCACGTAGCTGAATTTGCGTACCCTAATTCGAACCCCCTTCTTAGTGTAGACCAGGTCTTAGGGTATGTCTACACTACAAGAGTAGTTCGATTTAACTTAGGTCGAATTTGTGGATTCGACCTGATGAATTCGAATTTGTGTATCCACACTAAGGACACTAATTCGACTTTGTGAGTCCACACTAACGGGGCAAGCATCGACATTGGAAGCGGTGCATTCTGGGCAGCTATCCCACAGTTCCCGCAGTCCCCGCTTCCCATTGGAATGCTGGGTAGAGCCCCCAATGCCTTCTGGGGGAAAAATGTGTCGAGGGTGGTTTTGGGTAACTGTCATCATTCAACCGTCACTCCCGCCCTCTCTCCTTGAAAGCGCCGGCGAGAACTCTGTTCGCGCACTTTTCTGGTCAGTGACAGTGCGGACGCCACAGCACTGCGAGCATGGAGCCCGCTGCGATCATCGCTGCACTTATGGCCGTTGTCAACTCCTCGCACCTTATCGAACACCTCTTCCACAGTCAGCTGCTGAGAAATCGGGCGAGGAGGCTCCGGCAGCGCGGTGAGGACGTGAAGTGTGAGAGTGGCACAGACCTCTCACAAAGCATGGTACGCCGCACCGTGGAGATTATGGTGGCAATGGGTCACGTTCATGCTATGGGATGGCGATTCTGGGCCCGGGAAACAAGCACGGACTGGTGAGACCGCATAGTGCTGCAGGTCTGGGATGAATCACAGTGGCTGCGAAACTTCAGGATGCGTAAGGGCACTTTCCTTGAACTGTGTGACTTGCTGGCCCCTGCCCTGAAGCGCCAGGACACCCGGATGCGAGCAGCCCTGAGTGTGCAGAAGCGAGTGGCCATAGCCCTCTGGAAACTTGCAACGCCAGACAGCTACCGGTCAGTAGCGAACCACTTTGGCGTGGGCAAATCTACCGTGGGGGTTGCTGTGATGCAAGTAGCCCACGCAATCGTTGAGCTACTGCTCTC
Organism: Mauremys mutica; assembly: GCF_020497125.1. Classification (NCBI taxonomy): domain Eukaryota; kingdom Metazoa; phylum Chordata; order Testudines; family Geoemydidae; genus Mauremys; species Mauremys mutica. The sequence goes on from NC_059072.1 coordinate 107,546,039, forward strand.
AAAGGTAGTGACCCTGGGAAATGTCCAGGTCGTCATAGATGGCTTCGCCGCGATGGGATTCCCAAACTGCGGTGGGGCTATAGATGGCACTCACATCCCTATCCTGGGACCAGCCCACCAGGCCAGCCAGTATATTAACCGAAAGGGCTACTTTTCAATGGTGCTGCAAGCACTGGTGGACCATAGGGGACGTTTTACCAACATCTACGTCGGGTGGCCGGGCAAGGTTCATGACGCACGTGTGTTCAGGAACTCTGGTCTGTTTAGACGCCTGCAGGAAGGTAGTTTCTTCCCGGACCACAAAGTAAGTGTTGGGGATGTGGAGATGCCTACAGTGATCCTCGGGGACCCAGCCTACCCGCTAATGCCCTGGCTCATGAAGCCCTATACAGGTGCCCTGGACAGTGACAAGGAGCTCTTCAACTATCGGCTGAGCAAGTGCAGAATGGTGGTGGAGTGTGCTTTCGGACGTCTCAAGGGGAGATGGAGGAGCTTACTCACTCGCTCGGATCTCAGCGAAACCAATATCCCCATTGTTATTGCAGCTTGCTGTGTGCTCCACAATCTCTGTGAGAGCAAGGGGGAGACCTTTATGGCGGGATGGGAGGTTGAGGCAAATCGCATGGCTGCTGATTACGCTCAGCCAGACACCCGTGCGATTAGAAGAGCCCAGCGGGAAGCGCTGTGCATCCAGGAGGCTTTGAAAGCTAGGTTCCTCAGAGAGCAGGGTAACCTATGACTGTCCAGTCTCTTTACAGAGAAGCTGAACCTGCCCCTGTTGCAGTTACTATTGACTTTTTTCAGCGGTTACATACCCCGTTCACCAGGTTTCCTCCCTTCCAACAGACGTTTAAAAATAAAGTTATTGGAACATTTTTAATTAACAAAGTTTTCTTTACTAACGAATTCTCGTTCAAGGGTTCCAACAGGGACGCAGACTGTGGTGGGTACCGTGAGCAGTGATTTACAGTCCGCTTCTACACTCGAGGACTGACAGGCTCCTGCTCCTACAGCGGTCTCTGGGGGGAGGACGGTTACCGGAGGGTGTGCAGGAAGGGGTGGGTTTTCAGGAAGGGGTGAGGGGTGTGTGGGAAGGGTGAGTAGGTGTGGGGGGATGATGGCTCTGGCTGGGGCTCAGGGCATCGGAGAGGTTCATGGCTAGGGTGGAAGGGCATGGTAAGGGCAGCCTGCCTTGCCATTTGTGGATGCCAGGCGCTCGGTCCCTGGGGCAACATACACCTCCCAGACTGACCTGGGGCAGCAGACACCTCGCAGAGTGACCCGGGTGCCTAGTGACTGCACTCTGTGTGTGACCTGCTGTTGATCCTGCCCCCATGTCTGTACCCTGTTAATGGTGGCTGTCCTATGCAATTAACAAACCCCTCCCCCCCCTTCACACAAAGTCTTCTGCAAAGAAACATGACGGAAACAGTAATGAACAGCAAACTATTTTTAATACTCAACTACACAGTTGGGGGATGAAACTGGGATTTGGGATCGGGTGAGCCAGGAAGGCAAGCAATTCTCATACTTTAGGGAATGAGAGCTGTTTGGTACATTAGCGCTCTGCTGGGGTGGAGTGACAGTTTTCACGGCCCCTAGCGCCCCTCCTTCTTGTGATTTTGGGTGAGGGGGGGACAGGACTTTGTGGCGGGGGAGGGCGGTTGCAGATACAGTTCAGGGGGGCTCTCTGCTCCTGCCTGCGGTCCTGCAGAACATCCACAAGGCGCCGGAGCGTGTCCGTTTGCTCCCTCATTAGTCCAAGCAGCGTTTGAGTCGCCTGCTGGTCTTCCCGCCGCCACCTGTCCTCCCGTTCGCAGTGTGAGCGCTGCTGCTGAGAGAGGGTCTCCCTCCACTGGCTCTGCTGGGCCGCCTCGGCTCTGGAGCAGGCCATCAGTTCAGCGAACATCTCGTCCCGAGTCTTTGTCTTTCGCCGCCTAATCTGCGCCAGCCTCTGTGAGGGGGATGCCGGGGCAGTTCGGGAAAGAGCTGCAGCTGTGTGATGGGAAAAAGGAAGTGATTTCCTTCCAAAGATACATGTTTGCGAACACTGAACACAGTCTACTCAGTTTCTGTGAACAAGACCATACAGGGCACCTAATCTCATGTGCTCTCAGGACAAGTTTGAATTTTTGGCATTCGCTTTCATTGCCTGGGGTCTTGCACTGGAGATCGGACAAGCGGGGCAGGACAGCAGAATCCGTGTAGCAGCCAGGCCTGGTAAGCCGGAAACTTTAGGCTGCTTAACAGTTAATGGATAGCAATGCCCTCCTGCTGCAGGCAATCTGGAAAGCATAAAGTCTGACCCTGTTCCAGCCCCTCGCGACTATCCCCGGGAAAGATCCCTGTATGCTTTTCCTCTGCAGCCTACAACACGTGGCTGTTAAACGACGGTCATTGTTATGCAAAGGAAAAGTCAAGCATTCACAATAGTAACATTAAAGTAATTCCCCTAATTAGATGCAGCAGTCGCCGAGCGAGATCACTCTGAGGCGGGTCTCCAGGAGAAACAGAGAGCGCATGCTGCGTGAATCCCTGCACAGACCAGGGCCCTATGCTGCCATGCTGGTCGAGGTGATGCTCCCATTATACCTCCTGATGGCCTGGCGCGGAAGAGTGTGCTTCCACGGAGCACCCAACAAGGCACCTCTCCCCAGGAACCTCCTGCGGAGGCTTTTCGAGTACCTCTCAGAGAGCTTCGTTGAACTGTCCCAAGAGGATTTTTGTTCGATCCCTATATGCATTGACCTTCTTTTTATATAGTTTTTATTCCTGTTTTGTTAAGAAATAAATGTTTACATGTTTATAGCACTTACCGACTGATCCTTCCCCTGATTCGGAGTCCGGGTTAACGGCCGGGGAGGGTTGGTAGGGGATCTCTGTGAGAGTGATGAAGAGATCCTGGCTGTCGGGGAAAGCAGTATTGTAAGCGCTGTCGCCTGCCTCGTCCTCCACAAACCCTTCCTCATCTTCCCCATCGGCGAACATCGCCGAGAAACTGCCCCTCGACACTATCCCATCCTCAGAGTCCACGGTCACTGGTGGGGCAGTGGTGGCAGACCCACCGAGAATGGCATGCAGTGCCTCGTAGAAGTGGCATGTCTGGGGCTGGGCTCCGGAGCGTCCGTTTGCCGCTTTGATTTTTTGGTAGCCTTGTCTCAGGTCCTTGATTTTCACGCAGCACTGCATTGCATCCCGGCTGTATCCTCTGAGTGCCATGGCTTTGGAGACCTTCTCGTAGGTCTTTGCATTCCGTTTTTTGGAGCGCATCTCCGAAAGCACAGACTCATCGCCCCACACAGCGATCAGATCCAAGACTTCCCGGTCAGTCCATGCTGGGGACCTCGTTCTACTCTGAGATTGCATGGACTCCTCTGCTGGAGAGCTCTGCATCGCTGCCAGTGCTGCTGAGCTCGCCACGACGTCCACACAGAAAATGAGATTCAAACTGGCCAGACAGGAAAAGGAATTCAAATTTTCCCGGTGCTTTTCCTGTATGGCTGATCAGAACATCTGAGCTCGGACTGCTGTCCAGAGCGTCAACAGAGTGGTGCAGTGTGGGATAGCTCCTGGAGCTAGTAAGTTCGATTTGCATCCACACCTAGCCTAATTCGACATAGCCATGTTGAATTTAGCGCTACTCCCCTCGTCGGGGTGGAGTACCGAATTCGAACTAAAGAGCCCTCTAGGTCGAATTAAATGGCTTCCTGGTGTGGACGGGTGCACGGTTAATTCGAATTAACGCTGCTAAATTCGAATTAAAGTCCTAGTGTGGACCAGGCCTTAGGCACCAGCAATAGATATCCACCATATCTGTGCTCAACCTCTATTAGGCTACTGCATGTTATCGATCAAAGGGATCCTCAGAGGTGAACAGAAAAAAGGATGCCAATGGCTAAAGTGGAAGAGAAATCAAGGGAAGCATATACCATTATGATCTCTACAGTGTTTTTCCATTTTGTTGGAAACTAGCACCGGTGCCCATCAGTCTGAAGAGCAGATCGCTGCTGCTGTTTCTGTTGTTCTTAAGCTGTTCAAGGGAGATAGAAGCAAACTGTAAGGCAGTGTAAATCTACGGCATGACGCACAAATAGAAAGAATTTGTGGGCGTTACTCAGAAAAAGAACTTCATGTTTGGCATCTTTGTTTGTTACAGTGACAGCCTGGGAAGCTTCCCATTCAGTACTTTAAAAAGGTGACAGAGTCAGATGTGGGAGAACAAAGAAACAGCTTCAAGACATATATAGTGAATACTTTCCACAGCCAAGCAGCAGGCTTGACTCTAATGCAGGGGAACAAGGAAAGAAGGAAAGAGTGTTGAAAGCCCGGTTTATTGGACAGACTATATACAGTGGAATCAAAGATATCCAAGTGAAGTCAGATACTGCAGGAAGCAGTGCTGGTGATTCATTTAGTGGCACTCTTCCTTCTGAGTCTGTTCTGAGCCAGTATTTTGTAGTTTAAGGGGCACTGTTCTGGTAGGTGAGTCAGAGAAAACTCCTGTATCCAAGCTCTGCTCAGTGTAAGAGGTGAGAGTCAGGCAGCTGGTTTTGGCTCCCTGATTCTGTGGGTTTGTCTTAGCTGGACCCAGCCTTTGTGTCAGAGCAACCTAAGACTTCTCTAACTTTTGACATCAGCATATGGTGCCTAAAGGACAATACAACAGATGAGGATCAGCACAGCATCCCCACTCCATGTCTCTCTGCCACTTTCCCAGGCTAGGGGAGAGATTGGGAGTGGCTAGGACTGAGGGAGTGGTTGGGAGAAGAGCCATATCCACTCATGTAACTTGAGTTTACCCCTTGCCAAGGGAGAGCAGCAAAGAATCCTGTGGCACCTTATAGACTAACTGATGTTTTGCAGCATGAGCTTTCGTGGGTGAATACCCACTTCTTCGGCTGCAAGTAGTGGAAATTTCCAGGGGCAGGTTTATATATGCAAGCAAGAAGCAAGCTAGAGATAACGAGGTTAGTTCAATCAGGGAGGATGAGACCCTGTTCTAGCAGTTGAGTGAAAACCAAGGGAGGAGAAACTGGTTCTGTAGTTGGCAAGTCATTCACAGTCTTTGTTTAATCCTGAGCTGATGGCGTCAAATTTGCAGATGAACTGGAGCTCAACAGTTTCTCTTTGAAGTCTGGTCCTGAAGTTTTTTTGCTGTAGGATGGCCACCTTAAGATCTGCTATTGTGTGGCCAGGGAGGTTGAAGTGTTCTCCTACAGGTTTTTGTATATTGCCATTCCTAATATCTGATTTGTGTCCATTTATCCTTTTCCTTAGAGACTGTCTAGTTTGGCCGATGTACATAGCAGAGGGGCATTGCTGGCATATGATGGCATATATTACATTGGTGGATGTGCAGGTGAATGAACCGGTGATGGTGTGGCTGATCTGGTTAGGTCCTGTGATGGTGTCGCTGGTGTAGATATGTGGGCAGAGTTGGCATCGAGGTCTGTTGCATGGATTGGTTCCTGAGCTAGAGTTACTATGGTGCGGTGTGCAGTTACTGGTGAGAATATGCTTCAGGTTGGCAGGTTGTCTGTGGGCGAGGACTGGCCTGCCACCCAAGGCCTGTGAAAGTGTGGGATCATTGTCCAGGATGGGTTGTAGATCCCTGATGATGCGCTGGAGGGGTTTTAGCTGGGGACTGTATGTGATGGCCAGTGGAGTCCTGTTGGTTTCTTTCTTGGGTTTGTCTTGCAGTAGGAGGCTTCTGGGTACACGTCTGGCTCTGTTGATCTGTCTCCTTATTTCCTCGTGCGGGTACTGTAGTTTTGAGAATGCTTGGTGGAGATTTTGTAGGTGTTGGTCTCTGTCTGTGGGGTTAGAGCAGATGCGGTTGTACCTCAGTGCTTGGCTGTAGACAATGGATCTTGTGGTGTGCCCGGGATGGAAACTGGAGGCATGAAGGTAGGCATAGCAGTCGGTAGGTTTTCGGTATAGGGTGGTGTTAATGTAAAATTCCCCATGGGGTAGTTCTAGCCAGAGTCTGGCTCTTTTGCACCACCCAAATGGAATAAAGGAGTTGGATTGGAAATGAAAACTGTCCCACCACCACCCAGATGAGATTTTAAAGTGAGATACCATCTATAGCTGTACAGTAAACATGAAACCAGAAGCCAGGCTAGAACTTCTCCATAATTCCACAGAGCCCTACTGTACAGTCACTTTGATTGTGTCCATCAACCAATACGTTACCTAGAGTTGAGCCAAACACAGGGTATACAATTGCAAGTGTCTCCTTCAGAACCACTTAGATCTGACCTGCTGAACTGATAGGAGACCCACTGCCATGTTTTTATGACATCTCTGGAAGTACCACTGTTACAACCCAGACCAGTTTCCCTTGTGGACACATTCCAGTCTGTTGTGTTTGGATCCTAATTACTGGATCCCATGTGTTTTAGGCACAGTCTCAGAGTGCAGATCCTCTGTCTAGAACCACTTTCTGAGATATAGGACTCCACAGTCCAGCTGCGTAGGCACTGAAACTAGCACTGGCTCTCCCAAGCCTCCTCAGTAGCTATTGCTTACTCCTCAGAGTTCCCTCTGAAGCTGTGAAGCCTCTGGATTATTTGTTTAACCCCTTCAGGAACATGTGGCAAACAAAGCAAAGACATACACACAGGCTTTGCACACGAGACAAAACCCACAGTTAATTTTACTCTCAAAGCATGCCAGGGTTACAGATCTTTAGGTAAAACAACATAAACCTATATGGTCTCCTCCCCTGAGACTATGTTAGTCCTTAAGTCTAGTCAATGTATGAGGCAAGTTTGCCCCTTCTCCCGTCTTCCTCTTGCACAGTACATTGTTGTCAGCCAGTGTACGGCTGGTAAGTGAGAGCCAGCTCAGAGCAGAATGTGTCCTTTTAGAAAGTTCCAAACCCCTCTGCCAGGCCACCTAGTGACTTCAAGTCCCTTCTCAGGTGATCCATTGCTTTGTTCCAGCCCCTTGAAATCCAGACTCAGAAAACTAGGCTGCAGCCAGCTCATTGCTATAGGGTGCTCATTAATCAATTTTATCATACTTTTTTTTTCTTTTTAAAGAAAATTTAGCCCAATAGAGCCAAATTCTGCTCTGCCTCATATCCCACTGGACTGCACTGAGTTCCATGGGGATGCATAGGCTGTAACTCAGGGCAGAATTTAGCCCATAAAGTTGAATTATAGCCCAGACACCTTGAAACCTGCTATTTCCAAATGTTTCCATTTGACAGCACCAGGAAAAGCTTTCTTCGTTAGAGGTCAAATAATATGCTTAGTAAACAACCATTCTGAACATTCACCACTTAATTAGCAGGCGGCATGCATTATAAATAGTGGGTAATTTCTAACACACAAAAAGAGCTAAAATTGACATGCATTTCCATAATAACATGTCCTTTAGAAAAATGGAAAGCTAATAGGATTAGGAAATTGACAAACAACATATAAAGGTTTAAAGAAAAAGTGCATTTACAAATACAGGAACTGATCCTGCAAATCTTTACTTTGCCAGCACTCTCCTAACAAGGCGTTCACATTCTCTGTTCCCTTTTGCAGGTCACAGGCTCAAAACATACCCTTTGCATCCGTCTTATTCACTAAAGGGCCTCATCAGACCTTTTGATTTTTAGCCCTGCATTAGTACACAGCTGCCACATGACTCCCTTGACTGCACTTGTGGTAGTCTACCTCAGGGAGGCAGAATTATTATTGTATATATTTATTTGTATTATATTATATTATTTGTACTGAGGTAGTACCTAGGACCTCATGGACCAGGACCTCGTGGACCAGGACATCATTGCCCTAGGTGCTGTACAAACACAGAACAAAAAAAGCAACCCAGTGTGCAGGGGAGTGCACCATCTGCTACACCTGTATGCAGTGTGAAGCACACACTCCCCCCCATGTATACCTGGTCAGCTCTGTTAATTCAGAAACTGAAAGTCTGTTCAGCCCTTACACGGGCTGTGCAAAGGTAAGCAGAGGCTCCTTGCTCCTTTCCAGCCGCTGCTGTAGACCCATATAATGTCTAGGCAGAGTCTGATCCAAAAGTTTTAGGGCATTTGTGGCTATGTTCACAAAGGCACTTAGGCATGATGCTGCTGGGTATCCTCGTCCCTAACTTGTAGGTGCCTAGAAAATCCCTGAAATTCACAAAGCCTGGGTTAGGCACTCAGGCTCCCTACACAATGAATGGAATTCATAAAAGCCAGCACACTAGGCAGCTCCCTGCCTAAGGTAGCCAGTGCACAATGGCAGGGAGAGGGGCGTGTCCAAAGCCCTGCCCCTCCAAGGGAGTTAGGCACCTGGGCATTTTTTGAAAGAAGCCAGGAGAGGACTCGCTCAGAACTTTTAGCCCCAGGTTAGAGTAATCATCTGAGATGTAGAAGACCCCTGGTTCAAGTCCTTCTTTTGTCTAAGGGGGAGAATGTATATGATATGCTTCTGCCACCTTTCTGTGAGTGCCAGAACCACAGGACTGTGGGATGCTCTCATGTGCAGGCTCCTGCAATCTATCCTGTTGAAACTGTTTCACTTTGGATTGAATACAGAGTCCTTACTCCAACAAGAGAAAGTACTTGCAGAAGAATGACTCTGAGCCTGCTGGTTAGAGCACTCACCCAGGATGCTGAAGACCCCGAATCAAGACCCCTGCACCAATGACTCTTTAATTATTTATCCACAGTGGAACAGCCTCAGCAGGAGAGATTGAGGGAGCCCCACATCAGGGTAGCCCGATGGTTAGGGCATTCATCTGAATGGTGGCAGTTTCCTATTCCCCCTCAAGCGGGAAGGGGGGGCTTTAACTGAGGAGGGTCTCCCACATCCTGGGTGAGCACCCTTGTGACAGGGCCAAAAGTTATGATAGTTGTCTTCACACATACCATCCCCAGCTGTTTTGTGGGGAGTCAGACATGCTCTGAGCATGACGCCCAGATCAGGTCCTGCAGGCACGTTAGGAGCAGGAGCACCTCTTCCTCCAGTTCAAGAATTACACTGGGGTTTCAGCGTCCAGACCCCTACAGCAAGCCTGCAGACTGCATGCTCAATGGCAGAAATATAGGTGAGTATGGAACTTTTACTGCAAACATTTAGGTGCCGAATGAGTTTAGTTACCTTCCGGGTTTGGCTGCAACCTAGCTGGGAGGGGATGGGAGTTGTGAATACTAGTGGTGCCTGATGTTGGGATTTAGATGCCTAAATGCCACTTTAGGGGCCTAACTCTCCTCAGGAATCTAGTCCTTTGTATTTAAACATGAAAAAGTTAATAACAATAAGAATACACTATTAAATAAATCACTACGCTATGCTATTTTACTTCATTTGGGGCTAGGCTCAAAACAGTGTTCTCTGAATGCAGGGAAAAGATTGTTCCATATGGTGCCTGGTTTACTAGGGAATGCTTGGTTATTTTTGAAAGACCAAATTGTCTTGTCTATAACTTCACTGGAATTACACCAACTTATACCAGCTAAGGTTGTGGCCCAGTGACTATGCATTTAGGACAGTAGTGAAGTGTAGTATAATTTACTCTAAAGGAAAGCCAAAGTCACAAATTCAAACTCTGGAGATGGGTGTTCAGATTCAAATTTCTAGATCTGAACACACTTGTAGAGTTTTGGTTACAATGTGGTTGAAATAACACAATATGGTGAATAGATTTGATGGAAATCTTACCAGCTCAGTTGATCTCGTGAGACTTCTGGCATTTAGGGCTGACATTTTGTAAAACTCTGGCCTTTTCAAAGTCACACTTTAGCTTTGGTTCAACAGTGAACCTAAATCTGGAATCCTAGCCTGACCTATTCTAGATCTGGATTCAGACACCACCTTCATGGCCCAGCCTGTGAATTGTTTGGCCAAATTCTCTGCTGGTGCATATAAGCAAAACTCCATTGTGAAGTCAGTGGAGCTACATCCATTCACATCAGCATATCATTTTTCTGATAGCACAACTAGCCAGCAACTAGGCTGTTCTTTATGGCTGGTGTCATCAAAGAAGCCTAAGGGAGTTATCCAACCAAATGCCACTGAAATTCAATAAAAATTATGAGTCTAACTCCATTAGCATCTTTTGAAAATACCAGTTTCCAAATCTAGAGAATTTAAGCCTATAAACTATGGAAACAAACAAAAAGAAAGCTATATATTCAATGGTTTTTGAGGTGGAGGAGCACTGCCAATTAATGTAGTTAATTTATTAGCCTTGAAATTACTTGGGTTCCATGTTTAGTTTTCCATTAGGACTTTCTAGTGCTGATGTACTCTTACTTGTCTTTTATAGTTATAGGCTTTTCCCAAGGTAGACAGAACCTGTATGGTTAAAGTCAGACTGCTCTTTTACAATATGTTTCTTTGGCTATTCATATAACAGAAAAACAAGCTTTAAAACAGGAGACCCATGAGGTATATTCATAACAGAAAATCCACTTTTAAAACAAGAACGCTTTCTTCTTGAGTCAACTATTTTCTAAGTACAGAGGTTTAATCGACACACAGATGAAAAAAACAACACACTTGAGGGAAAAAAATCTTGTAACAACCAACTGAATTTATACTTTCTTCTTTCTTTTTCCATCCCCCTTGGAATTTATGAACATGTTTTCTGCAGGTTGAGGAGACTTTTATGAAGTTTTCTGGTGCTAAATTGATTTCTCTTGAATTAATTGGCATATTTAAAGAGCAAACTGTGAACTATAATTTTCCCCTTCTCAGTTGGACATTTCTTGCTTGTATTTCATTGGATTAGGTCCATTAATGTGGTGGCAGGGAAATATACATTGATTCTCTTTAATGATCACACATGCAAAGCTACAAGAAATGTGCATAAATGAAACATAATTGAGAAGAGAGGCAGAGTACAACCGATATTCATAATATCTTCATCTTAGTTTTTAAAGAAAATGCTACTGGGCAGATTTGGGGCCAAAGCTCATTAAAGTCAATAGAAAGACTCCTACTGACTTCAATAGACTTTGGGTGTGGCCCATATCTAGGTGCCATCTTCATTTAAATTCCATAGTTGATATATTTTGATATGTGAACTATGAAATGACAGCAGCAAAGAATCCTGTGGCACCTTATAGACTAACAGACGTTTTGCAGCATGAGCTTTCGTGGGTGAATACCCACTTCTTCAGATGCAAGTGGGTATTCACCCACGAAAGCTCATGCTGCAAAACGTCTGTTAGTCTATAAGGTGCCACAGGATTCTTTGCTGCTTTTACAGATCCAGACTAACACGGCTACCCCTCTGATACTATGAAATGACAGTACTTACAAAGAATGTCTGACCTGGGTTAGAAGAGTCTAGCAACTGCATTGGGAACCAGGTGAGGGGGTATGCACTGGCATGGGGTGAAAGTGTATTTGTATATGGTGATTTAATTTGATTCACTTTAGTTTGATGTATTAGGAGGGTTCTGACAATATGCCTGGGACGCTACATTCTGTGGTTCATTAAAAAAAACCCCTACCTTTGATAGCTGCAATCTCTCAATGATATATTTATGTGGCTGAAATAGTGGAGCATGTTTACTTATTACTCAGGATCTGTCATGCCAAAAGAGAGTTTCTTCCATTTCTCTGATCACTATCTGCACAGGAAAGCTGGGCAGGAAAATACCAGTAGTTGAGCACCGGCCAGCTAGCAGGCATTTCTTTTCTGTCCATCAGTTTCCACCTCAGATCTTCACTTGAGAGTCCAGGTCAATAGTAAGCCACTAGAGTAAGCCAGAGTTTTTGAGTCAATTCACTGTCAGTTGCTAATCTATCACCATCAGTGGTTTCATCATGGTTGATGGCTGACCTAAGTCATATACTCAAGACCGGGTTCAACCAATCAGCTGGCCCTGTGTTGGTGCAGCTTTGTCCAGATGGTTACTCTGTCAACATGAGCCCACCAGAGGCATATAAATAGTAGTTGTGCTGTTTGTATTTGACCTCAGATGTAGGATGTGTTCCACCCCAAAGAGGGATTCATTTCAGCATGCCCATCTATTTGTGAGTCCCAGAATTAAACTAATGTAGAAGTCCCATTATCTGAGTGACACACAGTCTAAACCAGGGGTCTCAAACACGCAGCCCACGGGGCTATTTCCTGCAGCCCGCTAAGCGGCCTACCTCCAGGTGAGGGGTGGGGAAACTACACCCACTCCCTGAAGCAGCTGGCATCACGTCCCTGCGGCCGGGAGGGAGAAGCAGAGGGCTCCGTCCAGGGAATGGGGAACCATGGCCAATGGGAGCTTCGGGGGAGGTACCTGGAGGCACGGCAAGAAGCGTGCGGAGTCCTGCATCCCCCTCCCGCAGGGGACACAGGGACATGGTTCCAGCTACTTCCAGGAGCTGAGTGGAGCTGGGCCCAGGCCCAGCAGCCTGCCTTGGCCCCGGTGTGCGCCGCTGCCACCCCAGAGCCCGAAGCCCTCCTGCACCCCACCCCCCAACTCCTTGCCCTGAGCCCCCTGCCTGCACCTCAACCCCCTGCCCTGAGCCCCCTGCTGCACCCCACACCCCAACCCCGTGCCCTGAGCTCCCTGCTGCATCCCCACCCATTCTGCACCCCAATCCTTTGTCCTGAGCCTCCTGCCTGCACCTCAACCCCCTGCCCTGAGCCCCCGCTGCACCCCACACCCCAACCCCGTGCCCTGAGCCCCCTGCTGCATCCCACACCCCTTCTGCACCCCAATCCCCTGCCCTGATCTCCCTGCCTGAACCCCACCCCCCTGCTGCACCCAAGCTCCCTGTCCTGAGCCCCCTGCCTGAATCTCAACCCCCTGCTACACCCCAACCCCCTGCCCTGAGCCCCTGCCACACCCCTCAAGCACCCTCTGGAGGCAGGGAGGGGGCGGAGTTGGGGTGGGGACTTCAGAGAAGGAGTTGGAATGGGGACAGGGAAGGGGTGGGAAGAGGCAGGGCCTCATGGAAGGGGTGGAGTGGAGGCAGGGCCGGGGCCAGCGAGGGGGTGTCAGTGATGCAGCCCTCAGGCCAGTGAACTAGCCTTCATGTGGCCCTCGTGGTCATTTGAGTTTGAGACCCATGGTCTAAACTGCTACTCACCGAGCCAGCTGTTGTAGTGAAATGAGCTCTTTTGGAGCCAGGAGTTGGGGTTTTGGCAGAGTGCTGGCAACCAACAGCTGAGCCAGTGCTCTCCTCACTTAAACACCAATTAATTCCCCCCCAGGATGGGCCTGATGGGCCCCAATTACTGCATTAGAATAGGCTGAGAAAGGACTAATAGGCTGAGGGAGGACTGATGAACAAATTGGCCCATTTACACTGGAGGTATAAGAAGTCACAGGAGGAGCCCCAGGGGGAGACACACACACCCTGTCTCCCCTGGCAGAGAACTGAGGGAAAACTGTAAATAATATGGTGTATGGCTCAGAAGACAGGAGTGCCTGAGCAGAAGACAGCCCTGTCATAGGGTCCTCCAGGCCTATTGTTCTGAGTGACTTCAGTAGCCAGCCTGACAATGATTTGTGTAGGACTTGACAACTCCTGGGCTCTATGGCAACCAGTTCCCAAGTGGTTTCTGGGTTATATCATTTAGCTGGGTGAGGAGGAGGAACACTGGATCTGACCTGCATTTCAGCTGGTATGTTATTAGACCTGTTCTATGGGCAGATCATTATCTCCTCCAGGCTGAAGTAGAAGCTTATCCTGCCTCCTGTTTCAGTGGTCCATCCTCATAGACTAATGGACCCTAAATGGTTGTCAGAACTCTGAGCAGAGATACTGCTGTCCCAACATTGGACCATGGCATCAGTGGTCTACTGGAACATCCTGGCTACCTTCTCTCCATAGATATCACCTTGGTGGTCCTCCAGGCATCCCCTCCTCCACCTCATCCTTTCAAGTCAATAGAGAATAACATCACATGCCCCTTCCTACACACAAAACTAATACATTTCAGTAACTCCTTGTAAGGTTGGTTCTCTCTTTCCTGCAGAGAAGCTATTTTGTTTTATTTTTCCTGCTCTCTTTCTTAACAATAAGATACTTTCAAGGCTTTTTATCATCTTTGGGGTTTTGATCCCTACACATGTGCAGCTGAATATGTGATTCAATGACAGGCATTTACGTCTCTTAAAGTGACTACATTAACACATATCCCCAACTGCCTTTTGTTAAGTGCTAACTGTTTTAAAAGCTTTTCCTTCCCAATATTTGTGAATTTCTGTACACCTGTAATTTCCCTAACTGTTGTGAATAACACATATTTTTTGGAGTTTATTATCCAATTATTCTAGAAATAAATATAATGTTTTGCTTTGTTGAGTTTGGGGGCGGGGTGTACACACATACACAAATTGTACTGCGTATTTTATTTTAACAAAGAAAACCACAGATGCACAGAGCAAAGAGGAAACCTCAAAAGCTCTCATATCAGTAGGAGAGTAAAAAGAATACAGTTGATGATGTGCATATATTTAACCAAACTATTATTATTCAAAGAAAACTTTGTTGTGAAATCACTACATTTGCTACATACATACCTGACCCCCAAAACAAGGACCATTACAACAGCTAATGTATAACAAAGATCACAAAGCAGAATATTAACACTGGCTCCAATACCAGCCTCTCAATACCCCCTTAACCATCCCTCCCCACACTAAACACATGAGACTAACCCTCAAACAGTCACTTTCCAATGGTGTTAGTTGTAGAGGTTTGCTGTAGTACTTTGCTGTTAGAAGATGCAGTTTGCTGTAGTCATTTGCTGTCTGTAAATGCAGAGATGTGGCAGATACTTTGCATAATAGGAGATTGAATTAGAGCTGGTCAAAATATGAAAACAAAATGTATAATTAAATTATAATAATATATGGAGATACACCTATCTCATAGAACTGGGGAAGGGACTCTGAAAGATCATTGAATCCAGCCCCCTGCCTTCACTAGCAGGACCAAGTACTGATTTTGCCCCCGATCCCTAAGTGGCCCCTTCAAGGATTGAACTCACAACTCTGGGTTTAGGAGGTTAATGCTCAAACCACTGAACTATCCCTCCCTCACTAAATGTTTTCATTTAAATCTTTTTGAAAATATTTATTTCATTTTGTGGGAGGTATAAAAAAGGGGGGTATTTTTTTCTTTTTTTCCCCCACTGCCACTTCTCATAACATACTTTAGCACTCTTGCTAGTTGAAGGTGATGGCAGTAAAGGTGGTGGTGACAATATGTCTGGAGGGGATGCCTAAAAGAAAAGCTATGACACTAAAGCTATATATAGTTGTTGTCTCACCCATCAGATGAACAGTGGAAACCATAGAAACATGGGGGTTGGACTAGATGAGGGGGTTGGACTAGATAACCTCCTGAGGTCCCTTCCAACCCTGACTCAAACACTAGACGTGCAGAGAAAAAATGCAGCTCATGAAATCAAGACACACATCTCCTCTGCTTCCATTTTGTATATTCAACTGGCTGTTGGTACTATGGTAGATACTTTAAAGCTTCCTCAGGCTGCTTTACTTTCCTCATGCCTTTCCCCTCATGCTACATGTGCATTCTTAGTAAATTCATGCTACACTAGCAGGGCCGGCTCCAGGGGTTTTGCCGCCCCAAGCAGCCCAAAAAAAAAAAAAAAAAAAGCCGCGATCGCAATCTGCGGCAAGTTAGCGGGAGGTCCTTCGCTCCGAGCGGGAGTGAGGGACCCTCCGCCAAATTGCCGCCGAATATCTGAAAGTGCCACCCCGCTTCAGAGTTGCCGCCCCAGCCCCTGCTTTATAAGCTGGTGCCTGGAACCGGCCCTGTACTCTAGTTTAATTCCTGTCACTATAACCACTTTTCAGTGAACCCCACCTCCCTTCCCTGGGCTGCATGCTTTCTGTGTGCAGCTGAGCCACAAAGGGCCCTTGGAGGTGCCCAAATATAGAGCACAGCAGCATCCATTATTTAGCGGATGTCACTACCATTCCCAGGGAAGGCATTGCCTAGCTTTGATCAGTTCCCATCGTTGGTCACCATGAATGGCTAGGATGACTGAACCTTCTTTGTGTTTGTTTTAATCTCTTCCTTTTTCTTCGTATTATCTCTTTCCCCCCACCCCTTTCCTTTCCTCTCCTCACCATCTATTTCCTGATTACTTCCCCAGCTCCCACTCCTGTTCTCTATAGATGACTGGAGCAGCATAATGAACCTGAAAAGATTTTTAGTCGCTAGAATCCTGTGGTTGTGCTCTCAATAGCATCTAAAAATACTCCATCTAATACTCAGAACTCCTTTACCCTGTTTGCAGAAAGCCTTGTATATCACATTATTATTCATAGATGCTGTTATATAAAATGTGTCCCTGTGGGATAAGGAATGGGTGAAGGAGAAAATGAAAAGAGAGAGGACTATCTACAAATAGATTAATAAACGTGCATCATTAGTCATTAGTAATAATTGTATACCGAGTTGTATCTAAACTTCTTTGGTTAACTAACCCTGTTCTTGATAAGGCAGGGATTGAGAAAGCATAACTTTTGTGCTTTCTTGAATCATTATCACATGCCACCTGAGTCTGTCTCCTCCTGACAAGATTATATTGCACTGAAAAAACAAATATATGTTGGTCTTCTGAAAGACCAAAAGCACCCCAGTTAAGCATCCAAGTTAAATCATGAGCTCCTTATTCAGTTTTACTCAGTACTTATATAGGCAAAACTCCTATTGAAGTCCTAGTAAATACTTAATAAAAATTGAGTGAAGACCTTAGGGCTTGGCTACACTTACAAGTTGCAGCGCTGGGAGTTACAGCGCTGGTCATGCAGCTGTGTAGGGCCAGCGCTGCAGTGTGGCCACACTGACAGCTACCAGCGCTGCAGTGTGGCCACACTTGCAGCACTTTCCAGCGCTGTATTGAGAGGTGCATTGTGGGCAGCTATCCCACAGAGCACCTCGTCCCGTTTTGGCGCCGTTTTGGCGCTGAGTATTGTGGGAAGGGGAAGGAAGTGTGTGGGTCATTCCGCTTCCTGTTCCAACGCCCCGTGGTGCATCGCTTCACATCCCAGCATTCTGTCTTTCTGGCAACGTTTGGCGCCATTGTGAGTGTATTTCTGCTCTGTGTGTGAATCGCGATTTCTGTGGGAAATGGAGCCCGAGCTGCTGAGGACTGTGCTGATGACTGTCGCTAGCACAACACGTTTGGCAGTCGAGCTATTCCTTCAGCTCCAAAGTGACAGTGAGGAGTCTGATGATGATATCGATATCGATTCTCCTGCCGCGTGTGACACCAAAGTGCTTGTGGCATTCACAGAAATGCTCAGCACCGTTGAACGCCGCTTTTGGGCTCGGGAAACAAGCACTGAGTGGTGGGATCACATCGTCATGGAAGTCTGGGATGACGAGCAGTGGCTGCAGAACTTTCGTATGAGAAAAGCCACTTTCATGGGACTGTGTGCTGAGCTCGCCCCCACTCTGCGGCGCAAGGACACAAGATTGAGAGCTGCCCTGACGGTGGAAAAGTGGGTGGCTATTGCAATCTGGAAGCTGGCAACTCCAGACAGCTACCGGTCGGTCGGGAACCAGTTTGGTGTGGGAAAGTCGACCGTGGGAATCGTTTTGATGCAAGTTTGCAAGGCAATTAATCGCATCCTGCTAAGAAAGACCGTGACTCTGGGGAGCGTGCAGGACATTGTGGATGGCTTTGCACAAATGGGTTTCCCTAACTGTGGAGGGGCGATAGATGGCCCCCCCCCCCCCACCTGGCATCAGAGTACGTTAATCGTAAGGGGTATTTCTCCATGGTTCTCCAGGCGCTTGTGGATCACCGCGGGCGTTTCATTGACATTTACACAGGCTGGCCTGGAAAGGTGCATGATGCACGCATCTTTCGGAACAGTGGCCTGTTCAGGAAGATGCAGGCAGGGAGATCACAGTAGGGGATGTCGAAATGCCCACTGTGATCCTTGGAGACCCCGCGTACCCGTTACTGCCTTGGCTCATGAAACCCTATACAGGGAAGCTTGACAGGAGCAAGGACCGGTTCAACTACAGGCTGAGCCGGTGCAGAATGACTGTGGAGTGTGCTTTTGGGCGTTTAAAAGCCCGCTGGAGATGTCTGTATGGGAAGCTAGACTTGGGGGAAAGCAGCATCCACGCGGTTATATGCGCTTGCTGTACCCTCCATAATATTTGTGAAGGGAAGGGTGAAACATTCAGTGAGGCATGGACCACCGAGGTTCAAGTCCTGGAGGCTGAATATGCACAGCCAGAGAGCAGGGCTAATAGAGAGGCCCAGCACAGGGCTACAAGGATTAGGGATGCCTTGAGGGAAGAATTTGAGGCTGAAAGCCAACAGTAATGTTTGCTGCCTTGCATGGGAGTGAATTGCACTGTTTACACTGTTATTCTATTATCCCTAAAATGATTTGCAGTGCCTCTTTCTTTACTGGGCTAAGGTATCTTTCACTATCTGCTATAATAAAGACTGTTTTCAAAGCCAAGAATTGTTTTATTGAAAAGAAAAAAACTTCCTTGACAGACAGACAGACAGACACACAACATTTCATGAACACAAGAGGGCAGGGGTGTGGGTTGGTGAACTGTACAGTCACAAGTTTGCATATGTCCTGTCTGGATTGCTGTTTAATGAATCCTGCACTTCAGGGTGCATATACTGCATGGTGATGGGGGTTGAATGCAGAGGGTAAGGGTGGTAGGTATCAGGGCTGGTTGGTGAACGTACAGGTGTTGGAGGCAGCTGGTGGTGGTAAGAACCTGGATGCTGGGGAAAGGTGGTTTGAGCTGACATTGGGGCACAAGGCAAAAAGGACGGGGCGGGTGGGGGAGTAGCACGGTAGTGCTCTGCTTGCATGGCAACGAGTGACTCTATAGAGTCCGCTTGGCGCTCCAGGATGCTTAGCAGCCGCTCCGTGCTTTTCCTCTTGGCCACTGCATTTCTCTTGCGGATCCTGCTCTCCTTCTCTCTCCAGTCCTTCAATTCTTTTCTCTCTGTAGCAGAGTGATGAAGAACAGTTTTCAGCATGTCCTCTTTGCTCTTGCGGGGATTTTTTCTCAAATTTTGAAGCCTCTGTGATGTTGAACATCTGGGCAGTCCAGTACTCAAGGTCACTGTAGAAACACAGAAATGACAACATTTAACACGGGCAGCATTGTATCCACTATCTCCAGACATGAATTGTTACACTGACTTTAGCATTCTTTTCCCCACACGCATAACACAACAGAAGCCACGAAATGGTGAGTGAGGGGTGCTTATAGAAGTGGGGCTTGAGTGATAGAGGGAAGCTGGTTGCTTCGGGTAATCTGGAGTGCTAGAGGGGTTGAGTGAAGATGCAGATGCAGGGGTGATCTTATCTCCCTATCTCTTCACTAAAGAGTCTCCCAACATTTTTCACAGGACTTAATCCTGGAAGATGTTTCCCTACTGCGAGTCACTAGGGAACAGCGGGAGGCTCTTTTAGAGCAATGTGGATTCCGCCCGGGACCCTATGCGGCGTGCCTGTGTTCAGAAATGGTCCCCCCACCACTGGCAGCAGAGTGGCGCGGACGCGTCACCGTCACTGGGACAAGGGACACAGTGGCTCTGCCTATAAACCTGCGCAGGCATATTGCCCACGCTCTGGATGAAGCTTTTGCTGAGATAACTGAAGCAGATTACCGCGACGTGATAGACCACATCAACGGGCTATTCCACATCTAGAGGCTGGCATGCATGCAGCCATAACCCCCCTTCCTCTCCAGAAACATTTCCACCCAGAAAATAAAAGCCGCTTACCGGTAACCCGCTCCTCTGCTTGTCCTTCTGCAACTGCTGGCTGCTGCGATTGGGTACTTTCCTCCTGGCTTGAGAAGAGCTCCTGGCTGCATGCCTCAAGGGACTCTGGGGTGTCTTCCCCCATCCCAGTAGCTTCACTCGCGGTTTCCTCTCCCCCCCCCCGCCGCCTCCTCCGCCTGTCCCCCAGCCTGCTCAGAAGTGTCCATCGTTATCCTGGGATTGGCAGTGGGGTCACCCCCAAGTATCTCGTCCATCTCCCTGTAAAAACGGCAGGTCGTGGGGGCAGTTCCGGATCGTCGATTCCCCTCTCGGGCTTTGTAATAGGCACTCCGCAGCTCTTTAACTTTCACCCTGCATTGTAGTGCGTCCCGATCATGGCCCCTATCCAGCATGGCCCTTGATATCTGCTCAAAGATATCGTAATTCCTACGGCAGGAGCGCAGCTGTGCCTGAACAGATTCCTCACCCCAAACACTGATGAGGTCCTGCAATTCACCAGTGCTCCATGCTGGGGCTCGTTTGCCGCGTGGAGGCATGGTCACCTGTAACTGATTAACTGATTGCACTCCACACCTGGCTGCAGCAAACAGGAAGGAGATTTTTAAATTTCCCGGGGCATTTAAAGAGCGGGTCACCTGAGGCAAGAGCAGTAGAGTGCAAACTGATGTGCAGAGTGGCTGCACAGGAATTCTGGGATAACTCCTTATTCCCTGGAGGACAATTAAAGCGCTGGTGAGTGTCCACACCTGCTGAGCAGCGCTGGATCACCAGCGCTGCACTCCTTATACCCCTGCCGGGATGGGTTTTCAGCCAGCGCTGCAACCAGGGAGTTGCAGCGCTGGTTGTGCCCTGCAAGTGTGGACGGGGTGTTGTTGCAGCGCTGGAAAGCCTCCACCAGCGCTGCAACTTGTAAGTGTAGCCAAGCCCTAAGGCTTTGGCCCTAAAATGCTGCTCCTCCATTATGTAATATAAATACGGCAAGCAAAGCATCAAGGCAAGAATACTTTAATTAAGGGTTTTGACCTCTGTTGTGGAAGAAATATTATGCAATTGTATTTAAAAAATGGAGTCAAACAGGGAAATTCTCAACTCTAGTGTTTGCATATTATGGTGATGGACACTACATAATTCTGTGATAAATATATATTTCATTTTTCAGTGAATTATGCATCCCCTTCTGTGCCTGATCCACAGAAGATATGAGTCTGTTACAGCTCTCTGCTATGGGGCCTGGTTCTTTAGCTCCTGCTATGCACAATTTTAGCTCTGGAGACATAGGTGCTGGAACTAGGGGTGCTGGGGGTGCTGCCATACCCCCTGGCATGAAGAAATAATAACCCAAATACATGGTTTCTGCCTTCAGCACCTTCACTATAAAAATTGTTCCAGAGATCTCTGGTTCAGTCCCCTGTCACAGATAAATAGTCACTGTGATTATCACCAGGATGCAATGCAAGTAATACAGCACAGTGAATAAGTCATGATTCATAACTTAGCCAATACATGATCTCTCTTTCCATGTATGTCCTGGGATGGTTCTTGCTGCTACAGGAGCCCAGAAACATAATAAGGCCTCATGAACAAATAAATACCTAGAAATCCTCATATAGGAACTATTTTAGGACTATGAACAGTAGATTTTGAACTCAGAAGGTTCTAATCCTGACCCTGCTACTGTCTCATTGTGTGGCTTTGGGCAAGTCACCTTACCTTTCTATCTCAGCTTCCCTTTCTATAAAATTGAGAGTTGGAATACCTAACCAGTGGTGTTGTAAAGTAGTATAAAAATCCTAAGCATTCTTATAGTACCATGGGCTCCTTCTTCTCCCATTAAAGTAAATGGGAGATTTCCTATTGACTTCACTGAGATCAGACTCTGGCACCAAAGGGTTATTGAACTAAGGGCAGGATGCTCATCCATTGGGTCTCACCGCTCTAGCTTTTTAAGACTTTAAAGAATTTTGGAAAGTTTTACCTAAAGCTTCATAATTTAGAGGGCATCAGTCTCCTATGGCATTCAGCTAGAGGGCTAAATGAAAGTGTGAGGAGGAGATGTTCTTATTAATTCCATACTTTTCCTTGGCCACCCCAGGCTAATAGTGCCATTGCTCCTTCAAAACAAATCAATATGCACCTTAGCTGTAAAAAGCAGAAACTACTGAGTTTAATATAGCAGCTGGGTGCTCCAGGCTTTAGAAGCTCATGGCAGGTTTGTCCAATCATTAATTGATCAGCTCATGAAGTAGAGAATGGTTTCCTATAAAAGCAGAAGGATGAGACATGAGCATTTTCTTTGTGTGAGGGAGAATTGGGTGGGGGGAGATGGTTGGAGGAGACTTAGCTTTACTCAGTGGGACTGTCTCTTTTGGCTAAGTTGTTAGATTTCTTAGAGAAATGCTATGTACTGAATTGTAGCCCTACTACAGCATTGTTCTAGCTATTATTCATATGATTAGTTTTAATGTTCTCACATAGTCCTAGCAGGAACACGGTAAGGGTTATTAGAGGTAAAATCTAATATTAGTTTGCTAACACTAAATCTCTGATGATGGAAATGGGTAATGTTAGCAAGGTCTATCATTTTAATTAGGGGAGGTGATGATAGGTGAGAGAAAATTCTGTAAACAATGAGTCCCTGTTTTAAAAAGAAAAATCTGATATTTTTTTTTCTTCTGGGCTATTTAGCTGCAATTTTAAAGAATATTTAACAAAGTCAGATTTATCTCTTATTTCTTCTGAGATTGGGAGGAGGAATATTAACTGATTTTCCCTGAGATTCTTTTCAATACTGTCTTAATACTTGAAAAATGGCTTTCTTCCAAATTCAAGCTAGCTTTCAGTCTGAGTGATAATTAGTTACCTAGGAAACAAACCCAGTATTCTTCTAGGTTTCCACCCCTATTTCCTTGAATCCTTAGAGGCAAGGAGTTCAAGAGAGGCAATGTTTGGTTTGTTTACACAAACACTGAAGTGATTCCTGCTGCTAGTTTCTTGTTCTGGTCTTCAGAAACTTGACTATGTTGCAGACACAATGAATAAATCTGATCAATTCCTAGAAAAGGCTTGCTTCAAGGGAATAAGTGATCACAGACCATGTTTTCACTTGCCTAAGTTTATAGGACAAGTTACACGGATATGACTTTTTTTTGTAAAACCTAATAACAAACTATGATCATTGGGAGGAGGGGTGAAAAAAAAACATATTATCCAAGACTGTTTTTCCCCTCACAAGTGCAAGACAGACATCTGACAGAGGATGCCTCATATAGCACTGATAATACCCTGTATTTTAGCCAAAAAGCTTCCTGTTTTATTTAGCATTATTTTGCTAGTTATAGAGATGAAACCAAATGAATAAATTTGTGGGAAGGAAGCTCATAGTGAAAATGCCCCAAACCTGCTACTACAATAAAGGGGACATCAAATGGGGTAGCAAAAAGCTTCACCCTGAAGTAAAACATCCTGTTTCTCTCCTTTCTTCTCCTCCTCAATAGTTGTAGCTATGCCTAGTAATTCTATTCTTGTTTTCATTTATAGTTCTTATGCATTGTACCAAAGCAAGATCATAGAATCATAGAACTTAAGATCAGAAGGGACCATTATGATCATCTAGTCTGACCTCCCGCAAGATGCAGGCCACAAAAGCTGACCCACCCACTCCTGAAATAATTCTCTCCCTTGACTCAGCTGTTGAAGTCCCCAAATCCTGATTTAAAGACTTCAAGAAGCAGATAATCCTCCAGCAAGCGACCCCTGCCCCATGCTGCGGAGGAAGGCGAAAAACCTCCAGGGCCACTGCCAATCTACCCTGGAGGAAAATTCCTTCCCGACCCCAAATATGGCAATCAGCTGAACCCCGAGCATGCGGGCAAGACTCTCCAGCCAGACACTCAGGAAAAAGACTTTCAATATCCCAACATTGACCCTCGGTACTAATTACCAGTGGTGGCACGTTATTGACCTATTGACTAAATCACGTTATCCTATCAAACCATTCCCTCCATAAACTTATCAAGCTTAATCTTAAAGCCAGAGAGGTCCTTCGCCCCCACTGTTTCCCTCGGTAGGCTGCTCCAGAATTTCACTCCCCTGATGGTTAGAAACCTTCATCTAATTTCAAGCCTAAACTTCCCAACTGCCAATTTATATCCATTTGTTCTCATGTCCACATTAGTACTGAGCTGAAATAATTCCTCTCCCTCCCTGGT
Source organism: Mauremys mutica (assembly GCF_020497125.1). Taxonomy (NCBI): domain Eukaryota; kingdom Metazoa; phylum Chordata; order Testudines; family Geoemydidae; genus Mauremys; species Mauremys mutica. The sequence goes on from NC_059072.1 coordinate 107,569,963, forward strand.
ATTTATCCCTCTGATATATTTAAAGAGAGCAATCATATCTCCTCTCAACCTTCTTTTGGTTAAGGAAAACAAACCGAGCTCCTCAAGTCTCCTTTCATACGACAGGCTTTCCATTCCTCGGATCATTCTAGTGGCCCTTCTTTGTACCTGTTCCAGTTTGAATTCATCCTTCTTAAACATGGGAGACCAAAACTGCACACAGTACTCCAAATGAGGTCTCACCAACGCCTTGTATAACGGGACTAGCACCTCCTTATCTCTACTAGAAATACCTCGCCTAATGCATCCCAAGACCGCATTAGCTTTTTTAACGGCCACATCACATTGCCGACTCATAGTCATCCTGCGATCAACCAGGACTCCTAGGTCCTTCTCCTCGTCCATTACTTCCAACTGGTGCGTCCCCAGTTTATAACTAAAATTCCTGTTAGTCATCCTTAAATGCATAACCTTACACTTCTCACTATTGAATTTCATCCTATTACTAATACTCCAGTTTACAAGGTCACCCAAATCTCCCTGGAGGATATCCCGGTCCTTCTCCGAATTGGCAATACCTCCCAACTTCGTGTCATCCACAAACTTTATCAGCCCACTCCTACTTTTGGTTCCGAGGTCAGTGATAAATAGATTGAATAAGATTGGACCCAAAACCGAACCTTGAGGAACTCCACTGGTAACCTCCCTCCAACCCGACAGATCACCTTTCAATACGACCCGCTGCAGTCTCCCCTTTAACCAGTTCCTCATCCATGTCTGGATTTTCATTTCAATCCCCATCTTTTCCAATTTAACCAGTAATTCTTCATGCAGTACCGTATCAAACGCCTTACTGAAATCAAGATATATTAGATCCACCACATTTCCCTTGTCTAAAAAATCTGTTACTTTCTCAAAGAAGGAGATCAGGTTGGTTTGGCATGATCTACCTTTCGTAAAACCATGTTGTAATTTGTCGCAATTGCCATTGACCTCAAGGTCCGTAACTACTCTCTCCTTTAATATTTTTTCCATGACTTTACATACTACAGATGTTAAACTAACAGGCCTGTAGTTACCCGGGTCACTTTTTTTCCCCTTCTTGAAAATAGGAACTATATTAGCTAATCTCCAGTCAAACGGTACAACCCCCGAGTTTAGAGATTCATTAAAAATTATCGCTAACGGGCTTGCAATTTCACTCGCCAATTCCTTTAATATTCTAGGATGAAGATTATCCGGGCCGCCTGATTTACTACCATTAAGCTATTCAAGTTTGGCTTCTACCTCGGATACTGTAATTTCCAACCCTGCACCTTCATTCCCATCAGTCACTCTGCCACTATTCCTAAACCCTTCATTAGCCTCATTAAAGACCTAGGCAAAATATTCGTTTAGATATTGTGCCATGCCTAGCTTATCCTTAATCTCCACTCCGTTTACAGTTTTAAGCGGTCCCACTTCTTCTTTTTTGGTTTTCTTCCTATTTATATGGCTAAAAAACCTTTTACTATTGGTTTTAATTCCCTTCGCAAGGTCCATCTCTACCCGGCTTTTGGCCTTTCTCACTGCATCCCTACACCCTCTGACCTCAATAAGGTAGGTTTTTTTGCTGATCCCTCCCATCTTCCACTCCTTGTACGCTTTCTGTTTTTTCTTAATCACCCCTCTGAGACGCTTGCTCATCCAGCTCGGTCTAAAACTGCTACCTACGGACCGTTTTCCCTTTCTCGGGATACAGGCCCTCTGACAGCTCCTGCAACTTCAACCTGAAATAATCCCAGGCGTCTTCCACCTTTAGATCCCTAAATATGTTAGTCCAATCCACTTCCCTAACTAGTCGCCTTAATTTAATAAAGTTAGCCCTTTTGAAATCGTAAACCTTAGTCTCAGATGCAATTTTGTTTATCCTTCCATTTATTTTGAACCGAATTAGCTCATGATCACACGAGCCAAGGTTGTCCCCTATGACCATTTCCTCAACAAGGTCCTCACTACTCACCAAAACCAAATCTAAAATGGCATCCCCCCTCGTCGGTTCAGCAACTACTTGATGAAGGAATTCATCAGCTATCACGTCTAGGAAAAGCTGAGCCCTAATATTATTACTAGCATTTGTTCCCCAATCTATATCCAGGAAGTTAAAGTCTCCCATGATCATACAGTTCCTATTGGTATTTACCTCTTTAAAAACATTAAAGTGTTCTCTATCCATATCCAGGCTAGATCCCGGCGGTCTATAGCACACCCCAATCACTATCCCAGGGGAGGCTCTAGTAGTTTTCTTCCCTAATGTGACATTGCCCAAACAGGCTCCATATTATCCACTCCATTACTAGTTATTTCATTACAGTTTACCTCATTATTGACATACAATGCTACTACCCCACCTTTACCTTTGTTTCGGTCTTTCCTAAACAGCACATACCCTTCCATACCTGTACTCCAGTCATGACTACCGTTCCACCATGTTTCGGTTATTCCTACGATATCCGGTTTCAATTCTCAGACCAGGAGCTCCAATTCCTCCATTTTGTTACCTAGGCTTCTCACATTGGTGAACAAACATCCTAATTTTTGCTGTTTGGCTTCTCTCACCTTTGTTACCCAATTTGGTAGGGACACAGTACCACCAGTATGACCTATTGGTCTAGTATCCATCCCCCCGCTCTTCCTTATGTCCAAACCCCTCCCTCTGGCTATATCTGTTCTTATCATGTTGTCTTCCCTCTCGATGTTTAAATTAGGTGTGGAGAGTGCCTGGACATCTCCCAACCGTCTCCCCCCAATTCCTAGTTTAAAGCTCTTTTGATCAGATGAGCCAGCCTCCCTCCTAGAAGTCTAATTCCTTCCCTACTCAGGTGGAGCCCATCCCATGAGAACAGTTCTCTGTCCCCGAAAGCCTCCCAGTGCCCATACATCCCAAAGCCCTCCTTATAGCACCACTCCCTGAGCCAACTATTTATCATCACAATTCTGTCACCCCTTTGTCGCCCTTCCCTAGGGACAGGTAGAATCCCACTGAAGATCACCTGAGCCTCAATTTCCTTGAGCGTCTTACCCAGCCTGGCATAGTCTCCCTTGATTCTCTCCAGCGAGAATTTAGCCATGTCATTCGTTCCTACATGATCAACGGGTTCTTACCTGCTCCTTTTAGGATCCTTTCAACTGCAGGTCCACATCCCGTATTTTAGCGCCCAGTAGACAGCACACCCTTCTGTTCTCCGGATCGGCCCTCGTCACAGGCCTGTCCAACCTTCTCAGTATGGAATCCCCAATCACGTAGACCTGCCTTTGCCTGGTGACAGTGCGGTCTGCTAACCTATCCCCCGTTGCCCCTGGTTGCAAGCTCCTTCCATTCCTAACATCCCTTGTAGTCCCCCTTAAGCCATCCTGCATCCTCCCGGGGCCCAAAGTTGGTGCTGTCTCCATTGACTCCTCCCCTCTTTCTATCGGACTAGCCGCTATTCTCTTCTTCCTTGCCCTCCCACCGTCAGCTACCACCTGCTGTACCCCTTCCTCATTCTCCAAACCTTCGAACCTGTTCCTTAGCTCTATTTCTCCTTCACTGGCCCTCCTTTTCCCCTGCCTGCTTCTCACGGTCACATGCTTCCACTGCCCATGTTCCCCATCCAGCATTCCCCCCTCACAGGCCTTAGCCCCTGCTTCCCCCTGTACCTCTGAGCATTCCCCTTCAGCCACAGCTTGCCTTTGCTCCATCAGCTGCTCAAACCCCCTTCCATACTCTACCAGGGTTTCTACCTGCATCCCTAGACCTAGGATCTTTTCTTCCAGCAGCTCTATTAGGCGGCACTTCATGCATACATACCTCTGTTCCGGTGCCCCCACGAGGACCATGTACGTACCACAGCTGCCGCATGCTATCATCCTCATTGTATCCTCTGCTGCTTGGTTCATGGCTGCTGTTGTCTCTGCCTCTATCAACCTTCTCACCTGGGGAACACAGCACACACAGCACAAGATATATCGGTCTCTTTCTACGTGTTGTTAAAAAGTGTTTGGGAGATCTTCTTTATACTGACAGAAGAGTCACGCTGAAATACCCAACTGTTAAAGCCCACAGCTTGTAAATATATTATTCTTTTTATAATCATTATTGAACTGAGTGACCCTAAGCCATATTCTCATAGTCCCCTTCACTTTCTCCATCCCACTTTTTCCTGAAATTTAGTTCTCTCTTTATCAACATCTTAGCTACTTAAACTGGATGGCAGCAGTAAAAGGAAACAGAGGGGAATGCTGCTATTTATATAGCCTCCAAAAATATGCTAGGCATTTTACAGTAATGTTATACACAAAGCTATAAGGAGGTGCAGACTTTTCTTTTCATATGTTCAGGCAGAGATACAGAGCAGTGTGGGAATGTTTTCTAGGCTGTTTAGAGATCCAGGCCTCTGTATGTACCTATATATATTAAATTTGGAGAAAATGCAAATTCTGGGGCAAAGAAGTCCAAATTACAGCAGAGACAGGGGCTGATCACACATGTCAGATCATTGTTTTGAGCTACCTGGGCTATGTGGTAGACCAAATTTGTGCTGTCCCAAGCCACTTTTGTAAATAGATAATAACTACTAAGCTTCACAAGATCATTCTCTATCAGTCAATATAAACATGTAATGTGCATCTATAATCTGGGCGGTTAATGGAGGATGTAAGGAAGGTTAAAACTTTAATGTTTTTAAAGTGAAATATAGTGTATAAACATTTGTGTTTTGACTATTTACTCATTTCATTAATTCACCCATTCTTCTGAATGTGGAATGGTGAATTGTAGACTTTCTAGTCAATGCCTCTAATCAGTCTTCTTTCTTTAAAGACTGAGCACACAGTATTGCACTAGTTTAAAATATGAAATCAGCTAAATCTATATAAGTATGAATTTATATTCATAATGTAATATAAAGTAAAAATATTTTCAGAGGCCACTCAATTATGCTGACAGAGTCAAAAACAGAGAATGTATCCAATGATATTGTTGCAGTTCTGTTCGAGAAATCAATCTCCTACATGTGTCAACACATCCTGTGGCTCTTGAAAACTGATTGTTACATTATCTCTCTACACTTTCTTTTCTAAACCACAGAATTACTGTGTTTGTCATAGTCTTCTGAACACTCAGAACATTTAGAGTGATTCCCCCTCAAGACATTCAGATAATTAAGTTTCAACTGTACAGGGATCACTTCATCCACCACTGAAGTGCAGCCACCTTTAGGATAGAATAGCTGGACTTCTGATGGTGACCTAGAGATGTTTGAATATTTGACATCTTCTAGCCTCAATAACCCATTCCTGAGCTCACCTTTCAGATGTGGTGTTTACCAAAATAACAATGTTGCAAAGCAAAATATGTGGCCAATAATTGTTCAGCAGAAAGCACAGTGGGTAGAAATGAATGCTACTTCCTATAGTTAGAGAGGTACCCCCATATTCACACAGTTGGTATTTATCATTGGTTTCATACACGGTATTGACAATCTCAAATAGTGAAACATCATGAGTCAGGCCACTAAAAATCATAGTCTTTTTTTTTTAAATAATAATGTTGGGATTCTTTTTATTTACTTTCTGGTTTCTGAACATTTGGGCAGCACTTGCTTCATGCTTTCAAACTTTACTCTGCAACCAGGAGAGCTAGAAACTTTTTTAAAAATGAAAGCTGAGATTCTCAATCAGTCTCCTAACTCCAGCAGCTGGAGCCCTAAGAAAAACACTAAATATAAAGAGACTGTCTGTTAAATAGTTAGAGTTGGTGACACTGCAAGTGAACTGGTGCAGTAGATAATGGGTAAAATCTAACAATATTTAATTGCAAAGAAGCCACCATAGATTTTTCTGTTGCACTTATTGTAAAAGTTTTTCTAGCTTAACTTTGCCTACATCTGACACTCACACACCACCAAGTGGTTTAGTAAGCAAATGCAATATTTAACAGTACCTTCATTAAATGCTGCCCATTCGATGGGTACATATATGCAGTACTTTTAGACTCACCTTGTGTGGCTGTTACTTTCACCTACAGGTCACTGGCATTTCTTATTTCCTAGCAGTGGGTTTGGTGCTGCAGCATTGCAGATTTAGATTTCTGAGACTAACTGATTAAATCAAACTAGTTAGAGGACAAATATGCAACAGTAAACAACCAATACTGTATATTTGGCAGAAACAGATTTTCAAGAATGTTCAAAAGTATTGGAGTCCATTTCCAATGTGGTCATGGAGTGTAACAATTTTTGACACTCTTGCAACTGTGTAATAATACTAGGGCCAAAAAGACCTTAATCTATAGCCCTGTATTTTGGGTGCTGTGGAGCTGTACCACTTCAACAGGAGTTTCTGAGATACTTTGTCACCCACAGAGTAGAATTACAACATGCCAACCCTTCGAGGGTGTTGTGTGTGGGGTGGGGATCACTCTTCAGAGTTCTTTTAAGTTGGCTGGAATGGAGGAAGGATATGGCTACAGCTGCCCCTCCACCACCCTATTTGAATGGTTTAGTGTTGACAGCTGTCCTAGCCCTATAAAGTTCTTCCACTCCATGGATTTAAGGACTCCCATTATGCCCACTTTCTGAGCAGTAGGTGTAGGGGGAAGAAGTTCCTTGCATCTTTCCTCCACTTATAGTGGAGAAGCTGGACACAACTAAACCCATAGTGTCTAGAACCTTGGCGAAGTCTCATTGAAAAGAGAAGTCACTTCTTTCCAGTTGAAGAGCTCCAATGTCACATAATGACTTGCAAATGTTAACAGCACCTAGGGGATACTTTATTTATGAGCTACACTGGGAACATTGTGTTTCATAGATACTGATGAGAGAGGTGAGTGTCTGTTGAGGAGCACAGTACAAATGTCAAAATAATGTTTCAGAATATGCATTAACTGTTGTTGCATAAATGTAAAAACCTGAGCAGAAAGTGCAATAGTCTTACCAGCATCCAAAATGGTCTTCGACACTGACAGGTGTGTATTTCTTATAATTGCTATTCCATGAGTTGTTCTCCTTTATCTCCCTTTTAAGATATTGCTAATATTGGGGAGTATTTACTGCGGAGTGATGAGGTAATATTAAAGCCAAGGCAGTTAGGTCACAGATGTTTCAAACAATGTTACTAAATTTAGAAGCTAGCCCCAGGGAAAAGCACATATATTTGTAACCTGAAATAAATATTTGGGGAGAATCCACACTAGTCTTTACAAATGAGTTAACTACCTTGAGTGAATTGCCAGTTAACGCACAGTGAAGTCTAGAATGGACATACCCTTAAAGTAATACCTGGTCACTTTATACCCATGTATCACTTCATCTGCCAACAAAATGTACCCAGATATATGAGGGAACTCATCGGCTGTTTAAGAGTGCACAGCTACACTGCATAATATCCTAGGACATAAAGATAAAAATCTCAGGCAACATCCAACTCCTGGAGTTGGAATTAAGCCAGGATGACCCTGGCCTTATTAGCCCTATTCTTATGAAAAGTGCCAGGTGATCTCTAATGGCCAGGGAGTGGGCAAAGAACTCCGGTCCGTGGGACGGACCATCCTGTTGCTCTCAGGATTCCCAGAGGTCTAATTTTAGCAACCGGTTCTTGGGAACCTGTGGGAACCGGCTCCAGCTCACCAGTGGATGGCTCCAAGTTTCTCAGGCTCCTGGTATCTGATTCTTGAAAATGTTTTCTCATGGAATTAACCAATAAAGCAAATACTCAGACTGTTGAATGAAAATCAGCATTTGTGAAATGAAAATATTGACTGGGATTTCCATTAAAAATCTTTTGATCCAGCTCACCTCCAACCCCCACCCCGACCCTACCTCCAGGTTCAATATCTTCATCAGTGATTTAGATAATGGCACAAAGAATACACTTATAAAGTTTGTGGATGATACCAAGCTGGGAGGGGTTGCAAGTGCTTTGGAAGATAGGATTAAAATTCAAAACAACCTGGACAAACTGGAGAAATGGTCTGGAGTAAATAAGATAAAATTCAATGAGAACAAATGCAAAGTATTCCACTTAGGAAGGAACAATCAGTTGCACACATACATAATGGGAAATGACTGCCTAGGAAGGAGTACTGCAGAAAGGGATCTGGGGGTCATAGTGGATCACAAGCTAAATATGAGTCAACAGTATAACGCAGTTGCCAAAAAAGCAAACATCATTCTGGGATGTATTAGCAGGAGTGTTGTATGCAAGACATGAGAAGTAATTCTTCCGCTCTACTCCGCGCTGATTAGGCCTCAACTGGTGTATTGTGTCCAGTTCTGGGCATCACATTTCAGGAAAGATGTGGACAAATTGGAGAAAGTCCAGAGAAGAGCAACAAAAATGATTAAAGCAAATATGACCTATGAGAGAAGACTGAAAAAACTGGGTTTGTTTAGTCTGGAGAAGAGAAGACTGAGAGGGATATGATAACAGTTTTCAAGTACATAAAAGGTTGTTACAAGGAGGAGTGAGAAAAATTGTTCTTCTTAACCTCTGAGGATAGGACAAGAAGCAATGGGCTTAAATTGCAGCAAGGACAGTTTAGATTGGACATTAGGAAAAACTTCCTGTCAGAGTGGTTAAGCACTGAAGTAAATTGCCTAGGGAGGTAGTGGAATCTCCACCATTTGGGATTTTTAAGAGCAGGTTGGACAAACACCTGTCAGGGATGGTCTAGATAATACTTTGTCCTGCCTTGAGTGCAGGGGACTGGACTAGATGACTTCTCAAGGTCCCTTCCAGTTCTATGAATCTACGATTCCATGGTGTTAGACTATGGACCAGCAGTAAATCATACCTTCTAATGATTCAGATACTTGATAGAGCTATATAGGGACACATGATGATGAGCAGAGCTCTGGAGAGAATTGTGCATGCAGTCAAGATCCCCTCAGGATAAGGAAACTCCACTCAGAGGCAATAGATTCTAACATAGATTTGATTCCAAATTGTAGATCAAAATTAAAGTTGTGAAGGAAAAGAGTCATATTTTAAATGTTAACATGGGGACAAAACCAGACTGTGTACAGTCAAGATGTGTATAAATGCCATAAGAGATAATGTTAGTCTCATTTAAGAACGAGTCTGTAAAGGACTCACTGAAAAGCCAAAAATATGTGGGTGTTGGGACTCCCTGCTGGTAAAATGATTATCCTCAATTATTTATAGTAAACTTACCCAGAAAGATCTTTGGAGTTTGTAGTAAGATCATAAAGACAGCGAAGGAGGGGAAAGAAGGATGTTAATTTCTAAAATTTATTTTCAGCAGGTTTTTTAATATTTTACAGAACATTGCTTTGAGGTTTTTTTAAATAGTTGGAAATATCATTAGCTAATCCTTCTTTCTTCCAGGATCTGTTGTAGGCTTGATTTTAATCACACGGTATGCTTTCATACTTACTGAATATACTCTTATCTCAATCTTAACTATACTAATGCTATGGCCCACTGCATTGTACTGTTTGGGGAGCTTCATAAATAATTATTATATATCAGGATCTACCTCCATGGATGTGCTGATCCATGTACCTGACCAAAGTCTTCCCTGTTGCCTGGATGGCTGGATATCATTGTACATTTTTTTAGCTTCAGCCATCAACTTCACTGATCCAAGTGTTTGAAGAATCTGGATTTTTAAACTAGATCCCAGCCTTGCTGGAATCTTGGTAGTGTGGGTTGGGAACATATTTCTCTCAATGAAATCACTGTCTCTCACCAAGCACCTTTAAGAAAGTTAGATTCAGTGGCATGGAATTCTGTTAACTCGTCTTTCACTCAGCCCGATTTTGTTATGTAATTTTCCTTGCTTTCTTTAGGAGAACAATTACCTTGAAACTGTGACAGGTTTAGAGTTATACATGTTCTCTATAGTGCACTTTTCCTGATGAATTTATCAGAAAATTGTTTTATTACTGCAGCAACCCTGTAGAGGTGCTGAGGTAATGAAAGGGAGGAATTGTCTAACCAAGGTATAACAGACTAGCAATATTACTGTAATCAGTTGAATTCGTATTACTATTCAGTGTTTCATATATTTTTAAATGAATGCCCTCTTCTGAACAAACATAATACAAGAATATTAAATGCTGTTTTTGAATTTCTCTTACCTTGGGCTCGGGCTTGTTACCTCAGTTTCCCTAGAAACCAACCCAGAGTTACACTTATATTGGTTTTATTAAATGCTGCTATTGGATCAAACAGAAAAGGGATGGGACTTATTCATGCTCTTCCACATTCATCGCATTCATGCCCTCATGCACCTGCACACTCACACAGGTGAAGAGTTACCAGAGACAGCAGAGGAAGCCGAGAAGCTGAGGCATAGTAGATCTAGTGTGTCCGCCTGCGGTCATGGATCCGGGCTGGCAAGCAGGTCAAGAAGCAGCAGCCTTATGTGCATGCCTTCTTTCTTTTTGGAACTGGGTGGCTCCTGTCACGTACACTGAGTTCCCCTTCTGTGGCCGTCACTGAGAAGCATTTCCAGCCCTCGTTCCTTTCATGCATACCAGGTTCTTCTTTTCTTTACAGCACTCCATGATTGCCTTCTCAGGGCAGATTACATCAGACACACCTGGCTCTGGGCTCCGGGCTCTTTTCTTCTTGCAGTTGCTCTCCACCGAGTCCCATATACACTCCCTTGTTCACACTCCCTTATCTCCTACACACACTCCCTTGTTCACACTCTCTGATTGTGTGATGTAATATTACAAAGCTTGGAGGTTTATACAAGTGGTAACTGAAAAGGTTACAAAGCTTGCAAAAGTTACAGAACTGAAAAGGCTATACTAACAATAACTAAAGTTACAAAGTTTGCAAAAAGTTACAGAACTTAATGATCATACTAGCAATGACAGAAAAGTTACAAATCTTACAATTGCATTCTGTTGGACTGAGCAGAGGCTTTACATAAAAAGGCTTCCCTCTGTCCTGCAAAACTGACCTGATTTTAGTTATTGTACATTTTAATTTGTCAAGAAATACTAAAACATAAACCTCATAAATTATATATAAAGGCTTAAATTAATCCCATATTGAAAATTGACTGTGCTGCTTTGTGTCTCTGAATTTCCCATTGTGGATTGAGAGGGTTAAATTAAACAGCCAGCCAATTAGTTCAATAAGAGCACATGGAGTGACAGGAGACTCTGATGCTGAGCCTGAGCACCCCTTCTCTTTTTGGAGGAAGGATGAAGTGCAGTGTCCTGGTAGTGATCTTGGTGACCAAGCAAATCCAGTTTATACGAGTCAGTAGTTTAAGAAACAGTCATCTCTAACCAAGTATTTTAGCTCGAGAAAGAGTGCTGCTGCCCTGGCAAAAAAGGCATGAAACTGCAATTAAAAGAAACCAATGAAAAGGGTGGCTATGGGAGAAAAAAAATCTAGCTCTGGCCACTGCAGGACTGCTTGAGCGAAGCAACATAAAATATAGTAATTGTCAGTGGGGAAAACATAGCCATGTGCATTATCTGATCCTAAAGAAAACTAGGAAATAAAATTCCAATTGGCATGCTTAATGGAGATGGACTACCTTCATGGTGCCCTCCATGCTTGGTGATAATTAGCCACAGAATTGGAGGTACTGAATTCATGGACACATAGCTCTTGTTAGGGAGTGGGGAATGCGTGGAGAGGAGGCAGTGGAGCAGCAGTCATCAATCCAGAATAATTAATCTTGAAAAGGGTTCCATTCCCTAGGAGCCCTAAAATCTGTAGGACTGGGAAGGGGCCGAATCTCCAGAATCGATGATCCCTCAAAAAGCTCACCCATCACAATTCATGGGAGTCAGGTGCTCTCTCAGCTCCATAGCAAGAAGAGCTCAGCAGCTCATAAGATTGAACCCACTTAGAGTGAGGCTATTTGTACACAAATAATTTCATCCTTATTGGCTATTTCTGAAATAGGGCCTGATCCTCTGAAGGAAAACCTCACTGAGTGTTTGAAGGTAAGGAGTAGGGCAAGGAATTTACAAGATTGTCTCTGCCCTTTCCCCGGATGTGATAGCTGTTCTTGCTGGAGAGCTGAAAGAGCACCTGACTCCCATGAAATTCCAACACAGAAGCTCAACTATGTGCAGGATCAAGCCTATGTGCTGCCAAGAGAATTGTTTTGTAGAGATGAGTGCTTTCTTTTTCCAAAATACTGCTTCTCTTCATTAACCCTTTTGACTTGAGACATTCAACTTTAAAGCTTCCTGGTCTCCCCCTCCCCCCCCCACCATTTTCTAAAGCAGAATCTTATTTCTTAATGGCAGCAGCTCTCTTCCATATTATGGACTCTTGGGTTTCCAAATTATACTTGCTTACCACCTGTCAATGCTGTGTGCAAATATTAAAAATAATTTCTCAAGTTGCATCAAGCCAAGCAAATCAGCAAAACGGATCAATGTAGGTCAGTTCGTCTCCGAAACAGTAAATGGCAAATCACCCCAGAAAACACTGCCGAGAGATGAAATTCAGAAGCACCTTGGCAACCCTAATTATAAACAAACATTTCCTGAGGTCTTGATACTAATTATTTACTCACACAGGATAGACTTTCCAGCTTTCTTAGCTTTCAAACAGACAATTGATTATTTTTTGTTTCACACTGACAGTGTGCTCACCACGGTGTGATTAAACAGTCCCTCCTCCAAAGGACTTGCACTCTAAATGATAGCCACATGGAAAACTGGATCCACTGGGAAAGCCCAGAGGTGGGATAAGTTCATACACATTTTTTACTTGTATTGTATCCTCCACACTTACAATAAATTCACTTCCTATGAGCATCACAGAAGGAAGATTTTAGGAAGGATTTGGAGCGGGGTAAGAGTCTTTGTGAACTGGGATTGGGAAATTGTTCTGTGCCTGGAAAGAGTTAGGAGAGGGAGACACTGAGACTGGTGTCACTGCTCAAGTGGAGATGGTGGGTCTTCAGCCCCAATAAGTCACTTTCCCCCCAAATCTGTGAGAGGAATGAATTACCACTGCCTCCCAATCACATCAAGATTGGAAGGCCATGAAGTCTCATCCAAATTTGGTCTAAGGCTTGACTATTTACAATGTCATGCACTGAGTACCTGGCACAAGATGCTGCTAGAAAGTTGTTTTGTTATCATCCCCTACCACAAAGCATCTCGGTCCAGGAGTTAAACCCCCAAATCAACATTTGTGTTTTGAGAAGTGCAAACTATCTGATCAAAGCGCCTGTGTAGTCATAGAAAATGTCTTCTTGCCTGACAGTCTTTTCTGGTGAATGACTGACTGCATGAAATTCCCATCTATCATTCTGTTGATGCAATTGCAATCTGTGGCTGGAGTGAAGGTATCTCACTTGGCACAAAAAGCATATTGGCTGGGTCAGTTAGACCTCTGATGGCAACATCTGAATTGCTCTCCAATCCCACTTCCTTTGTGCACTTGACAAGAGATCATTGCCCCTTAGCTGGCAAACACATTGCCTATGTTTAGGCTGTAATGTCTGGTTGAGGGTCAGGAACTGATTCAGCATATACTTTGATGTCTTCCCATATGATCCAGATTATGCTCTAGTCAAATCCTAGCTGTGTCCCTTGGTGCCTGGTAGTTGCATGCTTCCAAACTCAAAACACAATGCTCTGACCAAAGTCCATGAGGCCTGTGCAGTACTCAGTCTGGAGGGGGAAAAACAGGAAGAAAGAATTTGAGGTGAAGCAAGTGGTCACTGAAAGGGCTGCTATCTCTCTGGGGAGGTGTACCCCATCTGATGACTCTGCTGAGAAGTCTTAGGTCAGCAGAATGCACTGTGGAGAATCTGCTGCTGCTATCCTCACACCTGACCAGAGTGTGATAGGTGAGGAGGAGAGGAAGGTCCGTGGCAGTTGGAAGTTGATTGATAAGTGAGTCACAGAAGTAGGATGCCTGGATGACAAGGAAAGGGTATGGCACTGAAGGCAGTTGGCAGAGTGGTTGTTTGAACTTGACAAGAGCTAAAGCTGATAGGGCCCAGTACTCGAAGCCCCTAAAAAGATTGCTTTAAAACCCATGGTACTCAAAATATACTACTAGATATCTAGGAGGAACTGCTATACTACCACAATCCCAACAATCCCACAGAGGATGCCAATTACACCACACAAGCACATTATGCCACCCATGGGTAGCTGGTGAACTGCCAGCTGGAGGAGGCTAGCCCCCAGCCGGCCCTGCCCCCCCATGCAAAGACCCACCCCCTTTCTCCCGCAGGATCCCTCCCCTTCCCGCGGCCGCCAGCCCTCTCCTACCCACCCCAGCACTGGAGCACAGGGTGAGCGAGTGAAGCACACCCCCAACCCTGGGCCCCGAGCTCCAGGCAGGTGCCACCTATGAATGGGCTGGATTACAATTATCTGGGGGTCTGGGCATGGGGGCTAGACCTAGATGTTTCAATGCAGAAGGAACCTGAGAACAATACTTCTCCATGGAAAGCCACATTAAAGAAAGGAGTCTGTTGAGGATGGCAGAGACCTGATAATGAGTTGTGGGGCGGGGCTCCTTCCTCAAGAGGAAAACAACAAGCTCTCAACACAGAGGTCCAGTCATGCTGTCTCATCAGGACATTGCTACAGGATGATGAGTAAGATGAGTTTTTGGCCTAGTCTTAAGATTCTGAAATACAGGGAAACTACAGAATTTTTAAAACCTCCAAACAGGAGGAAGCGCTTCTCCTTTTCAGTTCTATGGTGGCTATTTCTGCAGTAAAAAAGCAGCACAAAACCAAACAAACATAATATTTGCTGAGCTGTAACTTACTGTCATGTTTAGGAAAAACAAACACAAACCCCATTTATTCTTGCTTTACCTATCCAATGTATTGAAGATGAGAGTGTCAACCTTAACAAGAGGTCTGTTTACTATTACATCAGACATGAAAGCCATCCAGCAAATACCCAGAAAACTGTGCAGGGGAACCCATTCTAAATTACATAAAAAAAGAATAAAATCACCTAATTAAGAAGAATTAAATTCTGGAATTTAGAAACCGGCTCCTATTCTCCTTAACAACCGAGTGAGGCATCCAGCTCTCACTACCCTGTATCTACAAACCTTTCTTCCTTTTTAAGATTAGTTTCCCATTGGAGATGTTTTTACTTCAAAACTGGAACTGAAATTAAAACTGCCCAACTGGAATAAGATAGATGAGCATGGGTATTTTTGTAAATTATTTCAGATGGTTGTCAGCAGAGGACGTCAGTGGAACACAAATGGCTTATTGAATCATTTTGTCACTCCTGGAAAACCCCTAATCATGACTTTTTAAGAAACTCTTTCTTCGGCTACTGCTGGTGACAGTACAGACCATGTCTGCACACCTGTGCATGTTATACACAAAGTATGTGAATGAGGATCACATAAAATACTATGCATAGGCATGCAGCCCAGGGGTTTTAATCTGAAATGATACCATTTTCCATCATTGAACTGGTTTTTGTTTATTGATAATTGAGACAGGTTTCATATTGCTTGGACATCAATGCATTAACAGCTTGTTCTTTCTCTGGGATGTAATATTAAGATGGCATCTGCTGGAAGCATAGGACTGAGATGGTTCTTGGCGTGTGATGACAGATACCAAAACTGCAGCAGAGCTTTACCTCAGTGGTAGATGTTGTGTGAAATGGGCAGCCTGGTGGAGAAACTGAGATGTGGGGGCAGGTGCCCCTTGGTGAGTAAGAGAGTGGAATCTCTCTTTAGAGACCTAAATCAGCATCCTTTCATATCCTCTCTCCTTTCCGATAGAATTCATAAGTAGAGCTGGGCACAATTTTTCAAACAAATCGTTTATTTGCTGAAAAATGCTGTTTTGGTCAACCCAAAAATTATTTGCAAAGGTGACCTGCAAATTCGGCTGGGAAAACGTGTGTGTGTCCTTAAAACCTTTATCCTAATGGCTAAGGCAGTTGGCTAGGGTTCAGGAGACCCCATGTTTGAATCCCCACTCTGGAGAAAGGACTTGACCTCAGAGCTTCCTCCTGCCAGGGGAGCATCCTAACCAACAGGCTATTCTGAGACAATGAGATAGATGCAACAGTGCAGCTAAAAGCGGGGGCCACACATCTTTTATTTTAACTTAAACCATAAACTAATGATGAACAGGACCCCACAACTAGTCAGCAGGGCCATCCCAGTGTAAATTTTCAGCTGGCCATAATAGCCTCAGAGTTAGAAAGAGGAAGGGAGGTGGATTCCTCTACTCACCCACACTACAACAGGGAAGGGACATAAAAGGTATGGATCCTGGAATCCAGGGCCTCTTCTTCCCAGCCAGTAGGACAACTGAGATGGGTGGAGTCTCAAGCTGCACCAGACACTGAAGGGTATCCCTAACCATGCCATGCCACTCCTCAGGACCAATGTCCAAGCAGCCCCACCCTCCTCCCGCAATTGGAATTAAAAACTTCAGCCCAACCCTTGTGAACAAGCCTCAACACTGGAAGCCGATATGAAGTTGAGACAATTTAGCTCTAGGCCCCAAAGTCCTATACCTTCTGGGTGCCGAGAGAGGAGAGAGAACCGCCCCACCTCAAAGCTGTTCTGGTTCTCCTTTATGAAGAAATTCCCTTCCAGACCTCCCCGAAACGCAAGCAGCTGAGCCCCAGGCATACCAGGAGGCTTCACACTTGTGTCCATAGGGTAGGAAGAATACAGTTGCAAAAGGGCTCTGGACACTAGCTGTGCATGCTGGTAAGTCCCCATACATCCTCTTGGCCACTGAGGAACTAAGCAGGTTGGCCTGCATCATACTGGCCAAACAACAGTAGCTGTGTGGGAAGGCTGACCTCAGGCATGATGAACACAGATAGAGGGGATAATGGACTGCACTCTTTCCCAACACAGGCAATAAACCCACCCAATTTCTCATAAAGTGAGTATCTGGAAGGACTAATAAAAGGAAAAGAGAAGTTAGAGTATCCCTAGGTGCTTGCCACACCACCTCCTTAACTGAGGGGGAGAGAGATGTCACAGCTACCCCCATCCCAGGCAAAACCCAATCCTTGGTGAGCTGGTTGCAAATGTTTGTAATAGCACAGGGGTTACTTACTCTAGTTAACATAGTGCTGTATTCAGGTGACTTTGTTGCAGACTGATGTTTTCCAATAATTGTCTACCAACGTCTTTGTTACCAGCTTGTGATGTAGGAAGTTATTTTTAATCAATAACATTTCATAGGAGTGGAGATAAAAGATAAAAAGTAGTTCTATTTGTTGAATGACATGATGATGGAGACCTGGATCCCATCTGTCTTAAATTCTCTTAATTGTACATGCATGCAAAATGGTTTCACTCTGGTATTATCCCTTTATAGATCCACGTTTGGGAAAATATATTTTTGTCTGCAGTCTGACCCTGACTGAATCCTACAACTGGTATAGTAGCAAAGACAATTAGGTCATTTGAGTTCATTGCAGTATGCAAAAATGTCAATTTTTTTAAAGAAATGATCTTTTTCACATTCACCTAACTCAAACCAAAAATGACAACATATTTTGTCAGATTTAAACAAAAATGCCCCTGTAATGAGAGCTTCCTGTTCACCCTAACATAATGAATACTTATGGGTAGGTTTAGAAGATAAAATAAAAAAAGAACAAGTTATAAATCACTTAGAAAAGTTAGATGCCTGCAAGTCACCAGGGCCTGATGAAATGCATCCTAGAATACTCAAGGAGCTAATAGAGGAGGTATCCGAGCCTCTAGCTATTATCTTTGGAAAATCATGGGAGACAGGAGAGATTCCAGAAGACTGGAAAAGGGCAAATATAGTGCCCATCTATAAAAAGGGAAATAAAAACAATGCAGGAAACTACAGACCAGTTAGTTTAACTTCTGTGCCAGGGAAGATAATGGAGCAAGTAATTAAAGAAATCATCTGCAAACACTTGGAAGGTGGTAAGGTGACAGGGAATAGCCAGCATGGATTTGTAAAGAACAAATCGTGTCAAACCAATCTGATAGCTTTCTTTGATAGGATAATGAGTCTTGTGGATAAGGGAGAAGCGGTGGATGTGGTATACCTAGACTTTAGTAAGGCATTTAATACGGTCTCGCATGATATTCTTATCAATAAACTAGGCAAATAAAATTTAGATGGGGCTACTATAAGGTGGTGCATAACTGGCTGGATAACCGTACTCAGAGAGTAGTTATTAATGGTTCCCAATCCTGCTGGAAAGGTATAACAAGTGGGGTTCCGCAGGGATCTGTTCTGGGACTGGCTCTGTTCAATATCTTCATCAATGACTTAGATGTTGGCATAGAAAGTACGCTTATTACGTTTGCAGATGATACCAAACTGGGAGGGATTGCAACTGCTTTGGAGGACAGGGTCATAATTCAAAATGACCTGGACAAATTGGAGAAATGGTCTGAGGTAAACCGGATGAAGTTTAATAAAGACAAATGCAAAGTGCTCCACTTAGGAAGGAACAATCAGTTTCACACATACAGAATGGGAAGAGACTGTCTAGGAAGGAGTACGGCAGAAAGGGATTTAGGGGTTATAGTGGACCACAAGCTAAATATGAGTCAACAGTGTGATGCTGTTGCAAAAAAGCAAACATGATTCTGGGATGCATTACCAGGTGTGTTGTGAGCAAGACACGAGAAGTCATTCTTCCGCTCTACTCTGCGCTGGTTAGGCCTCAACTGGAGTATTGTGTCCAGTTCTGGGCACCGCATTTCAAGAAAGATGTGGAGAAATTGGAGAGGGTCCAGAGAAGAGCAACAAGAATGATTAAAGGTCTAGAGAACATGACCTATGAAGGAAGGCTGAAAGAATTGGGTTTGTTTAGTTTGGAAAAGAGAAGACTGAGAGGGGACATGATAGCAGTTTTCAGGTATCTAAAAGGGTGTCACCAGGAGGAGGGAGAAAACTTGTTCACTTTAGCCTCTAATGATAGAACAAGAAGCAATGGGCTTAAACTGCAGCAAGGGAGATTTAGGTTGGACATTAGGAAAAAGTTCCTAACTGTCAGGGTGGTTAAACACTGGAATAAATTGCCTAGGGAGGTTGTGGAATCTCCATCTCTGGAGATATTGAAGAGTAGGTTTGATAAATGTCTATCATGGCTGGTCTAGACAGTATTTGGTCCTGCCATGAGGGCAGGGGACTGGACTCGATGACCTCTCGAGGTCCCTTCCAGTCCTAGAGTCTATGAATCTATGAAAAACCCTTGCTCTATGGGACCCCTGTGCCCACAAATCAGCCAGAGACCTCTTCTGGGTGCAATCACCCGTGCCTTTTATTTACAGTGTCAGCTCCCAATACCTTCTATTTACAAACCACTCCAACCTAGCAACCTGGGGGACAGCTGGCTCTCCAGCAAGCAGGGGGGACACAGCCCTTGACTTCTCCCTCTCCTTTCTTCCCCCCAGGGCTGACTCAGGGCTGACTCCAGGCACCAGCTTAACAAGCAGATGCTTGGGGCGGCCACTCCGGAGCGGGGCGGCACGTTCAGGTATTAGGCAGCAATTCGGCGGAGGGTCCCTCACTCCCACTCAGAACGAAGGACCTCCCGCTGAATTGCCGCAGATCACGATCGTGGCTTTTGTTGTTGTTGTTGTTGTTTTGGCTGCTTGGGGCGGCAAAACCCCTGGAGCCGGCCCTGCCTCCACTTCCTTCCTGCCAGCCCTATATAGCCCTCTGGCTCATAAGGCCTGCAGGTGCTTCCCTTCTATCAATTAGGCGTGGCATACTCAGCCAGATCCAATTAATGCCTCTTAATTGGAGCTGGGCTAACAGGGGCTGCCCTAGGACCTTCTGGCCAGCACCCTGTTACAGCCCCTTTTAAACTGTGACTAAACGTGGAACAATTCTGTGAAAAGAAAATGTTTGGGGAAGTTTTTGGCTTTTTTAAGAAAGTCTTATGTAACCTTAAGTATGAGCATATATAAATAGCTTTTAAAGTTTGTAAAAGCACTTTGAGATCCTTCAGGATAAATGGGGGGGGTATTATTATTTAAAAAATTATTCATAACTCATCCAAGAACTATCAATATATATTTGATTTACTTTTCATTTTAAATGCATTGGAACTGCTGAGATGTTTTGAAAAACAGTCAAGGACAAATGTATCCTTTTTCATTTAAATTGATAGACATTCTGCCAGTAGGACACAATTCAATTAATAACAAATACTCTTCCACTAGCAAAACAGAACATTTTTTACTAAGTCAAAAACAGCTTGTTGACCTGATTTGATTCTGATAATTTATTATCCAAAAGTCTCTACCAAGCTATCCACTCCCTTGGGTAACAAACTGCTCATTACGAATATTTATATGATAAATATTCGCAGAGTTATACAAAATATTTTTTTTCTTTTTAATAGTGATATGGACTTTTATGTTTTAAGGTTGCATCCTATACTACCCAATAGTTCTACATTCTAATCAAACCTTCCAAGCCAGACTTAAAAATGCTAAACAGATCTGTGATATCACTGGAAGGGCATCAAATGGAGTAAGATTTAGGTAGAAACTCCCTGTCAGAATGGCAGAAGCAACTATTTTATTTTAAAATACTGTTAATTAGAACTAAAGTGGAATGAATACATTTTGAGTTTGTACTTTGTTAGGTTACTGTTTACTCTGCCACAAATTTCCTGTGTGACTTTGGGTAGGTCTTTTTCTATCTCTGAATCTCAGTTTCCCATCTGTAAAATGAGGTTAGCAATTTCTCTGTCTTGGTCTGGTTAAAGTTTAAACTCATGGGGACAAGATAAGTGTCTTATATATTTTCACCATGACTACTACAACATGGACTTAATTTCCATTGCAAAGTGCTATTGTGATACAAATAAGACTAAAAAGAAGTCCAAGGGAAAGAAAGTAATTTTTAATGAAGTTTTCTTACTGAATAGAAAGTCTAAATAAGGGTAAGGGTAAAATTTTCAAAATCATCTAATTCCCATTTGCAAAAGTGACTTGGGCACTTAGGAGTCTGTCATATTGAAAGTCAGTGGGATTAAGGTTCCTGAATCATGTAGGCACTTCTTCAAATTTTACCCGAATCCTCTAATGTAATAGTGATGTTCATATCCTCAGACAGTGGAGGTTTGCTTCTCAGGGTGTGCAGCAAGAGCGGCATCGAGAGATGCTGCTGAATTCCATTATGCAGGGAAAGTCGGTACCTCAGGGAAAAACTTTAACTCTTGCATATTTGAGCAGATTGTAGGGAGAGATGTATGACTTGCAACTTATTGCCCTGGATATTGCTCCTACCTGTGTCACAGATCTGGTCAAGCTCCCCCGGCCAGCTGCCCATCAGAGTGCTATGAGGGGAATCCAAGCCCAGGTGTAAGGTTCCTTGGGTCTCAGCAGCCTGAAGCACTATTTCCTCCCTCAGTCACCATTTCTGTCTGTTACCCCTCATAGAAACGAAGCCCTGGAGCCCGCCTGCTCAGGCTTCCAGGTCCAGCTGTCATCCCCAAGATCCCCCAGTGCTTTACTTGCCCCCTTTCCAAAATCCCATTGCAGGTGTGAACCTTCTGGTTACAGTTTAACTCTCTCAGGAGGCAGGTGGCAGCTATGAAGCATATAACACCCAGAGAGACACTTTGCACAGATTCTAACACCATTTATATTTAGCAGATAAAGCACAAGAGACTACATATAGAACACAACAAACATCTTCACTACAATGCCCTTCCCTAGCTCGCCCTTCCCTTCCTTTGAGAGTCTTTGGGGAACCGTCCATTTCAGGAAGGTAGACAGGATTTAGTGCCTCATGAGGCTTCTTCATTCTGGGTGGTTTCTCCCTCATGAAGTCTTCTTCTACAGCTTGCCTTTCTTTGCCTTTGGTCTGTACCACCCCTTCTTTCTTCCTGCCTAGACTTCCTGTGCCCCAACTGACCTGGGTGACCTTGCCATTATCCCTCGTCATATGCTTTGTTCTATGTTTTGGTAATTTTCCACTGCTCCAAAACTCCCTCCCCTCAGAGAAGTTGGGCAAAACTTATTTTCCCTACAATGCAGTACACTTTAGCAAAACTATTATGTGAGCAAAGCACTGACATTAAACTAATCTAGCAGAGAAAGGTGTGACAGGACCCACTGGCTGGAAGTTGAAACTAGACAATTCAGATTGGAAATAAGGCATACATGTGTAATAGTGGAAGTAATTAACCATTGGAGCAATTTACTAAGGATCATGGTGGATTCTCCATCACTGACCATTTTAAAATCAAAATTGGATGTTTTTTTTTCCTAAAAGATACACTATAGGAATTATTTAGGGGGACGTTCTATGGCCTGTGTTGTACAGGAAGTCAGATTAGATTAACGTAATGATCACTTCTGGCTTTAAAATCTATGACTCTATGAGAGTGTTCCCTGTTGTCCTCAGCCTTGAAGACATGATACAAGTCTGCCAGCTCACGGTGGATACACATACGGAGGCACTTAATGATACAACTGCATAAGATCAACCAAAATACACAAGTTGTGCGCACAGAGTCCCAAAATCATCACAACCTGACAAAAGTACCTTAAATAGGGAGTTGCAATGAGAGAGACTAGGAAGCATATAAAGGGTCAGATGTGTGTCCTTAAGACTTTCTCCAGATCCCAGATTATCTGCCTCCATTCTGATAAGTACATTTCCCATAGCAGGAATTTTATGCTATCATCCATTTCCTTTGGGTGCTGGGTGTTATGGATGGCATAACTTTCCTCCGAGGGCCATTGAAGAGAGTAGGCATCAAAAAGGAAAGCTTTTTCTCTAATGAATAACAGTTTGCAATACCAGGATGCAATGACAACTCCTGAGAATGATTGAATGGGGATAGTATGCACTGCAGTATCAGGAATAATATTTCTGGGAGCTCCCAATGAAGGGGGAGTACCTGTGAGTCCTATTACCATCACCACACGTAGTTGCTGAAGGGCCTTAACTTTTCATCACTGATTGGCAGCAAGCTCCCTAATAGATATTTAATCTCTCAGTGCTTTGTGCTCGCCGTCTCTTTTAGAAAGAGTTTAACGTAAACATTTTATTATAGAGGGACAAAACATTCAAGTCTGATTTTAGTTTAAAAGATACATCAGGATACAAACCAAGAGTAACACAGTTTCCACCCTGCTTTATTAGACTGTAAATATTTATTGGACTGAGTTTCCTTTCACCTGCTCACTGTAGATTTTATAGTTGCGATATCAACACATGGCCCAATATGCTACAGAGAATTGGCTGAAAATACAGATGCACAAAATTAAATTAGCTTCTGTCTTACTTAATCTGAAACTAAATGATCAGTGTTCACACTGGCAGACTTTTTAACTTGTCCTCTTGCTTTTCACCCCTACCCCCAAACTCATACACTCCCTCTCTCCCAAATGACAGTCCAGGAGCAGCCATATAAAGGCTAATTCAGCTGAATTGTTCCTCTCATTCAGTCATGCCAATGAGGCAAAGAAACAAATGAACACAAGTAATTTCATTTAAAGCTGAGGCGAGTAGGGTCATGCAAGTACTTTTTAAAGTAATGAATCAAACTGACTGTCTTCTTTCTACTGAGTGTGTGTGTGTGTGTGTGTGTGTGTTGAACTAGGGGCAGATAATTATTACCAGCAACGAGGCCTGTCATTTTGAAAC
The DNA here is from genome assembly GCF_020497125.1 of Mauremys mutica. Lineage (NCBI taxonomy): Eukaryota > Metazoa > Chordata > Testudines > Geoemydidae > Mauremys > Mauremys mutica. Next base: position 107,593,547 of record NC_059072.1, read on the forward strand.
ATTTGAAAGCATAGCAGAAAAGAAGTCCATGCCATTATTTCAGTATATTACACAACAAATCGCCCCATTTTCAAAACTGTCATGGCAAAAGTAAATGACAATCTTTACACTGCAATTTGCTAGGAAGGCTGCAGGAATATAATTAAACTAAACAGCTCTTTTAACGCAGCGAGTCAGGGAAAGAGAGCCGCTTCTGGAAACTGTTGATCGCAGTGGAGGCTTCTGTGCACTGAGAAGGCATTTGCCACTTGACAGCTAAGTTTCACTTAAGCTTTTGTTTGTCATGGCATCTGGTTGTGATGTGCTACATCAGGCAGAGGGAACAAAAACTGCCTGGGCACTGCAGAGGTGATGAATTGCAGAAACATGACAGGTCTTTTCAGTTTTATATAGATCCGTATGTTCAAGTTCAAGGAGAGTTTTCGGCACTATGCTAAAAAAAGAACAGAAATACAACGTACAGAGTTAGTATGAGTTTAAAGAGAGAGATGATTCTGCATTATTTTACAAGCAAATGGGAGCTGAAATCAATGGGAGCCTACATCTAGAACAAAGGACCCAAAGTGTCCTAATGTTGGTTAAATGCAATAAAGCTGTTATGCATTGATTAATCAAGCACATCTTTATTGACATTTGAGACTTACTGTAATATCATGTTTTAGCAAATGATATACAATGAGACAAATCCTGCAATGGAAATACAAGGTAGGTATAAATTAATCACATTCAAAGGTGTAAATTCAAATTGGGATTCTGCTGTGCTGAATTGCCAGAGCAGACAGGAGCAAGTCCTAGACACAGTGGGTAAGAACAATGCCATTGACAGACTACAAGTGTTGCACAGTTCAGCCTGTCAAAACCAATAGAAATTTCTTATTAACACAGCAGATAGCACTCATAATAGTGATGCAGCTGCAACCCAGAGAGATCATGGCAGAACATAAAAAGCAACCCCTGCAGCTACTCAGGCCAATAAAGAACCTCGGAGGCTCATACCAATAATCCATGACTGTCACAGCCTCCTCTGGAAGATGGACTTTGTCTTCTATACACACAGACAGACCATGTTTTCTGTGGGCATGGCTATTTTTGTACCAGTGTAAATACTGCCCTTCTTCTGGTTAACTTGTGGACATTCTGTACTCTCATCCATTAACAGTGATGGGGACAATAATGAATGATTCAGAGGTCACCTTAGCACTAATATGAATTTAAAATAAGTGGGTGAACTAAAATTTAATAGAATACCAGCTGTGTAGACCAAATATCCATAGGGAATTGTGGTAGTATTATCCACAGCAGGTCACCATTAAGAAATTCAATCATCTCTGGGCATATGGAATAATGAAATTTCCCCCCTTGAATCTAATGATCTTGCTGAACTGAGCTAACATCCCCAGTTGCTAATGTGGGAATTGCACTTCCAAGGTTAGTCCAATAGCAAGTGCTGGTGAAGGAGAAGCATGGTTTGCTCAGGGATCTGCTTCTTGATGCCTGTTTTCAGATCTAAACTTAATATACTTCCCTTTATGCTTTCTCTCCAACTGGGCAACAAAGCAACCTCATTACTAGTTGAAATATGAGACTTAGGGACAGGAATGTCTGTAGCAATTTTTGCTTTGTGTCACAGGGCCATATGCTGGCTAAAGCCATAAAAATGTAGAATAAGCTGCCACATGATTGACAGCTGAAGAGAAACTCTGAATGAGTATTGATGGGGAGGCAGGATAGCTCAGTGGTTTGAGCATTGGCCTGCTAAACCCAGGGTTGTGAGTTCAATTCTTGAGGGGGCCATTTGGGGAACTGGGGCAAAAAATCTGAGGATTGGTCTTCCTTTGAGCAGGGGGTTGGACTAGGTGATCTCTTGAGGTCCCTTCTAACCCTAATATTCTTTGGATCTATTTTCAGACTGGTAGCATGCTATACTGTGGAAATGGGAATGTTGGGTGGTTATTTTACATACCTACAATAAGTTTATTTTGGGGGTTATAGGCAGTTCAGCTGAAACCCATGTGCCTAAGAGAGAGAGATCTCTTTAAGAGATCTCTGACAGGGATAAGAAAGAGTTGTGTCTAGGTCACTGTTCCTGTTGGGATTCACTGCTAAAGGACCTGCCGCCAGCCTAAGGGGAAGATCCACAAGACCTGGAAGCCAAATGATTCTAGAGGACAACTAATGAGATAACAGGGACAGGAGTGAGGCCAAAGGGTCAAATGAAGGGAACTTGATGGGGACACCAAGCAGAGAACCCTGGACAGCACCCACTGCTTCTCAAAGGCATCAAGGGAGCCAGCAGACGCCACCCAGAGGAACTCTGCCCAGATGCATGAGCAGACAGAGGATCAGAAATAGGCCCAGGAGTCACAGGAGACCCCATCAGCCAACTTCCTGTCCCTGGTTTTATAGCTGGCCATTTTAGCCAGGGCTAAGAGGAGGTTGACTAGGAGGTCCTGTGACTTTGTGGGGCCATGGATAGGGAGTGCATAGATAAGAAGGTGAGGGGAAAAGTGCAACCAAAAACATAACAGGATATCTAAGAGGAACTGGAATAGGGGCTGCAACCTGGTGCACTCCAGGTAAATGTGCGCCAGGGTCTCCCTCATGCCTCAGAAGGGCCAGGTGTCTGGGACGGGGGAGAACCATGCCAAGTACATGTCTGTGCTCACAGCTCCGTGAAGGAGCCACCGATATCTCCGGCGGGCCTCGGGACCAGTTGTTTCTAGATCGCTGTTGCTAGGCAGATGCATAATTAGCTCTCCACACTCAGAAGTTTCTGGATTTGGGTGTGGTAGTTTTGGTTCCCTGTTGCTGGACTCAGACTTCATGAGGGCAAATAGACAGGGCAGCTGCTTTGCAAAAAACAGGTGCCCCGTGTGGGTTGGGAGAAACTGAGCCACAGGAGCAGAAAACCAGCTCTTTTCCCCTAACTCTGAAGCATTTTGCAGCAGGGATTTTAAAAAACTTAACTGAGGCTTTGGCTACACTTGCATTTCAAAGCGCTGCCGCGGCAGCGCTTTGAAGCGCTAAGTGTAATCAAAGCACCAGCACTGGGAGAAAACTCTCCCAGCGCTGTCCGTACTCCACTTCCCTGTGGGGAATAACGGACAGCGCTGGGAGCGCGGCTCCCAGCGCTGGGGCTTTGACTACACTGGCGCTTTGTAGCGCCGCAATTTGCAGCGCTGCAGAGGGTGTGTTTTCACACCCTGCTGCAGCGCTGCAAATTTGTAAGTGTAGCCAAGCCCTGAGTGGTTGGTTAAATGGTTAGCTGATGGGTTAACAGTGATTTCAGCAGAGGAGGAAGAAGAGTCTTCATGGATTCCAGCTGAAGATTTCTACAAGCAAGTGAAGGGAAGATGTTGTTACGGTGCTTTTGTCTCAGCAGACTGTATAGATTTTAGTGATCAAAGCCTGTAATTAAGACTCAAGTGAGTTCAACCTAAGCTTTTGGGAACTCTGAGTTTCTTCTCGCTGTATTTCTGCAGGGACTGACCTGTTTAGTTTTAATTTGTTTTCTTTCTTTATGTTTATGTATAAATGTGAAAATAACGTATGTGGATTATAAAGTAGCCATGTTATGTTGTAAAAATTGAGTTCTGATTATTATGTTTCTTTATCATAAGATTTAAGAAAGTTGATACTTAAAAATTAAGTTCATTGCCTTTATTTTATTTATTTATTTGTTTCACTTGATTGTGGGGAGGTTGATCCTATGCAACCCTTGCTGAAAATCCTCAGTCACTGAATTCTGGGTCTTCAGGTGCTTTTCCATAGGAGTTAAGGGGAGTTTAGACACTGGAAAGAGGCAATGAAGTAAACTCCAGCCCACCCAAAGCTTACACAGCCAACCTTTCCCAAGTCTTGCAAATAGAGGTTATGAATATTAGGCTCATTACAAGAACACCCGGGGGAAAAATAAGAAGGGAGATGAGGTGAGAGCTGCACAAGACAGAGGAAAGTTATTAGTGGGTAGGGGGAAGGAGTTTAAATAATACTTTGTCTGGTCAGCCACACTTAAAAGAGGTGGGAAAAAGTGGGAATTAAAATAGCAACTAAGAGGCTAGTAGTTGTACCTTAAAGAGAGGGAAACAATGTAATTAAGATGGAGACAGTATTTAAGGGTACATCCACACTACCCACCGGATCGGCGGGTAGCGATTGATCTATCGGGGATCGATTTATCGTGTCTTGTCTAACATGATAAATCGATCCCTGAACACGCTCCCCGTTGACACTGGAACTCCATCAGGGCGAGTGGCGGAAGTGGAGTCGATGGGGGAGCCGTGGCCGTCGATCCCGCGCCGTGAGGACAGGAGGTAAGTCAAAATAAGATATATCGACTTCAGCAATGCTATTCTCGTAGCTGAAGTTGCGTATCTTACATCGAGCCTCCCCCCCGCCGCAAGTGTAGACCAGGCCTTTGTTTAGATTGTCATTAGCAAAGGCATGCAGTAGCTCACAACCTGGGCCACTCATGAACAGCATGCAGGTCATACCCTGAGTGTTGGTATATAGCTACAGCCCTGGTCCAGCAACTCTGACTGCAGCAGCCTGTCAGCAACACACCAGCTACTCTGAGTTCCCAAGGACCCTGCTTACTACTTATATGTAAAGTGAGGTAAACATATCTTTGTTTAACAACTTCTGCCTACTCAGGACTAGGTGGGTTTGAACATGTGCAACCATCATCATACCGGGGAAATTCATAACTTTACATATAATATTGCTACATGATATTATTGACCAGTAAGGTATATTTTGTACAAAGATTATTACAATAGTGTACAGGGGAGCATTCAGCCACAGGGAAGCCCCAAGGAAGCAAGAGTTGGATTACTTTGCTCCCTTGTCCCTTCTGTGATACCATGAAGGATGATGATGGAAAAAAATGGGGATTGCAATGACTAGTAATGGGTGAGTTGTGGAGAATACCCACTGCTGTTGTGTGGACTCTTCTGCCACAGCCACTAGGGTAGCTGTGCCAAACAAGGGGGGGAGGGATAGTTCAGTGGTTTGAGCATTGGCCTGCTAAACCCAGGGTTGTGAGCTCCATCCTTGAGGGGGCCACTTAGGGATCTGGGGCAAAAATCAGTACTTGGTCCTGCCTAGTGAAGGTCCCTTCCAGTTCTAGGAGATAGGATATCTCCACCACAAGTGGAAAGCACAGGTGTTTTGCAACCTCAACTTCTGGCTGGTTCCTCTGTCTCTCTTGTTTCTTTTCAATTGTATCATTCTCTAACCTCCCAATAGGCTGGTCTATTTATTGACAGTCCAGTTACAGCTTCACTGCCTCGCAGTCAGCACTAAGCATGTGGTAGGAGATGTACTCACAGACTAGCAACTGTTCTGAGCAGTATTTAATGATTGCCATTCCCTTGCATTTCATGCTGTCTCTTTCACAACACAGGAATTTGAGAGCATGGGGCTGTGTTCAACTGACATACTACAATAATCAATGGCAAATGGTTTTCTACTGAAGAAGTTTAAGGACAACTACTGATGTACATACGAGGATTATTGGATAATTCTCTATCAGTTTTGAAGAATAATTCAAACCTATACAATTCTTTTGAGAGGCTGACCAATCAGTGGAATTTGATTGTGAGTACACACTACTCTCCTCCAAACCTTAGAGCACACCTACCTTCAGTACCGTATCAAGAGGGCTCCTGCTCTAGCTTTGAGAGATACATAAGCAGACATGGTCGAGGTTTACAGACTCTTTTCCAGGGTGTTTGACCTTCAAACACTATTGAAGGTATGCACAGTTATTCTCTTTGTGGGTGATATCATGTGATTGGCGCATGCAACCAACATATGTGCATTGTTCTACATCTGATGCACTGTCCCCGCATGATCACATGGCTCTGTATCCATGATGCTCCCTCAATGGGTCACATTGCACCTGGTAAGCAAGTTGTCATTAGCCATGGCATGATGTCATGGGTAGAGAATGCAGTGGCAACTGTATTGCACGCATAGACTGCTCAGGGCAGTGGAAAGACTGGCTGTCAGATACCCTCCCAAAGTTAACTGTGTTGTGCAAGCACTTACTTCAATCAATGGAGTAGTCATGAGGGGAATGTTGTTGCTGTAGCATCACAGAGACAGTAGCGATCTGCAGCAAGAAATCTGCTGAGCTTTTAGTACCCTATGTTCACCTACAATGAGACTTCACTTCTTTCAGCTTGACAGGTAGCAAGAAGCAGCCTGGGCCAACAAGGTGCTTTACAAGCTGGATTTGATCCCAGTGGGTTAGATCACATGCCAAGGCAACTGTGCATGACAGGGTGTAGCACCTACTTCTGAGGGTTGTCCTTGGTGTACTGCATACCGCACTTAGTCACTTTGTTGGCTTGTTGACCATGTACCTGTGACCTCTTTTTCTTTTTTTGTTCTCTATCCCCCAGTACGTATGTATGGCACTCTAGAGATGGCTGATGTCTTCTCAGACAGCCTTGCTGGTCTGTGTCAGGTGGGACCCAGGGAACTGGCTTCAAATGGATGATCCCAGTCCTGACCCAGGTCTGTGGCATAATTGAGAGTACTTGCCTGAGGCACCGTATATACCATTCCATAGGACACACCCTGGATGACCTGCGGGGTACCCTAAATTACATTGTTGAGGTGCAGGGGAATTGACAGGGACATGGCCTCACCTTCTTTTGTGCTCAACAGCCCCCCCCCATTCCAAGCTATGCCCCAGTGGGCTACTGAGCTATAGCATATTGGTGCTGCCAGAATACTGTAGCTGCATAAGATCAACATATGTTTGCACATGTCTTATGCTTGTATGGTAGCCTGCACGTAATACAATATGAGAGAATATTGCACTGTCTTTCTTTTTTAACTGCATTCCCAAGATCATCATTTTTCATATATTTGTATCCATTTAAACCAATACACTTTATCAGCAAGTTCCCTATTCAAACATTACTTCCCAGAAAGATAATGGAGCAAATAACTAAGCAATCAGTATGCAAACACCTAGAAGATAATAAGATAAGTAACAGTCATCATGGATTTGTCAAGAACAAATCATGTCAAACCAACCTCCTAGTTTTCTTTGACAGGGTAACTAGCCTTGTGGATAGGGAAGAAGTGGTAGATGTGGTATATATTGATTTTAGTAAGGCTTTTGATACTGTCTCACATGACCTTCTCATAAACAAACTAAAGAACTACAACCTAGATGGAACTACTATAAGGTGGGTGCATAACTGGTTGGAAAATCATTCCAAGAGACTGGTTATCAGTGGTTCACAGTCAAGCTGGAAGGACATATCAAGTGGGGTCCCGCAGGGATCGGTTCTGGGTCTGGTTCTGTTCAAGATCTTCATCAATGATTTAGATAGAGAGTACACTTTTATAGTTTGTGGATAATACCAAGCTCGGAGTGGTTGCAAGTGCTTTGGAGGATAGGATTAAAATTAAAAATAATCTGGACAAACTGGAGAAATGGTCTGAAATAAATAGAATGAAATTCAATAAGGACAAATGCAAAGTATCACACTTAGAAAGGAACGATCAGTTGCACACATACAAAATGGGAAATGACTGCCTAGGAAGGAGTACTGCAGAAAGGGATCTGGGAGTCATAGTGGATCACAAGCTAAATATGAGTCAATAGTGTAGCACTGTTGCAAAAAAAGCAAACATCATTCTGGGACGAATTAGCAGGAGTGTTGTAAGCAAGACATGAGAAGTAATTCTTCCGCTCTACTCCACGCTGATTAGGCCTCAACTGGAGTATTGTGTCCAGTTCTGGGTGCCACATTTCAGGAAATATGTGGATAAATTGGAGAAGGCCCAGAGAAGAGCAGCTAAAATTATTAAAGGTCTAGAAAACATGACCCATGAAGGAAGATTGAAAAAATTGTGTTTGTTTAGTCTGGAGAAGAGAAGACTGAGAGGGACATAAGTTTAAGTACATAAAAGGTTGTTACAAGGACGAGGGAGAAAATTGTTCTCCTTAACCTTTGAGGATAGGACAAGAAGCAAAGGGCTTAAATTGCAGCAAGGGCAGTTTAGGCTGGACATTAGGGAAAACTTCTTAACTGTCAGGATGGTTAAGCACTGGAATAAATTGCCTAGAGAGGTTGTGGAATCTCCACCATTGGGGATTTTTAAAAGCAGGTTAGACAAACACCTGTCAGGAATGGTCTAATATAGTCCTGCCATGAGTACAGGGGACTGGACTAGATACCCTCTCGAGGTCCCTTCCAGTCCTACGATTCTATGATTATTCTAGTAAGTTTGTCCAGTGAGCTGTGCCAATAGAAACAGTGATTGTTCCAATATTATGTAATTATTATTTTGCAAGTGTAGTTACATTACATGTGGTGTATTACTTCCACAGTTCAAAACTATTTATAGAAAAAGCAATAAAACACGACGAGCCAATCATCATCATCAAGAAATCTGGAAAAATACTAGCCCTAGGTTACTTGTCTATATGAAATATTTCTTGAATGAACTATTCATCCCTGGTTTTGGAGAGTCCTGGTTAATATTGTAATCTATTTTTCTTTTCTAAATTAAATAATTGAAAGGATCTGTTTTATAATATATGCAGTTATTGTGAGAAACCAATGGCATGAAAACATAGTCACCCTATATGTTATAGAGAGATCAAATAATTCAGTAAATTAGAAAACATATTTACAGTTGTTTTTAATAAAGTGTAAAAAAGACTAAATGTAACATAACAGTCTCAGAATCAATATGATTTTTTAAAAGTGTCCAGCACTTACTTTTGCCAGCTGATTTGACAAAGCCTTTGGAATAAATGGAGTAAATTTAGGGCTTGTCTACACAGTACAATAATCACACAATAGGGGTGTGATTTCTAAAGCATACTAATGTGTTGTGCATTATTTGGTCCATATCAACCCTGCCGCTGCACACTAAAGATTCCCTGGTGCACTTTAACTAGACTTGACAAAATTCAATTTTTATTTTTTCATAATTTCAATGGATAATATTGGTTTATTTTTAAGCATTTTTAAGGATTTAAATTTTCTGTTGTACAAAATTATGAATTTTAAGCATTTTTATTCATGTAAATGTTCACAGTTTAGGGAAATTATGAGGTGTGGTCAGACAATAATCATTTAATGATGGAAGGCATTGAGAGTCAACAAGTTAAAGAGTTGTCATTCTTAAAACACACATTTTCAATTTCACATGTTGAAATATAAAAGAGTAAATATCCTTAAGTCAAACTCTAAGTTTTCAAGCAGCATTTTTCTTATTTTGCCTATCTGCACATTTTGATTATTATCTATGGACATTTTAATTGTTTTGTGTGTGCATGGAGAAATCAATATTAAGCAACATTTACAGATAAAACTCTAATCCTTCCAAGCCTAGCTTTAATGTAGTGTTAAAGCATGCTAAGGAACCTTAAGTGCACATCAGCAGTATCAACATGGACCAATTACTGTGCAACACATTAGTATCCTTTAGAAATCACACCTCTGCAAAGAACATTTCCAATCATTTGGACAGGCCCAAAGAAGCAATGAAACAAACTGCTTTGCCAGAACAGGTATGCGGACTCTATACCCTTGGCTTAGTAGTCTGAATCTTTAACAACTAAATTATTTGGCCTGCATTTCCACAGCTGAGATCGCTTCAATATCTATGCATATTTTATGAGCATTGCTTGCAACCGTATCACTGTTAACTGAGATCTAGTCACGTCTCACAAACTAAGCAGGGTTGGATCTGGTGGACTGATATGGATGAGAGACCTTGAAGGTAAACCCAGGGTGCTACAGTAAGGCTATTGCTAGCATTTCTGTAGTCAAGCCAGCACTGATATAAAGCCACAGAATGGTGTTAAGGCTCACTGGGTTGTGTTGAAATTTAAAGTCTTGACCACTTTTTTCATGGAATATCCCAGGGAAGCATTAGAAAGAATGTAGGTGTCTTTCCCTGGTACTATGGCCAAAGTTTAAATCACCTTTTGCCTATCTAATTCTCTTACACTTTCAGTTGGATACAACATTCCCATTTTTTGTCTTAAATAATTGCATAGTTTTGTGCTGTAAAATAATTGCTGCATTATACCACAGAGGCAGTAGCATTTCAATGATGAGTGAAGTGATTCCCATGTTTCTGGTATACAAAGACTGCAAAGTGCTTTGAAATACCTTTGTATAAAAGGAACTATATAAATAATAATTACAAATAAGCTAATATCAGAACTAGGGCTGTCAAGCAATTAAAAAAAATAATTGTGATTAATCACAATTAATCACAATTAAACAATAATAGAATACCATTTATTTAAATATTTTTGATGTTTTCTACATTTTCAAATCTATTGATTTCAATTACAACACAGAATTCAAAGTGTACAGTGCTCACTTTATTTTTATTACAAGTATTTGCACTGTAAAGAAACAAAAGAAATAGTATTTTTCAATTCACCTAATACAAGTACTATAATGAAATCTCTTTATCATGAAAGTTGAACTTACAAATGTAGAATCATGTACAAAAAAAATACATTCAAACATAAAACAATGTAAAATTGCAAGCCTGCAAGTCCACTCAGTCCTACTTCTTGTTCAGCCAATCGCTCAGACAAACAAGATTGTTTACATTTGCAGGAGATAATGCTGCCTGCTTCTTGTTTGCAATTTCACCTGAAAGTGTGGACAGGTATTCTCATGGCACTGTTGTACGTGGTGTCACAAGATATTTAGGTGCCAGATACGCCAAAGATTCATATGTCCCATCATGCTTCAACCACCATTCCAGAAGACATGCATCCATGCTGATGATGGATTCTGCTTGATAACAATCCAAAACAGTGTGAACCAATGCATGTTAATTTTCATCCTCTGAGTCAGATGCCACCAGCAGAAGGTTGATTTTCTTTTTGGTGGTTTGGGTTCTGTAGTTTCCACATCGGAGTGTTGCTCTTTTAAGACTTGTGAAAGCATGCTCCACACCTCGTCCCTCTCAGATTTTGGAAGTCATTTCAGATTCTTAAACCTTGTTTGTCTTAGTGATTGTCTTAGCGATTGGCTTAAGAAGTAGGACTGAGAGGACTTGTAGGCTCAGAAATTTTACATTGCTTTGTTTTTGACTGTAGTTATGTAACAAAAAAATCTACATTTGTAAGTTGCACTTTCATGACCAAGAGATTGCACTACATTACTTGTATGAGGTGAATTGAAAAATGGGGTCTAAATTAGCTGTTACCCCTCAAGAAAGAGATCTTGGCGTCATTGTGGATAGTTCTGTGAAATCATCCACTCAATGTGCTGCGGCAGTCAAAAAAGCTAACAGAATGTTGGGAATCATCAAGAAAGGGATAGATAATAAGACAGAAAATATCATATTGCCTCTATATAAATCCATGGTACGCCCACACCTTGAATACTGCATGCAGATGTGGTCGCCCCATATAAAAATAGATATATTGGAATTGGAAAAGGTTCAGAAAAGGCCAATAAAAATGATTAGGGATATAGAACGGCTTCCATATGTGGAGAGATTAATAAGACAGGGACTTTTCAGCTTGGAAAAGAGGTGACTAAGGGGGGATATGATAGAAGTCTATAAAATCATGAGTGGTATAGAGAAAGTAAATAAGGAAGTGTTTTTTACTCCTTCTCATAATACAATAACAAGGGGCCACCAAATGAAATTAATAGGTAGCTGGTTTAAAACAAACACAAGAAAGTGTTTTTTCATGCAACACACTGTCAACTTCTGGAACTCCTTGCCAGAGGGTGTTGTGAAGGCCAGTACTACAACGGGGTTCAAAAGGGAGCTAGATAGATTGATGGAAGATAGGTCCATCAATTGCTATTAGCCAGGATGGGCAGGGATGGTGTCCCTAGCCTCTTTTTGCCAGAAGCTGGGACTGGGTGACAGGGCATGGATCACTTAATGATAACCTGTCTGTTCATTCCCTTTGGGGCACCTGCCCTTGGCCAGTGTCAGAGGACAGGATACTGGGCTTGATGGATCTTTGGTCTGACCCAATATGGCCGTTCTTATGTTCTTATGTTTTGTTTATCATTTTTATAGTGCAAATATTTGTAATAAAAATAATATACACTTTGATTTCAATTACAACACAGAATACAATATATATGAAAATGTAGAAAAAGATCCAAAATATTTAGTAAATTTCAATTGGCATTCTATTGTTTAACTGTATGATTAAAACTGCAATTAATCACAATTAATTTTTTGAGTTAATCACGTGAGTTAACTGCGATTAATCAACAGCCCTAAACAGAACCTTTTGTTCCAAACCAACTCCCCACTTTGAAACTTCATGGCTCAGACAAAATAGAAACTGGATCCAAACCGTCTTGGGTTTTGGTTTTGAACCAAAGTAACAATAATAATGGACCTGATCCTACAGGTCTGTCATAAACATTAAGTGACTTCAATGGCAAGGCTTGCTTGAGTGAGGACTATAGGATTGTCCCCTTTATTATAGATAATATATGGTCCAAGTAGCTTTGCAACACTTTTCAAAGTAAAAAAAGGGCTGAGATATTTGTAATGCTTGATCAACACTAACATTAGCCTTCATTTTAATATTAAGCTGATTTCTAGATCACTCATACTGGCATTTTGTGCTCTGAGTACTCTGGAACAGGGAAAGCAGTCTATTTAAATGTACTCCTATCTAAGGCCAAATGGAGACTGCTGGAAGTTTCCTTCAAAAGAAGAATTCTATTTGAGTTGCCGGGGAGGAGGAAAAGAATGAAGGATCCGAAAGTTTTCAGAGAATTCATTAAGAAACCATAAGGGAAGTGCCAGACACTTAGGTGGCCTGGGAAATGGGGAACTATTAATGGGTCATGAGATAAGTGTGAGAAGGAAGAGTGTTGATAAATGGTTTCAAATAGTTTCAGATAAACATATACTATTAGGATGGGGAATAATCTCCTAAAGGAATTAGTAGACACCCCACCCCATCCCCACCTTCCACACTGCTTGGGACTTTCAAATGAGATTGGAGAAAGCATGAGGGAAAAGGTAGTACAGGGAATGATCCTGAACTGGCAGGGAGCTGGAATGGATGAGTTAGAAAAGACCCTACTGTGAAATCAGACTTCTCTGATTCTGATTTTTGTCCTGGCTCATAGGGTTTCATTCCCAAATCTTTGCTTTTGTTTCATTTTAAATGATCAGTAATAGATCATATGGAAACTAAACATTAACAAATAACAGGAAGAGTGAACTGCAGAAAGGCCTTAAATGAAAAGCAAAGACGCTTGTTACTACTGTGTCCAATTATTGCTGCAAAGGCTACAAAAAGAAAAAAATCTACCAGAGCAGAAGCATGAGACTGACTTCTCAGAGCGACTTGTCAGAGGATATGATAATAGACGACAGTGGTGATTACTATGACAAGAATGGCTTGTCTGTGTTTGAAAGAGAAGGTCAAAACAAAAATATTAAAAAGTCAGACTAAACTTTTTTTCCTTGACAGGAAAATGTATCTGAAGTGAAAGAATGTCCGAGGATGAGTTTGGAATGAAAAGCAGTGAAGTGTGGCCTTCTGGGAGTTGTAACCCTGACTATCAAGAAGGACTGAAAATGATTCTTACTCACACATTGGGTTTTATCAGATTTCAAGGATAAAGTGAGGGAAACCTTTGGGTTATAGCCTTCAAAAATGCCAAATCAGCAAGTGGATCATCCAAACAACAAGGATTAAAGACTGCAGAACATAGTGATTTGATTGTGAATACCGAAGGCCAACATCTTCAAAGGAACCACTTAATTGAATGCCTCAACTTTTGGGTTCCCAACTTGAGACTCCCGAGGCCTAGTTTTGTAGGTGCTGAGCACCAACTAATCTTACTACCTTGATCTGTATGCAAGCATTTCAGGCACCAAAACTTAGTAGACCCGCAAAAATGTGAGCCTTAACTATTTCCAAGCAGACAAGCCTCCATATATCACTTACATTCCCAAGGTATTGCTCCTGAAGCCCATATAAACACGTCATTTGAACTTGGTAGCAAGTTGTCCTGCAAAATGGATCATGAATTTATTCATTCTCCTTAATGTCTTTGGTGGCTTTAAGATGAAACCTTACTTTTTTAAATAACCAATTTATATTTCTAATTAGAACTTGGTCTATTTAATGCTGCAATATAACATGAGGCTTTATTAAATTCATCACTTGCTAAGGAAAAGTATTATTCAGGAAGTATTAAGGCGTCCTTAGCTGTAATTTCTCATTATTAAAATTAAGTGTGGTAGTCCCTGGGGGTAAAGACTTGTGAAAGTTTGTTGTTGAAAATTTTAAAACTTTTTGATTTTTAACACAAATTTTCTCTGGTGTCTCTGATAATCAAAAAGCTTACAATGTGGATAGTCTTTGGTACAATACTTTACTATACTTTTCCGGTGATGTTTTTCATTTCCATGCTTAGAAATCTAATATTCATTTTGTTTAATTTTGAATTTGATGTTCTCTCACTTACAGACCAATGTCAAAAAATAAAAGACCTGTACTTCTTGTTTTGTTTTAGTGCAATCTCTTTCACCTATGGCCAGCTTAGTGTTCAGTAAGGCATATGTAACACACAGAAGAAAAACTGGCTTTAAACCAGCAGTGTTTTTAATAAAGTTATTTAAGTTCAGCTCCATATTCTTTAACTGTACAATTCCAAGCAGCTGTTTTACTGCAGATAGAGTGAATGGGAGACACTTCTGATGCTCAGCTCTGTGGGGTAGAAAGGGAGGACATTTAAAGTGTGGAGCATCAAGTAATTTCATTCCCAATATTACTAAAAATGCATAGGCCAGAGAAACAAGAAATAGTAAGCCAAATCATACTTGTCTCTCAGTGCCAATTCAGGGATGTGACTCCCGCTATTACAACTACATGAAATTCTTCCCATGTTTTAGGGAACAGATTAGAGAAATGTACAATACAATTATTGATTATGAATATTTAATAAAGAAAGGAAAATGGGAAAAACAAAACAGAAGCAAGAAATAAACAATGGTTACTTCAGTCACAATCTCTTCTGTATGTCTCTCTGTGGGAAGTTTTCAACAAAGATTACACTAACAAGAGTGGGCTCGCTTCTGGTGAGAACAGTCTTCTCAAGTCAAGGTAAGACCAAAGTATGTAGTGAGTGATATTTCAGTGTTTCGTAGAAAACTAAAACAGTTTATAGCTGGGAAAGGGAATTTCATTTAAGAGTTCGTAAATCCTGGGCTTTTTAATTTATTTTTACTATTAACATTTTATAAATGAGCAGAGGTAAGTGACTAAATCCTATGTAACTGAAGAAAGTATTTAACTCAGATACTTAAAAAGAAGAAGCACTCTTGAGGCAGGCAAATTAATGAATATTAAGAATCTTAAACTCAAATTAAATCCCACTATTTTCTCTCTGTTCTCCAAGGTTAATTGAATACTTCTGGAGAGAGAACACAGTCTAAACAATGTGGTGTTTAATAGGAGCTGTTAGTACCTTAAATCATAATAGCATTTCAATATTCCATTAATAGCATTACAAGGAGAGTTTAAATCTTATCCCTTGGCAGTGGTTTTGCAAATGCCATCTCACCAATGATGTTGAAGTCTCAGTGATGTCATGTTGCAGAAGCAGTACTGGGTTTTTAATTCTTGATGCTATTGTGGCTTCTTTGTTCTCTACCCTTTTCCTGTCGTTGGCTTGCATGCAGAGATGACCAGGCTGAGTTCAGATTTATACTCTGCTCTTCTCCTTCCATAGTTTCACTTCTTCCATATGGCAAGAGAGGTGATTAGCAATGTTCAGCTAAACATGTCCATATGAGTGAGCCAGTGATTCTATTGTTTATGGCTCGTGTCCACACTGTGCATTGTCTCTCATCTTCAACACTGCCATGCAATGTTCTGAAATGGTTCAATGTGAACCATTGTTTCCAGGATAGGCTAAAGCCTAGTAGTTCTTTTGTGGGGTTGTCAATCAGGTGTTTGTTTGGGACATTAGCATTATCCAAGGAGTCTTTTCAGTGTGCCTCAGGATTGAATGAAAACATGTTAAGAGCTTTAAGTTGATCCCAAAAAAGATTTCAGATGTGTCTTCAGAAGGTTCTGGAGGTCCTAATAAATTGGTAAATTCAAGTTGCCCATGGTTCGATTGTACTCTCTCTGGATTTTGGAGGGGTGGGGGGCGGAATATGTGCCAGAGTGGGCAACCACTGAACGGTGTTGATTTTAATGTTCCAGGTTATGATTTTCATTGTGTTATTAAGCTGCGACTCCAAAGGCTTCACGAAGGCTCTTACCAGTCTGAATTATAATGCAGGGTGACTCTGACACACTCCCAGTCCCAGACTTTCCCCCCAGAAATGTATGTCCTATATTGCCCAGGCTTGTCCTGGACAATACAAATTTATATAGGCCTGTTATTTAATCAATGGAAATATTATGCACACATTTTGTTATCCCAAATGGAGTTTCCTAAACACTTCACTTACACACACTGGATTAGATAAAACAAGTGTATTGACTACAAAGAGAAAGATGTTTAAGTGAATACAAGTAATAAGGCATAAAAGTCAGAAATGGTTACAAGAAAAATAAAGAAAAAATGCAACTGGTGCTTAACTTAACAAGCTTTGTTAAATTCAAAGCAAAGTTTTTATCACCACATACTCTCAACAGTTCTACTTCTCAAGCCAAGATCCCTCCTTCTGTTTAATGACTGCTTCCTTTTCTCCTTCCTGTGCCGTGACTCGATGGACAGAGAAAGAGAAGGGAGGAGGGGGTAAATAGGGATGCCTACCCCTTCTTTTTATAGTCCTGTCCCCCTTTGAGAAGCATTTCCAGCTGGGAACCTGGCAGCAGGCAGTCTGTGTGGATGGGAGCTCTGTGCTGTTTTTTTGCTACTCTAGATTTTTCCCCTGTCCCCTTTCCTGCAAAAGAATGGCCACTTAGCAGGTAATGTCCCATTGGCCTTGTTTACATGTGGCTGAGGCATCAGCTTGCCCTTTGTCTCTGAGAAACTGGTCTGGCCACTCGGCAGACTTGGGCATGGGTTAGTTACACCATACAGTGAAATCTTACATATTTACATACAATGTAGCCACACATATTTTACCAGGACAGTAATGACCACCAAATTATGAGTTTTCAAATGATACCTCACAAGGTATATTTGGTACAAAGATTATTACAATAGTGGACACAGCAGTATATACTGTCACAGACGCACCTCTCTCAAGGACTTGACAGGATCCATAACAGGAACAGCCTACCGAGGGAAACAGTGGGGGCGAAGGACCTCCATGACTTTAAGATTAAGCTAGATAAGTTTATGGAGGGGATGGTATGATAGGATAACGGGTTTAGTCAATAGGTCAATAACGTGCCACAATGGTAATTAGTACAAAGGGTCAATGATAGGATATTGTTAGCCTTTTTCCAGAGGGTCTGGCTGGAGAGTCTTGCCCGCATGCTCGGGGTTCAGCTGATCGCCATATTTGGGGTCGGGAAGGAATTTTCCTCCAGGGTAGATTGGCAGTGGCCCTGGAGGTTTTTCGCCTTCCTCCGAAGCATGGGGCAGGGGTCGCTTGCTGGTGGATTATCTGCTACTAGAAGTCTTTAAATCATGATTTGGAGCATTCAACAGCAGAGTCAAGGGAGAGAATTATTTCAGGAGTGGGTGGATCGGCTTATGTGGCCTGCATCTTGCAAGAGGTCAGACTAGATGATCATAATGGTCCCTTCTGATCTTGAATTCTATGTTTCTATGATTCTATGAGCTTCTGTCATCATTTTATTAAGTCTTTACCTTAATTGGATGCTCTTGGTAGCATCTTCAGTTCATGAATATGCACTCTGCTAATACATATAGCAACAGGGCTGTAAATCATCAACTTAAGGTCACATTGCTTGGTCTGTGTGGCAGGAAATTCAAAGAACAACTTCAGAGTTTTAATTCTTTAATATTTTTTCAGTTCATTTTCTGAAAAATCCCATTACAAGATATTCCAACTTTAGCAACCTGGATATTAACAGCTTGCAGTTAACAGAAAATTTTTGCTGGGAACCAATCCTGTCCCATTGACTTTAATGTTAATTCGATTTGGATATTGGTAATGGCATGTCACTTATTAGCAACATTTTTTTGGAAGAAAGGCTCCAGCTGCAGGCAGGTTTGCAGGGCTGCAGAGATAGAGAAGGATGTGACCTGGCACGCCTTCACCTACCTATGTGGTGGTGTGCCATCCTGAAAAATCCACTTTCTGTGGAGTGTTTAATGCTGTGACACTTCTCACTTCTAAGTAGAAGTGGTTGACATTTCTTTTAAATATGACAAAAGTCAAACAAAGGATTTTTTTTAAATGAAACTGATTATCATTTTTGAAATTTTAGAAAACTATTGTCTTGGTCAACTTAGTCTGCTGCTAGAATATATATATGTAACTTTTTTTTTGGAAAATTTTGAAACTGCCAAACATTTTTTTAAGACCAAACTTTGGTGACAAATTTCACTGTAAAAAAAAAAATTAAAAATTGACCACCCACTGTCCCTGGGGCTCTCTCAAGCCTATTAAGTGTCCTGTCTTCTGCTGCTTTCTGCATTGCTCCTGGAGAGCTGAGAGACAATCACAGCTGTCTCTCTATGATTAGGACTGCTCTATTTGGATCTTTCTAGTTTGAAGTCTCCCAGGACTCAGACATAGTTTAGAGCATAATTCCCCAAACTACCCATGGCCATAGACTTGGAGCAATGGCTAGCAGGGTTGCCAATTTTGGTTGGACATATTCCTGGAGGTTTCATCACATGATATAATCTTTTAATTAAAGATTAATCTTTAATTTCTGGAGACTCCAAGATAGTCCTCAAGGGTTGACAACCATAATGGCTAGTGACACTGGGCAGTGCTTTTTGTTCTATACAGATATTGCTGCCGGAAGGGCCACGCCCTGCCTGTGGAATGGGCACTGCCAAACACCCAGACAGTTTTCATATGGTAATTCCAATGGCCTAGATCATTCTGTCCTATGTGATAGAACTCACAGGATTCTATGGGGATCCCCTTTTTGGAGTACACACTCAGCTACTGTTCAATTAGATGGGCAGAGTTTTTGTCTCCAAATCCATGTAATAGGCCTCAGTGCCTATCCCCAAATCTGGCAGGTCTCTAGGGATCTGCATAAAGTTCCTCTGTCTCTACACTGACTTTAGCTCTCCAGTAGGCCTTTACCCCTACCCTCTCTAGTTCCATTGCAGCATGGGTCTGTTTGAACTGCATTAACAAGGACTTCCTGGGCCTGCAGGACCTTTTTGGAGAGAAGGGCTTCACAGAAAATAGTACCCTAGGCTGTTATTGCTGATTTAGAATCTCCAGGAGGTGGAGAGGGACAATTTGCCATGCCCTGTCTGTGTGGCCCCAGGATGGCAAAGCACTCTGTGTATTGTCTAGGAGGAGATTGCAGTGTGGAGTCAGCTACCACTGCTCCTTCCTGCATGGGAGAGGAGAGATCCACATACAGATTTTGGACAGGGCCAATGATCTGGACCTATGTTTGTAATCTTTGAGTAAATTTGAAAGTTTAAAACTATTTTGGTGGAGGGAAATGTTCCCATTATTAAAGCCTTGTCTAGCCATCTACATGGACATCAATCCACCAAACAGTTACCATTCTATTATGATCACAGCTTCCAAATGGTTCTGCACCCTAAAAATAATGATGACCTCAGTCCAATTCTGAATAAGTAATGAAGATGTTGCCCTGTAAACACAGGCTAAAAGAACAGCAGCAGCGGAGAGTAGCCGCTGCTAAATGGGAAACTAGTACAGCAAGAGACCACGAGAGGTAGATGCCATGTAGTGAAGAACAATTGTTCATCTTAACATGCAATGGCAGAAGACAAGTGTGGTTTCATTTTTCTTGGTAAAGAAAAAATTCCTCCCCTTTTTTACTGGTAGAATAGATTATAAATCACTCTAAATCAAGTGAATACTTGGCATGCTTATTTTCTCCACAGATGGTGAAACCATTTATTTGTAGATGGTTTTATTTACTTTTTCAGGTTGCAGTTATAGTAGCAAAACTTACGAAGACACAAATGTATTTAATTCTGTTCCTGAAACAAACTGGAGGGGGGAAATCCTCATTATCAGTTGTTACATTTCTTTTCCGTTAACAGATTGCCATTAGGCTTGTCTCTGGCAATTGTCATAAAAGAGACACAAAATTCTGATCTCTGAGGAACTTCCAAAGTTGGTAAAATTTCAAACACTAAATGGGGAAGGGGGTGAAGAATGATGACAAAAACTGGTTTCATATTGGTTTGGGTTTTTTGCTTTGTATATTATTACCAAAATTCTGGCTTGTTCTATACAATAGGTTATGGACTTTTTACAGAGCATGAAATATGCAGTGTCATTGTAGCCATGTTGATCCCATGATATTAGAAAGACAAGGTGGGTGAGATAGTATCTTTCTTTGAACCAACTTCTGTTGGTGAAAGAGACAAACTCAGAAGAAGAGCTCTGTGTAACTCGACAGCATATCTCTCTGACAAACAGCAGTTGGTCCAATAAAAGATATTGCCTCACCTCCCTTTGTCTTACAAGGATGGTCTACTCTAATTCCTCTAGAAAAATTGACATGTTTGATTATCACATGAATACAAAAAGTTGTATATTATATGCAAGAATGCACACTCTACACTTATTTTTTCTGTTTTTTTTAATTAATTGATGAAAATTATAACACTTGAAAATGAATGGAAAGTTTGTTTTTAAATACAAACTCTTATCTCACTGTGTTTCTCAAACATAATTTATAGAATAATCTTGTCTTTATGTTCTATGACTGTACTTTGAGACTTGCAGCAGTGGCTATGGCAAGTAACAAATTGTGAGGACCCCTGACCCATCGTTTTTCATATTGAAACTGAAGGACACAACACACAGTTGTGTTGGGAACAAAGAGCACTTGTTCATGGAACAGCATTTTCAGATTGATGGCTTTTCCTGGGAAATACATGGTCTATAATAACTGGATAGGCACTGCATTTGTGAGGATTACCCAGGCCTGTCAAATTCCTCTTTGGGGCATACATTGTCAAGAGCTTTAATTCCTCAAAACCAATGTAAATATGCACAGAAGGTGGGTGGGAAGCCCTGTTAGGACAGATATACAAAAGTTGGGCTATTAAGTAGGTAACAACTATACAGAGTCAGTCCAAGGAAGAAGGAATATTGTTCCCCAAAGAGAGGGAGACTGAGTAAGAAATGAGGCAAGGAGGTGTGGTCCATGAATGAAGAGCGTGTAGAGTAGAATTGTGATTCAAGTTTTACCATGTATCACAATGAATAAGCGATCATACATGTCAAGGAAAAAAGCCCCATGGTAAACTTTTCAGTGTGACTTTGGAGCACAACCTTCATTGATTTTCAATAGAATTTAGGGTACATTTTTCAAAAAGCACCCACGTCCCATTGACAGTTGATGAAGGTCGTGCCCCTAAGTCACTTAGACACTTTTAACATTTTTACCCCACATGTTTTCAAACTGTTCAAGTGTAAGGGGATTTTTTGTATGCCATACTCTTTCCAAGGCAGCCAACTAATAACGGGCAAGATTGAAATGAAACCCCACGCACTGGTGTAAATATCTCACATTGTACCTTTGCAGTGTGCTCTGTGTTCATGTGGTATGGGAGTGGCTACTCCTGCATCCCCCATGGTGTAAAAGGGGCATGTGTGGCATCACAGCTCTGAGGCCAGCATAGAGCACAAACGTGCCGGCATGTCAATGATGCCACAAGCTTATTTGCTACTCCTGTTTCTGGCACAATGTGCCATCCAACCTCATAAAGATTCTTTGGCTGAGCCAGTAAGTCCTGGCAGGATGACATCTATCACAGTGATGTCAATAAGTGGCATCAATTGTATGTCAATAATAGTATGGTGCAGTAGGACAATGTCAGGACTCAGAAATCCCCTGTAATTGGGCGGCTGGTGCCAATCGTCCAGATGGGCATAGCCCCAAGAGAATCAGCAGGCACAGAACTATAAAAATGCAGAATTGAGATGAAAGGATTGCAAATACCAGGGTGTGTTAGCTAAGGATAGGCAGCAAACACCAATGGTGCTACAAAATCCATTCCTTATTAATCAAGGGCATAGGTAACTGAAGGACATAAATCCACACCATGTAGAGATCAAGCATAGGAGTTTATTACACACAGCTCTGGGGGAGTGTCACCTTGCTTATTAGGCTCAGAGACACTGTCAATCAGTTGATTACAATAGAATATATAGATTTTCCATGGGCGGGGGAAAATGACGGGGTAGGCAGTTCCACACCCCGGGATAGGTTTTGCATCAAGACAAGATAGCACATTAGCCAATGGTTAAAAGGTTACATAATGTCTCTGCCCATGGTCTCAAGTTAGCAAGTTAACATTTAATTAATACTTTGATGAAATGTTATTAGTATAAAATATATATGTTGAATTCTGATTTGGGGTCCATAGGAATGGAGCAACTCCTTTGATTGTCCAACAGAGACATTCCTAGGTACAGTCCTTGCCCACAGACAACCTGCCAACCTGAAGCATATTCTCACCCGTAACTGCACACTGTACCATAGTAACTCTAACTCAGGAACCAATCAATGCAACAAACCTCGATGCCAACTCTGCCCACATATCTACACCAGCGACACCATCACAGGACCTAACCAGATCAGCCACACCATCACTGGTTCATTCACCTGCACGTCCACCAATTTAATATACGCCATCATATGCCAGCAATGCCCCTCTGCTATGTACATTGGCCAAACCTACGGAAAAGGATAAATGGACACAAATCAGATATTAGGAATGGCAATATTCAAAAACCTGTAGGAGAACACTTCAGTCTCCCTGGACATACAATAGCAGATTTAAAGGTAGCCATCCTGCAGCAAAAAAACTTCAGGACCAGACTTCAAAGAGAAACTGCTGAGCTCCAGTTCATCTGCAAATTTGACACCATCAGCTCAGGATTAAACAAAGACTGTGAATGGCTAGCCAACTACAAAAGCAGTTTCTCCTTCCTTGGTTTTCACACTTCAACTGCTAAAAGAGGGCCTCATCCTCTCTGATTGAACTAACCTCGTTATCTCTAGCCTGCTTCTTGCTTGCATATATATACCTGCCCCTGGATATTTCCACTACATGAATCTGATGAAGTGGGTATTCACCCACGAAAGCTCATGCTCCAATACGTCTGTTAGTCTATAAGGTGCCAAAGGACATTTTGCTGCTTTTACAGATCCAGACTAACACAGCTACCCCTCTGATATTTGAAAGTATATGGCAATGAAGATTGTCCCCTTTATGTCTTAAGGCAGGGCATTGGTCCCGGGGAGGTGGAAGAATGCCATATCTTATACTGACATGTGCCAAATTTTCATAAACTCAAGGTTGGATCTGTGGGAAGAACGTCTCCCTACAGAAGAGATTAACACAATAACAACAGAGATCCTTTGTTCAATCTGAAACATTGGATAAGACACAATTATTTAGTTCTTAGCTCCAACACCTGGCAATGTGCTGACCAGGCCTATTTTAGCAAAACAAGATTATCTGTTTACCCCAGCTTTCTCTTAGCTGATCGCTATTTGCTAGGCCTCTGGTCTCTTGACCAAACTCTGGACTTTGGGTCTGGAAAAGAGCTGGCGCAATCCATATACCAGGTTGTTATATAAAATGCAGGTGGATTTTAACCCTTCAGTAACTTTTTTTATTGGCAGGGGATAAAGGAAGGGCAAGGGTTAAAAACAGTAGCTATTGAATATTGTTTTAATATGTAGTTTTGTACCATGACAAAATCTGTCCACTTTTAATAAAGAGACAAGGTGGGGGATGTATCATCTTTGATTGGACCAACTTCTGTTGGTGAGAGAGACAAGCTTTTGAGCTACACAGAGCTCTGCTTCAGGTCTGTGTGGCTCGAAATTTTGTCTCTCACCAACAGAAGGTCCAATCAAAGATATTACCTCACCCACCTTGTCTCTGTCATGTCCCGGGACTGACAGGGCTACAACAACACTGCATACTTTTAATAAAGTGAGCTAAATGAGCGGCTGTTCCAAACTCAGTGTTTCCTTTATTAACTCAATTCTTACAGTTTGGGGGGTAGCTAAAGTCTCCCCCCAAGCTCCCAGTTACCTATACCCATATTAATGTATCACAACAGCAAAAGGGAAGGTGGGGAGCTGATGCGAGAAGGTAGCACAGGTTGGCATAGGTATTACTGACAATATCACATGGCCTGAGCTTTGCTGCTGTGGCCTGAAGTGAAGTACCATTGTCATCATGAGTCCCAGCAAAGGAATCACGCCTTCTCCTGTTTGAGTGGGTAAAAAGACATAAGAAAGCTGCAGAGAGCAAGAGTGATGAAGGATGGGAGTACGGCGGGTGCACTGTGTTGATTGCTGGAGGTAGGATGCTAAGCAATTGTTGCCTAGCATATAGTGACATAAAATGTTAATCTAACATTATAGTTGGAGAAAGAAAATTGTCCAGTTGATTACACTAAATGAATTCAGACTTATCAGTTCTAATCAACCTCTCTCCAGAAGAGTGGTCATCACACTTCTAAGTAATCACTCTGACCAGAGAAAGAAAAATGTCACTCAATGCCTAATCCATTCAACACACAAGTGTTCTGTTCTCCCAGAAAATTAGCTTACTTTAAATATATAAAGGCAGCAGCTGTTATTTGAAGGGGGGGATATATCTCCAACCTTCTCCTGTTATCTTGACAAATATAGAGAGAGCGGGCTTGAGAGTAATTCTTAGTTACACAATGGCAATTTTAAACATTATAGAAGAGCTTGAAAACAGATTCTGTCCTGACTTGTTAGTTGATGAAAGTGGTTATCTAGTGATGGATATCACAAACCTGCCAAAGGAAATGTTCCCAGGCAAATTAGGAATCCTACTTTAGAGACAAGGGACCATATACAGGATTATCCTATGGCCTCTTTGTGCCAGTTAGGCTGGTGCAAACAGGGCAGAGGGCAGGCATATTACTTCCTCCTCCTCCCCACCAAAGGAATACTCTGGTGCCAGAAGGACTCTGAAACACCTCCACAAGGGCCCCATTTGCAGAGGGCATTCTGGAGTGGGAAGGGGCATGGCTGAAGTATCCTGTCTGATAGTGATTCCCTGTAGTGATCCATAAACATCCCCTTTCTTCAGTATTGGTAACAAGACAAACTTGCAGTTGTGTTATATGTATCACTGAGAGCAGATAGCGTCTCTCACCATGAGTGTTTGGCTTGCCCAACACCTGATGTATTTATGTACACCAGTCTGCTTTCCTCAGAGTCTGGTAGAATCTATCTGCTTCTAGTTCCGCCCTGTTATTCCCTTTTCCCAGCATGGAGTTTTACTC
The DNA here is from genome assembly GCF_020497125.1 of Mauremys mutica. Lineage (NCBI taxonomy): Eukaryota > Metazoa > Chordata > Testudines > Geoemydidae > Mauremys > Mauremys mutica. Next base: position 107,618,954 of record NC_059072.1, read on the forward strand.
CAGAATCAGGGGACTTCCTGACTTAGACCTCAGCCAGTCTGAGGCATAAAATATTACTTTTCCCCACTGGCATTTCAATTTTGTTTTCCTGACTACAATATAATAATAAATACATATTGTTCAATATTGAGCTAGCTTACCTTTACTGAGCTTAGTTTCAAGTCAGTTTTATATGCACTTCTGCCAAAGCTATGAGAGAGCTGTAAAGACAATAAGATTTGTCTCCTGTGAAGTTGTTTTATGGCCACTGAGCAGCTAGTATAATCATGTAAAATAGGGCTGTGAACCTCAATGAAAAATATGCCATAGTGTACTTCCATCTTCTCTGTATGATAGAGAAATGCATATACAATATTCATGCTTCATTTGAAGCTTATACTTTATTGCAACCATTTAATGTCCTTAGATTCTCATTTATTCCAATATAGGTTTTTTACAGGGTATTTAATGCTGGGTTCATTAAGAAACAGACCTTTAGATGTACAGTTAAAAAAGAAGCATTTGGATTACTTTGGTTTTAGAGTAGGAAGTCCATTTATCATTTCTGTGAGAAATTTTAAATGGTAAGCAGTTGAAAAGTGTATTCTCTCCATGAAAACCATAAGTAGTAGTTATTAGCATTACAACTGTAGAACTTAAAGACAATAGCATTTTGTTGAAATGTTAGTGAAATGCAAATTTTTTTTTTGTCAAAAGAACATGTAATTGGAAAATAATGAATTCCAGTAAAGGGATTTTCATGTAAGTATACAAGGTCATGAAAAGAATAATTTGGAAAGACTTCTAAATTACCTTAATTTTATATTTAGAAATGATTGGCGTGCACACTAAATCCATTCCATATGGTAAGGTATTTATTTTTGCTAAAATCAACTGGACTCGGGTTACCTTGTATTGTTTACATTGCAAAGTGAAGTCAGGTAAAGGTTAGTTTAGTTTATGAAGCTACCAGTCCTTGAAACAAAAGGATTCCGTCATGGTACCGGGTAATATATTTGTTCCTCCTTGTTCAGTGTGAGGTTTTTACAGCACATAGCATTTTTGTTTTGCTTGCATAGGCAAGTCCAGTAGACAGGTGTCATGCACCTGAAAAATTATTCAAAAATAGGCTCAAACAAATGAATCAACTTTACTAGGATATGATCAGCTTCTAAAACACTGTACCACAGCTGCAAAAACAGCATGTCTTCCAAGATCTAATTGCTTACATATTCAGTTAGTCTTACAAGTTCCATTTATCTGTAAAATGTGCAATCTGGTGACTCCCAGAACACATTACAACCACCTTTTTAGACAAAAATATTTCCTCTACCCATATTTTGGAAAGATTGCCATTATCAAACATTATTCAATAGTTAACTTACTAAAGTATCTATAACTTTAAGCTCTCCGGTGATAGGGAAAATTTGCCCCACCTGTCCAGCCTAGGTTATCATTTGCTTGTAGCATTTATTGTATTAGGCCCAAAGGCCTATAGTCTAGACAACTGTTATATATAAAGCCAAGGTTTGCATTTCTGCTTTTAATATGTTTATCTGTGCAGAGGGCATTCAGGGAAAATGAGGAACCAAAAGAAGGAAATAAGAAAGGAGTGTTCAGCTTGTGTTTAGATTGCTTTATGAAGTTTAGCCTGTATAATGTAACCACAAAGAAAGGGTCTTAAGACTGGCAGACCACCAACAAAAACTGCCCAGAAACAATGAAAGGAAAAACCATATATGGAAGAAGATTAAAGTAGCTTGCTTATGTTACAAGTGTTACTCCCAAATAAGGGAATTTTAAGTAAATGCTAATTTGCGGTTTTAACCTTTATAAGCTTGGTAAAATTTGTAACAGGCAGAGGGGAGCTTAACCCTCTCCCTGCATGCATGCTTGTACTATAATAAAAGTGCCTCCGGCTGCCTGATCCAAAATTCAAAGGTGTGGTCGATTTTTCCACAACAATTTGGGGGCTCGTCCGGGATCCACAGATGGCATCCCTGGATCGGAGGACCGCGGGCGGTTCCCTTCCAAACCCCGGGCCAGTGTGACAGGTAAGAGACCTTTTGAAATCTCTAGAGGGGTCTGGAGGAGAGCTGATCCGTAGGCTCCGGCTTGGGGTAAGTCACAAGCTGGATCTGAACTTTTAACATCTGGCAGGCCGGACGCCTTTTCTTGAAGTTGTTTTGACCCGTGTAATTCCCGGTGTGGTAACGGGTCCCGAGTTGTTTGGTTGTTTGGTTGTTTGGAGGTGCCGGCAAGCTCAAGCCTCGGACCCGCGCTCCTTTTCGTCCGAGGGAACTGATCGCCTTTTTAGGGGTTCGGGGGTCCCGGAGCCGCCAGGTCGGGAGGGACCAGAGCAGTATTCGCCCTGGCGACTGTGCCAGGAACGTGCCTGTATGTGTGTGAAGGCCATGCGGCCAGTGTGATTGTCGGTTGTGGGAAGACGCCCCGAACCTTCCGCGAAGCGAAAGCTAGTGACCGGGAGTGTCTCGAAAGCAAGCCCCACAACCCTGCTTGAAGAGAGACTGTGGAAGCTTCCCCGACTGGCAGGCCTTGGTGAGTGGCTAACCAGTCGAGGTGCATGTACGTTCCCCGTCCCGTTACCCTTTTCCCTCTCCACGTCCCCATGATCCTGTGACCGCTCTTTGAGCACTGCCTTCACCGAAAGGCCGCAGGGTCCCTTTGTTTCCCCCCCGGAGCTATAAGCTCCCTTCCCTTCTCGGAGAGGAGGGAAGCCCCAGGGAAACCGCACCGTTGGCTCGAAAGCTGCTGCAGCACCGTTGGCTTGAAGGCTGGTGCTCAGGGCTGAAGAGAGACGTGCGGAGACCACAGGCTTTTCTGTTAGCCCGCCCCCCTTACCAGCTCGCCCTGTAGGTTTGGCAGAGGCGGTATCCCGAGCCTCGGAACCTGCTCCCTTGTGTTCCTGCCATGGGCAGGTCAGTGGGCCACTGGTGATAGAACCAGGGCAGTCCTAATAAGCATTCCTTGTGTGATTGGCTTGCGTGAAACCGAGCTCGAGTGAGTATGGGGAACCAAGGGTCAAAAGACCTTCCGCTCCCACCCAAAGGCATGCCTGCTGCATATAGGTATTTAAATTATGATCAGTCGACTGTTAAATACTTAAAGAAATGGAATTGGTATACCAGAGATAATCCAACCCTGCAGTTTCCCCTGGAGGGAAGTTTTGACCTTGACAAGATTGTACACCTCAGGGGTGCACTCCTTGTCAACGCCATGCCTGTGTTGTGAGGGTTATTTTGTGTTGGTTATAGGTTTGGGGTTAGAACCCCCTCCAAGGTAGAAGCCACTATGGACCCTGGGAAGTGAGTAACCCCAGAGTGGCCCTAGAGATAAGGTTGGCCAAGGCTCTCGTCAGCAATAGGCAGACAGTGGAGGGGCCGTAAAACTAGCTGCCAGTAATTGGAGCTAAAAGCCCGTAGGTGTGTCAGTGAATGCTGAAATAATTAAAAGTTACACCCTGACTGATGGTGACAGGGGCGGAAGGGTACATGGTAAATGTGGTGTGTTTTGTTGTATGTTTTGTCCACTGTGCTAGCCTGTCTGTTAAGTGTTTTATATTTAGCCCTTTAGGGATGCCTGTCAACTGGGTTGTACTTGTCTGCCCGGTATCCATGACAGGGGCAAGGGGGAATCTAAGTGGATTCCCATGCCAAAGAAGGGCACTCCTGCCACGTATATATACCCAAATTATGGTCCTAGGAAGTAGATAGGAAGCTGCTGCCCAGCCCCCACAGGCCCCGAGGGTAAGAAATATCAAAAAGATTTGTTTTGTAAATTAAATTGTACAATCTGTTGTACCCCAAATGGTGTGTATCTGGATGTGTCTGATCCTGCTCACAATGAGGTCCTGGCAGGTTTTCAGAAGAATACTCTAAAGAAGCAGACCGACCCCAGCCCTTCCTCGTTGCAACAGGAACAGCTGGTTAAGGTCTCTCCCTCCCTGTGGGCATTGTGAGCTGATCATGCCAACCAGGTTGGGCACATTGGGGCTGCCCAACTGGCTGAAATGTTGCCTAAACCCAACAAGACCACTTCCCAAAGTGTAGTAGAACCCTCTCTCAAAGTAGACCAAAAAGGGAATTTTACTATGCTGTTGATGCTGTTGTTTTCTCTACCCTTCCCATTGTCTGTAGCCCTGCTTTCTTATAAGCCCCTTCTTTCTTATAATGTACCGGTGCTGAGGGGTTGTTATCACCTCAAAAGAGGATTGTATTAAGTCCGGACATAGAAAAATGTTGTTATTTAATAAAATGCATCAAGATGTAATGTGGGTATGTAAATAGCTGTATATAAATAGATAAATGGGGGTTCAGTCAAACGGCCCACCCTCCTTGCTAAATTGGTAGTGAAACAATGCCTGTGCCCATGAAAAGAACTAACGTAGCAAGAAAAAAGGATTGGGCCCAAACAAGCAGGCAACTGCAGTTTGAGGAAGTTAAAAGTTAACTCTGTAGTTATTGGAGAAAATTTAGTAGTAAAACTATGTACAAATATTAAAAGAAGCTGTTATGAAAAAAAAAATCTTGGTTTGTTTGCAGTCATTCCTTTGGGAGTGTCTGTGAATAATCCAGGCAAGAGGTTATTTAAGTAAAATCATTTGACTATAAAAGATAGTCAATTTTGTTAAAAACACGTTTGGTGTGTACAATCTTTGTTTTTTAATAAATTGGTGGTGTTTTGGGGTTGTAAAAACAAACAAATATTTTTGCCAAACAAAAAGGAACATGTTAATTTTGGTATTTAGTATTTAATCCTTCAGGTAATTTAATGTGTTATAAAATTTTGGTAAGAGATTTTGAATCTGTTTTGGTAACAAATAGCAAATAGAAGTCGTAGTAAGTACCCCACACTAAGCCTTAAGGTGGCTCTGTGTAATCAACGGTTACGTTGTCAAAGGGAAGCTAAAATGGATTGTGTTGGGTTTTTTTATTTAAAATCAAAACAGAAGTTGAAAGATAAAACCATTAAAACCTGGCCTGTCTATAAAACAAATACAGGAAAATATGGGGAGTAATTTAAGTAATTCCTCAGTTATGCCTGCAATCAGTAAGGGTATTTATAAAGGAAACTTATTTAGATTAATTTAAATATTTAAATGTTGAAATTGTAAGTATGTGTTAGTTTTAGTAACTATTTCCTTGAAAAAGGCAAATGCCAAAACTGCTGTAAAACTTTGGCATACCTGTGAGTAGCAACAGTAATTGTGAACTTAATGTACTGAAAAAATTATAACAAGTTATGTGCAGCTTCATAGATCTAGTATGGTTAAATGTCCTTTGAAGGCCACTCCCAATTGAAAGGCCTAATTAAGCTTTTCTAAAATTTGTACCAGGGCACCCAATGCAACTATCGACAGTGCCCTGCTGGCTTTGATTTAGATGGACATTTATTTAATACATAACACAATGTTTAATTATTGCAAGAGACTAATGAAATGTGTAGGTCTTTTTATATACAGTAGCTCTGCTGCTTGCTGAAACCAGAAGGCTGAATCTACATGGAGGTCCACCAGTGAGAAACTACTCTGGCCTCATTTTGAAAGGCCCTTATCAAAATCCTGTTAATTGCCAACACCGCTGTAAAGTGCCAAGAATTAACTACCTGCCCATGTTTCTCACTGTAATGGCTCTCTGACTAATGAACGGTCTATCTTTTCTTCTGGCGTTGTTGCTCCTTCTGAACAGCAGGAGTAAAGGACAAGGTGAAAAAGCTGGTAACCTATCCTTTGTCTGCTGACAGACCCACTGAGCCTTTGAATCTTACTAAGAAAACAACCTCTCCACCTGAGGATATAATAAAGCCTCCAAGCAAGCAAGGTGATCGTGCTAGTAACCTCTCCCTTGCTGCCTCACTGCCGGACAGCTAAGTAAATTAAGACTACGAAATCTCGAAAAATAGCTTGCGGAAGCTAGCCAAAACTACCTGAAAATGAAACTTGTTAAAGACGCCCTGCCTGAACCTGCGGATACTGCGTGCCATCCGTTGCAGCCAGAAGATTGGGTCTACCTTAAAGTGCACCAGCGGCAATCCTCCCTGGAACCTCGGTGGAAGGGCCCTCACCAGGTGCTGTTGGTTACTCACACGGTGGTCAAGTGCCAGGGATTCCCACGTTGGGTCCACGCCTCTCACTGCAAAAAGGTTGCCCCACCTTTGAATCCCACTACGGCACCCTTCGTTCCTGAGATTCACGACCAATTCACTAAAAGGGACTATAATCTAGTAAAAAACCCTTTAACACCTGAGCTTCAGGAAAAGAAGCCAAGATATAACCTCAAAAAAAAACTCGAAAGGAAAACAAGGAAAAAACTTATTTCCGATCTGTTAAAAGACTTATTGCAATGGCTGATCCCAGAGCAAAAATCAAAATATCAGCCATGGTGCAAAAGTGGCTTATGCCGTCCCTTTGGTTTATCTGTGTAACCATGTTTCTTTTGTTGTTTTTAAATTTTCATGATACCCTTATGGGTTTTTTTTGGATACCGGGGAAAGCTAGTGCTCCTGTCACCCCGATCCCTATAACATCTTTCGGTCCCCCACTACAGAAGACCAAACCAACCTTGTATAAAACAAAACCAACCCCCCCACGAAGCCATGCCCAGCCCCAGTAAAGAAAAGGATAGCGCGGTCGGCTGAGGTAAAGAAGGGAACTAAGCCTTTGACCATTAATGATATAAAAAATTGGCCCTGGTATAAAAGACGCAATATAGTACACTGGCAGGGGGGGGGGGGCAGCCATCCAACTATTGTTACAACGCGTTTGGGTTCGTAAGTCTAGAAAAAGGAGGGATCTTACTAACACATTGTGAAAAGGGACAATTAGTGTTGCCTCCGCTTGGAGTGTTTATAAGACCCATCAATATGAAAGCGGATTGGGACAATTGAAACAAGTGGCAGGATTTATTTCCGAGGCACAGATCACTGGGGTCAGGACTGGGGTTGGAGAACTGTATTTAATCTCCGCCCTTAGTGTCATCACCCAAAGCGTGCTTAGCCGTATGATCCAGAGTGTCTCTGATGCTGGGAAGGCATTGCAGTGGGATCTGGCATGCTCAGAAGTTCGGGATTTCCTGAGTGACCAGCTCATGGCCATTCAAAGTAATCTTAAGCACCAGGCTTGGCCCACGGCCCTTACAGACATCTCAGGAGTACCATCTGACCTGTGGTCATAGAGGCATAATTAAAAATTTTCTGGGTAAAAGTGTGTGCATTCACAGTGCTCCTTCCAAGCATATGGACCAGTTAAAGGAAGTGTGGGCTTCCACATACCGAATCCTGCCAGGCCCGTGGAAAGGATGCATGTAAAATTGGGTGATTCACCAAGACATTTAGGAAATTAAGCCACCTGATATGCCTAGCCAATTCATAGTCAGTGCTCGTAAAATAACAATATTTGGATTAGGATAGGAAACCAATGGACGCTTTCGCCATTAGAACCCCCACAGCTTCAGTGTGTATGTAAACTGAAGCCAGGAGAAGTTGTCACAGTTAATGATGGCTTTTGTTGGAAGGGTATGAAACAAGAAACTATCCTAACAGGACACCTGCTTCTTTAAGCTAATGATAGTTGTGTGCTTGTAAAAACCACCATTTACAAGACATACATTTAATCTCACCACTGCTGCAGGCAGTCATATATTGTATTTGGCCTAGAAAAAATTTTTTTGTAACTAGCTCCTTTAGCCTTAGATACCCTTTAGCTGGATTACCCTAGTGCCTGACTGGTTCCAGAATTTGTTTGTAGTCTTACCAAAAGTACAAAATTTCTGAACTTTAATGGCAAATTTATATATTTCAGAATATATATCAAATTAAAATAATGCTTTTTATATAGCCTATAGGGTTTTATTTTATATACAAAATATGATGTTTTGTGTCTCGTTTTAATTGCCATAGGAATGTTATTGTTTTATTATTATTGTTTGGTATGGGGTTATGTTGTTGTTGCTTTTGTAATGGATGCATTTATTATTGCTTGCCTAGTCCTAAACCTGTTAGCTTTAATGTATAAGAGCAAGTGAAGCTTATGATTGTTAATAAATTTTATGGCCCTTAAAACCCCCTCATCAAATAGTCCTTGTCCCATTAAAAGAATTAGATGTAGACCCCTGTTCTCCTGACTCCCATTTTTTTGATTACCTAAACATGCCTCCCGTTAATATATGTAACTCCTTAGAAAACCCCCGGGAAACTGAAGTCGTTAATTCCGAAATTCAGGAATTGATGCAAATCCAAATTTAATATGTTGATGCCAAAGAAAATATTGGCATCAAAAAGGAGGGAATGATAGGGAAAATTTGCCCCACCTGTCCAGCCTAGGTTATCATTTGCTTGTAGCATTTATTGTATTAGGCCCAAAGGCCTATAGTCTAGACAACTGTTATATATAAAGCCAAGGTTTGCATTTCTGCTTTTAATATGTTTATCTGTACAGAGGGCATTCAGGGAAAATGAGGAACCAAAAGAAGGAAATAAGAAAGGAGTGTTCAGCTTGTGTTTAGATTGCTTTATGAAGTTTAGCCTGTATAATGTAACCACAAAGAAAGGGTCTTAAGACTGGCAGACCACCAACAAAAACTGCCCAGAAACAATGAAAGGAAAAACCATATATGGAAGAAGATTAAAGTAGCTTGCTTATGTTACAAGTGTTACTCCCAAATAAGGGAATTTTAAGTAAATGCTAATTTGCGGTTTTAACCTTTATAAGCTTGGTAAAATTTGTAACAGGCAGAGGGGAGCTTAACCCTCTCCCTGCATGCATGCTTGTACTATAATAAAAGTGCCTCCGGCTGCCTGATCCAAAATTCAAAGGTGTGGTCGATTTTTCCACAACACCGGTAACTTTATAACACTGCCAGCAGAGGTAGTATGGCTGGTTGGCTGTTTTCTGATTTCTTTGTGGATTCGCTCTGGATTCTGCCAGTATTGAAAATATGAAGCAAATGTCTGTCCTACCTCATCCTGAGTCCTCTGGTGTTTTAAAAGTCCAAAAGCCAATTATCTATAAGTCTGGCCACACAACAGTAGGATACTCTCAGTTTTGAAGCCTATGAATCCCAAATGTGGATATTAAAGGAACAGAATAATAAAAAGTGCTCCATTGTCTCCTCTGATCCAGAACAGGTTTCCCAGAGGTAGCCTTTATCTATTATGTGCTTCCCTGACAAGTTACCTCTATCACACAATTTACCATGAAATACCTGCCTCCGTTTATCCCTGTAGTTGAAGCTATCTCTGTTATTTCAAAGGGCCAACAATGCCCCACTGTGACAACAGGGAAATTCAGTACTGCTAATTGGCATTCTGAAAAATATTCCTCAGGCACCCTCTTGTATATTGCTCTCTTAAACTGTGAGTCTCCTTGCTGGAATACCATTCCCTGAATCTGCCAATGGGAAATGCATTTTAAAGCAAGTGTATAAAAGAGGCAGACTATTAGTCTGTTGCAGGGAAAAAGTACCATCAAGAAAGCTTCAGGGCATACCATCCCCTAAACCCCTTCTTTAACTGGCATGTAGACTATGCTTCTCTTCTTTATTGCCCTGAAGCATCTGAAAAAAATAACCCTGTCAATCTGACCAACATTTTTCCAAGGGGAGAATACACATCCCATATAAATGCAAATCCCCTTTTCTGCCAAAACAAACAAAAAAAATCAAAAGGCCTTCATAAAAGGAAGATCCCAATGGGCCTATAGTCAAGGAATCATTAAAAGCACATGAGAGAATCATAGAGAGGGGATTCATAAACCTCTGATAACATTCTGCTGTCAAACTGTCTTCCCACAGAGAAGTTCCATTCTTCAGTTTCAAGATAGCTGCACAAACCTCCATTTCCTCTGTTGGTCCCAGAGATGAGTCCCAGTCTTCATCTGCCAATGTTGGAACTGCTGCAATACTATCCAAAACTTTCTGCTGCACGAAAGGAGAAATGATTTGTCCCTGAAAGAGCTCACTTAATATTATTGAACTATCCTCAAAATGTCAGCAGAGGCCCTGTGGACCTACCCGGAGCTAGGCTCCTGTAACCCCACCATATTCTGCTTCAGTCTGTCACCCGCCTTTTGTCCTAAAGTCCTTTGCAAATTTTACTGATTCCAGTTTTCTCCTTCCATTTCCTTCTTAACTTCCTCTAAGACTCTTATTTCTAAGCATTCCCAGTGTGCAGTCGACTATGAAGATCTCTCATAGGACTCTGCAATGCAAAATAATGCTTGTAATCAGAGCTACACAGATGCCCTGAAAACAGAGAGAGGCCACCACAATTCTCTTTGTAAGTTCCCACCATTCTGTGATACGTAAAATTCCCAGACTGTTTCTGATTCCATAAAGATGCCTTCAACCTTTCTAATTGCCGCTGCATTATGAAGTATAACAGTATTTTTTGTTTCTGATAATCGTGATGAAAAGTCACTGCTTGATACTTCCTGAGTTCAGCTTGGGTAGTTACAGAGGTGAAAGTAAGTCAGTATGGTCCAGTACAGTGTACCAGCAAGAGCCGGTATGCCGTGCCAGACTGGACCGGCTTCCCTGGCAGTGATTTAAAGGGCCCAGGGCTCCAGCTGCTGCAGGGAGCCCCGGGCCCTTTAAAGCTCTGGTGGAGCTCCGGCAGTGGGCCTTGGGTGGTGCTTTAAGGGTCCAGGACTCCCTGCAGTGACCGGAGCTCTGGGTCCTTTAAATCCCCGCCCGAGCCCCCTTCCCTGTCTGACGTTGAGAAACTTTTCTGTTCCTGAAGTTGAGCACATCAAAACTTGCTCCCCAGCTACAGGGTCTGCCATACCCACAGTGGCCAGAGTCCTGGGCCCTTTATTTCACCTCGGGGCTCCCAGCCTCTGCAGCTGGGAGCTCTGGGGTGATTTAAAGGCCCTGGGGCTCCCAGCCACAGCTGGACTCCAGCTTAGGACTCCAGCTACCAGTAAGTCCTTTAAGTTACTTTCACCCCTGGGTGGTCAGCAAACTCTACAGGCTGCACTGTATGTTGTTGTATCACTGAGGTAGCTTTCACCTCCACCCTGTCCAATCAACTACCCAAATCCACTCTAAAAATGTAAATGCCCCCTTTTTCCTTAAGTGAGGATGCCCACAAACATCCTTTAATCAAGCAGCATCATGCACTGCTTGTAAGTTTCATCCACTCATAACCCTTGAGGTTGCTTTCCTCTGTCAGTCACTGCAGTTAAACAATTAACATCCATAACAAAAGCAACTGTTGAGGTGTCAATAATAAAGGAGCAAACTCTGTAAAAAGACCTTTCCTCACCTTCTGATAATGTGGGCCACAGAAGCTGACAACACTACCTCACAGCCAAATATCAGAAAGGAACTAGGAAACCCTGTCCCAGCTGCAGTTCCGCCACTCTCGGCACCAATGCTGCGGTAGTATAAAACAATATCCCTACTCCCTTCTAAGTGTCTGGCCTGTGCACCAAAAAGATGGGCCTCTCCTCCAATCCCTCTGAGCTGTTGTAACATCACACCTAGAACACAGTCTTGCTTCCTGGAGCCCCACTAGATCCAAATCCTACCACTCCAAAATCAAAGATCTTCTGCTGCTGACACACACTCAGGATGGAATGCACGCTCCAAGTTGCAATTTTCAGTACCGTCTATATTAAAGCTCCAGGTTCAAGTCCTCATAGGTACTTGTTATCACTGCCTTGTCACTGCTACTAAACCCTTTGACTTACCCGCGTCCCACACTCTTTTCTTTAGCCACTTTTTCCTTGTTCATTACCCCCAACCGGTGGGCCTCCTGAGTCCCCAGATCCCAACTCTCATGTTCTTTCTGAAGCTGCTCAAGCCCATTAACCCCTGGGTTAATGAGTGTACTTGTAACACATCCTTCGGCTCCTCTCTCTGTTCTCCCTCATCCACAACAGCTCCTAATACAGAAAACCTGCTATCCATCTGAACCACACCGCAAACAGAACTGCGAAAATGCAGTGTGGTTCAGACAGTTGTAGGCCACCCTCAGTTATTATGACCAAGAAGACTCCTGGGATCCTTTTTCCCTGTCTGATGTTGAGAAACTTTTCTGCTCCTGAAGTTGAGCACATCAAAACCTGCTCCCCAACTACAAGGTCTGCCATACCCACAGCTTCCAAATCCCGCCCTGGTGACTGGGATTCTTGTATAACCAATTGTGCCTGTGGATGTCCCTTCCTCAGTTTCTCTTTCTGACACTCCCCATCTCAAAGTCTCCCTCCACCTTACCTGTACTCGTGTCCCCATCTGTATTGTCCTGGCTCTCAGTGGTTACCACTCACTTCCTCACCCTGACTCCTTCCCAATTCTGTATCAGCAAAGGACAAGGGCTGTCCTTCCCCCAAAAGTAAGAGGCCCTGCCACTCAAAATGGGGCTTTCATCAGTCCTTCCAGGGCTTCTCAGAACCCTCTGACCTCCTCAGGCTCAGAGGAGGAGGAATGTCCCTTTCAGGCTAGGAAGGATGTTTTCCCCTATTGTTACACACCTCCAGGCTCTGCCTATAAACTTGTTCTCTTTTCCCACACATTGCCTCTAATAAAATCTCTGCACTCCTCAGTCTTGTGTGCATTAGAACCACAGCACATGCACTTCCTCACACCACAGCCCACACTAAAATGTTCTGTAGAGTCACAGGTAAAACAGTACAGTAACCCAAACAATATATATTGGGCAGACGTTGCACTGTATCACTACTGGAAGAGATCAGTGGTGCCTTTATATTCACCATTCCAAATCCTAAATGGATCATATACTTTTACTGGAGGCTGCATGCTTTAGCATCATATACAACCCTAAGGGCTAGTCTACACTTTCCTGCCGGGTCGACGCGGTGAGTTCGACTTCTCGGAGTTCGAACTATCACGTCTGATCTAGACGCGATAGTTCGAACTCCGGAAGCGCCGCGGTCAACTCCGGTACTCCACCACTGCAAAAGGCGGTGGCGGAGTCGACCTTGGAGCCGTGGACTTCGATCCCGCGGCGTCTGGACGGGTAAGTAGTTCGAACTAGGGTACTTCGAGTTCAGCTACGCTATTCACGTAGCTGAACTTGCGTACCCTAGTTCGACCCCCGCCCTTAGTGTAGACCTGCCCTAAGCAGAATATGTATATTTTTGTTACAAGGCTTAAAAGTAGGTTGGACTGGAGAAACAGCTACTATATCATCCCAGTCCTCCTAATTCCAATCCATTCCTAGAAAAATTCCACCTCATCATAACAGTAAAAGTTGACATCAAAGTTGCTGCTGACTGGCAGGTATATCACAGCTTCCAGTTGAGCAGACAAAAATCTGAATGATTTAAACAAGAGTCCTTACAACAAAATTTCTAGTGGGACATTTGACAATGTTTCATGTGTAGCCCAGTCGAATCACATATCTCTGCCAAGGCATCCTAGGATAGTGCTTCTGTTGTGAGGTGTACAGTCCTGATTGGTTGTGACTGATGCATAGGATTTCTTCCTGGGTGACTCCTCAGGAATCCCAAAGCTGGAAACAGGCACCTCAGGACCTTCCTTATTGTCACTGTTCCTCAGTTGCTCACTCACAAGAGGCCTTGGTGCTCCCTCATCAGCACTAGGGCTTCCATTTGTGTTGCTGAGACCCTCGGGATCAAGAAAAACAAAAGACCCCACTTCAGATTCTAAAAAATGCCTTTTTGGCCACTCTTCCCTCTGGTTGACTCAGACCCCTAATAATTCCCTGAGTGGAGTCGCTTAAAGTGAACAGAGCTTCTGCAGCATATGAGAGCCCAGTACTACTCCCCTCTCTGCTTGGAGGGGATGCCACAGATGTGGCTATTAAACTACCTTTGCCTCTATGTTTCTGATACAGCCCGAATGCAGCAAATCTGCACTGTATTCCTGCTTCTCCTCGAGAGTCCATGCAGAGTTTGAAATGGAGGACACATCCTGCAAACCAATTCCCAGAGTAAGAGGACAGAGTTCCATCCTCACCCACACCAGAGGCTGCCTCTGGCAGTCGCTCCTCCACAGTAGGTTTTTGCAAAGCAAACTTTTCCCTTTTCAACACATATTCCTACTGCCTGTCCCCTCACTCTAAATCCTTCTCTATCCCATAGTATAGTTCCCAAGTCACTTACCGCACTGGCTCCTTCAGCCTGGGGGCACAGGCACCATAGGAACAAGACCCATAGCATCTGCTAACAGCACCTCAGAATCCACCTGTCTTTGAACAGTAACTCCAAACAAACTCCTCCACCATCACGTCCAGAGAACTTACTGGAAAAACAAAGCCTCCTTCAGCCCCACCATCTGAGGCGACAGCCATCTTGGCAGGAAGACGAGGTGAGAACACACTCTCTCGCTCTCTTCTTCCTGAAGGGAGAGGCAAGACTTAATGTTTCTACTTTAATATTTGGACTGGTGGACTTAAGCTTTTCCTGAGCTGGAGCAGGACTGATTATTTTTGGCTTAAACTAGTGACTGGCAAAATCTTTGATGAGGACTCCATTCATAGTTTAGTAAATAACCTTATACCACCAACTGGCATACTCCATTTTAGCAAAAGTCTGAGTCTCCTCCACTCTGCTTGGTTTTTACTAACTAGAAGGCATTTCACAGTCCATATATTTCTGTTAGTCCATTTGGTTACAGATCTTAGGAGCTGAACTTAGGATCCAAGTGGCATGGCATGTGTTTTAGCTTGACACCCAGTGCTGCAAATTAATCTGTAAATATCTACTCTTCGATTAATGCATTCCACCCAGTCCAGAACAGCAAATCTCTGAACCTGTACTTACATTTCTCTACTCTCATGAGTCTTGAAGATATTATCTTTGTCATCTTCAATCTCAATGACAAAGGATCCATAGTGTTTCATCTTTTAAAAATCAGGTTATCTGTAAGTGTTATTTCCTCAGTGTAATATCCAGAGCTCTCACTTGCAGCTGACATCCTTATTGCTGCTTGGACAAAAGAAACACAGAACTTGGGAATGCTACGTACTTGCAACTCTAAGTTCTGTCAATACCTCAATACCTTGTCTGACAAAGATTTGACTAAATGGATTTAGAGCCCACCTGACTCCCCCGCACTGTCTTGCTCTCCCATGCCAAAATCTGATTATGGCATCAGTGACAGGTATAGCCATTGCTGGTTTGCTTTTAAGCAAAGTAGTGCATGTGAGAAAAAACACATTCCTTGTAGCCTTTCTGCTGCTGCAGTAAGGATTTTTTTCTTGATCGCATTCAAAGGCTTAGGGTCAAACTCCACAGTAGCTTTTGTCCCATTCATTTACTCCAATTTTCTGCATTAATCTGAAAATCTGCCCCATCGGGCTGAGTTCACTCCTTAGTTCAGCCTGTCACCCACTGCCTCTCACCCATGCCTCACTCCACAGAGCCCCAAACATGCAGGGATTACATATACGGGCTTCGGTGGAGCCAAAGGAGGTTGGGGGGGTGTGCTACTGAACCTAAATAATTTATTCTCAAGGACAACTACCAAGTACATCGTATTGCCTTTCCCTGTTGTTCTGTGATATTTTACTAGTAAGGTGATCTGAAACATTTCTGATAGGGTCTTAATGCACACTTGTTTCATAGTTTCCTTAGCAATAGGCTATGTGCACTATTATATCTCTGTATGTCAGTGGCATTTCCTTAAAGCAATGTCTATTTGACATTATGAAACATCAAGAATCCCCTACATTTCTTTTCTGTTGAAGTTGGTCCCAGTGATACATTATGATTGTATTGGCTTTTTCAAGAGAGACAATAAATAGGGTTTTAGGTTAATCAAATCTTATGCTCTGGCTAGTGACATATTAAAAACAAAAACTCTATAAGATTTAAAAGAAACTGATTTAAAGAATAGGCAATCTCTTTTTGTAAATGAATAACAAATCTGTTACCATTTTAAAATAACTCCTAGGTCCTAATCCGAGTGAAAAATAATTCATTTGAAGGAGTTAGTCATCCTGACAATTCTACAAACTTGAGACAAAATGCAAGACACCTGCAAGATAGACATGTCATGCATTTTTATTTATTTATTTCATGCAAGCAGGGACTTTCAGTCAGTCAACAAATTTCAATCTAAGCTTCTATTAAGTGCATGTTGGTATGCATTGGTGGGGATGGGGAGGGGAATGAAAGCAGAGCCCGGTTAGGAGCAGTGCCTACTTCAATGGCTAAAGTATCTATGCATGTGTATGTGGGGTAGCTGCTAGGTTGTTCCAAATTCTTGCAAGCTTGGGGAGATAGGAATTCACTCAGAAATCACTCCAGTGCACAGATCAAGCCCAACATCTTTATTAGCATGGACAAAACCCTTGTATCATTTCGAAGAGCAGTCACTCAATAGGAGTATGGCTTCGATCCCAGGTGCCTAACAGGAATTTTACCTCCTTCACTCACAAACAGTCTCCACTGCCTTTCTAGCCTCTGTTTCTTAATCTTGGATTAAGGTACCTCCTTCCCTTTGGCCAGTGACTGATTCTTATGTGTGGGGCAGGCTCATAAAAACAAAGATCTCAGACTGCTCTGTAGGCCAGTTTCTAAGCCCCAAAATCAGACCGGACTCTTGACTTGCCACACCAACATGTGCCCTCTCTTGCAGCCTGCCTGCACAGTCCCTTCTCAAATGGCATCCCCATCCTTCAATCAGAGAGGAATTGGTAGCAGAAAGTAAGGGTGGAATTTTCTATCAGCTCCCTAGCCTTGAGGAGGGCAGGGATAGCTCAGTGGTTTGAGCAGTAGCCTACTATAAACCCAGGGTTATAAATTCAATCCTTGAGGGGACCATTTAAGGATCTGGGGCAAAAATCTGTCTGGGGTTTGGTCCTGCTTTGAGCAGGGGGTTGGACTAGATGACCTCCTGAGAGCCCTTCCAACTCTGATATTCCATGATTCTCTTGTCACTTAGGGCTCACCAAGCTATACAGCATGGCTGCTGGTCCCCACTCCATATTATGATTGTATATATATTCTCATCAAAGAAAATGAAATTAAACTTTTTCTATGTTGTCCAGCATTTAAAATACGTCTATCACACCAGATTCACTTAGTTCTTCTATGCCCTGGTCATTGATTAGTGGTATATATGTTGATCTCTACTTCCTATAGTTTTCTCTTTGCTAAGGGGAAATTGCCAGAGCCCATTAAATTTTTTAGTCATTTGGGACACACTATACAATATTTACAAGTGGAAGAAGAGGAAGTCTTCTGTTTTTACAGCCATTCACTGGCATTGGACTGCTAAATGGACATGCCAAAATAATGTATTTAAATGAAAAACTGGGAGTAAATGTGCACATCTGAACCCAACATACAATCCTTTCGCCAGGGCCAGATATTCATGTCCTTACTCACTTTTTTTTACATCTATTACATCTTTGTCAGGAGCAGAAGGTCTTCTCCCACCTACACATATGAACATTATCGACCCAAAAGCCTACTCTTTCAAAAGATTGTGAGGCTGCCTCTGCAGCTTGGACTGTTGAGCAGCCTCTGTTTTACACAAGCCATCCATACTTCCTCTGAGGATTTTTGTTGCAATAGACAGCCCCCTCCACATCCCAGAGAACACGAGCACTGGCTTAATTACAATCTGATCTTTAAATTGCCATCTATATAGTAAGCTTCCAGGAATGTCAGTCTGGCTGTCAGTGTGAAGCGATGGAATCACCTCCAAGTATGGCTGAGAACTCTTTTTGTTCAGAATATTACCAGGTTGAATCATCACTGGGTTTCAACATCTATTACCAACCAATTTTTAATTCTCAGCCATTTTGACTATGAATTGCACAATGCAGTATACAGCTACAGTTAGGCATGTATCTATGCCATGCCAAGAGTCCTAGACCATTGAGATATCAGAGGTAACTTAACCAATCTTCAGCCTTACTCTACAGATAATTTGCATACAACATTTTCATTTGTTGTATGAGGGAGACTGAACAGATGGTGGATTATTTGGCCCAGCTGCCACTCACACCAATCAACACACCCATCACAAACCAACACAACCAGCATACACAATAACCCCAGACACACATAGCCCCTCACACACTGCTCATTTGCCACCTGCACAAAAAACATACAACTCTCCCAGCACAACCCCTTCTTAACACAAATCAACCCAACCAGCGTACACATGAGATTCACAATCTTACTGTCCAGTTTTTATGTTCTCAGCCACTTTGATGACATACAGGTGAGCATTCCATTCACCACTATCAGGTCTGATCAGTTCTGCAGTTCCAATGTAAGTTGATGAATCAAAAAGTCACCTGTAATACCATGGCAGGAGGCCAATTTAGACTGCTGGTTAACAAAGTACAGGCTTTGTCAAGGTGTCCCGTTCCTTGCAGGTGAGAGGGTTCATGCAGCCAGGCTGGATACTACCAGCAATTTGTGCCTGGTTTTGCCATCATTGCAGGCCTTCTTACAGACCTGATGGATAGTAGCTGAAGAAGATCCACTGAAAAGAGGCCTGCTGGGAAGCCTTCGAAGCACTGAGAGACTGATTATGCTAAAAGGCAATCCTTTTCAACCTAGACTTTACCAAAAAAAAAAAGTTTATTCTGAAGACAGATGCTTTTGATATGGGCCTGGAGGCAGTCCTTTCTCAGGAAATGAATGGCATGGAACACCCTGTCCTCTTAATCAAAAGCTGTTGCCTGCATTCTATAGAGAGACATTCCCTTCACGTGTGACCCAGTTGTCAACGTGAGAAGCAGGTCACTGGGCTACTGTCTAAGCCTGGTTTCTCACTCACTGGCAAGTGTCTCTGGTAGAGAAGTGTGGCTTCTGAATCAGGTTGGACCCCTCACAGAAACAGGACTGGAGACAAAACAATCTGTTTTGGCTCTTGCCATGGGTGCTCTGTTTCCGCTGGGGTCTATATAACGTTGGGATCATTGGTTTGAGTACTGTGGGGCCAAAGTGGAGATTATCTGTCCTCAACTAGTGGAGTGCAGTTCCCCTTGACTGGGCCTTACTTCAGGCCATGTCAATTTCTTAGTCCTCCATTATACCCTTCCCCCACACCCCGAAGTTGCCATATCATTTTCCATTAACTATACTGTTTCTGATAATATCCATGGATGGTGTCTTAATATGCAATCTTGTCCTTCAGCTGGAAGTATTTGTATTAACTGTTCTACCAGGATAAACACTGTAATTTGGTCTCTGGTCCGCACTTCAGGCCATAACCAATGCAAGCAATAGTCTCTCAGCTTTTGAGCCATCACCTGTGGCCAGCCTCCCTGTGAGTATTCTTCTGCCCAGAAGTCACAGTGGTGATTCTCATCAATAAAATCCAGCAAAACTTGGATTGATTCCTTATTATATGGAAATATACCTATCTCATAGAACTGGAAGAGACTATGAAAGGTCATTAAGTCCAGTCCCCTACCTTCACAGCAGGACCAAGTACTATCCCTGACAGATTTTTGCCCTAAATGGCCCCCCTCAGGGACTGAACTCACAACCATGGATTTAGTAAGCCAATGCTCAAACCACTGAGCTATCCCCTCACCGGGGAACAAACCCCTGTGACCTCAGGGTCAAACCTGTGGTATGTAGGCTATGCCAAACCAGTCAGGTAGGGGTTAGTACCTGGGTCCAATCCTCCAGTGGCCATAGTCATACATTTAAAGATAGCTAGAAGCACCCTGGGGTCATTGTCCTGCTCAATTATGTTGTTCTCTGAAGGACAGCAATCCTGTGGACCAGTTCTGTGATGTGAAGTACAGCCCTCTGGCTGGGCCTCTTGGGGTATGTCTACACATCAACTAGACACCCCCAGCTGGCCCATACTAGCTGACTTCGGCTCATGGGGCTCAGGCTGAGGGGCTGTTTCATTGCTGTGTAGACTTCCAGGGTCAGACTGGAGCCCTAGGACCCTGCAGGGTGAGAGAGTGTGATCACAGGAGTTCATTAACCTCTTCTTGACTGGTGTGTGGAGGGTCATCTGCCCTATCACACCATCAAACATACAGTACCTACATATGTTCACCAAGTCTCCCTAATATATATGTGCTAGTGTAACTTTAAAAAAACTCTTACCACCCTAAGCAGCTGCAAAGTGAGCCTCCATTCTGGACGCTGTCACCTTCCCGCTCCCAACCATTTGAAGAGAAAGTTTTACTCAAATCAGGTCTCTGTCTGAAAATTTCATTGTAAGAAACAATCCTTGGTTAATTTTAAATGTTATAGGTGTTTGTAAATTGTATAGTCAATTGCTTGACCACACTTTGGTTCGTTATGAAATATACTCAAGAGACCAAATAACCAGTGTCAGTCAGATTTATTAATATAGTGAGTGAAAAGAGTTCTGTGTGATACCACTCTCCGCAAAACAGTTCCATGCGGCAATGTTACAGTCACCTTACACAGAAGCTGTGCTCCCCAAGTTACACATTTCAGCTGGTTTTATTTATATGATTTTACAAGTTACACATTTCTTTATGTAAGCAGAGTCAGGATGAGCTCTACCCTGACATCTGGTGATGAATTGTGGCAAGTTGTGGAAAAGAACTTCAGGGGTGGATCTTGCTTGCATAGACACACCCACCCTGCCTAGCATGAGCCCAGATGGTCACTTTGGCTGCTGTGTGATCCCCAGTTTCGCTGTTATTGGGGCAGGAAGAATAAAGTGTTTTTACCCTGATTATGTGAATCAAGGACAATGAAACTGTTTTATGACAGAGGGACTCGCCATCAATTAAGTAGCACTTGCTAGACAAGGGACATGGGTTCCAAAACCCAGTGACTTGAGAATGGTTGGGGACAGGTGTTTGTACCTGGTGGCATGGGTCCTCTTTGAGGGGTTGAAATACTAATGGAACCTCTTCTTTTCTACTGTAGAATATCAGAGCTAATTTTAAATCTATTAGGAATCTAGTTACAGACTGCTGAGCTGAATTCATTTTAGGCCAATGGTGCATCAGCACTGAAGTTCCCCTACTACAAGCTGAAATCACTGCGTGTTGGGAGACGGGGTGCTGAAGACAAGTTGCTGAGTAGCTGGTGGAGCAGAGCAGTTTCTGGGATGGCTGAAACAGCTTGCAGGACAGCGGTTGCTGGAATGGCTGGAGCAGCGTACGGGATAGCTGGAGAAGTGGATCAGCTGGTGGAGTGGCTCACAGTGAAGGCTGCAGCAGAACCCCATGGAGAGGTGGGGCAGTTGGCCTCGGACCATGTAAGGTGCCCCTTAACACTGCTGTGCCCCCCACCCTGTAGGCTGGGAGGTAAAACTCTGAAGATAAACTTTTGAACTCTGGGACTGCACTGACCAGGGAAAGAGACTTTTGGGGTGTTGGGCTTTTGGGACTTTGGGTGATTTCTTTGGGTTGCTGGACTTAAGACCCTGAGGGGAAAAGAATACTGCTAAACTTACTTGGAGGTGGGGTGGGTCTTTTTGCTCACGGTTTGTGTTATGAATCCTGTTTGTGGTGTTTCCCCAACAGGGGTGGCTCTAGGCATTTTGCTGCCCCAAGCACGGCGGCTTGCCTGCGGAGGGTCCGCTGGTCCCGCGGCTTCGGCGGACCCTTTACAGGGACACTTGCGGGAGGTCCACCGAAGCCGCGGACCAGCGGACCCGCCGCAGGCAAGCCGCTGAAGGTAACCTGCCTTCCGCCCTCGCGGCGACCTGCAGAGCGCCCCCCATGCCTTGCCACCCCAAGCACACGCTTGGCGTGCTGGGGCCTAGAGCCGCCCCTGTTCCCCAACATAATGCTGCATTGTTTTCCTCCTTTATTAAAAGGATTTTGCTACACTCAGACTCTGTGCTTGTGAGAGGGAAAGTATTGCCTTTTAGAGGTGGTATGTAATTGTCCCAGGTCACTGGGTTGGGGCTCGAGCAGGTTTTGCATTGTGTTATTGAAACAGAACCTCTAGATACTGAACCCAGCCCTTGTTGCTGCCAACTCAGGCAGCCAGAAGGGTTACATTTACATATCACTAAAATCCAAACCCTTAGTTTGTTCCAGTTTCCTATCTTGTTCTGTTCCTTCCTTATTTTAGTTTTGGATACTAGCATTCCATGAAGGTACTTCCCTAGCTTGTAGTAAGACACCAAACAAATGTACCTGAATTTAACAAGTTTCCTACCTGCTTCTGCTAAATGCTTGCTTCTGCAAATGCAAAGAATTATGGTATACTTAGTATAAACGAACAGGATTATGGTATAGGCCAGTTCAGACTATATCACTATTCCAATATTTGTGCTTAAGTTTATTGGTGCTTGATGCATACTAACACACATATATGGTGCTGATAATACATATTAATAGGATATATATTTATATGCTAGCCAGCATATATTAGTCATTATATTGTATAAATGACCTTCAGTCATTAAGAGTGGAATAAAGTCTGCATTAAATCACAGAATTAAAAGGGAAATTTACATTAAATCAGTCAGAAAAAACAGCTACAAAAGCACCGCTGAGTCACTGTACATTTAGATCCTTTTAAAGGATCCAAGCAGTAGGCTCTTATTCAGTCTCTAGCAGAGCAATGCCACAATGTGTCTGCTTATAAATATGTATTAACTATAACACAAGCTTTTTTGCATAGGATATTTGACTTGATTTTGTGGTTGGAGATGGCTTGAATCTGTAATTATGTTACCATTTACTGTTGTGTAAAACTCCACTTGATACTAATTACACTTAACAATTATAGTGCTTAACATTAATTACACTGGAAGAACTACAAAGCAAAATCCTTTTTCCTCTCTCTCAGTAGATTGGGATGTCTAATAGTAGAGCAAAAAGCATTCAATATCTGAGGCACATTATAGATCAAATTACTTACCACTGATTAGAAATGTCATAGATACTTCTTGTAGTTTTCAGATGCTACTGCACATTTGGTGTATCATTGGGTAGAGTTGACATTTTGCTTTCTGACCCCTTTTTTATGATGGTTTTGTTTTTCCTGGCACTCTGGCCAAGCTTTATAGAAGTGTTTGTCCTGAACAGCAGAAATAAGCATTGTGGTTGGGATTTTAACAGATAAAATGCATAATTCACACTTACCTCTAATTATATGTAAACATTTTATATTTTCACTATATTTATTCACAGTAGTATTAATGGAAACAAGTACATAAGGAAAACATGGTTTAACTTATAAAGTAAATAGGCCTACTTTCATTTAATTCTCTTTTTAGAATAGCTGTGGGTATTTATTATAGATAATACACACAAAATTCCCCAACGAGTCAAGCAGTCAGAATTCTTGAGGAATCAAATAACCATCAGACATGACACTGACAATCTGAGAACATTTACCAAGATACTCAAGCATACAGTATTTACATTATTATCCCAGTTTGAACCAAGGAGTTAGCCAAATGTGAGGTTTTGCAGGTTGTTTCCATTAGGAGAAGCTGATGATGGAGTCCAGTGGATGCTTGTTTAATGAAATTCCATTTATTTATAAAGAATATGTGAAGTCCTGTTTCCCCAAACACAGCAAAAATCAAACAAGAGATGGTGTCTTTGCTCACAGTTCCAAGCCCCTATTCCAGTTGGCACATAACCCAAAAGCACTTGCTCTCTCTTAGCTTTTCTCAATAATATTCCCAGTGCTTGTCCTGACTGTTCTTGGCTTTGCTGTCACTGCTTCTCTCTCAGCTTCTCTGGTTTTTTTCTGCTTCTCTTCCATAGATACACCATCCTTTGTAAGACAATAGCCAACAAAACCCCCTTCTACCCCCACGTGTCTTTGTTTTAGGTGGTGATGTGCTCGCACTTTGGAGTGGAAGCCACTCTTCTTTCAGCTGGCTGGTTGCATAAAGGAGCTTATCTGTTTCTTACAATTGTTTTAAATAAAAGAAGGGAATTACTAAACCCAACCCATAACCATAAATCACTTTTAAAATATAAAGATCCCAAGGAGTGATCTGCTGAAATATTTCTATCCTGCATTTCCTGTTTTAAAATCTTTTGAGGCAGAGTCTCCAGAGTATAGCAGGGTTCTATGGGTTGTGGATGCAAAGAAAATAATGTTTATTCTGAACATGGGTTGATTGAATAGTCCAATTAAAAGGAAAAGAAAATGGGAACTCCTACAATGTTTAAAACTTTATATAGTCTTCCTACTTCTTTAAGCAATAAAAGCATACAAAAAATAATAATAAGATGGACCGGAGAAATTTAAAAAAAATCTCCTACTAATTGAAAAATGAAGTTGTATGATTTGTATAATGTAATCAAGGACAAGGAGAAGCTCTTTATTGGTTTAAATATATATGCATCTGTTAGCAAATCTGTATCTATTCCAGTGTTAATGTTTACCAAATTCTAGTAAAACTTCTGTGTTCACTTGGTTGAGTTCCTGCCATTCAAGCCAACTCATTAAAGGGATATAAACTGAATGAAACTAAGAGGATAATGAAATAAAACATATGGCTAATCTGAAACTGATTTTCTTTGCCAAAAAACGCCCTCCTGGGAAAAGGACTACATGTTCCTTTCTAGTATCTAAAGATCTTACTTTAGAATCATGGGCTTTGATGAGGCTGCTTTGTGCCACCAGTCGAGCAATGCAAAGCAGTTCTAACTGGGCAGCTGTTGATTCCATCAGCATGAGGAGGAATACTGGTTTGGTGTAGGCTGATATGCTAGCTCTGTCACACCGTTGGGGTGCCCCCAAGAAATGTGGAAATGCTTGGACTGTGGTAAGGAGGAAAGAAAAAAAGACTGAATCCTGCCCAGCTCCAGCAATCCCTGGCCAGCATAAAATCCATTTGGGAATATTTAGGAGCTGACATAAATTAGAGCAGTCACCTCAGGAGAAGGGACTGGAAGAACATGTAAGTGGCATATGGCTACTTTTACCATCTCCTTGTACCTTCTCCCTTCGCCCCCATCTCTGAGCTCAACACCTCAACCAAACTCAAGGATCAGGACTTCTATCTGTGCAGGAAATTTATTTATTTATGAGCTAGGAGGATGTACAATTTCAGACCATGCTCCAGTTGCTTTGACCTTATTAGAAGTCAGCAGGATAACTGTAGCATAGTCTGCAGGATAAAAAGATTCACTCTAACAAAATAGAAGTGGGGGAGGGTAGTGAGTAATTATTAATACTAAGGAGGATGTTCTATTATTTGCATTGACATTTTACAGCTGTATTGCTACAGAATATCCCAATACAGTGGCTGTCTGTAGTCAAATCAGATTAGTACATTAGTGTATATTTTTGGTGCATTGCTTAGAAGTAAAATGTGTAATTGTGGTGTTCTTGTAATCAGACTTCAAATTTAACACTCTGCTGAGAGAAATGGAGAAAAGTTCCTGTCTCTGTGCTAGTCTTTACGTTTTTTTTCTGGATGAATACCTTAAAGTACTGCATCATCCATTTTTGCAACAAGGACTAGAAATTTTCATAAGAAAATGGCTAAATCTTCAAAGTGTGGATTTCCCAAGCTAGTGGATTAATATTGTCTCAATATAAAATTCTTTCACTGGAAAAGATTCTTCCTCAAATGCTATTTTTCCTTTTAAATGAAAGTCTTGGGAATATTTGTACTTATTGTAAAAAATTGCACAAGTGTTCATGTGGTTGTCTTGAAAATTCTTAATTTCTCCTCTTTTGAGCATAAAATTCAGTCACCCAATCAGATAGCAGAAACAATGCCATATGACTTGTGGCCAATCACTCTCTTGAAACAATAACTAATGACTAGTCAAATCAATAGCTGAAGTGAATAGTGAGCAATTCACATGGCGAAACATGCTGGCATAAAATGTTGATCTAACTATTTTGTATAATCAAACAAATCAATAACAATCTTAATCCATTAGCAAATAATTCAACAATAGAAAAAATGGTTAAAAAGCTACAAATAGTTCACCCAGGTCAATCAAACATTTTTATATGCACTGTACCTCTATGCATCTTACATTTATACTATATGTACTAACAGCAGTTTCAGAAGAAATAGACGAACAGACAAAATCTCATGACTACTTATTTCCCTGAAGTGCAATTACACGGTAAAAGTAGCATTTGGACCTTGGGTTGCTATGTAAGCAGCACTATGTTAGCCAATATGCAATTAACTAGAATAATGATATATGCAGCTTGATGGGGCCAGATCAGGAATACGTTATTCTTAAATGGATTATGTTGTTAAGCAATGGTATTGGCTCTAGTAGCGTACATGATGCTTTATAATTTAATATGACCAGTTTCCTATCCTTGGTATGAATTAAGGGTGCAATACTATAAACACTTAGTATGTAACTTTACTCTCACAAGTAAAGCTATTCACATGCCTAAGCATTAGCAGGATGTGACCCTAAATGTGCTATTAAGTGGAGTGCAATTAGGGTTGGTGAAACTGATTAAAAAAGAGTGAGCAATAGGGATTTCACCAGTGTTTTTTATGCACTCAAACTTATATTTTCCATCTTCACTTTTTCCCATATGGCATGAGCTTAGCCCTGTAGAACGAACTCTGGATAATATTTGTTTCTTTACTGGCAATTTGTCCCCAAATTATTGAGTTCAGCTGTACCCTCTGCAGTGGAAAAGATAGTAATGCAAATGAACTTCTAAGACTGTCTACAGTACCATTTATGTCAGTATAATTTATGTCACTCAGGGTGTGACTAAGCCACCCCTCTGAGTAACATAAGTTACACCACCATAAGCACCGGTGTGGATAGCACTATGTCTGCAGGAAAACCCCTCCCACTGCCATAGCTACCGCCGCTTGTTGGGGTGGATTAATGAAGATGGCTGGAGAGACATGGCGGTGGCTTAAGTCAGCTGGAGAGCTCCCTCCCATTGGCTTAGAGTGGCTACACCAGATGCACTGGTGGAGCTGTGCCACTGTAAGCTCTCTAGTGTAGCCTTAGCTTAAGTCTGAAGCCATACCACCTACATACAAAATCCTGCCAGATTGTTCATTCTAAACAGAGTTTATCTGAATTAAGTCTCCTTTGGGAAACCTTCAAGGTAACTCTTGTCCTCTCCCTCCCTTGCTCAGCTTTCTCCTCTCCCCCACCTACCCTCACACTCACTCTGCATAGCCCAGCTTCCTTTCCCACCGCCCCCATTTCTCCTCTGAGTGCCAGGCACCGGAGCAGTTGCAGAACTATGTTCTGGTTCCATGCATAGTCAAAACCACACTTCATGGAGTCATGCCCTATTCTAGGGGTTCTCAACCTTTTTCTTTTAGCAAGCAGGGCAGTTGCCACGTGAGGTACATTGTGCATATAGTAAGAAGGCCTGCGCCCTAGTGAGTCTAATCCCGGCTTTGCTTGGCTGACCCCATGAAATCTTCTTGTGGCATCCTAGGTGACCTTGGACCCCTGGTTGGGAACTGCTGCCCTATTCAGTTGCATTGCAGGCACCTTTGTTCCATGAATTTGCTGCTAATATCAATTGATCCTCTCACAAAGCACTGAAGTGGTTGTCCCAGGTTGCAGATCATGACCCCGTCCATCTCTAGGTACATGTAATTTGGTAGCTGCACTAACTTCCCACCCTTGTCCTCTTCTAATTCTATCAGCAACTTAAACTCCCCAGCAACTCCCCTGGTCATCATCCATGTGTATAAATTTTCTCACTCTATCATGTCTATTTGAAGAAGGTCACCAGCTTGACTCTAGAAAGCCAAAAAGATTGCCATGCTCTATGATCCTGTCACACCCTTTCCCCACCCATTGCTTCCAGAATTCTTTGGAAGTAAAATCTATTTATTCCTGTCTGAATATTGGTGACAGCATAGCAGAATTTTCAGAAGCCTTCTTGATCTATCTCCAGCTTTGAACACACAGCAGACTATCTATCCATCTCCTCACTGGTCATGCCCTACTACAATGAATCACCACCACTCCTTCCACAATAACTTTCTTGAGGTTTTATTTCCATCTCTACAACTGATGTGACAAAAGCTCATAAGTTTGTGCCTGTTGATTTCTGAAGGTTGGGTCTGCTTCTCACCAATAATAGAAACTGGTATCAAAATCTCAGTGTCAAGCCTTAGGTGCTACAGGAAGTTATTTGCAATTCAGTAGGGGACCATCCTTAATAATATACCATCCCATGACTCAGTCATAGGCACCAACTTTCTCCGGCGCTGGTGGGTGCCTGTGCCCCCCCGCTCCTGGCCCCGCCTCGATTTCACCCCATCCCCAAAGTCCCCACCCTAACTCTGCCCCCTCCTGCCCCTATTGGATCCTTTCCCCAAATCCCCGCCCCAACCCCGCCTCTTCCCCAGTGCGCCACGTTCCCCCTGGTTCCCCTGCCCCACGAATCAGCTGTTTTGTGGTGCAAGCACTGGGAGGGAGAGGGGAGAAGCAGGACGCGGTGGCGCGCTCACGGAGGAGGCGGAGGTGAGCTGGAGCAGGGGGTGGGGCGAGGCGGAGCCATGGGGAGCTGCCGGTGGGTGCTGAGCACCCACCAATTTTTTTCCATGGGTGCTCCAGGCCCGGAGCACCCACGGAGTCAGCGCCTATGCACTCAGTATAGCTTTAGGGGACTTGGTGCTGCTTAGGTGTTATCTTTTGGATAAGAGATAAAACCAGATCCCAAAGCACTTTTTGTAAGATTTGAAGTATGTTAACTTCAGTGTCCTGGAAAACTCATGTAATTACACACTGCCTCTGCCACCACCTTTCCGCTTGGCATGTTCACTTCCTGTCCTAAGACAGAGCTGCTTTTAAATAGGGTACCACATCAGAGGTAGCTGCCTTTCAGTAGCATATATCCTTTACTTCATATGAAAATTAGCGCCAACCATCTGTTGATTTCCAAACCATTTTAATACCACAAGTGTAAAGTACTTTGTTATTGTCAGTTTAATCAATAATACATTTTTGGTTGGTGTTTGTTTGTTTTTTTACTAAAGAAAAAAAAAGCAAAACCCAAAAGCTTACTGACCATGTTTGTGCTGCTTATGTTACCTTGAACTGTAGAAAGACTAAGCGATAAAGAATATTTTGCACAGGCTACAGCAAGCCTCTCTCATTGGATCAAAGGTTTAATTTTTAGAGGTTTGCTTTACCCATAGAGATTATCTGGTTCCTTTATTTTTAAAATTTAATCATACCGGTCTTCCTAAGGTGGATATATAAATGAAGCCTCATTACAACCAAGTACATGCGGGGTCAGTTAGATCCTGTCTGCTTAAAAATTAGTGAGAGGAAAATGAAACCGTTAATAGAATATCCATCACTTTGATGAAACTGTTGATTGAAATTCACCCTCACATATAACCTATTTGTAATTTCTCTCAAGCAATGTATATTAATGGGGTCTTGCTACTTCCTTATCAGTGTAAAATGGTAGCAGGGAATGTTTCAAATTCAAAATCATTTCACAAGTGTGGTTTATAAAACAAACCTGAATAATTGTATATAAATCAAAATTAATTGTTTTATATGCTGACTATTTTAATATTAATCTTTTATCTGAAAAACAGGAGCATTTTGTTTACCTCTGAGTAATATTAATGTGCTGAGCTTATTAGGAATAACCCAGTGTGAGTTAAATATTCAGTCCTATGCAGAAGTTTAGGATTTTCTCTAATAAGCACTAGGATTACACCTGAGCAAGAATTCCCAGTCATGTCAATTGAGCTCTCATATAAGCCCAAATTCTGCACTGATATCACAACTCATGCTATCTCTTGGACTGCAATGGGTGCAAGCTCTGTGCATACTTTGCACTATATTTTGTAGGAGAAGGATAGTTTTCTTTTAGTGCTAATTATTGTACATCATATTCCTCTTTCAAAGATCTCCAGGTGTGGTACAAAGTGGGCAAAAGTGTTTTTATTCCCATTTTACAGATAAGCACAGAATGGTTAAGTAAGTTGTTCAAGATCACTAAACAAATGAATGACCCAGTTCTGATCGCTGATTTTAATCACTAGACCACAGCTTACTTTGATATAAGCTATGTAGGATGTCAATGGATAGGTTTTGCTTCACAAAATCCAAGTTTGGGTTGGTTTGAATCCAGATCACGTTTTACTCACGCACCATAGTTCAGGTTCTGATAAATATTTCCATTTTTTGGTCCATCTCTAAATAGAGCTCTTGGCTTTTTAATGTCTTTTTAATTCCAGGAAAAATGGCTTCCAGTAGTTTGACGTGAAAGCTAACTGCTTCCAAAGAGTGCATGCTCCTTCATTATATACTTTCATTTGATGCAACTCCTTTTGCTATTGTTGACTTTAGTCTAAGTGCTGCAAATAATAAACTGAAGAAGAAGTCTTTTGATAGGATCCAGATGAATGGGGAACTCTTCTTGAATTAGCCTAACGAAGCATTAAATGGAAGCGCATGTTGTCATCAATGACAAAGATGACCAGTTACAGAGAAATGGGTATCGAAGATTCTTTCCCAAGTCTTGAACACTGGAATATTCCAAAGCATGTTCCTGTCTCCATCTAGAGAACTACATAGCCTTTGTTATGGAGACTTCCCTTGTTGGTAGTTTGGAACTGATCAGGGGGTACAGACCCTTTTTATAGGTTTTGAGGAGGCAGGAAAATACCCAAAATCACCCCAACACCTTTATCAGTATCAGTCAATAAGTAACAATCCTCTTGCTCAGTGAATACACAGCCCCAGTTCACACTAGCATTACACTCTCTGGGTTATCCATGCTTTTTGATCCTTCAAGTACATATCAACATTTGTAGTGTCCCCACCCCTTGGCTATCACTTAGCCAAACCAGGCTGTAGATACTCAGCTATTTTTAATCTTTCCTCATAAATCTATCCTGCCATCACCCTACTAATTTCAAATCCTTTCCTCTAAACCGTCTACATCTTTCTGGGTCTGAGGTCAGTGGTATCACAGAGCTAAGTGAAATATTGTTCCAGCTGAACTCTCACCAGATCTGTATAGACAAGGGTTTCCTTTCTGCTCCATGACATGATGTCTCTGCAGACACAGCACATTGCATCAGCCCTTTTTTCCTGACCTATTACATTATAAGCATATCTAATTAGCTAGTGCTACCAGCTCTTAAGTCTCTTACATGACATATCTGCTTCCCAGGTTTCTTCCTCCCGCTCACTCTCTCATCTTGGGGTTCCTTTTCCAAGATTAATCTCTGTGTTCTGCCCAGATTTCTATTCTCTAGGTCTCCTTTATATTTCCCTATACTCACCGGTGATCTCATCTCGTCCCACTTTAGTACTGGTTCTATATTTCATTCCATTTGCTGGAGCAGCTCGAACAACAGAGTTTCTGTTTAAAAAAAAAATAACTACTTTGACATTTTGTTTCCTCCAAATAGAGATAAAAGGCAAAATTTTGAAATTTTTCATGGAACCAAAATTTCCTCTCCTGCCCTCTCAAAAAAATTCCCTCGTGAAAACTTTTGAACATGAAATGTCCAAAGGAAATGTTTCAACCTTTTTCAGTCTGGAATAGGAAATACCTCAGTGGCTATTTTGATTTGAATTTTCACTGCATCATTCAGGGCAAGGAAGGAAGGGGAGAGGGAGGTTTGGATCTGGCTGTTGGCTGGGGAAGGAATAAACCCTCAATAAACCTAAGAATGGGTGGTGAAGAGGAGAGAGGGTGAGAGGGCTCAGGGACAGGGCTGGGGGAGAGATCCCCGCAATGCTCCCAAATACATGCCCGCTGTGCTATAATCCAGCAGCACTTCAGCGAGGAGCCTATCTGCCACCCCAATAGACCAGAGCAAGGGGTCAGGGACCGTAGCTTTGTGATCACACCTTAAGCAGTAGCACCCAAATGTGTTGAGGGGAACCCAGGGTGCCCTCCCACTGCTGCCCACCCCAACATTAGGCTGGCTCTCCAGCACCAGCTCCTTTGAAAGCACAGCCCCACTCCACCTCATCTGACTCCTATTTTTGAGTGACTAGGCGTGGCTGAGCAGGCATCACAGCTGCTCTCCACAGCAGTTTGGGAGAGGCAGCAGCTGCAGGCTCAGTCCTCAGTGCCGCAGGAACAGGAGTGGGCAGTGGAGGCCTGGAAGCATCTCCATTACCTTCCAGAGGAGCTGAGGATGGAGTTCCTCCAGCGATGGGATGAAGCCACAGCCCTGATTCCAGGCCAGGGGTACAGCCTCAGGGTCTAGGGCCAGTCTGCCCTCAGTCCAACAAGCTGAGAAAGAATAAAGAGGCTCTCTAACTTCTAGTTGTTAGTTCTGTCTCACTGTTCTTATTTGGGGACGAAGGCCTACAAAACCACTGCCCTGTTCTGACTCCCTGCTGCACACTGTAGGCATTAGTGTGTGTTATTTTAAGCTCCCATCACACCACAGCTGTGCTTTCCTTAGTATCTCTTTCTCCTTTGTGAAGGGCGAGGTGTCCCTCACACCACTTCTTTGTTATGCTCCTAAAGACATTTTAAAGAATCCAGTCAGACATCAACAAATTTTCTTTCATTTAGGAAACTTTTCCAAAACAACAAATGTGGATTTGTAAAAAATCAGAAATTCTACTCTTTTCCAAGGGATGATGGGAGGACTTGTGTGCTCCAATGATCCAAAGAGCTAGGCGGGTAGGAGTTTCAGCTCCTGTTAGGGTAACCCATTGGCCTATCCTTGTGGAAAAAAGTTAAGTTACAGAAACAAAACAGGGCAGCCATTCCAGCAAAGAGCATAACTCCTGCTATTGATTTCTGGGGTAGGTTACACCTACAGTACAGCTGACCCAACAATCTTCTCAGTACTCCCCCTTATGATCCACACCACACCCCCTGGCATATATTCCACCCACCTTCCAATCGGCTGCTGCAAGTGTCCTCTGTCACACTTTGGGGCAAAGACTTTGGGAAGCCAGTGTCTATCATTCTGGTAAGTGAAAGCCTCTCCGCATTTCCCATAGTGAGGCACATCCATCTGTTGGATATTACAGTGCCTGCTACACTAAAGAGGCAATCTGAATAGATGCTTGACTGGGAGCAGCAGAAGTGGGTGACAGCCAGCTGACACAGTGCTGGCCACACAGCAGGTCTGAGTCAGTGGGCACCAGCATCATATCTTTCCACCATTCTCTTCACTGCAGCAGCACCACACTCCTCCTCAGGGTGGGAAGAGGCCCCATGAACCATTCCAAAGTCCTCCAGCTTGTACAGAAGGAAGGAGGACCTTTTGCTCTCTCCCTCAGCAGTACTCATTATGGTACTTCCTCCTGCCAGTGTCTGCTATGGTGGTGGTGTCCTGAATGGCCACAGGCAAGAACTTCACCCACCATGTCTCTCGGTCTCTTTTTCAAATGCCACATTTTTGCCTTCTTCTTTTCTGCTGAGGAAGGAACCTGTGGCAGTTCTGACTAAGGGATCAAGATATGTGGCCATCCAGTAGTGCTCTTTTTCCTCCAAATGCTTAAAAATGGAAATTTTCCAGAAGAGTGGACAGCATAACTCTCACCAGGGATTTCTCAGTGATGTCACCCTGTTTCTGGAAGTGGGTCTGCATGTATCTCAGTTCTCTCTCCAGGAGGCACCATAAGGGAATTACTTGGCTGATCCCTGCATCATCTTTGCTTACCCTTAGGGTACGTCTACACTACCCGCCCGGGTCGACGGATAGCGTTCGACTTCTCGGAGTTCGATATATCGCGTCTCATCTAGACGCGATATATTGAACTCCGAATGCACTCCCGTCGACTCCGGAATTCCACCACCGCAAACGGCGGTGGCGGAGTCAACGGGGGAGCCGCGGACTTCGATCCCGCGGCGTCTGGACGGGTGAGCTATTCGCGTAGCTGAACTTGCGTACCTTAGTTCGACCCCCTCCCCTCCAGTGTAGACCACAAAGCTAGTATGTCTACACCAGGGGTGAGCAAACTTTTTGGCCCGAGGGAGGGGGTTGGGGTGCAGGAGGGGGGTGCAGCAGTGGGCTAAGGGGCTCAGGGCAGGGGTGCAGGGTGGAGGACGGGTTTGGGGTGCAGGTTAGGGGGCTCAGGGCAGGGGTGCAAGGTGAAGAAGTTCAGGGTGAGGGCTCCAGGGTGGCAGTGGCACATAGTGGGGCTAAGGTAGGCTCCCTGCCTGCCCTGGCTCCACCCTTCTCTCAGAAGTGGCCAGCATGTCCAGCAGTAGCTCCTGGGGAGCGGGTGGCAGGTGGATGCTCTGTGCGCTGCCCTTGCCTGCATTGGCCGTAGTTCCCTGTTCCTGGTCAATAGGAGCAGTGGGGGGGGGTGCCTTCAGGTGAGGGCAATGAATCAAGTTCTCTGCCCTTAACCCCCCTAGCTCCCCAGGTCCCAGGGGCCACAAGGATTGGTGCCGGCCGCTTCCGGGAGCGGCGTGGGGCCAGGGCAGGCAGGGAGCCCGACTTAGCCCTGCTGTGCCATGGGGCTGGCAATCCTGTGGGCCAGAATGAAAGCCCTGACAGGCCAGGTCTGGCCCACAGGCCGTAGTTTGCCCTCCCCTAGTCTACACTGCAATTAAACACCTGCATTTGGACACTAGGGTTCACAGGGCTCAGGCTATGGGGCTGTTTAATTGGGGTAAAGACACTGGGGCTGTGAGGGGCAAAGGTCCTAGGCTCCAGGCTCCAGCTCCAAGCCCAGCCTGCACATCTATACTGCAATTAAACAGCTCTGTAGCCTGAGCCCGGCAGTGTAGACATACCCAAAGGGTGTGACAGGATGTTGATTAGCTTCTTTGTGAGCAGGCCCAATGGGAGGGTGACAGATGGAGGCCTATGTCTGTCTGTGCTTGCCTGGGTCCATGAATGCAGACTGCTTCCACTGTTGCTTTCTGCTCACAATGGTCACCTGCTGGTTGCAGTTTGAGTGACTTCTGCATCTCTTTAAGGTCACTACGCACTGCACAAGACTGGCTGTACAGCTTCCTGGCCATTGACAGTAGTCTTTGTACGGTACCTCAACATCCCCCTCCAAAAATTCTCTCAGTCAGACTGAGGCAGAGAATGAGGCAAGGGAGTGTGGGAAGCTACCATCATGCTCTCCCTTTGTCTGCAGAGAGATTGAGGGGCCTTAGCCACACATATGTGACATGCAGTGTGTCCAAGCTGTTCCGGGAATTGGGCTGTTATCCAAACCTAGACATAAACGGTGTGTCATGTGCCATGCAGGTGACTGAGGGTGTACATGTTCCTGGTGCTGCTGCTCGCTGAGAGGGCCATAACAGACATGTAGTATGGACCAGGGGTCAAAACATGTCAGTGGTCAGGTGCACCCTCCCACCTTCAGAGTTACCTGGGCCATGCCATATGCACTTCTCAGAGCAGCACCACACAGATCTAGCACTGCCCTTTATACTCCAGTGGAGCAGTAAAGGATCTGCCACCTGGGGCAACTGCAGCCACAAAGCATCTGAAGCGCTCACTGTCCATCAATCCCACAACTTCCTATTTTGCTAAAAAGCTGCTCAGGGCTTTCACTTAACAAGCTCTTGCCCTTATCAATCATACTGACTGTCTTACTGTGTCCTTCCCATGGGACACACTCTCAATTTTCAACAGAGGCTAGCAAGACTGCTTTTTCCTCTCTCCTAAAGACTGCAGGGTCCTTCCCAGTTGGCATCCCTGTACAACTGAGGCTGCCAAGCCTTTGTTTTCATCTCCCTAGACTACTTGGCACATACACGCATTTACTTGGAGAAAATTAGATCTTGCCTTCAGCTTCTAGCCCTTGACCCCATGCCTCCCTTTGCTTCAAGGGATTTCTTCAACATCAGGGCAAGCAGAGTGCTGTCTTCTGCCTCTGGCTTCCTCTGCCAATTGCTGCTCCTGCCCACACTTACAGCCTGGGGCCACAATTCTTCTCATTGCCCTACCACGCTAGCACTCCTTAGTCATTTCCAAGGTAGTGCACTCTCTCGTGCTGACAGATGCTCTTGTTTCCTTTGGTTGCCCATAAGAGGTTGTTTTAATCTCAGGTCTATTCTAGTAGCAATTTTTCAAAAACTCCTTCACTGCTCTCTTGCTGCAGCTACCACAGCAGAGGTATAAACACACCAACTTTTGAAGAAAGCAAATGTGCCTCCTGATAGTAATGTTTAGTATCACCTTCATCTCCCATAGGGGATTCACTTTAAGGCGGATAAAGCCACTTCTGGTAGCTACAGTTAAACCTTCACTACATCTCTGAGTGCGTACCTTGATTCTGCCTTGCTCTGACATCTGTGTAATTCCAACACTGGGCTTTCCAGAAAATAGAGTGCCAAATGTACTTTGTACATTAGAGTCCATTAAGTTCATTTTCACTTGTGCCCAAACTTGGGTTACTCTCCAGAGATTGAAAAGCTAGTGATCAGAATCACTGTAAGTAGTAATAGTTATTGATGGTACTGGAACAAAGAAAAGGGAGCTATCAGAGGAGAAAGGGAAATCTTGCAAACCAGAAGAAGGAAACAGCAGTTATTTTATATGAAAGAAATAAAGTACAACAGGGAGTTGAAAAGTATATTTTTATTCAGCCATATAAGGGGAGAAATAACAGAAGCAGAGATTTAAAAAAAAAAACTCCTAGTGATAGTGGGTAGGAAATGATGCCTGTAGAAAGACTTTTCTAAAGCATTAGGTTGTTATTTATACTTGTTCTCATAGTTCAGGGAAACTGCATCTGTATTTCCTCTCCATGGTCCAGCAAGGGCACTCACTCTAGGCTTTCAGCTCTTGGATAGAGACCTGAGTGTCTCTCTGTCCTGACTGGGTGGTTGTGGTGGTTTTTTTACAGTTCCCTGCCTACGCTGCA
Organism: Mauremys mutica; assembly: GCF_020497125.1. NCBI lineage: Eukaryota > Metazoa > Chordata > Testudines > Geoemydidae > Mauremys > Mauremys mutica. Next base: position 107,655,578 of record NC_059072.1, read on the forward strand.
ATATCCCCAGCAAGCCAGACAGCCTGAACAAGCCACCATCTGTGCTTTGCTTTCTCTCCCAAGGCTATGAACAACATAACTGACAGCAGTTATGTTACCACACAGCCCTTTATAAACCTGAAAAATCATTCTTGAGGTGAAAGCATCAGAGAAAACATATTACAAACAATAAGAGTTTCTCAAAGTTCACCAGAGGTCATCCATCAGTCTGATGGAGCCTCAATAGTCCAGAGTCCTTCCAAACCCTCTCAAGAAGGACAGGACCCTCCAACCTTGGGACAGAAGGCCCTGTCTGTTTGCTGGATCAGAAAGAAGGCTATTTATCCAAAAGAACTTTCTGTGTCTGTTGGTCTTTGGTCTCTGGAGAATCCAGTTTGAACTAGTATATGCAAGCTTCTCCAGGTGATAGCACTTCTCTGGAGGTGTTCCAACCTGAGTGAATTTGCCTAGCAACGTCCCACTGTTCTTACCTCCTGGAGGAACTGTGGTCACCATCCACCAGGGACTTACATACATTCCATGGCCCACAATGATACATAAACTTAAAACAGTAAGATCTCCCAAAGATATGTCAGGAAATTGCCATATCTGCCACACTTGTCCTATAATCTAATGGGCTGGCCAAGCTGTTTCTAGCAGAGAGGACTTTAAAAAAAAACCCCACACATCTGCACTCCCTGCCCCTTTAACTTTTTAAAAATAAATCCACTTGTCAAAAGCACAAAGCACAACTAGAGGGTTTTTTGTTTGTTTTAAAGTTGCTCATAATATATAGTTTCTCTAGAAAAGAGAGCTGTTTGTGATAAGGTGTTTACCACACACTGGTGATGAATGGGTTAATGTGGACCTGATTTCTTTTAGTAAAATTCTGCATACACTTTACATAAAATAATTTGAATCATACCCCTGCACACAGGCATTTATTTCCAACCAGCCAAAGCAGTCCTCCAGCTTATAAAGTTGTTATAAAATACACAAATAAGCACAAATTTCAGAGCTCTCCATAGCAACTATAGCAAAACAAAATAAACCATCATCCCATCAGTAGTGTTGCGTTAGGACAATAACACCCCTAACCATGACACCCGCAACTGTCCCTGGCTTGCAGAGAAAACTTAAGACAGGGAATAATTCAAAGCCTGGTGGAACAGCGCACCACTCCAGATTGTATACCAACACAGAGTTGAATGGTTCTCTACCACTGGTGTACATTTTCCCCACATCTATTCCTCCTTTGGTTTTACCTGGGACAGATCATCCCACACACTGCACCACATCCACAGTGCGATCCAAGTGATAGTGCAAGTTCTCAGAGCCACCTCATTCCTTGCCTTCCATGAAAACAAGAAAACAACTATACTGATCAAAAATAAAGTCTCCCCATTCTACTGCTGAAGTGTTAATTACAAGAAGCCTCCCCTGTACTGCTGCTCCTTGCCACCAGCCCTCCTCAAGGGAGACCACCTTCCCATTCCCTGATGAATCCTGACCCACGCTGGGCTGAATATTGCCACTGCTACCCCTGAGCCCCTGGTCTGAGGTGATCTGAGTGAGCAGCATGAGGAACATCCTTTACGACCTTAAAGAAGGTTCCTACTACTACTCTGTATCCCAGCCCTGCCCTGCATCATCCAAGATGCCTTCCCTGAGGGAATGTTGGACAATGGGTCATATATGAGCTGAGTCTGTGACTTTTGTTGCCTCTGCTGAGATTCCAACAGCTTCCCCATCCATTGAACATAAAAATGACTAGATAAATATTTCAGGTTGCCCGAGCCCCAACCTACCATGTTCCTTGGACTTACATATTAAGGCTCTTTTAAGGGGGTAATAGGCCTTCCCCCACAAACTCACAAAGAACAGTCCTACCAGCTTCCTCGTAATTTGGTCTGATGGTGGAAGATACACACACTTCAAGTGCAAGAGGACAGCAAACAGACACAGACCTAAAACCTCACCCTTTCCATCCTCCTTGTAAGGCTCCGGTAAGGGGCTCATCCTTCTCAGGCGCGGCGGGGAGCCAGGGCGCCTCCCTACAGGCAGCACTCGGGCTCAGACCCCTCCGCAGGGGCTGAGCAAACTAATAGCCTCTGAACAAGGCAGAGTCCCGGCCCTTTGGCAGGGCCCGAGTAAACACACTGTCTATAAGCCCAGCCCTGGAGCAGGGCGGGGCAACAAGCAGTCCCAGCTCAGGCCTTTCAGCAGGGCTGAGCAAACACAGTATTAAAGCCCAGGCCCTTGGGCAGGGCGGGGCAGTAGCAGTTCAGGCTCAGGCCTTTCAGCAGGGCTGAGCAAACACAGTATCCAAGCCCTGGTCAGGCCAGGGGGGAAGGGGGAGTCTGCCACCCTTGGAAGGGTGGCAGGGGGAACGCAGGCCCTCCCACTCCGCTGCGTTCCAGCCCGGGGCCCTAGCAGCAGCAAAGATTCGCTGCAGTCAGTGGGGATCCTGGCCGCAACACACTGACATTGACTCGGGGTCCCCTGGAGCCAGATTGGGGTCGGCTACCCCCAGGCCACTTCCAATCTCCCCCTCCCTAGGTACCTGTCTCTCTCCGGCGTCATCCGGTGGGTCCCAGACCATGGGCTCTTCAGGATACCGGGCGGAGAGGAGCTCAGGCGTCTCCTCTGGATACCGGGCGGAGGGGAGCTCCGGCGACTCCTCGGGATACCGGGCATGGGGACGCTCAGGCAGCTCCTCCGGATACCGGGCACGGTGAAGGTCAGGCCAGAGCTCATCTGGATACCGGGCACGGGGAAGGTCAGGCCAGAGCTCCTCCGGATACCGGGCACAGGGAAGGCTGGGCCCGGCAGGAGCCCGAGCACCGGCGTTTGTCCTCTCCGGCAGCCTTCCCCTAACTGAGCACTGGGGCCGGGCTTTTATACTTCCTGTCTCACCCCTTGACTTCCAGGGGGCGGGGACAGGTGGCGGTGGCTCCGCCCACTACGGCGCCTGGTCTGGCTCATCCTTCTCAGGCGCAGCGGGGAGCCAGGGCGCCTCCCTACACTCCTACAACCTACTCTGCCTTTTCCCAGTTCCTACTCTCCGTCAAGCCCCCTACAGAAGTCCAACCATAATATTTTAAGCTTCCCCTCATCCTGCACCTTCTATAGTCCTTGTAGACAGGAAAAGCTGGCCTACCATTCCCACCCAGCCACACTGCCTTGGTCTTACAAAGATTGAGTTGGGCCCCCAAGGCTCTCCCACTCATTGGCTCCTGTCAATCCAAACTGGATCGTGGTATACACGTAAGAGGTCAAATCAGGTTCCTAATGAATCCGCTTATGACAAGCCCAGTTCAGGAGTGACACAGATTGTTGCAAATTTCATAGATCCGTATGTTGCATGAGTTGGAGTCCAAGATTACAGCATGCTGCTTTCTTCTTTTTCACTTTGTTTCCATCCTCTGAATTAAAGGCGTTTCATGTTGAGCTGCACCCAGTGCCAGATATTCCATCCAATTTGGATGGGATTCTGTGCGCTTCTTTCAGCTTTCTACATTGATGTTGAACGACTTCATAGCATTTTTGCATACATTGTGGTATCGCCATAAAGAGTGACCCTGCTTTCTAGAGTCATCCTAAATCTCACTGTATAAAATATTCTTGGGAAGACAGTCTCCTCCCATTCTCCTAACATGACAGAGCCATCGCAACCTCCTCCTCTTGATAGTGGTATCTAACTGCACCAGTCCTGTGCACTCCAGCACCTCTGTGTTTGCATTTTTTCTTCCCACTTTATTTTCAGAATCTTACACAGGCATATCTTGTGGAAGCTGTTCAGTCTCATGATATGCCCAGCATATGTAGCCCATGATTCTGAACCATAAAGCAGGGATGACAAAACACAAGTCTCAGATTCACATTTTCACCTTAGTCGACAGTTTGCTGTTATTCCATGCTTGTGCATAGGTTGTGGAACTAGGAGTGCTGGGGTGCTGCTGCACCCCCTGGCTTGAAGTGGTTTCCATTATGTACAGGATTTAGAGTTTGGTTCAATGGCTCTCAGCACCTCCAATATAAAAATTGTTCCAGCACACCTGTGCCTGTGTCTGAAATCCCTCTGGAGGGGATCATCATAGACAGCTTTTGCTACTTGGGTTCTATGATCAGCAAGAATCTTGACCTTCAGACTGAACTGACTAATAGAATTGCAAAAGCATCTAAGAATTTCGGGCTATTACAGAGACGTGCATGGAATAACAGCTGTCCCATTATGTAAACAGAAACAAGGTCTCTCATTGTCCTCTGCAGCTGTAATCATCACTCAAATGTCATCCACGAAAGCCATTACTCTGCGGAAGAGAGCCCTGTTACTGTTGGCCTGAAGACGGTGCTCTTTTAGTCTGAAAGGACTCACAGCTTTCACTTAATCCCCTCCTTCTGGGTCAAATCAGCAAAGACGCATAAGAGGGGACTCAGTGGGCACCCTTGTCTCATCCCTGAGTTTAGAGAAGTTGGCTTTGACCCCTGACAGCTGTTGATAAGTGGAGCACTAGTTACATTTGAATACAGCAGTTGGAGCCACAAATAAACAGCTGTGGAATCCCATAGTTTTGCAGCACAGCCTATAAATAGTCATGCACAACTGAGTCAAAGGCTTTACTCTGGTCCAGGAAATACACAAACCCTTCCCATCTCATGAAGATCTGATAGGAAATCCACAATTAACCTGCCTTTTAGTGCAGTTGAGATTTAGCAGAATGGATGAGGGCAGGTGCCTCTTGAGCAAGCCTCTGAAGCAGAACGCTGAACAAGACTTTAGTCCATATTGAGCAAGGTGAGAGCCTTTCAGTTGTCCAAGACACCTTCTCTCCTACCTTGCCCAACAAGATAAGAACTCCTTTAATAAAGGAGTCCATCAGTTCTCCTTTATTTAGAGTCTGGTTGAATAGCCCAGTCAGTGTTCTAGCAAACAAGTTTGGAAAGGACTGGTACAGCTCACTTGTCAGAGTCTATTCCTGAAAAACTCCTTTCTTCAAAGCTGAAACTGCCTCTGCCACTTCTGCACAGGCGATTGGGACCCTAAGATCAGCCTCCTGATCTGGAGTAACCCTTGTTAGTACTAGAAACCTGAAAATAAGGTTGATCTTTGCTAGTCCCTTTTGCCTGCTTTTTTGGCCTTTAACTCCTGGGACCACCCTTCCTGCTGCCCTTCTGAAAGCCTTCCTTCCTCTTCTGAAAAAGGTCTGAGTAATACTCAAAAATGGTTTTCAAGTGTCCCTTCAAGGTCTGTCCTTAAATGCCCCTTCAAATCTCTCAAGTCCAGCATATCTCAGGATACCTGTCTTTCGTCAGTGCAGACAGAGGTTACACCAAGCAGACCTCCACTTTCCCCATTCAGTAGCTGATTTACGAGAGTTGCAACTCCCCCACCCTCAATAACCTAGAGTCTGATCATCCCATTCCACAATGGACTATTTCCTTCCTAGAATGTTCCTATAATTCATTACAGTATTTAAGGCTTTTAACCTCTGTGGAATTCTCTCATAGCATCCTTCATCCTCTTGTTCCACGCTCTTACTACCATTACTTTCCTCCAACCACTGCTTGAAGACAGTTGTAATCACTTCTATGACATACATAGGTCTCTTCCTTGTCCCCTTGAATCTGTCTGGAGCATCTAATAAACAAAAAACCTCAATTTCTGTCTTCCTATGCTCCCACCATGTTATCCAAGAAGGATAAAGCCCTGTGATGGTTTCAGCACCCACTGACTCAGATGGAAAGTCAAGTGCCCAGGTGCAATCCTGATTTCCCTCCAGCAGTCTTGTGTTTAGTTGCAATATACATGTCCCAAAGGTAAGGGGTGATCCCAAATGCAGGGATATATGGATTAAAAAATGGTCCAAAGCTTCCATAAGTAGGGCAGAATAGCCTGCACTCTCTTCTCCTTTAATGGATCCTCTCTATTTGGGACTGTTAACTGACTCAAAAAAAGGTGAACCATGTCTGTGAACTAATCTTGCCTGACAAGGCCCCATTCTTACTCCTCAGTCTAGGACTAGAATCACCAACTGATGAGGTTACTGCCCTATAAAATAACATCTTCAGACCTGCTTGATGGATGAGCTGCTGCAGCATCTTCATGTCCTGTTTTCGTACCAGCATCCTCCAACCCTTCTCTTTGGTTCCACCTGCCGCCTGGAAATTAAAATCCCCTCTCTGTATCACCAACTTAGATCAAAACAAATAGGGACTCACATCCTTAAGCAATGAGACCCTTTCCTTTGGGCAACAAGGACTCCAATAGATATTTACTAGTCTGTAAGAGGTCCCTTCTTTCACAGATTCTACCATCATAGCTCTTTCAGTATGAATCTCCAGTACCTTGGGCTTGGCCTTCTTAAACATGAAGAAAATTACTCCTACACCATCTGTAGCATCTTCGCTAACAGACCAGATGGACCAGCTTCTCCACCACACCGATGACTTGAATTCATAATCCTCTACTGCCTAGATCCTTGTTTCCTGAAGCAGTAAACCATTAATACCCTGCAAGGAGTGAAGGGCAGACAGATTTCACAACCTGGGCTGCCAGGTCTGGATACTATTAACAGTCAGGTTGCTATTACCAAAGGGACCTCTCAGGTGAGTTCAACTCTATCTGGGAAACTGAGGCCCAAGAGTCTGTAATGGCTAACTTAGTCATACTCAATAAAATTAGAAGCCACCAGTGAGAGGGGAAAAACCCAACATCCTTCTCACCCTTTCATTTCCCTTTTTCTCCCACCTTCTTCTTCTTTCCTGAATGGCCAGGGACACAGTTTTGGGGAAACAGTCGTTCTTTGCACCCTAATTCATTGTCAGGGTCCAGGGCAGGACTCCTTTCTTCAGGAATCTGGGAACTCCCAGACTCAATTATTCCCCCCCTTTGGCTAGTACCTGCCTTATACCCCCTTCTGAAGTCCCAACCTGGCCATCACCCCTTAAGTCCTGCCCATCTGCCTCAGGAAAATTTGGAGGACATCAACAAATCCTCTAACAAGAACTGCACTGGGCCTGAAGGGACTGATACTTCCAACCCCTCTCCCATCCCAAGAGAAAGCATAAGGCCAAGAAGGGATAGTGATACTGTGTGTTCCTCCCCCTGTGACAAAAACTTGCCTGGAGCTAGCCCAGCTTGAGGGCTCTGACTGATCTCTCTGCCCTGCAGTTTAGCTCAGTGGTTTGAGCATTGGCCTGCTAAACCTAGGTTTGTAAATTCCATCCTTGAGGGGGCCACCTAGGGATCTGGGGCAAAAATCAGTATTTGGTCCTGCTAGTGAAGGCAGGGGGCTGGACTTGATGACCTTTTCGGGTCCTTCCAGCTCTGTGAGATAGGTGTATATATCTCCATATATATCCATGAAGCCTGAATTTGGCCTGCTGATTCATCACCTCAGCTATAGGGAAGAGGGAACAGAAGCTATAGGGGAAGGAAAGGCCTCTGAGCAAGGTCAGAGTCTTTTGAGGCAGATGACCACACCCGCCCCACTCCACTCCCCTACCCTTGACAGCCATTAGAGATGGAAAGGGCTCCATCCCTTCCCCCTCAGTCCCTATCTCCCTTACCAAAGCGCATGAGGCTTTAGATACCTGACCCTTGACCACCACAGACATCTCAGAGGCTATAACTCTTTCCCCTTCCTCCTTCTTTGTCAACTGTACCACTTCCTGAGACCTCTCCACTCCCATGCCAGAGTCATCCTTATGCCCAACCTCCTCTCCCATGGCTTTTGTGGCACTTTCTGCAGCTTCCTGCAACTAGCCTCTACCACCTTTGTTCACGCACCTTCAGCCAACTCTAGAAAGGGAAGCATCTTCAAGGTCTCCCACACCTCCTCCAGTAGCAACAGGGGTTTATACCATCACAGTTGCACTGCTCTACCTCCTCTCCCTTGGTCTCAGATGCCACACCTTGCCTTCTACAGACTGCTGGAGGCAAACCCATTTTTCTACTGCCTTCTACTAGCATCCTCCCCACCTCCCTGTGCCTACATCATGAATGCCTGGTGTAACGTGGGGACACAGCTGCTAAGTGCCCCAGCCGGCCACAGCAATAACATTGTCCCAGAGAGCAAGAGACAGCAATATGATGAGAAGCCCCACCTTTGTGACAGGTGTGTGGCTGCCTCACACAACAGAAGAGCAGAGCTACATCATTTATCATGAAAGAGCTGGGCAAGTGCAAAAACTGATGATTGTACAAGGATCTGGCCAAGTGTATCATAAATGTGTATTCCCCCATCCAAATCCCCAGGTGACTCAATATTTTCTCTCCTAGGCTCAAACCAGAGTCACTTGTCTCCCTAGCCAGTCCACGATCAACCCACAAGGCACTAGATAGTTACCAGACATGATGGTGACTTTCTTAACCTCCTGCCTCAACAGGGGAACTGCCACCACCCACTGCCAGCCCCCTTACCCTGCACCCTTGCACAAATCAATTTTCCTGGACCCAGGTAGCTGGATTACTGCTAACAGGTCCACTGAGGAGACTTGCATACCCCTCAATATCAGAGTGTTCACCAGTACAACCTCTCCAGCCTACGTGACCCACAGCTGTGTACTATATCCACACCACATATTTCTCTGCTCATTTCCACCCTGGCTCCTACTCTTTTACCACTAACCCTCTCCCTGACTCCGCACCCTACCCAAGCAATCCCAACCCCACAATTCCTACACCACCTCCACCCCTCACATTGCCACACACAGAAGCAATGTAAACAAGCCCAAAGGTTGTTCGCCAGCCAATGCTGGCCCAGTCTGCAAACTTGGGCACTAGCTTTTTTTGTCTGGGCAGCTGGGCAGCCAGCAGGTTCTGCTCTTCTTGCTGCTGCCGAGGTTCTGGTTCGAGCAAAGACTCTGTGTCTGTATCAGCTGTGACCACTGCATCTCCCTGTCAACATCTACAGCTGTTTGGCTGCCTCTCTGGGGATTCTTGTTCTGCAATGCAGGGCAACAGAGTTGGACTGCTCCTGCCATGGCCCCTTTCCTCTCCTTCATCTGAGTTGTCACAAGCCACCTGAAATACTCTCCACAATAGCCATATCCCCTTGAGGAGAAGAGAGAGACAGACAGGATAAAGCAGTACCATCCTGAGGTGCTGGACCCCCTCAGTCACCAGTCCTGCATTGCTCCCTCTCCCCTCCTCCTGTCTCTCTATTGGTGTCTCTGGCTTTAGGGCTCACAAAGGAGAGGCCAATAGAGCCCTCCTTTTCTACTCAGGCCCACCAGTATTCTAGGGCAGAATCACACCTGCCTCTCTCTTCCCTATTCCTGAGCTTTCACAGCCACACCAGCCTCGGGAACACCTACTGGGAGGCAAGAGGCAGACTACCCTACCCTTTCCTCCAGTAGAACATGTACCATCGCCCCATACACCTCTACCTCGATATAACGCGACCCGATATAACAAGAATTTTGATATAACGCGGTAAAGCAGTGCTCCGGGTGGGGGGCGGCTGCACACTCCAGCAAATCAAAGCAAGTTCGATATAACGCGGTTTCACCTATAATGTGGTAAGATTTTTTGGCTCCCGAGGACAGCGTTATATCAAGGTAGAGGTGTATTAGCAACAGATGGGTTCTGCCCTCTTGTCAACCCCTCCTCACCTTACACTTGGGGCAGAGATTCTGCTACCCCAAGTGTCTGACTGCTTATCACCTCCCTCTAGTTGGCTGAACCCCTGTTGCTGCCAGCAACACATTCCCCCAGTGTCTCTGCCAGACCAGCTGTGAGATCCAAATCTCCTCCTCCCCTTCCTGAGGTATGTCCAAATGGTAGCTACGGTTTCCCACTTTGGGCATCAGCCACCAGCAGGTGAGTTTTCTTCCCAGCTGCCTCCCCCCACCCCGGCATCACTTCCCACAGCTATCAGTGCACACTCCAACCAGTGACAGCCAGTTCCCCACTTGTCCGTCACATGTCTGGATTACTGGCAGTCACCAGTTCACAGTCCTTTGTGGCTGCTTGCAGAGCTGCAGCCCATTCAACTACTCCCAACACTCCTGCCACAGCTGTTCCCACTTCTATTCCTCTACAGTTATTAGAGGGACTCCCTTTGACTGTTCACCTCTCACCCCAACTCAATCCCCTGCTCCTCCACTAAAGGCTTTACCTGTAATGCCCCAATTCCAGCTATGCTAGCATCCTTTACTCCCCCGATCCCCATAGTTTCACCCCTGCAAGGACCCAGAGATCTCTCCCAAACCAACAGGCAATCCAGGATCCCCACTATACCTTCCTGCTCCAAACCACGACAGGTTTGCATGCCCACTCCACTTCCCTTAGGCTTCCTCCAGCTACATTGTTTTCATGGCCTCTCTCAACAGCCTCTGCACAGCATTTGGGCCATACTGTGGCTCTGACTCCCTCCTACGGAGTAGGAGGTATAGCACCAGCAGTTAGGTAGCTGACTGTAGAACCCACAGATTCCTCCCATTCAATAAAAGGCTATTTAACCTATCCAGCTGTACTTGTATGGTGGGCCAGGCCCAATTAAAGATAAGTCCCAGTAAGGTGGTTTTAGGCTTCTGGGTGGGAGGAAGCCCAGAGTAGAAAAGAAAGAGCTTTGGAGGACCTAGGATGGATTGAAAGTTTAAGCCTGAAGGTGGAGTAGAAGTTGCTTTCAGTGTGGATTGCTTTTGAGTTTGGTTAAGACTCCAGGGAGAAGCTCAGGGGTCACTACTCAGACAGAGGAGTAGAATGGAAGAGGAACTGTGAAGGGGTAGAAGACATCATATTGATGATCAATGTCCAATGGGATACTGTCCATGAGGTACATTAATATCCTAGTGATCTGGTGTCATGACAAGGATATGGCTAACTTGGCCTACTGGGTAAAATCAGGAGTCATGCCTACTAGTGTTTGGAGTCAAGCTAAGTGTCAGAACTAGAATGAGAAGTCAAGGTAGGTGTCAGGGTCAAGGTCAAGAGTCTGAGGGTGAACCAAGAGGCAGGTCACTCTCTAAAGCTAACAGGAGGATCCACCTTGTTGAGAAGACACTTCCTGAAATTCCTCCTGGGCTTAAATAGGGTGCCTGGACCAAACAGGGGCCATGAGGGAAGTTGCAAGTCTGCCTTCCTAGGTGGTACTTTCTGTGGTATTTATCTCCGTCTATGTAGTAAGACATGCAGACCTACCACAGCTGCTGAGTTGTGCTGCAAAGGTGTCAGTTATTTCTACACCCCACGGACCCAGGTCCCAGTCCTGACCCAGCAGAACCTCACACCTGGCTTGAAGGCTGAGTCTTCCCATCCTTATTCCTCAAACAAAAACTCTGGATCTAAACATCCCTCAGCTATTATAGGGACTGCCATGAGAGCTGGGCAAATTTTTTTGGCCTAAACTCTCTTTTGCCAAAAAATGCAACATTTAATGAATTCATGTGAATTTTGGCAAATTGTTCAGTCAAAAAAAAGGAAATTTGAAAATAAACTTTTGTTATTATTGAAACTAAACATTTTGATTTTGGGGAGGGGCTAGAGTCACTAGGGAACTTGGGTGCCTTATTCCAACATTTAGATGTTTGATCTGAAATGATTTTTTTCTGACACTTTAATTTGCTGAAAATTCCCCAAAATACTTTTGGTTAACCCAAAATCAATAAAATGTTTAACTTTTTTGGAACTTCCTATGAACTGAAAAACCATTATTCATATAACTGTAGTTGAGATGCAGATACAAACTACACAGCTCAGACCCATTTCATCTATTTAACTCACTCCAATTTTAGTTTGGTGCTTTTCTGAGCAACTGTATTTCAAATAATAAATAAGGGATAGGACTATTTTTACACAGCTAACACCAGGATAGAATTCATGATGGACCAATTCTGCTGCTTTTTTTTCAGTAAGGTAACTGACAGCCAGGCTTAGGCAATGGTTCTTTCTTGGAATTCTCTTCCACCAGCCTTTGGGCACAAATTTTGACAGCTGAATCCCCAGAAAACTGAAATATTGTAGATTGCATCATGATATTGGCCAGTGTTGAATGAAGATATTGTATGAACCTAAACCAGTTAAAAATATAGAATTTCTGGCTGTGAAGATGCAGCAATTTTTTGGTTACAAAGTCTCTAAGGCTTCCTTTTCAAGAACTCTTTATCCTTGTACTAGAGGTTTTTTTCAGCTGGCCTTGTGCTTTTTTGCTTCTTAAATTACTCTAGCCGGCTGTTCCTTTTGGCATTAGCACATTTCACATGTCATCTAGTTTTATATTTTCCTAGTACATGCAGTACCAGTTTCCCTCATAAATAACATTATCCTGATACCCTTCTCTCACTGCTGACTGCCAGTCAAACTGAAAAGCAGCTTTAAAGGCTCTTGGTATTTAAGGGTCTAATAATGGGTATGGAACAAAGGATGCATGAAACGACTTTGCTGTTCTGAGGTGGACAGAAGCTACAGGCAGCAGAGATGGCAGATGTTGGAGCAGGGCCTGTAGATTCACAAATGTCCAAGCCAGTTGCCCATTTTCTAACTACCCACCATTGGTGTCGACTCTGTGGGTGCTCTAGGGCTGGAGCACCCATGGAAAAAAATTAGTGGGTGCTTATCTCCCACCGGCTGCCAAGCTCCCTCCCTCCCTCCCGCTAGTACCTTCTGCCCACCGGCGGCCCCACCAATCAACTGCACCTCCTGCATGCTGTGGAACTGCTGTTCAAGGGTGTGCAGAAGGTGCTGGGAGGGAGGGAGAGGAGTAGGGAAGAGGTGGGGTGGGACCTTGGGGGAAGGGGAAGTGAGGACCAGGCTGGGGGCAGAAGGGGGGTGGGAAGGGGCGGGGTAGAGGTGGGGCCTTGGGGAAGGGGTGGGGCAGGGGCAGGGGCAGGAAGAAGCAGGACAGGGCAGGGGTGGGAGCTTGGAAGGGATGGAGTTGTGGCAGGCCTGAGGTGGAGCGGGGCGGGGGGTGTCGAGCACCTCCCTGGTAGAGAGGAAGTCAGCACTTGTGCTACCCACAAATGGGAAGAGAATGCAGAGGGAGTGGAAACACTTCCACTACATTCCTTCTCTGTCCTATGATACCTACAGTAAATCTGTCAAAAGTGATGCTTACATTTCAGGGAGGAGAAATGAATTACTGTTGCTTTTACATTTGGTTTTAGGTGATATCCATCTCCCCTTACTTCCCTGTGCTTGCAACCTGATCACAGGTACCAGTGCAGTGGGGAAAGCAGCCTCTGCAGGTCTGCTACTCCCCTTCCTGCACAGGTATAGGGCTAGGGTAGCTTAGTCCTCTCACCCTGCCTCCCAGCCAACAAAAAGATGTATGTGTGTGGGGGGGGAACTAGCGGTGCTGAGTCAAGATCTTGTGCAGTATCTGCCCGGGGGCAGCATAACCATCTGCAGCCCCTTGCTAAGGACTTGTGGAAAAGCCACAATTTAACCTATAACATATAATTATAAAAGCACAGCTTTTAGTAGCAGCCTTGGAGCAGGTTGAAGAGAGAATTCTTCTCCCACCAAACCCATTACACCTCATACTCCACAAAACTCCCCTCATCCTCTATGTGACTCCTCAGTGTACATCCTTAAACTATGTAATGAGAATAAGATTTGGCCCATGAGTGTAGGTTATTAGACCTATAGAGAGCGAAGGAGTGGGAGAAAACCATGCTAAAGAAAAAAAATGCTAGACCCTCATAATAAATGTTGGCCATAACGCCTACTCTTTTTTCTTCATCCTTCCCTTTTGCTATCAACATTTTTGCAGAGATTGCTGTTCAATACAGTACTGGGGAAAGGGGTTAGATCACGGGTGGCAAACTTTTTGGGGCGAGGGCCACATCTGGGTGAGGAAATTGTATGCAGGGCCGGGGCAGGGCAGGTGGAGTGCGGGATGTGGAGGAAGGGGCTCAGGACAAGGGATTGGGGCAGAGAAGGGGTGCAGAGTGTAAGAGGGGGCTCAGGGAAGGGGGTTGGGGTACAGGAGGGGTGCAGAGTGCAGGATGGGGCTCAGGGCCGGGAGTTGGGGTGCACGGGGTGCAGGGTGCAGCAGGGAGCTCAGGGCAGGTGGTTGGAATGCACAGGAGTGCAGAAAGGGGCTCAGGGCAGGGAGTTGGGTGCAGGAGGGGTGCGAGGTACAGGCAGAGGGCTTAGGGCAGGAAGTTGGGGGGCGGGGGGCAGGAGGGGTTTGAGCTCCAGCCCGGTGCCGCTTACCTAAAGTGTCTCTGGGGTGGCAGTGGCGCACACCAGGGCCAGGGCAGGCTCCCTGCATGCCTGCCCTGTCCCCACGCCACTCCAGGAAGTGCTGCGGCCCCTGGGAGGGGGGGGGCAGAGGGCTCTGTGTGCGCACATGGAGCCCTTTGCCTCCCGGCCCGGGGGCTGCTTCTGAGAGCAGCGCCAGGCCCGCAGCACCACCAGGGGTAATCCTGCGGGCCGGATCCAAAGCCCTGAAGGGCCGGATCCGGCCCGCGGGCCATAGTTTGCCCATCCCTGGGTTGGATAGTAAAACAATATATTTTGCATAGGAAGAAAGTGCACTGTGACCCTTTTTTGTACAGAACACTTCACATATGCTAGAAGAGGGACTGACTTTTCAAATTAAGCATCGTAAAGCAAGAGTGTAAGCCTCTTTTTGTTGTCCTGTCCATATGCCTTGCTTTGGACTTGGTGGGACCACCTGCATGAACCAGTCAGATAATTCATTAACCACAACCCTGGCTCCTTGTTCACTCTGTAGAGACTGACAAATAGGATGTCAATAAGGATATCATTTGTGGAGGCATCTTATTTCAGTCTTTGGAATTGGACTGAAATCACCAGGCTATTTCTCATAGGCTACTGTACTAACTTTTAATGTCAGTGGCCCAAGTTACTTGCTGTTGAAGTTCATCTAGATGACTACGATTTATATCTGTCTGAATTGAAAGTTATTTGATAGCAGCAGAAAGAGAAGAAAAGAAATTATACTCCAGTCCCAGTCTCTGAAAGAAGGGGATTTCAATTGACCATCAGTAGCGAAGGTCAGTACTTCTAAATTTCCCTTGGCAATAATAACACTTTCTCTGGAAACATTAAGTGATACGGTGGGGGTGGAAAGGTGATGTGTGAGATCTCAAGAGTTTCATAAAGTTCTGACACATTCAACTGTTGAAGCTCTGGGAGGAAGTGAGTTTCACTTTTAAACTGGTTGCAATTTGGATATGGGGTGGATTTTTTCTATCTTGTGGTGTGTGTTCTCAGCTTTCTTGATTTACTTGAATCATTTATAATAAGAAGCCCAAAATACTAATGTCTCTGTGGGAGGGAAGTTCTCTGCAACGACAATCTCAGACATTCTATGAGCATTTTCTTCCTTGTCCCAAAAAGCCACCTTTGGTCTCCTTGATGAGCGCCTGTGGGTAGGAACATGAGGAAACAAGAGAAGACAAACACATGCTGATAGGATGTGTATGAGAGCTTGGGTAAGGAGAATGCTGGAGACACAGGTTAGAAATGTTGCATTTTCCATTTCTCTGAAGGCCCAATGAAACTAAATACTAGACCACATGTAATTTTGCCTGAAGGCTCGCCTACCCTTTGAGCTGGGGGTGTAATTCCCAGCTCGTGGAGACATACTTGCACTAGCTCGCATTGAGTTAGCATGCTAAAATACAGCATAGCCACGGCAGCACAAGTAGTCATAGGAGTTAGCTGCTCCAAGTGTGTGCCCGTAGATATGTACGTGGGCTGGCTAGCTATGGCTACATTCTATTTTTAGTGCACTTGAGCTTCAGGGCACTTTAGTCTCCATGAGCTGGAAATCACGCCCCCAGCTTGAAGTGTAGACATACCCTGAGTGGTTCTGGTCTGAAATCATAATAGCTTGCTCTTATAGAGCACTTCTCATCAGTAGATCTAAAAACAGCTTACAAACCAGCTGGAATACATGGAATACAGCCTACCATTGCATTATTGCTCTGGAAATCTCTTTCTCCCATACAGGTAAAGCTCTGCCCTCACAGGGCAGAAGGATCCCTTCTTCCATTTGCTGAGCACCCACTCCCCTCAGATGTATCTGTTGGGCAGATGTGGCAGGGGCTGGGTGCTCCCCAACTGGAAACTCAGAGGACCAGATACAACCTATCCTGCACACCAATCCGGCTGCCCTGCATGGACAGGAAGGCCCAACTGAAGGGGGCTCAGATCAGCTCCATTCCATGGACCACAAACCATGTTGATCTTTGAGGGTGGGGGCTAATTTGTGTTTCTTGGTTCCTGATTTATGGAGCTGGCATGGGGTCTTGAAGAGGTTGGAGGGCTCCATCAAATATAGGCTTCATCCCACTGGGGCTGGTACTTTCTTATATATGGGGAGCAGGGCTCTGCTGCCCTTCTTCCACCCTGGTGGCAAAGAGAGAGGTCCCTCTGACCTCAAAGCACCCCACAAGGGGCAGCTTGAGCACACCTCCTAGTTGTGTGCACCCACTTCCTGCAGATGTAGTAGTTGGGCAGGTGGGGTGGGCAGCAGGTGCTCTGCAACTGGAGATTCAGGGGCCATACGCCCCTAGTCCTGCACATAAAGGTTCACCTGCCCCACATGGACAGGAAGACAAATACACATCCAAATATAATGCAGAATACATGGAGTAGTTAGTCTCCACCTGAGTTCCCGGTTAATTTGTAAAGCCACAAGGATAGGGTGAGTACAAAAGCTCTCTTTTTTAATGTTCCGTTGCTGAGACACTGATTGGGAAAGGTTAAATCTAACCTCACAGTGTCTAAATCAAAAGTGAAAACTGATTCATCTGAATTTTGAAAAGGTGACTTGCAAAGGGAAAATGAAAATTTAACTCACTACTGAAATATGTGTGCAATGCCCTCACTAACCAGTCTATGGGGAGCATTCAGCACAGAAACTTATTTAATTGAGCTTTGTAAAAAGTTCTTAATGTTTCTCATGAAGTCCTTTCGCCAGATCCACACTGCCTACTGACGCTAATGCCAGCTACGGAATCTTTGTAGCAGTAAGTCACCTCATACGGCCCCAGCTTAGTAGTATTGTTCCCATATATGATGTGGCTTTCAAAGTTTATCTTTATAAAAATACCGAGCTCTTCTTCAGCCTCTAGGATCCAATTAATTCTACTTATAAGGTTTCCAGGAGATCTGATATCCTAGAAAGGGGCAGAACTAACTCTAGCAATTCTGTCTTACAAATACACCTCTATCCCTATATAACGCTGTCCTCAGGAGCCAAAAAATCTTACCATGTTATAGGTGAAACCACGTTATATCGAACTTGCTTTGTTCCACCAGAGTGTGCAGCACCCCCCCCCGGAGCACTGCTTTACCATGTTATATCCGAATTCATGTTATATCGGGTCACGTTATATCGGGGTAGAGGTGTATCACTTTGATGGAATCTACTATGCAACTCAAAATCTAGACCATTTGAATTTTCACTCTAAAAGTGTAGAGATCTTTTTATTGAAGTTAAAAGTTCAGAGGCCCACAGCCAAACAGAGTAATGTTTACATCATAGAATACACAGAACTACAAGAAAATGGCGAGAAAATATATACCGGTCATATCCAGGAAATAGCGCTTGATGATTTGCTAGGCTGCAGCTCTAGAAAACCAATGCATAACAAAACACATTCCCAGTCTAGGGCTTTCTACCATAGGGTTTTGTATTCATATCAATCACAATAAGATCTGAGCACCTCCCAAGTTAGCAGATGAGCATAGCGAGGTCACTAGGAGACTTCGCGGAATCCTCAATGAAGCTGTCTTCCCTGATTGTAGAGAGACAAGGTGGGTGCGGTAATATCTTTTATTGAACCATCTTTGTTGGTGAACTTCAGTCTCAGCTTATTTTGGGGTTCTATAGCTTATAACTTATACTCACTTTAAGGTATGGGTTTAATGTCTGCACAGTAGAATTTATTTTTAGGGGGTTGATGGTTTTTTCAGTGGCACTGTTAAAATAGGTTGTGATCAGACATATGTTCAGTGGTGCCTTTAAACTAATAGCTTGATGGTACCAAATGCTGACATCTGAGGCTCCAATCTTGCAGACACATGCATCATTTTAGATCCTTAAAGCCACTCAGAGTCCCAATAAAGTCAATTCCATGAGTCATAGAGTTTAAGGCCAGAAGAGACCACTAGATCAACTAGTATGATCTCTTGTATTTCACAGACCACCAGTGCCACCCAGCATCTGCACAATAAACCCAACAACAGAAATGAAACCAAAGGAAGACTGACCCACAGAAGACTAGACTATCATGTGCCACAGGCAGAAAGAATAGGAGGGACCGGGTGCACCAGTGCTCAAGGCCCCTACAATGGCAGAGAAATAATTAAATGAGAGGGTGGAGGGGTCCAAATTGGCACCATCTATTTGCAGGACCAGGACTTTAGCCTGGTGGCAATGACTGCAGTTCTCATCTGGATATAAGGTCTGTAAAACAACAGGCTCCAGATTTTTTTTTTTCATTAAAAAAAAAACCAGAACATTTAATGTGACATTAATTGTATTTTTAAAATTTAAAGGAGAGTAAATCAAGCTCTCAAGAGTCAGAAAATTCCAACTGATGGTTTCTAACTCAGTACATTGCACAGTTATGTATCATTATTTTCCATGCTAAATAATACATTATAATTTATATTTGTAGTTTATATTCCCCCCCACCTCAAAGTGCAGGGAGCACCATAACTGTGTTAATGGTGTGGGATTGAACTAATCCCATTTCACGATTTATCAATTCTTTACTGTGTGCTTTTGCATGGTTTTTTTTTTTAATTTGATTGTATTCAAACTAGATTGGATGAAGCTTTGGAGAATATCCTTCAAGGAGCTATCCTGCCTTGTTATAGGGATGATTGACAAGATAATGACCTGGTGGATACTTTTGGAAAAAAGGGTAGAGTGTCATGATAGTATACCAGTACAGACCTTTTGAATTGTCATATCAGCCTCTTCTACAGGCTTAGGGGATATTTTATCCTTTATCTCTAACGCACCTGTAAATGTTATGTTAAGCAAATTTGCAAAGCTAAGAATAGCTCTATGTGTGAGCACATGTGTATTAATGTAATTTTTTGCAGAAATAATTGCCATTTCTTTAAACATTAATAGTAATATCAACCACAAAACATTTACACATATTAGAGGGGGAATAGACATTCAAATGTCAAAAATTACCCAAAAAACATTTACAGTGTTCCCCAACTTCTCTGCACTAAAAACATATAAACCCTAAACTAGCATCAAGGGGCTCTGATCCCTAGGAACCACATTATGAAGCCCTTGCTCACACTAGTGAGAATTTACTCATATAAATAGCCCCACTGAGCCCATCAAATGCGTAACTACTCAATGTGTATATATGTATCATAATCTGGCCTTAAAAAACTGAGTACTTAGTTCCTACCAATATCAAAACAGTTAAAGATGAGACTGTTCCCATGCTAATCTACCATTTTAAATTGCATAAATCTTTCTAAAAATTACCTTTGGGGTTGACATTTTTTCATGTGCACATTAGCCAACAAGTCATTTTTTTGTGGAAAGACCTTTTCTAAATCTCTTTGTGTGAAAAGTTTTATAAAAATGTAGTTTGCAGTGTTGTTGTAGCCATGTTGGTCCCAGGATATTAGAGAGACAAGGTGGGTGAGGTAACATCTTTTATTCGACCAACTTCTGTCAGTGAAAGATCTCTTTCTGAAGTTGGCCCAATAAAAGATATTACCTCACCCACCTTGTCTCTCTTACACAAATGTAGAGATTCTGCTACTCTTTCTCATGTTGAATAGTGGTCTTTTTGCACACATAATCCCACTGAAGTAAATGGGTCTCCTTGGATAATTCAAGGACTATTTAGATAATTCAAAAATGGCTTTGTTTTAAAATTGGAAAAACTTGGGAAGAACCATCCAGCAACTAAAGGAGTAGATAGGAGATTATCACCAGTAATTGGTTTTGTGATATCCAAACCACATGAGTTTTTGTCAGAAATGATTAAAAGAAACTGCAACATTTGGAAAATCTCTGGATTAAAAGTAAATTTACATGAATCTGAGATTTTAGCTACTAATGTTACTCAGAATGAGTATAAATTATATGCAAAAAGAACAGGAGTACTTGTGGCACTTTAGAGACTAACAAATTTATTTCAGCATAAACTTTCGTGGGCTACAGCTCACTTCGTTGGATCTGTAGCCCACGAAAGTTTATGCTGAAATAAATTTGTTAGTCTCTAAGGTGCCACAAGTACTCCTGTTCTTTTTGCGGATACAGACTAACACGGCTGCTACTCTGAAACCTATAATTATATGCAGTCCTTTTATAAAATTACAACACCACCACACGTTCAGTATTTCTCAGGAGTGAATATTCATCCTGTTTGGATGATTAATTGTTCTCCTATGATGCGACAAATTAACAAACATTTGGAAAAATGAAATATTCTGATAAATCTATTATGAGAAAGGAGATGAGGTCTGGGAGAATGGGTGCTATGTCCTTAAAAGAATTTGCTCCCAGGAATTATTTTTCTCTTTCACATTCTTGCTATGGAAGTACCAAGCATATTTCAGACAGGTCTGAAAAAATCAAATACCTTAGACCTTGCCAACACTACAAATGCTTTGCTGGTATAGCTATGCTGGCAGGTCCCCATAATATAAACATAGCTGATGCTGACAGAAGGAGTTCTTCTGTTGGTATGGTGATACCACCTTCCCAAACAACTTTAGTTAAGCCAACAGAGCACAGATGCATCGACACTGGAAGGTTTGCCTTCATAGCTGTGTTGGCTAGGAGTTGTAGCTTTTTCACATCTCTGACTGACACAGTTATGCCAACAAAGCTTTATAGTGTATACCTGGCCTTAGTTTTATATAGAAAGTAAAAAACATTGAAGTAGTAACTCCTATAGATCAGCTAAATTGGGTGGACTTAACTTCTTTTGTATTAATGAAGGCTCTGTTCTGTTATTGTTTTAAGGCTATATGGTAGATAGCAAGTTTGTGGAGTTTTAATTCTCCTTATTATAGCTTGTAACTTTTCAAAATTTAATTGAGTTGGGAGTCTTTTGTTCCATTTAAAAGCAAAAAACCTCCTAACCATCTATACAGAACATGATTTGGGCATATTTTAAAGAAATCATCAGTGACAGGTAATTATATTGAGGTGTAGATGTCATTTTAGTAACACTTAGCAAATCCCTTCGCCTAAGATTTAAAATTGACAAATGTGTTAAATCTCCATCTATTTTATTAATCTATCTGCCTCATTTATCTTTCATCTGTATAATCTAATCTCTTATTTATTTTAATAGCTAGATAAAATAAATTTGGGATGTCCATTTAAATTTCATTTGGCAACTATCGGAGAGACTGGGTGTGACCTTGATAAAGGCATTAGTTCCAGTTCAAAATTATTCATTGTATGCCCTCAAATGAGCTTGCATTCATTTAGAACAACCATAGTGTGCGCAAATGTGGGGCTCCAGTTTTTTTCATGAATAGACATTTCTCATCTGCATATAAAGCAGTTTGGCTTTGAGAATATGAAGTATAGTCTCTAACATTACTGCCCTTCGGCTCAATTTGCCAAAAGCAAATAGCCTGAGTCTGGAGACACTGTAAAGCTCATCTCTTTTGGCAGCGCGAAGCAAACCCTTACACTCAACTTAATGGCATTTCTCTGCGCAACTGACATGATAACTTAAACACAGCATCTGATCAATCCCAAAACTTCAGGGAATGTTGTTGGTATCAATGGGCAGAACCCTATTGATTTTTGGTGAAAAAAGCTAAAAGGGAATAATGGGGAGGACACAGAGCCCCTCACATCCGGTTAGAAGAACCAGTAGCTTCAATCACCTTTGTTATTGTCTGCAGATCAAAAATCCAGTAGATGGCAGCCACTAATACCTTCCTGCATCACAACATCCTCCCCCCACTCAGCTCTGCCCATCCACCCAATATGGTTTTAAAATGATGACATCCTGAATGATTTATTTCCCAAATAGAAAGAAAAGAGAGGCGAATGGTGTTCACACAGAGCCTCTGGCATGGGGAGAGGAGGAAGAATGGAGGCACACACAGAGGTGCTGGCATGGGGCGGGGGGAAATGGTAGGGGTGGCAGGAGACATGACGGACACAAAGAAACCCTGAAATGTGGCAAAGGTACAAATGAGAGGGTGCGACACACAGAGCCCTTGCTATGTGAGGAAGGAGGAAAGGGGGGTCCATGAGAGTAGGGGGAATAGGGCCACATAGAGTGCTAGCATGAGGAGGAAGAATGGAGTACACTGTCATGGGAGGAAAGGACAATGTGGGATACAGTCCCTGGCATGCGTGACGTGGCGGTTGTAGGGAGTCCCTGAAACAGATAGAGATGGGAGAATGGCACACAGGGAACTTGTGGGGGAGGAAATGGAAGAATGCCCCTCAGACACAGGGAACTTGTGGGGGAGGGATAGCTCAGTGGTTTGAGCATTGGCCTGCTAAACCCAGGGTTGTGAGTTCAATCCTTGAGGGGGCCACTTAGGGATCTGGGGCAAAAATTGGTCCTGCTAGTGAAGGCAGGGGGCTGGACTTGATGACCTTTCAAGGTCCCTTCCAGTTCTAGGAGATTGGTATATCTCCAATTATTATTACCTGGGTGTGTTCAGCTCAGTTTACAGAAGCAACAAAGTCAGCAACCATCTAATAACTCAACCATTTGAAAATAAGAAGGGAGTGTAAAGGGTTGGGAAACTATTGGATGGGAGAAAAGACATTCAGTATCTAAGTTCCCTTGTTGCTGGTGGTGGATTACTTTGAATCCACTGCTGCACGTTAGTTATGTTTGTATTTATTTCACTGTATTTTTAAGTAATGTTAAGGGTGCCTAACACTTATGGACCCATGTCCTTTTTAGAGTTTGTATAAATCCAAATAAATAAATAAAGTTTCCATGTCTGAATCAAATAGCAATGGGTAACGCAGATACTCTATTTCCATTCCCTTATGGGTAGGCTTCAAAGGATTAGATTTTTACTGGTAAATGCCATCAAAAATTGATTTAACCATACCCACACAAACTGACAAAAAATATTTCTATCGATAATTATTGAAATTTACAGCTAGGCAAAGTAAGAAAAATGATGCTTGAGAACTTATTGGCATTTGATTTAAGGATATTTACTTTGTTTATGTTGACATGTGATGCTGACAATTTGTGGTTTTAATAGTGAGAAAGCTTTAACTTTTTAATCTCCACATCTATTGTCGTTGTCTGACCTCCCCCATAGCTTCCTGCAGCTGTGAAAATTTAAATTGAGAATTGAAAAAAAAAGCTTAAACCCCATAATTTTATGCAACATTTAAATTGATAAATATAGGGAAAAATGCTTTAAAATGAACATCAAAATCATATTTAAAAATTCAAATTCTGCCAGTTCCTCTCTCACGAGTAAAAGGACTGAATTCAAGCCATTGGTGTGCATCATAGGTCTGGGAGCTGAACGCATTGTGTTAACACTTTCATGATTAAGAATTTACTCATTGGACAGAAGAACTGAAAATGAGTTAAACCTCAGTCCTTCCTCTCCTCCACTTAGAGCATTTAGGTTCTTCCTACAACTCCTGATCTCTTTTCTTTCCCCGACAGAACATGACACCTCTGACTGATCTTTTTCTACAAGAAATAAAACCTTATTTCCATGTATTAGGTTTGATAGTGCCAGTGCAATAAAAGAGGCAGGTTTTATTATTATTAAAAATTTCAGTCTCTATTGGTGAAGTACATAGAAAGCTGCTCCATGAGCCTTAGTCCTAACTAGATTTTAAATTCAGAGTAACTTATCCTGATCATGGCTATGGATAATTTACCCATGATCATGAGTTTGTTAACTCAAAATGTCAGTCTGCGCATTGTGGGGGCACGGAGCAGAGAAGAAACAAAGGGCATCTACAGAGAGTCCTCTACCTATTTTGCAGGAATAAAGCTACAGGTTTAGACAGCTTAAAACAGTTAAAATAAATTAACTGCATGATGGGGATGGTCTGCATGCATTGTGGTACACTACAGGTTGAGTTAAAGAGTTCAGTGCAGCCATTCTCTGTTTGGAAACAGCCCTGGGAAAGGCATATGTAGTTTAAACTGTCTTTATGCACCCTTCTCTGATTGGCTCAGTCTCTGGAATGATTTAGACCAGTCTCAGAGCTAATCAATGATACGTTGGCCCGGCAACAACCCTCAAGGGGGGAATTCTGCCATCTGAGGATCCCCTAGAGCACAGTGAAACTCCAGTCACACACCTCATTCTCCCTGATTACATTTCCAACATGCCCCCTCTGATAGGGCCTGTCAGGTGAGCTAGGCGATTTGTGCTGTTAAGAAGAATGGCCACGATAGTTTGGGATCCCTCATCTCTGCATTTCCATGCTTTTAAACATTTAGAGAAAATTATAAGTGTAGCAAACTGAATTCCCTGGTTTTCTGGCACTGTTTTAAAACTCTGCCTTATTAATGTATTTCTCCCCTTGCCTATCATTTGCCAATCCTAATGATGCTTTTTGCCCAGGATTAAAATATAGCATGTGTATATGTAGATATGATCACAAAAACTCAGATGTTTTGTGTGTGCGTTGTGCAAATGCCAGGCGCTGACATTTTAATAATGTTCCCGTCCTTGTTCTGGAGGAAGTTAGAGTTTTTTTAAGGATCAAGGTGACTATACACAGAGAGAATACATGATGTGATGTGGTACGTTTAGAATTTATCTGCATGAGTTTGAGTTGGCTACATTATACACAAATGATAAATCACTTGTGGATTATGCAGGTCCCCCCAGTTGAGTGTCAATAAAGCCTTCATTTCATACACTTGTGTATTCTCTCTATACTTTACCAAAAATCTGTGTTAAAAATATTTATGGATTATTTAATTGTATTGGTACTATTTTTCATATCCCTTTAGTTACAGAACTTTAATAGTGTAAGACTAGCCATACTAGCCCTGGAGGAATAAAATATTAAAAATCTGTAGAGGTTTCTAAAATAGCTTTTCCATAATAATGTCACATTGTTACAATCCAATATGATAAAGCTGACAAAGGCTAGCAGCAAATGTTGTGTGACTCATTAGAAACCTAGGGATCGTCCCTTTCCAATGGTATAGTGCTCCCGTTTGTATTTCTGATGAGTCACGAAATACTGTCTTTAAATTTCCCATTCAGGATTGAATATTGTCTAGCCCAGGCTTCAGGACAGGGTAATGTTGAGGATCTCATCAGTGAAAGAAAGAAAGAATTTAATGGCTTAGGAGATCCTCTGTGGGTTAGGGGTACTCGCCTCACTCTTTAGAGACTTGGGTTCAAGTCCCTGCTTGACCACAGATTTCCTCTGTCTTCCCATTCCCAATCTGCATAATGGGGATAATAATATTTTCCTACCTTATGGGGTGCTGTGGAGATAATACGTTAAAAGATTGTGAGGTGCTGAGATATCACTGGAATGGGAGCCATATAATCCATGATGGTTCCAGGATATGAGAAAGACAAGGTGGGTGAGATAATCTTTTACTGGACCAACTTCTGTTGATGAAACAAACTAGCTTTGGAGCTACACAGAGCTATTCCTCAGGTAGAAGAGCAACTTCCTACAGGACCTGAAGAGCTCTCTGTAGTTCAAAAGCTAGTCTCTTTTGCCAACAGAATTTGGTCCAATAAAAGATATTACCTCATCCACCTTCTCTCTAAGAATAGTTAGGACATTGATAAAAGAAATAGTAATTGTGGTTCAGAGATTCTGACTGTCTATAAGCAGTGACAGCAAGAATGAATTAGTGGGCAAAGTGCTGGTGCACTTGCCAAATGCAGTTCATTCTGTAGCTCTGTAATTAAGCACCTGCAATCATTACCACATATTTGCAACATTTAGGTATGTATATGAATATCTGACCTGCTCACCAAGCCTGGTCATTTTTGTGTTAGTAAATACTTTGATAAAATGGAAATTATTTCCCAAATGGGATATTATATCTGAAAAAAGTAACCAGAGCTAAGATTCTGTCAGTTTTGTAAGATACCTAATGAGCTGTTAACCTAAAACACTGTGAATATAGAATCTTCGATCCATTGACTTCAGTAATAGTGTGCAGTTGCTTTTAAAGTTGCTATGAGATATAGTCTGTTGAAAGCAGTTTCTCAGCTCTCTAGAGTAACTGCATCAAGCATACAATATATGAAGCCTTTTCTGAAATACAGTATTTTCCTCTAGCAACAACATAGCCTCTGGCTTCTCCCTCACTTCAGCAAGAGAAAATACCTGAATAAGTAAAGCACACACCACACATGGTGCTGCATATATAACAATAACTTGATTATTTTTGTAAGACTCCAGACATTGCATATTCAAAATTAGACCCAATATGTTAGCAACATTTTTGGACTGTGGTGCTTTCGGAAGATATTTCCAAGGTTTTGTTTTAATGTTCTATATTGAAATTAGAGAAGGAATATACACTGTAGTCTCTACACTGACTAGTGTGAGCTTTGAATCAAGTCCTAAAACTCTGCTCAATAGTTAAGTACTATCCCCAAATAGAAATCCATCAGTTTTACCTGGTTTACTTTCAAAACAGAGCTCTTTCTAATTAATTTTTTTCCTACTCATGTGGGGTGATACGTTGACCATTTGGAGACTGACATTCTTCAATTATCCACAGAAAAGGTGTAGCCTGGTAGAAGCTCTGATGGTTTACTCACACTGCTCTGCCAATGCACTGTGCCACTATTCTGGCCTGAAGGAAATTCCTCTTGGAATAAGAGCCATGGGCTATTCTCCATGCCATTCAGACCTTAGCTTCTCTACCAAGACTGTTAAAAGGTGCTGATTATTATTATGTGTTTGATGATGTTAACACCTGCCTACTAATGGCCTGATTCACTGAGTCTTTCCATTGTTTTTATCAAGAGCAGGAGCAGATTTACCATGAAACAAATTGTGCGGTGGCACAGGGCCCCCAACGACAGGGGGCCCCCAAAATGAAGGATAAATCTCATCTGACAACCTGCCCCTTAGTCTCGGCTGGCTGCCAGTATGCCTCTGCGTGCTCCTGGCAGGGGGGAGGTGGCTCCATGTGCTCCCCCCGCCCTGGGCAGCACACTGAGACCTGCTGCCTCCTTCTCCGCAAGGGGCATGCAGAGACCTACCAGCAGCAGGTCTAAGGCAGCTCCCTGCCCACTCTGCCTCCCTCCCTCCACACTCTGCTGCTCCCATAAGTGTCCGGCATGTCCCTGCAGCCCCTGTAGGGGAGATGTGTCTCCGTGCGGTCCCCCCACCCAGACCGCCAACTCTGCAGCTCCCATTGACTGGGAACTCTGGCCAATGGGAGCTGCGGGGCTGGTGCCTGAGGACAGTGGCACATGCAGATCCCCTGCCCCCCCAACCTAGGAGCCACTGCCAGAGGGGTGTGTGTGCTGGTCGCTTTAGGAGCCACGCCACCCGAGGTAAGCGCTGCACCACCACCCCCACACACCCTAACCCCTGCCCCAGCCCAGAGCCCACACCCAGCACCCAAACTCCCTCTAGAATCCAACCCGCATGCCCTCCTGCACCCCAACCCCCTGCCCCAATCAAGGTACTTCACTTTATTTTCATTTACTTCCCATTACTTATAATATAGGAGGAGGATGAAGAAACAAAGAGTGAAAAATGGGGCGGGGGCAGATAAGAGAGAATGTTCTTTTTCTTGGTTGGGTCCCGAGGGGGAGGGTCCCGAAAATGAAGCTGTGCACAGGGCCCCACTAACTCTAAATCCACCACTGATTAAGAGTCAGACCATGCCCCAGGGTATGGACTGAGACCACCACCGCATTTCACATAGATCACTAGGTAATTATTCCATTCACACCAATCTCACAAATGTTATCAATTTAGTCCCTAGTACCTGGTCTAAATTTAAACTAGTGACTTGTGCACTATATCCCATTGAGGTGGAGGGGCTCTAAACCATTTAGTTCATTGCTGGGTTTTGTTTTCGTTTATTAACTATAGCATCTAATTAGTAGTGATCAAAACTTTTCAAAGAACCTAGTACTGACACAAAATCAGGGCTTTTCAGATGTTTTGTGTTCTTGGACACTTTTACAAATGCTTCATGAACTTGAGATGTTTTTCAATCACAGACAAAGACAGGCACCCTCACCCCAGCTGCTGAAGGCTTCAGAACTAGCCAAATCTCATATTTCTGTCTTCTGGAGGCATTGTTGACCTGCCTCCCTTCTTCAGCTCCATCCTAGGGCTCCTCGGCGTCTTCCCTATGTCTTCAGAGGCTGTTGGGTTGCCACTTCTACTCCTTTCATTAACTGCTTTAGAGGGGAATACCAAGTGATGCCTCTTTCAATCTGTGCAGTCTTCAGATTGAAGGGACTGGATGTGTCTGCCGCCTTCCATAAAGCAGTGAGAGAAAAGAATCACTCCTGGTTCTGCCAGCCTATCATACTGTGCAATGAGCATAGGGAGAGAGGCCTCATCATCTCTAGTGGAATTGTACATCCAGGGCCTCCACTCAAAGCTCCTACCAGTTTGAATGAGGTTTTAACTCAACCCACAACAAGGTTTCACCGAGGTCATAACACTGGGAAGTTTTCTGCAACTGATGTGCTCGTAAATAATCAAAATAACACTCCTCCAGTATGAAATATGCTCAACTGAGAAACCCTCCCTCATTAGAAACAGACCAATTTTTCAATTTAGATCAGGTCAATTAAGCATCTCCATGATTTGCCAGCAGTTACCAGTGTATTAAAAAACACTGTCTCTTTGGTAGACAGTAAGTCTGTTCTTCTGGAAATAAAACTTCCATTTCCTCAGCAGAGGAACAAAGAGACCTAAGCAGAGCTTCACCAATATCAGTAGCAGAGTTTTCAATACAGTCTGAACAGATGAAAAAGAATTTTAAATCAGTCCCAAAGAACTGGGTAAGAGCCCATGAGAAAACAGAGAAGCAAGAAAACTACGAACAACCAGCAGCAGGGGACAATAATATCACATGTCGCTGCCTTAAGGAGTCGTAAGTAAGAAACACTGAAAGGGGCTAGATGTAAAACAAACCTAATAGAATCTGCTCAGAAACTAGCACCCGGTGGGCAGGGAGTTCCACTGGGAATGGCAGCGGACCCCAACCTTTTTGTGGCCAGTAGCACATTCATGTTTTCAGAAGAGTGTGGCGGGCGGCAACAGTTTTTCAAGGCTTATTTTGTATTTGTACATTAAATACTATGAAAAACATCATATTTAATAGAACATAATATATGAATCCAGAGAGAAGAGAGAAGCCGGAGAGAAGTCGTGAGGACAGAGAACACCGGCGCCCGCAGCCTGCAGCCCCAGAGTTCTCTGTCCCCAGGAGGCACAGGGCTGCGGCTTCTCTCTGGCTTAAGCGATAGCCCCGCACCTGCCAGGGACGAAGAACACCAGCGCCCGCAGCCTGCAGCCTCGGAGTTCTCTGTCCCTGTCAGGTGCGGGGCCGCAGCTTGTCTCCCCTGCTGGGCACTAGGCGGGCTCCGCGCCTGCCGGGAACAGAGAACACCGCACTCGCAGTCTGAGTTCTCTGTCCCCGGCAGGCGCAGGGCCATGGCTTCTCTCCCCTGCTGGGCACTAGGTGGGCACACATAAATGCCCCGGCGGGTGCCATGGCACCCGCGGGCACCATGTTGGGGACCACTGGGGTATGGTGACTGGGTGTAGGAAGGCAGAAAATACAGAAACTGAAAACAGATAAGAACAGGGGAAGAGGCAGAGGTTAAGGCAAGAAAGCCACGGGGTAGCTTGTGGGCACAGTGTGACCCCAGAAGAAGCTAGTGAGAGAGCTTTTGGATCTGTGGTGGATGTGTAAGCTGAGAAACTGCCCCTTTTGGATTTTTGTACATTCTTTATAAACAAAACTGCATCAAAGACATACCTGATTATCATCACTGTATACTCCCAAGTAGAATATCCTCAGGGTCCCAAACTTTGATTAGCCACTCAGGTTGAAAAGAGGCAACACCAGAGATTAAAGCTTAGAAGCTAGATGGAGAAAGCACTGGCTTATGAGGGAGCACTTCAATCATTA
Source organism: Mauremys mutica (assembly GCF_020497125.1). Taxonomy (NCBI): domain Eukaryota; kingdom Metazoa; phylum Chordata; order Testudines; family Geoemydidae; genus Mauremys; species Mauremys mutica. Next base: position 107,685,608 of record NC_059072.1, read on the forward strand.
AGGTAATTTATATTTTAAATTAGAGTTTAAAAATCACATAGAGGAAAAGGAGCTCTAGGAAGAATTGGCAAAGGAGAGAACAATAGAGCCTGGAAATACAACTTTTATATTATATAATCTTGTATTTATGAAAGGCTTTAAGTGGAGCAAGGTCAACATGGCTATTCAGAGGCGTGATTCCAGTGAATCTGGATGGAATGGAGAGCAAGGGTTTAGTCATGGTAGTTCTGCATTACCTGGCAATGGTTTTTCAGCACTGGTCGCCCAGAGAGGGCACCAACAGAAAGCCAGGCAGACTGGTGATTGACCTTCCCCTTCTACCATTGTCCCCTACCTGCTGTAAACATTGTTGAGACTCTTGATGGGAGAAGGCTATTGAGGTTGCATAGAAATGTATTAGAGATCAGTGGATCTGTGAAAATCCTGGACAGGCTGAATCAGTATAAAGACTATAACTCCACAATTCACTGTAATGTGGTTAAACAGCATGGGCAAAAGACAAGAAAGAGTGGTGAGCACCCAGAAAAGCTCTGTGAGAGCCCCCTTAATTTTAAACAAATACATTGGTTTCAAGAGGCCCAGTTTAGGATAGAAGCTCTCATTTTGTAACACAACTTCACAGTCCAGGCTACTATTATAGCGTAACATGGAGAATTCCAAGCTGTACTTTATTTTACAGTTTTAGTATAACATAGCTAGACTCTGTAAAGAGAAGGTTAGCACTTGATCTATTTTGTCATGAAGCAAAGGGACTAAAAGCATCATCAACCCTAGAGCCACCAGGTCTGGAACCAAGTACTATAGAATTTTCTTAACATAATCTTTTGCTACTGCAGTTCATCTCTGGGCTGCTCACTTTTGATGTTTATGTCCTGGGCTTCTCTTAAGGAGCAGAGAAATGCTCTGTTATGTGGTGGTTTGAGCTTTTTAATCTCCTTAACTCTACTTTTTGTTAGCTCATCACACCAATTAGTCTTGCCAGTGTTTGCCTTGCTATCTAATTTGTTGTGATACTATTTCAAAGCCTCAAGTAATTTTAAACGAAGTTCACATGATCAGGTCAGGGTTAATATTCAAGTTGTAATTCTAGCCTCCTTAAGAACTGAGCAAGGAATATTGCAGACTTGGTTTTCTTCAAAAATATTTACTTCACTACTGTACAACTTTTGCATATGTCGTAGGAAATTCAAGAAACTCTTCAATCTCGATTGGAACAATATAAAATGTTCACAAGAATAGGAAATATTCTAATGGTACTGGGCAAGAATAGGAAATATTTCCTATGGATGCTGATTGATCTCAGTCAAGGGAGCTATGTCAATTAACTCTAGCAGAGAATTTGACCTATGCTGTTCATTAATTGCTGACCTCAGATTAACTGTACTTACTCCAGATCCTACTGCTTTTCACTGCACACTCATCTTTTAATGCTTAAAGCAGTCTTGTGCTGAGACATCCCAGAATGTAATAGGCTAGTTCCCCAATCTCACATCAAAAAGGCTTCTAAATCAAACTCAGATAACACTGATTCCTAAAATATTTGGCATCAATATGATATGCCAAGATTCTCTCCTCCAATATAAGTTTGGGTTGTTTATAAATGGATCTTGACAGATGAACATTTTCATTAATCAAGCAACCTGAAAAACAGTGGGTGAGAAATGATCTATAAATTCATCAATTTAATGAAAAAACTCCAATAGTTTATTTATCATGTTTTTAAATAAGGACCATAAAACATTTATATAAATTTATTTGAGAAGCTGTCCAATATATTGACCATATATCATGACCTGTCTTCTACTGTGCTGTTGATGCTAAAATGTGATTACAAGCTCAGTAATTTATGTTGACAATTCAGACCATTTTAATAAACCTTCTGATCTCAACATTGTTGCCTCAGGTGATATAACAGAAATGATGTACTGGGAATGCTACTAGTTTACATAACCATTCTTTTTGGATTATACTGTTTTTGAACCAAGAGGAAAGTAACAACGAGGAAGGAATCAAGGCATTTTATAACAGGAAAAGATCATTAGAAATGCTTAGTTCTTTTGGCCAAATTTAATTTTGTTTATGAAAAACATAAATTATTTAATATAGAGTAGATGATATATACAAGGCTCTTTAGATAAAAAACTGGCAATTTATCAGAAGCTATCCAAAAGAATCCTGAAACACAATGCAGAAGATTTGATTTCATAGTAACCAAAAAAAACCCAGCAAAAACTCCATCTGCTTTTCCAATAGGTTTTCTTATTTTCTGCTTTTTAAATGGCTTGTTTTTCTTCATTTAACTCTTCCAAAGTCTCAAACTGAATTGTGGAAAGGCAGAAATGCTGTTCCATTGAATGTCTCTCTCATCTATAGAAAGGGACCTGAATACATTTATAAAGTTTGTTGAAAGACAAATGTGTATGTTTTAATACATTCCACTTTTTCTTTTTGAAAGCAAATTGTGAAAACTAGGTTTAGAGTTTCTTCTGTGTTTGTTCTACTGTAGTACAGCAACAGTGGATTTTGAAGCACAGCAAAGACCAGTTTATTAAATATTGCACCTATTTGCTTCAGTATGATAGAGTAGATGTTTACAGTTTTGCCAATGGAGGAAAAAATCAATTCTGCATTTGTTGAAGTTAATATAGTAAATGTATGTATAAGCCAAAATGAGAAAAGCAAACAACTTAAATATATACAATTTTATATCTGATTATTCAAACCTTATACACTGTAGGAGTAACTTCACCTGAAGAAGAACTCTGCGTAGATCGAAAGTTTCTCTCTTTCACCTACAGAAGTTGGTTCCATAAAAGATATTACCGCACCGGACCTTGTCTCTAACTTGAAATAAGGAAACTGACATAAGTAAGACCTCATTTCTCAGTGGACATGTTTGGGAGTGTGAATAGAAGATTAAGTTGTAAATAAGCATATAACAATCATTAGGCTGAAAGTCTAGGTAAGATGAACAGGAACACCCTGGTACTAGGGACAATGGACAACATAAATATGGACTGTAGAGATCATGAACAGCACAAGGACAGAGCATGCCATACAGGGATTGGTTCCTGAAAAGTAACCAAGCCAAGCATGAAGCACATAGTCCAAAGTATAGTCAGGCATGCAGGTGTCAGTAAAGGTGTATACAAGGAAAAGTTCTGCTCTGTGACTTTGTATTTGTGATGTATCGTGCATCCACTCCCTACAATGGAGCCTGTCTAGTTTGGGCATAGAGTTGCTGTATGACAAATAAAGGTACCTAAGTGATGAATTCCAGGTTTTTAGGAACTGAGTGGAACAGGGTTTTGGAGATCCCAACATGTGCCAGTTATTAGCAGAGAATAAATAGGAACATATATTGAACCCCTTTTAGCCATTGTGACTAGTCTGATGCAGGGTAGTCCTAGCTTCTGATCCAGACTAGAACTTCAATGAATACTGTGAAAGGGAGCAGACAGAGAAGAGTTGTTAAACTCTAGCCACCAATCTGGACAGAGAATGAGCAGTACCATACCAAACTGAGTCCCTGTTTTAATTAATACCTTTTCCCCTCTAACACAAGCTAGAACTGTGCTGAGATTTACAGAAAGGCCACTCTCTGCAATTGACCAGAGCTTCAACCATTCTGTGTCTAGAACATTGAAGTTGTATGTAAAGCCTGCAATGCAGCATAGAAAAAGCAGCAATTATAATGAATATTCCAAGTATTTAACATGCACCTTTTGCCTATCTCAGTGCAATTTGAACTAGGAAAAAAGAAACTATTATTCAGCAAACTGTATCATCTAGAGGCCTGTGAAGGAATAAGGGGTACCATTCCTTTGGAGTCAGTGGCCTGGAACTGCCTGACTGTCTGATTGGCCTCTCCCACTGCACCTGAGAAAGAGGTAGAATTTAATTAGCTGATCTTTATATAAAGGGCTATAGGAAATGGCTGGGAGGGAGGCACTTGTAACACCCTCTGGGAAGTTGAGGGGACAAAGGCAGTACCCCCATGGACTACTACTGGAGTTACTGCTGAGAGGAACTGTTCCAGAAAACCAACCAAACTAGAGAGGAGACAGGGTTGGAGCTCTTTATTGCTCAGGCTCTGAGGTAAGAGCCAGGAAATCTTGTTATTGGAATTATTGAAGACTAATTTGGGGAAAGGACTGCTATGCTTGCTCAGACTTTGAAGTAAGAATCTGCAAGGGTTTGATTATGTTTTGTTAAAAAGGCTAAATTAAAGAAACTACTGAAAAAAATAACTTCCCTGGATTCCTTGAGAAAGCTCAGTCAAGTTAACACCCTCTGGAGTGGACTGACCAGGCAGAACAAAGTATAGTCTGATAGGAAGAGGATGCTATCAGATAGGTCTAATTTTTTACAAGGCTCCACCTGAGATTGGGGGCCTTGTCTTACGTTCAGTACAAACATGGAGTAAGAGGCAGTTGCTGCCTCCAGGAACTTAGACCCAGACCCTCAAAGGTATTTAGGCACCTAACTCCTATTGAAATTAGTGGAAGTTAGTCACCTAAATATCTTTGAGGCCTTTACAGTCTAACTAGACCAGGCAGACAAAGAACAGCACCAAGAGGGGAAATGGCAGGCCCAATGTCACATATAGGGTAGTGACAGAGCTGGGAACAGAAACAAGGTTTCTTGACTCCTAAGTCCAGCTCCTATCCACTAGACCATGCTGCCTTGTATTTAATTTGTAAGTTTTAAAAAAAAATCTGAGGAGAACCTTTGAGGGATGAAACTGAAAAATTCTGGCATAATGGTGCTTTTTCTAAAATATCTTTAGCCAGTCAGTTTTGCAGCACAATTGGGATTTTTCATGGAGCATTTACTATAGGGATCCTCTTACTTCTATAGGACTACTCATGTGTGCAAAGCTATACGCATTCATAAGTATTTGCAGAACAGGGCCAGGAAATGTAAATAATAAAGTCTTAGTCATAGAGATTGCCATCTGGTAATAGCTCTTTTTCCAGAGTGAAGGAGATCCTCTGGAATCTAAAATTACTAGAATAACATGGCTGGGTATAATAGGCCACACAACTAATTAGCACAAATATGATCACAGGTGTAAAACAATTTAATGCATAGTCTCCACTAGCAAATCCAGCAGAACTGCATTATCCCCTGAAGAAGGAGAAGGTCATTAGTTTTCCATTCAGGCTGAGTCTGTCCTCTTCGAAGCAGAATGGGGTCATGCCAAAAGGGTGCTAAATAAGGCCCTGGGTTTTGCAAAGAGGTGCTTGTAAGCAAATCCCGAATTGAAATCTATAGGATTTCACTCATGAGGAGCAACTGGGAGGACTGAGGCCTGCTGGGAATGGCTTTCTCTTCCTTTTCAATACGAGTATCTACCCTCTCCTTTTATCTTGTTGCATTTGGAGCCTCAGTCTGACTACTTGCTCTGAGGCCCACAGATGGAAGTCATTGTTCCATCCAAACCACTCTGCATGCAAATATCAAATTTAAATAATGTAAATATCAGCCGTGTGTAATTCTGAAGATAGCAGGTGAAGACTTTGCAATTGCCAGGCCAGCGCTGACTCTGGGAAAGGTCAGAACTCTCAATCTGCACTAATAGAGCTGACAGGAAGGAGAGCCTCATGATGAGAAGAGTGAGTGGCAAAAAACAACATTCTGTTAGGCTAAATAAAGGTAAACTATGGAGGGCAGGGAAATGATGTGATATGAGCTAGAAGTACTTTATCTTCAGCAACACATGGCTCCCTTTCTGCATGTCTGCAGAAAAAACGAAATGCTACTTTCCAAAGGCGCTAGCGTTTTTAACACACTTTTTGTTACCAGGATGTAAAGTTCTTTTCCATCATTATTACTTTATTGTTGTTTATCATTTATTTTGACCCACATAAGCCAGGTTGCTCTACAGACCTTGGTCTCTTGTCTCCCCTTTCCCTATCAGTAAACACACAGGATGTCACTGTGGAATCAAAAGTAATAATAGATTATTCAGGAGCAAAACCAAGACTTGTTCACTGACCGGGCTTCAAATTAACACCTCTGTTACGGTTTAAACTGCACAGGCTGCCCGATAAAATGACTTGTAATATTTCCCAGAAGCGCCTGTCAAGCGGCTTTTAAGTGACAACTCGGGATCAGACAGATTCTCAGTGATGGCCATGTTGCTCACAGGCCACATCCAGCTATGGGGAGGAAGCATTGCTTTCCTTTGCACTGCACTGATGCTGTTTCCACTATGTACAGAGCCAATCCTACTGCACCAAGATGCTACTAATGACCCCTAAACAGCAGCCAGGGACTAGCATGGTGTCCTGCTGCAGCCACCTAGCTTCTCCCGTGCTGTGCCAGCAACAGGGAGGGGGAGTGGTGTGAAAGCTTCTATATTGCCTGAAGATTTTCCCTTTACACTAGGTGATACTCGAAGGGCTGGATATGCCAGCTTGATGGACAGATTGAACCAATAGCATGGTGCAGTATGAACACACTGGAGAATGAGATCTTCGGTTGCTAACTTGATTCCCTTTGTCTTTAATTGCAGATGTTAGTTATATGAAGCCTTCTTTTATTTTAAATCTGTCCTCATTCCATTCATTAATATGTGACTAGCCTAAATGGGATAACATTTTTTAATTACTTAAAAAAATTCCAAGTTAATATTTCCTTGTGCATAGAGTTATTAAGTGCCTCAACTCCTGTTGAAAGCATGAATTCCTTTTTTTAATTTTTCCTAAAGAGCAGCAATGATTGCTGATGGTCTGTTTAACCTTTTCAGTGGCATTATTTCCCCCTTTTTCCAACAAAATTTTCAAATCATTACAGAGCCCTTCCTTTCATTTTCATTAATCTCCTTCCTGAATTCATGTGGTACATCCCTCTTCATTCTGTAACTAATAATAGGGCCTGCAGCATTAAAGCACAAAATATTCAAAGCATTTCATCTTACAAGAAGCATCACATCCTCAAATAAAACAGCAGGGCAAAAGTGCTTTTGTTTATATCAAACTATAAAACATGGACTCCTAAGTTAGTTTTCAAGTAAGATTTGCTCATTGATTTCTTGAAACAAGTTGGATGCAAGCAAATAACACAAACTTCCATCAGAAACCGCACAAAAGTTTTTTTCTTTCTTCCTTCAAAGGAAGTGAACTCAAGAATTTCAGAAGTGATGAACATTAGGAATAAGTAATTCGGATGAAATCAATGACCACAACATAATAACTAAAGTGGTGAAAATATTACTGTAATGCATTAATAGAAACAAGTAATTTCTAGTGTGGAGATAACCGACTAAGAATAGGCTGTGTGGAATCATCTGGTACCATTTCTTTTTAAACTCTGACTTTAGTTTATGGTAACATTTCCATTGCTGGTTATCTTAGTTGAAGAAACATTCCATCTAATTAAGTGGAGGGTTAATATAAGGTTCTGGCTTTTCGGCACATCTATTCATTTTCTGAGTTTTATTCTGGGATTATGTAATCATGCATTTTATTCAAATTGACTTAAAGTCAAATAACAATCTCAAGGCTGTAATGTTTTAACAGCATATAATGTTCCATTTGACTACTTGGATATAACCTTTCAGTAGCAAGTCTGTAGCTAAAGAATGATTTTTTTTTTTTAGTCAGAGAATCAATTTTACTGTTGATATTCTCAGCATTAAGACCTGTACCACAGATGCTAATAAGCATTTCTTCAAGACCAAGCTGCTGTAAATTCACATACACAGAACTGGCAAAACTATTGGCAGTCATTGGGCCATCTGGTGACTCTCAATAATGTTACCAGACCAAGTGGAGATGTACTCATTTACACTAATAGTGAATGTGAACCCGAGTCTTGTCAACCAAGTCCAAATCCTTCATATTTTTGTTCGAGAAACTTCATGTTTTGTTTGTGTCTGTTCTCCTTTCCCATACTGTAAGACAAAGGATGAGCCCTGCTAACATAGGGGAAGTCAAAAATAAAATAACCTTGTGGAGAGCTGTAAGACCTTTTGAGTATATCTGCATTCAAGCTCAAGATGAATCTTATGGAGATTAAATTATTTCAAACTAGTTTATATTCAGGATGGAGTGCCTGGACTGTTAAGGGAATTAATAATAGACTTTAGAGCCCTTCACCTGTTCAAAACCAGATCAATTAGTGTGAACCAGAAGGTTTTACTATCTGTTGACTGTTTAGAGGCCTGTGTGAAATGAGCTGGGGTAGACTCAGTCCACTGTGAGTGCATAGTTATCCATATAACGAAACCTCCATAACAACTGCCATTCACATCAGTCTCAGCAGAGAAGTGAAAAATAATCAGTCCTGAAGCCATTCATGTTTAGTGGTCATTCCTTTAGGTCAGAGATGAGGATTGTGGGACTGGATGGGAGGCTTAAATGATTGCCACCCAACACAATATCTGTTCCGTGAATAAACAGATGACTTTCATGTTGACCAGAAACCTTGCAGAAGGAAAAGTGCTGTTTAGGAAACAGAATAAATCTTCACTAATTGTGTTAGAGTAGAGTAGTTAGTGATGGTGGACTCAACCATGAGTTCAGAAACATGTATTCTGCTTGAAAAACTTATTTGAGGCTCTCTTGGTGGCATGGTCTGCTTTTTGCTCAATTTATTTATTTTGTTCAGGTCTGGCCACGCTGTGCAGAACTTTGAGTAGATTTAATAACAACTAACTCAAATCTTGGTGTGCTATCTGTAAGGCAAGTCAGATAATGGGATAATTGTCCCTTTGAAGATTAATGTGCTCCTTATGGAACAGTACACAGGGAAGAGCTGATTTCAAAAGAGTGGAGGAATTTTTAAGCCACTTACTTATGAGTTTTTTGCATATGGATTGTATGAGGTTGTGATGGGGTGTTCCCCACACACACACACACACACACACACACGCGCGCGCATTTGCTGCTTGGATTAATGAGGGCCAAGACGGAAGCTAATTAACTCAAAAAGCCCCAGCTGATGGGAGTTAGGCGGTCAAGTAATCCCCTGAGGTGAGCAAGGGAGCCCAGCTGTGGAGGAATGATCTGGGCAGGACATATAAATACAGGAAATTGAAAGCAGGGAGGGCTGCTGGGAAAGGGTGGACACTCACAGGGGAAGGAGAGGAGTGTTGAGAGACTGCAGGGAGTGTTGGCTGCATTTGCTCCTGGGGAAGAGGGAGAAGGGTTTTGGAACTGGTAGACTCAGGAAGAAAAGGGGAATCAGTGGTAGGAAACAGCCCAGGGAAAGAGCAGTGAGGCTAGAGAGAAAAAGCCTGGACTGCTGAGCTGAGGGTCCCTGGGCTGGAACCTGGAGAAGAGGGTCAGCCTGGGTACCCCTACCAGCCACTGGGGGAGTGGCAGTGAGGCAGTGAATGAAAAGACTGCCTAGGACTGCTGAGGGACTATACCCCAGAAAGGGGAACTTTGAGTGACCTAGCTGGAGGGCTGAGTCATAGAGAGGACCCTATGGTTCCTGAGCTGGAGAGAAGGGCTGCAGTTCGGACCGAGAGCTGGAGTGACGGCGTGGCAAATTGTGGAAGAGGGGGTTGACTGAATGAGCTAATCTCCAGAGTGACCAGCAGGAGGCACTGCAAGCAGTGAGTGGTGCACACATGACAGAGACACAAAGAATCTATTTAATCTTTTCCATTTTTAAAAAAGGTCCTAAATACCTATACAATATTAGATATTTCCCCTTCTTTATTATAGCTATTATATTTTTAATCTGTAATAGACCTCTTACAAGAATTAATGCATTGGGTTTAAGACTAAAAGTCAGCAGCTCGTGACAGCTTTAGTCATGTAGCTGAAGGAAGATTGTCTTTCTCTTAGGGTGTTATAGTGCTGCACATCACCACATTACCTGAGTGGTGAGTCTCTGATACTTCTCCTTGATGGGGGGTACAAATCTGCTCTGGGGATAGGGTTTTTGATTTAGAAGACTTGGGGGAGGGATTACCGAGTCAAAGGGGGTGTGAGTGGTATGAGTGTCTTTCTTATGCTGGAAAGACCTTTTTGAAGAAGGTTTTACAGTGTTTCCTAAAGATGGTCAGACTCAGAATTCACCTGATCTCCGGAAGTTTGTTCCACAGCCTGATTCCGCTAGACTGAGACCTGATCTACACAACAGAGTTAGGTCAACAGAAGCCACCTTAAGTCGATCTCTTAACGTATGTGTCTATACTATTGGGCCCTTTACAGCGATGCCCTTTTAGTCAACTCTAATGTCAACTTCTGTACTCCACCTCCGTGAGAGGCGTAGCACTAACTCGATTTTCATGGGTCGACAGTGAGGTAGTGCAGACGCAGCATTGTGTAATTCGACTTAATTGACCTCCAGGTGGTGTCCCACAATGCTCATCTGTGATCACTCTGGAGATCATTCTCAACTTCGCTGCACTGCAGCTGGGTACACAGGAGACAGCCTCTCTCCTGCTAAAGCCCCAGGAACTTTTCAATTCCCATTTCCTGTTTGATCAGCATTGGGAGCATGCCAGCACAGCTGATCATGGAGAATCAAGGCCGAAAACACACTCCAGCATTGAGTACACAAGAGGGGGTGGATCTTATTGCTGTGTGGGGAGAAGAGTCTGTGCAGACAGAGCTCCAGTCCAGCAGAAGAAACACTGACATCTCTGCAAAGATCGCTCGGGGAATGGGGGAGAAGGACTACACAAGGGACACACAGCAGTGCCATGTGAAAATAAAAACTTTGCCAAGTGTACCAGAAGGCAAGGAAGGTGAACAGTCGTTCTGGTTCTCAGCCCCCCCCCCCACCTGCCGGTTCTACAAGAGCTGCATGCGATTCTCAAGTGTGACCCTATCAGTACCCCTAAAAGCAATGTGGACACCTCTCAGGTGTGTGAGTCTAGGGACAACAAGGAGGACAACATAGTGGATGAGGAAGAAGAGGAGAATTGGAGACAAGCGAGTGGTGGATCCATTCTCCCCAGGAGCCAGGAAATATTTTTAACTCTGTGGGTCGCAGGACATCACAATGGCCGACCATGATGCTGAGGAAGGCACCTCTGGTGAATATACAGTTCTACTCAAATTCTAGTTAAACTTTAGTGGGCACACACATTCGGTTTTAATGCATGTTTACTGTGAAGAAAAAGCGAGTTGCTGTAGGTCTCTGCTTCCAAGAGGCCACTCCAGCTATGCAGAGGATGACCCCCAGAAAATACTGTTTGAGGACTGGGGTAGTCTGGGAACCTTCCGTGGAGATCTCTAGGAAACGTTCATGGAGGCACCCTGCAATCCTTTGCAGAAAATAATCATTTAAGATTTTACCATTTTCATTTTCATGCCTGTCTGTATTTTCAGTTTACATTATATTATTTCTCATGCCTATGTCAAACCCCAAATGACTGTCAACAGCTACAAATTTCAGTATTAACTTATTTCTCCTTACATCTATGTAAAGTATCAACTCAAAGACTCTCAATAACTACCACATGGCATACAGTTTAGTGGATAACAGTTATGTAAGAAATTTAGCATAATTACATAAGAGATCAATTTTAAAATATATAATTACATGATCACCGACTATCTGAATGACTCACAGTTCCTAATGTATTTATCTTCATAACATCCCTGTGAGGTAAGGGAAGTATTATTCCCATATTCTAGATTTTGGGGTGGGCGGGAAGTGAGACTAAATGACTTGGGCGAAGTCCCACAAGAAGGAAAGCCAAGTACTGTGCCCAGGTCTCCTGAGTCCAAGGCAAGTGTCCTAAACGCTGAAACATCATTCCTCTTTTTACATCCAACTTGTTAGAAAAAATATGCAGCTAATCAGCAAGGTCAGTAGAGTGGCACTTGCTAAGCTCTCAAAAAGACTATAAAGGTGCAATATGATATAAGCAATAGTGCACAACAGAGATATCAGTCACAAATCATAGTCCAAAATGTCCAAAGGTTAATCAGAATTTAACTTTGGGAGGGAATGATGTCTAGTGCTTGATGCTGTTCCTACCACAGGCCTGTTGTTTCCTTTAACTTCTCTGTGCTTGAGTTTGCCCTGGGGTTGCCAACTGTCCGGTTTTCAACCGGAATGCCAGGTTGAAAAGGGACCTTGGCAGCTCCGGTCAGCACCACTGACCAGGCCATTAAAAGTCTGGTCAGCAGGGCTAAGGCAGGCTCCCTGCCTGCTGTGGCTCTACACGGGTCCTGGAAGCAGCAGCATCTCCCCCCTTCATCTCCTATACATAGGGGCAGCCAAGGGGCTCCATGCACTGCCCCCGCCCCAAGCACCAGTTCCACAGCAAGTAGGAAGTTGGCAACCCTAGGTTACCCACCTGTAAAATTGGGATAATACTACTCAGCCACTTCTTTAAATTGCTTAGAGATCCTATAGAAGGATCCTTGTTCTCATTTTATTTCATTGTAGTAAAATATCACCCTGTCTCTCAAATTATTTAAAACCCCATACATAAACTTGGCAGTCTGGCTAGTTACAACAAATGAATGACTTTGGAATTTGAATTTTCTTAGTAACTTTGGATACAACTTGTTTCAAGAGATTTTTAAATTAAAATGCCAAAGGAGCTTCTGAATGCACATATGGTTTCACATAATGGCGTGGGGTTCTGAAACAGGCTTTCCTGGACACCAGGGGACCTATCTGTTCAAGAGGTCAAATATCTGATGACTTCTTTCTTATCTGTCTTAAATGGGTGACGCATTTTTGGGATATAATTTGTTTAAAAATTTACACCTCACTTATCAAGAGGTTTTATGCGCTCTGCACAGAAATTCCACAACACGTTATGTCTAGCTCGGTCATACAATTCAGCTCATTAAAGACCTGCATCTGCTTCCATTTCAGACAATGGCAATGCTCCCATTAACTTAAGTTGGCACAGGGTCATGCTTTACAGACCTGCTTATACCCAAGTAGCTGTATTTCTGTTCCACATCAGGGGAGTGTATAGTGCAAGCAATCCAGGAGATGATTTAGCCTAGAAGTAGTAAGAGTAATTCACACCACTGCATCCTCTAACATGCAAAACACATTGGGCCAGAGCATCTGACCCCATGTGAGCTGTACTCAGTGCAAGACTGGAAGGGAAGTCAAAGAGACTTTACACCACTTTTATGCCTAAATAAGTGGCTTGACTTTGGATGATGCTGAGCACCTGTAGGTCCCTTGGATTTCACTGGGGTTGTGGCTCCTCGGCATCTTTGAAAATCAGGCCAATTACTTAGGAGCTTAAATATAGATTTAGGTACCTAATTAGAGATTCCCAGAACTGAAAGTCTTGATTAATGAATCAGTTGTCATGTCTTTATTGAATCTACAATATCTAGAAAGTTTTTGTCTAATATTTTGATGTTATAGCTAATTTGAAAATGGGCTTTTTTCCCCATGGAAAATTTCAGTGAAAATGAAAAAAAAGTTTGAAATTTGCCCACCAAAAAATGTGACTTTTTAATGAAAAATTAGAAAGCAAGACACTTTGGCTGATAACCAAAATATTTCAGTTCAGAAATGCTGCCATCATGCCTTATGCGATTTGTGGCTAACTGCCTCATGTGCCTGTTCTCTTGTAAAAGCTGAGTACCCTGGTCAGACAACATATCCCATGATGCATCATGGTCTCCCAGCACCGTGAGATGGGCAAGTGCATCATGAGAGTAATCCCCAGCTGTGGTGCATTATGAGAGAGAGAGTCCAGCTAGGGACTTAGGCCCGAGCCAAACTAAAACTACAACTCTCATTAGGCAGCATGGCAGGATATGCAAGTTTTTAAAAAATCAGTTTTTAACTTACATATTTTTCAGGTGTTCTGGGTTTTTTAAATATTCTGTGGAAAGCAGACCCTCTTCATGACAAATTCTGGTTTCTCAGAAACCAGATTTTTCCATTGAAAACCAGTTTGATGGAAAACTCTTTCCAGCCCCCTATTCAGTCTGACTAACTGAGAACTGTTTTAATTTTACAGGTTGCAGCTATATTGCTAAATCCAGCTACCCTCACTTAGGTAACATCCCCATATAGTTTTGTTAATGTTCATCTCAATAAATGTCAGTTCTTGATTCCCAAAGTGTTGTAAGTAGCCATAGTGTGCAGCTGTAGCAAATCCTTGAAGTGTGAGTGAATGGCAGCATGGATATAGGAGTGGAGAAAAGGGGGTTACAATTAAAGTGTCATAATGATAGGGAGATGAATTCTGTAGTGCCTGAGTGTAATTTGTCTAAGTAAGAACTCAGGCATCCATTCAGAACAGCACTCTTGCTTAAGTGCTGTCCTGAATAAGGATGTTTTCCTGAATCAAGGTCTGCATAAGGACATCAGGATTTGCCTTAGGGCTGGTTGTCATAGTGAAGGGATGGAAAAGTGGGAAAGGTTATGGAAACACTGTTCTGAGAGGAGGTGGAGAAGGACAGTGTGTTCACCACCACAGAAAAGCCCTAAGACATCTTATGTAAGAACAAAAGTTATTACGCAAGCTGTCCCTCTTTCCCTCCCCCACCTTGGAAAGAAAACCCCATGTATCTCAGGTCTCTTTTATTTGGTTTGTGGTTCATAATCATATTAGGACAGCAAAAGAGATGTTTTACTTCACCTCTCTGAAAGAAAGACTGATAATGATTTAAAATACCTTGTTTTATAGTGATGTACTACAGTCCCCCTTGGGGTATGATTCCTCTCCTCCTTGTGAAATTGAAATGCTAGTACTAGAAATTAGATTTCATTAATGGCTTTCAGAATGTATCTGATTAGATCCTAATGAGGGCGGCTAATATCTAGAATGGTTTCAAAGCATGTTAATGGGACACCCTAAACCACCTTCATTGCAAATCAGGCTAGGAACAGAATCTCCCTTCACTACATAAATACCTCAGTATTATATAAAACTTACTTAACAAGTTGCTCCTAAGGGTCGGTTGTAGCCATAGGAGTTACTTCCACAATAGATCTTGTTCTTTCATACAAGACAGGGTTAGTCTGAACCTCATACTCCCCTTTTCCCTCTATTTCTCCTGTTCACTGATTTGTGCTCTATTGCAGCAGCTCTTCAGTGAGGGGAATATCATTTTTCTGAGACCCCAACCTTAAACTATATCATTTCAGAAATTATAATAACATAATTGCTATAACTAAGAGTATGTCTACACTAGCACAGTTACAGTGCCAGCAGTTCAGTGCCACTCAGAAACTGCAGAAGGGAAACCACTGTTGTATGCTCATACTATCAGCTGCCTCCACAATAGCGTGTTCACACTTGTGGCACTTGCAGCGGTATTCGGAGCAGTGCACTCTGGGCAGCTATCCCACAGAGCATCTCTTCCTCTTCTGCCACTAAGGGTATGGCTACACTGGCGATTTGCAGCGCTGGAAAGCCTCCACCAGCGCTGCAATTAGTAAGTGGCCACACCTGCAAGGCACTTCCAGCGCTGCAACTCCCTGGCTGCAGCGCTGGCCGAACACCCCTCTCGGCATGGGGAATAAGGATTCCAGCGCTGGTGCTGCAGCGCTGGTCATCAAGTGTGGCCACACACCAGCGCTGTGATTGGCCTCCAGGAAATAAGGTGTATCCCAGAATGCCTGTTCAGCCACTCTGCTCATCAGGTCAGAAACTCTACTTCCCTGGCCTCAGGTGACCCGCCCTTTAAATGCCCCAGGAATTTTAAAAATCCCCTTCCTGTTTGCTCAGCCAGGTTTGGAATGCAATCAGTGAATCTTTACAGGTGACCATGCCTCCACGTGGCAAACGAGCCCCAGCATGGAGCAATGGCGAGCTGATGGACCTCATCAGTGTTTGGGGGGAGGAATCTGTGCAGGCACAGCTGCGCTCTAGCCGTAAGAATTATGATACCTTTGCCCAGGTATCGAGAGCCATGATGGAAAGGGGCCATGAGCGTGACGCGGTGCAGTGCAGGGTAAAAGTAAAGGAGCTGCGGAGTGCCTATTGCAAAGCACGCGAGGGAAACCGCAGATCCGGCAGTGCCCCCACGACCTGCCAGTTTTACAAGGAGCTGGATTTGATTTATGGGGGTGACCCCTCTGTAAATCCAAGGACCACGATGGACAGTTCAGAGCCGGTAGAGGAGGGGGAGGGGGAGGGGGAGGCAGACAGTGAGGCTACTGTGGTGGGGGAAGCCAGCCCGGAGGAGGCATGCAGTCAGGAGCTCTTCTCAAGCCAGGAGGAAGCTAGCCAGTCGCAGCCCCTGGAACTTGCTGCAGAAGAATCACAGGAGCAGGTCCCAGGTAAGCAGCTTTTATTGCAATGCAAAGGTTTTGGGAGAGGAGGGGGATGGTATGGCTGCATGCCTGCATGCCTAGACATGGAATATCCCATTGATGTGGTCTATCACGTCGCAGTAATCTGCCTCTGTAATCTCTTCAAAAGTTTCTGCAAGAGCATAGGCAATTCGCGTGACCAAGTTTAAAGGGAGAGCCATTGTGGTCCCTGTCCCATTCAGGCTAACGCGTCCGCGCCACTGTTCCAGGAGGGGTGGGGGAACCATGCTTGCACAGAGGCACGCTGCATACGGACCCGGGCGGAATCCGCATTGTTGTAGGAGACCCTCCCTTGCTTCTTTGGTAACCCGCAGAAGGGAGATATCTTCCAGTATTAACTCCTGTGGGAAATGGAGGGAGTGTTTCAGTGCTGGTTTCCCCAACTGCATAGCGCGGCAGGCAGTAACCCCAGGGTTAACAAAGCCCCGAAACAGGCAGCCTAGCCATGAAGCAAGAAGCACCCTGCTCGAGCACACCGCGGAAGGCAACCCCAGGGTTAATTCCTAAGGGAGATGGAGGTGCTGCGTTTAACAAAGCAGCAGCACCCTGCTCGAGCACACCGCGGAAGGCAACCCCAGGGTTAATTCCTAAGGGAGATGGAGGTGCTGCGTTTAACAAAGCAGCAGCACCCTGCTCGAGCACACCGCGGAAGGCAACCCCAGGGTTAATTCCTAAGGGAGATGGAGGTGCTGCGTTTAACAAAGCAGCAGCACCCTGCTCGAGCACACCGCGGAAGGAAACCCCAGGGTTAATTACCATTAACATTTCTGGGAGGCTGTGAATTCTCCAGCAGTTGCTGAAATGTGTGAGGAATGCTTGTGAGACTTTAAAATAACTTCAGATTATACACAATGGAAGCTCTCTTAAAATGTATCATTTGCTGCATTTTTACAGTGACCTTGAGTAGTCCTGGGCCAGTCTTATCAGTGACTGAAAGAAAGCTGCAAAACCTGAGGAGGAAACCGAACAAGAGCAAAGAAGAACTGTTGAAGTCAGTAATGAACCAGTGTGCAACAGAGAATAAAAATGCGCAGGAATGGAGAGAAAAGATGCATCACTGGAGGCAAACAGAAAGCAGGAGAAAGGCGTTGACGCTGAAGAAAACCACGAGGCAGCTTATAAACCTCATTGCGCGCCAAACAGACTGTATGCAGTCAATGGTAGCAATGCAGGCAGAGCACTACCGTGCCAAACCCCCACCCTCCCAAACCTCTTTCCCCTATGCACCAATGTCAGCTCCAAGTCCCGTTCCCCAGCATCCAGGTTCTTACCTACACCATCACCAGCTGCCCCCGACACCTGTACGGTCACCTATGAGCCCAGAGAACTACGACCCTTACCCTCTGCACTCAACCCCCATCACCATGCAACAGTACAATCCTGAGGTGCACAGCACTCCTGGCAGTACATATGCAAAACCATGAATGTACAGTTCAACAACCAACCCCCCTGCCCGTGTACTTCCTTTTTTTTAAATAAATGATTTCTTTGATTATGAATCAGTTTTTATTATTGCATAAAGTGAAAGATAACAAACCCCAATGAAAACACAGGTAACAAACATCAAGGAAAACACAGCCACTTAAAAGCACTGTAACCAGTGCACGTCACTCCTGGTCAAGGCAAAAAAACATTACTGTTGGCTTTCAGCCTCAAATTTCTCCCTCAAGGCATCCCTAATCCTTGTTGCCCTGTGGTGGGCATCTCTAGTAGCCCTGCTGTCTGGCTGTGCAAATTCAGCCTCCAGGAGTTGCACCTCGTTGGTCCATGCCTGGCTGAATGCTTCACCCTTCCCTTCACAAATATTATGGAGGGTACAGCACGCGGATAGAACCGCAGGGATGCTGCTTTCCCCCAAATCTAGCTTCCCATACAGACATCTCCAGCGAGCTTTTAAACGGCCAAAAGCACACTCCACAGTCATTCGGCATCGGCTCAGCCTGTAGTTGAAATGGTCCTGGCTCCTGTTCAGCTTCCCTGTATATGGTTTCATGAGCCAAGGCATTAATGGGTAAGCGGGGTCCCCAAGGATCACAATGGGCATTTCAACGTCCCTTACTGTTATCTTTCGGTCTGGGAAAAATGTACCTTCCTGCATCTTCCTGAACAGGCCACTGTTCCGAAAGATGCGTGCATCATGCACTTTCCCAGGCCAGCCTGTGTAAATATCAATGAAACGCCCACGGTGATCCACAAGCGCCTGGAGAACCATAGAGAAATACCCCTTGCGATTAATGTACTCGTAGGCTAGGTGGGGTGGTGCCAGAATAGGAATATGCGTCCCATCTATTGCCCCTCCACAGTTAGGGAAACCCATTTCTGAAAAGCCATCCACAATGTCCTGCACGTTCCCCACAGTCACGGTTCTCCTCAGCAGGATGCGATTAATGGCCCTGCAAACTTGCATCAACACGATTCCAACGGTCGACTTTCCCACCCCAAACTGGTTCCCGACCGACCGGTAGCTGTCTGGAGTTGCCAGCTTCCAGATTGCAATAGCCACCCGCTTTTCCACCGTCAGGGCAGCTCTCAATCTTGTGTCCTTGTGCCGCAGAGTGGGGGCGAGCTCAGCACACAGTCCCATGAAAGTGGCTTTTCTCATACGAAAGTTCTGCAGCCACTGCTCGTCATCCCAGACTTCCATGACAATGTGATCCCACCACTCACTGCTTGTCTCACGAGCCCAAAAGCGGCGTTCCACGGTGCTGAGCATTTCCGTTACCGCCACAAGCATTTTCATGTCACCCGCTTTAGGAAAATCCATATCATCATCGGACTCCTCACTGTCACTTTGGAGCTGAAGGAGGAATAGCTCAACTGCCAAACGTGATGTGCTGGCGACAGTCAGCAGCAAATTCCTCAGCAGCTCAGGCTCCATTTCACAGCGTGCTGAACTCACAATGGCAAGAAACGTGGATGGCGAAACTGAGATTGCTGGGAAGTGAAGCGATGCACCACGGGGCGTTGGAACAGGAAGCGGAATGACCCACACACTTCCTTCCCCTTCCCACAATACTCAGCGCCAAAACGGCGCCAAAACGGGATGAGGTGCTCTGTGGGATAGCTGCCCACAATGCACCTCTCAGTACAGCTCTGGAAATGCTGCCAATGTGGCCACACTGCAGCGCTGGTAGCTGTCAGTGTGGCCACACTGCAGCGCTGGCCCTGCACAGCTGGACGACCAGCGCTGCAAACTACCAGCGCTGCAACTCGTCAGTGTAGCCATACCCTAAGACTTGTGGGAAGGCAGAGGGGCTCATAGGGCATCCTGGGTCCTGTCCCAATACCCTGTAATGCATTGCTTCATATCCTAGAAATCCTTGTGCTTCTGTCCGCATTTGGCACCATCTTTCAATGGTTTGCGTACTGCGTGCGCTACCTCATCTTTCTACAGGAATGGATCCTGCACTGTTGACCAATATGCTGCTCGCTCTGACTAACACGTCACGAGTGGCAGTGGGAGTTAGTCCTTAAACTACAAAGGCAAGAGGAGTGTGACATTGATCTCGCCAATCATAGTAGCTACAACACGAGATTGCTTGTGGCATTCATGGAGGTGCTGACCACAGTTGAATGCTACTTTTGGGCTTGGGAAACAAGCACCGAGTGATGGGATCACAATGTCATGCGTGTCTAGGATGACAAGTAGTGGCTGCAGAACTTTTGCATGAGACAAGCCACATTCATAGGATTATGTGATGAGCTCGCCCCAACGCTGCCGCACAAGGACACGAGAATGAGAGCTGCCCTGTCATTGGAGAAGTGTGTGGTGATTGCACTGTGGAAGCTGGCTACTCCAGGCTGCTACCGATCAGTCACTAACCAGTTCAGAGTTGGAAAGTCGACCGTTGGACTTGTATTGATGGAAGTGTGCAGGGCCATTAATCACATCCTGCTTCAAAAAACCATGACTCTGGTCAAGGTTTGTGACCTTGTGGATGGCTTTGCACAAATGGGCTTCCCTAACTGTGGAGGGGTGACAGATGGCACACACATTCCAATTCTGGCACCAGACCACATAGCCACCACTATAGGTTACAAACATTCTGCAGATTGTAACTTTGTTATGGAGAAGGGACATAAAACAGTCAGCTTTGAAATGTTTACAGCTGAAGGGCATGCAGAATGTGTAATCAGCTTTGTGCCTGGCATTGGGTATAAGATCAAATTATCAAATGAATAATGGAATCCTTTGTGGTGCAAGGAAATTGCCCCCACTCCCCAGTGATGGCAGAGTGCCACAGGAAAGTTACCCTTAATGGGGCAAGAAACAAAGCAGCTCTGCCAAAAAACCTGAGGCAGTGGATTACCCAGAATCTCCATGAGAGTTTCCTGGAGATCTCTGAGGCAGATTCCCATGAAGTGAGGGAGTCAATCAACACCCCGTTCCACCGCTCAGACCAGGCACACGGTGGTACACGCATCATACAGACACAAGCCTGCTTTCTGTAACCCTCCTGCCCCCAACAACTCCCTTCAGCAATTCCCAAAATCAAAGCCACTTACTGGGGGCCTCCTCTCCTGTTTGTGCTTCGCCAACATCCGACAGCTGTGACTGGCTAGCTTCCTCCGGGGTAGAGAGAAGCTCCTGACTGCATGCATCTCTGACCTCCAAGTCCTGCTCTGCCTCTGGGTCCCCCTCCACATCCTTCTCCAAGATTTCCTCCTCCTGGCTTGGTCCACTCTCATCTGCCACTGAAGTATCCACAGTGGCCTTCGCAGTGGAGGTGGGGTTGCCACTGAGCATCACATCCATCTCTTGGTAGAACCAGCAGCTCGTGGGCGCAGAACTGGAGTGGCGGTTTGCCTCCCGCGCCTTGTAGTAGGCATTCTGCAGCTCCTTCATTTTGACCCTGTACTGCAGTCATGGCCCCTTTCTGTCATGCATCGTGAAATCTGTCTGTAGATATCTTCCTAATTCCTTAATTCCTATGGCTGGAGCGCAGCTGGGACTGGACAACATCCTCTTCCCCAAATGCTGATGAGGTCCAGCAGCTTGGCACTGCTCCAAGCAGGGGAGCAGTAGGAGTAGGCATGGCCACCTGGAAAGATTTGCTGAGAGCACTGCACACATGACCGAGCAAACCGGAAGGGGACGCTCAAAATTCCCAAGGAATTTAAGGGGTGGGGATGACAGTTGGTCACCTGAGGGCAGGACAGTAGAGTTCAAACTGATGACCAGAGAGGTGATAATAGGCATTGTGGGACACCTCCCGGAGGCCAGTCGCAGCACTGTAATCAACCAGGGTGTCTGCACTGGCACCCCGGCGCAGTAGCCCCAGTGCAGAAAGCTGTATGCCTGTCGTGGGGGGGTTTTTTGGTTGTGTTGTTTTTTTACTACATTGCAACTGCGCAGTTTCTGCGCACTTAGTGGCTTGGCAGTGTGTACACCTCGGGAGTTACAGCGCAGAAAGCTGCTTTACTGCACAGAAACTTGCCAGTGTAGACAAGGACTTATAAAAACTTTTTATAGTTGGGTTTTTTTTTGTTTTTTTTTTTACAAAGTGTCAAATGAAATCTTTCTGCAAAAATTTTCATTTTCAACAAAAACCTACTTTCCGTCAGTTACGGTGACAAAAAAATTTTAGCCAGCTCTAATAGTGGTTACTGTTGCATTAAAAAGTAATTTTGATACTTGTGCAAACTGCTCAATAATTGTGAAATGTTTGGATAATCTTTCAGCATTCCAGTCCTGCTGGCCAATGTACAGCGCAATACTTCTCCAGAGATGTCCTATGTAGACATCTTTTATCATTAGAAGTAGATATTGAATGTGGTAATTCCTCTTTCACAAGGGTCCATTCCTCATTCCAGCTCAGTTAATGTGAATCTTGCATACTTAAATTTCAGTTGACTATTGCTTCCTTTTTCAATTCCTCCAATCAACTATTGTGTAGTGTTGCTGTCCAATGTTATCATGTGCAGTGGTAGATGTACCATAGTTAGGGTTTTGTTGTTCAGTTTTAAGCTGAGTTTTAAGCCTTTGTTTTATAAAAATCTCATTGAGATGGAAAAAAACAAAATCCTAGAATATAAACTTGGTTCATCGGAAGAAAAGTGAACATAGAGAATAAGAGATTAAAAATCACCCCTTTTGCACCTCTGCTTCCGGATGTCTATCTTCTCTTTGTACCATTTGTTTATAGAGCATTTTATGTCTTTTTCGCTGTAATGGAAATTGTGCACCAAACAGACCCCACCAATGTTTATTTGATGACAAAGCTGCCATAACACAAACGCCCCTCACTCACTTACAAAGGTTGGGGAGAGAGCAAGAAAATCACCAAATAACCCAATAGCCTAGGGAAAGAGGAAGCCAGAAATTCAAATCTCACCTCTTCTAACTGCTGTTTAAATGTTCATGCAATATACTACCCTTATTATTGACTGAGGCCATGAACCCAAACCTATAAGAAAGGAAAGAGCTGCTATACCCACACTCTCGGTTTTTAAATAAGTTATCAGAGAGCTTATACAAGATAATTACACGACCAGACTCCTGGTTTCTAATATGACAAACCCTAATCTTATCCATTGCATCCATTGCCTTTTAAAAAAGATAATTCACAGAGGTTTAGTCAACTTCTAACCACTATCGACCCCACTCCTCTTGCAGAGCCGGGAATAGAATCAACCTTGAACAGAGACCCAAAAGCCATACCTCAACAATGTTAAGGCAGAACAACTTCCCAAATGCACGGAATGTGTGACAGTCAGATGTGCTGGTCTGTTAATGTAACTGAAGTGAGCCTATGAGATGATTGTTAAGGTTTGTCATTGGAATGCATGTTTGCTGAAGCTGGAGAATGTATATTTTTTGGAAATCTGGTGGAGATAGAAGTATGTTGGGGTTAATGGCGTATGTTATCAACAGCACGTAGGCACTATAAACATGGAAAGGAATGCACAAGTCTTTCCCCTTATGGCAAGATTTTAGGCTGGGGGAGTGGGGGTGGGCTGCCGCTTACCACCTTAACTGCCAAAACTGTAGTTTTTGTTTGCTAATGGGAACTGTGTTCCACCTCAGACATGGCTGCATTCTAGCAAGGAGTTAAGTGATGTGGGGTCTGATCCAAAGCTTATTGAAGTCAATAAATGGAGTCTTTCCATTGACTTCAATGGGCACTGGGTCAGACCCACAATTCATTGGGAGGATAGGTGCTAAATACACATCAAATATTATTAATTGTCAAGACTGGGGGATTATTTAGCCTGCAGTAGCAATAATGTAGGGACTGACGCCTGGCTGAGGGTTAATAGTACTGTACTGTAAACAACCTAAGCCAGCAGTCACCTTTTCCTCACCTAGTCATTAACCCGCAGGACATGCCCTGTGTCTCACCTGACAACAGATACATTTATTTGAATTCATTTCTCCATAAATAAAGACAGCTGTCCTAGTCTAGAAACTAATAGAATTTGATTTTATGCTGAACCATTTTTTTCAAACTTGCAGTTTCTGAAAGAGCTATCCAAAGGTGCATACATTAGATTCTAGAACGTCCTGTGAGGAAACAGCAGCAATTATACAACCAAAAAGCGCTCCCATGCTCACTATTTACTGGAAATTAGCCAGTACGTGGGAGTTAATCTTAGTCTGTTTTGAAAAGTGCCATAAACTCTTCAACTTTCACCTGCGGAGCCACCCAAGAAGGGACCTTAGTTTCAACATCTCTCCCAGCTTCTGTAAGGCACTCTAGCCCATAAAAAGATCAATTTCTAAATTAACCAGAATCTAAAACAACAACACTATATCCCATGCATAGGGGCACATTTTCTGATGCATAACACATGCACATTACATTGTAAATTGCTCAAAAACTAGATGGTGAAATCTAGGGTTCATTTTAATCATCTAACTTTTGTCTCTTTCCCCATAACCACAATCCTCTAACATGAGCTACACAGATTCCAGCAAGGAACATCTGTGCATTGCAGCTTGCCCATGCTTCACTCTTAAGATGGTGGTGCTCAGTCACTGGTATGCACTTATCAGGGGAGTATGCTTAAGGTATTGGACTGGGAATCAGAATATCTGGGGTCAATTTCCAGCACTGGTAACAAGAGTGCCTAACAGAACAGGACCCTGATCTCAGTTGGACTGTAGGCACGTAATAAATGATGAGAGGTAAACCTCACTTGCCCACCAGAAAATCTTGTCGTAGCTGGCCTCATATTGTAAATTCAATGCAGCCTTCTTGTGAGACTCGGTCACTATATTCCATTGGAGTTTGAATGCCTATTCTGAGCGGCTTAAACTCAGTGGCACTGTGCTGCTTACCAACTCTTAGTTTAAAATCTGGTTTTCAGCAGCTGGCTTAATCTAATATGTCCTGATTATGTCAGCCAAGTAACAGATGAAGAATCCTAACAAATGTTGGTCACATATCCATTCAAACCACTTAAGAAAATAGGGAATGACTTATGTGGCAATATACCTTCCTGCTAGCAAGGGGGAACATATCTCACATCAATCTGACTGTCGTTCAGCTGGTTGTTCTCAGCACAGCTGTAGTAAAGGAAAAGCAGCAAACTGAGTAAACCAGCTGGAAAACCAGTCTCACTAGTGAAATGTACCGTTTGAAAAGAAATGAGGTCATGAACTCTGAACTCCTGGATGCATAAGCTAAGTTTCTTTGTATACGGTCACAGAGCGGAGACTTTTTAATATCCTCTTTCCAGGAGGGAAATGTAAAGAGACA
Organism: Mauremys mutica; assembly: GCF_020497125.1. Classification (NCBI taxonomy): domain Eukaryota; kingdom Metazoa; phylum Chordata; order Testudines; family Geoemydidae; genus Mauremys; species Mauremys mutica. Next base: position 107,710,534 of record NC_059072.1, read on the forward strand.
GGTGTTGGGTGTGAAAATATGCATGCAACAGGTAGTAATATATGTTTTCTGTGGAACACACACAATCCTTTACACGTCGATTAAGTTTGTTTTAAAACTGTTTGTAAATAATGAGCACATAAGGGAACATCCACCCCATGCAGAAGGAAGGGGAGGGTCAGCTGCATTAATGGCACTTCCTTTCTAGGACTCCATGGAGGTATGATCAGGATCTATGTTGGAGTGAGGGGGAGGGGCAACTTGGAAGGGAGGGAGCTCCCTTCAGTCCTGCCAAGGTTCCTTGGGGTAAGTTATCCAGCCTGGGGCTGCAATATCTGCTGCACGGAGCCCTTTTCATGCGAAGGATCCCCAGTTAAAGAGAAGCCCAGGGCCAGCAGCAGCCAGAGGAATTCCTGGTAGCACAGTCACTGTCAGGGAGGGGAGAGTATTACAGAGGAACAAATCTGGTATGGGGCAGAGATCCATGAGCATCTCTCAGGTTTGTGGGTAGGCCCCAGGGCTCATTCTGCAGAGGGCAAACCCCACTTCGCCAATGGAATAACTGAGGAGTTCTGCAAGGGGATCCTGTTCGAGATTCTCTCCCCTTTAGTCCCCTCCTTTGGGTTTTACCCTGGGGACAAGGTGATCTGATGATTCACTAGCTTCAAGTAAATTATTCTGATACATGAAAATAGCTGAGTTCACGCCTAGGGACCAATCTACCCAGGGTTTGTGATAGACTCATAGATTATAAAACCAGAAGGGACAATCATGATAATCTAGTCTGACCTCCTGCACTTTGCAGGCCACAGAACCTCACCCACCCACTCCTCTAGTAGGACTGTAACCTCTAGCTGAGTTACTGAAGTTCTTAAATCATGGTTTAAAGACTTCAAGGTATAAAGAATCCACATTTACTCTAGTTCAAGTCAGCAAGTGAACTCTGCCCTGTGCTGCAGAGAAAGGTGAAAACCCCACAAGATCTTTGCCAGTATGACTTTTGGAAAAATTCCTTCCTGACCCCAAAGATGATGATCAGTTAGACCCATAGCATGGGGGTGAGACCCACCATCCAGACACCTGGGAAAGAATTTTCTATAGTAACTCAGTGCCCATCCCCTCTAGTGTCCATCTCCAACTGTTGGAGATATTTGCTGCTAGCAGTTGCAGATGGGCCATATGCCGCTGTAGGCAATCTTGTCATACCATTACCTCCATTAACTTATCAAGCTCAGCCTTGAAGTCAGTTGGGTTTTTTGCCCCCATTGCTCCCCTCGGAAGGTTGTTCCAGAACTTCACTTCTCTGATTACTAGAAACCTACATCTAATTTCAGGCCTAAACTTATTGATGGCCAGTGTATGCCCATTTGTTCTTGTGACAACATTGGCCATTAACTTAAATAACTCCTCCCCGTCCCTGGTATCTATTTCCCTGATGTATTTATATAGAGAAATCATATCTCCACTCAGTCTTTTTTAGGTTATGCTAAACAAGCCAAGCTCCTGGAATCTCCTCTTATAAGGTTGGTTTTCCATTCCTCGGATCATCCTGGCAGCCTTTCTATGCACCTATTCCAGGTTCAATTAATCTCTCTTAAACATGGGAGACCAGAACTGCACACAGTATTCTAGATGAGGTCTCACTAGTGCCTTGTACAATGGCAATAACACTTCCCTGGGTCTACAGGAAATACCGCACCTGATGCTTTCAGGTCACACACCTGGTTGACAGCAGGAGCCATGGCTGCCATAGCAATTTCTAGGTAAAATTAATCCTGACTCATGATCTGGGGATAGAATTCTCAAATGTCATTTGAGAGTTCTATCAGGAGATCATGAGTCAGGGCTTAATTTTACTTAGAAATCATGTATCTCTAAATTAATTCGCAAGAGTTGGCATGTCTGCAAACAGGAAGACTGCCTGAGTCACTCAGGGAGTGATGCTTTCAGGGCAACGGGCTTGAGGATAGCCCAACACTGCTTGTGGAGACAGACTTTGAAAGATGCTCCTGGAAGGGGAAAACAGAGAGCAACCTGGCTGGAAGGTCAAATCACAAAGCAGCATTTTGGAAGAGAAAAAAAGTGGGTACGGAACCTGGTGGAGCAATCCCAGAATTGCCAGAAGGAGGTGCCACCCAGTGGTGAGTAGAGCCCCATGACACTAAGGCGTCATTTAGATGTTGAGCCATACCTGGATTATCTTTAATCTCCACCCCATACCCAGTGTCTAGCAGTCCCACTTCTTCTTTCCTTGTTTTCTTTTTATTTATATGGCTAAAAAACTTCTTACTATTGATCTCCGTTACATGGGTATAAATCAGGAGTCAATCCATTTAACCAAAGGGACAAATTCTAACATAAGAACATAAGAATGGCCGTACCGGGTCAGACCAAAGGTCCATCTAGTCCAGTATCTGTCTACCGACAGTGGCCAATGCCAGGTGCCCCAGAGGGAGTGAACCTAACAGGCAATGATCAAGTGATCTTTCTCCTGCCATCCATCTCCATCCTCTGCCGAACAGAGGCTAGGGACACCATTCTTTACCCATCCTGGCTAATAGCCATTTATGGACTTAGCCACCATGAATTTATCCAGTTCCCTTTTAAACATTGTTATAGTCCTAGCCTTCACAACTTCCTCAGGTAAGGAGTTCCACAAGTTGACTGTGCGCTGCGTGAAGAACTTCCTTTTATTTGTTTTAAACCTGCTGCCTATTAATTTCATTTGGTGACCCCTAGTTCTTGTATTATGGGAATAAGTAAATAACTTTTCCTTATCCACTTTCTCAACATCACTCATGATTTTATATACCTCTATCATATCCCCCCTTAGTCTCCTCTTTTCCAAGCTGAAGAGTCCTAGCCTCTTTAATCTTTCCTCGTATGGGACCCTCTCCAAACCCCTAATCATTTTAGTTGCCCTTTTCTGAATCTTTTCTAGTGCTAGAATATCTTTTTTGAGGTGAGGATACCACATCTGTACACAGTATTCGAGATGTGGGCATACCATGGATTTATATAAGGGCAATAATATATTCTCAGTCTTATTCTCTATCCCCTTTTTAATGATTCCTAACATCCTGTTTGCTTTTTTGACCGCCTCTGCACACTGCGTGGACATCTTCAGAGAACTATCCACAATGACTCCAAGATCTTTTTCCTTACTCGTTGTAGCTAAATTAGCCCCCATCATATTGTATGTATAGTTGGGGTTATTTTTTCCAATGTGCATTACTTTACATTTATCCACATTAAATTTCATTTGCCATTTTGTTGCCCAATCACTTAGTTTTGTGAGATCTTTTTGAAGTTCTTCACAATCTGCTTTGGTCTTAACTATCTTGAGTAGTTTAGTATCATCTGCAAACTTTGCCACCTCACTGTTTACCCCTTTCTCCAGATCATTTATGAATAAATTGAATAGGACTGGTCCTAGGACTGACCCTTGGGGAACACCACTAGTTACCCCTCTCCATTCTGAGAATTTACCATTTATTCCTACCCTTTGTTCCCTGTCTTTTAACCAGTTCTCAATACATGAAAGGATCTTCCCTTTTATCCCATGACAGCTTAATTTACGTAAGAGTCTTTGGTGAGGGACCTTGTCATAGGCTTTCTGGAAATCTAAGCACACTATGTCCACTGGATCCCCCTTGTCCACATGTTTGTTGACCCCTTCAAAGAACTCTAATAGATTAGTAAGACACGATTTCCCTTTACAGAAACCATGTTGACTATTGCTCAACAGTTTGTGTTTTTCTACATGTCTGACAATTTTATTTTTAACTATTGTTTCGACTAATTTGCCCAGTACCGACGTTAGACTTACCGGTCTGTAATTGCCAGGATCACCTCTAGAGCCCTTTTTAAATATTGGCGTTACATTAGCTAACTTCCAGTCATTGGGTACCGAAGCCGATTTAAAGGACAGGTTACAAACCTTAGTTAATAGTTCCGCAACTTCACATTTGAGTTCTTTCAGAACTCTTGGGTGAATGCCATCTGGTCCCGGTGACTTGTTAATGTTGAGTTTATCAATTAATTCCAAAACCTCCTCTAGTGACACTTCAGTCTGTGACAGTTCCTCAGATTTGTCACCTACAAAAGCTGGCTCAAGTTTGGGAATCTCCCTAACATCCTCAGCCGTGAAGACTGAAGCAAAGACTCCATTTAGTTTCTCCGCAATGACTTTATCACCTTTAAGCGCTCCTTTTGTATTTTGATCGTCAAGGAGCCCCACTGGTTGTTTAGCAGGCTTCCTTCTTCTGATGTACTTAAAAAACATTTTGTTATTACCTTTGGAGTTTTTGGCTAGCTGTTCTTCAAACTCCTCTTTGGCTTTTCTTATTACACTCTTGCACTTAAGTTGGCAGTGTTTGTGCTCCTTTCTATTTGCCTCACTAGGATTTGACTTCCACTTTTTAAAAGAAGTCTTTTTATCTCTCACTGCTTCTTTTACATGGTTGTTAAGCCACGGTGGCTCTTTTTTAGTTCTTTTACTGTGTTTCTTAATTTGCGGTATACATTGAAGTTGGGCCTCTATTATGGTGTCTTTAAAAAGGGCCCATGCAACTTGCAGGGATTTCACTTTAGTCACTGTACCTTTTAACTTTTGTTTAACTAACCCCCTCATTTTTGTATAGTTCCCCCTTTTGAAATTAAATGCCACAGTGTTGGGCTGTTGAGATGTTCTTCCCACCACAGGGATGTTGAATGCTATTGTATTATGATCACTATTTCCAAGCGGTCCTGCTATAGTTACCTCTTGGACCAGCTCCTGCACTCCACTCAGGATTAAATCTAGAGTTGCCTCTCCCCTTGTGGGTTTCCATAACAGCTGCTCCATGAAGCAGTCATTTAAAGTATCGAGAAATTTTATCTCTGCATTTCGTCCTGAAGTGAAATGTTCCCAGTCAATATGGGGATAATTGAAATCCCCCACTATTATTGGGTTCTTAATTTTGATAGCCTCTCTAATTTTCCTTAGCATTTCATCATCACTATTACTGTCCTGGTCAGGTGGTCGATAATAGATCCCTAATGTTATATTTTTATTAGAGCATGAAATTTCTATCCATAGGGATTCTATGGAACATGTGGATTCGCTTAAGATTTTTACTTCATTTGAATCTACATTTTCTTTCACATATAGTGCCACTCCTCCCCCTGCACGACCTGTTCTGTCCTTCCAATATATTTTGTACCCCGGAATGATTGTGTCCCATTGATTGCTCTCAGTCCACCAGGTTTCTGTGATGCCTATTATATCAATATCCTCCTTTATCACAAGGCACTCTAGTTCACCCATCTTATTATTTAGACTTCTAGCATTTGTGTACACGCACTTTAAAAACTTGTCCCTGTTTGTCTGCCCTTTTCTGATGTGCCAGATTCTTTCTATGTGACTGTTTATCATCTGATCCGGCCCTTACATTATCCTCTTCCGTCCTCTGCTCCTGACTATAACCTGGAGATTCTCTATCATTAGACTCTCCCCTAAGAGAAGTCTGTGTCTGATCCACATGCTCCTCTGCAGCAGTCGGCTTTCCCCCATCTCCTAGTTTAAAAACTGCTCTACAACCTTTTTAATGTTTAGTGCCAGCAGTCTGGTTCCACTTTGGTTTAGGTGGAGCCCATCTCTCCTGTATAGGCTCCGCCCATCCCAGAAGTTTCCCCAGTTCCTAATGAACGTAAACCCTTCCTCTCTACACCATCGTCTCATCCACGCATTGAGACTCTGAAGCTCTGCCTGCCTACCTGGCCCTGTGCGTGGAACTGGGAGCATTTCTGAGAATGCCACCATAGAGGTCCCGGATTTCAGTCTCTTCCCTAGCAGCCTAAATTTGGCTTCCAGGACATCTCTCCTACCCTTCCCTATGTCATTGGTACCTACATGTACCACGACCACCAGCTCCTCCCCAGCACTACGCATAAGTCTGTCTAGATGCCTTAAGAGATCTGCAATCTTCCCACCAGGCAGGCAAGTCACCATATGGTTCTCCCAATTCTGTTCTTAGTTACACTGATATTAAATTTTTATAAGTTCTATTGAAACCAAGGGAACTGGCATAAAACCAGAGTAATAGAGGAGAATCTAGCCTGAAGCGTTCAGCTGTATATCTAGTCTCCTTTCTGTGTCCTTCTCTGGTACAAAGATTGCTCCTCTTACAAATAATTATATTTGTCCCCTGTTATAACTTATGGGGGCTTGATTAACTGTTGGTTTGAGGATTTTTGCTGGCAAGCATTAGCAACATGTACATTTCATTTCTTCTTCATGAATATTGCTTTAATGGGGACCTACAAAAGCTTTGTCCCCTAGCAACAGTTCTCTGCAAGCTCCACTTATAAATCAATGCTAGCTAGACTGAGTGAGTGGAAGGGACTGAGGTATTAAATTCTCTATTGGTCAAATGTATCTTTTTATTATTATTATTCACTTGATTGTTAATTTTAAAAAACCTTTCATTGTCTATTTTTTCTCTTCATCTAATACCCACAGATTCTCTATCAGTGCGCTACAAAAACCTTAACAGTTTTAGATCTTGAAGTGCGCTCTGACATTATATGAATCGGCACAAGCCAAAGCCCAGGGAGACTTAAAGAGATGTGGGCATTTCACTGACAACTGAAACAGCATCAAAGCACTGTAAATGTGATCAACGGCTGTCATGTCTGTATAATGCAAATGATGTCATACAATATTGATCTCCAGCTGGTCTATGTCTTTAGGGACCAGTTTTGCCCAGCGTGGTTCAGTGGTACATTGTGTCTCCCACAGGTATTAGAGTAAACTGTTTTGACCAGCTTCATAAGCCTATGGCCACTCTGAGAGTAGGGGAGAAATTCATTTTGCCAAATCTTTAGAACTTAAATATGATGGATTCAAATGTTTCATTCATGATGTAAGATTATAACTCATTTCCCCTGACTTCCAGCCCAGTGCTCCTTTCCTTCAGCCAAAGAGTACTGTGACACTCTATACCTGGGGGGAGTGCCCTGTAACCCCTATATTCATCATTTGTATATAATTGTGATATTGCAAATAAAGCATGCCATGTGAGGTATCATGGGAAAGGGTATGATCTGCTGAAACCACTGTTACACATATTTAGATGTATCATTAGTGCATATGAAGTTATGAGAATTGTGTTGTATGGTTGTCACTAAAATATGCTGTTGGCTTGGGAAATGCCCAGGTACTAGCTCCCCAAAGATAATAATCAGAGGGATAACCAACTCCTGAATGGGCAGGTGTTGAACAACCAACAGCCATTGTCCAGCAAGGGAGCTACAATACAATGACTCACCTGCACAAGGCCACGCAAGTGGAATTGCTCAACCTTGCCAGGTGGTGACTTAACAATGCCCATCAGAAATGCCTGGACTTGTGTTCTCCAAGCACATGGATTAAGGGTATAAAACAGAATGCAGTGGCCCCATGCTTGGCCTTTTCTCCTCCCACCTACCTACGCTGCAAGCAACAAGGACACTCAGAAGACTGATTTCAACAGAGGAGACTGGCCCAGGTTTAAGGAAGAAACCTATATATTAAGGACTGTAAGATCCAGTGGGATGAGAACATTGCTTGATCTAAATACTGTCTAGTGTGATAGTTTAGTGTCTAGTTTAGACTGCGAGCTTATATTTTATTGTATTTTGGTAGGCAAAAAGTCAAAGTGGTTATCACTTATAATCAATTAAAATCTATCTTTTGTAGTCAATAAACTTGTTTTACTGTTTATCTTTACCAGTGAGTTTGCTTGAAGTGTTTAGTAAATCTGCTCCAGTTTACAAAGGCTGATGTATATCCACTTTCCATTGATGAACCAATTAATAAACTTGCACAGCTCATCTTAAATAGTACAAAATGGTACATTCCTGAGGTACAGTGCTGGGAGTTGAGGGGATTTGGCTGGTACCTTTCTCTATGTGATTCATGAGTGGCTCTGGGAGCATTCATGCAATCAAGCTGGATGTGGGGCTCCACAGGCTGTTGTGCTGAGTGATAACAGCACCTGGAGGGGTTTGCTGCTTGTCACCAACAAAGCATTGTGAGAGACAGCCCTGGCTGGAGAGTTAATGGGGCACAGAAGTCCCACAGTCCCATGCTGCACCTCAGGGATCCCGTCACAGATACTTTGATAGGGGAAAGCAGGTGCAGGAAGAACAAAATCCATTTTGCCAGTGTTCTGTTGAGAGCTATAGCTCCATACAGTTGTCAGGAAATGATGCAGTAGGCTCAGCAGGGTCTAGACAAATGTGCAGCACAACATGGCTGACGTCCTACTGCACACATGCAAATGGTGATTATCTGCTGCTTACAACTCAGTCAAATCCGGAATGATTTTCATGGGGACAGTGAAAGGCACCTCTGATCCCAGGACCTCCCTCCCCACCCCCACCAACCAAATTTCAAGTTCCTACTCCAACCCCTGAGGCACTAAACCTGTTTTTAACAAATAGCTGGAAAAATATTTTACATCAAAGTGATCTATTTTTTCATTGATCTCATTCTCAAAACAGAATGAACCTCTTGGGACCAACTTCTCCAGAAAATCCTAAGAAACACACCAAGTAGGGAAACTTTCAGCCCAAAAGGTTAGTTTTAACAGTTATAAGCAACTCAAGGGAAGAGGTATGGGGGAACTGTTAAGCAACCTTAATAAATATCAAGTATAATTATTTATATATTTGGCTACAATGCTTTCTGCATCAGTTACAGTATTCTGACCTGTGTTAGCACAGAAGGAACATTTAAGTCATTCACTGGTATTTTTCTTAGAAAATGTGAAAAAATTCCCACGAAGATAGAAGTTTGCCATGAAGAAAGGCAAAATCCTTTCCCACTTCCAAAAAAGAGCAGGAAATTTCCTTGCACCACAAAGGATTCCATTATTCGTTTGATAATTTGATCTTACACCCAATGCCAGGCACAAAGCTGATTACACATTCTGCACGCCCTTCAGCTGTAAATATTTCAAAGCTGACTGTTTTATGTCCCTTCTCCATAACAAAGTTACAATCTGCAGAATGTTTGTAACCTATAGTGCTCGTCGTAAAGATTTAATGGCCTCGGCCCCAGAAAGGAATTGTTCTCAAGAAATAAGCTTTGGTCCGTTATGGCAGATTAGGTTTAAATTCAAAGTAAAAAAACATAAGTCTCTAAGCGACACATTCTGTAAAAATAAAAACAAGGGACGTGCTAATGTGGTTGGAGTCCCGGTTAATCAAAGCCAAGAAACCAAGTAGAAAATAGCTGACTTTAGTAAGAACTAAATGCATCTATATGAGCAAAATGGACTGGGCGCTAGAGAGAGTGTATCTGAGATGCGCTTGATACTGCTCAGGGTCAGTGTACAAAGATGTCTGTAAGTCACCTTTATGCTTTCCCCTGTTCCCGGAGCCAGTCAGTGGGTCCGTTCCTGACATAAAGCAGGGCTTTAGGGCGGCTCTACTTTTCAAGAATTTAGAGTAGTTGTTTGCTGAGTACTGACAATGTGCTTGGTGGTGCAGAGAACAGGGAGAAGAAAATGGGGCAGGGATCAAAGAACTTACAAACTGAACAGACAATTCAGCCACACAAAGGGTATTGGAGTAACACTGCAGGGCTTCAAGGAAGATATGGATTTTGATGAGAGAGTTAAAAGGAGAGAGTGGATGCCAGCAGCACTAGGATAAGACATGAGTGGTTTACCAACATACATCTTCCCCTTTTTAACCTGTGCTCTTCTGTCTTGGCTCAAAGATTGGTGGGATGGTTCTAATAATGCATTGTACTTACTAAGCTAAATTGTGTTCTCAGAACCCTCATTGCATCAGAGTCAAGGAAACCGTAATTTTCCCCACGGAGTGAAAGTTACACTGTACAGGAAATTTGAGAGCATGTTGCAAGTATTTTTTCAGCCTCCTAGCATATCTGTGAATTAAGCAATATTTACATCTGGGAGGGTAAATGGGATTTTGCTACAAAAGACATTTTTGATTGGACCTGTATTACTGTTCTGTATAAATTCCCTTCTCTCTCCCGCTCTCACCACACACACACACACACTTCCCTGCTGTGGGAGCTGAGCACAGACATATAGTCACCATGTGCTCCTACACATTGCTCAAGAATGGGCTGGTCTCATTCTGGCCCATGTTGCCAGATTGTGCCCTGTGGCTCTCTTCCCATACAGAGGGCAGGGGTCATCTGCCTAAAGAGCATTTTACACCCTCTTCTCTTTTCCCAGAGCCCATGGAAGTTTCCAGGTGGGGGCCTAGCAATCTGATGGGAAGAGGGATGGGGCTGGACAAAGGGAATGTGACTGAGACTTCATAAAACACCAAGCTGAGCTGGCTTCTTGCTGTGGAAGAGGCTTTCAAGGGACAGGAGCATGAGGTTGATTGAATGAAAACCATGAGTTTCAGAGGCCCAAATCCCCTTGTTCTTGCCACGGAGAAGGCAATCCCCACCCCCGATGGAAAAGTCCAAAGGAAACTTTTAAAAGTAATAGATCAAATTAACTTTTATTTCATTAGCCTACCTGAAGTAATACTGCTAAATTATTGCAAAAGCCTTTGATATCTTACATAAGCATAAATAAAAGCCCAAGCTGCTGCTGCTTGAGAAAAGGGAATAGAATTATTTTTCTCTTTACCTCAAATAAACCCTTGGCTTGATCTTTCTGAGCACGTAGGTAATCTGGAAAGCCATTTCAGTATTCAATGGTGCCCTCTGCTGGAAAGAAGATTCAGCAATCCTGATTCTGCAGTTCTCACTCCAGCAAAACTCCCATTGACTTCAAGTTGGTGTTTTGCCTCACTGCAGACTGCAGCATTGGCACCTGAGGGGGTCTAGTTACCATGTGTTCATTTTTCTTAAAAGAAACAGCTGTTAGATTTGTTTAGCATATGTCTGGAATAACCTTGAATATCAGTTCATTGATTAAAGGCATCAGATCATGGCTGCACTGATCACTTAAATCTCACGCTTTATTTTAATACCAGATTAATTCGGAAAAGATTAGTTGCAACAAAAAGGGACTGAATGTAACTGAATGCTACTTGTTAGTGGTTTAAGTATAAAACATTTAGATATAGATTGATCACATAGCAATTTGTTTTAAGAATTAATCTGCATTTCAAGTGAGACAAATATTTTGCTTTTTTGCAATGGTCATTAGGGTCACTGGGAGAAATTCATCCTTGATGGAATTCCATTTAATTCAGTGGAGTGACACCAGAATGGATTGGATCTGATATGCTTAATATCTATTAAACTGAAACTAGTATGAATCAACTGAGTTTACATGAATTGTAAATCACTTTGCACACTCAGATGAGTCTATGCTGCATCTTAGGCCCCAATCCTTCAATGGAATTCCACTGAGCAGATCCCAGTGCTTGTTCAGAACCCACTGACTTCCATGCAGCTCTACTTGTTCACAGGGAGTTTGCTCACATGGGGCATTCACTGCAGGATCAAGGCCTTAGATTGTAAACTCTTTGCAGTAATGAAGGTGTCTTACTTCATTTGTAAAAAGTGCTGTGTTCATTTAGTGTGCGAATCATTAATGACAGCAGCACCAAACAAGGAAATTGAAAGTAAATTCATCTTCACAAATGTGTTAAGTATTGTGAGAAGGGAAAAGACTGGGAAAAAATCACCAATATTTCTTTGGCTGTGAGCTTGATGGATGCTGTGCCCAATATTCTTGTGTGAGCATCAGCGTATACTGTGCATCCCCCAACTTGCTTCAGAAACAGCTTATATATATTATATGAGGCAGACTGCAATCCTAATGCTCAAGTGCTGGTGCAAAAGGTACATTTTCATATGTCACTCATAGGATTGTTTTCTCACAGCATTTTTCAGATTTTGTGGCTGGCATGAAACAGTTAACTTTTTAAATGGCCTATAGAAGGAAACCAACAGTGACTTTCTCTGCTATCCTTCATTTTAAGACTGTAATTTACTATTGTAAGTGGTCCGCAAATTGGTGAGTGACCAAGAAATTGGATCAACAGTCTCCACCCACCACCTCCCAACCACACAGGCTGTATTTGATCTCTATGCTTCCCACATTGCCCTGGTAAATAGAAATTGAGATCATTTTATTGATTAAATACAGTGGGGCTGGAGCTGGGGGTGCTGCCGTACCCGTTGGCTTGAAGTAGTAATAACCCAAATACATGGCTTACATGGTTTCCATCATCAGCACCCCCACTAAAAATTGTTCCAGCACCCCTGATTAAATATTTCTTATCTTTCCCTCTTGTTCTCCCATTCTCAATTCAGACAACAAAGGAAATCTGTGTTAAAATGGCTGCATTGTAGATTCACCCCATGTTAGGTAGTGTGCTGTTATTCTGTAAAACAAAAGAGGAAACAGATGTCCTATGCTGTTGGAGTACATCAGCCAATGGAGAAGAATGGGGGTATTGGCAAAGAAGGCTTCTTGTAGTCAAACCGTGTCCTTGTCCTTACCTTTAAAGCCCTTGTCACTTATATTGAAGGAGCTCTTCAGAAACCGTTTTTGAGGCTTTGTTGTTCAGTTTGGACAGACTAAGCAGCTAAGTGGCAGTTCAGGGGATTACTCCTCTTTCTCACCTGGATACCTTTCCGGGCTGTTGATTTATTTTAGACTCTATTTGTAAATGTGTCTCAAATTGAGCTGCCTTTTCTACACCTGTTACAACTCACTCTTCTCTCCCTAAAATTAGGTGTACTAACAAGCAAACATCACACTGAAAGGAAGTGCAAATTGCCACACCTGGTCTTAATCCAACATGGAATGTAACACATGGTAGCTATCCTGTCACCAGCCATCATCACTATAGCAATAAGATGTATTATGGGAGAAAACAATGCATGATCTGTAGAGACAGATGGAGGACAGACATTCCATTTCTCAAGGGTCTTGAGGTTTTGAAATTTTGGCTTTTTCAAGTCTCCACAAAGGAAAATTCCAAAAATCCTTTTTCACTTCTGACCAACCAACATATTTCAATTTTGGCTTTATACAATTTTCTATTACAATATACTACAAAATAAAGTAATTCAAAACAAAGTGATTTCAAAACTAAAAACTGAAACCTTTCCTTTTGAAAATGTTGTAATGAGACTTTTGATATTTGTCAACTTTTTTCAGTTTTTTTTCTGAAACAAAATTTTGGCAAAACTGATTTTTATTTTTTCACAAAACATTTTGATTTTACTGGAACTGCATTTTCGAATGGAAAATGGTGTGAAAGGGCAATATTCCCAACAAAACCTTACTGAATTAAGTGTAAGTACCTTAGGAAAAAATGCAACAGTTTATATATTGTGGGATTGTAACATCTCTAGGGAGGAGACCTGACTAATGCAAACCCTGGAAAGTGTTATGAGTTTCAAATGACTATTTGGATCAATGTGAACTTTTAAAGTTAAGTGGGTTTCCCAGGAAATCTCCAGGCAGAGTTATATGCAAATATAAACCCTCTGGTTATGCAAGAATTCAGCTTTTGGACCTTTGCTCTGAGGGGGCCTTTTGTCTGCTGACCACCTGTTACATGGGGGCTGACCAAAGACCCAAACTGTATAAAGAAAAGACTCTTTATACATGCCTGGACCATGATGGGAAAATACAAGTGCAGTTGCACTGACCAGTGACAAATGATTCCATCAATGTTGTTTGTTCGCCCACCTCTAACGATCTTACTACAACAGAAAATGGGAGCATGACCTTGTGCCTTGACTTACTCTTTGCACATATCAAGGACTCGATTCTGCCACCCCCACTGACATCAAGCACTTCCTTAGTCATGTGAACAGTGCCAATGATTCCACTGGGGCTACTGAGCATGAGCTGGGGCAGGGATCGGCAACCTTTGGCACGCGACCCATCAGGGAAATCCGCTGGCAGGCCGAGCCAGTTTGTTTACCTGCAGCGTCCGTAGATGTGGCCAATCGCAGCTCCCACTGGCTGCCATTCGCCGTTCCAGGTCAATGGGGGCTGCAGGAAGCGGTAGCCAGCACATCCAGATCCCTGAACTGGGGCAACAAAATTAGTCCAAAACTGAATGCTTTATTTCTAAAATGATTATCAAAATGATTTCACTTTAATAACAAGAGAAAACCACTGTTGGATAGACTAATATTCTGCATATATTAAAATTCCCCATTACTGTCACATGGGGTACTAGAATAATGCACTCATGCTCCTGAAAACCTCCATTTGATGCTTCTATTTAAGAGAGATTTTTAAGAAGAGTAATTTAACCAAAGCTGTCAGCCTCTCTTCTCATGGCGGCTTTGCAGCAGGGATTTTTGATACAAGAACAGTAGGGCTGCAAATTAGCTTGTCTTTCAATGTGATAATCTCAAAATCAATTACATAAGTGTATTGAATAAACAAGTCAAACACTTCTTTTATAGTGAATCCAGTTTTCATGAAAGGCACTGGGCTCATAATTCTGGGGATGGATGTCCTTGATTTCCCGTAAAGCAAGTACAGCATAGGCCAAAGGAACAACTTCCCCTTATAAAACATAAAAAAGCTTTTACGTCCATTCTATGCTCGAAAGCTCTGTTCCTTCAAGGTGTACAGCTGGCCAAGACATTCTTCCCCCCTCCCTTAAAAGTTTCGCGTTTTTGTCAAAAATTATTTTAAAAATAAGGACATTTTCTATGAAAGTGTCTGTCAATTTTTATTTATTTTCATATATGTATGTTTATATAGCACTCTTCCTCTGTAGATCTCAAAGTGCTTTACAAAGGAGGTCAGTATGATTATCCCCATTTTACAGATGAAGGAAACTGAGACACAGAGGTGAAGTCACCCAGCAGCCTAGCGGCAGAGCCAGCAATAGAAGTCTGGCCTCCTGAGTCCTAGTCCACTGCTCTGGGCACTACCTGACAAAACCATATTTTGTCCAAAAAAAGTATCAGTGGAAAATTTTCCACTAGGTTTAACAATGATCTGCAAGCAGACAGACCCTCTGTCCATGCAGAGCCCCACGGAAGTTTAATGGAAGTGTTTGTGGGCCCAGGAATGAGCCAATATGGAGCTCCATTTCCAGATCAGAGCCTAAAATGGCCTATGATGTCTTTCTTATCTCAATACTAGATTGCCCCTTCCCAAGAAACCATGTGTGGGAGAAGAACTTTGAGTTTTCCCCGCATCATGTGTTGGTGGGGTTGGTGTTTACCCCTCGCGCTGCTCCTGCCCTGGGGGCAGGAAGTAAGGTTCTGCTTCCTTTATAATACTGGTGTGGCAAACAAGAGTTGAAGGAAGAGACTGAACTTTATTTCAGTCTCTTGACCTGGGTCAGGACTAGTGAACTTAGGGCACTTGTCAAACACACTTCTCAAGACCTGAGCAGATCCTGTATAAAGTGACTATATGTTTTAACAAGACAGTCCTATTTTTTCATATGATGTCCTAGGAATTTCTTTGAGAATGCCAGATATGTCCTGATTGCTCATTTAATCAAACAAAACAGTTTATAGTTATAAAAAAAAATCTTCAAGACAAACCACTATAGTGAGTAAAATTTGCCCCGTTCCCCAGGAGACAACAGTTCAGTGGAACAAATGTTCAGCATGCTGAATAGCGTCTGGAAGGAATAGAAGTCAAATGAGTGTAGAGTCTATAAATAATGTTCTTTTGCTTAACATGATATTTGTTCAAAGTTCCATGACACAGTTCATTCTAGCTAAATTGCTAGAAACAGTCCTCCACTCTTAGCCATATGCCATATCGCTAATGAGCCTGAAACTGATATTGGCGACACTAGAACATTTTTTAAAGTGCCCTTTTGTAGGAATATTTGGGGACTCTTAAAAAAAAGTCACTGCAAAAGCATCCTGGGGTTTTACTTCAAAAATATGAATAGTGGTAGCAAATATGGTCTCCAACGATATTTGGGAGATAAGTGCTACCTCCACAGAGACTCTGTGCTTCATCAGTTATGGTACATCTACATTGCAATTGGAGGTGTGATTGCAGCATGTGTAGACACACCCAAACGAGCTCTGATCTAGCTATCTCAGGTACCATTTGCAGTGAAGCATGGCATCACTCGCTAGCCACTCAACTAAGTACCCAGGGTACTGGGTAGATTTGTACAGCCCACACTCAAGCCTGTGCTGCTGCAGTTTCACTCTTGTTAGTACTTGCACTGGATAGATTAAAGCTAGCTCAGGTATGTCTACACATGCTGCAGTCACATCACTGATTGCAGTGTCAATGTATCCTAACTCTTGGGATCCTCTTCTCCCCTCTGTCACCCAGGCAACTTGACTTAAGTGGAGTGAGATCTGCTCCTGGAATTTGCCTGCTGAATTCGGATTGGGGGAAGAGGGGGATGATCAGATGCTTAATCATTATCTGAAGACAACCTGTTATCCTTAAAGTTTTCACTCCAAAGCACTCAAAAGAGTAAATACTGTTCTTTCCCAATCACTTGGTTAAACATTCCCCCTCTCAAATCCCTTTGCTTTCTGTGTTCTCCTGTGTAGCAGAGGCAGAAAGTTTTGTGTAATTTTGTGAATGTAAACACATTGGTTGCCATGGAAGCGGGAGCAGAGCTATGATTACTGCCTACAGCTGCCACATTTGCCAGGAGCCCAATTACCTTACCTGGTTGCTTGAATTCAAGGCAGAATGAACACAATGTGCATTGTTAAAGCAAGTTCTTGCTTCCATTTGAAATTGGAAGGCTGGTCAGGCAGGTCTGTGATCTACAGTGTTCATCTCATATTGGGTATTATAATTCCATGTGTTATATAAGGCGAGGTTGACTGAAAGAGGAGAAAGCAAAAGGGAGAGAAAAAGCAAATCTGGGTATAAAATACTATATATAAATAAAAGGCATGTGGCAAAATATGGGTTGTATCAGGGCCTGGAGTCTCTGGGATTTAGGCCCAGATCCTCAAGGGCATTTAGGAGTCTAAATCCCATTGAAATCCAGTTTTGATTTTGGTTATGGCTCTGGTTCACTTAAGTATTCTATCACAGACTTAAGTAATTTGCTGAGTAGGGAAAGACCTACGCATGAGCTTATAATTAAACATCTGCTAAAGTCCTATTAAAATTAAACACATGTGCTTTGCTGCATTGGGGCCTTAATGTGAACATACACCTCGAGATGCCAAGGACATCTTAGATACCAAAAAAAACAAAGATGAGCATTAATGTACTTAATTGATCAAGTACATAAAGGCTGTAATTTTTTTAATCTAGTGTAGTTAAATGATTATTCCCTCTTTTGAAACCCCTGCTGGCCAATCAGATTTAAAAATGCATTAAATAAGGTAAAAATATATTTATTTAAAAAACAGGTAAGGAGCTAAATTTGGATAGTACGCTGTGGGCCTGCATTGCGTGACATTGCCTTCTATAGACTACTCTTCTAGCCCCAGATTTTCAAAAGATATTTAGCTGTCTAGAAATACAGATAGGCACCTATTACAATTTACAAAACTGCCTAAAGGAGTTAGGCAGCTGTTAGGATTTTTTAGAAACGCCTAAGCAGGTTAGGAGCTTAGCTCCCATTGAAATCAATGGCAGTTTGGTGCTTTAGGGCTAATGGCCAGATTTCGGTATTTAGGCACATAAAGATGCAGATAGGCAATCAGCTGCAAGTCATAAGTGGCTATAAAGCTTTAGTACAGTCAGTATGTAAAACATATTGCTGATGTAACTTGTATCTCCTTGTGCAAGGAAATGAGCTCTAATGGTAGTAGGGCTAGAGGTCCATTAAGTTATAGACAATGTGATTAATCCCTTGCCTTTTTATGATCAGTTAATATAATTCATCATAGAAATGCTGTATTTTAAAGAACACCATTTAGCTTTTATTGTACTTCTCATTACAGAACATGCACAGGAGATTAGAAAACAAACTTCAGAAAGGAGGTAGGAAACTCCCCAGACACCTTGTCTTCTAATTGAATTAATCTCTGAGGTACAGCACATAGATAATTATTTTAGTGTGGGATGTGATGGATTAATCTGGTGAGACAGATCAAACACAGTTTGTCTTTCCTAATTACATTAGCAGACAGGAACTAGAATGAGTTATTAAAATGTATTTGGGAAAGCTCTTTGAGGAGCAAAAGGATGGTGTGAAGATACAGATAACTGATGAAGCTGTGCAGAAGACATTGTGTGTCCATTATAGTGTGAGGAGCTATAATGTTTTACTGAAATGGGCATTGATTGGTTAAAGCACCAGGATTCTGGCCTCAGTCTTATCTGCTGCAGTAAGCTTTGGCTTTTCTGCTAGTCGTTCATTCTTTGGGAAGGGTGGAGGAAGTAGAAGTGTCTGCCCAGACCAATCCAAGTTCAAGACTGGTGCCTGAAAAAACTGGCACCTAAGGTACTGGGGCAGTGAATGTGAGCTGGGCTATTAATTCCTGCACGTTTTCTGTTTTTAATATAATATCTATTCATTTCCTCATCTTTGCTTAGTTTTTACAATAAATTGCTGCAAGTTTATGAACAGTCTAGTAACAGGGTCCCATACACTGTTACTGGGTTCTGTGTGCATTCGGGGTTTGAAATACATTTCATGGATCTATTTTTATTTCTCTTCTGACACTTTGGATTTGCCAGCCCTGCCATATGTTATTTGGGGGAGGCGATGCGAAGTCAAACTGGTGCATTACCTCCACCCCTGGGGCAGCTGTCATGTGGCTGATGCAGGCACATGACAATCCCAGACCACTTTATATTTGAATCCCTGTTGAGTTTGCTACCTAGTATTATAAAAACAAAAACAAAACAAAACAAAAAAGCCCGCTCCATTGGAGGAAGAAGCAGCATTAAAAATGCATTGATGCAAGATGTCCAGGCCCTTAAAATTTTTGTTATGAAACTCAACTCTCAATTGAGATCCTTTAAGTCATAGACAGGGACAGCTCCAGACCCCGGCGCGCCAAGCGCACACTTGGGACGGCGTCCTGCGGGAGGGCGGCAGGCGGCTCCGGTGGCGCTCCCGCAGGCGTGCCTGCGGAGGGTCTGCTGGTCCCGCGGCTCCGGTGGAGCATCCGCAGGCATCCCTGCGGGAGGTCCACTGGAGCCGCGGGACCAGCGGACCCTCCGCAGGCACCTCTGCAGGAGGTCCACCGGAGCCGCGGGACCGGCGACCGCCAGAGCGCCCCCACGGCGTGCCGCCCTGCTTGGGGCGGCGCAAATCCTAGAGCCACCCCTGGTCATAGAAACCCATCCCTGGAATCTATCACTTTTTAAAACCCACCCTTGATCAATTGTTCATTTAAACTTGGCTCCAAACAGGACACGAAAGAACTATTACATCCTCGTGAGTCAGGAAGAATGCTTTTTTCACTCTGATTTACTGAATCTTTTTTCTCCTTGCATGTAAAGAACAGTGAGCCAGACCCATAGCTGGTGTATACTGGCATTACCTCTGTTGATTCCAATGGAACTATACCAATGGACACATGCTGAGATGTAGTATGAATGGCGGGAACTCCGAGTAATTCAGCTTGTCTAGTTGCTGAACACCAGTTAGAGCTGGAAATACTCAAGTTCACACAATGAACCTAAGTAGGTTTGTCATGCAGCATGATCGTGGGCTTCAGCCCATACTTGTGAAAGTTCAACATTATGATGGGCTGAGGGTTGTTAACATAGCTGTGAACTAATGAGCTTAATTTCCCCACCAGCATCTTTCAAGATCAGATCCGTCCATTCATGAGAACCCCTGTGGGACACCTAGGTGAGGACTCCTGACATTTGAGGTCCATTAGTGGAGATAAGAAAGGGCTGCTTGTTGGAGGTACTCCTTAGTAGCTCAGAATTACTAAACTATATGTGAACATGCAATGATTGATTCACTTCCAATTTCTGTGACCCAAATGGCAAGGTTCTGTTGGCAAATGGTGTTTATTGCCTCCACTATAAACATTCCCCTTTAAGTATTGGGGGTAGTCGTGTTAATCTGTATCCACAAAAACACCAAGGAGTCCAGTGGCACCTTAAAGATTAACAGATTTATTTGGGCATAAGCTTTCTTCAGATGCATCTGAAGAAGTGGTTTTTTACCCACAAAAGTTTATGCCCAAATAAATCTGTTAGTCTTTAAGGTGCCACCGGACTCCTTGTTCTTTTTATTCCCCCTTAATTATTTTTCAGCACTCTTGCTTTTGGAGAGTTCACCTTCAGGAATATTTAGTTTTTTCCCCATAGTGCTTTGCCTGATTTTTTCCCTGGTATTGCATCTTAAAGCATAGGTGAATAGTGACAGATGTGCTGTACCATTTTGCAAATTCTTGGGTACTTTCCCATTGCCTTGGGAGTTGGAACAGCTGGTGCATGGCCTTAGACTAGATGGGAACACTGTCACCTCCTATGGATCTACCCTCACTTCTGCAAGCCTCTTTTATTTACTTTAGGACGTTAGTCATGGCTATGGATTGACATCTGTCATCATAATAATTAATATCTAGCTCTCATATAGCGCTTTTCATCAGTTGAACAGCACACTATTTTTTATTGCATTGTTTGGTTCGTTCCCCTTTTCTGTTGCTGAAAATTTCAGGACATTTTGATTACCTGACCGTTCAGGATCACTTTGAGAACATTTGCCCACCATGTATTATTTAAATCAGGCACTATGCAACCAGCTGGCCTATCATTAAAATAATCATATATAATATGTTACATTGTCAAGTCATTTGTTATTCTACACCTCTGATTACACATTCCGTCTGTTCAGTTGTGACTATTTATTAGGTCTCTTTCCTTTGATCATTTAAATTTTTCTGAGATGTAGCCCATAAAAAAGGGGGGCAAGAAGTGACCATCATTCTAATAAAACCCAGAATGAGCCTGCATACCAAAAAGGAGCATTTACCCTCCACAGGGCTTCCAGCGGTATCTCCTTCCAGCTCATCGCCTGAGGAGATTTCATATTGTGCTGATTACAGCCAAAGGGAAAATTGCTCAAATTATTTAATCATATGCACACCGTGTGTGCTCCTGCTCACTTATTTAAAGTGAAATCAACTTTCTTCCCCAGTCAGCTGATATTTACTGTGCTGATTTTCCTTTATGGTAGCTGCTGCAACCTAACAATAGGAAAAGAGACAGAACATTAAAAAATCATTTAATCCCCTTGAAGCAGTCCAAGGCATCTAGTTACCACATCATTGTGGTGTCTTTGTCTGAAAAAAACTTTAACCTCTTACTAAAGTCAGCCACCATAATAGTTTAATCAGTCAATAACCCTGACATACATATTTCCTCTCTCTCTCTGTCTTCCCCCCACCATTCCTACTACATAACAGCAGTTTTGTCTCTTGTGTAGTAGAGGTACATTGTATATCTGTACTTGTCCACAGACAGAGGGTGATCTCATGGTTAAGGCACTATACTGGGACTCGTATCTGGGTTGAATTTCCAGCTCCACCACAGACTTCCTGTCGGTCCTTGGGAAAGTCACTTAAGGCCAGATTTACAAAGATATTTCAACACCTACAGATGCACATAGGTGCCTGATAAGATTTTCTACAGCTCCTAAATGAGCTAGATGCTTAACTCCCATTGACTTTTTCTGAATGCAATGCCCACTGAAGTCAAAGGAAAACCTCTCACTGTCTTCAGTGACTTTTGGATCTGATTCTGTATCTCTGTGCCTCATTTACCATCTGTAAAATGAGTCCAATAATACCTCCTTCCTCCCACACTTTGTCTTCTCACTTTAGATTGTAAAATCTTTAGAGCAGGTCCTGTTCTGCTATGTGTTCGTACATCACTTAGCACAATGGGCTGATCTTAGTTGAGGCCTTTAAGGGTACATCTACACTGCAATAAAAGACCTATGGCACGGTCATGGCTGATCCAGGTCAGCTGACTCCGCTTCATGGGACTTTGCGCAGCAGGGCTAATTGCAGTGTAGATGTTTGGACTCATGCTGAAGTCTAGGTTCTGAAACCCAGTGGGGGCAGGGAGGTGAGTCTCAGGGTATGTCTACACTGCAATTAGACTCTCGTGCAGTCCGAATCAATTGGCCTGGGCTCTGAGACTTAGCACCGCAGGTTTTGCATTATCGTGTACACGCACCCTAAGTTCTACTGTTGTACAACTAAAAAGTAATTGTGATCCATACACAATGTATTTTTAAATTATCTCAAATTCCTATTAACATCAATGGTAATTGCATGGGAGTGTCAAGAGGGAAATGGTTCATGAAATTACATTCTGTAATTCACAGTAGAGGAAATGAGCCCCTTGTATGCTATAATTGTAAGGATTCATATTTGGCCAGAAGCAGGAATTTAAGATCTCATGGCTCAGATCTCATCTGCTAGATACTAACCGCTATTTACTTTAGTATGAATGACTGAGTCAGCTCTGACTGCCATATCCTCATTTAATTAGAAAGATCCCTTCAAACTGTATGTGTTGACTTTTCTGAATTATGCTTTTTCTTGACAGATGGCTTACACTTTCCAGTCTGACAAAGCACTGGCACACAGACAAACAGTACTGGACCCAGTTTCTCTCAAATTTCACTGATGTAATACTATAAAAGATTTGATAAAGCTGCCTACATTATTGATATAGGAAACCATTTGTCACCAGTTTAGTAAATATTGAACTGCATGATTAGTGACAAATTAAGTATAAATTGGCAAAACTTAAATGCAAAAAGCCTGACTAGCGCAAAAGATTAGCCATGACTATACAGATAAGTAAATAATACTCTGTTCGTATCATTACAGCCTGTACCCTTATGTCACCTTTTTTACAAGACTATGATAAATTTTGTACAAAGTATAACTTGTGAGGTATCATTTTAAAACTCATAATCTGCTGAACATTATTGTCCTGGTAAAATGTGTGTCAACATTGTATGTAAAGTTATAAAATTCTACTGTATAAGGCCTGGTCTACACTAGGACTTTAATTCGAATTTAGCAGCGTTAATTGGAACTAACCGCTCAACCGTCCACACCAGGAAGCCATTTAATTCGAACTAGAGGGCTCTTTAGTTCGAATTTGGTACTCCACCCCGACAGGTGGAGTAACGCTAAATTCGACATGGCTAGCTCGAATTAGGCTAGGTGTGGATGCAAATCGAACTTAGTAGCTCCGGGAGCTATCCCACAGTGCACCACTCTGTTGACGCTCTGGACAGCAGTCGGAGCTTGGATTCTCTGACCAGCCACACAGGAAATGACCCGGGAAAATTTGAATTCCTTTTCCTGTCTGGGCACTTTGAATCTGACGTCCTGGCTGGACATCGGGGCGAGCTCCGCAGCACCTGCAACGATGCAGAGCTCTCCAGCAGAGGAGTCCGGCCAATCCAAGAATAGAAAGAGGTCCCCAGCATGGACAGACCGGGAAGTCCTGGATCTGATCGGTGTGTGGGGCGAGGAGTCTGTGCTGTCGGAGCTGCGCTCCAGCAAGCGGAATGCAAAGACCTTCGAGAAGGTCTCCAAAGCAATGATAGAGAAAGGATACAGCCGGGATGCAATGCAGTGCCGCGTGAAAATCAAGGACCTGAGACAAGGCTACCAAAAAGTCAGAGCGGCAAACGGACGCTCCGGAGCCCTGCCGCAGACATGCCGCTTCTACGAGGCACTGCATGCCATTCTAGGTGGGTCTGCCACCACTGCCCCACCAGTGACCGTGGACTCAGTGGATGGCATAGTGAACCTGGACAGTTCCTCCTCGATGTTCGCCGATGTGGAAGATGAGGAACGGTCTGTGGAGGACGGCGCAGGCGACAGCGAACACAATACCGCTTTCCCTGACAGCCAGGATCTCTTCATCGCCCTCACAGAGATCCCCTACCAACCCTCCCCGGCCGTTAACCCAGACTCTGAATCAGGGGAAGGATCAGGCGGTAAGTGCTATAAACATGTAAACATTTATTTTTTATAAAACAGGTATAAAAAAAAAATACTATATATAAAATTTTCAATGAAAAACTATATGAAAAGTAGGTCCACACATATAGGGATTGAACAATAATCCTCCAGGGACAATTCAAGAAAGGTCTCATTTAGGTCCTCGAAAAGCCTCTGCAGGAGGTTCCTGGGGAGAGGTGCCTTGTTGGGTGCTCCATGGAAGCACACTCTTCCGCGCCAGGACATCCTTATGTAGATGGGAATCATCGCCTCCACAAGCATGGCCGCATATGGTACTGGTCTCTGCAGGGCTTCCCTTAGCATCCGCTCTTTGTGACTCCGAGGGACCCGCATCAGGGTGATCTCGTTCATGAAATGCTGCATCTAATTAGGGCAATTAGTGTATTGTTACTGTTGTGAATGGTTGACTTTTACTTTGCATAACAATGACCCTCGCTTAACAGCCACGTGTTGTAGGCCACATAGGAAAAGCATACATTGATCTTTCCCGTGCACTGGCGGGAGTGGCTGGAAAAGGGTCAGAGTATATGATTTCCAGATTGCCTTTAGCGGGAGGGTACAGCTATCCATTAACTGATAAGCAGAATGTACTGTAAGGCTTACCAGGACTGTCTGCTAGACGGATTCAGCTGTCTCTCCTCACTTGTCCGCTCTTCTGTGCAATGCCGCAGCCAATGAGAGCGTATTCCGAAATCTCGAACTTGTCCTGAGATCTCGTGAGACTTGTTGCCCTGTATGGTCTTGTTCAGAGAAACTGACTAGACTGTGTTCACTGTTCGCAAACATGTATCTGTTCAAGGAAATCAGTTACTTTTCCCATCACACAGCTTCGGCTCTTTCCCGGACTGCCCCGGCATCCCCCTCGCAGAGGCTGGCGCAGATTAGGCGGCGAAAGAAAAAGACTAGGGACGAGATGTTCGCGGAACTGATGGCTTGCTCCAGAGCCGAGGCGGCAGAGCAGAGACAGTGGAGGGAGACCCTATGTCAACAGCATTGCACACACATCGAACGGGAGGACAGGTGGCGGCAGGAAGATCAGCAGGCGACTCAAACGCTGCTTGGGCTAATGAGGGAGCAAACGGACACACTCCGGCGCCTTGTTGATGTTATGCAGGACCGCAGGCAGGAGGACAGAGCCTCCCTGCAGTGTATCTGCAACCGCCCTCCCCCGCCAAGAAGTCCTGCCCCCCCCTCACCCAAAAGTACAAAACGGTGGGGCGGTAGGGGCCGTGAGAACTGTCACTGCACCACTGCATAGCGCTAATGTACCACACACCTCTCACGCTATAAATTTGTAGAAGTGCTTCCCTTACAGGCTCACCCAGTCCCAAATCCAAGTTTCATCCCCCCACTGTGTATTAGATTATTAAAAGCTGTTTGCTGTTATTCACTGTTTCGGTCACGTCTTTCATGTCAGAGGATTTTTTTGTGTATGGGGGGGGAGGGGATTTATAATTGCACGGTATAGCCTACATTACCAGGGTACAGACTTGGGGCCATGATCAACTGCAGGGCACACACACACTGCAGTCAGTAGGCACCAGGGTCACTCTGTGTGGTGTATGCTGCCCCGGGTCATTCTGTGATGTGTATGCTTGTCCAGGGTCCTAGCGCCTGCCACCCCCTTAATGTTAAGGCACGCTGCCCTTACCATGCACTTCCACCGTAGCAACGAGCCTCTCCGCTGCCCTGAGCCCCAACAAGAGCCCTCATCCATGGACAGATACTCACCCTTCCCCCACACCCCTCACCCCTTCCTACGCCCAAACCCGCAGCCCACTGCCGTCATCCAAACCCCTATCCAAAGAAGGCACCACTCGCCCCTTCCTGCAAACCCACCCCTTCCTGCAATCCCTCCCCTTCATGCACAACCACTTGCAACCGTCCCCCACCCCAGAGACCTATGTAGGAGCAGGAGGATGTCATTCCTCTATGGAACAAGCGGTCTGTACATCAGTGCACACCGTGCCCAGCACAGTATGCGTCCATGTTTCAACACCTGAACAGAAATGCAAAGTAAAACAAGAATTTATTAATAATGAGTGTTACAATTAATTTGCTTTAAAACGTGCTTTGGAAGTGGGGGAAACTTGGAGAACGGGGTATGTAACCGCAGATCGAAATCGACACATACAGACACAGGCCCAGGGTCAGTTTCTCTTGAAAGCAAGTGGAGAGTCATAGGTTACCCTGCTCTCCGAGGAAACTTGCTTTCAAAGCCTCCCGGATACACAGCGCTTCCCGCTGGGATATTCTCTCGGCACGGGTGTCTGGCTGAGCGTAAACTGCAGCCAGGCGATTTGCCTCAACCTCCCATCCGGACAAAAAGGTCTCGCCCTTGCTCTCACAGAGATTGTGTAGCACACAGCAAGCAGCAATAACTACGGGGATATTATTTTCGCTGATGTCCGAGCGAGTCAGTAAGCTCCGCCATCTCCCCTTGAGACGTCCAAAAGCACACTCCACCACCATTCTGCACTTGCCCAGCCGGTAGTTGAAGAGTTCCTTCTCTCTGTCCAAGGCACCTGTATAGGGCTTCATGAGCCAGGGCATTAGCGGGTAGGCTGGGTCCCCGAGGATCACTGTAGCCATCTGCACATCCCCAACCATTATTTTGTGGTCCGGGAAGAAAGTACCTGCCTGGAGGCGTTTAAACAGACCAGAGTTCCTGAACACACGCGCGTCATGAACCTTGCCCGCCCACCCAACGATGTTGGTAAAACGTCCCCTATGGTCTACCAGTACCATTTATGCAGCACCATTGAAAAGTAGCCCTTTCGGTTAATGTACTCGCTGGCCTGGTGGGCTGGTGCCAGGATAGGGATGTGAGTCCCATCTATAGCCCCACCGCAGTTTGGGAATCCCATCGCGGCGAAGCCATCTATGATGTTCTGGACGTTTTCAAGAGTCACTACCTTTGAGAGAAGTTGCTCAACGATTGCGTGGGCTACTTCAATCACAGCAACCCCCACGGTAGATTTGCCCACGCCAAAGTGGTTCGCTACTGACCGGTAGCTGTCTGGCGTTGCAAGTTTCCAGAGGGCTATGGCCACTCGCTTCTGCACACTCAGGGCTGCTCGCATCCGGGTGTCCTGGCGCTTCAGGGCAGGGGCCAGCAAGTCACAGAGTTCAAGGAAAGTGCCCTTACGCATCCTGAAGTTTCGCAGCCACTGTGATTCATCCCAGACCTGCAGCACTATGCGGTCCCACCAGTCTGTGCTTGTTTCCCGGGCCCCGAATCGCCGTTCCACACCATGAACTTGACCCATTGCCACCATGATCTCCACGGCGCGGCGTAACCTGCTTTGTGAGAGGTCTGCGCCACTCTGTGAATTCCTGTCCTCACCGCGCTGCCGGAGCCTCCTCGCACGATTTCTCAGCAGCTGACTGTGGAAGAGGTGGACGATAAGGTGCGAGGAGTTGACAACGGCCATAAGTGCAGCGATGATCGCAGCGGGCTCCATGCTCGCAGTGCTGTGGCGTACGCGCTGTAACCGACAAGAGAAGGGCGCGAACAGATTTCCCGCCGGAGCTTTCAGGGAGGGAGGGCGTGATTGACGGTTCAATGACAACAGTTACCCAAAAGCACCCTCGACACATTTTTCCCCCAGGAGGCATTGAAGCATTTGGGAAATTCCATTTGACATAAGGTTTGTGCATATCATTTTCTATTAATAAAATGACAACATTTCTATGAGTTTTTATTGTCCAGGAGGGTATTGGACAGTACAAGATGCACATTTCTGGCAACAAATCTGGGACTGTGGATTTGCTGGCATTGCTCTAATATAATTCAGGAGTGGCTGGCTAGAGTACTCATATTTGACAGTTGGGAGTAATTTACATGCAAGAGGCTATGCATGAGCAAACCAGGAGTGGTTGCTCTCATAGTGAAACAGTGTAAAGACACCCCAGGCTGGAGAATTGAGTGGACACAGCTGTTCAACAGTCCAGATTATACCTTGGGTAATGTCACGCATATAGCATGTTATAGCAGACAATCTCAAAACACATTATAAAAATTAACATATCTTAGCCTGGAAGCCCTCTCTGGGGGTATGTCTACACTACGGGATTATTCTGATTTTACATAAACCATTTTTTAAAACAGATTGTATAAAGTCGAGTGCACGCGGCCACACTAAACACATTAATTCAGTGGTGTGCGTCCATGTACCGAGGCTAGCGTCGATTTCCGGAGCGTTGCACTGTGGGTAGCTATCCCATAGCTATCCCATAGTTCCCGCAGTCTCCCCCGCCCATTGGAATTCTGGGTTGAGATCACAATGCATGATGGAGCAAAAACAGCATTGCGGGTGATTCTGGTAAATGTCATCACTCAATCCTTCCTCCGTGAAAGCAACGGCAGACAATCATTTCGCACCCTTTTTCTCTGGATTGCCCTGGCAGATGCCATAGCATGGTAACCATGGAGCCTGTTTAGCCTTTTTTCACTGTCACCATATGTGTACTGGATGCTGCTGACAGACATGGTACTGCAGTGCTACACAGCAGCATTCATTTGCCTTTGCAAGGTAGCAGAGATGGTTACCAGCCCTATTGCACTGTCTGCTGCTTTGGAAATTGGCAATGACGGTTACCAGTCATATTGTACCATCTGCTGCTGTCATGGGTGCTCCTGGCTGGCCTCACTGAGGTCGGCCGGGGGCGCATGGACAAAAATGGGAGTGACTCCCCAGGTCATTCCTTTCTTTATGTTTTGTCTAAAAATAGAGTCAGCCCTGCCTAGAATACAAGGCAAGTCTACTAGAGAATCAGAGAGCACAGCCGCTCTGGGTCAGAGCCCCAGATATCCCGCAGAAATGATGAGCTGCATGCCATTCTAGGGGGTGCCCCTCCAACAACCCCACCCGTTACTTCTCTCCTCCCACACCCCTCCTGGACTACCATGGCAGTTATCCCCCCATTTGTGTGATGAAGTAATAAAGAATGTAGGAATAAGAAACACTTGCATCCGATGAAGTGGGTATTCACCCACGAAAGCTCATGCTCCAAAACGTCTGTTAGTCTATAAGGTGCCACAGGATTCTTTGCTGCTTTTACAGATCCAGACTAACACGGCTACCCCTCTGATACTTGACTTTTTAGTGAGATTAAAATGAGGGGGAGGCAGCCTCCAGCTGCTATGATATTCCAGGCAGGACATCTCCATTACTCATTAAAGGGTGGTGGGGGGAGAGGAGCTCAGCCTCCAGCTGCTATGATGAGGATGGTTACCAGCCCTATTGCACCATCTGCCAGGACTGAATCTCCAGGCCACAAAGCTTAAAGAGGGGAATGACCAGGAGTCATTCCCATTTTTGCCCAGGTGCCCCCAGCCAACCTCACCGAGGCCAGCCAGGAGCACTCACAGGATGATGACAAGGCTGGCTATCAGTCATATTGTACCATACCATCTGCCGGAGAGGATGCTGCTGTTTAGCGCTGCAGCACCCCATCTACTAGCAGCATCCAGTAGACATACGGTGACATTGAAAAGAGGTGTGAAACAATTTTTTTCCCTTTTCTTTGAGGGGGAGAAGGGGGGTAAATTGACGACATATTCCCTGAACCACTGGCAACAATGTTTTTGACCCTTCAGGCATTGGGAGCTCAGCCAAGAATGCAAATGCTTTTTGGAGACTGCAGGAACTGTGGGATAGCTCGAGTCCGCAGTCCCCTCTCCCTCCCTCCATGAGCGTCCATTTGATTCTTTGGCTTTCCATTATGCTTGTCACACAGCACTGTGTTAAGTCCCTGCTGTGGCCTCTGTCACAGCCTGGAGATTTTTTCAAATGCTTTGGCATTTTGTCTTCTGGAACAGAGCTCTGATAGAACAGATTTGTCTCCCCATACAACGATCAGATCCAGTATCTCCCGTACCTCCATGCTGGAGGTCTTTTTGGATTTGAGACTGCATGGCCACCCGTGCTGATCAGCGCTCCACGCTGGGCAAACAGGAAATGAAATTCAAAAGTTTGCGGGGCTTTTCCTGTCTACCTGGACAGTGCATCTGAGTTCAAATGGCTTTCCAGAGCGGTCATAATGGCGCACATTGGATACCGCCTGGAGGCCAATACAGTCGAATTGCGGCCACACTAACCCAATCCGACATGGCAATACCGATTTCAGCGCTACTCCCCTCGTCGGGGAGGAGTACAGAAATTGGTTTTAAGATCCCTTTATATCGATATAAAGGGCTTCGTTGTGTGGACGGGTGCAGGGTTAAATCGGTTTAACACTGCTAAATTTGGTATAAACGCATAGTGTAGACCAGGCCTGGAGGATGGGAGATAAGCCATCTATTTTCCAAATGAAGAAACATGAAGGGCATCTACACTCAGCAAAAATGGTGTTGCTACCAAATGGTGGGCACCACATGCAAAATAAATGCTGTCTTGGTTTGCATCATCGGTTGCACCATTTGGGAGAAAGCATTTAGAGCTTGTGTAAGCATTTAGTCAGGAGCTCAGAGTGGAGGAAGCACTCTACTCCCCCTGCTGGTGAAAAGGGAAAACTCTCTCTATAGAAAGAGTACCATTTTACATATGTTACATACCCACAATTCCATCAGTCACACTTAGAAATCACCCTACTGAACCAGACTTGCCCTTCAGTAGGGAGAGGAGGTTGGAAGTCTATATGGTGGGGGGGTTCCTCTCCCTTGGGAGGGAAGTGCATGTCTGAGTAGCAAGATAGTTGCTTTAGGGTCAGGTGCTCTTAACATCCCCCTCCTGAGGGTCTTGTGGCAGAATAGACTCTTTAGTGGAAACTTGTTGGGTGATAGCACAGCTGAGGCAAGGTCAGTGGGGTTCTTCCTTGTTACTTAAACTGAGCTGAAATACAAAGCATGGTCAGGTGGTGGCACTTTAAAATGGGATTAAAGTAGCAGTTTCAACAGGGCTGGATCCAGATCTGTAGAGAGTACTGCCCTTAGATACTTGGATTGTTACTATTTACTGATCTGAGCTGTGAATGGGATTGGGGGTGGATGGAGTGATGTGCCCAGGGAACTCTTACCTGCCAGGCAGTCACAGTGACTGGAGGGGAGAGCACTGATTGGATTATAGTAGATTTATAGAGCGCTCTAATCTTTGAATGTTATAATATTGCTGAGTTTTCCCTGATTCTATGACCCTGTTTCCACTAATAAAGATTCCCTTGTTTTGCATCTAGACTTGGAGTACAATAGGGTAGTCTGCCCCTTTAAGTACAATAGGATAGTCTGCCCCTTTAACGGCCTGCAGAGCCAGGGACCAGTGCAAGCCCTGGCTTAAGGAGAAGCTCAGCAGGCAGGTGTTGGGAACCAGCTGATCCAGCTAAGCAAAAGCTAATGATTGGCTCTGATTCCCAGCAGGAAGATATAAATGAGGACCCAGGCCTGTAAGGGGGTGGTAGGAGAAACAAATGTATTCCTCAGCAGCAGTGGGCTGCAATGGGGTATATCGGCCAGCCCTGTAGTACCCCTGAGGTTAGGGGAGGACCATGACCCTTGAGTTACTGGATAGTAGAGGACCCTGCAGTATCTGCCTTGGTCAGGACAATCACTTCTAGTTTTTTTCCATATTTCTTGCATTTGTGTGGCAGAAAAATAAAAAAGCCTGTGCAGAAGGCTAAAACAGAGTTGGGTGTGGCTGACTGTATCCCCCCCACGCTGGTGGACAGGCCACCAGACTACACAATGTACTTGCAGGAGAGGAGGTGCTGCCTGTTAAGGGCAAGCAGATTCATTTATTTTTCCTGGAATTCTGGGGGAACAAGCTAGTTCTGCTCTTTGGGAGGGACCCTAGACATACTGAACCTGGACCTCGTTACAGCTCTTAACCACCTGGCAGAAGGGTATAATGAGGTCTGGTCCACAGCTAGGGCTCCTTGGCTCTCTGGTAATACTACTACTAATCATAGTAGTGATACTTGCCTGCAGTTGCGCCAATGAAACGTGCACCAGCTTTCCCATGCTTAGAAATCACAGGCATTGCAGCTGAATGATTCAGCCACTCCCCAAGTTCCAACCCACAGCGCAGCGCCTCACACATCAGTGACTGGAAGAGTACAGCAATACACCCCCTCACCCCAGTATCCCATGGGGCAGTGCTACAGGAAGTTTGTTACCTGTAATAAAAAAGGCAAACATATGTTACAGACAGCAATTACCAGATCAGTTGCATCCACTAGCCAGATCCTTGAACTCCTGTGCTAGTTCCCACTGCTTTTGGATTGTAACACTTCCTGCTGCAGTGAAGAATTTTTTATTGGACTTTTTGGGGGGGCATTTATTCTTGTTTTCTGATGCTAAACTTAATACATTTTTTATTATCTGAATATTCAGAATCACTCTCAGACCGTTTAAGTTGTCTAGTCAACAAATCAGACCCCGTTGGCCTGTGTCATGTGACTATTGAGATAATATGAAGACTCAAACTTATGAGTGAGGGACCTGCTCAGAATGTGGAGCTAGCAGACAATCCAAACCAGCCTTGTCTCTGCCAAAGTCCTGGGTGTTCTACTTGCAAAATGTCACAGAGGCTGACAGAGTTGGACACTGAAGCCGGTGCCAAGCAGCGCAATGATAAGAAAAAGGGGCTGAAGGTGCAGTTCAGAAAGGCCCAGGACAATAACCAGAATTCTGAGGCCAACAGATTCAGCTGCCCTTCTTGAAAAGCTGTATTTGAGCCTCATGGACAGGCCATCCAACAAGTTTACCATGCGTGTGGCAGCTAGCCAAGAGCCCAGCTAGGACATACATAGAAAGGGCCCTAAGGACCAGGAGACGACTTAACTGAAGTCCAAGGATTGGATGACAGAAGAGATAAGGAGCCATTGTTGCAAGGTATAATGCTGCATTTCTTTTTATTATATTTTCCCATTGTTTAACCAGGTACTTAGAAAATGGGGGGGGAGGTAATTTAATTCCATTGCCACTATTGTTATTTTATTACTTATTGTAAAGGCAGACATTCCAGCGCCAATATTCTTGAAAGTCAGCTGATGATGTGATTGCAGATAGCCTTAGAAATTCAATTTAACAGAATACATATGTGGGCAGTTGGGCATTAGAGAAAGGCTTATTGTTAATTTGGGTATGGTTCTTTCTAGAAGCTGCTTCACATCACTGGTAAAGTCTGTTCACTACTTACTCTCTGTCTGACTGCATCATTTCCTAGGGTGTAGATGCTGCCTACATGATACTCCACACAAAGCAAGTAAAAACATGTGATTGGTTCAAAACAATAGAATCACCCGTGATGGCAGAAATTCCCTGGTTTCTGGAAGTGTCAAACAGTACTAAAACTTACTGTACACTCCATTAATGCCACCTATAATAAATTAGTCAGTGTGACAGCCCTCTTCCCATTGCGAAGTAAATATTTAATGCAGGTAGGTAAAAGCTGCAGATTGGAGAAAAAAATTTCTTGAGTATCAGAATAGTTAAATCTCTCCGCCATCCACCCCTCTAGCTCCTGACCATGTTAAACATCTTTTCCAAGTCTCATGAAAACTAACATGCCTCTGACTGCAACAGAGAGTCGGTTCTGATCATCAAATTAAAATGTTTTGTTACAAATTTCCAAGAGACTTTAACATAGAAGTGAGCTGGTGCTGTTAGTCACTATGTATCTACAGGGAACTACAGGCCAGTCAGTCTCACCTCAGTCCCTGGAAAAATCATGGAACAGGTCCTCAAGGAATGAATTCTGAACTACTTAAAGGAGGGGAAAGTGATCAGGAACAGTCAGCATGGATTCACCAAGGGCAAGTCATGCCTGACTAACCTAATTGCCTTCTATGATGAGATAACCGGCTCTGTGGATGAGGGGAAAGCAGTGGATGTGCTATTTCTTGGCTTTAGCAAAGCTTTTGATACTGTCTCCCACAGTATTCTTGCCAGCAAGTTAAAGTAGTATGGGCTGGATGAATGGACGGTAAGGTGGATAGAAAACTGGCTAGATGGTCGGGCTCAACGAGTAGTGATCAACAGCTCCATGTCTAGTTGGCAGCCGGTATCAAGTGGAGTGCCCCAAGGGTTGGTGCTGGGGCCAGTTTTGTTCAATATCTTCATTAACGATCTGGAGGATGGTGTGGACTGCACCCTTAGCAAGTTTGCAGATGACATTAAACTGGGAGGAGTGGTTGATACACTGGAGGGTAGGGATAGGATACAGAGGGACCTAGACAAATTAGAGGATTGGGCCAAAAGAAATATGATGAGGTTCAACAAGGACAAGTGCAGAGTCCTGCACTTAGGACGGAAGAATCCCATGCACTGCTACAGACTAGGGACCGAATGGCTGGGCAGCAGTTCTGCAGAAAAGGACCTAGGGGTTATGGTGGACGAAAAGCTGAATATGAGTCAACAGTGTGCCCTTGTTGCCAAGAAGGCTAATGGCATTTTGGGTTGTATAAGTAGCATTTCCAGCAGATCGAGGGACGTGATCATTCGCATCTATTCAGCACTGGTGAGGCCTCATTTGGAGTACTGTGTCCAGTTTTGGGCCCCATACTACAAGAAGGATGTGGATAAATTGGA
Organism: Mauremys mutica; assembly: GCF_020497125.1. Taxonomy (NCBI): domain Eukaryota; kingdom Metazoa; phylum Chordata; order Testudines; family Geoemydidae; genus Mauremys; species Mauremys mutica. The sequence goes on from NC_059072.1 coordinate 107,744,913, forward strand.
GAGAGTCAAGCGGAGGGCAACAAAAATGATTAGGGGGCTGAAGCACATGACTTAGGAGAGGCTGAGGGAACTGAGATTGTTTAGCCTGCAGAAGAGAAGAATGAGGGGGGATTTGATAGCTGCTTTCAACTACCTGAAAGGGGGTTGAAAAGAGGATGGATCTAGACTGTTCTCAGTGGTAGAAGATGACAGAACAAGGAGTAATGATCTCAAGTTGCAGAGGGGGAGTGTAACGGGTTGGGACTCACCACCCTGCTGGTGACTCTGGGAATTAGCTCTGTCCAGTGGAGCGCCCCCTCCTGGTGGTGTCCCGTCCGTCGTTCTGCCCTCTGTTGCTGTCTCTGGACCCACGTTGCTGCCTGCTTGGCAGCATCCTCTTCGAGGCCACTGCCCTCAGGCAGTGCCCCTTAGTCCATCTGCACCCCCTTCCGGGGGTTGGTGCTCAGCAGTCCCACACCCCAGCCACTATGTCCAACCACCCTCTGAGTCCAATCCCCTTTTGTCAGGGATCTGGCGTAGTATAATGGCCGCTCCCTATGGCCATTGGCTGGATGTACTGCAAGGAGTGAAAGGGGGGGGGGGGAACCCAGGCCCACCCTGTACTCTGGGTCCTGGCCCAGGGACCCTCTTGCGTCAGCCTCACTGTCCTTCTCTCCCTTCCGCTGTCTGTTTCCCTGGGCCGCTTCCCCTACGGCCCCTTGCACCCGCTAGGCCCTTCCCTTCAGGGCCTGCAGCCTGGCAGCTATGGGCTTAAGCTCTCTAGCCTCCCCGAACCCTGGCCAGCACTGCACTGTCCATGGTGCTAGTCTCCACCCTTGGAGACTGACCTTCCCCTCTCGAAGGCCTGGGACAGACTGACTGCTCCTGCTCTGGGCAGCCTTTATATATGTCTGAGCTTGGCCCTGATTGGCTGTCTCCAAACTGGGCCCTAATTGGCTCTCAGTAAGCCCTTCTTTGATTGGCTCCCTGTCTGCGCAGGCGCCCTGGCCTGCCGCAGCCCACTCTCACAGGGAGTGGGGCAGTCCGCCCCACTACAGGGAGGTTTAGGTTGGACATTAGGAAAAACTTTTTCACTAGTAGGGTGGTGAAGAACTGGAATGGGTTACCTAGGGAGGTGGTGGAATCTCCTTCCTTAGAGGTTTTTAAGGTCAGGCTTGACAAAGCCCTGGCTGGGATGATTTAGTTGGGTTTGGTCCTGCTTTGAGCAGGGGGTTGGACTAGATGACCTCCTGAGGTCCCTTCCAACCCTGAGATTCTATGATTTAGATTCAAACTCCCCCCACGTAGCCCCTTCTACAATAGGCTGACCCAATACACTCCAACTTCAAAAGTGTTCAGATCTGGATCCAGGGTTTTGGCTTGGGCTCAACTATAATTATAAGGTTAAAAATAAACTATAATTGTTAACAATCAGGATGACTGGTGAGGCCAAATCCTGCTCTCTCTCCATCAGCTTACACTGACCTTACACAGGTGTAACAGAGTTCTGAGTTTGTCATTAACAACTGCATGTTGCATTTTCTCCAGTTTTGTTGATTTCTTCCTGTCTCTTGTTGTTCTCTTCACTAGCTGGAGGAGAAAACATTTTATGTGCTTTTTCACTGTCACGTATTTGTTACACTCCTAGTTCTTTAACTGGCCACTTTTTCTTCCTTAAGGGATGTTGTGAAGTCAGCTGCTACTGCTTCAGAAAGGGACCACAGCGTGTGAGACAGAAGACTAGAACATGGAAGTGGCATGTAACATTTACAACCTGTTCTGTCAGTAAAGAATCCCTCCTAGTTATACTGATATGCCAGCCACTGATAGAAAAGCCCCAGGGAGTGCTATTTACGAAGTGGGGGGGGAGGCGGTAAAGTAACAGTGTGGCATCATGGAGAAGGCAGCCCAAAAATGAGCTCAACAACCTTGCTTAAAAAACCTTGAGTCAGTGTTTCATCAAAGTATGAAACTGAACCCTTGTCATACATTTTGTTGTGTCAGAAAGTGAGTGACCCAACTCACAGAGGGATTCATTAGATTAAGCACTGTAAAAAGAAATCTGCTCTAATTCTAGTCTTGTGGTACTGGTGTCCCATTTTTGAAGATTCCTACCACTGCCACCATCTTCTAACCTAATGAATGTTATGTGGGGATGGCTATGTTCACAGAAGCCCAAGACAAACCAAACTTTGTCAAACTTAAAATAGTGATATGTCAAACATCACTCCACTTGACTCAGAAGTGTGTGCCAGGCACAGAAAGTTTCAAAAGGAGTACAAGAAATATTTGGGGACTGCTTGTTTTTAATGGTACAGTTGCAATTGAATTACAAAATTGTATAAATGAAGTTTTATGGCTATTTTGATTCTTAGGGTAGCTTAATCCATGACTCATCAAATACCCCTGTGTGTGCATGTGCCCAAATCTTTAAATTCTAAATCTCCTGGCTGGACTAATAGCTTGATTATAGCATAGTTTCTCACATAGTGATGATTATGGCTCCCTCCTCCCCAGAAACCAAATATATGACAGGCTGAGACACTCAGCTGGCCCTCTAAATTCCTTCCACCTAGATTAGCTGGGAAGACTCCCCACCCCCTATAGCCTTAAAGGGCCAGTATACTTGTTTACACCATGCATTGCTTGTCCAGTGAGCATGATATCCACTGGACAAAGGCATCAGGATTCCCAGTCTCATTTCTGAACCCAGGTTTCCAGCATGGCAGCACAATAAACTGCCACTGTGCTGCATGGAGTGTCAATGTGTCAAAGGTCATATAATTTCTTGATTTGTTGATATTAAGACCCATGTTTTCATTTCTGATTAAACAAGTATTTAAAAAAAAACTAACATTGGGACTCATAATTAAGTCAATGTCACTGTTCATATGAGTAAAGTTATACAGGTGCATAAGCATTTGCAGGATCAGAAGCTAAGTACATGCTTGTAAAAATATCCTTCATCACCTTGGAGCCCCTCTATAGATTTACATTAATTTTGTTTATATTTTGAAATATATTCCTCTACCTGAGCAATGCAGACTTTTACTTCCTTTCCCAGTAAAACAAAAAAGCTTTGAGTGTGATACGAGGGCATCCTCTGTTAAGTGACTCAGCCAGCTTACACTTCACCGGATTTGACATCTAGCAGTTTGCTTCACTGTTTACAGTTTTGCCATCAGCTTTATCTGTGCTACAGGATTTTCAGTGGTTCTGACAAATGGGTGTTAACAATGTCAGAAACCCTACTGTAAGAAAAGATTTTGGCTACCAATGTGGTTTTCAGCACCATGTTGATTAGCCTGGCCCCAGCAGGGTTTGATGACATTCATTGAAATTGTATCTAGACTAGGGCTTCTAACATTGCTAACATCCATTCACATTAACCAACATTGCACCACTAGGAAATTTTGATAACACTTTTTAGAACAGACATAGCTTCTGTGAGCCAGACCACACCCACCCAGGGTACAAGGCAAGCCATGACAGGTGGCTAAAGCAATAAGAATCTGAAGCTCCCCTAATCAAATTCGTCCTCACTCATTCTGCCAGGGTTGCCTTCCACTAGCCCTGGGGCTCACCCCCAAACCCGTAGGATCCCCAGGTTTCTACATGTGGCTAAAGCCATCTGCATGGCAGTCCTGTGCCTCCACACCATCTCTTTGCACCCAGTGAGCCTACTGCTTCCTGAAAGTTCTGCTGCAATGGAATTGCACTACCAGGAGCTCCTTCCTGCCAACAGCTGCACCTGGGACTCCATAAAGGGGGATTCCCACTACCAAGAAGCTAGGTTGTATTACCTTTTCAGGGTACTCCCTGCAAGACTAGATGGGGGTCATGTACTTCCTCCTATCCCCACCTGTAGCAGGGTGGACCTCTGCTCCTGGTTTTAAGGGGTTTAAAAGTGGCCTGGCAGGGCTTGAGAGCTGCTGCTCTCAAAGCTGGGCTGATTGGGGAAGTGGCTGCAGCTGGGGCCACGCCCCAAACTGAGCAACAGGGCCTTATAAGAAGGCCAGGGACGCCAGAAGCCAGACAGTCTCTCTCTGGATATAGAGAGAGATGGGCCTGGCTGCTTAGGAGCTGAGACAAGGTACCTAGGGTGAAGCAGGGCTGGGGAAAGGCTGAGGAGCTGGGGAAGCTCCAGCCTAGAAAACCCCAGGCTGTGGCCTAGCACAGGGCAAAAGGTACTGGGGGTTGCAGGGGGCAACCTGGGGGTTGCAGGGGGCAACCTAGGGGTAGGCCAAGGCAGCAGGTCCAAACCCCCTTTGCCGATGATGAATACTGGATACTGCAGTCTGCCCCAGTGAATGGGGGCTAGATAGAGACTGGGCAGTAGCCACTACTGAGGCGAAGTGGGGATAGCAGGGTGGGGGTTCCCCTGGGAAGGGGAAACCCAGTTCAAGGTTAAAGGGGCACTGGGGGTCCTGGGAGGGACATGGGGGCCAGTACTAGACAGGCGGATCACCGGCCTGCAGAGGGTGCTCCCAGAGCTGGACTGGAACTGAGCTAATTCCCAGAGTCACCAGCAGGAGGCGCCGCAGGGGTGAGTCTGACCCGTTACACCACCCTCAGCCAATATGTAGTCGCCCATTCCCTGCCTCAGGCCTTTGAGTCCTCGCCTGTTGGGTTCCTAAAAAGAGTGATGTTGCATTAGAGGTGCTGGTCCCACTCTTTTGCCTGGGGTGGGGGAAGATCCACAGGCAGACTGTGGGGATGTGATCTGGCCCTGTGTAAACAGGATGGTGACAAATATAAGTGATGGACAGAGTAGAAGAGCCACATACAACTTACTTTTTACTTGAAAGAGCCTAAGAATGGTCAGCCAAATAAATCAGTTCTCAAAGGGTAATGCCCTAATTTGCTAGTATTGTGTTCTCAGTGTTCATAAATATCTCCAACATGCCGCTAATGTTCAGCTGGTCACAATGAACAAGAACGCTTTAAATACTGTCACCTATTAAATAAAGATGTCAAAGGGTTGGATTCATCTTGCTTTTCTAGACTGTTCAGTAGTGAAAAGAGCAAGAGACAATTTGATACTAATGGTCTGTTAACATTTTCAGAGCCTTTTTTTCAACTCTAATATAAATATTCTGAGGCATTTTGGAGCCTAAAATGTCTGTGCATCTATAGTCTCTCTAAATAACACAAGTGCTGATGATCTTTGTGGTAAATTGCATTTATCTTGCACCTTTGACTATCTCACCTGCACTTTGCACATTAATCCATTTCCACCAGGAATCCTCCTAACATTCCAAACCCCTGAAGAGCTTTGCCTTCAAAAAAAGCAATGAAACTGCCAGCTAAACTTTCCCGCATATTACACTGGCTTGAGGCATAGGATTGGGCAATATTCAGTTCTGTAATAGTGACACATTTAAGTGTGACCCTTCAGGGCTAAGAATGGGAACTTTATACCCCTGGGAAAGGAAGATTCACAATTTTGTAATGGTACAAAGAGCACTTTCTTCTGGCTTCACAGTTTCTAGGATATTGTATCTTAAAATCCTAACATTATTCTATATAGAAGAGCTCCTTTTAGGTTCCTACAATGTTACTTTTCCCTATACAGTTGCAGCAAAGATATTGGCCCTCCTCTTTACAGACAAAAAAAAAATATTAAAAGCTAGTCTATACGACAAAGGTTTTGCCAGTATAGCTATACTGACAAAGTCTCCTATTGGAGCCACAGTATATATTGACAAAAAGTTGTCTTGTCAGTATAGTGAAATTACTTCCAGGAACAACATAAGCTATACCAGCAAAAAGAATCACTTGCCAGTATAAGCTGCATCTACATGGTGTTTTGCTGGCAAAACTTTGTAGTATAGACCTGGCCAAAGACACTTTTTTATAAAACTGTCAATCATTTCAGAAATTATTTCTCTAACAAATATGCACAGGTAGTGAATATATAACAGGGCAGTGTGGAACAAAGGTTTGATTGTCATTGATTTGGGATGACCAACATAATGTAAGTGTGACTTTGCCATTCAGGAATGAGGACATCCTACACTCAGGCCAACTATAAAGCACATCATCATATGTTCGGGGGAGGGGGTCTATAATATAAATGTGATAGGCATAGGTGCTGTAGTCTGGAAAGGGTTAACAGGTCCTTGGTACATGTCTTCTTAGGACAGAATATAAAGGGAAAGCTGAGTCCAAGGGAAACAAAGGAGTTGGTGTATCCTCTTTCCTCCTGTCTGGTTAAAGCAAGAAATAATTTCCAACTGTTATTCATTTGATATTCCTTCAAAAGGCCTTAAAAGATTAACGCTGCCCTAAAGCTTTATTGCCCTGCCCTGGCTGGCTTACTGCCCACTAACTTATGCTTTTTTTTATTTTTATTTTTTATTTTTTTGGGTGATGATAGCTTGAAGTCAAAGGTTTTATACAAGCATGTATGTACCGAATGGCAAACGCGTGGATCCAAGGATCAGGGAAGTTAATACTGCCCCTGAAGACTAAGTGGTGCCCTGAATGTCCCAGGAGCATAGGCCAGTGGGAAGTAGTACAGCTGCTCTGCTCTGCAATGGAAAGAAATTGATCTAGAGAAGAAAGAAAGTAATTAATGCTGGAGATATGAGAAAGCAAGAATATACTGAACTGTCCACCAAGTAAACGTTGATAGATTTATTTTCATTGATTTCCGACCACCTGTTCTGAGGTATCCCTGGTGGAGTGATGCTTTTATTTGCAGAGTCATTGCATGATTTTAAGAGGTTTTTTCCCCTTCAATGGCAATGATGTACTTATTATAGCATACACACAGCCCCTAAGAGCCACCTAGTGTTTTTAGGCTTAAACTGATACTTAAAGAAGTCTCCAAAAGTAATATCAGAATAAGAAAATTAAAATGAGTGTATTAATAGGCCTTTTTAGTCAGTCTTCTCTTCTTTGTAACAAATCATGTTTCCATTCATAAAAGAATTACCTGAACTGAATAGGTAAGCTGAAAAGAAAGGTTTCTGCCGTTAGTGGATTTTGTCAGCCATTCTGGAGTCTTCTCCTTTGCTCAGAGAAATATGTCTAAAAGACCATGGGTGAAATCCTGGGACTTCAATGGGGCCATTAGTTTGGGGCTTTTGTTTTGCCTTTGATCTGTGCTGACTGAACATGAGGGAAATGTCTCATCTACTTAACTAACTCCCTACATTTTGTTTCCTAATGAACAAAATCTCTTCTGTGACAATATTCCTTTTCAAACAATGGGCTGGAGTGTGCATAGCCCTGCTGTAGCAGGAACTCCATACCCCATTCTGTGTGCCTGCATCTGGACTAAATACAATTTGGGTCTTTGCAAACCCCTTTTTCCTGGAAGTAGGATGAATTGTCCATTCACTGGAATTCCATTATGTAGAAAGATTTGCTAATGCAGTACTTGGAGCTGTATTTTTAATTAAGTAAGTTGTCTTTGTGTACCCTTAGAAATCCATTACAGAGACAGATCAGACATGCCGTTAGCAGACGCATATTAAAGGAGGTTTGTGTGTAAAGTGGGAAGGTCTGAACTGTACTTTAATATTGCCTCATGTCCAAGCACTGAAGCATGTGTTTAACTTTCAGTATATAAATAATTCCATTGAACTTCAATGGCCTGCTCATGCTTAAAACTAAGCACCTGCTGACCTGCATTGTTAATCAGATCCTATAGTAGGAACAAACCTTCCTCTTCAGTACCAAGCCTGGGGCCTTGCCTATACTTAAAACTCAGGTAAATTTAGTTACATTTCTTAGGGCTGTGAAAAATTTCACAATCTGTGTCAGGTAGCTAGGTCAACCTAATCCCCACTGTAGATGCAGCTAGGTGGACAGAAGAATTCTTCCATTGGTCTAGCTACCACCTCTCGGAGAAGTGGATTACCTGCAGCCATGGAAAAACCCTTCTGTTGATGTAGGAAGCATCTATGCTATGGCTGTACTACAGCACCACTGTAGCTGCTGCAGTGTAGACATTCCCAAGTAGCTGGCCTTGGTGCAAGAGGATTCTGTGACAGTGAGAGGGGAAATTTTCTTCCCGTGCCTAAATCCTGGGACCACTGTTGTAGCTCGGAGGCTATAACAGACCTTCCTGTTGCAGCAGCATTGTTTTATAAGGAGCAGTGGCCAGAAGATTGTAGCTTCATCTTCCCCTTCCCCTTCTTCCCATCAGACCTCACTGCCCTGCCTCACTGTGTTGGTATGTGAGGGGAGCTACCAGAAGCCAGGCAGCACAAGAGTACAGATCCCACATGTCAGCTGCCTAAATCCTCCCTCCATCCTTTCACACTCAGCACAGTAAAACTGGACAAGTTCGTCAGCTGACAGTGCCAGCCATGGATGCAAAGGATTTGTGCACTATTAAATAATTTAACCGCTGCCTCAAACTGTGAATGAGCCTGACTCTAGAGTGCCAGGAAAAAATAGATATTTTTAACCTAAAAATGACTGGCAGGAGTTTGTGGGATTCCCCCCTCCCCCGAAAAATACAATATAAGGCATTTTTGTGTTGTAAAACTGAACACTTTAAAGTAGTGCGGCAGTTTTATTTTTGTATCATTTCCTTTTAGTGTCTGATTAGAGATAAATGTATCCTTTTAAATTTTGCATTATCCTCCACCACCACTTCATTACTTGGTTCAGGGATAGCATATTAGCATGTGTAAGTAAAAGAGTTTAATTTTTATGAATGGCAAAAGCATTTACAATTATATTTTGAGACTTATCAGGTAACCAGTGTTTGAGCCACTTAATAGCTACCATGTTGATTTTGTATTGTTCTAGCTTCTTAATGAAACTGTCCTACAGAAATCTAAGTATATTACACTATTACCTTTATCAACCAAACTATTGTATTCTAATCAAAAATAGATATGGTCAAACTAACTTGATATCTATTTTTCATACAATCGTGTTAATTGGCATTAATTATATTACCTTTCTTTTAATTCTTTATTAAAACAGTCTGCTATTACCAGTGATTGATGTCAGGATGGCATGCCTATAATAGCTCTTGCATTTACCCATTTAAAATATTGGTACAATTTTAGCTTGCTTCCAGTCCTCTGGAACTGCCACAGTGTTCCAAGACTTATTAAAAATCAATATTAACGATACATTGAGTTCCTCGTACAGCTCTTTTAAAACTCTTGGATGCAAGTTTTCTGGAGCTGCTGACTTTAAAAATGTCTAACTTTAGTACCTGCTGTTCAGCCTCCCCTTTAGTAAATCTGTTTTGATTCTTTTTCTCTTCAAAGTTCGTATTTTTAATCTACTATACAGCACTTAGATCTGCAGAAAAGTGTCTTTTAAAGTTACATAAATAAATAAAACATCTGGCCAGTTTAGGAACATGGGATCTGTCATACTGGATCAGGCCAATGGTCTATCTAGTCCAGTATCCTGCCTCCAGCACTGAGTAATCCCAGCTGTTTCAGAGAAAGGTGCAAGAAACCTTGCAGTAACCAAATGTGAGTAATCTGGTCTCAGGGAAAATTGCCTCCTAATCCCCATTATAAATTGTTTTTGTGCCTTTAAAGCAGAGGATTTACATCCCTTCTAAAACTCTTCTCTTTTTTCCTTTGTGTTTCTTTTTAATCCTTGCTCTTGTAAATAACTTCTATGACAGATGTGGCAATTTCCTGAAATATCCTTGAAAAACCTTACTGAATTAAGGTGAAGTATCTTTGGAGTCCATTGTATTAAGTGCAAAGAGATTATATGTAATCTCTCTACGGGGGAATAAGATATGAACCCTGGGAAGTGTTACAAACTTCAAAGAACTGTATTGAACAGTGGGCCACACAGGAATGGACTTTCAGGACAAATGGCATCAAGTGGTTTTCCTTGTGATCTCTAGAGTGAGCTGAGTGCAAATTTCCCACCTCCAGTTATGCGAAAACCCAGCCTCTTACAGCTACACCCTGGGAGAAGGGACCACTGTCTGTGATTTGTTTCTGGAATCTGAAGTTCAAAGGCCCAAGCTGTATAAAGGAAAGACTGGATTAGTCATGGTGACTCTGGTTCTGAGCTAAGGCTTCATGAACTTGTAACCACAGACAAACCCCTTGGTTTGAAGGATTGACTCCTACCAGAGCCCTGGCTGGAACTGGGGGGATGATCTTTTGTAAGCTTATTAGCATTCAGGTAGTTTCTTGTATTGTTTTAATCTGTTTTCTCTGTACTGCTTTCTCCTTGAGAATAAATGTGCTTGCTTAGAAAGAGCTGTGTGGTAGCTCATAACTGCTGGCAAGTACAGCTTTTCATAGACTTTGGAGAGAGAGCAAAGTGCAGACCCTGGCCTGTTTAGGCAGCCTGGCTTTTTGGGAATATCAGTGTAGGCATGGAACTGTGCAGCCTGGAAAAACCCTGCAAGAAAGTTGTGACAGCTGGAATCCTAGAGTGAGTTCCCTTGGTGGACCACAGAGGGGGAATACAGGTGCAGTTTCTCTTAACTATGGCATCTTCCATTTATAAGAGTGAGTGGTAGACAGGGATCAAAAGACATCACTATCCTGCAATTACATTACCTGCAATTAAACTGCAATTACAATTACAATTATTAATATATAATGTAATTATATTCTGGAGTTACTTAGGCCCAGATCCTATAAACCACTACACAAGTGAATAGCGTTATGTATGTGAGTAGCCCATTGACTTCAGCTAGTTCAGGGGTAGGCAACCTATGGCATGGGTGCCGAAGGCGGCACGCAAGCTGATTTTCAGTGGCACTCTCACTACCTGGGTCCTGGTCATCGGTCCGGGGGGCTCTGCATTTTAATTTAATTTTAAATGAAGCTTTTTAAACATTTTTAAAACCTTATTTACTTTACAAACAACAATAGTTTAATTATATATTCTAGACTTATGGAAAGAGATCTTCTAAAAACAGTAAAATGTATTACTGGCATGCGAAACCTTAAATTAGAGTGAATAAATTAAGACTTGGCACACCACTTCTGAAAGGTTGCCGACCCCTGAGCTAGTTAATTACTGCTAATATCCAAAATATTGTTATATAAAATATGTAAGTTTTTATTGCCATTCTCTGCTACATCCAGATGCTATGATATTGTAGCTAAAGCATGAACTGTTATAGGTTCTCTGAATTTTAATATGCTTAGATTAATGGGCACAATAACTAGGGGACATTAATATATTATTTAACTTATTTGGCTACATTGTTCTTAATACTTATCACTGCTTCTGATCTCTTATAAAACTGGCTTCTCTAATTTTTTGCTTTAAAAACAAAATACACAGCCCTCCCAATAATGTTGTGTTCTTTTCACAAGTTGCTGGAAACATTTTTTTAAAACACCACATGTCATATCAAGAGGATCATGTTGCTGACTAATTTGGCTGCTAGATGTAGCTCACCCACCCCCATGAAACTTTTAATAATATAATTCATTTCAGCTGCAACCAAGGCATTATGGGTTCTGCTTCAGTAATTGTCAGTCATTTTTTTTCATTTTGAAAAGCATAACCTCTCAGAATGCATAATGATCTTTTTAAAATGCAATAGAACTTGTCCTTATTTAGGATGTAAATTGGGCCCTTAATTATTTCTATTCAGAGTAGACCTTGTTGCCATCTGCAATAAATCTGTTCCTTTTGGGAAAATTTGCAGTAAGCACAGACTGATCCCCAGACTTAATCATGTTAATCCACCTTAGGGATGCTCATTGGTAATGTTATAAAATGAGTTAGTGGTTAACATAAGGTCCAACCCAATTAATAGCAAATGTAAGACTATAAAACAAACTACAAAGCTGACTGCAATTTCCATCAATTAGCTATAAATATTACAAATTAGCTTTGTAATTAGGACTAAAGTGAGAAAAAAAGCAAGGGTGGGAAGATACGTTGAATTTCCAGCCAGGCATTCAGGAAGTATGGAGAAAGTTATGTTGTTGAGTGAAAATGAAGGAGAAAAATCATGAAGACAGAAGAGCCACAGCTTATTGGGAATTAAATAGAGTTTGAAGTATAGATGACCTAAGCGGGTTAGTTTTGGTTTTGCCAGACCCTATTCATCAGTCTTTGATCCTGCAAAAACATGATGGGTTTTTCCTTCATACCCATCCAATAATCTGGGGAGGTGGGAACACTTGGATACATTATTCTAATTTGGGTTCATCTGTAGCCTAAAGTGCTTAATTTGAAATGAAAACGTCATTAAATGGGTTGGGGGGAGGAACTCCTTGTCTCAATCTATGACATTTGCAGTCAGATGCACCATATGGTTTTAAGGGGGCATTGTGATCATCTAGTCTGACCTCCTGTGTAACACAGGCCAGAAAATTGTGATTCCTGCATGAAGCCAAACAACTTGTAGTTGGACTATGGCATATCCCTTAGGAAGACCTACAAACGGCAGAGAACTTGCTACATCCCTTAATAACTTGTACCCATGGCTAACCACTGCAACTTTTAGAATCTTTCTAATATCAAATATCCCCTTTCTGGTTTAGGTACTTGTAGACCATAATTAAACCATCTACCTTATACAGTATCTGAGACACTAAATAGACTGAGCTCTTGTAGTGTCACAGGTCAGATCGACACTACAGACTTCAACATAGCTATACTGGTAGGTCAGTCCCTAGATTAGATGCAGCTATACCAGCAAATATTTGTATTTACCAATATAGCTCATTTTGCTTGGTGAGGAGGGTGGTTTTACTATACTGGCCCAAAGCACAGGTTTGTTCGTACAGCTGCATCCACCTTAGGGCTATGGAACGGCTGCCATATGAGGAGAAATTAATAAGCCTGAGACTTTTCATCTTGGGAAAGAGACGACTAAGGAGAGATATGATAGAGGTTTGTAAAATCATGATGGATGTAGAGAAAGTAAGGAAGGAAGTGTTGTTTACTCCTTCTCATGAAAACATAAGAACTAGGGGTCACCTTATGAAATTAATAGGCAGCAGGTTTAAAACAAACAAAAGGAAGTATTTCTTCACACAACGCACAGTCAACCTTTGAAACTCCTTGCCAGAGGACATTGTGAAGGCCAAGACTATAACAGGGTTCAAAAAAGAACTAGATAAGTTCATGGAGGATAGGTCCATCATTGGCTATTAGCCAGGATGGGCAGGGATGGTGTCCCTAGCCTCTGTTTGCCAGAAGCTGGGAATGGGCAACAGGGGATGGATCACTTGTTCTGTTCTGTTCATTCCCTCTGGGGCACCTGGCATTGACCACTGTCGGAAGACAGGATACTGAGCGAGATGGACCTTTGGTCTGATCCAGTATGGCCGTTCTTATATAGTATACTCTGTTCCTATATTGGTACATGGCTCCTAAGATAGACATAGCCTCATTCTAAGGTATGTTTGCCAGGCCACAAATCATTCTTTTATGAACCCTCTGAAATTAGGGTTAAGCATAATCCTATTCCCAGGCCATGCAATACTCAACATTCCAAGGGATTTTTTTGTCAAATTGTGCAGCCAAGGTACCTATTCTGACACACAGTCGTTCACCAAGGGAACAAAGAACATGCAGCACTCTGGTTTTATCACTGTTTAAAGTTTTGAAGGAATTGTCTTATTTTTCTCTTTGCACTGGGTGAAACTTACTCCTATTCAGAGGGTGAGTACAAGCTGCACAATTTAAGCATTATATTGAGGGCTTAAGTGGGATTTTAAGTCACTGATACATGTTGTGTTGGCTCCCTGCACAGGAATCTATTTCTCCTATTAAGAACTTTATGGCCTAGAATGTTCTGTATGAGACAGATTTCCTAGTGGGCAATGCAATGCATTGAATTTGTAGCTGATTTAAACCAGTAATACAAATTAGAGCATGGACAATTATATAGGTAGGACCCAATTCCGATCTCACTTACACCAGTGTAAATACAGAGTAAACCCACTGAAGTCAATGGAGTTAAACTGAATAAGTCATCTATCCCCTGTGCAAAGCTGTAACCAAATTCCATGAATGCAAATTACTTAGAATTCCATACCTGTAAAGAAAAAGCAGCTTGTATTCTCCAGACTAGTACAATTAATATCAATTGACAAGGTAAATACAGATTGATTCAGCTTTTACTGGTAGCCCATAGGTAACCCACAGTTTTGTGACATGAGCAAAGCCTTGTGACTGGAGGATACAGTATTCAGTTTCATTGTGATAATATTATCCTTGAGTCCTATTAGGTTTTTGCAGGACAGTACATTAGACTTTAGCTTTACTGCAGCTATTCTGGACAAATATTTTCACCCAGAACCTTTTTCTAAACTCAGTTCTGAGGTCTTTGGATCTCAGCTCTATTTAGATTCACATTCCAGCATTTCTCTGATCCAGTTGTCTTCTAGAGGGCCCTCAATAAATTCCTAGAGGCTGATCAGAGCAAGAGAGAAAATTCTATATAACATTATTATTAAATCTCTCCATCACTTCCCACTGCAGTATGTTAACAGTATTTTAGGTTATATAGTTGCATTTAATCCTCAGCATTTGATACACTGTTCAGATATAATTCCAAGAAAATGTACAATATTGTTTCATCTGTGGCAATTTCTACAAACAAAAGGGAACGGGGAAATGTGTTTTTGTACCAGGCTTAGAACAATGGAGCCCCCGACCTGAGTTGGAGGCTCTAGGCACTATTGAGATACAAAGAATGTATACCGTAATATTCTGAAATTTAAGAAAACAGGGCAAACATACTGCCTTGAATATCAGCTATGAGCAAATGTACTAGGGAAGAAATGACCCTGCTGCTGAGCTTTTTTGTTTGTGCTACATACTGTCTTTGTCCAGTATGACATATATCCAATTGGTGCTTCGTTCTGCTGTCAGCAGGTCTAGCTCTGTAAAACAGGCTGCTAAACTCATTTTGTCTACAGCCTGCACAGAACAGTGGTTAATAAAATGTCTTTTCTGGTTAAGAAAAGACAAAAACTCAATTTAGATGTATAAAATAACAAATGTTTTCATAGGTGGCCAGCCCACCCACCCAAAAGGCACAACAAAAACACTTCCCCCTCCCACCCTACTCTCCCAAAAATACCCAGGGATTTGGCACCAACAAATGTTTGTGCCCTGGTGGCAACCCTGATCACCCACTCCTCAGGCTGGCCCTGCTTGGCATCTGTTCTGATATTATTGATTTGAAATAACAGAAGCATCTGCTGCTAAATTTTGGACTGGTGTCAAAAAGTTCAATGTAATATAGTGGGCTCAGGATTTATTTTCTATACCTCTACACATGGTTCTGTTTCGATATTTTCTCCCAAGAAATAAATAGCATTGACTGGCTGTCTTTTTCATACATTGTATTCCCTTCCTTAAGTTATGAAATGTAGTCTTGTAGTTCCAAGATTGTTGTAAATTTGTTATCATGTGCGTGGTACTGAAAAATAACTGAAGTAGGCATATTTTATGAACAATATCCCTCTCTGTAGCTCACATGCATGACTGTAAAATATGCAGTATCATCTGATTGACTTTAAGTATTTAGACTGTTTCTGAAGGACATTCCTGAATCTTCAAGAAGGCACTGTGGTCTAGTGGATAAGGCTATGAGGACTCAAGAGTCGTGCATCAGAATCCAGATTCCAACACTGACTTTCTTTGTGACCTTGGACATGGTACTTGACAGGGCCGCCCAGAGGATTCAGGGGGCCTGAGGTCTTCGGCAGCGGGGAGCCCCCGTCGCTGAATTGCCACCGAAGTCCCGGCACTTCGGCGGCAGGTCCCGGGGCAGAAGGACCCCCCGTTGTGGGTCTTCAGGGCACTTTGGCGGCAGGTCCCAGGGCGGAAGGACCCCCCGTTGCGGGTCTTCGGGGCACTTCGGCGGCAGGTCCCAGGGCAGAAGGAC
The DNA here is from genome assembly GCF_020497125.1 of Mauremys mutica. NCBI lineage: Eukaryota > Metazoa > Chordata > Testudines > Geoemydidae > Mauremys > Mauremys mutica. The sequence goes on from NC_059072.1 coordinate 107,760,718, forward strand.
CCCCCGTTGCGGGTCTTCGGGGCACTTCGGCAGCAGGTCCCGGGGCGGAAGGACCCCCTGCCACCTAATTGCCGCCGAAGACCAGGAGTAGAAGAAGCTCTGGGGGCCCGGGCCCTGCGAGAGTCTTCTGGGGCCCCCGGAGCGAGTGAAGGACCCCGCTCGAGGACCCCTGAAAAACTCTCGTGGGGGCCTAGGGCAAATTGCCCCACTTGCTCCTCCCCCCCACCCCGGGTGGCCCTGTACTTGACCTTTTAGATGGCGAAATTGAGAATCAGTAATATGGAGATAATCATATTTACATACTAAATAATGGGCCAGATCACTCCATCTCAGGAAAAATCCTAGGGGCCTTCCTTGTTGCCTGGATTCCTCAAAGAACCCATGGGTGCTGGAGGCTGAAACATCTGCCCATTATACTGTGGGAAATCAGTAGCTCTCTAGAACATAAGAATGGCCATACTGGGTCAGATCAAAGGTCCATCTAGCCCAGTATCCTGTCTTCCGACAGTGGACAGTGTCAGGTTCTACCAAGGGAATGAACAGAATAAGTAATCATCAAGTAATCCATCCCCTGAGGCCCATCTCCGGCTTCTGGCAAACAGAGGCTAGGGACACCATCCCTGCCCAACCTGGCTAATAGCCATTGATGGACCTATCCTCTGTGAGTTCTTCTTTGAACCCTTTTGTAGTGTTAGTCTTCCCAACATTCTCTTGTGTGAAAAAATACTTCCTTTTCTTTGTTTTAAATCTGCTGCCTATTAATTTCATTTGGTGACCCCTAGTTCTTGTGTTATGAGAAGGAGTAAATAACACTTCTTTATGTGCTTTCTCCACACCCATCATGATTTTATAGACCTCTATCATATCCCCCCTTAGTTGTCTCTTTCCCAGGCTGAAAAGTCCAGTCTTACTAATCTCTCCTCATATGGAAGCTGTTCCATAACCCTAATCATTTTTGTTTCCCGTTTCTGTACCTTTTCCATTTCCAATATATCTTTTTAAAGATAGGATGACCAGATCTGCACACAGTATTCAAGATGTGGGTGTACCATGGATTTATATAAAGGCAATATGATATTTTCTATTTTATTATCTATCCCTTTCCTAGTGATTCCCAACATTCTGTTTGCTTTTTTGACTGCCGTTGCACATTGAGTGGATGTTTTCAGAGCACTATCCACAATGACTCCAAGATCATCTTTGAGTGGTAACAGCTAAGTTAGATGTATATGTATAGTTGGGATTATGTTTTCCAGTTTGCATTACTTTGCATTTATCAACAGTGAATTTCATCTGCCATTTTGTTGCCCAATCACCCAGTTTTGTGAGATCCCTTTGTAACTCTTTGCAGTTTGCTTTGGACTTAACGATCTTGAGTAGTTTTGTATTGTCTGCAAATTTTGCCACCTCACTGTTTACCCCTTTTCCAGATCATTTATGAATATGTTGAATAGGACTGGTCCCAGTTCAGACCCCTGGGGGGCATCACTATTTACCTCTCTCCATTCTGAAAACTGACCATTTATTCCTAAACTTTGTTTCCTATCTTTTAACCAGTTACTGATACATGAGAAGACCTTCCCTCTTATCCCATGACAGCTTACTTTGCTTAAAAACCTTTGGTGAGGGACCTTGTCAAAAGCTTTCTGAAAATCTAAGTCTCTGTCTCCAGTCTGGCTCCAGGACCTCTGTCCTCTGGGTGTCTAGCTTCATTACCCCAGAACCCCTATAGGGGAGCTCCACAGAGAAGGCGACTGAGTAGGGCTAGTTAGAAATTTGCCATCAGAACTGCTTTTTGCCTGCAACGGTGTTTTTGACTAAATGAAATGCAGAAAACTTCAAGTTTTTGCTGAAACAATAAAAATGCAGCCAAAAAGCAACGTTTTGTTTTTATTTTTATTTATTTTTTGATGAAAATTAAATTTTGTTTTCATCAATTTTCTGCAGGAGAAAAAATCCATTTCCAACCACCTCTATGGCTGGGGCTGTACTGCCTTGATAGTGTATTCACCATGTGGCTGTGTGTCCAGTGCACTCATTCCCTTGGTCTCCCACTCCCCTGTATGCCTGGCGCAGCAGAGGACTCTTCATCCAAAAGGGCAGACTCTTGTTCCACACAGAAAGGTCTGGCCTTTGGGAAATGTGACAGGTAACCTTTATGTCAAAAAAGCCCGGGGGGTGGGGGGGAAGAGAATGGGTGAAATATTTCACCCAGTTACAATTATAACAGAATTAACTCCAATTTTGCCTTTTAGCAGAAGAAAGTAATCATCAGGCTGAAAGAGCGGTTAATATAACCTACATGCAGACCCTAATACAGCAAAGCGTTTAACATATGCTTCAGTCCACCCCTAAGCATGTATTTAAGTGCTTTACTAAATTGGACCCTAACAAGTTTAAACAGACCCTATACAGCCCTTCATAATCTCCATTTCCAGCAGAGTGATAGCCCCATTTTTGTCTCCTGCAGCTTGAAGGAGCATTTTCGCTTCTCTTCTGGGATTCCTAGTGCCAGTGTGCTTATGGCTGTAACATAGCCACTAGTCCATCCTAATAGAACATTTCAAAGGAGTTAGATTATATTTGATCTGATGGTTGTTTACCTGTCCTACTTAGCTTCTTTTAAAGGGTTTATGATGTATCCCAAAGGTTACTGGCATTTAAAGAAACTAATGAAAAATGCCCACATAAATGACATGACATTTCAATAATCTGCACTCAGATTTTCACCCTTATGGCTTTCTGCTGCAGTGAGACAGTTTAAATATTCCCTTTAATGATTATTTAGGATTAGGATATTCAATTGGAGATGAAGGTATGAGCTCATAAAACATTATAGATATGTTGAGAACATTTCCACACTTGCAGACATCTGATCTTCCACATACAGCATGTGTATACATCCATAGGGAGACAAGGTGGGTGAGGTAATATCTTTTATTGGACTGGCTTCTGTTGATGAAAGAGACAAGCTTTCAAGCTACATGGTTCTTCATCAAATCTGGGGCACACATATGCATGCATGCCGATGTTTTATGCCAGCTATAGTTAACGCTATGTTGAGGCTTTCATTATAAATTCCTTATTTCAATGTTTGTTGCATTCTAAAAGATTCTCTTTTGGGGCTCAAATTTTCTGTGGTCGGCCTCTGGGTGGGAATTATTTCTGGAAAGCTGAAGCAAAATTTTCTCAGTCTGTCTTTGAGTTATAAGAGTGAAAAAAATCCAATTGTAGGGGATTACATAGATTATATGTAATCTTTAAAACATCTGAATTGCAATTTGAAATGTTGTAGTCCCACCTCTGAAGAGCAAGGCTGGAATTATCAAAGAATCCTAAGGGAGTTAAACACCTAATTCTCATATCAGTAGGAGCCAGTTACCTCACCCTTAGGCCAGGTCTACACTACAGACCTGTAGCAGTATAACCTCATCGCTCAGGGGTGTGAAAAGTCCACACTCTCGAGCAATGTAGTTATACCGACCTAACCCCCCTTGTAGACAGTCAGGGATGGCTCTAGGCACCAGCGAAGCAAGCACATGCTTGGGGCAGCCCATTTGCAGGGGCGGCAGGGATCCAGCGTGGGAGCTGAGAACCAACAGGGGGCCCTGGGAGCTGTAGTTCCTTGGTTAGCTCCTTGCCTATAGAGCCAGCCCTGGATCAGGGAAAGAACTACATTTCCCAGCATTCCCTTGGCCACTACCAACAGGAAAGGAAGGGGGAGGGAGTGAGGTAGCTGAGACCTCATGCTGCAGCCTGCTGTGAATGGAGAGCTGCTCTGTGAAGGGTAGGGATACCCTATTTTAACATTCAAAAAACAGGACACTTCACAGGGAGGGTAGCTCCACCCTGCCACCATCCACTCCCTCCGACTGCCCCACACAGAAACCCCAACCCATCCAACCCCCACTGCTCCCTGTCCCCTGATCACCCCCTCCCAGGACCCCACCCCCTATCTAAGTGCCACTGGTCCTTGTCCCCTGATGGCCCCCTCCCAGGACCCCTGCCCCCAAGTGCCCCTTGGGACCCCACCCCCTATCTAAGCGCCTCTGCTCCTTGTCCCCTGATTGCCCCCTCTCAGGACCCCTACCCCTAACTGCCCCTTGGGACCCCACCCCCTATCTAAGCCTCCCTTCTCCTTGTCCCCAACTGCCCCCTCCTGAGACCCCCCCAAACTGGCCCCCTAGGACCCCATGCCCTACCTGTCTGTTAGGGGGCTTATTCTTTCATCCTCTCACTTCCCTGGTCCTTCTCTCATGAACAAAGAGCAACAGTACCCGAAGTCCAAAGGCGCAAACAATTCAATGTTTATTGGGGTGAACTTCCAGCAAGCATGATTCCAGTTTCCTTCCTTAGTGTTCCCCTTCCCAGCTCTGACACCACAGAGCCTTGCCTGTGTCCCTGTTCCTGTTCCCATCCTCTCTTCCCATTTCCCCCTTTAGCAAAACATGATTCCAATTTCCCCCATCCCAGTCCCCATTTCCCTCTACTCTCCAATTCCTGGTTGACTGCAGACTATATAGTAAAACTTGAATTCTGCTTAGCTATACCATAACCAATCATTTTACTGAAATTTAACTAATCAATCCTAACATACTGTAACACGGTTATTTAACCAATTATATCCCCAGGGGCGGCTCCAGGCCCAAGCACACCAAGCACGTGCTTGGGGCGGCAAGCTGCGGGGGGGCGCTCTGCCGGCATCGCAAGGGCGGCAGGCAGGCTGCCCTCGGCGGCGTGCCTGCGGAGGGTCCGCTGGTCCCGCGGCTTCGGCGGACCTCCCGCAGGCGTGCCTGCGCAGGGTCTGCTGGTCCCACGGCTTCGGCGGACCTCCCGCAGGTGTGCCTGCGGGAAGTCCGCTGAAGCCACGGGACCAGCGGACTCTCCGCAGGCAAGCCGCAGAAGGCAGCCTGCCTGCCGTGCTTGGGGCTGCAAAATTCCTAGAGCCGCCCCTGTATATTCCACCACCTTAATTAGTTTACACCCAACAAAATTAATTATACAGCAGACAGAAGCAATTACAGAACCAGACAGAGATTATACAGACAAACAATAGGGTAGTGGAGACTACAGTGATAGAACAATACAGAAATGAGGATTTCACATCCCAGCTATTGATAAGTGAGTTCTTGCCAGATGGGATGCTATGAAACAAAGTTTCTTTTACATCTTCTAGGCTCTTCCCTTTCTCTGGAGGTGATAGGAGGATCACCTTCCTAACAGCCCCAGATTGCCTTATTTCAGTATGACTAAACAGGGCCTCAAACTGTCACAGTAAGAGAAGGCCATTACACAGACAGACAGTGATTTTTTATTCTTTCTTTTATATCTCTATAACTAGCTAAGTGATAAGAATACACCTAAATTCTTAAAGTATAGGCCTCTGCAAACAGGCCTGAATATCTGTATCCTAACACTGTCCCCTGACAAACCCCTGGGACTTCCATGCCTATCCAACCGCTGCCTGTCCCCTGACTGCCCCCCCGAACCTCTGACCCATCTAACCCCCTTCTCCATGCCCCCCCTCAGAACTCCCTACCCCTTCTCCAACCCCCAACCCCCTTACCGTGCCACTCAGACCAGCGTGTCTGGCTCCGCACAGCGCCAGACACACTGCTGCATACATGCTGCCGTGCTCCCCTACGGAGCCACAGCCCCCACCCTCCCTGCACCTGCCTTCCAGATTTGAACACCTCAAAATTCAGGAGTGCTCAAGCTCAGTTTGGGCAGCTGTTACATATTTTCTCCCAAATCAAATATACTGATCCACTGTAACTTGCTGTAGAAAAAGTAGGATAAAATTGAGAACGAAATGCTTCCCCAGGGCCGGCTCCAGACCCCAGCGTGCCAAGTGCACGCTTGGGGCGGCATGCCACGGGGGGCGCTCTGCCTGTCGCCAGGAGGGCGGCAGGCGGCTCCGGTGGACCTCCCGCAGGCATGCCTGCAGAGGGTCCGCTGGTCCCGCGGCTCAGGTGGACCTCCCGCAGGCATGCCTGCGGATGTTCCACCGGAGCCGCGGGACCAGCAGACCTTCCACAGGCACGTCTGCAGGAGGTCCACCGGAGCCGCGGGACCGGCGACCGCCAGAGCACCCCCCGCGGCGTGCCGCCGTGCTTGGGGCGGCGAAATTGCTAGAGCCGCCCCTGTGCTTCCCAGTGGTTATTAGGACTGGAATTGCTATTTTCAACAGCCTTTGTTTGTTTGTTTGTTTGTTTGTTTGTTTGTAAGGAAGACAGTGATATTGCATTGGCAAATTCCCCATAGAAACAAAGAGTGGAACAAAAGTATAATAAAGGCACCTTGACTTTTCCTCATTTATGTAGGACAGTCTTATAATATGCATCCAGATATCCTCCAATCACACAAGCTGAAAATTGTTCCACTTTACTGCAGTTCTGTAACCATATGGAAACCAATCCTGTCCATGGGCACCAACTAAGCCCCAGGAATATTCACAGTCAGGGGCTCTGCTCCAGCAATATTTGGAGCTAGGTTTCTCCCCTGCTCTGGGCTGCCGGCAGCCCCCGCGAGCCCAGAGCCTTTTAAATCCCAGCCTCGGCCAGGAGTCAGAGGGCTCTGGGCTGCCCCCCGCTGCCGGCAGCCCCGCGCCCTCTGACTCCGGCCGCGGCTGGTTTTTAAAGGGCTCTGGGCTCCCCGCGGCTGCCAGCAGCCCAGAGCCCTTTGAATCCCAGCCCCTGGCCGCTGATTGCCCCCTCCCCAGACCCCTGCCCTAACTGCCCCCCAGGACCCCCACCCCCTATCTAAGCACCACTGGTCCTTGTCCCTGGATTACCACTTCCCGAGACCCCTGCCCCTAACTGCCCCTTGGGACCTCAGCCCCTATCTAAGCCTCCCTTCTCCTTGTTCCCAACTGCCCCCTCCTGAGACCCCACCCAACTTCCCCCCAGGACCCTCCTACCTGTCCCCTGATAAACCTCCTGGACTCCCATGCCTATCCAATTGCTGCCTGTCCCCTGACTGCCCCTCCGAACCTCTGCCCCATCCAACCCCCCCTGCTCCTTGTCCGTTGACTGCACCCCGGAACCTCCTACCCCTTCTCCAACCCCCAAACTGCTTACTGTGCCACTCAGACCAGCGTGTCTGGCTCCCTGCAGCTCCAGACAGATGCTGCCATGCTCCCCCATGGAGCCCACAGCCCTCCCCCACCCCCAGCACCTGCCTTCCAGATTTGAACACCTCAAAATTCAGGAGTGCTCAAGCTCGGTTTGGGCAGCTCTTACTTCATTTCTCCCAAATGAGTTTCCCCTGCAAGGTGCCAACTGAAGGTGTTGGAGAACAGAGAGATCGGGTGGCCTCCTAATGCCTGGAAAAGAGACAAAGGCCGGAGGAGGGAGTGTCAGTGCCTGTGCGGACTTCTGGGAAGTGCACGGTGTGGAAGGGGATGCTGTGATGCTTTGGAACAACTCCATACAAAGCCAGTCAGGACTCTGGGGGAGCCTCCTTTCTTGGAGCAGACTGTCTCCAGGGCAAGAAGCTTACACCTTCCTGGGGTCTGACCTCGGAGCATTCAGCTTGCCCTTCCACATCATGCACTTTCCACAGCGAGTCTGCCCAGGCTGGTCCTGGGGCAACCAGAGGTCCCTGCACCCCAACTCCGCAGTCAGATGTGACTCTCAGCCAGACAGTAAAACAGAAGGTTTATTAGATGACGGGAACACAGTTTAAACAGAGCTTGTTGATACAGAAAATAGAACCCCTCTGTCAGGTCCATCTTGGGGGGTGGGGAGCCCAGAACCAAGTTCTGGATCTATCCCCATTTCCCCAGCTAGCTCCAAACTGACACTCCCTCTGGCCTCTGTGTCTCTTCCGGACAGGAAGGCCACCTGATCTCTTTGTCCCCAACACCTTCAGTTGGCATCTTGCAGGGGAAACTGAGGCACCCACACAGTATTCAGAGAAAATATTAAGAACATTCCCACTTCATTACAACAGGTGCAACAAAATATAATACTGTATATTGAAGTAGGCAAGTGCTGCTTCTGACTTTCCACTTTTAATTGACCCTTGTAATCTTGTGGCACTGACGTGTTGTAGCTTCATTTTATATCAGCTTACAGGGCGGGAGCTGGGGGGCACCACCATTTTGGGCCCCACCAAAAATTATACAAACCTGCCGCCTATGATCCTGTCTGTGTTCTGTGCACATCCAAAATTCCTGCTGAATGACCCGCCCTGGGAGCGAGTTACCAGTGACCCAGGGCTGTGGCGGAAGGAGGGTGCAGGTGGGTGGGGAGAGCCCAGGGCTGGGGCAGCAGGAGGTGTGGGGGGGGGCAATGGTGGGGGGAAACGGGGAAGCCCAGAGCTGGGGCGGCAGGGGGTGGGGAGGGGAGAGCCCAGGGCTGGGGCAGCAGGGGGGTGTGGCGAGGAGCCCAGGGCTGGGACGGGGTGGACAGCTAAAAAATTTTTTGCTTGGGGTGGCAAAAAACCTAGAGCTGGCCCTGTAGACAGTGCTATGTCAGTAATGTTGGAGCATCTTCACTTAAGTACTACAGTGGTGCAGCCCTGCCAATTCAGTGTTTTAAATGTAGACCTGCCCTCAGACTCCTTTGAAAATCCCAGATTAAGTTCTTTCTTTCTTTACACAAATTGACTGAGTTGGAAGCATTTATATACTTAGTCTTCATTCATGCATAGGAGTAATTTTATGCTAATATTGGGAACTCCAATACTAACTGCAGAACTAAAGCCTGTCTCCAACGCAGAGCCAGTATTAATGGGCTATGCACTGAGAGAAGGAAGGGCAAAGGATTGGAGAAGGAATCCTCCTCCAGACAGCAGAGTGGCACCTGAGATGTTTCATAGCTGCTAAAGCAGGCCCAAGGCCTTGCTCGGTCACTACGCCATTCTGGAACATTCAGTGGCACAGGTAGCCCAGTCCTGACCTGTGCTTCAGAGAGTGCAGTGGGTCTGACAGCCTGCTCAGGGTTTGCCACCAATTCACTCTTATAGTGGATATCTGTACGGAGTGTTTTCAGGAGAGCTGGATGATAAATAGGAAAATCAGTATGTGAAAATTAAATTTCAAAGTTCTTCCCATTTTGCAGGATTCCAAATGGACCCATTTCCTGGTTATTTTTTTTTCAGAAAAATGTCTACTGAATTTTTTTAACTGAAATTGTTTTTTGAAAATTTTTGTTTACCAAAACCCAGTTTTCTTTACAAGACTAAGTTTTTTGGCAAACTGAATTTTGTGATGACAACTTTGAAAACTTTCTATAGATATCTTGGGAAAAGTTTAACAATGGACAATTTTTCTCAAAGATTTTTTGATAAAAGGGCCACTTTTCTATTTTAAAAAGTTGTTCAAGAAATTTTCCATCATCTCCAATTTTCAGTGTAGGAGACTTCCTTCACAGGCAGATTTCAATGCAGAAACAGATTCTGTATTGAATTCTCTATGCTACCAACTCAGCATTTGCAAGCTCAGTGGGAGAAAGGCTCCCTCCTGTGGAACTTATGATCTCTGCAACTTTTCTCCTGCAAAGCAAGTAAGATTTTATTTCCTTTATTTTATTTTCCTTTCTTTATTTTAAAGTTGGCAAAAATTTTGAGACAGCCCAGAGTTCAAGATGGGTGGATTCAAGAGGCCATAATCAAATGGCCATTGATCTTGAAACCTTAGGATGAAATCTTGGCCTCATTGAAGTCAATCACCATTAGGATGACCAGATGTCCCAATTTTATAGGGACAGTCCTGATTTTGGGGTCTTTTTCTTACATAGGCTCCTATTACCTCCCCACCCCATCCTGATTTGCTGTCTGGTCACCCTAATCACTGTTGATTTCACCCTTGGCTTTGGAGAGGTGGCTTTAGGAGGCCTTGTCTAGGGATGACTATGTTCAGAGATCCTGGGTTAAGATCAGCCATATCTGAGAGGTTTTCATGAAAGGCAAGCTTGTTTAGAAGGTGTCAGTTGAGAACATTTGGTTTAAGGAACCTGGGTTTGGGACCTTTTACTTAAGGAAAGCAGCATTCAGAAGGCATAAAAAACCAAACACCCTATGCATCTAAAGATATGGGGAAATTGCATCTTATTACAGAACTATACAGTAACAGACATTGAATTAAGTTTACATTTACCAATCCTTCTCACAGGAAGATAATGCAGGCCACCCACCTCAAGTACAAAATCATCTTTCATCCCTATATCAGCAATTCTTTGATAGATATCTAAAAACATCTATACACCCTCTCTTCCTTGTTACTGTCCAAAATATAAATCAGCATATTCTGAGGATATTCCAACTGTATATCCACAAAAATGTGGGTTTTTTTCTAAACTTGTGGAGTGTTATCCATTCACTAGGGTTTTCATTGACAAATTTGGGGGGGCGGAGAAAAGAAGTAAACTATAAATAAAAGTGTTCATTGATAAATGTTACCGTTTTATGTAAGACTTTCAAAGACTGTTCGGGGTGTATTTAAATACATTTTTGCATTTTTTTTAATGATTACTTCATTTGCAAGATCATTTCTTTGATTCCAGATGATCCATTTGGTGCTGTACTTCACACATTCCAAGGTCCCAGTGTGCTCTGGTGGTTGTGTGATGATCAGAAATCTCAGACAAAACAGAGTCACTCTGAAGCAGTAAGCTGTTAGTGTTTTACCTGCATTACAACACTGAGGATACTAACTTATCCAAACCCAGAGTTTATAGTAATAAATGACTTTCTCTTAGCAATTTGAAGTGGAGGTGTAGCTGCGTTAGTCCCATGCAATTAGAAAGAGGCAAGGTGAGTGAGGTAATATCTTTTATCACCCCAGCTTCTGTTGATGAGAGACAGAGCTGAAAAAGAGCTCTCTGTAGCTTGAAAGCTTCTCTTTCTCCAACAGAAGCTGGTTCAATAAAAGGTACCCTCATCCACCTTGCTTCTCTTAGCAAAGCAACAGTGCACATCCACTAGACATTGATAAGCTTTTTCTACCTACAGGAATAGCAGCTCCCCCTGTGTAGTATATTCTAGATGCATCTGACCCATCACTAGGAGAAGAGATGAACCACTCTAGTAACTAAATTTATTCTGTACATCTGTTAGACTTGCAGGAACATAGCTAACAGATAATGATAGAAAATGGGTATTGGCATTATAGAACTCTAAGCAAGGATTAGGTTAATCATTCCATTTAAATATAATGTACTGTATCTCCCTCCTGGAAGGTGATTATTTACTTTCCTTTGCTGGCATGGCAGAATTATACATTACAATCTTGCTGCAGAGGAATAAGTCAGACTACTGAGTCATAGAAACAATTGGGACATTACAAGCATCCTCAAGAAATACATTTTGAAAAGCCATTGACTTCAGTGGACTTACTCTACATTTACACGAGGGTGACAAAGTGTAGAGACGGGCTCAGTTGTCCTTTAGGGTGTAATATTGTTCTTTAATAAATGAAATACATTAATTTCCCCCTAAACACAAAGGAATCTGCTCAAAAGAGACCGTAGGCTGAGTGGTTGTATTCTGTGTCAGAAAACCCCCACTGGGGGAGTTCTGGAGGCAGCGCACAGTGGGGGAAGCTAACAGAGGGAGGAGGGTGTGAAGGCAGTGCAGAAGCCCCTGGTTTCCAATGGATTGTCCAACAGCCTGGTGGTGTGACAGATTTTCATTACCAATCTGACTGGGCCACATGGAGACGATGATGAAGCTCACCAAGGGTCTAAGTTTTGATGCTTTATTAATAAAATAATAAAATACAGCAGAGAGTGCTGGGAATGCTCCCCCATCACTCAGGGGAAGAAAAAAAGCATTAGAGCCCCAAGCACTAACCCACTTTCATATTCACTCACGCACTACCCAAAACTGGCCAGGCCTGGGTGTGACGTAAAAGGAAGAGCGGGGAGGGTGGACAGGAGTTCTTGCCCTGGGCCCAGGTCGTCCGGGAAATCCGCTGTAATCTCCGAATTGCTCCAGCTTTTGGGAGGGTTTTAAGTCCTGGGTTCCTTTGCGGGTGTCGTCATCCAGGGCCCTCTGTGCCTGGTGCTCTTTGTACCAGTCCAAACAGGCTTGCTGTGGCCTTCCTTGTTTGCCAAAACATCCCGGCTCCGGAGACTGTTTTCCCTTCTGTTGGCCTCTGCTGTTGCTTTCACTGTTCTTGTTATTATCTCTGCAACTCTGCATTTCATTCTCTTCTCACAGCTGGTCGGAGGGGGGGGTGGATTTCCTCCCTTCTGTCTTGGCAGGTAGCAACGGGCCTTGGTGGGAGTCAACTTCTTATCTTCAGTCTGAGCTTGCTAGCTACAGTGTTGAGTTAACCCGTTCTTCTTCTTTCCCCCGCCCCCCTCAGCCTCTCGGACTCTGTAAGGAAATTTACACTCTCCACTCACACACCTTTGACCCTCCCCAAAATGCTTTGCGATGCTTGCAACAGCATTAGCAATATACAGTGCTGATCTGCCTTCCCAGGGGACTCCCTAAGGGGAGGGGCCATTGGATTGTGACACTGGGTTCTGCAGTTCTGCCAAGGGAATCTTATGGCACTCCTGGCTGGTGGCTTTCTCCCAAGGAGGCGGGAGGAGTGATTTGTCCTCAAGCTGAGAATCTTGGCATCACTGTCAACCACACTTAGACTATGGAAAGCCATTTATCAGCCATGATAGAAGTGTTTTTTCCAGGCATTGAATTTATGTAAGTGATGCTTTAATTAAACCTGTGATAACCTCTGAACAGCCATGCATGCCTTGAGACCACAGTATCCTATTAGCAATGTCTAAATCCCCTACGCTGCTTTGAAAAGCTCAACTGTTGTAATTTAATCCAGTTTTGTTCTTATGCAGTACCCTTAGTACCGCAGTAGAGCTCTGCTCTGCAGTATATAGAAATATTTAGTCAGTCAATCACTTTTCCCTACCTTAGACCTTTCATTTGAAAGTTCCTTTTAAAAATGTAACCCTTTCCTGTCAGACATAAGTCAACTTTTACACCAGTATAATTTGTGTCTGTCTTCATTCCTTGCAGCTTGGAAATTATGTAAATTTTTTATATCTCCGAGTTGTTTAGATGTTTTTCATTTCTATGTCAAAATGTAAAATTAGAATTTACACTTAACTGATATGGATGGAAACTGTTAACATTATTTTCCAGAGAAGACTGGAGGCATTTCATTCAGTTAAATCAAGCAATAATCTTGAAAGCCGTGGTCATTTTTTGAACACCAGTATTAACCATCACACACACACACAGACACACACACAGTGTTTGCACATGGAAAGTTTCTTCCATTTGAAAAGCTTCTACTGGCTTGAGAGAAATTCCGTATGCTTAAAAGTTGTGATCCAATGCCTGTTGAAGTCAATGAGTCTCTCCTTGGACTTCATTGGGTGTTCAATGAAGGCTCAAAGTGGGGAATGCTGATAGAACTGGTAATACCTCTCAAATGAGAATTTTTTAGGTTCACCCCCTGTGGGTATGTGTGCATGTATAAAATAGTTCTTCTAATATACAAAGAAAAGGCAGTAACTCAGCTAAACGTATATTTTAAAATGTACTTATACAACTCTCAGTAGCTCCATAATGTAAGTTCCATCTGTCCATGGCAAAGTTGCAGCCTGTCCAATTCCTGATCAAAATAACAGTAGAAAATTAAATCTCAGTATTTATACTTAATGCAAGTAAATTCACTTTATATACTGTACAAACTGAAAGATTAGTGTCAGCCTATCAAACATTCAGTTCTGTGAAGTCAGATGCATCTGTAGAATTAGATTTCAAGTAGATAATCTGCTCAGAGTAACAGCTCTCACTGCAAATATAATTACTCCTGTCTTAATCCATTTCAATTAGGTGAGCAAAAAATAGGTAGGCCAGTTTAGTAAACAAACCTTGATAAATGTAATCAAGAAAGACATTACTTCAAAATTGCTAGCTAATTTTTTTTCTGCTATTTGGTAGAGTAAGTTTAGCCTGCTATTTTTAGTTAGAGGTAAGAATACTTAATTGATAACCTGCAAGATGTAACAGTTTTCCTGGTTAATGAATTCTGCCACACCAACTTTATTAAATTCTAGTCAATATCATGTATTTGTCACAGGCTTGGACAGGTGGGTCAGTAATTTAATTAAAATCAAATTGGATATGGAGATTAGGCATTAGTTAATTTTATTTCAATTATGGTTTGCAATTGGATAAGAAAGCATATTAATACCTGGGTTATATATAATGCACACAATGTTGAAGTGAGCTAATGTAGAAGTTAAAATTTCATGCATCAAAACATATTGAAAATAACAATATAATCAGTCTTGATCCTTTTAAAAAAAATTGGTTTAAATGTTGACTGTGTTTACATAGGAAGTAAAAAAAAAATTAACAATCCTCTCTAGAAAGAAAGAATCGTTGAAAGGCTGCATGGTCCAATGAAAAGGGCACTTGACTGGGACTCAGACTTGGGCTGTGTCACTGATCTGCTGGTGACCTTGGACAAGTCACTTTGCCTTTCTGTGCCTCTGTTTCCCCATTCTATGTAGTGTCTATTATAGGCAGGGCTGGAAGCAATGCCCATTATTAAGGGTTCCCTGACATTTCCCATTATGAGACCCTGTTTTCAGTTATAATGTTGCCAAACTTTTGCCAGTCAGACTGAAATTTTACATTCCGGGTGTATGCCTTAATTTGGGCATTTCCTAACTTTTGAGTACTTGACGTTGCAACCTTAATGTTCTTTTAATTGGAGTGTGGGGCGAGGGGAAAGAGAATAATTTAGGCTGCAAGCTCATTATGTTTTCAGTATGTGTATGTACAGTGCCTAATCTGATGAAACTCCTGTTGTGGCTGCTACCGCTAGGCAGTATTGTAATAAGAAAACATCATCACAGTTGATGGATGCTTGGACACCTTGTACTGCTTGTAGACAGGGTCAAATCAGCACAATTGCCCCAGTCATTGGCTACAGGCAAGGAGAGTACACAATGCAATTTAGAGGCCGACCGTGTGTTCAAAGATGGTTTTAAGCCACCTTTTTTCTCCTTCAGTGGGCATAGGTGGCGAGTTCCATACCCACGTGGTGCTCGGGCAGCAGCAATATTCAGAGCCAGGGGGCCCAGCTCCACCAAAATTTGGGGCCGGGGCGCCCCCACCCTCGGTCCCACCTGCGCCCTCCCACCGAGTGTCCCATGGCCCCGACTTGCTGCCCCTGCCCCCACCCCCCCGCTTGTCTTTCCTGGGCCCCAGAGCAGAGTGTCTCTGTCTTTATCTCCTCCATGCTGCTTCCCTGCAGCAACTGCTGCCACAGGGTCCTACTGCCCCCCATCTCACTGTAGGGGCAGACTGACTCTGAGCCTGCCATTTCCCCTCAAACCCTTCCCTTTTCCACAGCCCTCCCCCCTGAGTCACTGCTCCTGCCCCATGCTGGGCAAGGATGCAGCCCCCTCTCTCAGCCCCAGTGAGGCTACAGTCAGGGGCAACAGCAGGGGAGGAGGTGCACACAGCACCCCCCGGCACCCACCACGGGGAAGGCGAGGGAGATTCCTGGACCTGAGAGGAGCCCTAGGAGCACTTGCAGTGACAGCAGTGAGGGTGAGTGTGCTGCTGGGGGGGGCAGGAAAGGGGGGCTCCTCCCCAGAGCTCGCTGCTGCCAACAGGGAAAGGGCTGGGGGAGTCCTCCTCTCTGGCCCCTGTCCCGGAGCAGCCTGCCTGCACCCCAAACTCATTCCCAGCCCTGCCCCACCCCAGAGCCCACACCCCCAGTCAGATCTTTCACTCCCCACCACACCCTCAACCCTCTACCCTAGCCCTGAGCCCCTCCAGCACTCCAAACACCACCTTATCCCCAGTCCCAGCCAGAGCCCTCATCCCCCCCCCACACTCCTACTCTACCATGAGCCCTTCCCACACCCCAAACCCCCCATTGCCAGCCCCAGACAGAGCCCTCACCCTCTACACCCCTACTCTCACCCTGAGCCCCTCCCATACTCCAAACCCCTCATCTGCAGCCAAATCCCACAGCCCTCACCCCACACCCCACAGCCCTCTGCACCCCTCCCATCCCCAAACTCCCTCCCAGAGCCTGCACCCTGCACTCCAATCCCCTTCCCCAGCCTAAGGCCTGCACCCCAGACCTCCTCCCTCACCCAAACTCCCTCCCAGAGCCTTGGGCAGGTGGGGGGGCAGAGTTTGGGGGGCGGGGTTTGGGCAGGGGCAGGTTCTTGGCACCACCAAAATTTCTACAAACATGCCACCCCTGTCAGTGGGTGATCACCAAAACACAAAGAAGCCCCAACTATACCCTTTTTTTCCATGGTCATTCTCATCCTCCATCTCTCATTCCAACTCAACTCCTCCAGCCAGGACATCTACATCACTTCTCCCAACCTTCTCCAGTCAGCATATTGTTCCTCCACTGTTCGTGACTGACATGTTGTTGCTGCAATGCCCAGCTACTAAACATATGCCCAGCCAGCCTCTCTTCATGGTTTTTCTGTCTGTGCAGTTCCCTGCACAACTTCTGATCTAAGCCAGCTACCTGCCCACATCCTTCTCCAAAATTGCCGCAGCCTAGTCCTGGATCTCATGAACCTGTGGTTTAATACACACCTGCCTACAGTGTTGTGCAAACTCTGTAGTAGTCACTTGCAAGCCATGCAAGTTCATGCAAACCATATCACGCAGGCTAAATTCACGTGTTGACAATGTGTCACTTGATGATATGAGTTCCATAGCAATTGTGCTCTAGGAGAGAGTTGTGATAAGAACACTGGAGGCATCTGTGCCTGCAAGCTCTGAGTCAGCATCAGAAGGAATGGGATACATTCATGCCATTCATTGTCTTCCAGGGAAGGACAAGTGAATCCTGCTTCTTTATCAACCATATATAGGTTGGAGGGGTTCATAGGCTCATACAGGACACCTGCACAAAGACCCTTTTAAAGGTATCAGTGACTTCACTTCCTGAAGATCCCACAGAGATGAACAGGCCACCCAAACACCCTGGGGGGAGGTAGGGGAGGATGATAGTTGGAAAGGGTGACTGGAGGAAGGATGTGGGTGGATAGTGGTAGTTGAACAACATTAACACAAATTTGAAATTGCTGTCTTATCCTTCCACTGTTAGGCCTGATTCTCCACTCACTTCAGTCAACCTGCCACTGGAGTAGCTCCTTTAACTTCAATGACACCTGAGTGACACTGGCATAAGTCAGAGCAGAATAAGGCCTGTTGTCCATCACTTTGTCATCCTTTTGGCCTGATTCCAACTGCTTAGGCAGAAACACCCTAATAACAAGAGAGATTTTCTAGGGAGCGTAATACTGATAATTCCTATGCTTCTTCATATTCTCTCTCCTCTCTAGTGTTTGGATCCAATAAAGGTCATTCCAGAGGTTAATTTATATGGATTTATATGACTACCGGCACTTAAATTGCAGTTAACCACATTTTCAAATCACAATTTCAAGCAGCGTGATGTAGTCTTGGAACGTGTAGCTTGACTTGGCTCCATTTAGCTGGTTCTTTCTACAAACTGTTAAATTTCTAATAGATGCTGAATAGCCAAAGTGATCTCTTCAATTTTCCTTTAGAAGCCACCTGGTTTGAGAGGAATTTAGACCATTCATGACCTCATTTCCACTGTCTCTCATTCAGGCTAAATTTAAATCTAAGCACCCTCCTGACAATTATCATTTTAGCTCAGGTCTTTCAATCCATCACTCTCTGATGACCTGCAAGAAATGTTGAGATTTCTTATTTCAATCATGACTTATCACTGCTTTTTTTATGTAGGAAATTATGGCATTTCTGCTCAAAATAAATCAGCCAGAAGAGACTGAAATTCTTGTCTTCACTGGCCCCAGACATTTCAGTCATCTCTTAATAAAAAACATATTTTATCCTTATTTCTCCTATATGCATGCTGCTTATGTTAACATTCCCTTTCTTGTGCTGGGAGCCCCTGGATTGCTTGTAACATTGCTGTACGCAATAGATTAGTTTCATTCCTGGTCCCTTCGTTGTCCAGTCAGGAGATACTGCAATGTCAGCACCAGCATTTCTCACAGGGGAATAGAAAAAAGGATTCCCAGTTACTAACCGAACTCCTCTTTCCTCTTCAACTTTCCTCATTCTCGGAAATGAGGAAATGAGTTTTCAGTCAGTGCTGAAAGTATCAACCTCCAGTCCTGAGTGACAAGGAGGATGGTAACTTTGACTCTTTCCTTTCCCTTACATCCAGGCCCTCTGTTTCAATGAAACCTAAGGATATGTCTACAATGGCGCTGGAAGGTGTAATTTCTAGCTTGAAGAGACACAGTCACTAGCTCCAGTCGAGCTAGCCTGCTAAAAATAGAAGTGTAGCCGTAGCGACGCTAGTGGTTGAAGGTGCTACCCACCCAAAGTACATACCTATGAGCTCATACTTGGGACAACTAGCCTGGCCCACCACTCACGCTGCTGCGGTTACACTTCTATTTACTCCTTCCAGCTCTAGTGTAGACAAATCTTAAGAAAGGGGGAGAAGCTGTGAGCTAAAGCAGTCATACAGCTGGATTTCCACACCCTTGTAGGTGGCCAAGAGACTTGGAGCCAGCTTGTAGAACTGAGATGGGAGAGGGCCTCAGGGTCCACAACCATGCTGATCCAGCACCCCAAAGACCTCTGAATGGAGGGAGAAAACCAACCATAGATATTCTTACCTAGGCCATGAGTTCTCAACCTTCAGGTCATGACCCCCAACAGGCGTCAAAAGAATTACAACCGCTCTGCCCTTCCTCGCTATGGAAAAGACATTGCAATACGGGTAAAGTTGAGAACCACTATTGTAGTCCGCAGGCTAGTTGCCACGGATTGCCCATGGGCTAGCAGGCAGATTAATTACATAGGCTTGATACAGGAAGAGGGTGACTTTCACTCAGTCTGAATTGCCACTGCAGGGAAGTTTTCCATGTGGTGCAATGGGAATTATGAATCACATAAATTAAAGATAGAAAAAAGTCCATCCCTCTTCCCTTCTGTTAATGCAAAATTGTTTCCCACAAGACATTATCTCGTGCATTGTTCCGTCCAGTTTTAGATGCCCCAAAGTGATAGCCTTTTACACATCCCTTGAAAGACTATGCCACAGCCTAAGAGATCTCACTGTCAGGAAGCTTTTCCTGATATTCAAGCTCTAATTTCCATGTCTTAATTTCATCCTATTAATCCTGATTATCCCTTTGTTTAGTGCTCAAATAAAGACTCTCCATCATTGCTGTTTACACCTTTCAAATATATGCAACTGTTACAATATTACCCCCTTCTTTGTCAGCTCTTAGACCCTGATCCTGTAATGGATTTATGCAGGTGGGCCTATAACCTCTAATGGGAATCCATCGACTTACTTGGGTGTCTACACAGACAGACGGGTTTAACTATGCACCCTTCATTGCAGGATCAATCAGGGTCTTAGTGAAATTACACATTTCAGAACTTGGGGCCCACTTTCCTAAGCACAGCTAAACAAGAGGTCTCTATGCAGTGCTTCACACACAGCACAACTAAAGACTTAAACATTAAACATAGCAGAACTAAGGCATTAAACATATTTTCACATACAAACACTGCTTATAAAAATCAACTATTTTATAAAGTAGTTTTCGGCTTGCAGATGTAAATGTCTTTAGACTTTTTCATAAATAGACCATGCCACTGATTTTTAAAAAAAGTTCCATAAAAAAAACTACTGGGGTTCTGTATACATTATTCTAAACAATAATCTTTCTCTAAGCTTTTTCTGAACCATCCTATATAATTGTAGCTGCTTTCTGTTAAATTCCATAGAAAAGTTCATTTAGTAAGTAGGAAACCTTTTCTCTCCCTGGACCTTTTCCGTAAGGGATGTAAAGTGTAAATGTTGAGACATGCATCGACTTTTTATGAATTGCCACTGTGACTATTAATCAAACACCACCACTCCCTCCCCTCTCCCCTCGCCAGAACATCTGCTGTGGCTTCCGAGACCCAGCATTCTTTATTACATGCAATGACTTTTTAAAAAAAATTCTCTACAAACTGATACAAGTAGAACTTGGAGTTTTCTTTTAACATTTGTCCCAGATTTTATGGCATTTAATATACACTCTCCTCATTTATTTTCTAGTTCCAGAAGCTGAGTTTATTTTTTTTTTTTACTTTTTTTAATTATAACAGTTTAGTATGTACAGGTAACTGCACTGCATTTAAAAAAAATCCTGAAGTTTACTTTCAGTTAGAGAGACTCATAATGCAAACCCCAGATCCAAATATCCCTAAACTTAAAGTGGATTGTCTCCATCTCCATGTTCAGATATATATTCTCAGACTTAGCAGTTTCATAGTAGCATTTCTATCTAGTATGTAATTGTAGAAAAGCACCAGCCCTCCACCTCTTCCCATTCTGTCTCTCCTACATAGTATTTTTACTCTTCAACAGGTCATAAGCATAAGCTCCCCTACTCTCCTGCATAACTACTTTAAGTCCCACTTAACAAACGTCATCTGTTTAAAACCCTGCAGTTGATACACCCTGTACCTAAATGCAGACTATCAAATCCAAATAGTCCTCTCTCATAACATATGGAATTCCAGTGCTCCTTGAATTCAAATCACAGTTGATGCCTTCACTGGTATCATCCTTCTCCTTTCTTTCTTTGTGCTTGTCAATGGTAGGATCTTTGAGAAGATTACATGCTATGCTCCTCCAACACCCTTAAGACATTTTTAGTTCCATCACACCTTTCTCCACTGATGTCAGTTGTTCCCATATTAATTCCATTCAGTGGTATGTACCAGCATTTTTAAGGCTTGCTCTTACTCTTATTGTGGCATACTTTATTCTAGCACCCTCCCAGCAGCCTACTTTCCTTTGTTTACCTTATCTGGACTGCAGGTGTCATGGACTATGTTCCACATTGTGGACAGATTTCTTTGTGAATACTCTCTGCCAGTGCTTGCCATGTGTTCTTTAGTTGAGCTGTTCTTAGTTTGATCCTCCTCCTGTCACATCAAGGGCATGATAGCTATTGTTGATATCAAATTAAATGGTGCCATCCATGTTTCCCTTCTTCTCCTCCTACAGATTCTAATCTCCTTGACATCTCCATCTTTCTTCATTTTCCTACTCTCCCCCATCCAGGGCCGGTGCAACCATTTAGGCGAACTAGGCAGTCGCTTAGGGCGCTGGGATTTGGGGGGCACCATTTTCTTCGGCAGCAACTGCGGTGGCCGGATCTTCGGCCACCCCTGTCGCCACCAGCATTTAGGCAGAGGGAACTGGGGCAGGGGAGCACGGAGAGGGCCGCCTGCAACAAGTAAGGGGGGGAGCGGCACGCAGGGGAACTCCCAGCCCCAGCTCACCGCTACCCCGCCTCCTCCCCAGCACACTGTGGCTGCTTCACTTCTCCCACCTCCCAGGCTTGCATCACCTAAGCTGATTGGCGCCGCAAGCCTGGGAGGCGGGAGAAGTGAAGCAGCGAGGGCGTGCTCGGGGTGCTCGTGCTCGTGCATGGAGCAGGGGTGAGCTGGGGCGGGGTGGGTGCCTCAGGGTGGGGGGTGGGGAGCTGCCGCGGGGGAGGGGGCACCTCAGGGCCGATAGGGGGAGCTGCCGCGGGGGGGGCGCCTCAGGGTGGAGGCGTGGGGGAGGGGGGCGCAAGGTGGAAGTTTCACCTAGGACGCGAAACATCCTTGCACGGGCCCTGCCCCCATCTAATGTATCAACCTGGTATGTCTCACCGGATTGTTCCCATTGGTGTCTCTCCATTAAAACCTGCTTTGTTTTTATCAGGGACTTCAGCTTGTGTTCAGGCTCCTACAACAGTTTTGCTGATTTTTTTTTCTTCTCACAACAGTTTTATGCTAGTGCAATTCTATTGGTTTCAGTGGAGTTGCTTCTGCTTACACCAGTGTGTGAGGAGACTCAGGCCTCTCATCTGCAAATAAGGAACCAAGCCTCAGCAAAGGGCATGTTCAGACTCACTGATCAATCTGTCTCAGGGTTTGCCATTTGGTTTCAAAATTAATATCATACAAGTACATATGTAAAAGCAAGATTATCCTCACTATCAAAATTTCATTGTCCATATCCTAAGTAAGAGACCCAACTGTAGAAAATGGGAATAGGCAACATTTTAGGCAACTTTGACTTCAATCAGAGATTTAATTCAGGAAGTAAATCTTGATGTATTTTAATTTTGCTTCTCAGTAAGATCCGCCAGATATATCACTGCTGCATAACGTCCCTAAGCAGGGAAAATGACTGACAAACACAGTCCCATTTGTTTTCACTTTACAGCAATTGCCAAGTAATAATGGTAGCAGTCATAAACAACACCAGCTTTAGAGAGCACAGTCATCAAGTTGACGTCTGTTTGATTCATGTCCATGCCCCCAGCCTAGCGGGTTTCTCCTCCTTAGGGCTGTGGTTTGCTTAGAGCCACAATAACCATGTGACCAATTCAGTGCTTTCTTGAGGACTAAATTGTAGTCTTTCAACACAGCTGTGCATGACCCCACATCCCAGTTAACACTCCCACATAAGAATACAAGATTTTCAGCATGTGTATGTTTACATATGCTCATATATGAGGAAAGATGTCACTTCACTCACTGCTAAAATCCACCAATCTCAGAAAGCAGAGCACAGCAGCAGCTTACAAAGGCCACAGTGGCACTGCACAGCAGCTAGGACAGAAAATGAAGAAAAATCACCCCAGAAAATTGAAATGGCACCAGAAATTTAGATAAGCAGAATATAAATTACTTGAATGGGACTGTGGCCATGAATCATCCACCAACACATCTATTTTTATGGAAAGTAATACAGAAATCTGCAGTCAGCTTTTCAAAACATTTTTGCGTGCGCAAGTCTGCTGTAAATGAAAGAATTTACGTATACATTCAGCACTTGTACATGCAAGTATCTTTTTGCCTGTGCAAAATCTATTTGCATGTGGGTACCGTAGTGTGTCTGACTGGGGCTCCAAAAGGAGTTCCAAATAGTTCTCTTTGAGTGAGAAGATGACGACTATGACACTGGATCAAAAAGGGTAGAGGGGACATACTGGGGAAGCTCTTTGGCACTCTAAAGCAAGTGCAGAGGACTCATAGACTCATAGACTCACAGACTTTAAGGTCAGAAGGGACCATTATGATCATCTAGTCTGACCTCCTGCACAATGCAGGCCAAAGAATCTCACCCATCCACTTCGATAACAAACCCCTAACCTATGTCTGAGTTATTGAAGTCCTCAAATTGTGGTTTGAAGACCTCAAGCTGCAGCGAATCCTCCAGCAAGTGACCCATGCCCCACGCTGCAGAGGAAGGCAAAAAACCTCCAGGGCCTCTGCCAATCTGCCCTGGAGGAAAATTCCTTCCCGACCCCAAATATGGCGATGAGTTAAACCCTGAGCATGTGGGCAAGACTCACCAGCCAGCACCCAGGAAAGAATTCTCTGTAGTAACTCAGATCCCAACCCATCTAGCATCCCATCACAGGCCACTGGGCATACTTACCTGCTGATAATCAAAGATCAATTGCCAAATTAATTGCCAAAATTAGGCTATCTCATCATACCATCCCCTCCATAAACTTATCAAGGTTAGTCTTAAAGCCAGATATGTCTTTTGGACCCACCATGGTAAAACAAGTTAAGTAAAGGTAATGTTCTGCATATTCCACAGCAACATTCATTTTCATAATTATTGTACAGAAGTATTGTTGACTGAGGGAAAACCTGTAGCAGAGTTTTTACAACAGAGTTACAGACCTACCAGGAATAGAGGCTACACGACATGAAACTCTCAGTTAAACACCTGGCCCCTGGAATCCCAGTAAATAGCAAACACTGCTGAGCTAGAATCCTTTTGTGCAGTCCATTGTGACAGGTAGGGTATGGGCAAGAAATGTACATAGCTGCCTTCCATTCTGTTCGTTGGAATGAATATTCTATTTTAAACTGCTCCCTGGGTAATAAGCAAAGTCCAGGAGCAGCAAAGCAATTATCAACAATGGTATTCTGAGGGATCAATTTGGCCACTGGCTGGGAGAGCACAGCTTGAATAAGAATAGCAAACCTGGTCTAGCACTATGGCAGACCTTGCTAATTCATTAAATAAATTCTCCAAGGATGTTCTACCAAAACAAATTAGAAAGATTCACTGGGCACCATGGACCACATTCATTCTTGATTTATCTCTGTTATCCCCAATGGCACCACATGAGGAATAAGTTTGGCCAGATATGTTCAGATTTCCAGGAGGTGCTTTTACAGAGCTCTCTATTCCCATCTGGACTTATTGTTTAAAGTTGATAAAGAGTCATGGAATGGAAAGGGGAGGGACACTGTGGATTGAAAATGCTCTGAAAGGGGAAAATGCTTGTACTCAACTTCACTGAGCTAAAAAGAAGCAGGATACAGCAGTGACAGAAATTGGAGCGCTAGCATTTTTTATTATTTATTTAAATAATTCCAAGAGTTGGCAATA
The DNA here is from genome assembly GCF_020497125.1 of Mauremys mutica. Classification (NCBI taxonomy): domain Eukaryota; kingdom Metazoa; phylum Chordata; order Testudines; family Geoemydidae; genus Mauremys; species Mauremys mutica. Next base: position 107,785,172 of record NC_059072.1, read on the forward strand.
GAAGCAACACATCCAGATTTGCATCAGATATTTTAATGATATTATTTGGGAGCCACAGCAAATCATGAGAAACAATGTATTGGCACAGAGAACTTCTACCATTTAGGTCTAACACCTGGGCTAACAGATGGCAAGTGACACAAAACTGATAAGTATAAAGGAATAAATCCAAGAAGGGGGAGAAGAGGAAAGAGCTTGAGCATATTGATCAAGCAGCATATTTGTCAAAAAATCCCCAAAGTTTCACTTCAGTTTGCAGATTGTCTGGAGTAAGGGAACTGGATTCCAATCATTTTGTTCCTAGTGATGTTGTCACGTTTAATTCATTATTGTATGCAAAACACCTTGAGATCCTTGGATTGAAGACCCTGTAACTATGCAAACTAATATAATTAGAATGCAATCAAAGGCGAGATCATCACTGCACAAGGTGTTCTCTAATCAATACATTTCCAGCCCAGAAAAAATGAGTCTTGTATATCTTTATGTGGGCGGGCAGGGAGGGAGGAGAATGCATAATGTAGGGTATAGCCTGTTGGAAGTTTGGAAACATTGAAAGAGGTCAGTGAGACTTTTGTTCGAAGTTCACTGTCTCTCGTGATAACAGCTGCCTTCCTCTTGGTTCCTGCATTTTATTCCACAAAAAATTTTCTTTTGGCTGAAAAGCCATTTTCATTGAAAAAGCTTTCCCATAAGATCTTCAAAATAAGATGTGGCTGCGTTTTGGTTTAAACTGAATGATTCTGCACCACTCTCTAGTCTAGGGGGTAAACCATAAACACTACCTAAAGGGGGGGAGGGGATGGTTAAAGCACTGGATTAAGATTCAGGCGGTTTCGGTTCAATTCCCAATTCTGCTACCAGCTTTCTATATGCCCCGGGGTATATCACTTAATCTCTCCGTGCCTCACTTGTAAATGGAGATAATAAGACTTCCTTTCACCTACCAGTTGTCTGTCTTGTTTATTTATACTGTAAGCTCGTCAGGGCACACAGACTATCTTACTATATGTATGTACAGCACAATGGGCCGCTGATGAAAAATGTGGCCTTTAAGCGCTACTGTAATCATGACTCTAATGAACTCCTCTGCTGTGCCCCCTCTTTCAATGAGTCCTGTAGTCTGAGTACTCACGCCTTCACAGAGGCAGGCAGCACCTTTATTATTTATTTATTTATTTATTTACTTGACTGTGGCCAGGTTGTCAAGGCATTGAGAAACAACAGCGGTTCAAGAAGTTTAATCACCCTTGTCATTTAAGGCAATGGCTGTAGCAGGGGTTAACCCTGCTTCGTTGCTTTCCAGCACTGAGCTGACTGTACAAAGAAAGTGACTTTCTCCTCACGTCGGCGGCTCTTTACCGCCAGCTGGTGAGATGATTTGAATGTTCTTCCTGCCAGTTTCCTGGCTGTCTCACTTGTGCCCAGAGCGAGCAAAAAATGACAGAAGCTGAGCTCCCTCCACAACTGGCCCAACTACCTACACATCTGAATCTAAAATATAAACAGTTTCTAATTGTTTCACTGGAATATTAAAGAAGAGAGACATGGACAGAAGGCACAAAAGAGGAAAGAAGGAGCGGAGGGCATGGATGGGCGGCTAATGGTAAAACATGCAGGAAGGGGGTTAAGGGTAGAGCACTCCACAAGGAACTCCTCTACTACCGTTCCATTGAGTGGGACAGGATTGTTGCCCTCACAGAATGAGCTGCAAGTTTGGCCCTACCCCTGTTCTCCACTCCAGAATGAGCTGCAGGTCTAAGCCCAGGAAGTCTACGCTATCTCAACCAGCTCAGGTCCCTTTCCCACATTTCCCCCTGGTCCTCGTGGGCTCCCCATTCCCCTTTTGCCCCTAACTCCTGCATTCCCAGCCCTTGCACCCCCTTCAACCCTAAGCCCTGCCCCCTCCTGTGCCCTAACGTCTACACTGTATCCCTTTGCCTCTAACTCCTGCATTCCCCTCCTGCACCCACAGCCACTTCCCCGCTCCTGCTCCCTCTTCACCCATAACCACTGCACCCCCTCCTGAGCCCACGTGGGGAAACTGATTTGGATGCATGGAGCAGCTGGCATTGCTGCCTGCTCCCGCCGGAATGCTGCTCCTCTGCGCATCCCTAGGGGGCTGGTGGGGGGGGGGGGTGAGGAGCGACCAGGGCTCCCTGCAGGGCCGGCTTTAGGAAGCGTGGGGCCCAATTCGAACAGTTTCAACCGGGCCCAGGCAGGGATGACTTAAAAAAAAAAAAAGTGGGGCTTGTACTCACCGAGCGGTGCTCCGAGTCTTCGGCGGCAGGTCCTTCACTCACTCCAGGTCTTTGGTGTCACTGAAGGACCCGCCGCCACAGACCCGGAGCGAGCGAAGTACCCACCGTCGAAGTGCTGCCGAAGACCCGGAGCGCCGCCGGGTGAGTAAAAATTAAAAAGGCGCCTCTAGCCAGGGAAGGGATTCTCACTGGGCGCGGGGCCCTCTTAGGCGCAGGGCCTGATTCGGGGGAATTGGTGGAATAGACGTAAAGCCGGCCCTGGCTCCCTGCATCCAGGTGACTTTCCCCAGCCAGCCTGCATAAGTGGAGGGCAAAGAGCAGCAGCTTCTAATGCTCGCCTCACAGCACAGCCCATGGAGGAACGTGTGTGGTGGGGGAGGGGTGAGCTGTATCTGTGTGCCACCGCTTCCCCCACATGCCCATGTTCCTCCACTGGGAGGAAGCAGGGAGAAACCTGGGAGCCCCCCAGAAAGCAGTTTCTGACACTACACCAGCAGCACACATCTTTGTACTGTCACAGAGCGCCCCTTTGACCACCAGGTGCCCTGGGCAGCTGCCCGGGTGGCCCACCCCTAAGGCCAGGCCTTGCCTCTAGGTGGCTTTGAACATGTGAATTTAGATGGTCTTCAAAGACAAACTGAGGAGATCTGCCTAGTGCACATGCAGAAAAGGCCTAAAAATGGTACTACAGGTCATGAACTGAGATGAAATGCTGATCGCCTATATGTTTAGTGCAAACAGTGAATTTCATGGTGTTCTAAAAATCCTGAGATCTCCAGGGCTTGCAAGATATGCCATAATACTCTAATGAAAGAAAAACAGATTGCTTGTGAGAATTATTGTGAGATAAATGTGGTTTCCACATGATGGCAGTGTAGCTTCTGCTCTCCCTGAGGTTATATAAGTCCGCAGCACAGAATCAAATTGTTCATTGATCTGAATTCCATGGGGCTTAAACTTACTCTGATCTCTTCTGAGAAGGAGTTCCACTACCAAGGCCCTATTACTGACACTATTTTGTTCTCAATGCCTCATGGTCAGAACCTGGGTCTACCCAGACACATGCAATTGGGGAGTTGTGCTGAAAGAACCAAGTCTTTCTATATTTGTATTATCATAACACCTACGAGCCCCAGTCACGGAGCAGGACCCTATTCTGCTAGGCGCTACGTAAACACAGAACAAAACGATGGTCACTGCCCCCCAGAAGTTTACAATCTAAGTATAAGACAAGAGACGAGTGATGGACACAACCAGACAAGGGAGTACAAGGAAACAATGAGACAGTATTGTCAGCATGGTAGGCATTGTTCTCTGCACACCAGCAGCCTGTTTGCCTTGTTTTTTATAGGCATCTTGGCAAATGAGGGATTTGGGGAGGGTTTTGAAGGGTGATACCGAAGTAGCTTTGCAGCTGCTTATGACGAAGCCTCCCAGGCATGAGGGGCAGCATGAAAGAAAGTACAAAAGTGGCTGCTGAAAATTTCACAAGTGGGCAATGGAGAGGTTGTATCCTGGGTTGATCGGAGGCGAGCATCAGCAGCCTGGTAGCAAATGAGAGAGAGAACAGGTAAGGTGGGGATTTACCATGAACAGCCTTGAAAATGAATACAATCTGCTTTTGTGTGATGTTATACAAAGGGGGAGCCTGTGGAGGGATTCAAAGAAAGGAGTGACCTGGTCAAAACTCCTGTAGTCTTCACTCAGGGAAAAGCTCCCATTTACTTTACTCTTGCTAAGGTTTGCAGGTTTGGGGCCAAAAACTTTACAACAAAATATTTAAGTTTTAACTTGAAATGTTTTTGGTTAAATGACTTAGAAAGTCAGAAAATAAATTATTTCTTAGTATGGGGCTTCTGAATGATTTATTAGTGTTCAGATCTAAACGTCCTGTCCCACTGAACCCTTTGGGAGAACTCTTCTCTCACTAGCTGCTGCTGTCACTCTGGGAATAATTCAAGGAGATGGCCCCGATGAACTGCTTTGTTCAAGAGCAACTCTCACATTTTGTATTTCAGTCAACCCCTCCACTGACCATTAGCAGATTTTGGGAAGTTTCCCACTGGAGGAGAAAGCAGTGACACGAAGTCTGGGTGTTTTCTTAGTGTAATTAATTTCATTGGCACTTTATTCCCCAGACCAGGGGTCGGCAACCTTTCAGCAGTGGTGTGCTGAGTCTTCATGTATACACTCTAATTTAAGGCTTTGCATGCCGGTAATACATTTTAACGTTTTTTAGAAGGTCTGTCTATAAGTCTATAATATATAACCAAACTACTGTTATATGTAAAGTAAACAGGGTTTTCAAAATGTTTCAGAAGCTTTATTTAAAATTAAATTAAAATGCAGATCTTATTAGTTTAGTGTGATCCTTGCACTTGCTTTTCCTTGCTGAGTTTTCCAATGTCTGGTGGCATGTATTTGGATACTTTAAGCTGCACACAGGCTTCTGAGTGATCAGTTGTTAACCACCTGGAAGCCCAGATCGGTAGCTGAGGTGAGTGGAGCTGGCAGCTGGTAGGGCTGAGCAGGGCCGGAGGCCTGGACCCTGTCTGGCAGGGGGCCTACGCTGGAACTCCAACTGGAAGCAAGGTGAGTGGGGCTGCGGTGGGGACCCCAGCTGGTAAGGGGCCAGCAGTTGGAACCCCAGAGCGGCGGCGGGCTGAGCAGGTCAGCCCGCCCAGCTCTGGGGTTTCGGCAGTGGGCTGAGTGTCTCTGCCCACCCCTGCTCTGGGGTTTCAGCCGCCGGCTCCTGCCAGCCGGGGTCTCAGCCCGCTGCCAGCCTGGGGGAAGGAACCCCAGGCCAGCAGCGGGTACTGAGTGGGGCTGCAGGGGGCACCCCAGCTGGCAAGGGGCAAGCAACCAGAACCCCAGAGCAGCAGCAGGCTGAGAGGCTCAGCCCGCCCCTGCTCTGGGGTTTCAGCCGCCGGCTCCTGCCACCTGGGGTCTCAGCCCACTGCCAGCCTGGGGTTCCTTCCGCCAGGCCAGCAGCGGGTGCTGAGTGGCACCGGCGGTGGGACCCCGGCTGGCAAGGGGCCAGCAGCAGGAACCCCAGAGCGGCGGCAGGCTGAGCAGCTCAGCCTGCCCCGCGTGCCATCAAAAATCAGCTCACGTGCCACTTTTGGCATGTGTGCCGTAGGTTGCCGACCCCTGCCCCAGACCTTGAACAGAGGTGGTCACAGATGGCATGAAACAAACTCTTTTTTCAGAACTCTCAGCCCCAACACGAGTGTCTAGGTCCCAGAAAGCAACTCTGCCCCAACAATTGACTTTTCTTGCATTGATTAAGGCAGAGAACAAACTGCCTGGCCTTTTGCATACAGCTTGCCCAAAAGACCCTGCATCTAAAGGAAAACAATCCAGCAGTTCTTCAGAATTGTGTGTAACAGTGCCATCTGGTGACTCCTGCCATAACACTGTTTTCAAAATCTTAAACAAATTTGCTGCACAATTATTGTATATGTGAAATTGGCTTGGTTTAGATTTTAAAAACTATCCATGTTTTGTGATTGTGCTTTAATTCTAAGTCTTAAACTGATTGCTAAGGGAGGCGACTAATCTGTAATCATTGATCATGTGTGCAAATCCCACTCTCTTACTGTCTGGAAAGAAAGTGTAACCTGTTCTTTGCTGGAAACCTTTGTAAATCAGTAAATAGTCCTAAAATATTTTAAAATCATTTCTAGTTCTGGAGTGTCTTGCCTACTGTTTGTCCCTTCCCTTCCTTCCCCACACTTTACATTTTCTTTTTCTCCATTTTCCTGAGATGTTTTCTGGCCATCCACCCCTCTCGACCTACAAATCCTCCCTTACCTCATGACTGCCCCATATCTCTGGTTCCCGCCTCTCCACAAATTCCTGGTCCTTCTTTCTCTCTAGGTACCCCTGCAGCAGTGGTTCTCAAACTATAGAACATTGCCTCCCAAGGGACTTCCCAGATCATGTCTGATCCTCCCTAGTAGTAGCATAGTTTACCTCAAAGAACTGGAAATGGCAGCTGAAAAAGTATAGGGCCAACACCAGGGGAGGGAAAGGGAAGCTATTAGGGACAGGCAGGGAGTTGCAGTGAAGAAAAATGGGAGACAGACAGACTGAATCAGCCCAGAGGAGGGGACCTATACGACTGGTGTAGCAGGTATGTCAATATGGAAAAAAATACTAGTAGGAAATACCGGCTATACCGGCTCTCTTTGTGCCCTGATTGCTCCATAATTCACAGTTACCTGTTGTTGGGGTAATACCCTTTTTTCATTTGCTCCTAATTTTCAAAAAATTCACCCTTTTAACTAAAAATCTCCAAAGTTGGTCCAAAGGTTTTGTTTGTTTTGTTTTTAAATTGAACAACACTGGTTCCTCTATGTCTTTTTCTTAGAACAGGAAAAGTGAAAGTACACACTTTCCCATTCTAAATAAATTCCTGTGGGGTTTTAACCACTTAATTGCCAAAATGGCTGGAAACAGAATGTCAGCACTTGGTTTTGAGATTGTGTGCACAACATTAAGCCTTGATCCCGCAAACTCTTGTGCACAGGTATTCCGTCACCCCCAGCAGTGTAGTTAAGCTCATTGTAGTGGGGTAGTCACCCTGCTCCGGCCCTGAAGGAGTTAAAACAGCCCTGGGAAAGGGCTGCCCTGGGGAGCCAGAAGGCTAGGCTGAGTGGGAAGGCAGCCACAGCTGGGGCCATGCCCCAGTCAGGCCACAGCAGGCCCTATAAAAGGGCTGCTAGACAGGTGCTTAGGCAGAGTCTCTCTTTAGCTGTGGAGAGAAATGGGCCTGGTTGCTGAATAGGGTACCGAGGGCAGGGCTGGGGGAAGGCTAGAGGAGCTCCAGCCTGGAAACCCCCCAGGTTGCAGGCCTTGGTAAAGGCTGGGAAGGGTACTGGGGCTGCAGAGGTGTAGCCCAGGGCAGGCAAAGGCAGCAGGTCCAAACCCCTCTTGCCAGTGATGAGTGGTTTACAGACTGTAGTCTTCCCCTGTGAGTAGGGGCTAGATGGTGACTAGCAGTAGCCCCTGAGGTGAGGTGGGGCTAGGGAGTTGGAGGTTCCCCTTGGGAGGGGAGACTCAAAGTGTGGGGGCACTGCCAGGGGGCAGCACCCCAAGATAAAGGGGCACTGGGGTCTGGGAGGGACATCGGGCCAGCAGCAAGGTGAGACACCAGCCTGCAGATGGTGCTCTGGAGCTGGAGAGCTAATTCCCAGGACAACCAGTAGGAGGTGCCATGCTGGTGAGTCATCACCTTGCTACACGCATGTATAAGGGCTTGGCTACACTTGAGAGTTGCAGCGCTGGGCGTTTACAGCGCTGGTCATCCAGCTGTGTAGGAACAGCGCTGGTGTGTGGCCACACTCACAGCTACCAGCGCTGGTGTGTGGCCACATTTGCAGCATTTGCAGCGCTGTTGGGAGTGATGCATTATGGGCAGCTATCCCAGTGTTCAAGTGGCAGCAACGTGCTTTTCAAAAGAGGGGGGTGGGGTGGGGCGTAGTGTGACAGGGGAGAGAGAGAGAGTGGATTTTTGGAGCCAACACTGTGTGTTAGCTTCCTGTCTTGCAAAATCAGAAAATGTTCCAGATCCCTTACCCTTAACTCTTAACTGCAAACAGCCTGCAGCCAACGGACTCCCTCTCTCCCCTCTGCCCCCACTGTTTCTGTCAAGCAAACACTCACTCCCTGCCTGCCTCATTCATAGGGGTTATCTCATTTGATTGTTCACAGTCAGGTACAGATTGATCACAGCAAACAGGAGGTGTTTGATAAGCAGCTCCCGGAGCACCGGAGCTCCGAGTTCACAACAAAACAAAGAGAGGCTACATAACAAAACAAAGAGAGTAATTTAGTTAAAAGCATTCTGGGATATCTGCTAATACCCTGGAGGCCAATAACAGCGCTGGTGTGTGTCCACACTTGATGAGCAGCGCTGGATCACCAGCGCTGCACTCGCTACACCCCAAGCAGACCAGGTGTTCAGCCAGCGCTGCAGCGCTGGATGTGCCTTGCAGGTGTGGACGGTTACTAATTGCAGCGCTGGAAAGCCTCCACCAGCGCTGCAACTCTCAAGTGTAGCCAAGCCCTAAGTGTTTGAGCCTTAACTTTGGTATCTTTTGATTGTGGTGTGGGGTTTTTTTTGTGTTAGTAAATCATTCAACCTTGCCTTTTTTTGTTGTTGTTGTTGTAATGAACATATATATTTACACATCTCAGGAAGTTCTAATGATAATGTCAGTGTCACAATTTCAGGGCAACTGCGCCTGCATGGTTCACCAAGGGCACCCACTCCATGGTTGTGGTTCCCAGAGGTCACCTCTCTTGGATAGAGACCAGCATCTCACTCCCTCTTGACTGGGGATTTTAAGGCTGTATAGCTCCCTGCCTTACACTGTGATATCCCCATCAAGACAAACTGCCTAAAAAGGCAGTTTGCTCTCTCTCTGAGGGCCATGACTAGTGTATTGCCCATAGTTAAGTTACCACAAAGCGCCTTCTAAGCCAGCACATGTAAAAGCACTATGGACAAAATATTACAACCATCAAAGAAGCTAGACAGATGCTAGCAAGCCTATCAGAGTTCAACTCCAACATAGGGTTCTGGGAGATTTTAGTCCAGGGGTTCTCAAACTGGGGGTTGGGACCCCTGATGGGGGTCATGAGGTTATTACATGGGAGTTTGTGAGCTGTCAGCCTCCACCCCAAAGCTCTCTTTGCCTCCAGCATTTATAAGGGTGTTAAATATATAAAAAGGTGTTTTTAATTTATAAGGGCGGGGTCACACTCAGAGGCTTGCTATGTGAAAGGAGTCACTAGTACAAAAGTTTGAGAACCATTGTTTTAGTCCCTAGAAACCCACAATGGAGGTTTCCCCCATGATTACAAGTTCATATCTGTCTTTGATCTAGAACCAGAACAAAAGTTGGGCAGAGCAGCGATTTCTTTATACAGTTCTAGCTTTTGATCTTGGCCTTATGTATCAGGTAATCAGCAGACAATGACTGTCTCCTCAGGGCATAGCTTCAAAAGGCTGGGTTTTTGCATAACTGGAGCTGGGGAAACCTCTCCCTAGGGATTTACTAGGAATCCACTTGACGCTTATTGTCCCAAAAATCCATACTTGTCTGCTGTGGCTCAAAAGCTTGTCTCTCTCACTAACAGAAGTTGATCCAACAAAAGGTATTCCCTCACCTACTTTGTCTCTCATACTTGTCTGGCACATTTTCAGTGCAGTCTTTTGAACTCCTTTTTGCTTCCCAGGTCTCACATCTGTCACATCTCTCCCCTCAGGGAAGTTGCATGCAATCCCGGCCCACGTTAATAAATTTAATACAGTAAGGTCTTCCCAGGTGATTGCCATATCTGTCACACAGTGAAAACATCCAAATCAGTAGAACTTCATTTTCAGAGTTGTCAGAATCCTGCATAAACAAACTTACTCACCGATTAGTAGTGTCATAGTTAAAGAACTGCCCAGCATTTTGTATTTTAAAATGTTTATTAAAATCCTATACAATATATCCTTCTGTCTGCATGTTTACTGTTTTTAAGATTCAGTTTCTTAGAAACATGGGAAGGAAGGTGTGAAGCTTTTGGGGAGTTGTAAAAAAAGCCCACATTTGTTTCTTTTCAAAGACCAAAAAAAAAAAAAAAACCCCAGCAAGATGATTATATCAGAGATAACAAAGAAAATTATGATGCTGATTTCTTTATTTTATTTGCATATAGTTCTGTCAGTTAAAATGGTGCCTGTAATTTCCTTTGGGCTTTCTCACATTCTGAAAAAGGTATTGCTTCTGTGAAGTCATAGCTGCGAAGTATAGCCTTCACAATACTTCATGGTTATGATATGTATGCTATTACACATGTCAAAACTCGCATTATAGGGTAATAACATATTTTAGCTGTGTTTTGAGGTCTGAGTGCATGAAGCTCTGATCATTCCTATTACAGTATCACATGTCTTGGAATGTGTCATTGCTTCTAGTTTTGAAAAAAATGTGGTTGCTCCAGTAAATCTACTAACTTGGATTCATACTTACATTTGAAGTGATTAAAGCACTATTATAGCTAGGGTGACCAAACGTCTCGTTTTTAAAGGGACAGTCCCATATTTAAGCCCTCCTGCAGGTATCCTGACTCTTTCTTAAAAAGGGGCAAATTGTCCCATATTTTCTGTCTTCCCCTCCTCTTCTCCCCCTCCCACCCCCACCAGCAGTACTGGCGGGTCCTGCTGCTGGCCGGATCCCTGCTTGCCAGCTGCCCGCCCAACAGCAGTGGGGGGTCCAGTGCCGACGATGGAGGTGAGTGTGTGGCCGGGCTAAGATGTAGCGCATAGGGCTGGCCGCTCCCCTGGCTGGCCTATCAGCACAGCCCCTGCTGCGTGCTGGCTCTTGGCCAGCAGGGCCCAACCCCCGTCCCATTTCCTGCCAGCACTGGGCATGTGCTGTGAGCTGCGGTGGCTGGTGCATGTGGGTAGGCACTAGGTAGCAGCCAGTTATGTGTTGTCAGGGGGAGGGATAGCTCAGTGGTTTGAGTGTTGGCCTGCTAAACGCAGGGTTGTGAGTTCAATCCTTGAGGGGACGATTTAGTTGGGGATTGGTCCTGCTTTGAGTAGGGGGTTGGACTAGATCTCCTGAGGTCCCTTCCAACCCTAATAATCTATGATTCTATGCCCCTGCTGCCTGTCCATCAGCCCTTTACATGTTCTCCCTCTTGCTGTCTTCTCCCTGTTTTGCCCCGTCACCACCCACCCAGTCCCACTGCTCCTCCATATCCCCCATGGCAGGGCACATTCCACTCCCAGCACTGTAGGGAGAAGCCACCCCTGGTCCGAGTGCTCAGCTCACTAGCAGGCTCCTTCCTCCCCACATTGCCTGTGGCTGGGCTGACATCCCAGGAAAGCCCAAGACCCTCCAGCCTGGGGCACTGTCCAGGAGGAGCCGAGCCCTGTGTGCAGGGATTTCCCTACACCCCCTGTGAATTTTCCCAACCCCTCCCCCACAGTTTTGTGAACTAGTTACATGCAGTGTTGCCAATTTAGTGATTGTTTAGAAATTTGAATTGAAATTGAAACATTAATACACACTTTAAAAGCATATACAGTGTATGATAAAATACATGTATCTGAAAAAGGACAATAGATTTGAAAAGTATGAACATAGACTAGCTTCCTTATACAGCTGTCGTTTTTTATGACAATGTCAGTGCATTCATTTTGGTGATGTTGGCCAACCTAATAATTTAAAATTATGATTTGTAAGCAAAGTCTAAATGAGCTCTCCCTGACAGCTAGTGATGAGCTAGGGGCTGAGGGAAAAGGCTTCAGGACCAGATTGTATTTACATTCAGACCTAATCTACCTGGGCAACACAGATCTGTTTGTTGGATACCTAAGTGATAGATTTTTGGCTGGGGTTGGGTTACAAATCACTTGAGTGTGTGTGGGGGGGGGAGGTAATGAAATGTTGTTGTTCTTATTGTATGAGTAAAGGGCAGTAGAACTGTACTTAGCCAGTGCTGATTGAGGGCATCAAGAGAGAGGGTGAGGACAGTTGTCTTGCTTGATGATCTGCCTGAGTCATAAGTACTATTTGACCTGCCCCTCTCCACTGTTCAAAGACAGAGCTGATTAGGCTCCATAGATAGTCTTTTGTTTTAAGTGACCACTACAGCTGAAGTCACTGATCAGGTCTAAGTGCTTAGTCCTGCTGTGGGGACAGTGTTTCTGTGGAAGATACAGCCCAGTCTACACTAGCAGCGAGGTTCCCCCACCGAGAGCTCAGCTGAAATCACTGAGAGCTGGGTGGAACCTCAAGAGACCAACTCGCAGAGATCACAGTGACAGGTGGCAACAGAAGATGATGGCGCAGGGCTATCGGCAACAGAGCAATGGCGTGAATGGTGGCACAACGAACAACAGTGGCCAGAGCGTACAGTGAGCAGCTGGGGGAACAAGCAAGGTGCCTCCTTGCCCCCCCAACTGGGAGGTGAACTCATGTGAAAGCACCTCTGAACTTGGTCAGTGGAGACTCAGGACAACACTGGTAAGTGTTAATGAGGCTGTTAAGAATGCTGGAGACACACCAAAGTTCATGTGAACAAACATGGCTGTGGCATCCTACTTCCTATTTAAGCAAGAGATACCACACACTACAAACTGGAGGCCAATGTTAAGTTCACTGTCACTTGTTCATCCTGAAGTTGAACACTGGTTCCGAACAAGACCAGCAAATGCTCACTATCTTTCTGAAAGAAACTCAACTGGCTGGCTAGAAGCATGTAGTGCAACAGTGAAAGACTCAACAGTTGAAAAAGTGAACTCTCTCATCACATGCAAAAAAATTGCATACATGGCTGATGAATGCACCAATGCAAATAGGTATCAAGTATTAAGTCACTGTGTATGTTATCTTGATGTCAGTGGTAGGCCAGTAGATGCATTTCTAGATCTTCAAGTTATAGAAGACACATGGGCTGCATCTGTGACAACCTACATATTAGAGTTAAATGTTTGTCAGTTGGACCCCAAACAGATGGCTGCTTGTGCATCTGATGGAGCTGCAAACTTCTCCGGAAGACATGGTGGAGTACAAGCTTTGCTCAGAGAAGTGTAATCCTAATCTCTCCTATACACACTGCAGAGGGCATCTACTCCAACTAGTGCTAGTACAAGCTGCAGACTCTTCAAAAGATACTTAAAAAGCTATACATTTAAAGTCTTCATTATATTTTTTTCAGTAAGAGTCCAAAAAGACTGAATATCTTGGAAAATATAGAAGATACACTCAGACTGAAGTTTGAATTAGTCCAACCTGGGAAAACCCTCTGACTTTCTCATGAGCGATTCTTGGCTATCTTAAAATTACTGTAGCCGTTATTACTGGCTTTGGAAAGTATCCACCAAGATGGGATGGATCTAAATAGTGAAGCCGGTGGATTACTTTTGCTACTATGTTCAGAGAACTATTGCCATTCTTTCTTGTAAGTCTACTGTTGAAACCACTTGGGTCATTAAATAATACAATCCAGGCATCTGGTACAACAGTAGTAGATGTTTGATCCAAATGTAGCTTCTATTGCTGGACAATCGGAGAGCTATCCATTGAAAAAGTACTGGAAGAAGCAAAGACTTCCATCCAGGAGTTGACTAATGAAGGCATATATATTGAATCCTTAAGTGAAGAGGTCAAGAAGTGTTTCAGACAACTGAAAGTACACAGACTTGATTCTTAAAAATCTACAACAGCGACTTCTAGATTCTACTCAACCTCTACGTAGCTTTTACAGATCACTGTCCTATAAAATACCGACAGTTGAGTGGAGTGAGACACTACCAGCATGGGGGCTGCCATGTGCTCAGGACAGAATAGAGAATTTGAGTGGAATATCATACAACAAACGAATGAAAATTTGACTGACTTTTTTATAATCACTAGTGGCTTGACCCGATCTTTATGCTGTTTCCTGGAATGAAAGAAGTAGTTCATCTCTTGCTACTCCCAGTCACAACAGCTACAGTTGAGCGTTCTTTTTCATCATGCCTGATCATGTGAATGAACTAATGAGCATATCAATTGAAGGAATGGAAGTATCGGACACATGAGAAGCCACCAAAGATGAACGCATTGCATTCAAGAAGTTCATTAACAGAGTTGTGCAAAATTATAACAAGAAACCAAGAATGTAGATGTGCTTCATAGAAGGCTTCAGTAGCCAACTTTAATTTGTGTGATTTTTTAAAACATGAGTTAAATCTAATAAAATGGTCATGAAACATTTCAGTTTTTACTATGATGCCATACAGCCTCCTACCTGTGCACTCATGGTCTCACCCCTCATCAGCCCTGACGCCCATCTTTCATCACCACCACCACCACCCCCGGCAAATTTGAACACCCTCCCGCTAATTTAAATTCCTGGGGTAAAACACTGCCTGTGTGTGCAAAAGCCCTGCACAGCGCAGGCATGGGGAAGCCTCTCTGTCCCTCAGCTAAGCTCTGGAGTGGCGGGGGAAGGAGGGGGAAGCGATTTCCAGCCTGTTCATGCCCCGAACCTGCAGCCTCCAGGGCAGGGGGTTAATACCCTCTTCACACACACACACCCCTGGACCCTGTCTCCAGGGAGTATGGGGCTGCTCTCTCTCCTAAGCACCCTCCCATGCTGAGCCACCTCTCTGGACTGGTTTGCTGAAGCCCCTGCAGTCAGGTTCCCTGGGCCCTTGTGCACAATGCATCCTTATGGCTTAACCCCTTCTGGCCCGTGCTGTAGCCAGAGATGACTGGGTCATAATAGGCTTTGCCTTCCTTGGCACTGACTCACCACCGGACAACTGGGCTACGGTGCCCGCCCTCTTCCCTGAGACCTCCACCACCTCCTCTATTTGTAAAACTGATGAATGAAATTGTTTTTAATCACTTTATTAATGTAACTTCAAAAGTAAAGTTTTATGAATGAAACAACATTCATTCATAAAACCAGTTACCCCAAGAACTGGCTAATTGACAATGAAGATGCTTGTTAAGAGCCATAGCTGTTCAGTCAGCTGCCTTTGTAAGTTTCACTATCAGTCCAATTCCTGCTTAAATCACTGAGACTTGCACTGTTTCAGTATTGTAACTTCTGTTCACCCTTTATTACACTTGCCTACATTGTAACTTCTGTTCACTGTTTGCCATCCACTACACTTGTCTATATTGTAATTCAAACCCCATTTTAAAACGCTCATTCCATTTTGTAAAAGCTTCCTCCAACCTTCATTTTGCAAATCCTGCTGTAATCTTATTAGTTAGTTTAGATGTGTGAATGAGGTATGTATGGATGATGGAATCAACCTCCAGCCACAACCTGTCCTGATGAAATAAAGTTTAAACACCAACAGCTGAAGATGCAGACAAGAGCCATAACAAAGTAAAAAGAATCCACTCTAAAAAGAAAAGATACAATAGAAGGAAGATCAAAGCCAGGTCCCAGGCTGAAAGTCACGCCTGCAATTGACGGGTGATCAATCACCAAACCCAGAGGCAGCGTGACACAGCAAGACCTATAGACACTGGATTCAAACTAAAGCCTACAAAAAGGATGGGTGAGATGGAAGACTTTGGAGGGTAACATTTTGCTGCCAACATGGAAGGGCATCGGTGCATGCTCAACAGAGACCCAGCTCGTCCTTGTGCCCGGCTTTCCTGGCCAGTTAGCCGCCAGAAGCTATGAACCCAAGCTGCAAAATCAAGCCACGAACTCAAGCTACATTCAGCACTGGTAACTATGCAGCAGCTGCAGAACATCTGGGGTGTGTGTGTGTGTGTATTAGGTATTTATTAGATATAATGTGTGTGTATAAGGATTAAGATATTAGTTATTGGTCATAAATCAAATTATCATAATAAATGTGCCATCTTTGTCTTGCCCCCTGAAAAGATCCTGTGTAGTTTTGTCTGTACAACATATTCCACCCCCCACCCCTGAAGGTCTGTGCTGCTGGGGCTGGTAGCTTGGCAGGGGGAGAAGGCCTTTGGGGTGGGAGGAGCTGGTGCTTGGGGAGGCTGCCCGTGGCTCTTGGCCTGGCTCAACTCTAGCAAGGGAAGAGCCCGTGGCTCAGCCCGGTGCTGGGGCCAACCTGGCACTCAGGGGGGCTGGCAGCTCAGCCCAGGGTGGGCTGGGGATCTGGCTGGGGTGGGCAGGCCAAGGCACCACTGGTCAGTGGGAGGTGCCCCCTCAGGGCTTTTCCTTTTAGGGGGGATTTGAGGCTCTGGTGTGCAGGGGGGTGGGGCCGGCAGGCTAGCCTCCCCAAAGCAGAGGTTCACCTGCTGCCCATGGGCTGGGTTATGTCAGTGGCCAGCAGCAGCCTGGAGGTGTTAGCTGCATTTCAACACTATGCAGGTAGGAAGGGACAAGCTGCTTCCAGCCACATAGCAGCGGGGGGAGGGGTGGGTGGGTGGGTGGGAGAGAAGAGATAAGCAGAGAAATCAAGGGAGGGGAGGCATGTGACCCGCCTCCAGTGTGGTGCCTCTGGAAGACACATACCAGGAGAGGTGGGTCCATCCCAGGGCCCAGCCAGGTATGGAGGGTAGAGAGTACTGGGCAGGGAGAGAGGGGTGTGTGTGTGACATATGGCACTCCTCCCTGTGTGAACCCTACAGCCATAAAGATAAGAAGGTAAATAAAAAGAATCCAACTACACAATATTTCTTTTTAACAGGGGCTCAGTCAACTTGTTAATTTGAATGTACTGTATTCACCCACGAAAGCTCATGCTCCAAAATGTCTGTTAGTCTATAAGGTGCCACAGGATTCTTTGCTGCTTGCATAGTTCTGATTGCCATTGAATTCACTTGAATATGTCATTTTACCAGGTGTCCTGTACTCACCATAAGGAAATATAGTCACCCTAGTTATAGCTTTAACATAGCATTTAGCGTAGTACATATTGTCATTATTTATCATTTTAAGTACCCAGACCCTAAGACCCCTGTGTCATGAGAAAGAACTAAAAATAATAAATACCTCCTAACACAGTAGGAAAACAACCACCCGCACACAGGGCCATGATGCTGCCACCACTTAGGCGAGTGCTGAACTTTACTGCCCTGTATGCCTCAAACTTGGCAGGATCAGTGCCACAGTTAATAAAGGAGAAAAGATCTAAAGTCCTGTATGTATGTGTGGACATCTCTAGGTGTGCTTTGGACTATGTGCCCCTTACCCATCTGGATTATACATTCGTTCCTGTTTGGAAAGTGCTCAGCATATTGTGCCGGCGGCTGATCATAAGTAATAATTTGTGTGCGTGTGTGATTGGGGAAGGGAACTGTCTATGTAAATATGTGATTGTGTACCTATCTTTTATGTGCCTTTATGGCTGGTTGCTTGGGTGTGCTTATGCGTGGGCATGGGTGTGCCTAGAAGTGTCTGCATTTATATGTGTGTGCATGCCTTTATGGCTGGTTGGTTGAATGTGTGAGCGAGCACGGAATCATAAAAAGGTAAGGCTAGAAGGGAGCTCCAGAGATCATCGAGTCCAGCCCTCTGCACTAAGGCATGTGGCAGTGTAGGTGTGTATTACTAGATGTGGTTTGATGTTGAAATCAAACTGACACTTTTTTATTCTAAAATATGTGCCCATGTGCTATACTGGCAAAAGGACTTTTTTGCTGGTACAAGCTGTATCTACACTGGGCCTTTTGCTAACATAGCTATGTCAATTGGGAGTATTCTCTCTCTCTCCTCTCCCCCCACCCATTCCTAACAGACATAGCTATGCCAGCATAACTTCTTAAAATGTAGATTAGGCCCCAGACTTTTACCAAAGTAACAACAGGTGTGAGTTAAAACTAGATTAGTTAAATTGGTGCAGCCCAGCCCTGTGGGTGGCTGTGTATGACAAAACTTCTATATCTGTTATTCAATAGGCCTTGGTCTAGGCTCTGTCTACACTACAAACTTTGATGGAGGCCTGTTTTGGGTATAAGTAGTGTCTTGCTCATGCAGGGGCACGCTTGGTGCTATGGGGCGAGAAGAGCTAGTCTGTTGCCTATAGGGTTGCCAGGCATCTGGGTTTTTTACTGGAACACCTGGTCAAAATGGTGGCTGTCAGCACTGCTGACTGGGCAGTTAAAAGTCTGGGCAGCAGCACAGCAGGGCTAAGGAAAGCTCCCTGGCTCCACGCAGGTCCCAGAAGTGGGGAGCATGTCTGTGTCCCCTAGGCGTAGAAGCAGCCACTGGGGCACCATGGGCTCCCCTGCTCCGAGTGCTGGTTCCACAGCTTCCAGTGGCCAGGAACTGTGGCCAACTGGAGCTGCAGGGGCAGCGCCTGCAGACAGAGGCAGTGCACAGAGCCATTTGGCCCTGCCTCTGCCTAGGAGCCAAAGGGAAAGGCCGGCCCCTTCCGGGAGCCACCTGAGGTAAGCGCCACTCTGAGCCCAAACCCCAACGACCTCTCACAACTCAACCTCCTGCCCTAGCCCTGAGCCCCCTCCTACACCCAAACTACCTCCCAGAGCCTGAACCACCTCCTGCATCCCAACCCCCACCTCAGCCCATAGTCCCCTACCCACACCTTGAACCCATCATTTCTGGCCCTACCCCAGAGCCCAAACCCCCTCCTGCACTTCAACCCCCTTTCCCAGCCCCCCACCAGAGCCTGCACCCCCCAGCTGGAGTCCTCACCTGCCCCACAGACCAACTCCCAGCCCAGAGACCCCCCCCCGCACCCTGAGCCCCTCATTTCTGGCCCCACCTCAGAGCCTGTACCCTCTCCCAAACCCTTGCCGCAGACCGGAGTCCCCTCCTACACTCAATACCCCTAGCCCACAGCTCCAGCTGGAGCCATCACTCACCCTGCAACCACCCTCCTGCCCCAGCCCAGAGCCCCACCCTGAACCCCTCATTTCTGGCCTCACGTCCTCCCACACCCCAACCCCCTGCCCAGCCAGGGAAAATGAGCAGGGGAGTGGGGAGATCGATGGAGGGGGCGGGGCGGGGGTGTTCGGTGTTTCTTCCGCAGTCGGAAAGTTGCTTACCCTAGTTACCTACACGCTTTGTTTGGGGGACTCGCCTTTCGGCCCTCACCAAAACTCATGGCAAAGTTGCTCTGTCCCCTCCCTTGCTATAAAGCGCTGCCGGAGCCCTACCCAGCTGGATCCTTGTCGCCCACGGACTGACTCCCTCCCTCGCCAGAGGCTCAGCCCGCCCCGTCAGGTGTCCTTTCCCTGCGGGCGCTGCAGCGAAAAGGTTACCGATCCCCCCCCGCCCCTTCCTGCCACGCCGAGTTGCCGGTGAGCAAAGGCAGGGCGAGGCCGGCTGGGCGTGCGGGATCGGCGGGGGCCGCGCCCACGCGGGGAAGTCCAGGAGCCCTGCCCCCGGGCCAGAGGGAGGGAGAGAGGGCGCGCTCCTCCCAGCTCCCATCGCCAGGCCGGGGGAGGAGCAGGGGGCGCGGCTCCCTCCTGCCCCTGAGGCGGCGGGATCCTGGCAGCCAGCTGCTACCTGCGCTGCGGCGAGGGCGTGGCACAGCCACGGGCTGTCCGGCCCCGTCCGTCCCTCCTGCACTGGGCGCTGGAGCTGGGCGGCGGCGGCGGCTGCTCAGCCAGGGACCGTAGGGAGCAGGCTCCACCGCAGCCTCCGCTGGAGCTTCTTCCCCCAGCTGGACCATGGGCACCCTGGACTCTGCCGCCGCCGCCGACCGCAGCTACATCCGCACCGTCCTGGGCCACCAGACCCTGCAGGAGCTGGACAGTTCCACCCTGGCTCTGCCCTCCGAGGCCAGGCTGAAGCTCTTGGGCAACCGCGCCGGGTTGGAGAAAAGTCTCCGCATCCAGCAGCAGGTCCAGCAAACGCTGGCCAGGAAAAGTAGAGGCTCCCTGTCAAATGGTGAGTGCCCCAAGCAGGGCCCGATCCCGTCCCCCCTTGTGACTCCCCCTTTGCATTCTTTTTGCTTTCCTCCCCCCCACCACCTTTCTTTTTCTTTTCTTTTGATTCTTCCTCCCTCCCCCTTACCAAGATTAATACCAATAGTCTCTGGTACATTTTCCTTTCTTCTTTACAGTTCTCTCACACGGCAGCCTTATCCTGTAGGAAGGCTCCTCCTGAAGGTGATAGTGATATTCCATGGCGCTCTGTATTCCCATCTTGCCCACAGAAAAGTTTGAATCACTCACCTCCAGGAGTCAAATGTTCCCCTTACAACACCCCCCCCCCCCCAACCATTCTGCCTGTCTTCCCCCTTATGGCCTGTTATGCTAAGACCAGCTGTGAGGTTCTCCATTTTTCTGGCTTCTTTCAACTGTGTGTCAGGTCTCCAGTTGAAATTGTTGCTATATAAATGTAACCAGGAGTACCTAAAGGATTTAGGAGTGCAATATTGATTTGAAAGTCAAGGGGTTTTATGCTCTATCAGTGCTTTTGAGGATTGTGGGCGTTTTGATTAAGCTCAGTATTGGTTATGTTCTCTACCTTAGTGTTTGTAAACTGCAATGGCCCTTAGGGAAATGGCCTTGAGATGATCTAATGGGACTTTCCTGCCTCTTACAGTATTTACCATATGATCATAGCTGTGTCTCTTCTTTTTTTCTTTAATGCTCTCTCTTTCCTTTCTGATTAAATAAATTAGCCCTAATTTTCCTCTCTTGCGACAGTATTTTCACAGTAGTATAACTCAATTGACTTCAGCTGAGTTACTCCTGGTTTGCCACGGTGTGAAAGAAGAATCATGTCTCTTCCTCCTCCAACCCGCCATCCTGTAACCATTCCAGTGTGTTTGTTTTAATCCTCTTTTAATTATTTTTTCTAACCGTGGAAAGAAATAAAGAAAATATCTTGCCTGCCTTCAGGCTGCAAACATTAAATAAACAAAGGAGAGGCATAATAAAATACACATGGGAAAGGAGTTATTAGGAGACATGGAAACAATAATACCATAGAACAGGGATCGGCAATCTTTGGCATGTGGCCTGAGGGAAATCCACTGGCAGACTGGGGTTTGTTTATCTGTAGCATCTGCAGGTTCTTGGTTTGTCATTCTGAGGTCAGTGGGGGCTGCGGGAAGCAGTGGCCAGCACATCCCTCGGCCCGCACTGCTTCCTGCAGCCCCCATTGGCATGGAATGGCAAACCGTCGCCAGTGGGAGCTGTGATCCTCCGAACCTGCGGCCACTGCAGGTAAACAACCCCAGACTGCCAGTGGATTTCCCTGACGTGCCAAAAGTTGCCGATCCCTGATATAGAAGATTATTATTCACTGTACACATTGGTGTGTGTAGTGCTTTATAGTTAAATCCCTGCCTTTAGGAGGCTCTGACCTGTGGGTTGGATTCATGCAGCCACACTCTTTGCCCACCACATGGATCCAGGGCCTAAGAACTTGATCCTCTAAAGCGCTGAGAGTTGGGTGCCTTCAGCTCTTATAATATGGCCCTATATTGGTATTAATCGGTGTTGGAAATATGATTTTATTTTAAAACAAAGGCACCCAAAAAGCTGCGGCTATAAGGATCAATTATGAAAGCTTTAATCCTGTTTTTAAAAAAGATGAGGAAATATTGACTCACTCTTTATTATAGTCTGATGCTCCATTTATGTGAAGAGTCTTAAACTGAGTTTTAAGTATGGAAGCGATCATCTTTTTGTTCTCATAAAAATATGAGATAAAGTACCTCTTATGGATAAATATAATTCATCTAGCTGTCTTGTTCCCAGCAAAAAAATAATAATAATAATAATTGTGATCTAGTGCTATTGGTGGCTTCCAGCTTAAAAAAATTCACTAAAAATGAATGGGATGCAGTCACAACTGTACCTTCGTTAAAAAACTTTGCAAGACATCCATCAAAATCATGTACCCTTGGTTTCACAATAAAGTACTCGGTAGCTCTAGACAGAATAGTTTATATGTAAATTCTCAGCTTGTGAGCTTGAGTATAAAAGAAGCTTCCAAAGATTTTAACAATTGCCATTTGTTCTGTTGAAATGCATTTTTACAGATGAGTCTCATCTTACGCGCATTTAACATGCGCGAATTCAGCTTTGCACGGTTGGCAAAAACAAAAAAAAGAGAAAAATAACAATTTAAATACTGTACATGTAGTGCAGGTGATTCCGCCTGCCATTACACTCAGTGTAATTTTGACTATCCGCGATTTTCGCATTACGTGCTGACAGCGGAACGTAACCCCAGCGTAAGATGAGACTCGCCTGTATTTTACTTTATTTTATGGTTGACATTAGAGTTGAGACTTTGAAAAATGCTTCTTTAAACAGAAGCTGACAAATGAGGGTGGGTTAGGAGAATGCTAATGTCAACACACCCAAAACACTCTGAAAGAGAGCTCCAGACAGGGGTGGCACCAGCACACCAAGCGTGTGCATGGGGCGGCGAGCCGCCTGCCGGTCCCTGTGAGGGCAGCAGTCAGGCTGACTTCGGCGGCATGCCTGAGGGAGGTCCGCCAGTCCCGCGGCTTCAGCGGCAATTCGGTGGCAGGTACGCCAAAGGCACGGGACCAGCGGACCTCCCGCAGGCATGCTGCCGAATCCGCATTACCAGTGGACCTCCCACAGGCGCGCCATCGAAAGCTGCCTAACTGCTGTGCTTGGGGCGGCAAAATACATAGAGCCGCTCCTAGCTCCAGACCTACTACTTTCTCTAATTCCTCTGCAGGGTGTTTGCAATTCTAAGGGCTTGGCTACACTTACAAATTTGCAGCGCTGCAGCAGGGTGTGAAAACACACCCTCTCCAGCGCTGCAAATTGCGGCGCTGCAAAGCGCCAGTGTGGTCAAAGCCCCAGCGCTGGGAGCGCGGCTCCCAGCGCTATCCGTTATTCCCCACAGGGAGGTGGAGTACGGACAGCGCTGGGAGAGCTTTCTCTCAGCGCTGGTGCTTTGACTACACTTAGCGCTTCAAAGCGCTGCCACGGCAGCGCTTTGAAGTGCTAAGTGTAGCCACAGCCTAATGGATTTGGGATATTTGGGGGGGAGGGGTTATTACTATTATTATTTACTCTTTTTTTGAAATTCAAGTATTTCAGACATTTTGCATTTTTGAAATGCCAATAATTTTTTTAAATAGGCTTCAGAAACAAGAAGCCTATATTATAAAATGCCTGTGATATGTGAACTAGTTATGGCACTAAGGACTTGAGCAACGGTTCTTCCTTATATGTACCTGTGCTCAATTTATCACACTTCTTTGGGTTATTTCCAACTCAAAACACAGAAAGACCCAAGAAAACTGGATTCATTTCATATTAATGTTTATACTTAGGTAAGCCCCCTCCACAGAGATTTGCTACTATTTTAGATGGAAAAAATGTCCATCTTCCTGAATTATAAAGCCTTTCAAACTTTGCTTTGACACCACTGGCTAAATATACACCAAGTGCCTAATCCTGCACCCCTTAAAGTCAATGGGAAAACTCTCATGCACTTCAAAAGGAGAATGCTCAGTCCCCTCTGGTATAAATGACCCATTAGTAAGCATTTCAGACCCAGTTCATCAAGCTACTTAAGCATACTCACAACTGGACTATTCACACGCTTAAAGTTAGGCAAGCACATAAGCACTTGTTTCTACATCTGTAAAGAGGAATCAATGATACGTACTGCAAAGGGCCTGATCCTATAGTCCCTGAGGCCTAATAATTTCCATTGGCTGAACTGGAAGCTTTGTGTGTGCAAGGAGTATAGCATCAAACAGTATATTTTGTATAAAAGGCACCAGACTAATTGTTCCAGCTTAGCCTTAACTGTGACCTACAAAGAGAAACAGATTGGGTTTGTGCCCTTTTTTGCTGTTTCATAATGCATAAAGAAGCCTGAAAGTGCTCTGTTCTGTTATGGGTTTTTCTTTAGTTTCTTTCTGCTCCTTTTTCTTTGTTAGAAGTTCAGATCCATCTTGAAATATATGTGCATTTTTATTCCTTGAAAAAAATGTATAGTTAGTCTTGAAATGAGAATTATTCCAGTTTCTATACGATTAAAATTAAGTGCTGATTCAGTTCTAGTTCAAAAGAAAAACACCTTGTCAGTGAATCAGTTGCTGTAGCTTTATAAGTTAAAAGTTTGGTCAGAAAGAAATAAAATTGAGTACTAAAGCAGTCAAATGAAAATTTTGATTGCCTACATAAATAAACTCTCTCCCACTTGGTCTCACTGCAAAACAGAATCTGTTATCACAAAGAGAGATAGCAGTATCAAAATGTTATGCAATAATAGGTCTGGAATTCCTCCCTTCAGTTCACATGTGTAATTTAACAGTAGTGGTGATTTCATGTGCTCTTCAAGAGATTAGAACCCATTATATTTCTCCTTTTCACCAATCTGGATCTCTTTGATGTGTCTTTACTGGCTACTTAATTCTGTAGCTGGCATTTCCATTCCTCTAGTGATTGACCAAATCCACACTCCTTTACATCCTTAACAATTTTATTGATGGGTAGGAAAGCAGAATCTGGCACCATAGCTTATCAAAAAGGGCCCTGATTATATAATTAATTTCACTGAAGGAGTTGCATTCTATTTTATGAGTAATAGACCTATAAATCTTCTGAGGTTTTGGAGGACAGTTTTGAGTGTAGGCCAGTTATTGATTAGGTTCCCTTTTATGGCTCCCTTACGTTTCTTCAGTTGTATAGGTCTTAATGGGATTTTTCTCCCTTGCTTTTAGCTGATTTTCTCTCTTCTAGTTTGAGTAGATGTTTCAGTAGAAATGCGATCATACTCAATCTCACATTTTAAAATCAAAGAATCATTCCCTTTTAAAATCATTGTAGATAGAGCCATTAGTAGAAGGAACATTTGCTGAAGACTTCCATTCATATTTTTTCCTGTTAAATTCTTTGCTACTTCTTCCTAAACAATAAAGGCTTTTTGCTTTTCTTAAACTATGAGAAATTGTGCAACTGTTCCAGCCTGGACAAATGTAAAGTATAAAACATTAGGAAATATACTGTGGGGATCACTCCTCCATTGGCAGGGAGATGGACTGAATGATTCGGATGATTCTTTATCTCAAGCATCTGTGATTCCGTAAAGGGCTGATACAATATGGGACAAATCTAAGTGCTTCCGTGTTTCATGAATGTTTGAATAGGAAATTAGATAGGAGAAGGAAGAAAGAAGGAACCCAGAACTCTGAAGGGTACCTATAGGGGACACTTTCACCCACTCTGAGAGGTGGGGGGGAACAGTGATTCATGAGGTGAGAAACCATATCAATATGAGAAGATCATGACCGCTACCGGACTCTGACTACCTGGGGTGTGATTATATTGAGACCTGTTGGGTTTCTTGGCTCCGCAAAGTTTTTGTGGTAGCGATCCAAATACAGGTACACATGGTAAAGAACCTCATAATTGGGATGTGAGCACACACAGAGTTTGAGGCATTTGTTGCTCACTGAGTCTTTACAGACTGACTGTCCCATTCGTATTTTGTGCTGTCTCAGGTACGCCCAGATTTGTCCTATTGTCACTGTAACTTAGAGGTTGAGTAGTAGATAGGTGGACTTTGGCTGCAAGCTGCAGACAGGCTACCATCCATGACCCAGGATTATTGGGAGGAATTCAAAGCACTTTGAAGCCTTTCTGGACACAGGAAAAACTCTGGTACCAAGTTCAAGGGATCAACAACGTCGGGAGGAGAAACACAAGATGGCTGGGAGCTTTTCCCAGAGTCCACTCAGACTCTTCAAGACTCCCTTTTCATTACAGAAGATGTGTTGCTAATTCTCATGATTTTATCACAAGTCTAGTGATGTTTGGTGGCTTTTTTTAAAAAACGCCAGCTTCTGGAGTCCTGTGATTATGTAAGCCTTTTTGTTAAAATGAAAGCTGAGATTAAGCTTCTGGCACCCTAGTTGCAGGAAAAAAAAGCCTTAAAATCTGATCACTAAAGTCAGGAGTGTGCCCTGCTTGTCCACCCTGAGACCCACCCTGGCCTAAAGGCTCAAAAACCAGAAGGCAAATATGGAACACCCAGACTTCATTTATGTTTGGCTTAAAAACCATGAGATTTAACAATCTTCTGATTTTGGTGGCCTAACTTGTGATTTTTGAATATTTGGAGTTGGCAAAACTAAGTCTAAGGGCTTGTCTGCACTTACAGTGATATAGACCAGGGCTAAGAGTTGGAGACGAAAAGCGTATATTTGTCCAGCACAGAGCCTAGAGGAAGGAGTCACTCTCCTTACTCCAGGGAATGCAAAGGCAAATCTGACCCAGAGCTCCTTCTCTGGGTCTAATAGCTAATGCTGGCTTTCTCCATTATGTAGCAACACTTCCTTTAGAAGCAGAGTTTCACAAGAGCACTGAAGATCAGACCAGCTGGCCAGTTAAAAATCTAAAATCCTTTGCTTAATAAAAGATCTCTGAATGCTGCAACTTCTGATCAACAATATTTTGGCTTTGCAAAGAGAACAACTGTGCTTGGTATGAAGCTTAGGCTAATTTAGTTAATGGAGGGCAATGTAATCATCATTGTATTATTGGTTGAGTGCAGACAGTGAGTTCAGAGCTGCACAAAACATGCAGGAGAAAGAGGTCTTGCTCACAGGAGCTTTATGTCTTAACTAAATAAATAATAGACAATATAGACCTCTAGCCTGGGATTTTCAAAGGAATCTAAGGAAGGTAGGTCCCCAAATCCTATTGAATGTCAAGCTGAGTTGGTCTCCAGTCTAGATCTCTTTGTAAATTCCCCAACCATAAAACACTGGGCAAACAGAAAGTGGACTAATGACATGGCATGATTGCAAATATATGTATTTTTAAGGAATAAATAAATAGCAGTTCTTTGAGTGGAGAAGTAATACTGCTCGGCTTCAAAAAACGTTTATAATTGCTGAAGGAGTTACACCAGTGAATTACATCTTAGTACTACTGGGGCCTTGGGAGGACAGTGATGTGTGATATAAAAAGTCTATAAATTAAACAAACTGTATGAACATGTGGGGTCTCAGTTGGTATCGCACAGTGGTAGGCAGAATAACCAGAGTGCACATGTTTGTAGAGCAAACCAGACATCGCTGGCACCACTTGGTCAAATACAGTACTTGGGTATCTCTTGCCTGGTATAAAAGACACACACAGACTTAAAGTGACAGAGCAATGCAGCTGGCACATATGACTGAATTTTGCCCAACGTCTTTAAATGCTTTTCAATAGTATACAGAGGTTCTGATTTATACTTACACTGTTACATTCCAATGAAAATCCATAATAGCTCCATAACATAATCCTTTTTCAGCCTTTTGGTCTGTTTCATTTTTGCAGCTTCAAAATAGTTATCCAGGTCCAGATCCACAGAGATATTTAGATGCCTAAAAGCACCTAAGCAAGTTAATGCTTAACTCCCACTGAAAGTCAATGGGTGTTTGTTTTTGCAAATCCCACTAGGTTCGTAACTTTAGGCACCCAAATATCTTTGTAAATCCGCCCCCTAGAGTTTTAAAGATGCAAATTTCATCCAGTTTTGGCTCAGTTAACTACGTAGTTCTTTGGTTGGGTTCCATCTGGCATTTGAGGACAAACTGCCTTTTGGATCAAAGTGATGTGACCAGTCAGTTGCTCTAGGTCAGGGGTCGGCAAGCTGTGGCTCTGGAGCCACATGCGACTCTTTGGCTGCCCCCTTGCAGGCAGCTGTTTTTTGAGAGGGTGCAGGCTCTGTCCGAGAGGTGCTCACCACAGGTGGCTCGCAGCCAGCAGTGCAGCAGAGCTCTGGCCCCACGCTGCTCCGGAAAGCTACTGGCATATTTCTGTACACCACTAGGGGGAGGGGGGCAGCGGGTCTCTGTGCGCTGCCTGCTCCCGCAAGCATCACCCCCTCAGTTCCCATTGGCTGGGAGCTGTGAGGACAGTACTGGGGGGAGGGGCAGCACACGGAGCTGCCTCCCCCCACCGGGGGCACACAGAGACGTGCAGCAGCCAGCCGCTTCTGGGAGCAGCCTGGGGCCAGAGCCCTGCTGCGCTGCTGGCCGGGAACCACCTGTGGTAAGCACCTCCTGGCCAGAGCCTACACTTCACACCCCCTCCTGCACCCCAACCCTCTGCCCAGGTCAGAACCTCCTCCTGCACCCCAACTCCCTCCCAGACACCACATCCCCTCTCGCACCCCCATCCCCCTACCCCAACCCGGAGCCCCCTCCTGTTTATTTTCAAATTCAAATGGCAGAAGTCACATTAAAAGTATTGGTGAGTAGTAGTAACTTTAATATGTTCAATAATTATTAGCTGATAAATTGTAATTCTACGAGTAGCTTTGCGTGTGATGCATCTCTCAAAATATTTTGGTCAAAGACAAAAACAAAAAAAAATGGCTCTTCTTTGAAAGGTTGCCGACCCCTGCTCTGGGTTCTCCATTGTTGAAGACTAGTTTTCTATCCATATAAACTGCTGCAATTATGCTTCAGTCATATCCTTCCTGAGATTTTGACTTTTACTTTACCCCTGGAAACACCTCTCTATATTTTATGTGTATAACGGTATTTTCAGTTAGTCATAGTCAGTGGATTTTTGTGAACAATAATTTAAATAACACCTGTTACATAGTCAAAAAGTATTTTTTTTTTTAAGCAAGGGACTTTACCTTTAGGAAGCTTTATATTAATTATAGACTCACAATCTGAAAAAATGTTAAATGAAAACAAATAATCTGATTGTAACCAAGGCAATAACAGTGAGTCACAGTTTCACCTTCAGTGCTAGACCTTGGATAAAACGTGAGAGAGACAGTACAGCATGCCTCCCACACTTTCTGCAGGATTACTTAACCTTTCAGGTATGGATTGGGACTGTCATTAACCCCCTTTCCTCTCTGAGGGTCTTATGCCATATGTCTCCATAATCCATAGAATTTGCTCATGGCCTCTTACTGCACTCTGCATGCAGAACTCAAGGGATTAATGAAGCACTGCCTGCTCCAATATGTTACCACTAGATTAGAGCCTAAGGGGAAAAAAAACATCAACAGTTGAGCTAGGTAAGTATGCAGTGCAGATTATATATACCATGTGTGCTGCATTTTTTCAAAGCTGTGTCAAAATTGCCCTTGCAATATATGTACAAGGAATAGCATTGACACATGAGCATGCATTTTTGCAAGAATTTCCATCTGCAATTTTCTGTTTTCAGCCCTGCTAGCCAGGGCTGGTCCACAACATTTTGGCACCTGAGGCGGGGAGCTCAAATGACGCCCCCATTCTCCCTTGCTTGGGCCAAAACTTTGAAAGGTCTCAATTCTGCCTTCTTCCTGTTCTACTCCTCTCATGGTACTGCTCTGCTACCTACCCCAATAAAGGAGAATTAACTTAAAATGCCTTGTTCAAAAATTTTAAGTAACATTTTATTTTCAAATGCCTGAACAGCAAATGTAACTTTTCTTGTCTGCATAGTAAACACTGGCATTTTTATCTGTTTGAATAATCAAAGTGATGCTTTCTGTGCCTTCTTGGTTGCAAAGATTTGAACTGCTTCCTGAAGGGCCACAGTCTGGGCCAGCTCATGCTCTATTGAGATGGTTGCAAGGCTGACCAGCCTCTCCTGTTTCATTGTGGAGCATAGATGTGTTTTTATTAACTTCAGCTTGGAGAAGCTGCGTTCTCCACTGGCAACTGTTACAGGAAGTGTTAGAAGTATGCACAGAGCAAGAAAAGCATTTAGAAAGACAGTGGTCATCTTATTTCTGCACATATATTCCAGAACGGCCTTTGGAGTTGATCCTGCTGAAATGTATCTTGAAAAGGCTTTCAGTTCATCACCTAAATCACTTGCATCAATATCGCGCATGTCATCATGTGCCAACGCTGTCTCTAGTGCCCTGCATTGCTGATGTAGGTCTTCTTCAGGTATAGTGAGGAGTTTTGGAATATCATACAACATCCCAAATATACTGCTGTGTTCCTTGAGCTGCATGAAATGTTCTTCAACTGGCTGTATTGCACAATCTAGCGCCTGGTTAAAGAATTCAACTTTGAATTGTTGTTTGGGGTCTCTTATGGGTTTATCCCGTGCCTCATAATCAAGATGTCTTCTTCGGTGACTCTTGTATTCTTGAAGGGTGGGAAAATAGCTTCAGTGTGAAGTACCTCTGCCAACTTCTGTGCACTCTTCAGAATGTTTTGAAATCCCTCATCTGACCGGTAAGACTGTAGGTATGACTTTGCTTTGTCCAGTTGTTCCATTGCTCCAGATATATCAAGGTCAACACCTTGGAGTCTCTGGCTTACAACATTTATTTCAAACAGTATGTCATGCCACAACACTAAGCCACACAGAAATTTGAAGTTATGTATATTTCTGGTGATTCCATTTCCCTCTGCCACTGTTCTCCCATGAACAGTTCCTGTCATAGCATTATCCTCCATAATAGCAACTATGGCATCGTCTATCTTCCCCATTTGGTGTTTGATAGGCTTTATCGCCTCCACTGGACTTTCCCATCGTGTGGCACTCAGTGGTTTCAGTGTCAGAGTGGATGTTCCCAGATGTTGCTTCAAAATTTGCCATCGATGAGTTGATGCAGAGAAAAATACATATATGCTTTGAATTACATTAAAAAATTTAGCAGCCTCACTTGAAGTTGACACTGCATCACTGACCACCAAGTTCAATGAATGAGAACTGCATGGGACAAAAAAAGCTTGAGGGTTTAACTCTCAGATCCATGTCTGCACTCCTCTGTTCTTTCCTCTTATGTTGGCACCATTATTGTATCCCTGACCTGTCATGTCAGCTATCGCAATTCCCATATCTTCCAGCTTCTTAAGAAGCACATTTGTCACACCAGCTCCTGCAGTATCATCAACATCAATAAATTCTAGAAAATGCTCTCTGACAGTCACCACTGCAGGGACATTTTCACTAGGTTCTGTTGTTACAAAACACACCACTAAAGTCATTTGTTCCGTATGGCTGATGTCAGCTGTGCAATCCAGAATAACAGAGTAATATCTTTCTGACTTCAGGTCTGCCACAATCTTCTGTTTGACTTTTGTTGCCAGTAACTGTATGATCTCATTTTGAATTGTTTTTCCAAGGTAGTGGTGTGTGGACATTTCCTGGATGCTCCTGGAGTACAGCATCAAACTCAGCCATCAGCTCCACAGTTTTAAGGAAGTTTCCATTGTTTGGCATATACAGCTGATCTGAAGTGCCACGCAGTGCTAAGTTTTGGGTAGCAAGCATTCTCACAATGGCAATGAGCCTTTTCAGAACATTTTGCCAGTAAAGAGACTCTGATGCAATCTTCTCTTGATGCTGATCATCTATGGTGGCCTTTAACCTTAGTCTCATCTCAAGCTCTTTCCACCTATGGAATGCTCTCCGGTGATTCACTGCCTTCTCATGGCATGTCAGATTTCTAGCCAGATTTTTCCAGTCCTTTGTTCCTGTAGAACCTAATGTGGCTGGAACATTAGACTGGAAGAGTTTGCAACAAAAACAGTATGCAGCAT
Source organism: Mauremys mutica (assembly GCF_020497125.1). Taxonomy (NCBI): domain Eukaryota; kingdom Metazoa; phylum Chordata; order Testudines; family Geoemydidae; genus Mauremys; species Mauremys mutica. The sequence continues at coordinate 107,816,354 of NC_059072.1, forward strand.
TCTGAGTTTTTGAGTACATAAGCCATGGCCTCTCCACTTTATCACCATTGGGAATTTCATGCCAGTAATGCGTTACATGGAAACTTCTATTTTCATTGTCTTTGGGGAACATGAAGTTTTTCACTTGCTGTGACCCATGCAGTACAAGGAAGTCCCTCAGGCTACTGCTCAAGTGGGTCCACAGTCCTGGATCATCTAGACTTAAGGAACTAAACTCCACAGCAGCTATTTCTTGCACCTCCACCACACTCTTCTCTGATCTACACTTTTCTTCAGGAATGTGCATGGTTACATCCATTTGAGGTGGAGATATGGATGCTGCAGTAACTGCCAGGTCACCTGCACTCTGACTGGAAGATCAGGCATCTCCTCACCACTCACATCCTCACTGGGGCCGGAAGGCTCACCATGAACATTTGTGTCTGTGTATCTCAGGAGAGCTCCTTCCTGCTTAGATAGAAAAGCTTCCTTTGCTTTCTTTCTTTTTCTGAATGCTGCCCCAGAGGGGCGTTTTCTTCTTTTACTCATGACTGCTGCGTCTTAAGGGCCTAGCTGGCTCCTATTACTTCAGTTGACGGCCTGTTCCCCCTCAAGTGGGTTTAGGGAAGCAGCAGGAAACAGGAAGCTCCCTGAGAAGCTGGTGTTAATCAGTGCAGGCTCTTGGGGGTACTAGAGAGGTACATAAGAGGCTCCTCCTCCTCTTTCTCCCTGCAGCTTCTGCTACTTTTTGTTATTCCCTCTCACCTTTTCTCCGGCCTGCCTGTTATGTCTCTTGTGCCCTCCTTCCTCCAGCACAGCACTCCACCATCTCTGTGCATCTAGAGCAGAGAGAATACATATGCACCAGTAGCAGACACAATCTTTTACACTCTGGGTCCTAGTGGTGCCCCCCCACAGTCTGGCACCTGAGGCAGCCACCTCAGTTCGCCTCATGGTAAGGCCAGCCCTGCTGCTAGCATATTTTGTGTGTGCTTCACACCCTGATTTAAAATTGTAACTTTGTATGCATATATTGGGTTATATGGAAAACTTTTGTTCTGTAGTTGGAAAATGTGCCTTAGAGTATCCATTCATTGCTAGAAGCTATATTAATGTAATCCCTGTATTACTTTAGTCAATCATCCATCAGAACATAGGATGTTTCTAAAAATTCTCACTTGCTGTTATCAAAATATTTTTATGAAGTAGTTGTTTTGGCCTCTGGCCATAAGAAAGCTAAGAGGTAAAAATGATCTAATATTTAAATATCTTTAATATGAGAGACTGAAAAAATGACCTATTGCTATCAGAGAACATTGCTTATCCATTACCTGAATATAATACAGTGAATACCTAACACCTTTTCCATTTCTCCTTGTTCAGTGTCCAGGTAATACACCTCAACCCCAATATAACGCGGGCTGGGGCCGCATCACTCCGCTTCCCGCCGCCGGTGAGTGCAGGGAGGTTGGGGAAAAGACGCCCTCCGCACTCACTGGCGGCGGGAAGCAGAGTGATGCGGCCCCAGCCCGCTTTACTCCACCTCCCAGCCGCGGCACTCCACTTCCCACTGCAGGTGAGTGTGGGGAGGTTGGGGAAAGGATGCCCCCTCGTACTTACCTGCGGCGGGAAGCGGAGCGCTGCGGCTGGGAGCTGGCGGAGTGGAGCGGACTGGGGCCGGGCTGCTCTGCTTCTGCCGCTGCTGGTGAGCGCAGGGGGGGATTCCTTCCCCCAAGCGACACGGCTGGGGCTGGGGTGAGGGAAGCAGAGCGGGCTGCACCCAGCCCCCTGCTAATCCCCCGGGCCACTCTGAGACTGTGGGGCCCCCAAAAGTGCCCTCCCACAGCTCCTGCCCCCCAGACCCTGGAGGGGGGAGCCCTTGACCGCCCCCGACCGCCCCCTTATCGAACCCCCCGGCCTGGCCCAACACCCTTAACGCTGCTCAGAGCAGCATCAGAGCTTCACCGTGTTGTATGCGAACCCACCTTATATCGGGTCATGTTATGTCAGGGTAGAGGTGTATGTATGTTGTTAGCATCATAGGCTGGACATATATTGTCCTTTTGTTATAAAATAGTGTTTCCTTAAGACTGTACTTACGTTAGTCTTATTTCAATTACAGGCAGTCTCCATCGGGCCATCAGTGTTCCAGAACATGTTTATAATCTGGACACAGTTGATAATTATTCTGTTTCAAGACCTCCACATGGAGTCTCATATTATTCATCTCTCCAGGTGAGGAAAATGTAGGAAATAACTGCAAATATGTAGAATTGCAAATTCATGACTTTGTTTGCCGCCACAAACAGTGGCTAGATTTTTTTTTCTATCATGTTAAATGTTCACATTGCCAATCACTGGTTTAAAGAGATTACAATCTGCGGCCCATCAAGTTAATCCACTCACAGGCCACCAGACATTTGTTTACTTTTGCGCAGCTCTTGGTGGCCGCGGTTCACTGTTTCTGGCCAATGGGAGCTGTGGGAAGCAGCGGCCAGCCCAGACTGCTTCTCGCAGCTCCCATTGGCCAGGAACGGCAAACTGTGACCACTGGGAGCTGCAGGCGGCCGCACAAATGTAAACAAACTGTCTATTGGCTCGCCATGGGCGGCAGGTTGCCCAACACTGCTTTAAACCTTGCAAAATGCAAGAATTTCTGCTGGGGTGTCCTTGTCATATAGGGTTAGTGGAAACCTGAGGCTTTAAAAGCACCACATACCCATTCATATTTACTATATGAAGCAATTCAGATCTGAGACAGAAATGTGTAAAGGCACCTGTATAACATCGCCACCTGTGAGGGAGCCTAATCCCTATTTCAAATGCTAGAATTTTTGATCTTGTATGAGTCAGTGTGGGTTCTGTTCTTGTTTTTGTGTCCCAAAGGACTAACATCGCCCTCAACAAAGGAAGTAGACCACTTAGGCTGAACCCATGCTGCCTAGTTAATTAAGTAGGACCCAGTTTTAATTACAGTCTCTGTTTTCTGAATGTATCTATTTACCCTCTTCAGACACCCTCACAACCAATTACATAACTGCACTTGCCTCACTGCCACCCTTATGCTCTCACCCCCCCCAATTAGAAAATATTTGAAATGGGTTTTACTTCACATTACAGAATGAATAGTGTCATCTCTACAAAGGAGGGGGAGCACTGAGGGCAGGAACTGGAGGTAACACAGGAACCTCAAGGAGATGTCATCATTTTGATGGTAGAAATGGAAGAACCAGGGAGAGTGGATGGTATGGGAGAATGCCTTGCAGCCTCCCTGTATCACAGTGTGGGACTGACACTCCTGAAATGAAGCATCGTTTTCCCCCTTGCAGTTCCCTCCGTCACCCTTAAATATGTACCTCTCTTCAATAACAAATGCAATCAACCCTATGAGCCTGACCCAATCTGACAGCTAGATTGTGCACTCCTTCCTTCCACTGGTGAGCATTCCCATTGTTGAGACTAGCCCTGTGAGGAGCTCCTCACCAGTGAGAGTAAAGGAGTTTGTTGTCTGGCCCCTAGATGCTATGGCCTGTACCTTAAATTCATAATTCACATTAACTTTTTAATGGACGTGTATGTAAATAAGGTGTGGTTTAGCGATTATGACAAATTGCCAATATGCCCATTGGTGCCAGAAAAGCTGTTCATCACTGCTCCAGTGCAAGGTCAGATAAGCTGACTGCATGTACAAACCTGACTAGAATATCGTTGTTAATGCTCTTTGTTGACACAGCCTCTTTCATCTGTCTGAGGGTCTCAGATCCTTTGCAGATGTTTAACTTCAGCTGGAGATGTTGGTGTTCAATATCTTTGAAAATCAAGCCCTGGGTGTGTCAATCTGAACACCTAAAAACAGAAATGACTCAGCATGTAGAGGCCTTTTTGAATATCTAGCAATTTAGTGACTTGCCCAGGATAACACTTCAAGATAGTGGCAGAGCAGGGACTAGAACCCAGAAGTCTTGACTCCTAGTCCTGGGCTCCTAAGCACTAGAATGCATTCCCTCCTCGTTTCACTGGGAGGTTAATGAAGAAGTGCAAAAAAACCCATTGTCATCTGCATCCTTGATTGAAGTTCTCATTTTATTATTCTGTAACTCCTCGCTTAACATTGTAGTTATGTTCCTGAAAAATGCAACTTTAAGCGAAATGCTGTAAATGAATCCAATTTCCTCATAAAAATTAATGTAAATAGGGGGGTTAGGTTCCAGGGAAATTTTTTTCACCAGACAAAAGACTAATACACACACACACACACAGAGTAAATTGTTTGTTTAAAACTTATAATACTGTACACCGCAATGATGATTGTGAAGCTTGATTGAGGTGGTGGAGTCAGAGGGTGGGATATTTCCCAGGGAATGCCTTACTGCTAAATGATAAACGTGCACTCAGCTGAGCCCTCAAGGGTTAACACGTTGTTAATGTAGCCTCACAATATACAAGGCAGTACAAATGGAGGGAGGGAGACGGCATGGCAGACAGAGACACACACCCTGTGTGTGTGTGTGTGTGTGTGTGTGAGATGCACATTGCCCCTTTAAGTACGCTGACCCCACTCTAAGTACATTGCCTTTTTAAGTAGATCAGCAAGTTGAGACAGCAGCTGCTGCCAGCAAGCTCCCTCCATCCTGAGCCCTGTCATGACCCCCCTCCCTCATCGCCCCCCCCCCCCGGCTCTATGGAGATAGGGTAAGCGGGGGTCAGGGGGAAGGGAACACCCTGACATTAGCCCCCCTCATTGTCGAGGTCCCCCCACGCGCACACACAGCAAGCAGGAGGCTCCTGGGAGCAGCTCCAAGGCAGAGGGCAGGAGCGGCACATGGCAGTTTGGGGAGGGGACAGCTGAACTGCCAGCAGTTGATAGCCTGTTGGGCGGCTGCCACACAGGGAACTTAGGGGTGTAGGGAGCTGAAAGGGGGGGCTGTCGGTCCACCCTGGTTCCAAGCCCCCACCAGCTAGCTCCAACAAGCTGCTCTTTCTGGTAGCAGTGGACAAAGCAGGCGACTGCCACACAACTTTATAAGGGAGCATTGCGCAACTTTAAACGAGCATGTTCTCTAATTGATCAGCAACGTAATAACGAAACAATGTTAACCGGAATGACTTTAAGTAAGGAGTTACTGTACTATTCTACTAGCAACTGGCGCAAAAAAAAATTATCCACCCAAATTATAAAAGAATAGTTAAGAAAATAAAAAAGCTCTGTTCTTCTGGTGACCTTTGTCCCTTTTTGCTTCTTTTGTACAGGTGAGCTCACCAATCACTTACAAACATGGCTGGGGAAATACAGCCACACAATATAATTCATACAAGACAATGGAGGAGAGGAATCAAAGGCAGCCTCTGAAGAGATTAGAAGTTTCTCCCCAGAAAGGTCCTGAGAAGCTGGCATATGTATACAATGATTTCCGCTACAACAGGGGAAACCAAGTTGGAGTCTCTGCAAGGCATGGTGATAGGAGGAGATCCAATATTATTGTCCCACCAAGATATGCTCGCTCTGAGGTTGTTGGTCACAGTAATCATGATTCTGCAATCAGAAAGCAAATTTATCAAACCCAGTTCCGTAGAGGATCTTTTAATGACACAGTCTTTGACAGTGCCCCCACCAGCCCATCTGTATCTATGTACCCACAAACTGGATTCAGTCGCAGTATGACCAACCTCTTAGAGAAAGAGAACTACCTGACTACAGGTAGTGCTGTGGGACAAGTCAGATCACCCATTGCTTCCCAAATTGGATTGCAGAACAGGCAGTCTCTGAAGTCCAGCTGGCAACAAAGTACCTTCAGAAGCACACAGCCCCTGAGGGAAACTCCCCAGACAGCTGCAGTGACCAGTGCTACTGCCGAAACAGGTGGGAAGAGGATGGCAATGACTGCTGCTGTTGCGGCAGCAGCAGCAGAAAATGTTCTCTTACACAATGGAAAAGCAGGCTTCAGTGGATCTCAGCTAGGGTAAGTCTGACTCTAAATCTCCTCTAGTTCACAAATACCTGGAAGTTTTCATACGGATTTTGTACCCCACGTGTTTCCCAGTTAAAAAAGAAATGATCCCAGTCCATCCGTTCACAAAGAATAGACGCATTTCTGGCTAGTGGCTCAACAGCTGACTCAATCTAAAATATTTCAGTGTGTAAGAGTCAATTTCTGATTTCTTTTTGGACTCTTATTTTGGATGAATGGAAGGAAGAAGGGAAATTATTATTATTGTTAACTATATATACTATAGTACCAAAAAGCCTCATGACTGGGGTCCCATTGTACTAAGCACGAGTCAAACATATAGGGAAACATGTTGTTTGCCTTGAATAATTTACAGTCTAACTTGCAATAATATATTGACAGGCCTTGTGCTGTTGGGTAGATTAGATCATTTCAGCTCTGGTTCATTTGGCTGTTCTTATATAGATTGAACCGCTTGATAACCAGAAGAATATTACACAGTTTATTATACTTCGCGTTCCTATTTCATGTTTTATTGTACATGTAATTTAAATGTTAATTGTTCTGCTAGCACCAACAGTGTAATTAGAGAATTTCCTTTTTTTCCCACAAGTATGTAGGCTTCAAATTCCTTTTTACCAAAACTTTATTTGCTTTTGTATTTTGTTTTTGTTTTTTTATGTTTGCTGCTGTATTTGATGGAGCTTTGCTATGGGTCTTGAACATTTCTGATCAGATAGCTACAGCATCATTTGTTTACCGAGGAATTAAGTGTATAGACCATTAAGGTTTGCAGTATCTGAGTAGAGCATTGTTCTGTATGTTGTCAGGTCAGGACAAGTTATCATACAGTAAAATGATTCCAGTCAAATACAGCCTGTTTAAACAAAAATACTGAATTCCTGATGTGATTCGGATGCTCTTTTAAAGCAGGCAAGGTTAGCAAATTAAGATGACTGAGGCTATGGGGCAGGCAGTGCTGACAACTGAATTTCTATATGTATCCTCTGACTAGGTATGAGGAAGTGACTGGGTGAACCTTAAAAGGTTTGACTGTTCATTTCAGTTGGGATGTGCATGCAAAAGTTCAGATTTTATTTGTACCCGAAAAGAAATATGTGAACCTTAGTTGGTCAGCAAAATTGTCCTAAAAAGCTCTCAGGAAGAGCCTCTCTCATGGGCATTCCTTACTTCCTGTGTCCAGTTGGCCAGTTCTGAGAATGATCTGCCTTGAGGTGTTACGGCACTTCTGGTCCTAGTCAGAACCAGGAAGTACAGAAGCACAGGAAAATGAAACCATCAGAATAAAAATTAGCCACACTTTTTAAAAAACAAAAAACTCAGAACAGGTGGTTTTGGGGACAGTGGGGAGAGGGAAGGGGAGGAGGGAGTTGGTTCAAGTTTTAGCTCATGATTTAGGCCAGTTCTTCCTTATCCGTGCCAGTTTATTTCTCCATTGTATGACTGTCAGTTGTGTCAAATGATGGATTTGATTCACCCTTCGTTAAGCTGTTTCAGCAGATACATTTTATACTGGAGATAAGGTAGACATAAGTCCCATTGCTGCCCTCCCTCAAAGGTCCTGCTAGGGGAAGCAGCCATTCTCTGAGACTTCCCAGAAGATAGGGTAAATCAGTGCATCTCCTGGGTACCCTGGTCCCATGCTCTCCCAGTCTGACTGTATTTACTATGTGAGCAATGTCAGTTGGCTCCAGGTCCCCCAGCAGTGCACAGGTTGGGGACATATTTATACCATTTGCTCCCAATACCAGAGGAAATTTCTACTGCATAAGCCCATATCTTGGATTCTATAGGCAGAATGAATCCGGCCCTCATATTATATTTTCCTGTATAAGCTGCTGCTAATTGTTGAATGGTAATTTATGTGGCTTTGTCTCTCCACTGAGGCCCTGATTCATGAAAGCACTTACATGCCTAAGTCCCATTGATTTAAGTATGTATTTAAAGTTAAACACATGCTTAAGTGCTTTCCAGAATCATATCCTAACTCTGGACTTGATTCAAACTAAACTCATTCAGGGGAAAGAAGAGTTCTTTACCCAGACACCAGTATATTTTTATAGAGAAGGTTTTTTATAAAATTAGAGGAGCAGCATAGAACAAAATACAGAAATGATTCACAATTAGACAACATGCGGGTGAGTTTTCAAGGCAGCACCCAAAAGTAAGTGCCAAAATCCAGTTAGCAAACAACTTGACTTGTATCTCCCAAGGTAACAACACTTCAAGGGCCACAATTTAAAAACAAAACAAAATCCTTTAGCTTTGTGCTGGAATAACTTGTGTTTGCAATTAATTGTGGGCACAAATACTAGAATTTAGATGTCATACTATAAGGATTGTTGGCAAAATTGCTGTTCACACCTGTGAGAGTGTGTCTGTGTTCTGTTGTTGTGCCTATAACTGATTGTGACCATGTTCAAGTACAAAGGCAAAATTAGTGGCCAGATTGAGGTCCTCTTTGAAAGTGTAGCCGTTAACAGCCAATTTTTTCAGCCCAGCTTTTGCGGGTTTACTCTCTGTTTTTGCACCTGCAAATTATGGACACAAATAATTGTGGGAAGCCTGTAAGTCACTTGAGTATCTAAATACCGATATGCTCCAAGTTTAGATGTTCAGGTGCCCTAAATTGCATTTCGAATTACAGCCACATTATGAAAATCTAGCCTTAAATTTCCATAAGGACATGGCATTTACTCAAAGTATAAGAACCTATATGATGGGTCATATTAGTTAGAGCAGGGGTGGGCAAACTTTTTGGCCCAAAGGCCACATCAGGGTTGCGCAACTGTATGGAGGGCCGGGTACGGAAGGCTGTGCCTCCCCAAACAGCCTGCCCCCCGCCCCCATCTGTCCCCTCCCACTTCCCATCCCCTGACTGCCCCCCTCAGAACTCGCAACCCATCCAAACCCCCCTGCTCCTTGTCCCCTGACTGCCCCCCCAGAACTCCTATCCCCTATCCAACTGCCTTCTGTTCCTCGTTCCCTGACCACCCCCTCCCGGGACCCCCCGCCCCTAACTGCCCCTCGGGATCCCACCCCCTTATTCAATCCCCTCTGCCCCCTGACAGGCCCCCCAGGACTCCCACTCCCAACCCTCCCTGTTCCCCATCCCCTGACCACCCCCCAGAACCTCCCCCCCATCCAACCGCCCCCTCCCCCCTGACTGACTCCCAGGACCCCCCACCCTCCACCCCCTTACCAGCAGCAGGAGCTCACAGCCACAGCCCCTGGCCAAAGCCAGCTGCACTCCCCACGCTGCCCAGCGGGAGCGGCAGGCCAGAGCACGGCCCACCTGGTGCCGTCATTGCAGGGGAGGGAGGACAGCGGGGAAGGAACCGGGGACTAGGCTCCCCACCCGGGAGCTCAGGGGCCAGGCAGAATGGTTCTGCAGGCCGAAGTTTGCCTATGTCTGAGTTAGAGATTGGAAAAAACAAATAGTCAAGATATAGTCCCTGAAAAAAGATGTATCACTTGATAGTACACTTGATCTTAGACAAAAAGTAAAGAATAAATTATAATGTAAACTGTCTTTAAATACTGAATTAAGAATAGATGCATTACAGGTGCTGGTGTATAACAACGCACCTGCAGAACACAGGTATCTTATGTTCAGGCACCTACAAAAACTGTAATTACAAACTCTACAAATTCCCCCTTATTAAAAAAAAATCTCTAGATGTGAATAATATTTAAGTAGAGCAGGGATCGGCAGCCATTGGCACGTGGCTCGCCAGGCATCCTGGCGGGCCTGGCTGGTTTGTTTACCTGCTGTGTCTGTAGGTTTGGCCGATCGCGGCTCCCACTGGCCGTTGTTCGCTGTCCCAGGCCAATGGGGGCGGTGGGAAGTGGTGGCCAGCACATCCCTCATCCCGCACCGTTTCCCACAGCCCCCATTGGCCTGGCGCAGCGAACTGTGGCCAGTGGGAGCCGCGATCCGCCGAACCTGTGGACGCGGCAGGTAAACAAACCGGCCCGGCCCGCCAGGGTCACATGCCAAAGGCTGCCGATCCCTGAAGTAGAGTATCTTTTGCAGTTCATTCTATTCCATGTTAACATGGTCCATCTACTCTTACAGACTGCACAGCATAATGTAGAATTAAGTATAAGAGATACCAGACACATTGTGCTTTCATGTACACCATTGTAAATTGAGTAGTGTAACTACACTGAAGTCAAGGCAATAAACTGTGAGCATAAATTGATTTATTCTGGGTTTACATCAATGATACCAAAAACAAAATTTGGCCCTGCAAATGTTATTCTATAATAGTAATCACCATAGGGGAAGAAGAATCAGACAGGTCTTTCTCTTCCAGTAAATGCTGGATAATTAAATGTTATGAGTCCAATTCTGTAGTCCTTTATTGACTTTTTGGGGTCTGATTCTGCACCAATTAAATAAATGAGAGTAGGATCAGGGCATTACTCATGTAAGGCAGAGAGGATGGAATCCTGCCTCCATGGAAGTTTATTGGAGTTTTGTTATTGACTTCAGTGGAGGCAGGATTTCACGCAGAGTAATCAATCGCCTTCCCCAAATATCTCTTAATCTAAGACATGAGTAAAAACTTGAGTATTAAGCCTTAGCAAATTTCAGCATTTAGCCTTATAATAAAGCACACACTGTGTATTTTACAGCTGTGTGCAGGAAGTTATTTAAAACTTAAGGATTCAGTCCTACTCCGACATCTTTAAAGATTAACCGAGAGGACGCAGAATCATTAAACTTTTTTTATATATAAAATACAAGCATTTAAAAACATTTACAGAATATTTAGCTAACACTGTGAATAAAGAGCACAAGGCTTAGAGACACTTGTCCCTATCTTTTGGACGTGCCAATAGGATGATGCACCAGAAAGACTCTCATATCAAAGGCTTAGAGAGTTCCTGGAGTGCTGCTGCTCTTCGATGTTACACAGCTGTTCAGAGAGCAGTTCCTTCTGGAGTCATCATTCTAATTGTGCTGAGTGCCACCTTAAAATTATCAGACAAAATGGTGTATTGCAGCTACTCTATAGTCTGGTAATCAAGATAAAGTGGGAAGCCATCATGGAGTCGTCTGGAAGAGATACAGATATCTTGGAAGTTCATTTGCTTATTTACACTCTGCTTGCTCATTTGTAATATGATAGTGGTTCATCTGTGAAGGTTTTGGAGTTAAGACAAGATCAGAGCTTCAAATTCTGATTTTAAAACGTTGACAAAAGTTTGGGGTGTTTGAACTTTTAAATATGCCATACAATGGCTCACAAATAACATATTCCACTGTCCTGTCAGATAAACTTCAGTGAAGTAAAAATCAGACTAAGCCTCAGACCTGTTATAATTAGCCTTCTTATAACCTTGTGAACATGAATGAGGACTAGTGAAAAGACTGCAGTAGACAACAACAGGGTGGAGCCTTTGGGGAGGGATAGCTCAGTGGTTTGAGCATTGGCCTGCTAAACCCAGGGTTGTGAGTTCAATCCTTGAGGGGGCTACTTAGGGATCTGGGGCAAAATCAGTACTTGGTCCTGCTAGTGAAGGCAGGGGGCTGGACTTGATGACCTTCAGGGTCCCTTCCAGTTCTATGAGATAGGCGTAGCTCCATATATTTATTTATTTTTATATTTATGTGAATGCAGATATCAGCCATGAAGAACCATATATTGCTCTAGTTCGCCTTGCAGAATTACACTGGCTTCAGTGGGAGTTGTGTGTATTCATTTTGGGTAGTACATGACCATGTCTTTCTTGACTGATCTCAGTGCCATGGATTAGCTGTTCCTGATGTACATGTCCTGCTATCAGGCCTACTTTTATAGCAAAAAGCGTGAGAAAGTATGTACTTTTCTGGCTCACATTAAGGGGAGTAAGAGGAAGGAATGTGATTCAGTTTGATCAGTTCACTGCTGTTCAGGTTCATTATGTATGATTTTGATCAACTGTAAGATCCTTACACCAATGTTGCAATTTAGAGTACCTCAGCAGCTGCACTAAATTGCATCGGCGCCAGGGTCAGTTGTGAGAATCAAGGTGCTGTAACTGGCACCAAGCACAGTTTGGTGCACAAGAGAAGCTATCCCTCTTTGATATTATTTTTGCTCATAAGCCTGTTTCTATTTCTCCCTTCCATTGACACTCTCATCCAGTTTCTCCTTCACTTCAGCTTTCATTTTTGTCCTATCCTTTTCAAAGGTATTGATATGCCTAGCAGATGTCTATGTCCTACAAGAGCACACTCCTTGGCACCTGTCTGCTAAATAGATCAGTTCAAAACACTAATTCAGAGAAGAAGAGAAGACAGGAAATTGCATGGTTCATAATAAATGAAAACATAGTGGAGACCTCAGGACATAAGAATGTAATTTAATTTCTAATATGGACGTCACAGTTGTTTTCCTTCTCTTTGCTGTTCTTGCAGCCATACTACAGGGCCGCCCAGAGGATTCAGGGGGCCTGGGGCAAAGCAATTTCGGGGGCCCCTTCCATAAAAAAAAATTACAATACTATATTCTCGTGGGGGCCCCTGTGGGGCCCGGCGCAAATTGCCCCATTGGTTTCCCCCCCCCACCCCCCCATGGGCAGCCCTGGGAAAAATAAACCTGCATCTCGGCACAAATCCAGTTTTGAGAAAACTTCTTTACAAGGTATCACTGGTTCTCAGCATCATCTAGTGCTAAAAGGCACTAAAGCTCATTAAAAGGGTTGGACAAATATGTGCCGTCAAAACCGTTTCTGGATCGAAAACTAGGTTTTTAAAAAGCAGAAAAAAATCACGGACAACATCTGCTTTCCTTCAAAATTTGTTGTGGTTTTTTTAATTGAAAAGCTGAAATTAGTCTGCCATAAGCTGAATATGGTTTGGGGTTTCAGAAGTGTGTGGCCAAATATCTGCTGCTTGCTGTGTTTGATTGTTTAAAGAAACAATAAAAAAATTCTGCTTAAAAAAAAATCCAAACCTTTTTGAACCACCTAAGCTTGTGACCAAATGCCTGAGCCCATCCAGTCAGAGATTTTTCCAGGTTTCTGATACTGTGCTGGCTTTCTTGACTCATATCTGTCTCCATAACTTTGGGTTCATTTAAGTTAGAATATAAGAACAGCCATACTGGGTCAAATCAAAGGTCCATCCAGTCCAGTATCCTGTCTACCGACAATGGCCAATGCCAAGTGCCCCAGAGGGAGTAAACCTAACAGGTAATGATCAAGTGATCTCTCTCCTGCCATCCATCTTCACCTTCTGACAAACAGAGGCTAGGGACACCATTCCTTACCCATCCTGGCTAATAGCCATTAATGGACTTAACCTCCATGCATTTATCTGTTTCCTAGAGACTGGCTCCATGGGGTCCCTCACAAACTGGAGATGGTTACTGTGGGTTTGTCTTTAGTATAGCCTATGTACATACTCCACGAACTGAGCATTTGAGCTTGCTCCAAATCTGGGATGAGCCTATGTTGTGAAAACTGAAATACTCAAAATAGCACATGCATGTGAACGGACATAGGGTGTTAAAATTAAATTAACCCAGGGGTTCTCAAACTGGGGGTCAGGACCCCTCAGGGGGTCATAAGGTTATTACTGGGGGCCGCGAGCTGTCAGCCTCCACCTCAAACCCTGCTTTGCCACCAGCATTTATAATAGTGTTAATTATACAAAAAAGTTTTTAATTTATAAGGGGGGTCACATTCACAGGTTTGCTATGTGAAAGGGGTCACCAGTACAAAAGTTTGAGAACCACTGAATTAACCCCTCTGGAGCCTCAGGAAATGTAGGGGGAGGGGTGTCTCCCTTGGTAGGGTTGGGAAGGAGGTAGGTGGTGTAGGATATTGCTCTTCTCATGTGATCTCGCCCCCAGTGACTAATTTTAAATGAAGCTACCCTCCCCTGACATGAATCCCCCTATGGCACTGAAATGAAATATAGACTATAATTTGGCATTTGAGAAGTGAAAGGGATGGTAGCCCTAATGGAAAAGCTAACAGCTTGGCTCTTTTGCAAGCCTCAAACTGCTGAATGAGCTTTAGGGTAGGGAAGGCTGTGCCTCCCAAACAGCCTGGCCCTGCCCCCTATCCGACCCCTCCCACTTCCTGCCCCCCGACTGCCCCCCCCAGAATCCCTGACCCATCCTGCTCCTTGCCCCCCTCACCGTCCCTCAGAGACCATCCACTACCACCCCAGGACCCCACCCCTGCTCCCTGTCCCCTGACTGCCCCAACCCCTATCACCCCCTCGCTGAGTCCTGACAGACCCCTGGAACGCCCACGATCCAACCCCCCCATTCCCTGTCCCCTGATCGCCCCCCAACCTCTGCCCCCTCCCTGTCCCCGGGACTCCCTGCCCCTTAGCCACCCCCCCACCCCCCAGCCCTGGCCTCTTACCCCCAGCTCCCCTCTCACCCGGAGCCTCAGCGTATCCAGGAGCTTCGCTCAACAGAAGCAGCGTGTTTCCAGCGGGGCCTGAGCTCTGCCCGGCTCAGAGCCACGTGGTGAGGGGGTGGGGCTGGGAGCTCCTCGCTGAGCTCTGCTCCCTCCGCTCGGCCTGGAGCTCGCAGCCCCGCCCCTTCACCACGCCGCTCTGAGCAAGGTGGGGCTCAGGGGTCCCGCCGGAGCCACGCTGCAGCTGTCCGGGATGCTGCTGGATGGGCTGAGGCTCCGGGAGAGGAGGAGACGGGGCTGGGGAGGGAACCTCAGCCATGCTTGTGGGGGCCCCTGCGGAGCCCGGGGCCTGAGGCAAATTGCCCCACTTGCCCCCCCCTCTGGGCGGCCCTGCCATACTAATCACTCTTATGCCTTCTGATGAACCTCCAACTCTAATTGTAAATTATAATCTATTGCTGCTGGTCAGAAAAACTCTGATAAAACATTTTTCCATTGGAAATGTGCCTGGTTTCCTGCCACATCACTCACTTCACAGACTGGGGGGAACACCAGAGCTCCTAGGGTCTGCAGCTCCAGGATAGTTCACTATTTGGACTGTCTTGGAGTCAGTGACCTCTCGGCTTTCAGACTTCTGTGGCAATTGGCTCTCTACTGTTATCTTGACAACAAGAGTCTGGTCAGTTTCACAGTGTTGTTCAGTGGTGGGCACAGCAAATCTGGCAAGATTCATGTTAATTTCAGTCAGAAGCAACCAGGGCTTCCTGAGTCCTGGGTTCAGCTGCAGACCACCAGGTGAGCAATCAGGGATTCCAGGAATATATTTTGTTTTGGAAACACCATGCTTTGGTGTTGCCAAAATAAATTATTGCAGGATTTCAGTTCCATAAATTTTTTTTGTTTTTTTGCCCCAATTCAAAATGAATTTATTTTCTGAAATCTCAAAATTTTTCATTGAACTGAAATTCGGTTTCCTGGCTAGCTCTGCTTCCACTGTAGAGAAACGTGCTGGGGGTGAAAGGGAATGAGGGATGTACCTTACCTGTCCTATTTCTACACATGCACATGTATGCATTTTATTGGCTTACATCCCCTGTAGATACATTTTATGGGCAACATGTGAGCCTGGTGACCTCTCCTTCCAGCTTTTGACATTTTGCCTGATGTCATCATTCAGGCAAAGATGCTGGCAATTAGGGGGAAAATTGGAACATACTTTTGGATGCTCCTGTGAGGCAATTTTTTATGTTTCATTCAGTGAGTGGAAAATAATTTTGTTCCACCATAAACAAGTACTGTCTGTCGGAAACAAAAGCAATTTTCAAGTTCCCCCCCTGCCCCCCCCCCAAAAAAAACCCACAAAGGCCGAAGCAGCAGATGTTCCATGCATAGAGCAGCTGAGAAAGGATAGGACATGGTGCATATATTCCATCATAATGGCATTGCACAGAAAAATAAACATCAGAGAACCCTGACAGTTACAAACACGCTTTCTAATTTGGCCTCCCATGGGGCCCAATCCTTCATGGTGCTATGCACCTCCTAAGGTCAGTGGAAGTGGAGGGATACTTGAACTTCTGGTGTGGTTGTGTAATTCCGGCAGGATTTATTGTGTGCTGACCCACTTCATGTTATAACAACTCCGCTTGTCAGAATTTTTTCCAAAGCATGTGTTAGACTGTTATAGATACCATGACCTTTCTCAACTCTCTCCTGTTATTGGGAGGAGCATCATAGTCTAAGTATAACTAAAGAGTGTTATGAATTGCCTGGTAAAAAAAACAAACCACTGTCTGAATGCTGGTATTCTACCATCTTGATTCACCAAAACTTCCATGGCTATATATTTAGGAGTCCAGAAGGGGAGATGACTCTGGAGCTCGCAGTGAACACTCTGGACACTGAAAGGACATCCTCGTTACCCAGGATCCTTGCTGCAATTAACTTTATACAGCATGAGTGCTTCCAGAAAGCAGAAGCCAGAAGGAAAGTGAGTAATTGTTTTCAACTTCATGCTAGTGGAGCAAGGAATGTTCTGCATTTACTGTACTGTGTTGTCTGCCATTGAAAGAGAAAATGACAGTTTAAGAAGCATCATGGGAAACAATAAATAACATTCTAAGGCAGACTCTCTGCTGCTGCAATTTACTCCAGCACCATTGAAGTCAGTGGAGTAGCTCCAATTTACACTGGGAAAAAATCTGGCCCCCTATTTAGTATTTACGAGCTGTTGTGCTTACCATACAATTAATATGTATTTTCTGTTTCTCTTCTCCCTTCTCCATTTTTTAAAAATTAGGGACAATTTCATTAAAATAGATGTTCAGTTACAGTGGAGATGACAGCCTGATAAATACCTTGGTAGAAAGAAAATAGGTACTTTCATTGTGCCAGTGGAAATCAAAATGTGCTGTGGTGTTTGGACAGGAGTATACACTGTGGGATAATGTGAAAGAGCAAAATTATTTAAGGGTCTTTCTCATTTAAGTTGCAAAATCAGTTACTCGGTTATTTAGCACTACAATAGCTGAGGGTTGGGCATATAAATAAAAAAATAAAAACCCACATAACCTGCTGAATCTAGCTCAGCAAATTGCATGTAAATATAGTAAAATGAGTAGTGTGATTCCTCATTTGAGAAGAAAATGATCAATTATGGACCACTAATTCCAATATTTTTAAAAGATATGTGCCCAGAGTTAGGCTCCTAAATTCATATTAAGGCATCTAAATAGTGGCTTCATTTTCAAAACTATTGAGCACCCAGCAGCTCCCAGGAGCACCTAAATATGAACTTAAAAGCCTCACTTTAGACATGATTTTTTAAAAAGATCTTGGTCAAAATCTACATTTAGCAACTAAATGTCTATTTTAGATACCTAAACCAGTACTTGGATGGTAGTTGTGTGTCTAAATACAAATATGGGTATCTAAGTTTGATCACCCAAGTTTGAAAACTATGTTTTTATGACTGTATCCTGTTTATAGTTGAGGTGATACAGACCTGAGCTGCAAAGTTAAGACCTAAATTTGTACAGTACTTTCTCAGGGTTTAGGAGTAGTGTTTGTGTTGGATTGAGATTCACTTGCTCAGCAGATGGGTCTAACAAATCGTTATTAAGGCAAAACCCTCAGCAAGCGATTGTAGTAAAAATTGTACTGGGTGATCTCAAATCTTGATAGTGTAGGAAAGCCTAGATTTAGGAAGATGGTCTTGCTGTTTTTAATGGAACAAAAGCCTAAAAAAATACAAAATGTAGTAAAGCCCACCTTCCTCCTAAATAACCCAAGTGTTTGTACACCCTTCCAAGGCATACAAAGTAGAAACAGTACTTATTACATAGTTCTTGTTACTGCTGAGCATGCTGTCTTGTGAAATCATTGTGTAGACTATTACATGTGCTGGGTTTGTTTGCTTTGTATGGTAATGTTTAATCACTCTTACTAGACTTTTAACCATTGGAATAGCAAATAGATAAGTGACACAGATTTCTTTATTTTAAAGAGCCCTATTAGGTTATTTTACATAAAGGCTGAATTAAATAGTTTTGTTAAATAGAAACATTTACTTACAATATAAGCATTTTTATCTCTGTTGATTGTGAAACCACTTGTGTCAGACAGTAAAAATGCTGATCATGGTGGACTGCTGAATGTTCCCCAAACAAATTTTTCTATCCTTGGATCAGCAGCTTTATCAGGAATGTAGTGTCCCACAGTTTAGGGGGCGGGGGGAATGTAGACTGTATGCACGCCATTCCTTCTAGTCCATGTTTTATGGCATTTGGAACCCAGATACTGAGTATTTTGTGTGATCAGTTTTCATGATATATTGGATGCTATGTAGTGCTTTATTTATTACTAGGATCTTGTGTAACTGTGGCGGTGTCTGTAGTAATTCCATAGGTAAGGCTGAGTTGAGTTTTGCACTTAAAGCAGAGAATCAATCTCTTTATTATATAAGAGAAATACAGTGTATCTGCCCCAAATTACTGCAATTACTTTTTTAATACAGAATGAATTTTCTGAGAATTTACAAGTAAATCTGTTAATTTGTTTAGGAATTAAAATGAATTAAAAATGGGTCCTTTAAAGAAAGTGAGTATCTACTATCAAACTTTTTTTTTTCCATTTCCCCAAAAATACTCAGTAACACAATAACACAGACTCTTCAAGCGTCCCATTAAGTTAAAACTCACTGAAATATTGGGATATTTTGAATAGATTGATTCTTATCATCCATCCATGGTCATTTTCCCCCATTATTCTTTGTAACTGAAAGTTTCTCCTTCAGCAGAGACTGAAAGGTTAAAATGGCCTACAGAGAATATCACGAAGAACCTCTCTTTCAAAATGGCTGCTTTATCCAGTTGGTCTCAGTGGGACTCACATTACTGCTGACCTCAGCTGGTGGTCATTTTACGAAAGGTATCTTCTCTCTCTCTCTTTCATTGTTCTCAGTGGTTCTGAGTGTGTCTACTGCCACACAGCATAGGGGGCCACCACTGGAGTTTTCCCTGAGGACAGCTGTGTCCTCAATCCCATTGAGAACAAGGGGAGGTGGTAGCCATTTTGAAAGGAGCAGTTCTTTGTGACAAACTTTCAGTTATGGAAAATAATGGCAAAAAATTGCCACTAATCCTAATTATCTTTTCAAAAGCTAGCCTTTGCATCAAATGTACTCAAACTGGTAGGCTGGGAAGAGGGAGGAAAGTAATGTGTGCGCATGCATATGTGCATGCACAGAGAAATGAATTGGGGTGCAGGAGGCAGAAGTAAGCAGATATGTACATACAGGATAATGCACAAAGGTGCAGGAGGGAGAGAGAAATTGGATGGGTGGAGGTTTGTGGTGCAGGGGGGTGGAAGAGGCAGGGGGAATTTGGAGGAACAGAGGGAGGGGGAAACAAGATGTACACTCTGGCTGGTTTGCATTGCTCTAGCTAACTAAGCAGCTATAAACCTATTTTAGCTAGCCCCATATGCTTTGGCTACTATTTGCTGCTCCAGATTGGGGCAAAGTAGTCAAGAGTGTATCAAAGAATCTGGTCAGAAAAGTTAAAATTATTATCTTCATATAAAATATCAACCTTTTTTATATTTTCAAATCACTAAAAATATTACAGGGCAACATTCCCATTGAGTTTCTGGTTTAGGGTTCATGTGTGAATTTTTTAATTTGAAAAAATTAATCAAGGAAATTCCTGGACCACCTTAATTCTGCCCTGTCGCAGACCCAGCAACCTTCTCGTATAGTTAAAACTCATAAGCTATGTTGATTTTTTTTCCCGATTAGTACTTATTATTTTCCCCCATTATGCTTCATAACTGAAAGTTTCTCCTTCCTCAAAAATCTTAATTCTGCTTTGAAATGACAACAGTGCAAGAGCAATACAATAATGTTTAAAGCTTGTTAGTGTTTGTGGACCCTGCTTAGATTAAATGAGTTTCAAAGACACATTTGACTTTTTCCCCCTTTTATAGTGTCAGTACAGGGCAGAGTTAAGGTTGATTGGGTGCCCTAAACTGTGCATTACCAAACCGTAATGTGTTTGGATTTCCTTTAAATTTAATCTCTAAGTGTGAATTTCTTGGATTTCCTTGGTTTTGAGATAATTACAACCACCTTGTAATGTAGTCTACCCTAAATTACTGATATGTACTCTCAACCTTAACTCCATTTTAATGTTGTCTTTTTCTGGGAACATGTTATGTTGCTGTGTATACTAATCTTTTGTATGGATGGATTATTACTTGTTTGTTTCATTAAATGCCAGATGTTGAAGGGATTATATGGCTTACTGTGTTGGGTACATGCTACAGAGCATTTTCCTATTTAGGTCCCAGCTCAAATACACTTATGCTTCTGTTTTTCTGAGTTTATTCATTCAATTTTCTGGGTTTATTTTTAGCAGTTAGAGTTTTATGTAGATGTGAAAAAATCAGCATGTTTCTGGGTTTTCTCCTTGTATATATTGTAATATGCATTATTTATTACATTATGGTAGTATATATTTAGGGCTTTGGATTTTAGATTTTAACTGATAAACACTGATAAAATGCCCCTGATTTTTTTTTTTAAATCTGTTTATCCAATAAACACCAGAAAAAACATGAGAAATGGTTACTTGGATCTCAGGGCTTATCTGCACAGAGCAGTAATACAGACAACAGGGGTGCAATTTCTCAAGCACACTAACATGGTGCGCATTAATTGGCTTGTATAGACCCTGCTGATGTGCACTAAACATTCCTTGCTGTGCTTTAATGTAGTACTGTTTGAAGCAGAACAATGTTAAAGCACACTAGGGAACATTACAAAGAGATTAGTCATTACAGTATATACTACTGTATATACATATATATACATTATAACATATAATATTAAGTATACATTACTCTTTACAGTTTATATCCAGAGAGAGCCTCAAAACCCCCAGTGTTTGGACATCTACATACAACTCACAAATTGCTAAAAATAAATAAAAAAATGAAATTAATAAACCCCCAAAAACCAGAACTCTGTATATACAGTGAAGAATAATCTCTTCGTAATGTGCTGATTATGCTTTTAATATAGTTCTGTTTCAAACAGCACTATATCAAAGCACACTCAGAAACCCTAGTGTACACCAACACACGCTAGTGAGCTTTAGAAATCACACCCCCTATAGTCTGCATTACTGCTCTGTGTAGACGAGCCTTAGCTGCAAGCTACCATTTCCAGTGTTTATTAGACAAATACTGTTTTTATTATTATTATTATTTATTATTATTGGTAGTGGGGGGTGTTTATCAGTTAAAAACAAAAATCAGAAACCCTAAATACAATCTAGGTTAGCAGAGACCAAACCTTGTTCACGACCTTGGTGGTCTTAATTTACTTTCTGATGGACCAGTGTCTGCCTTTTAAAAACTACCGTCATAACTAGCACCCTTATTTTCAGTCTTGGCAGAGAGTCTCAAAATGGGTTGTGAAGGACAGTCCCAGCAGACCAGAGCTTGAGGAGCATTTGTGTGGCATCATGAAGGAAGCTTGTATTGCTGCTTCTTGTGTTGTACTTGTGTGGGTTAACAAAAGAGTTCAGTCTCCAGGTCTGGAAGCTTGACTGTGGGGCCTTTTACCGTTTCCTGGTCCATTCACACATCCAGGTAGAGTTCCTCTGGATGGAGTCCACTGATTCCTTGGATTCGTCTCAAAGCAGTGAATGTAGTCTGGGGTTCTCTACTGGATGTCCCTTTCGGGTTCCCTTGTTTTACACTTCCACCTGCACCTGTCCCCCTATTTTTATTCTTTGCCCCCCATAATCTGTTAGGCCCTGTGGCCCCTTCTTCATCTGAGAGCATGGCCCTCTGTTGTTTGGTGGATATAAATAGGCCAGTAGCTTTCATGAGCTCTAGAGTCACTGACAGTTACAAAAAGAAAGCCAGTAAAAATGTTTAAAGAAAAACTAAGAAAGCAATGTCAAAAGGACGTCAGGTTTGTAGCAGTAAGCAAATAGCCCTTCAGTGTTTGTGCTCTACTTATCTTGAGAGATGGCTATTTCTCTAGTTCACTCTTTGAGAATCAGAGTGCTGAAAGCATGGGGAACCAAGTCAGTAGTGTATTAGCAGGAAACTTTACCTTTTATGCAGCTGAGTCAAAGCAAAGGCAGGCATGCAGAGTACTTTGCCAGGGCATGAAGATAACAGGAGGCTTTGTTGCATTTCATTTCTTCCTATCTCAGCAGCTGCCAGTTAGATTAAATTCTTTTTATCATAGGGCTCCATGCTACCCATAATAGTTATATCACGTTTCTAAGTCTTGTATGTACAATCCTTGCTACACAAGGATGAGTTTGTCCAGAAGACCCTATTACATTATGGGATATTGGATTAAACCATTCCTAACTGCTTGACTGCAAGACATACTGCATAAGAAACATGTTCCTAAAGAAGCCAAAACTCATTTACACCACATTTTGGGATAACTGGGATACTGAGAGTTGCCAGAGCATATAATCCCTGAAAAATATTTTATTTCCCTACTACTGCTGTGATATAAAATGCTCCTTATTTTGCATTCTTTTTGGATCAGATCCTCACTATCTGGTCTTCTAAAAAGAGATTGAAGAGATATCTCTTCTATAGGTAATGCAGTGACTTAAGAATTGTCTAGATTTATTTAATTTATAATTGTGTGTACTCTGAGGCTTCATTTTATGTTTTTATTAAATTATTTTATAGTGTGCTACTGCTAAGAAGTGCCTAGTAAGTAAAATAGGTTATTTATTATGCCTTCAGCCCATGCAGCAGGGGACAACAAGGAAAGCTGCAGGCTGGCTAGCATGGGGAAATAATAATTTTGAACTTCTGTAGCACCTTCCGTCCACGACACTCAAAGCACTTTACAAATATTATTGCATTAAATCTAAGGACAACCCTGTGAGGTGCAGAATTATCATCATCCCCATTTTATAGGTGTAGAAGCTAAGGCACAAAGAGGTTAAATGACTTACATGAGGTTGCACAAGACAGTGGCATATTTGGGAACGGAACACTGCTCTCTCTAATTCCAGCCCCACGCTTTAAACCATGCTACCTCCCTTAGCTGTGGATTTTGACTGGGACTTATTCAGAAGCCCTAAGATAATGGGTTCCATACCAAAATTTATAATCAGAGCTGGGCAAACTTTTATTTGGGGGAAGGGAATAGCACATTTGAAAAATGCAATTTTGGGGTAACTGAAAACCATTCACATTTGACGAATAATTTAGGCTAGATACAAAATGAGGGGGAGGGAAATTTTAAAAAGCCAAAAACATTTTCAAAACAAAGTGTTTTGACATTTCTTTTCTAAACGACCTATTTGGTTTTGAAATGTCACTTCATTAGATCTAAACAAAAAAAATATGGTTTTTCATTTCAATAGGAAAACCTGAAAAAAATTACTTTCCGTTCAAAACTAACCAATTTTTTCCCAGACTTTTTAGTTCCACTGAACCAAAACTCAGTTATTCACTCCGCTCTACTTACAGTCATAGCCGGTTCACTGCCCTAACTATTAACAGTCAGAGCTTCAAATCATTCAGCCCACTGTTAGACCTAAGCGAATGAAAAAGCTCCCAGAAGCTATATTTGAGAAGGCATTTTTTTTCCTCGTAGCTAAACAATGAAAACACTTCTCTTTGGTTTCCTTTCCCAGGTTTATTTACTTGGTGGCATTCCCAAGCTTCTACAGCTTCTGAAAACGCAGAATGAGGACGTTCAGCGAGTGGCATGTGGAGCTTTGAGGAACTTGGTGTATGAGGACAATGACAACAAACTAGAAGTGTGTGAGCGGAACGGGGTCCCAGTCCTGCTCCATGTACTCAGACAAACCAAGGATGTGGAAACTAAAAAGCAGATAACAGGTAATACTTGCATGCAAGTTTGCAGTGCTCTACATAGTACACAGGCTTGCTGTAATATGTGTTTGTTTATTTAGCTGGATGATGGGTGGGTCAAACATAACCGGGAGAGGAACAAGGATTTAAAGGGGCATTGTCAGCTAGATAGGGCTCCTGTCCTCAGCCAAACCCTAAAGTCTTGATTCAAGGCCAGTTTG
Organism: Mauremys mutica; assembly: GCF_020497125.1. Classification (NCBI taxonomy): domain Eukaryota; kingdom Metazoa; phylum Chordata; order Testudines; family Geoemydidae; genus Mauremys; species Mauremys mutica. The sequence goes on from NC_059072.1 coordinate 107,840,256, forward strand.
TTCTCCTAGGGGGTAATAGCCACATAGGAGCCAGGAAACTGCAATTTCCCTTCTCTAATCTTCTTCTGAGTCCTTGCTTTGGAGGGGCTCAATGGCCTACAGCTCTGGAGAAGAAAGTCGGGGGCCCTTTCAGACTCATACTGCTCTGAGAAATCCACTAGGGACAGAGGGCCACTGGTACCGATGCCGTGGATCTCTGCAGTAGCTCTGGCCCCCTGCAGAGTTATTCCTATAATAATAATCCCCAGAGTTATTCCTATAACTTTCCTGCCGTCAGAGCTATGTGAATGTCTTGTTAACCTGTCATAGTTCAGGAAAGTTTCGGAGCTTGGCAGTGCCAGACTTGACTCCTGTGAAAGTGAGAGGCTCATATGCTACAGCCTATGATTTTTCCTTAATGATGATGTAATCTCTGTATAAGACCAGGGCAGGAAGGACGCACATAGGAAGCACAGCACCAGAGTTCTGTATCTGAGGGAAAGAAGGTAAGCTTGAGGCAACGGCTAGCCTTTAAAGAGTATTAGTTAGCTATTCCCTCTGTGAAGAGGGTCAAGAAGTCTTCGGTCAGAATTCTTTGTGTGATATTTATTCTCCACCAAATGACAGAAAGGTTATCTAATTTTCATACACAGGAGAGCAGTGCATCCCGAACTTAGAAGCTCAACTTCAAGGTCACTGATTAGCTAGTGGCAGGACTGTTAGTTTTAGCCAGTTAAATCTACATTAAGCCAGTTCTGACAAGACTAAAATTTATCTCTCCGTTCCTAATATGTGTCTGTCTCTCTCTCTCACACACACGCACACAATGGAGTTCCCCTAAAGAAGCGTGACTCCAACTATATGCCTCTGGAGTATGTAGCCTATAGGTATTGGCTAGGTAAGGTGTAGATATAAGGTAAAATATAGGTATAAATTAAGACTGTACAGGCCCAAGTCTGTAAGACAATAGCTTAGCATAAGGCCTATAAAGCCTTAGCAGAAGTGACCCTATGTCACAAGGTATAAGATAAACATCTATGACTAGATGGCTGAAAGGTAACTGCAAAATATCAGTTGATGCTAGTTTAGATATTTTAAGATATTTTAACATCAGTAGATGTTCAGCATGAAAAGTGCCATGGCAACCAATTGACATATATGCTAATAAGTTTCTTATCAGAAGACAGCACCCCAGCGTTATCACAGTAGGAAGTTTAGATATGCACGGAGGAGGCCAGGCATCCTTATGAATATTCATGGTGGCCACAGAACTGTACATCAGGGCCGACTACGGCCTAAGCCATTGAGATCTTAGAATGCCAGGGATAGGATAGGCAGTCTAATAATGGTTATCTCACCAGTTTTAGGGTCTCTGCCAGGAATGGTGTGGATGTATGGCGTATCAGACGCTAGACGTAGTGACTGTCTTGTATTATCTCTATCTACTTTGCTGGGTCGGAATATTTGTACTTTTGCTAACTGTACTAATAAAAATATTACAAGTATAGCAAGGTGTGACAGGGACACTTGCCTCCTGTCAGCTGGGTGGGATGCTGCAAGCTTTCCTTCCCCAGGTGCTCCCTGTTGGTTGTTGACCTTACTAGGTGGGTCTTCAGTGGCACAACCCTCCAGCCAAGTCACACGGTCTAAAATGAAAGATCCCCTTCTGGGGCAACAAAGAGGTCTGCCGTCACCAGGGTCTTCGGTCCTGTTAACGCCTACCCTTCCCTTGAATATCATACAAGAAGATCTGGAGGACCTTGAAAACTGGAGAAATAGAAATGAGGTGAAATTTAATACTGCAAAGTATAAGGTCATGAATTTAGGGACTAACAACAAGAATTTTTTCTATAACCTGGGGACATATCCAGGGCTGCCCAGAGGGGGGCAAGTGGGACAATTTGCCCCGGGCCCCACAGCAGCCCCGCAAGCCCTGGCCCAGCGGCGGTCCAGGTCTTTGGCGGCATTTCAGTGGCGGGGGACCCTTCAGTGCTGCCAAAGAGACAGAGCGAGTGAAGGGCCCCCTGCCGCCGAAATGCCGCTGAAGACCCGGACTGCTGGCGGGTGAGTACAAGCGCCGCAGCTCCCCCGCTTTGCCCCAGACCCCCTGAATCCTCTGGGCAGCCCTGGACATATCAGTTGGAAGTGACGGAGGGGAAGAAAGATCGGGTATATTGGTTGCTCACAGGATGACTATGAGCCACCAGTCTGATGCGGCTGTGAAAAAGGCTAATGCGGTCCTAGGATGCATCAGGCAAAGTATTTCCAGTAGAGACAGGGAAGTGTTAATACCATTATACAAGGCACTGGAGAGACCTCATCTGGAATACTGTATGAGTTGTGGTCTCCCATGTTTAAGAAAGATGAATTCATACTGGAGCAGGTGCAGAGAAGGGCTACTAGGATGATCCGAGGAATGGAAAACCTACATTATGAGAGGAGATTCCAGGAGCTTGGCTTGTTTAGCCTAACCAAAGGAAGGCTGAGGGGAGATATGATTGCTCTCTATAAATACATTCAAGAGATAAACACCAGGAAGAGAAGGGAGTTATTTAAGCTAAGCACCAGTGTTGACACAAGAACAAATGGATCTAAACTGGCCATCCACAAGTTTAGGCTTGAAAAAAACCTAACTGGCTTCAAGACTGAACTTGATAAGTTTATGGAGGGGATGTTATGATGAGACTGCCTACAATGGCATGTGGCAGATCTGTGCCTGCTATTAGCAAATACCCCAATGACAAGAGATGGAGCACTAGATGGGGTGGGCTCTGAGTTACTACAGAGAATTCTTCTCCAAGTGTCTGGCTGGTGGGTCTTGCCAACATGCTCAGGGTTTAACTGATCACCATATTCAGGGCTGGGAAGGAATTTTTCCCCAGTTCAGGTTGGCAAGACCCTTTGAGGGGGAGGGGGTGTTTCGTCTTTGTAGCAGGGTGGACCCTGCTCCGGGGTTTTAAGGGGTTAGAAAGCAGCCTGGCAGGGCTTGAGAGCTGTGGCTGGAGGCTGCACTGATGGGGAAAGTGGCGGCAGCTGGGGCCACGCCCCAAACTGAAGCCCTGGGGATTATAAGAGGCAGGAAAGCCAGACCCCAGGCAGAGTCTCTCTCTGCTCCAGAGAGAGAAGGGCCTAGCTGCTTAGGGAGCTGAGAAGGCACCTAGGGTGAAGCAGGGCTGGGAACAGGCTGAGGAGCTGGGGAAGCTCCAGCCTGGACAGCCCCAGGCTGTGGCCTAGCAAAGGGCCTATAGGTACTGTGGGTTGCAGGGGGCAGCCCAGGGGTAGGACGAAGCAGCAGGTCCAAACCCCCTTTGCCTGTGATGAGTGGGCTGATACTGCAGTCTGCCCCAGGGTGTGGGGCTAGACCATGACTGTCAGTAGCCACTACTGAGGCAAGGCGGGGATAGTAGCGCGGGGTTCCCCTGGGAGGGGGAGACCCAATTATAGATAGCGGGCACCGGGTCCAGGGAGGGACGCCGGGGCCAGAGAACAGGCGGGTCACCAGCCTGCCGAGGGCGCTCCAGGGCTGGACTGAGGGACATTCTGGGACCAACCAGCAGGAGGCGCGGCAGGGGTGAGTACCGCCCGTTTACAGTGGCACCTGACCAGGGACCGTTAGAACCGCCCCTGATACAAAGGGCCAGGGCAAGAACTGCGGGACAGTTGCCCAGAGGACAACGGCCTTAAAGCATGGCGACAGAGGCTCTCGTTACATTCCTGGCTGAAAGCCAGCGGCAGCAGCAGGAGCAGCTCATAGACCAGCTGGGGGTCCTCCAGCAGCAATGGCTGCAGACCGTGGAGGCCCAGTATCAGGGCCTACAGCACGAATGGCTCCAGCAACTCGCCACCCTGTGGCCGAGCCCCGGTGGCAGCACACCAGGGGGCGCCGCTTCATCCGCACCCCCTGCGCCGCCTGTGCGGCTGACCAAGATGGGGCCCGAGGACGACCCCGACGCATACCTGGTGACGTTCGAACGGGTGGCGGCCGTCGCCGGGTGGCCATCGGACCGGTGGGCGACCATCCTCGCCCCCTATTTGACGGGGCCGGCTCAGAGGGCCTACCGGGACCTCCCCGACGCTGAGGCCCGGGTTTACGGTCGGCTGAAGGCAGCCATCTTGGACAGCTTTGAGGTAACCCCGGAGGCCTATCGTCGACAGTTTCGGGGAAGGCTTTACCCTCCGGGTGTCCGGCCCCGGGCTGTGGCCCAGGAGTTAAAGGATGCGGCGACTCGATGGCTGCAGCCGGAGCATAGAGCTCCCGCGGACATCACAGAGCAGATAGTGCTTGAAACAGTTTCCTGCACATCCTCCCGGCCTCCGCGAGGGCGTGGGTACTGCGGCAACCGCCCAAAGACGCTGAAAAACGGCCGTTAGCCTTATGGAAAAACTTTCTCGAGGCTGAGGCCCCTCTAGGACCGGCCGCCCGGGCCCCGAGTTCGGGGCCGGGCACTCTGGGACCGGCCGCCTCAGGAACGGCCCAGGGCACATGGACCTCAACAGGGGCCAGGCACCTTGGGCTGGAGGCCAGTGCCAGGGCCCAAAGACTGTTTCGCCTGTGGGCGACGGGGACACTTGAAAAGGGAGTGTCCCTACCAGACTCGAGTGCCCCCTGTGACGTTAACAGGGGGCCTCCGAACTTGTTGGGCGTGTGGGGAGCGGGGACACATAAAGAGACTATGCCCTCATAAGGCTCCCAAAGCCCGGGCCAAAGCCCACAACCCAGGGGCTGAGGCAGGGGAGAGGCAGCGAGCATGCTTCCTCTCCCATACTCCGTCCCCCTATCAAGGGCAAGGGCCCCTGGGGAAAAGGGGGGACGGGCCGGTAAAGCCTCGCCGTGAGTGGGGGACCCAGACAACGGCCGGGAGGGCCGACATGGGGACCCAAACGCGCGGGGAAAACCCACAAGGGACCGGGGAGGTCTACGGTGAGGACCCAGAACCTGAGGGAAGTGGACAGGCTTCTCCGAGAAATAGAGGGCCTGCGGAGAGAAAGAGACTCCCTGCGGGTCCAGCTAAGGAGAAGCCTGGGCCGGTAGAGCACCCTGCCTCCCCCGGTGGAGCGGTTCTTGAGGGGGAGGGTGTGTAGCAGGGTGGACCCTGCTCCGGGTTTTTAAGGGGGTTAGAAAGCAGCCTGGCAGGGCTTGAGAGCTGTGGCTGGAGGCTGCACTGATGGGGGAAAGTGGCGGCAGCTGGGGCCACGCCCCAAACTGAAGCCCTTGGGGATTATAAGAGGCAGGAAAGCCAGACCCCAGGCAGAGTCTCTCTCTGCTCCAGAGAGAGAAGGGCCTAGCTGCTTAGGGAGCTGAGAAGGCACCTAGGGTGAAGCAGGGCTGGGAACAGGCTGAGGAGCTGGGGAAGCTCCAGCCTGGACAGCCCCAGGCTGTGGCCTAGCAAAGGGCCTATAGGTACTGTGGGTTGCAGGGGGCAGCCCAGGGGTAGGACGAAGCAGCAGGTCCAAACCCCCTTTGCCTGTGATGAGTGGGCTGATACTGCAGTCTGCCCCAGGGTGTGGGGCTAGACCATGACTGTCAGTAGCCACTACTGAGGCAAGGCGGGGATAGTAGCGCGGGGTTCCCCTGGGAGGGGGAGACCCAATTATAGATAGCGGGCACCGGGTCCAGGGAGGGACGCCGGGGCCAGAGAACAGGCGGGTCACCAGCCTGCCGAGGGCGCTCCAGGGCTGGACTGAGGGACATTCTGGGACCAACCAGCAGGAGGCGCGGCAGGGGTGAGTACCGCCCGTTTACAGTCTTCCTCTGCAGCATTGGGCACGGGTCGCTTGCAGATTTAAACTAGAGTAAATGGGGGATTCTCTGTAACTTGAAGTCTTTAAACCATGATTTGAGGACACCAGTAACCTCAGCAAGAGGTTCTGGGTCTATTACAGGAGTGGATGGGTGAGGTTCAATGGCTTGCAATGTGCAGGAACTCAGACTAGACGTTCGTGATGGTCTCTTCTGGCTTTAAAGTCTGAGACAGAACACCTTTCCTAAGGGTAATTATCTCCCTTGTGCACAGTGGGGCTCTCGTAATAACTCCCAAACTCCAGAGTGTTAATAGGCTTCTCTAATAAATCCATATGATACTAGACCAGGTAACAAGTAGCAGACTGCAAATGGGTGGCATGGACTGACATATAAGGTAGGGAAATGGGGCTGGGAACAATCATACTATGTGTGATGTACCCCTTAATGAAATATGTAAATTATGCTGTGAAACAATGTGGTGATGTATGCTGCTTACAGCAAGTGCTACCTTCTGCCACATACTCTGTGAACCCCAGCAGAGGGTGAGAGGAGGAACCCATGTCAGCACACCAACCTGACTGGCTGTGATGCTAGTACTGGGGATTGGAAGTTTCATAGAATATCAGGGTTGGAAGGGACCTCAGGAGGTCATCTAGTCCAATCCCCTGCTCAAAGCAGGACCAATCCCCCAGGCAGATTTTTGCCCCAGATCCCTAAGTGGCCCACTCAAGGATTGAACTCACAACCCTGGGTTTAGCAGACCAATGCTCAAACCACTGAGATATCCCCGCTCCCTGTTGAACCAGTGTGTTTTATCCAGATGTGGCAAACAACTGCAGGGTTCCCTGTAGCATTTTCTGTGGATCTCTGGCCTAGTCACAGAAAGGTGAAGTGACTTCCTCAGAGTCACACTGGAAGATATGGAGTTGTTAGCTTCATAACTGCATTGTAACTATTAAAGAAAGGAAAAACTTAAATTTGCCCCCAGTTTAACATGCAAGCTAATTAAGATATTTGAATTAGATTCTTTTTAGGCAGGGAAGGAAGTTACAAATTACTTGTAGGAGAAGAGTATGTCTGGTTGGGAAAGTGGGTTTTAGCCCATGAAAGCTTATGCCCACATAAATGTGTTACTCCCTCTAAGGTGCCACAAGGTCTCCTCATTGTTTTTGCTGATACAGACTAACACGGATACCACTCTGAAACCTGTCAGTATGCTAGTAGTGGCATATGTTTCTTCCCTTAGAGAGCTGATTCGTGCAAGATGGGAGGGTTTTCCTTTTAAATTATTATTTCTTTCTATGACAGCTCGGCCTGTCTGTGCTGTAATCCTGCCTGCAGGAGAAATTTTCTTTCATTTCTTAGATGAATGTTGCACAATAACAAGATCAAGAGGTTAGACACTCCCCTGCAGGCTTACCTGGCTCACCTTCAAAAGCTGATTTTTTTTTGTTCTGGGTGTTCTACTTTCTGATCCCTGCTGAACTCTCTACATAATCAACAAATACGCTGTTTGATGCAGACAAGGCGGTGAAATGAGGACAGACCCATGCATGGAATTAAGCAATAGGCCGCAACTTTTATTTAACTTTTGCACACAGGAGGGTTGCTACCCACCCATCACCCAGACTCTCCTGTAGCAGGCATTTAATTGGCTCCAGTGCAGGGGTTACAGGGCTCCTTACCATATAACCTATAATGTGGGGTAGGCTCTCCTCAGCCTACCCTGCCAGGACTCAGCTCTCTCTGAGTCCTAGCACGCTCCCAACTGCGAGAGGCATAGGTGCCAACTCCATGGGTGCTCCAGGGCTGGAGCACTCACGGGAAATAAATGGTGGGTGCTGAGCACCCACCCGCAGCCCCCCCTACCAGAACCTCCCTCGCCCCCCCAGCGGCTCCTGCATGCCGGCAGGCCCCACTGATCAGCACCTCCCCCTCCCTCCCAGTGCTACTGCCTGCCACAGATCAGCTGCTTTGCAGCGTCAGGAGGCGCTGGGGGGGAGGAGGGAGGGCGCAGCATGCTCGGGGGAGGAACTGGGTGGGGAGGGAAGAGGTGGGAAGAAGCAGGGCAGGGATAGGGTTTTGGGGGAAGGGGTGGAGTGGGGGTAGGGTCTGGGCTGAGCTGGGGGGGGGAGTTCTCCCCCCCCCAGCAGATTAGAAACTTGGCATCTATGGTGAGGGAGTCAGAGGGTGCCAGGGCTGGCTCTAGGTTTTTTGCTGCCCCAAGGGGTGGGGGGGAAACACACCTCAGAGAGCGCAACTGCTGAAGTAAAAAAAAAAAAACCCAAAAAAACAAAAAACCCCAAAACCTCTGAGAGCTCCTGGAATGCCGCCCCTGAAATTGTGCTGCCCCAAGCTTGGTTTGCTGGTGCCTAGAGCTGGTCCTGGAGGGTGCAGTGCAGCAGGGTGGGGTCCTCAGCCCACGGTTGCCACAAAATCTGACCCTAGCCCACAAACGCCACAAGGTCTCACCCTAGCACATGAGCCCAAGGCCCATCACCAAAATCCCAGGTCTTTCACCTCTGGGAACCGTCCATTTATCCTTTTCACTGCACTGGAACCTGACTGCAAGCGGCGACGAATTAACAACTCAACCCAAGTACCTGAGTTAGGTACTAAGTGCATTCCTACTTAACCCACTGTGGCTTGAAGGTGCCAAGAGGAAGGCAAATAACTCTCTGATCCATGGCCAATTGGCCCATGAGAGGAAAAAATTCCTTCCTAGCCCGCAAATGGGCAGTTGGCTAGGCCAGCAGCAGCTGTCATGCCGGGTTCCCATTCCTAGTTCAGAGTGGGTCCGGTGGGGCTGCTGGAATGGAGCCAAAAGAGGCTCCACGTAGCCCCTGCACCAGGTTAAATCCTGGGAGCAGGTGAATGCTTCCCACCACTGGCCAATGGGTGGCAGAGGCTCCCAGGAGGGGAAGGGCTACCTAGTGTCCCTCAGCGAGTGTCTCCTCCTTTGCTGCTGAGACTGGATCCCCTCGCCACCGGTCTCATCAAGTTCCCCCACCCATTGAGGCAGATGGGTGGCATTTCTCTCAGCATCACTCTGGTGAAGTGGGTTTTAGCCCACAAAAGCTTATACACAAATAAATGTGTTAGTCTCTAAGGTGCCACAAGGACTCCTCATTGTTTTTACTAGCATACTGTGTAGCATATCTGAAGGTAAAGGGCCTGATCCTGCAGACATTTTTGCATGTGAGTAACTTGATTCACGCCTATAGTCTCAGTGGGATTGCTCAAATGGGTAAAATTAAGCATGTGTGGGAGTGTTTGCAGTATCAGCAACATTTTAAATATTTTGGCAGCTGTGAGTCTTCTGTTCGAGGTGCTTTTATTTTTTTCTCATTTTTATATAACACCTGTGTTCCTGTGACAAATTGATATATGTTGTTTTGTTACATGAATTTTGTTTTACAGTAGCCAGTTCACAACATATTCTACTTGGACCCTCCCATTTTACTTCCTATTTACTGCACTGGTTTTTGTTTGTGTTTCATTTTTCCTAGAAGAAAGTTTTTGTAATACACAAGTGTGGCAGCATTTCCAACATTTGAGTGTTTTTTTTCCCCACCGTTGGCAATTATTGTAATTAAAACACATGTTGTATCTAGGTATTATAAAGGAAACGTTATCCATGAGCTGCTGAGAGGAACATCAGCCCTGCACTGTGCTGCTTTTTTAAAGGATGAGGTTTATAAAAGTCAGAGCAGCAAGCTGGAAAAACAATCATTCTCTTTGTAGTTCAGAGCAGCAGTTTACATATTTCACTCAGAAAAGTACCTTTAAAATCCTTGGCTTAGTCTGTTAGTTTTTCCCCTACACTATTCTAACTAGTTAAAACTAGCTATGTAGACTGTGAACATACACAGTATACAGCACCCCTTCCTGAGTGTTCTTTTGGCTGGCTGGCTGGCTGGAAGATAACAGAATTCCAGACATTACTATTTTCACTCCTGTGACGAATTCTGCTGTTAAATGTGGAAGAAACTTAGTAACAAGAATCTCTCATCTTGGTGTCTGCAATGTATGATGGTGATGTGCAAAATATTCTGTAGTGAAGTATTGTTGGTGAGCTAAAATTCCACCCATGACCAGGAAGGAGGAAGGGGAGTGGGTATGACAAAGGTGGTCAGGGGATTTGCTGATTCAGAGCTTCCCCATTGTGACCTCCACCAAGGGGAACTTCAAAATGCCCACACCTGCATGACCTCAAAGGTATACTGCCTCCCTGCCTCTGGAAAGAAAATAAAAGTAAGAAAAGGTGAGATTTCTGGAGGGCAGCCTTAACGGCCCCACCCTCCAAAAAGAAAGAATTTACTGTCTTATACCATCTCCTGTGTCACACCCACCTCCATCCTCAGTTTGGGATTTTCTTGTCAAACTGCTTATAACTAGCTTTCTTTGAGTACCTGCCAATGGTAAAGAAAATGCAATGACAGTCATAATTATACAGTGGTACCTATTGACAGACCCACATGTTCCAGACCGGTAGTTCTCTTTGCAATATCAGGCTACAGCTTCCACTGCTGCTCCTAGAAAATAAAAGGCAATACATTCAAAGGGCCATATACTTGCTATAATCCACCCATTGAAGTCCATGGGAGTTGTGAGTGCAGATGTTAGGAGACTTAGGATAAGTTTCTCAGGTGACATGAATGGACCTAGTACTTCATAGCTCTGTTGATATCATTGGAGCTATGCCAATTTACCCCGGCAGTTTCTTTACCTATATACAGAAAACAGAACTAATCACATTCTCAGTACCTTTGCTCCCTTTTCTTCTCCATTTCCCTTGAGAGTAGATATGTGAATGAGTAGTTACCTGTTATCTAGTTACCCAGAACACCTTCTCATTATTCCCTTCTGGGCTTTGGAACCCCACCATGTGGTTCAGAGCCTTCCATCTTTATCCTTTGACATAGTGTGTATACTATGTTGCAATAGCTCCATGGTGGGGGAAGGGAGCTCTCACTCATTTGATTTGTGTGTTTAGTTACATTATGGCTTTTTTTTTTTTTTGAAGTATGATAGCTAAAATATATATCTTGAGAGAGAGAGAGCAAGGAAAGTAAATTAAAAAAAAACTCATCAACTCTGAGCGGAAACTCAGAAACATGCAGTCACTTCTGTTACCATTGTAGGCCCCTGGGCACTTCTTACCTGCTTGTGCAGGTACAGTAAATGCCAAATGGAGTTCTTTGATCATTGTTCCTCACTAGCTGCCTGTCTCCTGATTTTTGGCATTGCTTTTCACTAATTGGTCACTGCTACATAGGAGAGAAGTTCTTCTATACTTGGTTGATACTACAGAGTTTTCCTTTCAAAGGAAAAAGACAGTGTTGTATTTAAGGACAAAACCTTAGCTTGCAGACTTCAATTTAAATTGTTTTAAGTCCTTTGTCAATACTTTCAGTATTAAAAGCTATGTACACATAGTAAGAGCAACAGTGCAATACTTGTCCAGTAAACTAGTATTACATGAACTATTAAACATCTGACTTGCTCAGTTAAAATTCCTGTTTAAATTTAAATATATGCAGTAAAATACCATAAATCAATAGTTCTCAAACTTTTTTTTTTTTTTTGGCGGACCATTTGAAAATTGCTGAGGGTCTCGGCGAACCACTTAATGATCTTTCCAAATGTTGTTTGTGCCATTAACTAACTATTGTAAAGCACTTTGGATAAAAGCACTATATAAAAAAACCCTTCATAATTAACGTTTTTTTTGTTCTACAAATAAAAGCACACAACTCATATTTTAATATCAGTAGTCTTACCTTTCTAATGCGATGGATGTGCCCTCTTTCTCCCAGTGCATCAGTTGGGCCTGGGAAGGAGGGGGGTGTCTCCCCCACCCCAGCAGCCACAGAGCTGAGGCTGGGAAGGAGAGACGTTTCTCCCCAGCAGCCGCAGCTCTGGAGCTGGGGAAAGTGCCCTATTTCTCTGGCAGCCGCAACCCTGCACATCCCAAATTCCCCCCACCCCCTCTTCTCACCCCACTGCCCCCTCCCCCCTATTCCCCTCAAGGCCACCACCTCACCTTACATGTGAGTCTTCTCCAGGGTCCAGGCATCTAATTAGTGGAGCCATGCCTGCATAACTCCACTAATTAGGTTGGTGACCCTTCATTCTCTTGTGTGTATCCGCCCAGGTGCACACCTTAGAGGGAACTATCCACGGACCACCTGAATGGAGCTCGCGGACCACTGGTGGTCCGTGGACCGCAATTTGAGAGCCTCTGCCATAAATCACTGTGCCTTTCCTTCTGTGCTTGATACACTGCCATGCCATGGGAATTTGTGATATCGGTTCCATCACATTGATGCTTTAGGTCTAATATAACTGAGGATAGCAGGATTGAGTTGTCTTTTAAAAGTTATCAAATTTTCACCTGATCCAAAGCCGACTGAAGTCAATGTGCGTCATTAATTACAGTGGGTTTTGGATTAGACCTTGTAAACTGAGTTCTTGTTGCCATTCTAATTTATTTTGGCTATTGAAGGTTTGCTGTGGAACTTGTCCTCCAATGACCAGCTGAAGACCCTGCTGATCAGAGACACCCTGGACCCACTGACAGAGACCATTCTTATCCCCTACTCTGGTTGGCCAGATAGAGATTACCCAAAATCGAGTATTGTATCTGACCCTGATATCTTCTACAATGCCACAGGATGCCTGAGGTGAGTTCTCCATCTTCAAATACCCTAAATGCTACTGATGATAAAGCTGGATTGAACACTTTTTTTGAACTTTACATGCTTCCAAGCACAGAGGGGAATGTCTTGTTTTCAGGCTGATGTGTAGGTCAGATTTTGAAATGCCAACCTAGTGCGTATCTGAACTGAACAGCTGCTGTTGAGTATCATAAAAACAACTTTATTTATAAAGTTCCTACAACTCTCTCAAAGGAGTGCAGCTAAACCATTTCAGTAAAAATAACCAGTAATCAAGGACCCAGTTATGCAAGCCTTATTCTTGCAAATAGTCACATTGAAATCAAGGGGAAGGCTCATGTGAGCAGGAACTGTTGCTGTGGCTTGCAGGATTGGGCCCTAAATATTATACTATTAAAGGTCTTTTAAAAAATTGCACCATTACACAGTCTGTGCAGGGGAGGGGAGAGTCATTTAGTCTAATACAAGGGAAGACAGTCATTTTTAAAAAAAAAAAAAAGGAAAAAATATTTTCCAGTCAGTTTTGTAAAGTGTAGAGGGATGGGTGAAGCTGAGTATCCAGCTTTCCACACCGAGGGGCCGTTGCAGCAAAGCTCTCTCACCTACAGATCTAAACTGTGGATGCTGAAAGGTAGTGGTCATCTCCACAGGGAAGAAATGTCAGAGCACATATACCTCGTCCACAAAAGTATTGCCTCTGACCCAGCTGTCACATCACTTGCAGAATCAATGCCTGTTTAGTTTTGTTCCATATAATTGATAGGAACGGTGAAGTTCTCATTCAAATATCTAGTAGCTGGTCCTTTGGCAGTCTCACAAAAACATGTCTGCCCTTTTGCTCTCTCCCTCCCATACACACCCTAAATACTTAACATACTCACACTCAGCTTTGGGTATTTGTCAGTACCTCTGGACAGCTGGGTGGATTTAGGATTGCAGTAAATGAAGCATTATTATTTAAAAAGTAATATTGCAATGCTCAGTGATGCGCGTGGAGAATAACAGTTAAACCAATAAGTTTGTTTAGTTATTTTTTTTATTGTGCTACAATGAAACATTGTTATGGGAAGTACTTACAAATTATAGTAAGTATCCTCAGTACGTACATACAAAGAAACCTGTCTTAAGCATTCAAGTGACTGATGTATCAATTCCTTGATTAGAATGTGGCCCTCTAATAAAGGTGAAGCAGAGCTGTATTGTGTGCATGTATAGCTACTTTGGGGATGGTTTCTTAAGATATTATCAAACAAGGTGGCAGGCTGCATGTTATATTGATTTTACTATAATGGGTATATTTTCTGAAATTCTGGGTTCACTGACAGCTCACAGGCAAGACTTTAGAAATGTGGTCACATTTATAATTAATGAAGCTGAGCATATTGTAAAACAATGGCTTGTGCAGCCTCTGGAGAGGAGGTTCCAGGTACATGAGTAATTCAAGTGCTTCTGTGGTGAGTCTGTGACACTGGGATCAATCCCATGCAGAATTTGCTCCTCTGCCTTCCCAGCTGTTGTAACAGTGCTGTGAAGCTGTGATGTAGCAAGGGGAAGGACATCAGACACATGTTGCATTATTTATGGTCCTCGAGCTGGCCAAAATATTTCTATCCCATGCTGGTGTACTGCATCTGCTTGAGTGAGACTGGATTCCAGAGGTCCCCACACACCCAGCCCACTGAAAAGAATCACCGTAGGTGACAATTTAATTTGTGAACTCAGCAATAAGGCATTTAGGTTCTGATCCAGCACTAAGTAAAAAGGGTCTTTCCATGGACTTTAAGGAGTCAGGATCATTGAATAACCAGATGAGTAATTTACAAACTATTCACTCTGGAATTGTAAAACAGACACTATTCCAGGGGTCGGCAACCTATGGCACGCATGCCAAAGACGGCATGTGAGCTGACTTTTAATGGCACGCTGCTGCCTGCTGGAGTCCCAGCAGGCAGCAGTGTGCCATTAAAAATCCTGCCCAGCCCGGCCCACTCTTCTCTGCCCTCCGCTTCCCCCACCCCCCGTGGGGGCAAGGGGCAGGGGCAGAAGCTTGGTCCTGCCAGCTCCCCTGCCTCTTCCCGTAGTGTGCTGGGTTCCTGCCCCTCCTCCGCCTCTCTGTCCCTCCCTCCCTGCCAGCTGATCAGCTGATGGCCTTCGTGAGGGAGGGGGTCAGGAAGGATTCGAGTCAGCGTGCTCGCTGCTCCTGGCAGAGACAGAGAAGAAGCGGGGGCAGGGCCTTGGGGAAGGTGGGGTGGAATAGGGGCATCTCCTCCAGCCCCCTGTCCTGACACCCCCCCTCACACACACCCAGCCCTCTGCCCTGAGTCCCGCAACCCTGCACACTCCCCAGGCCCCTGCCCTGAGCCCTGTACCCCCTTCATACACACCCAGCCCTCTGTTTGAACCTTCACACACACCCACGACCCCAGCCCTGACTCTTGCACCCCCCACATCCCCACCCCCACCCTGAGCACTAAACGGGAGCTCTTGCCCCCCCCATGTTCCCACCTGCACCCCTCGCACCAAATGGGAGCTGCCAGGTAAGTGCCCCACACCCGAACCTCCTGCCTCAACCCTCATTCTAGCTCCTGGCCAGACCCTTCATCTCCAGCCCTGTGATCAGTCCACTCCCACCCTCAGCTCAGTGCAGAGAGAGGAAGAGAATGGGCCAGAATCAGGGAGAAGGTAGGTACCCACTGTATGTGGGCAGGGCCGGGACCCCAGACCAGCAGCGGGCTGAGTGGATCTGGCAGCCGGGATCCCGGCCAGCAGGAGCCGGCGGATGGAACCCCTGAGTGGCAGTGGGGTCCCGACCACCGGCCCCACACAGCCCGCTGACGGTCTGGGTGAACAGAACCCCAGACCAGTGGCGGGCTGAGTGGGCCGGCGGTGTAAGGTCAACATTTTAATTTAATTTTAAATGAAGCTTCTTAAACATTTTGAAAACCTTGTTTATTTTACAATACAACAATAGTTTAGTTATATAATATATAGAGTTATAGAGCGAGAGACCTTATAAAAAACATTGAAATGTATTACCGGCACGCGAAACCTTAGAGTGAATAAATGAAGACTCAGCACACCACTTCTGAAAGGTTGCCGACCCCTGCACTATTCAGTTATAGTAATTTTATACCAAACATGTATTCACTTTCTTATTCACTGATAATTGTTGTGCCACTTGTTATTGAGGACATGGATGAGATGCAAAATTAATCCATGGAAAGCCTAAGATGTGTCAGAACTGGAGATTAAAACTAGACAGTCAGTGAACACAGTTGTATTCCCCTCTGTCCTTTCTGTCTGCAGGGTATGTTTTTCTTTAAATCTGATATGTGATACACTGAGACACATCTTAGTGGTAGAAACTTTAAAGAAATGTTCCTTCGTCTTTAATTGGAAATAATCATAGAATCATAGACTTTAAGGTCAGAAGAGACCATTATGATCATCTAGTCTGACCTCCTGCACAACGCAAGCCACAGAATCTCACCCACCCACTCCTGTAACAAACCTGTGTCTGAGCCATTGAAGTCCTCAAATCATGGGTTAAAGCAGGGGTAGGCAACCTATGGCACACGTGCCGAAGGTGGCATGTGAGCTGATTTTCAGTGGCACTCACACTGCCCTGGTCCTGGTCACCAGTCCGGGAGGCTCTGCATTTTAATTTTAATTTTAAATGGATCTTCTTAAACATTTTAAAAACCTTGTTTACTTTACACACAACAATAGTTTAGTTATATATTATAGACTTAGAGAGACCTTCTAAAACCATTAAAAATGTATTACTGGCACGCGAAACCTTAAATTAGAGTGAATAAATGCTTTTGTAGATTTCCCTTCAGATACTATGAGATGGTCATTAGAGAATATATTTAATTTGTAAGCTCTTCTTTGGAGCCCCTCCCCGTGATATCCGAGGACTGCACAAACATTACTGAATATATCTTCACAGCATCCCATGAGGTAGGGAAATACTATGGCCACTTTACAGAAGGGGAGGCTGAGGCACAGGGATTAAGTAATGTGACATACCTGTGGTCACACAGGAAGACAACAGAAGAGCCAGGAGTTGATCCTAGACTTCCTGATTCCCAGGCCAGTGTCTTAATCACAAGACTCATTTCTATCAGCAGTGAAAGGAAGTCTCTGCATTTTACCTGCAAAATCCACTATAATTATTTATCTCCTCAAGTTACAGTTTTGATTTTGCAGCATCAGCAGCATGACAGTGTTGTCCTAAAAACTCTGAGGCAGTTTTCTAGAGGCAACTTCTAGTTTTCTGGGAATGAAACAGAAGTGGTGGACACTGCATTTTTTTTATTTATTTTTTTAAACGAAAGGCCAGATAGCTGCAATACCCCTTCCTCCCTTTGGATCTGAACAGTACCCACTGAATGCTCATTAACTTCACTGGGCATTGGATCTGCCCCTGAAACCTGAATATGCTCACCGATGGAATGGCTATTTTTATTTCTACTCATTCAGCATATAAATGACATTTGTTATGGAAGCACCTCTAGGCCCCAGCTGAGACTCAGATCCTATTGTGCAAACACAGTAAGGGATAGTCACTGGCCTCAGGACCTTACGGATTGAATAGACAAAACGGACAAAGGGTGAAAGGGGAGACACAGATGAGAAGAAGCGTTACCCAACATCACATAAAAGGTGAGGAGCAGAGCTCGGAAGAGAACCAGGGTCTCTGGACTCCTAGGCCATAGCCCTGGGACTTTATACC
The DNA here is from genome assembly GCF_020497125.1 of Mauremys mutica. Classification (NCBI taxonomy): domain Eukaryota; kingdom Metazoa; phylum Chordata; order Testudines; family Geoemydidae; genus Mauremys; species Mauremys mutica. The sequence goes on from NC_059072.1 coordinate 107,857,396, forward strand.
ATGGCAACTTTTCTTTGCAAAGGCTAGGTGGACGCTTATTTCTGTTTAAACTTATTTCAGTTTAGTTAGCTTAAGTCAGCTTCTAATCAGACTAACTGGCAAAAGTCACTCTTAAACCAAAGTACAAGTGTCCACACATCTTTTTGCATCAATTTAAATAAATTGGTTATAAAATCAAACCTTTAGTTAAACCAGTGCAACTTTCTTATGTTGAGAAGCCACTGGGCTCTGCATCATATTATGACTTCAGCAGGGCCGGCTCCAGCATTTTTGCTGCCCCAAGCGGCAAAGCAGGGGGAAAAAAAAAAAAAGATAAAGCCGCGATCGACGGCACTTCAGTGGCAGCTCTACCGCGCCGCTTCATTCTTCAGTGGCAATTTGGCGGCGGGTCCTTCACTCCGGGGGGACTGACGGACCCGCCGCTGAATTGCTGCCGAAGACCGGGACGTGCCGCCCCTTCCCATTGGCCGCCCCAAGCACCTGTTTCCTTTGCTGGTGCCTGGAGCCAGCCCTGGACTTCAGACAGGTACACTACACTTGCAAGAGCTAAACACAAGTGTGAGCACAGGAGATTTTTGGTTTTGCTACCAAGTCCAAGAAGATGTATAGTAGATCAACTGTTGCGATTAATTACAAGTCAATTCTATGAGAAAGTAACCTGGCTGTAGTTTTGGACATGCCTCAGTGAAGTCTGTAGAGCTGAATGTGAAACTTCTAGCCTAAGAAGCTGTCCTGTTTCAGCTTGCAGATGTGTGTTTTGTTAACAAATTCTCTTTGGTTTTGGCATACAGATCTCCTTTAGTGGAGTAGTTGTGTATATATATTGCAGAAACCACTGCTGCTGCACTAAAGGTATTACATAAGCCATTCTCCCTTGTCAAACATCATGGTTTTACAGTACACATGCAGTGGTGGTTATACCAGACACATGTTCAACAGTGAAGATTCTGTTCCTGTAGGAGCACTTCAGGGCCACAGATATCCTAACTAATAATTAACTTCAGTTATAGTGGATAATAAACCGGTGTAAAAGGCAAGACATTTTATTTGAGGGATTATAAAATCAACCGAGACAAACATTAACTACTTGGTATAAACTTTTGTGTCCTAGTTAATGTCTACTATGGGGTAGCGTACATGGAACTAAAAAGATAATCCTGGCATCTATAAACTTGCCAAAGCTTTGTGTATACAAAGAGAGATGCCTGTTAGCTGTGCCGCTTTACAATGGGCATCTGTCATCTTAGGCTTGATTAGTTATTTGCTTACATATATAGCCCAGGACAGCCACTTCAAAGTCCGCCAGGATGCAGATGCACAGAATTATTCCCAGTGCTGGCCAGGAACTAGTCTTATTGTAGCAACTTTTCAATTCAATTCATGCCCGTCACCCCAGTCGGGGTATGGGCCGCCAACAACAGATCTCCAGAGTCCTCTATCTTGGGCCATTTGCTCTAACTGGTTCCAGGTATAGCCCATTTTTGTGCAATCAGCCTGAAGGTCGCGTTGCCAGGTGTTTCTTGGACGGCCTCTTTTCCGCTTGCCTTGGGGGTTCCACCGCAATGCCTGTCTGGTGATGTTGGTTGGCTGCTTGCGTAGTGTGTGTCCTATCCACCTTCTTCTTCTAATTTCTTCCTCTGCTGGAGGTTGACGAGTCCTCTCCAATAGGTGGATGTTACTGATGGCGTCTGGCCAGCGGATCTGAAGAATCCTTCTAAGGCAGCTATTAATGAAGGTCTGGATCTTCCTAGTGGTTGTTTTAGTTGTCCTCCAGTTTCAGCTCCATACAGTAGGACTGGTTTCACGTTGGAATTGAACAGTCGAATCTTTATTGCCAAAGATAGCTCTCTGGAGCTCCAGATGTTCTTGAGCTATAGGAAGGCTGCTCTTGCCTTACCAATCCTTGCTTTGATGTCTGCGTCTGTGCCACCCTGCTGGTCGATGATGCTGCCTAGGTAGGTGAAGGACTGCACTTCTTCCAGGGGGCTTCCATTCAGTGTGACTGGGTCGTTGCTGATGGAGTTAATCTTGAGGATCTTGGTCTTGTCCTTGTGGATGTTGAGGCCGACCTGTGATGACGTGGCTGCCACTACGTTGATCTTCTCTTGCATCTGCTGTTTGCTGTGTGAAAGGAGTGCAAGGTCATCGGCAAAGTCCAGGTCATCAAGCTGGGTCCACAACGTCCACTGAATTCCGTTCCTACGCTCGTAAGTGGATGTCTTCATTATCCAATCAATGACGAGGAGAAAGAGAAATGGTGACAACAAACATCCTTGTCTGACTCCGGTTCGTACCTGGAAGCTGTTTGTGAGCTGCCCTCCATGGATCACTCTACAGTGTATGTCGTCATATGAGTTCTTAATCAAGTTGACCACCTTTGCTGGGATGCCATAATGCCGAAGGAGCTTCCAGAGGGTCTCTCGATCCACGCTATCGAATGCTTTCTCATAGTCAACAAAGTTGATATACAACGAGGAGTTCCACTCCATAGACTGCTCCACTATGATGTGGAGCGTTGCTATCTGGTCCGTGCATGATCTATTCTGCCGGAAGCCTGGCTGCTCATCTCGTAGCTGTGGATCGACTACATCCTTCATTCTCTCTAAGAGGACTCGATTGAAGACCTTCCCAGGCACCGACAGAAGTGTGATTCCTCTGTAGTTGGCACAGTTGCTAAGGTCTCCTTTCTTAGGGATTTTGATGAGGTATCCCTCTTTCCAATCTGCCAGAATCGCTTCTTCTTCCCATATCTTCTCAAAAAGGGGGTACAGCATTTCCACTGAAGCATCCAGATCTACTTTCAGGGCCTCTGCTGGAATATCGTCAGGTCCAGCCGCCTTCCTGTTCTTCATCATAGTGATGGCTTTTCTGATCTCGTCTCTGGTTGGTTTGTCGCAATTGATTGGAAGGTCCTCGTTGGCTGGGTCAATGTCTGGTGGATTTGGTGGTGCTGGTCTATTCAGGAGTTCCTCAAAGTGCTCCGCCCATCTACTCATCTGTTGTTCTATTCCTGTTATAGACTTTCCCTGCTTGTCTTTAACGGGACGTTCCGGCTTGCTGAACTTTCCAGACAGTCGTTTGGTAATGTCATACAGCTGTTTCATGTTGCCGCTGTATGCTGCCTGCTCCACTTCTGCTGCCAGTCCATCCACATAATCTCTCTTATCCTTCCTAATACTCCTCTTCACTACTCTGTGAGCTTCAGCATACTCTTTTTGAGCTTTGGCCTTTGCTGCTCTAGTCCTGCTGTTGTTAACTGCTGCCTTCTTCTTCTTTCTGTCGTCGATGTTAGTCAAGGTCTCTGCTGTAATCCACTTTTTCTGCTGGTATTTCTTAATTCCAAGCACTTCCTGGCATACTGACCTAAGTGTCTCTCTCACTTTCTGCCATCTGTTGAGTACACTGTCTTCCTCTTCCTCAGACCGATCCTGTAGTACTGAAAACTTATTCTTTAGCGTCAGTCCAAAATCTTCCTTGATCTTGTGGTCCTTCAGAAGGCTGACATTATACTTCGTTCTTCTATCTGACGCGTCTATCCAGTTCTTCTTCAGCTTCAGCTTCAATCTGGCCACCACTAAGTGATGGTCGGATGCTGCATCTGCTCCTCTTCTAACTCTAACGTCCTGTAAAGATCTTCTGAACTTCTTGCTAATGCAGACATGGTCGATCTGGTTTTCTGTCGTGCCTGCTGGCGATACCCAAGTACTCTCGTGGATCCGCTTGTGAGGAAAGATGCTGCCTCCTATGACCAGGTTGTTAAATGCACACAGATCCACAAATCTCTCTCCATTCTCACTCATCTCTCCCAGAGCGTGGGTCCCCATGACTTGTTCGTATCCTGTATTGTCGGGTCAAATTTTGGCATTGAAGTCTCCCATAAGAATAGTGATATCTTTGTCTGGGAGAGTCTCTAATATTTTCTGAAGTCTATTGTAAAAGTGATCTTTGTCCTCCTCTTCGCTGTCATTGGTTGGGGCATAGCACTGAACAACATTCATCTTAATCCTCTTCATTTTAGTTCTGAAGGATGCTGTGATGATCCTGGGGCCATGTGCCTCCCAACCAATCAGTGCTCTCTGTGCCTGCTTAGACAACATGAAGCCTACTCCCTGTGTATGAGGTGCGTCGCTCTCTTCATGTCCGGAATACAGCAACAGCTCTCCTGTCAACAGTCGCCTCTGTCCAGCTTGTGCCCATCTTGTCTCACTAATACCAAGTAGGGTCAGGTTGTTGCTCCTCATCTCTACTGCAACCTGCGCCATCTTTCCTGACTCGTACATGGTCCTCACGTTCCATGTGCCGATGGTAATCCTTCTGGTTGCAAGAAGGGTGATCGGCTTAGTGGCTTCCTCGCGGCTTTCACCACCCAGCGTCATGCGTCTTCGAGTTGAAGACCCTTCTTTTTCCAGGATAAAAGCCTCTGTTGTCTCTATTGTTGGCGTTTCTGTAGCAAATTGATTTTTTACGGGGTGGGGTTGCTAGCCCCACGCCCAACCCTCCTCCTTTACCCTGACTTGGGACAAGCAGATGGCCCCAAAGGACCGCTCTGGTGGAGTTGTATCAACTTTACAAACCTTGATATTTGCTTACTAAAGGATAAAGAATTCCAATGTGAACTGTTTTTGATCAAATAAAAATGGACATTGAGCCAAAATCGTCGTTGGGGTAGCTCCACAGAGTTCAGTGGAATTACAAAACCTGTTCAGAGAATCAGAAGAATTTTGATTAACATTTTTAAAAATTCTTTTTGTTTGCACTCTTCTGCCCTTCCCACTTTTGTGAAATGAAATACCATGAGATGTATTTCTGACCAAAATGAGATCAGGAAGTACTGGGCAACTCACAAATAAGGCTGACCTGTCAGGTTGTATAACCCAGTTCTTAGGGGGGGGGAAAAGATTCTGATAAGATTTAGGATCCTTTCCAAGCCAAACCTAACCTTATAAAATTGTCCATTTTCAATAAAGGATAAAGAGGAATGGTCTTGATTTTTTTTTCTCTCACACTTCAACATTGTTGTAGTCCCATAGATTACAGTGGAATTACCCCTGCTGTGTGTCTGTATTAAATATGGGAGAATCTGACTCAAAGGATCACTGAAATCCAAAGGAATGCTACAGAAAAGTCATGCAGTGAAAAACAGGGCACAGAAGGTGCTATGCTGGCAAATAATTTGTTTTAATGTTTATACATTGCCAGAATATAAATCTGTAATTAGTCCTTTCTTTTGTAATAACTGACATGTTTGTTGCTCACGTTGTTAGTCTGTAGCCTGCAGCCTGTATTGCAGCAGGAAAGCTGTACTTTGAAGTTTAAAAATTATACGTGGCATATTTCTCGTGTTAAAGGTGAACTGCAAAGCTGCTTTTCAAAAAATTAACACACTCTTCATGATATCTTCATGATACCAAATGAATAGCTGCCGAAGATAAATGCAGGCCAAAGAATAAGTAAGAAAAATGTTTTAAGAAATTTACATTGAAATATTTAAAAATTTATTCCTTCTTTACTTACAAGATAAGTCCTAAATTCAAGATTCACTTTCAACAGCTGATAACATTGCAAATAGCTAAAACACTGCAATGAACACAGGAAAATGCTCACCACCTCTGGGCCAATGTGTATATGATCTTAATCAATTATTTCAGGAGAAACATAGAAGCCCAATCTTGAGCCCAGGATCAGGTCCATGAGTGGAGGCTGGGGTGGGAGGAGGATGAAGGTTGAACTGATTTTCATGTATTTTGCTTTAGAGTGTTTAAAAAATTGGCAATATTTACCCTGGGCATGTGATATGAGTGACAGTGGGTTGTGATTTTTAGAAGAATTTCAAAATCCCTTTCTACTCTATTTGTGATCCCCCTCCAATTGTTTGCTCCCTTTTGCACATACTGCTGGTCATAAAGCTAAACATTAGAAAACAATCAGGCATGTTTCAGTGGCTGCCAGACACTGAGCTTCTGACACAATGGCATGGTTTGTATCTGAAAGAAACTTTGGCATTGTTTCCTGAACACGCAGAGTTAGTTACATCAAAAGAAAGGGTGTGTTGCCTAACAACCAGGCAAATAGATAAAATTGGCTTTACTATTTAATGAGCTAGTCAAGGCAGACCTGGCACTGAACCCAGGGAAAGTGTTGTGGGTTTTAAAGGTAATGTTGCATATCTTTCTCCTGATTTGAAAGTACTGCGCTCTGCTTTGACTTCATTCATTCCCTCAAGTGGAACTAGATGGATTGGGTAGCCTCACAGCCTGAAATGTTATGGTAGCCACTACATACTGAATATATGGCCTCGGGCCTGGTCTACACTGGGGCGGGGGAGGGGTGTCGATGTAAGATACGCAACTTCAGCTATGGGAATAGCGTAGCTGAAGTCGACATATCTTATGTCGACTTACCTCCCGTCCTCACGGCACGGGATCGACAGCCGCAGCTCCCCGTCGACTCCGCTACCGCTGTGCGCCCTGGTGGAGTTCCGAAGTTGACGGGAGCGCATTCGGGGATCCATTTATCGCGTCTAAATGAGATGCGATATATCAATCCCTGATAGATCTATTGCTACCCGCCGATCCGGTGGATAGAGTGGACGTACCCTTGGATATGACAGTGCATGGCTGTGCTTCTAAAATAAAAAACAAACCCCTGTTTTTGGCACAAGACTTCCTGTGTTTCTTTGCTATACTTTGAACACCGATGAGAATGTGATCTCCCTTTTGGCATGAACTACCTGTTCAGAAGGGTTCTTCATGAATAACAGGAGATAAATGCCTCACACTTGTCAGAAGATGATTGTTCTGCCCAAGTTGCTGCAGAAGCAGATTTACACAAAGCAGGCGAGAGGCAGAGCTCCTTAACTGCAGAGCGGGAAGGCTGCTTCCTTATCAGAGCCGTGTGCTGCCCTTACTAGGCTCTGGAATGTTCATTGCCCCTTCACTGTCCACTTCTTCTCCATACCAATACATTCTTCATTTAAAACAACACAGACCTAGGGTGTAGGAGCTAGTGCTCAGCGTACCACAGCCGCCAATCTTTCTTATTTCAGCAGAGGAGTCCTGGCTTTTTAAAATCAGTCCTGTGGGTCGCTTTATAACTGGAATGTCCCACAGCAAAATGCATCCCAGTTCTTTGAAAGGACGGATGGTCTTTTGGTTAAGGAACTGACCTAGGGCTTAGGAGATCTGGATTTAGTTCCCAGTTGTGACTCAGAATTCCTGTGACACCTTGGAAGAGTCATTTAGTCTCTCAAAATGTGGTTGTACAGTGCTCAGCAGACTGGGGGCTTGATCTCAGTTGGAGCCTGTAGGTGCAACTCTAATATAAATTAGTAATGATATTACACCTCTTTGACCCCTGTTGCAGCAGGATCTTTTTACATGATCTCCATTCTCTGAATCTGTCCCTATCTTTTCTGGTCTCCCACCCAACTTAACACCCATTCATTTCCTCCCTGTTCTTTCCAGCTCAGCAGCTTGCAGCCCAGCACCTTAGTTGGTTAACTAAATATGTCGCTGAATTCTTAGCCGTGGCTGCTTTTGCACTTCAAAACTGTGTAAGGTATGAAGGGAATGCAGCTCCCTGAACTTCCTGAGATGTTAGGAATGCCATTGTCCAGTGACACAGGAAAGCAAGGCACTGATCTCTGGCCTTCACACGCAAAGTTTTTCCGGTCACTTTTTAAAATAAAACTTTAGTGACTTTCATTTTGGTAGAAGGAGTACAAAAGTCCTATATTTATCAGCAGAACAGCTGATGCACAGGCCCTCAAAGTACAGTATAAGCAGTCCCACAATGCCCTGCCAATGTGTCTCAGTGCTGGAGGGGCCTCCCCTCTGCTTCAGTTCAACCTTGATATTAGTAGTTCTGTAAAATATTATTTTCTTTCAAAATCTTTTCTCATTTTACTTTATAGTAATCCTTTGCCCTAAAATGCCCCTCTCATCTCAGGATCCAAACATTTTACAAAGAAGAATTAGTTGAGTCTCTAGAAACATCCTTATGAGATAACTAAAGGATTGCTTCAGCAACAGGACATAACACTGTGCAAGAGTTTAAGACGGAATGAAGGAAATAAGCATATTGTGTAGACATTAAATAAGGAATTTAGGTGGGCAGAATTATCTAGACCAGTGTGTGCTCAGGTTTGGCCAGGTCACCAGGACTAGCACCCCTATGTGAACAAGTACCATGAGATTTTTATTGGCCATAGGTGATCAAAACCTCATCCAAAAGAGAGTGCTGCCAGCAGCAGTGTGCTCCCTAACAGTACACTGCAGCATTGATTCAGTACAGCCTCAGAATGAAAAGCACCACCTACTGATTCACAACATCCGCTGTCCTCGTGGTGCTCCCTGAAGGACTCTCATCCACATTCTGACCTGGCCTGACCCTGCTTAGGGCCAAATGGTCACAGCCCTTATGTGGTCATGTACAGGGGAGTATGTCTTCTCTCCACCCTGTTACTCCCCTGCTCAGATTGTGGTAGGGAATGGGAGGAGATATGACCATACACATGCGTGCAAGCTGGGCACACAGTGGAGAGTAAAGGAAGGGATGAAATAACTTACTTCTCCCTAGAGTAAAGGAAGATCAGAGGAGGAGTTGTTCTCGGTTCTGCTCCTTAGGCAGTGCAGCCATGTGCCAGCCCTGGCCCATCACAATTGTAAGGCTGCACCATAGCCCTTTGTAAGATCTGACAGTATTACGCCTCCAAGCACATGGCTGCTGCTGTCAAAAATTCATACATGAGGATGCTTTTTGTGCAGTGATTTTAAACTAGTGTGCTGTGGCATAGTGCAGTTCCATATCAGCTAGTGTATCTTTGCCAGTAATGGAAATTCCGTACTTATCATTCATGATATTTTTAGCTCTTATAAATAGTGAAACTATTTTTGATAATCACAAGCAAGGCTGTTGCACACACCTCTGTAGACATAACCATAAACTGGCAAAAGGGATCACTTGTTTCAAGTGTGTTGTGTCTGAGGAAAATTTAAAATTGCAAAGCAACACTGATGGGTGCCATGTGAATAAGCTTGATTTCCAGGTCCATTAATTCTACTCAGTATCATTTCACGAGGGAACAAATGAACTCAGAATTATGCATACTAACAACAAAGCATGACCGAAAAGAAAACTGCAGTTATAGTGTATCCTTGTTTAAACTGTATGAATACCACCAGAGGCAAAAAAGCACAAGAATTGCATTGGCAGCATATAAAACACCACATCTGTTTTACAGTGCATAAACAATAGGGAACTTTTAAAGTGGTAGCTCATCAGCTTTATGGCATTAATAAAATTTTAAACCATTGTAATTTGCCACCTGGTTGTGTAAAACTTTTTTGATGAATTTATTGTGAGTGACTCATTTAAAGGGAAATTTTGCTCCTTTGTTTGTGATGAACTGTGATATCAGACTGCATTTTATATTCTTTTCCAACGAAAAGCCTGAAATGTGGTGCAGTATGCAGGCCTCTCCCCAGCAGAACTGCCTGAGGTCTAAATAGTGAGGCTTAGATTTATGATGCCATTATTCTGAAATTCAGATCACATTCCGTTATAGACATAAATGTATCTTAAAGTTATTGGCCTCGCTGCTCTCTCCATAAATTGGTAGTTCATTTGGGGCTCAGCTTCAAGTGGGAGTTTTTTGGTTTTTAAATCACTTTTATAGTTAATGTTAAGATTATATCTCACAAACCACAGATCTTCTGACTGAAAGCTGGGGCGGACAGTTGTTCCCTGTTGATCTGTGAGGCAGAAGAAATCATGTAGCAGAGATTCAGTGGTACTCTGAGCTGGAGGGAGAGAAAGGTGGCTTTAAGCTGCCTTTGCACCTCCTATATTCTGGGACTCTTCCAGAGCCCTCTGGGCTCGCCTGACTTAGACTCCAACTGCCAGTAGCCTTCTGTGGGCCATGGAAAGGAGGGAATAGCCAGAGCGTAGTATGCTCTAGCCATGTTCCCTGCCTCTCCACTCCCTTGGTAAATTACCTTTGTCTGGGGATAGCAAGGGAGACCAGTGTAAAGTTGCCCTTCAGCTGTACACGTCAGAGCAAAGCCCTTTACACAGAGGGCATTCCCTGGGGTGGAGACACCTACTTGTTGCCTTTAAGCCCCTTTTTATATAAAGGGGCCTTGAAGCAAACAGGGAATTAGGGCAAGGATCCTATATTGGGACACTAAACCAGGTGAGTGTAAATATCCCCCCACCTCTCTTTCACCTGTGGAAGCCAAGGGGGGAACTAAATATTTATAGCTGATGAGGAGATAGGCTCGACCAGGCGGTCGAGGAGATGAGGTGAGCAAGGAAGAGGTACTTGGCCACTGACCAGTCCATCAGTTCTTCATAGCATCGCTGTGGGGACTCTAGGGGAGGGAAGGGAACCTTTCCCAATGGATCTAGCAAAAGTCTCCTCTCATGCTTACCTTTTGCATGCAGCAGCAGCAAATGTGGCTCATCTCCTAACTCCTCACTCCAAGAGGTGAGGCAAGACTGCTGCTGTCGCTTCCAGGGAAAGCCCACTTCCTGTTCCTTCATGCCACATTCCTATCACTGCTGCAGTAAAGAAGCTCTGGGCCTTTTTCCCAGAAGAATGAATCTCTGGTTCTCATTTGCTCACCAAGTGAGGTGAAGGGCAGTCACAAAAAGGGAGGGAAATATACACTTGTTCACTCTCCCAGTACAGTAGCTGGGACACGGACTCTGATAATGTCTAGGCCACCGCCTCTGGTCTCTGCTTTCAGCCATTAGGAAGTAGAGATAGAGGCTAGGGAAAGAGGAAATACAATATGAAAATTAACTCTAAAAGTTAATTTGAAAAACAAACTCCCAACTGGAGTTCAGCTCCAAAGGAACTACTAATTCTTGGCAACCCTTATGGACAAGTCCTAATATTATTTACATTATTTACATCTAGACACCAACCAAGTTGGTACCCCCTTTGTACTAGTGTTGTATAAACACATAGAAATGAGAGTATAGTAGAAGTGAAGCCAATAGGGTTCAAGTAATCTATAGAATCCTCTTTAAATTCTATAGGTTTTCAATTAAGCCTAATAAATTCTGTTGTGGGAATATAGTTCTCTATTAAGTGCTATATGGTAGGATTTTAAAAAAATCTATAGAAAGGCACTTGAATTTGGCCTCATAACTAGACTTTAAATTGCAGTGATCTGAAGAAGTATGAACTTGTTTTATGGCAATTTGTGGAATTGGGGAATAAGTATTTAGAATGCAGAGTATGGAGAAGGGAGTCGTCTTCCATTATACAACACCTACGTTTTATAGCTAATGTACAAAGGTTGCAGAACTTTTTATCACGTGTAACTATAGATGAGTGATTGTGGTTTGGAGGATTGAATTGGTTTGGATAGCTGCCACAAAGTATGGATGCTTATCCAGACCTGGGGCTTGCCATACTGTAGCAGAAATCTTAAAATAATCTTTCCAGTGATATTTTGACACATCTATTTACAGTCCTGAGTTAAACTAGAAATCTCAGTGGCACATGGAAATTAAATAGTGGAAAAAGTCTAACCAACTTGTTCAAACTTTAACAAGTGTTGGTCCAGCTTCTGGGTGAAGGTTTAATACCGTTCTTATTCTATACAAATAGATTCACCTATCCTTCTACAGTATGTTATATTGTCTGGGAGTACTTCCATGGTTTTAAGATGACAACCTTAGTTAGCAGAGTCTTTTGTTACTTGATGACTTTTTGATTACTCAACATCTGGTGACACCCAGCAGGGGAGTCAAGTCATGGCCCAACAACTTCAGTATCATTTCTACTGTTTAGCCAGTGGATGGCAGGAAGACAAGGAAGTGACCAGTATAAATCTCTTCTTACTAATGTATTCCTTTCTGGACAGAAACATGAGTTCTGCTGGCCCAGAAGGAAGGAAAAAGATGAGAGAATGTGATGGATTGATTGATTCTCTTGTGTATTACATCCAAGGAACCACTGCAGACTACCAGCCTGATGACAAGGTACCTCTTCAAAATGAAAGGATTCTGCACCAGGACTAACTAAGAGGGGGAAACAACCAAACCATTCAATTCATAGAGAGATGGTAGAACCTCAAAGATATGAACACTAGAGTTCTGGACTTACCGGTCAACCAGACACCCTGTGGAATCGGAAGTAATCAGGCAGCAGCAGAGAAGCACACACACACACACAAAGCAAATACTTTACTGCCTCGGGGCTTTAGCCCTGGGGCTCAAGGCTTCAGCTGGGGGGAGGGAGGCTAGGGCTGCAGCTCCAGGGAGGTGAGGAGGTCAGGGTTCTGGGCGGATGTGACATTCCCCTCTGGTGTTATCTGGACTGGTGATCTGCTAGGTCACTCCAATCCTTTACTCTGGGAGCCAGTCTTACCCTGCTCTGCTGTGAGGACCGCCATCCTGGGCTGTTCATGCACAGTCTTTGGCATGTAAGCTGCTCCTTGGATTGTGCAACCGAATGACACTAGCCAATATCTCCAGTCCCAGACACGACCCTAGGAACCTCCATCTTGTAGTGTCCAGTTATGCCCCCTGGATGCTGGAAGCTTATATGAGTTCATCAATTTAACAAAGAAATTGATATGCATTAGGCTTGTTATCCCAAGGTGAGTCTCGGACACACTTGAAACCAAACACACTGCTTCAGGTAGAATAAACAAACAAATTTATTAACTACAAAAATAGATTTTAAGTGATTATAAGTCAAAGCATAACAAGTCAGATTTGGTCAAATGAAAAAACCAAAACGCATTCTAAGCTGATCTTAACACTTTCAATGCCCTTACAAACTTAGATGCTTCTCACCACAGGCTGGCTGGTTGCTCTTCAGCCAGGCTCTCCTCTTTGATCAGTGCTTCAGTTGCTTGGTATAGTGTCTGTAGATGGAGGTGGAAGAGAGAGGAAGAGCATGGCAAACATCTCTCCCTTTTATCATGTCTTTTCTTTCCTCTTGGCTTTGCTCTCCCCGCCCCCTTTCAGAGTCAGGTGAGCATTACCTCATTGTAGTCCCAAACTGACCAAAGGAAGGAGGATGACTCTCTCGAGAGTCCAACAGATCCTTTGTTGCTGCATAGGCTGCCTTGTGTCTTTTGTTCCTGGGAGGCTGGGCTGCGTTTGTGCCATATATGCCCTGATGAGGTGTGAACTGCCCCTCTGCTCTTGGAAAGTTTTTTCCTGGGCTTGTTTTAAGCCATGAGGACACATTTTCAGCCTCATAACTATTTACATGGAATTACAACCTATAACAACAATTAGTATAACATCACTATGGGCAGGTCTATGCTACAGCCGGGATCAACGCTCTGAGATCGATCCACCGGTGATCGATTTAGCGGGTCTAGTGAAGACCCGCCAAATCGACAGCAGATCGCTGTCCAGTCAACCCCTGCACTCTGCCCCCGATGAGAAGAGTAAGGTAAGTTGACGTGAGAGTTTCTCCCATCGAAGCCCTTTGGTATAGACCCCACGGTAACTCTGCCTAAAGTATGTTGGCTTACAGTGGTAGTGTAGACATAGCCTATGACAACAATGCTCAGTGCATCATGAGCCTTCCGAAGACACCCGACATGACAAAATTTGCATTGGATACCACACAGTCATTTTATAAGGATGAACATGGGAGTGCTGGATGTTCCCCCAAGGTACAGAATGTCACAGCAGGAGAGCACCAGGGCTCAGGGCTTTAGGTCTGGGGGGAGTGCTGGGGCTCAGAGCTTCTGCCCCCTGGCTCCTTTCCTGGCTTCAGCCCTGCAGGAGGTGCTGGGGCTCGGGTTGCCTCCCGCAGCTGAAACCAGGAGTGCAGCCATGGGGAGCCCCGAGCCCTAGCACCTCCTGCCCCAGGGCAGAAGACGGGAATGGAGCCATGGGGCTGATGCCCCTAGCCCCAGCACTCCCCCTGGATCTAAAGCCCTGAGCCCTGGTGCTCCCACGGGTCCGAAGCCCTGACCCTCCTCACCCTTCCTGGAGCCCTGACCCACCCTGCAGCCGCAGCTCCAACCTCCCCCAACCTCAGTGGCTGAAGTCCATAATATCTTGTTCAGAGTTATGGACATTTCAGAGTTACGAACAACCTTCATTCCCGAGGTGTCCATAACTCTGAGGTTCTTACTGTATGCCGAAATGATTGTGAAGGAACTATCACATTTTCACTTAGCAGAGGTGAATGTCAGATAAGACACTTTTCATAGGTGGATTTATCATTGTGTCCTATGAGGATAACACACATAGGTAGAGAGTAAAATTTTCAAAAATGCCTAAGTGAATATAAGAAGATGCCCCATATTTTAAAAAGTGATTTACAGCTAGATTTGTTAAAGTTTTTAGAAGCCTAAATATGTAGATGGGTTTTAGTGAGGTTTTCAAAAGCACCTGTGGTTTCTGGTGGCCTAATCACTATTGTCTAGTTCTTCTTCAGGCGACCAGAAACCCAAAGGTTGGCCATGTAAGATCTTGAATCAAACATTCCTCCCATGTCTGTATTGTCTCTTCAACACGTGCAGAGAGCTATAATATTTACTTCTTCATTATTTTAGGCCACAGAGAACTGTGTATGCATTCTTCACAACCTCTCCTACCAGCTAGAGTCAGAGCTGCCTAGCAGTTATGCCCAGAACATCTATGTACAAAGAAAAAATACTCCTACCAATGATAAAATCTTGGGGTGCTTTGGAACACGCAGCAGGAAAGCAAAAGTGGTAATGTGTGAATTTATTATACTTTGAATTGTTAGGCAGTTCTAGCGTGGCTGGTGGCGAATGGTGATCTAACAACAGCTGCAATAGACCTGGGGTCCTTCAGGGTTAATAACTTGTCTGGCAGCGTGAGCCAATCAAATTCATTTCAAATGATTGACACTTAACTAGAAGCTTGTAGGTTTGTGACCTGCTGCTGTTAGTATGATAATGTCTGATGTCACAATATTTTTAAATACTTATCTTTTATAAACCATTGTTTGAGTTCACAGCATACTGTAGTTTGTTATATCTGGGGGTCTGAAGAGCCAAGCAATGAACTTGATTCTGATCTTATACTAGTTTTACATTGATTTAATTCTGTTGACTTCAGTTGGTGGGGTTACTCCTGATTGACATTAGTAAAAATAAAAGCAAAATCAGGTTACAGTTACAGAATGCCTGCTTTAGATTGTAATGAATTGGGCCATATAAGTTCTCCAGTTCTAAAAGTTTGATCTCTTTACATGTTTAGAAGCAACAAGATACTCTGCTACCCGAGGAAAAGAGCAGTCCCAAAGGGGTAGAATCACTCTGGCATTCCACACTTATTAGGATATATCTCTCCTTAATAGCAAAAAGTACAAGAAACTACACTCAAGAAGCATCTTTGGGAGCTCTCCAGAACCTCACAGCAGGCAGTGGACCAGTAAGTTCCTTGTTTCTTTTTTAATTTAGAAATGTGGAGACTAGGGCCACAATGTGAGATGTTTACAGCTTTGAGCTCAGACCCCCATTGTGAAGTTGCAAGTTCACAGGATTAATCAGTAAGAAATAATCTAAGAATATGGACATGGGGGAGCAGGCTCAGAATTGTGGATACTTTCTGCTTGGCGCATTAAGGGACTGTTCCTTCTCTGTATGCATCTCCTTCTATGTAACAAGCTAATTCATTTGGACAGAGATGAAGGCATAGGTGTATAAAATAATGATGTAAAACATTTTTTCTTCTAATATTATAATTATTTCTCTATGAATTTCCTCAAAGAGCAGAAAACTCCCTCTGACACACCCACAGCCAAGGTATTTTTAAAGTGTCATCACTTTTCTAGTATACACCACTGACTGGCCAAACAATCCCAGGATCAAGTGGTATAAAAGGGATTTAAAGCTGCTATTGCATCACCCTTCTCTTCTGTCCAAGCTTCCACATAGTTCAGAATCTGGGCTAATATCTCAAACGTTCCTGAAAATGATCTATAGAGAAACTCGTAACTGCATTGCCTGCGCTTTTCAAAAAATGAGATAACTTAATGTGATGGTTGTTTATACAGCAGTAGAGTCATAACAATTGCTCATTAAAGTTGTGTGCCTTATGACAGATGCCATTTTCAGCAGCTCATACTGTTGTCCAGAAGGCAAATGGCCTTCAGAGTATTCGATTCATGCTGCATGTAAGCAATCCAAGTATAAGGAGGACAGCCGTCTCATTGCTCAGGAACTTATCTCGTAATGCCTCTCTGCAGAGTGAAATAGGTGAGCAAAGTACTGTTTTCTTTCAGATTTTATCTCTGTTTCTTCTCTATTTTCAGTTTTCCTTCTTTTTAAGAAAAGATTGGATTAGTGGATTTAACAGATTTAGGGCCAAACGCTTGCAGTCTTTTTTCAGGTAAAGGTCCCATTGACTAAAATATAGGTTTTGCCCAAATGAGGATCATAGGCTCAGATTCTCTCTGTTTAACAGTATTATGTATTTCTCAGCATATCTTTTCAGAAAAGATTAAATGAAAGAACTTAAATTAGTCCAATTTTGGAGAGGGAAGATAGTTTTGCGTTTAAAGTGATTAACACTCTCACAAGTGTACAATGACGTAATTAATCCCTATATTTGACCCTTTGAGTGTAGCCACTAGCTGTCAAGGTGACTGTATGCTGGCAAATCTTCTCATTGCGGCCTCTTCCCACTGGCACTAGTGTAAGGCCATGTCTACACTAACACTTACGGTGGCAAAACTTTTGTTGCTCAGGAGTGTGAAAAAACACACCCCTGAGTGATGTAAGTTTGCCGGCAAAAGTGGTAGTGTGCACAGCGCTATGTTGGGGGGAGACATAGCTACTGCCGCTCGTTGAGCTGGTTTTATTATGTCGACGGGAGAGCTCTCATAATGCGGTTATACGAGCGACACAGTAGAATTACACTGTGTAAAATCTATGAAAGTGTGTGTAGAATCAGGCCGTTGTTCACGCTACTTGTGTGTTCCACCCCTTCCCACCCCCATCCTGTGTCTCTTGTCTATTTAGATCGGAAGCTTTTCAGGCAGGGGCCATCTACTACTCTGTGTTTGCTCAGTGCCTTGCACAGAGGGGCCCCATTCTCAGTCACTGAGAATAACTGAGGCACTACCGTAACAAACATGATTAGAAACATGAACACAGGAGGCTCCTTACCCACTTTACCAATGCAGCCCAGTGCAGCGTTTAACCAATAACTTCAGTATTTTTTGTTGTAGGGATTCATGCTGCATATTTCTGTGCATCTCTTGAGAAGTGCTGAGTATCCAGAACTCTCACTGATTTGGTCTCTAGCGTCATTTTTCTGAAAGTGTTCTTAAGCACCTGTGTAACTTTAAGCACATTTAATTTTCAGCCCATGCTTAGGTGCTTTCCTGAATGAGGATTGGTTTAAGCACAATCTTAAATTCTTTCTTAAATCAGGGCCTCGAACTGGAGTTCAGAAAGCTCAGTAGCTCATGTGGTCAGGCCCATAATGTATATACCTCACAGTTCAGAATTGCTACGCTAACATTTATGCTATATTCATCACACTTCGCACAGTTAGTGCAAAGATATTTTATAACAGTTACATGAATTAATTGAAAGTTAGTGAAGTGTCCCCAGCTTGGATGGGTTGGAGTAAAATATAATATATGTTAATCTGCCTCAGACTGGGGGGTGCAAAATATACTGTAGGGAGGAAATCTCAGCCTAACAATATTTATAGCTAGGCATCATTATACCCACAATTGGCTATAAAATACAATCATGAACTTTCTTATGAAGGGACAGCCCACCTGTTAGCAGACACCCAGTAACATAGGTGGAGTAAACCTGGTATTAGTGTGTTGTATATACAAAGCAGACTATATGGTACATTTGTAATTGAATTATTTGTTTCCCTTTCATCCTCTAGCCAGAAACGTCTTATCAGATTTGGTCTCCATACTTCCTGACTCTGTCCAAGGGTCGGAGGTTACCAATGAGACCACAGCTTCTGTCTGCTACACCTTGTACAACTTGACCCAGAACAGCTCCCAGAATGCCCGGCTTCTCCTAAACACAGATGGCCTACCAAAGATAATGAACATCAGCATGAGTGACAGGTAAGCCATTTTAAAGTTCCCCCCAAGATAAAAGAGCAGCAGCATCCATTGGAAAGAATATAACTTAAAGGAATAGACAGCCTAAATAATAATTGTAGTGTGACTCAAATCAAACACGTTGGGTAAAACAATGAAGCCCTTTTTAATAACTGCTCTATCCTGTCTTTTTAAATGGCTCCTCAAAAGGTGATAGGTAATGCTGAGAGTCTTTCACGGAGGTCACAGAAGTCACGGATTCCGTCACTTTCCGGGACCTCCGTGACTTCTGCAGCAGCCAGTGGGGCTGACCCCAGGGCTGCCTGAGCAGCTGAGGCGGCCACGGGGCCAGCCACACCAGCCGCTGCTCCGGCTGCACCAGACAACTGGTCCCGGCCACTGCCCGGGAGCAACGGTCCGGGACGAGCATTGACATCCCAGGCCGCCCCACCACCAGCAGCAGCAGTTGTGCCCTGGGCCGCCCCCCCCCCCACACACACACACCCATTCCAGAGCAGCAGCAGTGAGGCCCTGGTACCCACCTCTCCCCCCAAGAAGCAGCAGCAGAGCCTTGGACCGTCTCCCCACCCCCACCCAGCAGCAGCTGCAGGGTCCCAGGCTGCCCCCCACCAGCAGTGCCAGGGCCCCAGGCCAACCCCCCCAGCAACAGCAGTGGTGTGCCAGAGCAGCAGCAGTGTCCACTGGAGTGGCCCCCCCTCCTCCGAGCACCTGCAGCACCCTGGAGCCCCCTAGAGCACCAAAGATTTAGTCAGGGGTATTTAGAATACAAGTCATGGACAGGTTAAGGGCTGTGGCTTTTTGTTTCTTGCCCGTGACCTGTCCATGACTTTTACTGAAATTACTCATGACTAAATCACAGCCTTAGTAACATGCTGTGGCTATGTGTACACTGCACACCACTGGTGGTGTCATGTAGGGCATGTGTAGAGAGACACAGCAGTGAAAAGCAGGCTGTGTCCACCTGCAGTGTGTACATGTGCAGTGTGTACGGCTACACGCGGCAGTGAAAGGCTCTGGCAGGGGAAACGTAGCTGGGAAAGGCTCTGGCAGCAGCGAGGCTGTGGGACACTATGCTGGTAAAAACAGTAGTGTAGACAGGGGAGGCACTGCTAGAGCATTTAGAGAGCTGTGTAAGTAAGGTGCATACCCACAGCGTTCAGGCGTATCTTTACTCTACTTGCCTAAGTGGTGTCTCACTGTCTACACTGCTTTTTATACCTGTACAAGGGGGGTGTGCAACATATGTTCTCTATCAGACACTGTAAGGAGCGAGCAGTGTAGATATACCCTATATTATAGGAAATTCATCTATTGAAGGACTAGGTCTTTTATATAAATAATTCTGTTTGTGCCAGCTCTTCTCTCATAAGGGTGAAAGTCACCTCAGTAATGGGGGCCTACACAGGACCGTCCATAAACTAAAGCCCCACTTTAACCCTTAATATTGGGTTTAACTAGGACAGAGGGCCTTCGATGGGCCCACTGTGCTGCAGTGTCTTTCACCCTTAATTAATACCCCTTAGAGGTGGAGAGTTCAGACTACTCTGTTGGGAATATCGTCACTAATAGCTAAAGCAAGGAAGTGTGTTCTCTATGCTACTTTAGGTGGTAGGGATGTCATGAGCTGTACTGGGGAACCTGAGAGAATGAACTCAGCTCTTCTCAGGGAAATGAAGGAGGAACTGATCATAAACAATCATGTTTTTAAGTCTGAACACACATTGTGTTCACGAATTGGTATTTTAAATGTTTTATATTTATTTTTTACAAATTGCAGTAATATGCTCAGCAAAGCTAGCAAAGCTGCCTCAGTCCTCCTGTACTCCTTGTGGTCACATACTGATCTCCACAGTGCCTACAAAAAGGTAAGATCTGGGTTAGTGCAAACATTGAATCTGCCTTCAGATTAAACTGCTTTGGGGTTTCTTTGTGCAATTCATGGAATGCAATGTCCTGTATACAGAACCAGGGCCGGCTCCAGGCACCAGCAGAGCGAGCTGGTGCTTGGGGTGGCCCATGGAAGGGGACGGCACATCCGGGTCTTCGGTGGCAATTCAGCAGCAGGTCCCCGAGTCCCTCTCGGAGGGAAGGACCTGCCGCCGAATTGCCGCCGACATACAGTCACAACTTTAATTAAACCACTGTTGCATGTCCACACTATGCCTCTTGTGTCAGCAGAACGCATCCACACTAGCAGCTCTTGCATCGACACAGAGAGCAGTGCACTGTGGGTAGCTATCCCACTGTGCAGCTGGCCGCAGGGTGCTTTGGGAAGGGTTTGCAATGTCTCAAGGGGCAGGTACAGCATCACATGATGCAAGTTTCTCAATCCTATCATTCCATGGGCATCCTACTAGATTACCAGCTGCTTCTCAACTGAAGTGTGAGGAATGGAAGGGGGGCAGAGTGTGTGACAGAGAGGAAGGGGGACGGGGGAGAGACAGAGACCACGTGTGTGTTGGGCGAGAGTGAGTGGGTTAATATACTGTCCTATGCATTCCCTTTGTTTTCAGAATTGTCATTAACTATAATTAGATCTTTTTGTTTCATTCCAAAGGCTCAATTTAAGAAGATAGATTTCGTCAATACCCGTACAACAAGAGCGTACAACTCACTCAAAGACTAAGGCAGGCTACAAATATATAGAGACTGTGTGTGGATTTGTATAATTATCTACTCAGTATCAGCCTGGCCACCATGAACTGTCAAGTATCTAAAAAAACAGAGACTGATTTTGTATGATAGCTGATGCTGTCTTCTGCCTTTACCCTATATCACACTGTTCTCGGTGTACTTCAATATATCAATCGTCAAAGATGGTATTGTTAGGGATTCCTAGTGCAAATTTTTTTAAGCTTACTATACTAGTCAGTGTTTCAAACAATAGGTGTTTATACAGAGAGGTTTGAAATTCTGACCTGCAACACATTCTTTATAGGCTACTTTTTAAACATGGAATTTATCTCCACATTCTGTGAAATGGAACAGAATGTACAAAAAGTTGTTTTATCATGTGCATTTTTAAAAGCACCCAGAAAGTTAGGAGGAGGGTTTTTTTTATAGAGGGGGGTGTTTGTCTTTGTTTTATTTTAGTTTTTGTTTTTTTCTATTGCTTGTATTCATGTGCTCAATGGCTCACCAGTCTCTTTTGCTTTGAGATCTCAGCAGCAACAGCAAAACTGACAAGCAGTAATGCAGCTTCAGCCCACTTTCCTCCCTTTCACTGCTGCCAGAATTTTTGGCTGTGTCCCAGAAGGAGTTTTAAAAAGTGTCGGCAAGTTACTCCTGGGGGAATTCTGTGCCACTGCGCAATGCAGAGTTTTGCAGAAATTAATGTTATGTGCGCAGAATTTCTCTTTTTCCCCACAAAAAAGGGCTGCAAAGATGTGGCCCCTGGACCCGTCAGAGCCCAGCTTGCAAATAGAAAGCCAGGCCAGGGGGAGGGGGAAGGAACTGGAGGGTTCCCAGCAGCTGCAGTTCCCAGCAGGGGCGGCTCTACAAATTTGGCCGCCCCAAGCAGTCATGCCCGGGAGGCGCCCCCCAGCCGCGGGAGCAGCGGACCTCCCGCGGGCATGACAGCGGAGGGTCCGCTGGTGGCACGGCTCGGCTGGACCTCCCGCAGCTGCGGGCGGTTCGCTGGTCCGGCAGCTCTGGTTGAGCTGCCGCAGGCATGCCTGCGGGAGGTCCAGCCAAGCCGCGGGACCAGCGAACCGTCCGCAGTCATGCCTGCGGGAGGTCCACTGGAGCCGCCGGCCGAGCGTCCCCTCCGCAGTCATGCCTGCGGCAGGTCCGCTGCTCCCGGGGCTCCGGTGGACCTCCCGCAGGCATGACTGCCGCCGGCCCAGCCTGCCGCCCCCCCGGGAAAGAGCCGCCCCAGGCGGGTGCTTGCCCCGCTGGGCTCTGGAGACGGCCCTGGTTCCCAGCATGCCCTGAAGGAGGGAGGTGGCAGCATGCAGGAAAGTCTATGCAAGCCAAGGACTGAGCATCGGGCTGTTTCTCCCTCTGGATCCCTGGGCTCTAGGAGGTTAGAGGAGTGAGTGTCTGGGCTTTGGAGGGCCCCATGGCTGGGCTCTGGGGGGAAGGGGGCATGAATGTCTGGTCCCCTGGATGGGCTTTGGGAGGGGAGAAACAGGAACTGGGTTGTTGTGGGGGTTTCTCTACTCTTGGGGGAATTTTGTGTGGGTATTGTTACAGACATACTTGCTGACAGGTATTTTGAAATAAATTACCAAAATAATTGAAAGTGGCATGATTATATAGTGTTATTTTGACAAATAAAATTTGCAGAATTTTAAAATATTGTGCGCCAAATTTTTAATTTTTTTGGTGCAGAATTCCCACAGGAGTAATCAGTGTCAGGTACCTTGGGCTAAACTAGAATGTATCATTCATTGCCAATTGGGTTAGAGAACTGATGTTGATTCATGGACAAGTTTGAGAAACATTCAGTTTAAAAACAATTCTGTTGATAGCTATAAATCGGGGGCGGACAAACTTTTTGGCTCTAGGGCCACATCAGGTACAGAAGTTGTCTGGAGGGCCAGGTAGGGAAGGCTGGGGGAGGCTATGCCTCACTAAACAGCAAGGCATGGCTTGGCCCCCACCCCCTATCCAGCCCCCATCCAACCCCCCCTGCTCCCCACCCCTGACTGCCCCCCGGGTCTCCCGCATCCTATCCAAACACCCCTGCTCTCTGCCCCCGACCACTCTCCCGGAGCGCCCCGCCCCCATCCAACCCTCCCTGCTGTCCCCGCCCCATGTTACTTGTGAGGTGGGGGAAAGGGGGGCTCAGTCCTTTCCCTGTATGTTTCCCCTGCTCGTTTGGCTGCTCTCCCTGGCAGTCAGGCAGGGCTCGCTCCCTATCTGGGCTTGGCTGCTGGGGACAGGGGCCAAGCATGCTGGGGGCGGAGGGGGGCCCTGGCTTGCTCTGCCCCGTCCCCTGCAGCAGGGCCTAGGCCCATTGACTGCCCCCCTGCAACCTCCCCTGCTCTTCGCACCCCCCCCTGCTCCCCACCCTCTGACCATACCGCCCTGGAGCACCAGGTCTGGCGGTGCTATAGCTGTGCCACCCAGCCGGAGCTGCAGCCACACTGCCCAGGCGCTGGGGGAACTGTGACTGCGAGGGAGGTAGGGAGGGAGGGGAGCTGAAGGGGAGGGGCCAGGCACTAGCCTCCACCCCACTCACCATGCTGCTGGGAAGTTGGGCTGGCTCCTCTGCAAGGCTGTCCTGACCCCGCTCCCTGGCAGGAGCTTGGGGGCCAGAGGGAAGGGTCCTGCAGGCTGGAAGTGGCCCGTGGGCCGAAGTTTGCCCCCCTCTGCTATAAATGGTAACGAGAGTGGGGATTGGTCCCGTATCTTTATTACTAAGGATTTACGTGAGAGATTAGTGACATTGTTGCTTAGGAGTTCATCTGATCCGCTTTATATGGTTTCACTTGTAGACATAAATTATCCATCGGCAAAATCATAGTCTTTCCACAGCAATTAATTGCAATATGACAATCAGAAGAGTGTGACTTCAGCTGTGGGAGTAGGTAACAGCTGGAGATGAAATTCTAAGTAATACAACACTAGGGGTTTCTGACATGATCCTGTACCTGGAAGAGGGGACGTAGGCTAAAATACAGAAAATGTGCAATGCCCTCAGTAAAAAAAAAAAAAAAACTGTCTCTTAATAAATTTTTCATGGCTTTCTTTGAGCCAGCAGCTGATCTTTAATGTATAAAACTCTATAGGCCGGATTATCAACTAGTATAAATCGACGGCTCTCCATTGAAGGCATTGGAGCTACGCTAATTTTATGCCATCTGAGAATCTGGCCCTATCTATTTATAACCCTCTTTGGCCCAGCCATCACCCTCGCAGCACCTTCACTACCAGCCTCTGGCACAGGCGTTATTACCGTAGCCCTGATCCACCAAAGGATTCCTCCACATTAGGGAAATCCTCAACAGAGCCTGTTTTATGCCAGGGGGACTGGGAGCAAGGACTTAATGGGCCAAGAATTGTACCCATTCATTTTAACAGTCCTTACCAAAGGACTTACCTTATCTAAAGCTATAACCAAACAAGCCACAGCACAGCAGCATATGCAAATGTATCTCTGGGTACTAGGGAGCTAAATTCTGCTCTCAGATGTACATAGCTGTCTTTGACTTCTGTGGGAGCCACATATGTGCATCCAATGCAGAATGTGTCCCAGGAAGTTTAACGAACATTATTTTCCTACCCTAGATCATTTTTATATATTAGTTGAGGCTTTTTCTTTGCTTTGAATAACTAACATCAAATGCATCAAGTGGGAGGTTCTTAAAATAGTTTGATTCTCAAGGGACATTTGCAACAAGTTCTATACCCAAATACAGATATTGCTAAAAAAAAAAAAAAATCTACAAGGGGAAGACAAGAATACAACCTCATGTATGTGAAAATGTTTTCATTATTTTTTTAAATGCGATTGAAAACAGGTATTTAAAATCTGAATATTTCTCTCCGGTGTTCTGAAACCAAACCCCGCTGCATTGTACTGATGAATGAACACTGGGAAGTGGCACTGAACAGTGTTGTACTGCCCTGAAATGAGTAAAATGCAAAAAAGTGTACAAAGAGCACAAAGGGTGAAAGTGAAGAATGAAAACCAAGACCAGTACCATAGAAACAGAGAAGATCTAAGACTTGAGAGGGAGACTTTCAAAAGTGCTCAATATTGGCCTAACTCTGCTCCTCTTGAAGTGTGATTGAATTAATTATGGTGCTAGTTATAGCAGGTACAGATTTGTTTTTTATGTTGACTGTGGCCCTTTAAATCATGAGTGTTCAAAATGTATCTTGCCGTTGTAAGCAGGAAAAGTCAGAGCTGCCATCACTCGCAGTGATAAATAGGGCTGTTTGGGAAGAAATCTAGGGACACGCCTTATTATTAGGCGTGGGAGGATTCGATTTTTATCGGTAAATGGTGAAATCGACATTTACAAACATACATCTACAGAACAATTTAAAAATATTTCCCTCGATAATAATCAAAATGTACAGAGAGGCAAAGTAAGAAACATGCTGCTTGAGAACTTACTAGAGCACCGTCTTCATGTGTGCAAAACGTGTTGTAGTGCCAGCGGTAGCAGAGCTGGGGCTGGGGCTCCATTGAGGTAGCTGTAACTTTTTGAATCTCAGTATCCACTGTCGTTAAGTAAGCACTGTCGGACCCACCCAAATGTCCAGCAACTGTGGGGAAAATGCTTAAAACCCATAATTTTGGGCAACAGAACATTGTAATAGTTAACAATCAAATGCTGCCAAGCCTACGTACCGTATTGTCCCGAGTATAGGCCGCACTTTTTCCCCCTAATTTAAGTCTTTAAATTAGGGGTGCGGCCTATAATCAGGAACTTGAAAAAAAAAACAATAAAAATACTTCAAATCCCAGCCGCGGCCGGGAATCAGAGCGCTCTGGGCTGCCCGCCGCGGCGGGGAGCCCAGAGCGCTTTCAATCCCAGCCACGGCGGGGAATCAGAGGGCTCAGGGCTGCCCGCCACGGTGGGAAGCCCAGAGCCTTTTAAATCCCAGCCGCGGCGGGGACTCAGAGCGCTCTGGGCTGCCCGCTGCGGCGGGGAGCCCAGAGCCCTTCAAATCCCAGCCGCGGCGGGGACTCAGAGGGCTCTGGGCTGCCCGCCGCGGCGGGGAGCCCAGAGCCCTTCAAATCCCAGCCGCGGCGGGGACTCAGAGGGCTCTGGGCTGCCCGCCGCGGCGGGGAGCCCAGAGCCTTTCAAATCCCAGCCGCGGCCGGGACTCAGAGGGCTCTGGGCTGCCCGCCACGGCGGGGAGCCCAGAGCCTTTTAAATCCCAGAGCAGCAAAGCAGGGGAAAAAAAACAGTGCGGCTAGAGCAGGGGGGTGGGGGGACCACGAAAAACTGCGCGGCTGAAACTGCAAAGGGGGGGGGAGAAACAACAACAAAAAAACTTAGTGCAGCGGGAGCAGTAAGGCGGCGGCGGGGAACAAAAACGGTGCAGCTGAAGCGGGAAAGCAGGTGTAAAAAAAAAAAAAAACGGCAGCACGGCCAGAGCGGTAAAGCGGGGGGGAGAAAAGAAAAAAACCCACGGCTGGAGCGGCAAAGGAGGGGAAGAGGGGGAAAACAGCACGGCTGGCAAAGCAGGGGAAAAAACAAAACAAAAAACCCTACAGGGCGGCCAGACCCAGGGTGCAGGGGGACTCCCTGTGCTACAGAGTGGACGCCTGGTCTAGTTGGGGGGAGGGAGAGGGAGGCGGCCAGGGGGAGCGGGGGGAGAGAGAGAAGGGGGGCGGCCAGCACTTCAGCGGGGAGCTCACCCCACGGCCCCAATTGCCGTGCTGTCTTCCGGGAGGGCTCCGCGCTGCTCCGGTCGTCAGGGAGGGAAGGACGCGGGCTGCCCTGTGGAATTTGCTGCAGGGCGCTCCCCTCCTCCGCACCCTATAGGGCAGCCAGAGCAGCAAACAAAACCAAAAAAAAAAAAGCAGTCATTCTACTAATGTGTATATTTTCTTTGTTAAAAAAGTTAAAAATTTATTTTTTTAAAAATAGCACCAAACTTTAAGGGTGCGGCTTATAATCAGGAGCGGCCTATACTCAGAACAATACGGTATTACAGCTGAGCTTCTTTGTTTATATGAAATCAAAAACATTTCAACTGGAGTCCAAGGGGGGAAAACTGTTAACTGGGGAAATAATAAAGCACTTGCTGAAATGGAAAATTTGCCTTTGGATTGTATTGCTGTTAATGGAAATATTTGTTCTCGGTGAAAATGTCCTGCTTTCAAGCCTTATCTACCTTAAAGAGGCCAAGTCCATTTTTGTTATTAGATCTTGGTATGGAGAAACAGAATTGCGGTAGAAGGATCATGTAGTGATGCAGTTTAGCTGTTTCTGGTTATACCAAAGAACCCCTGTATTAATCTGTTTACAGTAGAGTGCCTGTTATGCATTCCTTGCAGATGCAGTAGTGATCTGCCCAAACACTTGGCATTCCTGAGGTTCTCACTAGCCTTGCAGAGGTGTTTTCTATTGGGCTGATCACACCGGTAGTATCTGAGCATCTCATAAACATTAATAAAATGATCCTCACAGTGTTCTGATGAAGCTGGGAAACATTATTACCCCACATTTTACAGAGGGGTAACTGAGTCATAGAGATATTAAGATCCAAGGAGTCTGTGGCAAAGCTGGGAATTGAATCCAGATCTCTTAATCTTGGGCTGGTGCATTAACCAGAAGAACCTCCATTCTCCTTTAGCAGAAATAATTAGGAGTTAATAGTATTGTGCTAGGACCATGGGATATTGAGATATATTCACTGCCAGAGAGTGGTTCATTCTTTTCCTTGTTCCACCCATCTAACTTCCTCTCTCTGCTGTCATGGCTGGTAAGTAAGGGGCAGGGCTCTCTCTTTCTCTCTCCCCCTTGCCAATCAGAGTTCAGTTGCAGCCATCCACAATTATGTATTGTAGCCAAAATAGCTTAATTAGCCTATGTGTATATGATTTTTTTTCCCAATTTGGGGTAGAAATGATAAGGTATGTATTAAGTTAAACCCAACCACTGCAAAGCCCTGAGACTGCAAGAGCTCCAGCCCTTGCAACATTTAGAATTGTTTAGCCTGGTTGTGTGTCCTGGAAAGCAACTTATGAAAGCTGAGGGATTGCTTCTTCTGTTTCTTCAATCACCCTGAGTCTGGATGTCAGTGTGTCTCGGGGGTTATCTCAGCTTGCCCAAAGAACTCAGATTTCCCTGTCCCTTGGGTTGTAGGACAGAGACCAACAGCCTGAATTCACATACCTCCCCATTGCCCAAATTGAGACACATTCTGCCTCCTAAACACAGGGAAATGGCTACCGCTGTGCTGCAAGTGGGGACAGGTCATGGCAGCTCAGGTCAGGTGTAGTAAAGTAATCAAGGAGCTAACTGGGTTACTCAGAGTATGCCGGGAAAATTGAGGCGATAAGTACTAAAAATGAGGATTGGCAGCAATAAATTGAAAAATCAGGCCACTGTTTTCTTGCAAATGAGATTCTAGATAAGGACAGCCGGAAAGCTATTTTCCTCAGTGCTCATGGCAGTAAAACCTACTCCCTCTTAAGGCGTTGGTTACAAATTCACAAACCAGGGGATAAAAATTTGGATGGTCTGCAGATGATCCTAGCAGAGCATTAACCATCCAAACCAAGCATCGTTGTAGAATGTTTCCAGTTCCATTGTAGAATGAGGAGGCAGGGTGAAACTAGCTGGGTATGTGACAGAGCTAAAAAGATTAACTGAATATTGCTCCTTTGGAAACGTCCTAGAGGATATGCTGCAGGACAGATTGGTTTGTGGTATCAATAATGAGAGAATTCAAAGGCAATTGCTGGCTATGATGAAGTGGGAATTTTCCCTTGTTATGTTGTATGTGAGTCTTACTGTTGAGCCTATGTGAGTTTTACTGTTTTGCATGAATACCGTGTGTGCCTCAATTTCCTGTGTGCTGCACCAATACCTCGGTGGTGGGAATAGGGGTGTTTGACATTGGCTGAGACCTCTACGGCAGGCAGCTGCCTGCACATATGCTATGACCGGTGCCCTTCATATCCTGAGACCCAGGGGGGATGCAACCAGGTGCTGACCAGGTGACTCTTTGCCCAGGAAGCAAGACAAAGACAAGGAGGAGGAGCAACAGGGGTGTCTGAGGTCAGGTCGCTGGAAGCTGGGAGTCTGCTTGGGGGAAATGGAAGAGGGTGAGTCCAGGGCTTCTGACCTAGGACTCCCCAAGATGGACTTGGCTGAAAGTCACTGATTTTGGTGCTAACAAGTTCTGTCCTATGCTGTGTTCCTGTCGACTAATAAATCTTCTGTTTTACTGGCTGGCTGAGAGTCACATCTGGCTGTGGAGTTGGGGTGCAGGGCCCCCTGGCTTCCCCAGGAGCCCCACCAAGATGGACTCGCTACGGGAAGCACACAGTGTGGAAGGGGATGCTGAATGCTCTGAGGTCAGACCCAAGAAGGTCGAAGCAGTGTAAGCTTCTTGCCCTGGTGACAGTATGCTCAGAGAGAGGAGGCATGCTCCCCCAGAGTCCTGACTGGCTTCATATGGAGTAGTTCCAGAGCAATTGCAATGGAAGCAGCAGTGGAAAACTTACAAGATTTGCACTTAGAATCAAACTGACTCAAAAAACAAAATGTAAATTGAGTTGCAAGGGATTCAGACTCCTGCGGTGTATTTTCATTCTGGAGAAGTTCATTTTGCACCCCTTTGTAAACTTAAAACAGCCTGTTGTCCTATATGCCTCAAGGTTGGACACTTGGCCAGAAAATGCAAAGGTGACTCTCAAACAGCTGTCATGTCCAGGAGGGTGGACTCGAAAAGGCCAGCCAAAAAGAAGAAAGCAGAGGGCTTTTTACCTTGAGGGGATGGGAGACACAGAGAAGGAGGTACACAATATGTACCATCCAAAGGCAAGAAAGTGGGCTTGTACTAAGTAATGGTAGAGTTTAAACAATCAGTACAAATGGAAGTAGGTAGAGGGGCTTCAGATCCTGTGATCAATGAACATATATATTAGCAGTGCAAAGCAGGACTGAGCCCACTAGTGAATGCACCGTATAGGAGGTAGGTTCTGTGTTTTTTCCTGTAAAATACAAAAACCAGAAGAAAAAGTTACCAATCCTAGTGATCCAGAGATAAAGGCAAAATCTCTTAGGCAGTGATTGGTTGCAACCATGAAAACTGAATTGTGATGAAATTTTCAAATTAGAACCTACTAAAATAGCAGCATTCCAGAAGTCCTGGATGGTCAACCAGCCATGTTTAAAGACTGGTTAGTGGCCCTGGAGGATGTAACAGGTGGTATCTAGGATTGGCTCAAGCCAAAATACCTTAAAGCAAGACCAGTTCCTTACGCCTTCAGAGAAAAAGATTGGGACTGAGTTATCATTTCACCAGTGCAGTTTTCTGAATGGACCCATGAGGAGGCCACCTGTAACAACCTGGGTACAAAAGAATCTTAATGAGGAACCAGAACTCTGAAACTGAACCAAGAACTCTGATTGGTTTTAAGGGGTAGCAATTTAAATTAAATGACATACAAAACACAAAATTCTTGTAGAGAATTAACACCCATTTTTAGCAAGATTTGAGAAGCAATTCCACTCACTTACAATTCCATGCACCACTGCTACATTGTATTCCTTTGAACAAAATTATTTTAAAAATAAGAATGCAATTTAGTAGCTGCATTTGGCTATCTTCTAATGCATTGTTTAGCCCTCCTCAGAACAAAAGAACAAAAGGACAGGGACATTCAATGAAATTAAAAGGCCACAAATTTAAAACTGATAGAAGGAAATGTTTGTACAACACAATTAGCCAGGAAAATTGAGTGCCAGAAAATAACAGCTAACTCAAGAGTTGAACAGGATTCAAAAAAGGACCAAGCATTTCTATGGCTAATGGGAATATCCCCAGTCACATCATACATGTTTTAAAATTTAAAAAAATGGTTGGAAGGAATATGAGCCTTCCTTTTGTTAAGACAAAACCAACCTCTAATGGAGCAGAGGTCAAACAAACTTCCCCACAGGGGATTCATAATTGATCACACCAGAGTTTACAACACAATTTTCTGCACCTTTCTTTGAAGCAGCTCGTAATTTGGACACTGTCAAAGACAGGACAATGAACTAGATGAACCACTATTCTGATCATGGCAGATGCACATCTGAAATAGTTGGATATTCACGTGATGATCTCCACTGCTACCTGTGAAAAGTTCAGACAGACCTTTGCCACAAGGACTATGAGTTGTACTTGTCACAGACAATGGGCCACATGTTATGACCATGAGGTTTAAAGACTTTCTGAGCAAAAATGGATTTAAACGTATACAAACTTCCCCAAAGTCTTAGCAGAGAGAACTGTGAGGAAGAGAACTCATCTGGCCTCAATCCATTCCAGCCTGGATGGAGAAGTGTTAAGAAATCAAGCTTTTGAAAAACAAAACCATGGCTGTCATGCTGAATCCAGAGAGTTGAGCCCAAAGGACTCGGTCTACAGCAAAAGTTTCAATACTTACCTGCCAACATGGATTCTGGGTACCATCCTAGAGCAAAATGGACCCTTGTCTTTTAAAGTCTATTTAAGTAATGGTCAAATAATAAGACATCCTCAAGATCATGTCTACTTGCAAAGAAACGTGCCAGCACCACAACCTTTGTCCTTGGGTAATGACCATCTGAAAGAGCCACAGTCAGGAGAGGACACCGTTTTGCCAGGAATGCCTGGGAGGGGGGGTATTTACAGAACTGCTGGACCAGTAGACTGCGGGTAATGGGTCTCAGCCCCTGTAGGCAGCCCTGGCTGTTGAGAGTTGTACTCTGTGAGAGAGAGAAAGAGAGAAGAGCCCCATTTAAAAGACTACACTTGGGCTCTAAAGTAAGGGGAAGGAAGTAGTAAAGTGGCTTAACTGGGTTTCTCAGAGTATCAGGGCCGCCCAGAGGATTCCAGGGGCCCGGGGTCTTCAGCGGTAAGTCGGCGGCGGGGGATCCTTCCGTTCCGGGACCCGCCACCAAAGTGCCCCAAAGACCCACGGCGGGGACCCCCCCGCCGCCGAATTACCGCCGAAGCGGGACCCGCCGCCAAAGTGCAGCCCCTGCCACCGCCAAAGTGCAGCCCCCACCGCGGGTCTTCGGGGCACTTTGGCGGTGGGTCCCGGAACGGAAGGATCACCCCCGCCGCCAAAGACCCGGCTGCACTCCGGCGGCGGGTCCCGCTTCGGCGGTAATTCGGCGGCGGGGGGTCCTTCTGCCCCGGAGCGGAAGGACCCCCGGCCAGCGAAGACCGGGAGCGAAGAAGCTCCGGGGGCCCGGGGCCCACGAGAGTTTTCCGGGGCCCCCGGAGCGAGTGAAGGACCCTGCTCCAGGGCCCCAAAAAACTCTCGTGGGGGCCCCTGCTGGACCCGGGGCCTGGGGCAAATTGCCCCACTTGCCGCCCTCCCCCCCTCTGGGCGGCCCTGCAGAGTATTATAGGTTGGGACTATGTTCCAACTCTCCCTTCCTGTTTAGTTAGTGGGAGTTTTCCTCCTGACTCTACCACGGTGCAGTAAAATAAAGCAGTCAGTTCCCAGCCTGCAGTCCTAAAGGCCTGGTCTACACTATGAGTTTAGCAGCGTTAAATCGAATTAACGCTGCACCCATCCACACAACGAAGCCATTTTGACATAAAGGGCTCTTAAAATCGATTTCTGTACTCCTCCCCAACAAGGAGAGTAGCTCTGAAATCGACATTTCCGGTTTGAATTAGGGTTAGTATGGACGCAATTCGACAGTATTGGCCTCCGGGAGCTATCCCACAGTGCACCATTGTGACTGCTCTGGACAGCAATCTGAACTCAGATGCACTGGTCAGGTAGACAGGAAAAGCCCCGCAAACTTTTGAATTTCATTTCCTGTTTGCCCCGTGTGGAGAGCTCATCAGCACAGGTAACCATGCAGTCTGAGAATCGAAAAAGAGCTCCAGCATGGACCTTACAGGAGGTACTGGATCTGATCGCTGTATGGGGAGAGGATTCCGTGCTAGTAAAACTACGTTCCAAAAGACAAAATGCCAAAACATTTGAAAAAATCTCCAAGGACATGATGGAGAGAGGCCACAATAGGCACTCACTACAGTGCCATGTGAAAGTTAAGGAGCTCAGACAAGCGTACTAGAAAACCAAAGAAGCAAATGGACGCTCTGGTGTAGAGCCGCAGACGTGACGCTTCTACGCTGAGCTGCATGCAATTCAGTGGGGGGTCGCCACCATTACCCCACCCCTGACCGTGGATTCTGAGGAGGGGATGGGGAAGATGAGGAGGAGGAGGACGACGAGCTTGCGGAGAGCACACAGCACACCATTCTCCCCAATAGCCAGGATCTTTTTCTCACCCTGACTGAAATAGCCTCCCAACCCTCCCAAGGCAGTATCCTGGGCCATGAAGCGGGAGAAGAGACCTCTGGTGAGTGTACCTTTGTAAATATAAAACATGGTTTAAAAGCAAGCATTTTTTAATGATTAATTTGCCCTGAGGACTTGGGATGCATTCATGGCCAGTACAGCTACTGGAAAAGTCTGTTAACGTGTCTGGGGATGGAGCGGAAATCCTCCAGGGACATCTCCATGAAGCTCTCCTGGAGGTACTCCAAAAGCCTTTGCAGAAGGAGGTTTCTGGGCAGGGCAGCCTTATTCCATCCTCCATGGTAGGACACTTTACCATGCCATGCTAGTAGCAAGTAATCTGGTATCATTACATGACAAAGCCTGGCAGCGTATGGTCCCGGTGTTTGCTGGCATTCAAGCAACATCCGTTCTTTATCTCACTGTGTTATCCTCAGGAGAGTGATATCATTCATGGTAACCTGGTTGAAATGCGGGAATTTAATTAAGGAGACATTCAGAGGTTCCTACTGGGCTGTTTGCCTGTGGCTGAAAAGAAATCCTCCCCCGCAGTTAGCCAAGCGGTGGGGGGGCCCCCACTGGCACTGAGCTGTTTGCATTTGGGTAGCAGAGATCTTCCCTGATACCAGCCACGCGGTGGGGGGAGGGATAAAGCAATCATCCCAGAGAATTGGGGTAGTTTGGTTTCTGATGCTGCATGTTAACATGAAAACCTCAGCACTCAACGGGCTTTCCTTGGTATGGGAAAGGAGGGCACTGCTTTTATGAAGGTTGCAGAAGCCGAAAGACAATGGCTTACCATGGCTGCGTGCAAACCGAATTCTGTTGCCCAGCCCTGCATCTGTGATCTCTAATGCCAAAGCCTCAGGCACTCAATATTAAGATGCAAAATGCGACCTTGTACCGAAATCACATGTGCTATGTAATGTGAATAGTGTTGTACACCGTGAAAGAGTATACCCATTGTTCTATAAAATGTATCTTTTAAAATACTTCTCTCCCTTTTTTCCCTCCCGCAGCTGCAAATTTTTCAAGCCTCCCTCCTACGTCCCGAAGGCTATCTCAGATAAGGCAGTGAAAAAATGCATGTGAGATTAAATGTTCGCTGAGATCATGCAGTTGACCCACAATGAAAGAGCTAATCTGAATGAGTGAAAGGACAAAGTATCACAGTACAGGAAAGCCGCCAATGAACGTGAGGACAGGAGGGATGAACATGAGGACAGGAGGGACGCTTGAGATGAGAAGTGGAGGCAGGAAGATCAGAGGAGGCAGGATGCAACGCTGGGGCTACTGCGAGATCAAACGGACATGCTCCGGCATCTGGTGGAGCTTAAGGAACGGCAACAGGATCACAGAGTGCCGCTGCAGCCCCTGTTTTACCGCCCTTCCCCCTCCCCAAGTTCCATAGCCTCCTCACCCAGATGCCCAAGAACACGGGGGTGGGAGGCTCCGTGCACCCGCCCACTCCACCCCAGTGGACAGCCCAAGCAACAGAAGGCCGTCATTCAACAAGTTTTGAAGTGGCCTTTTCCTTCCTTCCTCCCCTCCTCGCACACCCCACCCGGGCTACCTTGTCAATTCTCTCCCTATTTTTATAATCAATTAATAAAGAATACATGGTTTTTAAATGATAGTGACTTTATTTCCTTTGCAAGCAAGCTGTGATCGAAGGGGGGAGGGTGGGTGGCTTACAGGGAACGAGTCAATCAAGGGGGCGGGGTTTCATCAAGGAGAAACAAACAGAACTGTCACACCGTAGCCTGGGCAGTCATGAAACTGGTTTTCAAAGCTTCTCTGATGCGCAGCGCTTTATGGTGTGCTCTTCTAATCGCCCTGGTGTCTGGCTGCACGTAATCAGCGGCCAGGTGATTTGCCTCAGCCTCCCACCCTGCCATAAATATCTCCCCCCTTACTCTCTCAGAGATTGTGGAGCACACAGCAAGCAGCAATACCAATGGGAATATTGGTTTGGCTGAAGTCTGAGCAAGTCAGTAAAGTGCATCAGCAACCCTTTAAACGTCCAAATGCACATTCTACCACCATTCTGCAGTTGTTCAGACTATAGTAGAACAACTGACTACTGTCCAGGCTGCCTGTGTATGGCTTCATGAGCCATGGCATTAAGGGGTAGGCTGGGTCCCCAAGGATAACTACAGGCATTTCAACATCCCCAAAAGTTATTTTCTGGTCTGGGAAGTAAATCCCTTGCTGCAGCCATTTAAACAGACTACTGCTCCTGAAGACGTGAGCGTCATGAACCCTTCCCGGCCATCCCACATTGATGTTGGTGAAACGTCCCTTGTGATCCACCAGTGCTTGCAGCACCATTGAAAAGTACCCCTTGCGGTTTATGTACTGGCTGCCCTGGTGCTCCAGTGCCAAGATAGGGATATGGGTTCCATCTATCGCCCCACCACAGTTAGGGAATCCCATTGCAGCAAAGCCATCCATTATGGCCTGCACATTTCCCAGTCACTACCTTTGGTAGCAGCAGCTTAGTGATTGCTTTGGCTACTTGCATCACAGCAGCCCCCACAGTAGATTTGCCCACTCCAAATTGATTCCCAACTGACTGGTAGCTGTCTGGCATTGCAAGCTTCCGGAGGGCTATCGCCACTCGCTTCTCAACTGTCGGGGCTGCTCACATCTTGGTATTCTGGCGTTTCAGGGCAGGGGAAAGCAAGTCACAAAGTTCCATGAAAGTGCCCTTACGCATGCAAAAGTTTCGCAGCCAGTGGGAATCATCCCAGACCTGCAACACTATGCGGTCCCACCAGTCTGTGCTTGTTTCCCAGGCCCAGAATCGGCGTTCCACGGCATGAACCTGCCCCATTAACACCCTGATCTCCAAAGCGCCGGGGCCCACGGTTTGGGAGAATTCTGTGTCCATGTCCTCATCACTCTCGTCGCCGCGTTGCTGTTGCCTTCTCCTCGCATGGTTTTTCAGGTTCTGGTTCAGCATAAACTGCACGTTAATGCGTGAGGTGTTTACAATGTTTACGACTGCTGCGTTGAGCTGATCAGGCTCCATGCTTGCCGTGGTATGGCGTCTGCACTGAAAAAAGGTGTGAAATGATTGTCTGCCGTTGCTCTGACGGAGGGAGGCGCAACTGATGACATGGCTTACAGGGAATTAAAATCCACAAAGGCGGAGGCTTTGCATCAAGGAGAAACACAAACAACTGTCACACAGAATGGCCCCCTCAAGGATTGAACTCAAAAGCCTAGGTTTAGCAGGCTGTTAATTTCACGGAGAGAGAGGGGAAGCAAATGAATACAAAACAAATCTGGTCTATTTCTTGTTTTGATCCACTCCACAGACCTAGTGGTGCCCTAGGCGGCTGCCTATTCTGCCTATGCCTAAGGACGGCCCTGACTCCATCTATCTTTTACATCTTAGGCTGGCAGCAGACAGTGCAGTGTGACTGCTAGCCATCGTCATCTGGGTGCTTAGCAGAAGATGCTGCATTAAGACCGCAAGCCATCATCATCTCCAGGCTGCTTGCCAGAAGATGCTGCATTATGACTGCTAGCCCTCATCATCTCTTGGGTGCTCAGCAGAAAATGGGAAATGACCTGGGTGAGTCACTCCCATCTCTATATGATAGTGATGGCTTTCAGTCCTAATGCACCATCTGCTGCCAAAAGGCAATGAGCTGCTGCTGCTGCTATGTAGCAATGCAATCCCACGTCTGCCAGCACCCAGGAGACTTATGGTGACGGTCAGCTGTGTGGGCTCCATGCTTGCCATGGTATGGCGTCTGCACAGGTAACCCAGGAAAAAAGGTGTGAAACGGTTGTCTGCTGTTGCTTTCACGGAGGGAGGGAGAGGGGGGCCTGACGACATGTACCCAGAGCCACCCACAACAATGTTTTTTGCCCCATCAGGCATTGGGATCTCAACCCAGAATTCCAATGGCCAGGGGAGACTGCTGGAACTATGGGACAGCTACCCACAGTGCAACACTCTGGAAGTCGACGCTAGCCTCGGTACTATGGACGCCCACTGCCAAATTAATGTGCTTAGTGTGGCCGCGTGCACTCGACTTTATACAATCTGGTGCCAAAAATCAAATTCTGTAAAATCGGAGTAATCCCGTAGTGTAGACATACCCTAAGAATAAACTTATTTCTGTTGCACGAGCCATACCTTTGCAAAACAAGGTGACTCCACATACTCCGTATGCTGCAGAGCTCTGCTTTGCTGAGCGTCTCTGTGATAGAGTAGAAGAGAATTTAGAAAGTGGCCATTGAATCTAGTACCACATGAATTAATAGACTTAAATTCTCCATAGATGGGTGTACAGGGGGGCTAGCTACTAGCATAGCTATAGCAGTGGCAGAGACAAAGCTGAGTAGCTGCTCTTCACTCAGCTACCAGTTTACAGGGAGGGATGCCTCCTCCCCCAACCCCCCGCCACCACACACACATTTTTAAATCCCGCCAACAAAACCCATTCGTTCTGACCTTGTGCAGGAGGAAGGATCTTTTGATCCTTAAGCAAGGCTCACTTACAGAAGCAAACAAGGTAACCCCAAGGGTGTGACTTTCTGTGTAGAGTTAGCCAGTATAGTGCAGTGCTATTGCACAGCACTTTTCTGCTAAGCGGGCAAGTCAGTGACACAACAAAGAGAACAAACAGCCTTTTTATAGCAGGTAATATACTTAAGCTGATGTTTTCCCTACCCCTTTATGTGTACTTTGCACTTTTATAGGTTCGGTGAATCACAGTTCCGGGGAGTGGGGGATGACAATCTGTTCATTTTCTTCACACACTGATCACGAAAGTATTTTCCATATGCAGATAGCAGAAGAGTTACTAATTCGGTATCGTAAATTTGAATTCTTTCCTCTATGTTTCCCAGTGCTTTTCCCAATCTATTTTTAAATGATTCAAGTTAAAGGGCTTTAATATCATGGTTACAAAATTAACCTGTTAGTTATCCTAAGCTCTCATGTCCTTAGTTTTATCCCATTATTCCTAGCGATATACCCCTAAGACTGCCCTAAAATAGCCAGGCATATGAGGAAGGAGAGGAATTGGTTAATCATTTGATATGTCAATATTAAATATAATTTAGAGAAATCACAGGAACACCCCACAGACAGAGACTTCTGAACGTGAGCACCCTCCCAACCAAGAGAGGAAAAGCATTGCGGTAGTAAAGAGGAACTGGGATCTCATGGTTAAAGCACAGGACTAGTAATCAGGTTCTGTTCTGCCTCTGCTATGGACTGTCCGTGAACTTGAGTGAGCCAACTTAGCTGTGCCTTGGTGTTCCATTCTGTAAATTGGGGATAATGCTTACCTGCCTTGCTGGGCTTTTGTGAGGATTTATGAATTAATGCTTGTAAAATGCTTTGAGGTCCTCTAACGCAAGATATTATAAAATGTAACATGGTGATGTGATTCTACTTGGAAATCTTGTTCAGCCCCATAAATGGGAATCTCAGCATGCTACTGACACCATGGAGTATGTGATCTTTAGTGGGAAAACTAGTGGATGGATGCAGGTGCCATGTAATACAAAAAGCAACTATCTCTATTACAGTTGAGAAACCAAAAATAGGAGTTGAGGTTTGGATAAGAAAATTAAGTCTTTAATTCTGAAATAAATGAGCTGGAAATATCGTGAAAACAGATTTTCTTGTCATATTACTGGCACCTCTGCTTTCTTCATGGCCAGAAATGGAAGTGGAGGAAAAAGTCAGTAACTTAACTGACCTCCACACCAAAGCTTTTTTTAGAGTGAGCAAAATTCAGGAAGCAAAATTGTACATTATTTTGCTGAATGTAAGCGCACTAATAAAGCAACATGTCAGGAATGACCAAACCAGGTTGGAAAAATAATGCCCAGCACAATAGGATCAAATTTCTGTTGGAGCCTCTGGCCTCTATTGTAATACAAACCATACTCAGCTGTTTCCTGTTCTGAATGTGAGGTGGAAATTGTACTATCTCAGATATCATTGTATGGCAGCTCTTGACACCATTACAGTGAGCAGTAGCACCACTGTTCAGGCTGCATCACAACTTCTGCATCACAAAATCACTCTTTCTAAGTCATCTAAAATTGACATGCTTTCTTTAAAATTTGGTGTGCCTCAGGTGGGTGAAGGATAGGATTAATTAATTCAATTTCAGATCATCTGAATCAGGGGTTCCAGAGATATAAGCCCTGAAAAAACAGCCATTTTTCAGAAAGTTTTTAGGTGGGTTCAGGGGCAGTGGGGATCTTTCTTTTTTTTTGCACAGAGCTAGAGATCAAACTATTCATGTGATGAGGAGCAAATTGAATCATAGACTCATAGAATATTAGGGTTGGAAGAGACCTCAGGAGGTCATCTAATCCAACCCCCTGCTCAAAGCAGGATCAACACCAGCTAAATCATCCCAGCCAGGGCTTTGTCAAGCCAGGCCTTAAAAACCTCTAAGGATGGATCTTCCACCACCTCCCTAGGTAACCCATTCCAGTGCTTCACCACTCTCCTAGTGAAATAGTGTTTCCTAATATCCAACCTAGACCTCCCCCACTGCAACTTGAGACCATTGCTCCTTGTTTGGTCATCTGCCACCACTGAGAATAGCCTGGCTCCATCCTCTTTGGAACCCCCCTTCAGGTAGTTGGCCTCAATCTGTCATGTTTTACTCAAGGTAGTGCATGGCACCCACTAAATCTTTGAAGAACCCAAACTGAGAGTGGTGTTTAAGAAAATGTACATTTTTTTACAGTGTACATGCAGCAATACAGAAAAACAGTCAGAAGGTTTCCATTCCCACTATTTGCTATGCTGTAAAACTTAACTCTTGTAAATGTTCTAAAATCTATACAGTTCCTCAGATTGCTAGGAAATTTGGTGTGTGTCATTGGGGGGGCATGGAGCAGCATTAGTGATCTAAATTTGGAGTCATTTGACCAAAGGGTTCCCAAGTTACAGGTCCCCCCAAAAACAGCTTCCTTCTGCTGCCTTGTTCTATTAAACTGAGAGGTACTAAATAATGACTGAGTGAATCACAGACCTCTGTGAATTCACTGGCGCTGAATTCACCCTTGAATTAACATAACGAAGGATAAATTAATCACAAGCCCCTACTTAAAATAAAAGGAATTTGGAAGTGTGTGTCTGGAGGTTGCTACAATTTGTGAGTCATGAGTGGTAACTTTATTTGGGGGGAATGTAATCCCAGTCTTTGGGGAAAACAAATCAGACATCTGACTGCTTCCTGGGAGGGGAGGGATATTAGGCGGTGGAGAAATGGGTCGGGGACTGCAGCAAGGAGAGAGGGGTTATGGGAAAGGGGGATAAATGAGGATGAGTGGGAGGGGTGGGTGATACAAGCAGGGAATGTGCTGAGGCTATTGCCGCTGATGTCTCTTGTCGGAACCTTTGTACATTGTGCAATAAAGATTTGCTAACTCATTCTGCTTGCTACACGCTGCCTCTGTCATAACATAGCATGTTTTTATTTTAGGGGGAGGCTTACTGTGAACACAGCAGAATAGTCAGCAGCCAGTCTAACCAAAATTGTCTTATTGGGTGAGGGAGAGCTGGAGACATAGGACTGTGTGTGTGGAGAGGTGGGGATGGTGATAAAGACAGGGACAGGGTTTGCAACCATAGAGGGGTTGGGAAATGAGGATGGGTAGTAAAGAAGCCTTTGATTGGTTGTTTGAGAAAAATCTGTGTTTTACTAGCCTCTAGGGGGATGGGCAGAAAGGGACAAGTGGCTGCTTCCTGATAGGGCAGATTAATGTGGTGTTTCCAAAGACACATAATGCAGAGGGTTGGAACTGACAGCGCAGGTACCTTAACCATTCAGGAAAATGAAATGTGTGCGCTGCCAGTGTGTCAGTCCTGGGTGATTTGTGGATCACAAAGTTGCAGGAGAGCAAGGAGTACACCATGACATGGGGATTGCTGACAACAGGCTGATTTGGGTGGAGAGAGGCAGCCTGTGTTGGGATCGTAATTTTGCCCACACTACAGTGTCTAACTGGTGACTTAAAAGTTTGTGATCTACCGGACATTGGGGTGACTCACATGGAAAGAAATAATCTGGGCCTTTATTCCCGCTGTGCACTTCATAGAGTGTATGAGAGCAGATTTGGATGGCGTCAGGGATTTGTGTCTGGGAGCTGCAATAGTTTTCTCTGATTTGGCTGAGCAGCTGACTAATTGCTACAGTGACAACATGAAAGCTATTAATAAGAGTTGAAAAAACATTAATCAAGAAATTGGAGAGTTCATGGCTGACTGGAAAACGTGTACCGTATGGCATAGAAACATTACAAGCTCTGACATCCCCTGTTTCTTGTAGATGGGGTACATTGGACAGGGGTCAGAGAATCTTTCTCTCAAACATAAAACTGTAAGTCATTTGGAACAGAAACGCCGTCTGTAATTTCTCTCACTGGTCCTACCACAAACTCCACCCTCCAACCATTCTGAAACACCATTCCACTGTAACATAATTGTCCTTGGCTCCAGGCACTGCATGTGAGTTGGGTTACAGGAGGGAGAAAGAAATGGCAATAGATACATTTATATACCAGAAAGTAAGGACTTCAGGGAGATGAGTTCCTTGCTTGCAGGAGGTGGTGCCAGGGCACAGTAATGGGGAAAAGGCTGGGGGGAGGGATGCAGTGAATGGGTCAGGGGTATGGCAAGAGAGATGTGCTGTAGCAGGGATGGTGGAGCCAGCTCATCAGAGGAGAAGCTGACTGGCTTGGTATGCAAATAGCAAGCTATATGTAGAACTGCCTGAATGATTACTAAGTCCTACCAACAATATCTGTTTTTCTGTTCAAAAAAGTGGGAAATTCAATGACAAAAAAACTATGTTAATGCAGAGTTAAGTTTACTTGGTGGGATGTCATCCCCTTGCAGAATTCTGAGTTGAGCAAGACTCAAACTTCTGAAAACTAGGAAATGCACAGTTAAGGTTGCCCATGCACCCTTAACTCTGCCTGCATTCAGCAATGCTCAGTATGCTCCTACCAACATGTCTGGGGATGTAGCTCAGTGGTAGAGCATGTGCTTTGTATGTATGAGGCCCTGGCTTCAATCCTTGGTATCCCCAAGTTCTTTTGGGCAGGGAGGGATAGCTCAGTTGTTTGAACATTAGCCTGCTAAACCCAGGGTTGTGAGCTCAGTCCTTGAGGGGGCCATTTAGGGAACTGGGGTAAAAATCTGTCTGGGGCTTGGTCCTGCTTTGAGCAGGGGGTTGGACTAGATGACCTCCTGAGATCCCTTCCAACCCTGATATTCTATGATACCTTTAGTCTGATACCCCACAGTTGCTGAAATGTACAAGTGCTTTACCTCTTTTTACAATCCATTCACTCTCACCCAACTCAACATCCTCCAAAAGGATGACATACAACCAAGCAACCTTAACTCTGCATTAAAATAGCTTTTTGCCATTGAATTGAATTTTTAACTGGTGCCCATTGTACTCCAGATGAAATAACGGTGTATAATTACTACATTATTTAAAAAATTCCCCTGCATAAAGCAGGGCATTGAAAGGATGTAATGGACCACTTTAGGTGTAAAGGGATGAAAAAAAGGAAATCTATGAGTTAATTGTGTCCTGGGTGTGGTGTGGTATTTTCCAACTGAATATAACCCAGCTCAGTGGTTGGGGTTTCAGATTGATCATGGCCCAACAGAACTTGTTCCAGCTAACTTGAGCAATAACTCAGCTTGGATAGTGAAATAGAATGCTCAGTTTCACTTTGATTTCAATGAGTTTCTCCTTCTGGTTCTCATTCACTGGAATAAAGCTGCTGTGTTTGGGTTCACACCACCACAGGTTAATGTTTTCAGTTTTGAATGTTTCCACTGACTTTTGTTTCAACTGAATCAAAAACATTTCCGTTGCTATGAGGCTTTGTAAAATCTTTTCTTTAAAGAATGAAAATGTTGAGACTAAAACAACTTGTCAGTGTCCCTTCAAGGGAGTCTTAAAATGAGTATCTTCAAAGGGCTTGGCGTATCTCATTTATTATATTTTGCCAAGTTCTTGATTTCTCCAACACCATCACCCGTCTGTATTTCCTTTCATTCCTCCCTTCTCCACCCCCTTCATTATAATTCTCATATTACAGCTCCAATAGCCCCAGCAAAGCAGGTTTGGGACAGCTGCCGCCCTTCTTTTAACCAACTCATTAATCAGAGACTCAGACATAAATCCCACATCAAGAAGAATCCAAATCTCTTAAAGAACTTGTTAAGAGTCTCGTTTAGCTGATGAATGAACAGCATCGGCCAAATGTCAAG
This sequence comes from Mauremys mutica, assembly GCF_020497125.1. Lineage (NCBI taxonomy): Eukaryota > Metazoa > Chordata > Testudines > Geoemydidae > Mauremys > Mauremys mutica. The sequence goes on from NC_059072.1 coordinate 107,900,674, forward strand.
GACAACTGAGATAAAGATGAAGGCGAAGCATGTCTATGCAATCGTTTTGGGCTGCTTTAATCAACAGATTGCTTTCAAGCGCTAACCCCAAAGCCACTTTAATATTTCTAGTAAAGGTCCCAACATCTGGAAATTAATCAGTGATGTCCACATCTTTCTCGCTTATTTTTCTGCAAATGCAAAGCATTGTGCTGAGTGGTCATGTAAATTCTTACAGGATTAGTAAAGGCTTTAGGCTATGATCATCTAAATATCTTTGATGCCTAACTCCTATTGATTGCAGTAGGAGTTAGATGCCTAAATATCTTTGAGGATCTGGCCTTCAGCTCCTCCCACTGGTTTATATTGCTCAGAGGGAAAGGCATTATAATCCTTAATTCTCCAAAATGTTGCTATGAAAATCAATCAGTTTAGAAATTGTAGACCTTCCCTTGATAATACACAATATATCATAAACCAGAAAGATAGATTGGCATTGCTCTCCTTTTGCTCTAGCTTCAAATGGGAGATGTTAACCCCACCCTGTGAAACTTAATGTCGTTGATTGTAGGATTAAAGGCAACCTCCAGCTTTGCTTGAAGCAACCACAGTGACTAAGTGCCACAGACAATAAATGAGTGATGCTGACATTGCATCTGGCACTTGGTAAATCCTGGACACTGAGTAAAAGGAATGGAGAGCGGTACCGTGGTATGGAATGAAATAACTATATTTAAGGACATCAGGTGAAAGAACCTCACACAGAAATAGTCAGTTTGTTATGCCTCCAGGCCAAAATACCATAAGACTCTGCTACCCTCGCTATGATGAAGGTGACCTGGCCACAAGATAACACATGGGTTCCTTTGCTACTGAAAGTAGCTTCTGAAGGTGTGCTAGAAAGTGTGTCCCCAAGTTGTTGATACTGCCTGAGAAATATTCTGATAGTGCACAGTTGCCTTGCATCCTGAGTGCCCAGACAGCATGATGGTGGATGACGTAGACATATATAGAATAATTAGCCTTGTGCTTCTAAATGTGCGGTGTTATGGGATTCCATGCAATCTTACGTGGCTCCAGAGCAGTTTCAAAGGATTTCATTCCAGCTCGCACTAGAAAATGTTACCCCTAAGTCATAGTTTGGTGATTTATAAGAGACTTAAGAGGTAAGGGGCTTGTCTGTGCTGCTGCAGCACTGTAAGTGTAAACAAGCCCCTTGGCTTCTCAACCATTCTATGTTTTTGAAAAATTTAGGCTAGGGCCATTGGGGGCAAGGGTTACACTCCGATCTTAGGCTTCTGCATGTCAACGCGCACCGAAAATAGCTGCTGCGATAAACTGAATCTTGAGCCTATCGCTCACTCTGCAGAGAAATGACATGGTTCAGAATGTACTGTAGACACCAACCAACTGGTTTTACCTGTCTTTGCACGCTGTACTTAATCTTCCCACGCCCATAGTTAATCTATTTACAAAAGCTCTGTTGTCAAATTTGTGAAAGGTTCTTTGCTTCAGCAAAATCTACAGTTGACTTGATGCCCTCCAAGTCCAGCACAGTCTTATAAACCAATTTTCACTGGCATCTGCTAGTACGATGATGGGTCCGTTATCCCAAACGATGGTGTCTTCAATTTGTGAGAGAGATGTCATTGGGACAGAGAACTACCTGTTGTTAGTATTATTTATTTGTACTACTGTAGCACTGAGGAGCCCCAGTCATGGACCAGGACCCAATTGTGCTAGGTGCTGTACAAACACAGGTACTTGCCCCAGTGGTCTTACAATGTAAATATAAAAATGAGACAGCAGTGGATACATCCAGAGGGGGAATACAAGGAAACAGTGAGACAGTATTGATCTGCATGCTAGGCAGTGGTCTTTGCACACTGGCAGCCACCCTAAACTCATAAATAAACTGTGACTGGGTGTATCAACCCCTCACCCTTGCTGGGCATGCCCCCAGTGGAAGGAAAATATAAAAGGAAGCAGATCATCTCAGTCCGGGCAGGCAGAGGAGGAGCGTGGACATGTGCTGCATGAATCCTGCTGAGAGACCACTGAGGCGGGTATCTGAGCTGCGCCAAGTGCAGCGAGCTGATCATAGGGACCCAAGGAGATGATGAGCCACAACAAGCAGAGGAGATACCAGAGGTGGAGGAAAGGATAGGAAGCAACCCAGGGAATGCATTTGGGAATACGGAGACTTGAGTCCCTTAACAAGGTAACTGGTTTTGAAGGGTCTTGGTGGAGTAGGGTGGGCCTGGCTTCTCTTCTCCCCTCCCCTGCACTCACCACTTGGTGACCTTGCACTAGGGAAAGTGGCTTACTGGGACTCTAGCTATTGAGCCATACTACCTCTTGCCACAGAGGCTACTGGGACTCTAGCCATTGTGTGGCACTGCCGCTAGGAAAGCGGCCTACTGAGACTCTTTAGTCCTTGGGTGATACCACTGCTAGCTATAGCGGCCTACTGGGACTTGAGGCATTGAGCGATCCTGCCACTGGCCACAGCGGCCTTCTGGGACTTGAGCCATTGTGTGCGACTGCCTCCAGGGAAAGTGGCCTACTGGGAATCTAGCCATTCGGCAATACTGCCACTAGTTACAGCGGGATTGGGACTTCTGCCATTGTATGGAACTGCCACCAGAGAGAGGGCGGAGCCTTGGACTCTTGCCACTAGGCACCCCCACCATCAGAGAGAGAGGGCAGCTCCTTGGATCCCTGCTGACTCCTTAACACAAACTCATAAAATCTAAATTCATTCAGAGCAGCATGTTACTAGTTAAAATCCTCCACTCCAAGAAATAGTCATGTGTCACTAAGGTATTGAGTTAGAAGCCGGCGGTAACAATATCATTCATTATTTAAAGCGCACTTTTGTCTGACTATATCCCAAGTCTACAAAATGTTATTACAAAAGCGTCCTTTTTAAAAATGTTAAAAACATGGGTTTCATTAGCTAAATCACTTTGGAATGTGGCAATCCAGCAACAGCAACAGACTATGAAGAACAGTGTTTGAATTGGGATAAGGTACAGGTGATTACTCCATACATCCATGTCTCACCGCTAAAGAATGTCAAAAGGAAACAAGACTGAGAAAAAGAGAAAAAGGACCATGATGCAGCTGCTTTGCAATAATTTATGAATAGTGTATGTTGACCTGATCACTGGAATGTTCACTGTATGAAGATATTGTTTTAACACGACAGGGACTGTCTCAAAAAATAGTTAAGAAGGACAAGAATAGTTCAAGATAGTCACCTCTCAGCAAACACTTGAGAGCAGTTAAGGGACAATGACAGGACTATTAGCTTTAAAGATTTTGCCTCCTTCTCCAGCCTACCTGCAGAACTGGTTTCGACCAGGACAGGAAAAGACCCCTGACCACAGGAGATCAAAATATTTATGACAGGATTTAAAAGGAACACTCTTTCAAAAGAGGCAGCAGTTGTTTGGGGGGACCAGATTGTGACACACTACACTGCACTCTGAGATTTACCTTGCAAATAGTACATGATTTTTTTTTTCATGAGAGCCAGTGGGTCAGGACCACAATATAGTTCTTCAGCTCATCTTCTGGAGACAGGTGCTAAACACATCCCTCCAAGTAAAATGTTTCCTGACATGTTAATTTTCAGAACTATTATAACAAACCCATATCTAAAAAAAACAACAACAAAAGACCAGATGGCATTATTGCAGAATCTGAGCATTCTGACTGCTTGTAAATATAGCTGGTATTTTCTTTTGGAAAATACTCCACACTCAAGGTCAACTAACTACCTGCTGTGTTTTGCAGTCAGATTTATCCCTTCTGACAGACAAGGCCATATGAAATATATTTAGGCACTCCCACACATTTGACTGTAAGATTTTCTTCATTCATCATGCTAGCCTAGGGGCACTCTTTACCAAGGGAGTTCCTGTAATCCCAAGGCAGTTATTAGAGAGGGTTAGAATTAAGATAGAGCCCTAAGCTCTCACCTGCTCCCTCATTCGTTACATACAAAATAAAACCCTAACAGAATGTTGTTTAGGTTGCAAACTCAAGTATTCAAAAGTTAGGAAATGCTAATGTGATGGTTGGACCCCCCTTCTGGGATGCCACCTGATATACTGGGATTTCACTGAGCCTCTCTTGCTCCACCAGCCTGGGTTCCCTCTCCCTGCTTTGCTGAATTAGGCTCTCCGGCCTCTTGCAGCACCCACACAGAGGTAGGGCCACACCCTGCTGCAGACACAGACACAGAGGTTTCGATTGCACACAGTTCCTGGAGTAATCCTTGTGCTTGTGTGCATTTCCTCAATAAGCCACTAACATTGTTTGGCCTCATCCCACGTAGCACATTTGAAATACAGAGTCACTAGGTCAAGATTCAGGTACAAAAATGATACATGCATGCCAATTGGATAAACACAGTCAGTAAATTATAACTTTTCCAATGATATCTTACAAGACCCATCATGCATAAAGTATATCTTAGTTATACCATAGTCATATCGTAAGCATATTTCCATAAAGAATATGGGGTGTAATGTCATAGCTAGATTTACGGTTGCCCATGTAACCTTAATTCTGCTCTCTTGTGCATCCATCCTATGCACTGAATGAGGCAGGGGTCCCCTGGGAAATATAGCACAAGATCACACAGTTGAAGAGTGTATCATAATGCACATGCACAAGGGGACCGTGAGCACCATAGAAGTAAACTCTGAATGTGGTGGTAATAATTATTGAATCTTCGCCCTTCCCCAGTACTCTGTGGATACTTCATGCGGCCTAAATGCTGATATAGCAGCTTGCTGCTACTATAATAGTGTGTCTCAGAAAATCCACGCAGTCTTAGTATGACTTTAGCAACCCTTTTTCTCAGGGTTACTAAAACTGCAGAAGGCAATTAGGGCCGGGTGAACAGCTCAGGCAGAAATTTGAGCCTGCCTGAACCACCCACATTTATATCTGACCCATGAATCCCAAATTTGGCTTGGCAGAAAGCTATTAGATGTTTGCATGTTCAGTGTTTTGATGTTGTGTCAGGACTCAAATATCTTGTGCTCTCTGGACCTATCCCATGGCAATAGCGTGTACAGGAAAATGACTAAGTGAGCTGTACTCTGGTAGACCATCCCCAGAGCACAGGAGGGAGGAGTTCAAGTTTGCCAAACTTCAGTTATGTTTTTAGGGATAAGCACTTGATACTGTTTGAATTTTGCTGTCAAACACAAACATATGATGCCAATATTAAGAGCACATCCGCTCTTCTTAGAGTGAGGTTCTATACTGAAAAGCAGCTTGGGGGAAATGACAGCATGGGGATCCATATATATTCACTCAGTCACTTTCAGATTCCAGTTTGCTCGGATTACAAGGGAAAAGATGGCTTTTCTGTCTGCGAGCTCTGCAAATTCACTCTGGGATCTCTGAGAAATCAAGCTCTTTTCCTTCTCCCTCACATTATCACTAGGGCCCTACCAAATTCACAGCCATGAAAAATGCATCACAGACTGTGAAATCTGGTCTCCCCACCTCCGTGAAATCTGGTCTTTTGTGTGCTTTTACCCCATACTATACAGATTTCATGGGGAGAGACCAGTGTTTCTCAAATTGGGGGTCCTGTCCCAAAAGGGAGTTGCAGGGGGGTTGCAAGGTTATTTTAGGTGGGGTCGCCAGGGCCGCCCAGAGGGGGGGCAAGAGGGGCAATTTGCCCCAGGCCCCGAGCCCCACAGGGGCCCCCACCAGAGTTTTTCGGGGCCCCTGGAGCGGGGCCCCTCACTAGCTCCGGGGGGCCCGGAAAACTCTTGCGGGGCCGGGCACAGGAGCTTCTTCGCTCCCAGTCTTTGCCGGCGGGGGGACCTTCCGCTCCGGGGCGGAAGGACCCCCCACTGGCGATTTACCGCCGAAGACGGAGCGGGACCCGCCGCTGGAGTTCAGCCCGGTCTTCGGCGGTAATTCGGCGGCGGGGGGCCCTTCCGTTCCGGGACCCGCCGCCGAAGTGCCCCGAAGACCCGCGGCAGGAGCCCCCTCCGCCGAATTACCGCCGAAGACTGGGCTTCACTTCGGCGGCAGGTCCGGCTTCGGCGGTAATTCGGCGGCGGGGGGGGCCCCGCCGCGGGTCTTCGGGGCACTTCGGCGACGGGTCCCGGAACGGAAGGGCCCCCCCGCCGCCGAAGACCCCGGGCCCCCGGAATCCTCTGGGCGGCCCTGGGGGTCACAGTATTACCATCCTTACTTCTGCACTCACTTCAGAGCTGGGCAGCTGGAGAGCAGTGGCTCTTGGTTGGGCGCCTAGCTCTGAAGGCAGCACCCTGCCAGCAGCAGGGCAGAAGTAAGGGTGGCAATACCATACCATGACATTCTTACTTCGGTGCTGCTGCTGGCAGCGGTTCTGCCTTCAGAGCTGGAATCCCGGCCAGCATCCACCACTCTCCAGCTACCCTGACTTCTGTGCTGCTACTGGTGGCGATGCTGCCTTCAGAGCTGGACAGCTGGAATCCCGGCCAGCATCCACCACTCTCCAGCTGCCCAGCTCTGAAGGCAGCATCGCCACCAGTAGCAGCACAGAAGTCAGGGTAGCAGTACTGCAATCCTTCCTACAATAACCTTGTGACACCCCCCCACACACACACACACACAACTCCTTTTTGTGTCAGGCTCGCTAAAATTACACCACCATGAAATTTCAGATTTAAATAGCTGAAATCATGAAATTAATTATCTTTTAAATCCTATGACCGTGAAATTGACCACAATGGACAGTGAATTTGATAGGTCCCTAATTATCACAAGCAATAAAAATTCTTCAGGGATAATTTAGTTGAAAATTGTGTCGGTGAATGACAGAGGCCAATAAAATTGTTTGTTCTGCCATAATGGTTTGGGCTTCTCAGTACAAACTTCTTCTTGTTGGTAAAGAAAGCAGATATGCCATGAAGATCCATAATTACCATTTTTTACAGTATTTTTCTGACCATAACAACACTTTGTGTTTTCTGTCCTAAGTGTACTTGTATCACAGATTTAGAACAAAATTGATCACAAAAGAAAATTGGTTCTTTATATTAAACATTCAAACAGTCCTAGGAAGTTATGACTTTCTCTAACATTTCCACAATGGGGAGACTTCCTTATGAGGGAAGAATTTTCAAAGACTTGGGTCTGTCTGAGGTGTATGAAAACATCACTTATATGTCAAAAATATCCCTCCAGCCCATCTAAAAACAATTTCTCAATGGGCGTGCCTAAGAGAGAGCTTTTTTTGAGGATTTCCTAATGCAAAAGTCAAAACTCAGGCAGACCAGGGTCGTGGTCTTGACCCCAAAGCATCTGTGTCCAGTTTCACTACCTGTAATGGTGATTCCCTATCTAAAGCTCCATCTATACTGCAATCATGATAAGAGAATGGTTAAAGCATGGTTCTGTTTTCCAGTGTAGACAGGGGTTAACTGTGTTTAAATAGTTGTGCTGAAGCCATGACATGTCCACCAAAGCTTGGAAGATTGACTGAAGGGCTCCAGTGTGTATCCAAGATGTATCAAGGCTGTAGCACATCTGGTAAACATAGTTATGCCCTGTCTACATTAGAAAATGGAACCCTACTTTAACCATGTTGGAGGGTAATTATAGTGTTACTGGGTACTCTGACGCAATTGTATTTGCAATGCCCAAAACCAAAGAGGACAGCTGAGTTAAGGTGACTGAATGTTCATATGGATCTTATTGTGATTGCTGTTGAAACTCCATTTTGCATTTGAACTCCTTACTTTGCCATGCCACAGGAAATAACTTGCAGAAGCTTAGCTCTGTTCACTGATCTTTTAAAAAAATATATTTTCTTTTCTTTCATGTGGACTGTTTTTTCTAAGAGTTTATCTCAGGCAGTTGTGCTCCAAAGAGCTATCCGTATACCTTTGTGTTTCCTGGCTTGTATAGGCCCTTTTTCAGGGCTAAAATGAAGAAAATGCTACTGAAGAAAATTGATGGGATAGCAAGAACTCTGGTTTAAGCTTGAGCTGGTTACCTGCATTGCCGGTAGCCAGTAATTAAAGCTCATACTGGCTGAGTCAGGTGCCTAAGCACATTTTCGACACATTTGTGCAACATTTGTTGTGCACTGCAAAATTGGTTGTGTCTTTGATCCTCACACAGGGTGGTGCTAAAATGCCCCAAATCGGAATCTCTGAAAATCGAGATCTTAATTCTGCCCTTGTTGAAGTTAATGGGAGACCTTGACGGAAGCAGAATTGGGGCATAGACTCCCTAATTTTAAATCACCAATTTGTTTCCAGACAGGAAAAGAAAGCAGAAGCAAGTCTAGAGAAAAGGTGTTTAATTGTTTAAGGTGAGATACAGGGGTGTTGGTTATACATTTAAAATGTGTGCAACCTCACCCAGGTTTCCTCAGGCTAGTTCCAAGAATTTGCAGTCACCAAGTTGTCTGACCATCTTTTACCTGCTGTTTGACGCTCTTTTACATTTGATGCCTTACCAATCTGAATGTATTGCTGACCAGTTTTCAAACGTTTGCAACATTTACTTACTTAATGAGCACTAATCAACAGCAGGCGCATTCAGCAGTTTAACAGATGTCAAAGTTAGACTCAGGACTCACAGTTTGTCAGACCACTCTGTTTTATTAGCACTGCGCTCTGCTAATAACATCCAGATAATGTGAGCTCCATGCAAGACACAAACTATCTTATTTATACAGATAAAAGGGTGAGAACTTAACAAGATAACAAAGGAAACAGAATCAGATAAGTTTACCTGGGCTAGGCATGCATATCTTATTTCCTTACTAACTATTATCGATCTTCTGTTAATGTTTCACCATTAGCACCATTGTTTATGCCTAATGTTTCTTTTCCTGGCACCTGTATTTCAACATTTCTTATTTCTGCTTAAAGGTACATACAACATTTCTTTAATCCAGTCTTATTTTTACAATATAATTCATTCTACTTTCACAATCCCTCCTTTTGGTCAAGCTCACGCCATGACCAACATTTTACTGGGTTTTACATATTAACCGTTCTTTATCTCTTTGTTCATCAGCAATATTCAAAATCATCATATTAGCACTCTGGTTTGGGGCAGACACCTGGGTGGCATGCCTTACACAATTTTGGATACAACAGGAGACTAACTGAAAACATACAAAAATTATTAGGATTCCAAACAGGATAGTCAGGGCTCCCTGAAACAACCAGTTTCCTATGCCAGAGAAATTGAACAGGTTACTTAGCCACTTCCATAAAGAACTTGACTCTTCATGGGGAAGATATGCGATTTGTTCTAAGTGGCTAGCGCGATCGATTACCTCATTGGTATCGTCAGGTATAAACACACAACATTGTTTTCCAATGAGAGCACAGGTCCCTCCTTTGGCCGCCAGCACTATGTACTGACGGTTTTGGAGGACCACCTGTCAGATCGCCCCTGTTTCTTTGGCTAGGGCTCTCAAACTTTCTCCAGTTTTATTTGCCATTATTTTAACTACTGCTTGTAACCTCAGGAGCCTTTTTGCCTGGTGTATTACTCCTCCAAGTGGGATAAAGTAACTGCCAATAGTCTCTTCCCAGGTGTAATTGCTGTTCCATATTGTGTTAAACGGACGAGGTCCTCCAGTGAGGTCTGAGAAATTGAGTGGGATAGCCAGGACAGGAACACCAGTTTGAGAGTGGGCTGGGATGTGGCTGCAGACCCAGCATTTAGAAATATTAAGGGTCTGAGCTATCCACACTTGCTGCTGGATAAAAGAATTGTCATTGTGAATTCCCCAGACCTTAAGACACCAGCAGCTGAGGAACAGGCGCCACCAGAGGCGCATGTTGGAGGCAGGGCCCTTCTGGTTCTGATAACCTCAACTGAGGGAACTGCAGTCACGGTTTTACGTCCACCAGGCAACTGGTGCTAGGCTCACTACTGCTTCTTCTTGGGCCTTGCTTTAGGTCATTGTCTGCTTCTGGCAACCCTTAGGAGAGCGTAGATTGTAAGGTATTGCAGGCTGTTTCTCTACATTTTCTTCTGGAGTCAAAATTGACTCTGCGTGGTCCTGAGGTGATGATTGGTTCACTGCGGGTGGTGCATTCTTACACTGCGAAGCATGTATCCACTCTGCAATGCCAGACAGTTTAACAGCCGTCTGGCTAGTAAGCAGTGCCTGATGATTCTTTGATGTTCTTTAAGGCTGTGGCTACACTTAGCACTTCAAAGCGCTGCCGCGGTAGCGCTTTGAAGCGCTAAGTGTAGTCAAAGCTCTCCCAGCGCTGTCCGTACTCCACCTCCCTGTGGGGAATAACGAACAGCGCAGCTCCCAGCGCTGGGGCTTTGACCACACTGGCGCTTTGCAGCGCCGCAATTTGCAGCGCTGGAGAGGGTGTGTTTTCACACCCTGCTGCAGCGCTGCAAATTTGTAAGTGTAGCCACGCCCTAAGTCTCTTTACTACTTCTTCCTTGACTCTGGCTATAACAATGGCCTTCACACCTTATCTTTTCCTAATGCATACAGTCCTCATTCACACAAACAGATTGAGAATACAAACAGTAGTATTTTATAGCCAGCAAAAAGGCATTGCAAATTAAACCTTGCTAAGTTTTACAGTTAATAACCAAGACAATTTACATTGAGACCCAGGCCTTCAATGTTTCTTTAATTTACTTAACATAGACACAATAGAGAATCCTGTCTCTTACTACCTAAATCTTAAAACAAAAAGTTAGAGAGGGCCCAATTTGTAATGCATATGGGAAAACAGAATCTTATAGTCCCAGAGGGTCATTTCTTTCTGCTATTTAAAAAGGGTGGCTAGCAGGATGAAATCAAATTATACTTTAATTCTTATGGGACATTATAAAATCCTGCTCCTACATATCCCCCTTTTGACACTAAGATTATTCTTATTTTTACAATATAATTCATTCTACTTTCACACAGAGAACTTAGAAATCTCAACTTCTTGTTTGGAAGATAATTGACCACAAATAATCATGAGGTTGGGAGGCCAGAGGCAGAAAACAATATGGAGCAGGAGAATTCTGTGTGGTAATTTGGATTTAGCTGCCAACTTCTATGTAATTTTAGAGCTAGCCGTCTGAGCTTGCACCTCAGTCACCAGACTGGGAATGCTCTTGTGAGTTCCTTGTGATTCTCATCTGCGCCAATATTTAAAACAAGACAAAGGAAATATGTTTGCTGCTTCTCTTAATTAGTCCAATTTCCTGATATTTTATATAGTTGAATAGTTTGACATCCTGGGGCTCAAAAGTCAAAAATTTCCACAGGGAAAAGAAAACAGCTCTAGTCAGCACTTCTGGGTCCTGTTGTTCCCAGGCCTGTTTCATTACTGCATTGCTTCAACTTTCTTCCACTGTAACGCCATTGATTTCTGTGCAGTTACATCAATGTGAAGCTGGCATAATATTGTGGTTTATCAAGCCTGCTGTCTCTGTAGCTGACTGCTTCAGCGACCTTGGGCAAGTCATTTATGGGCAAATTTTCAAAAGTGGTGTCTAACTGTGGTTGCCTCCATTTTGGAAGGGGTATCTTTAGTGGCGACACTCTCTGGGCCTTAGTTTACTCACCTACAAAATGGATATAATGAAGCATAACAGAGGTGAGGGGAGGCTTTATCATCATTAATTGTTGTGGACTTGGCTAAAAGGGACTCTGTATAAGTGCCAAGTATTAGTACTATGATGCATATGCAGTGGGATTTCTTTGTGCTCTATTTCTACTGAACAAGATTTATGGTACATAACAATGAAATAGAAATTACAGTGAAAAGCAATATGCTCTGGCTGTGCAGATTATGGACATTCCAGATATGAACTGGGGATACCTGATGTGCTTCTTTGCATGCCTTATCCCAAAGGTGTGTCCCGCTATTTTGTAGCAGCACTAAAGACGTGTGAGCCTTAGGAGCACTCTGAAGGCCATGTTTACACTTCAAAGCAGAAAACCATTTTGGAGTTGGAATAATCCATTGTGGGGGCCGTAGTCATGCAAGTGTGCAGGGCCACTAATATTCTCCTGCTATACAGAACAGTGACTCTCTGCAATGTGCAGCATATAGTGGATGGCTTTGCAGCTATGGGGTTTCCGAACTGTAGTGGAGCAATAGATGGCAGGCACATCGCTATTTTGGCCTCAGGGCATCTTGCCACAAAATGAGCTACTTTTTTATTGTTATGCAAGCACTGGTTGATCACCAGGGATGCTTCACTGACATCAAAATTGACTGGTCAGGGAAAGTGCATGATGTGCGCATCTTTAAGAACACAGGACGTTCAGAAAGCTACAAGTAGGGACTATCTTTCTTGACCAGCAGATTCCCATTGGCGATGTTGAAATGCCAGTAGTGATCCTGCCTACCTGGCTCATGAAGCCATACGCTGGTCACCTTGACAGCACCCAGGAGAGATTCAACTATGACCTCAGCAAGGGCAGAATGACAGTTGAAAGTGCTTTGGGTACATTGAAAGGATGCTGGCGTTGTTTACTCAACAGATTGGATATCAGTGCAAAAAATATCCCCATGGTTATAGCTACCTGTTCTGTCCTGCATAATACTTGTGAAGCAAAGGGAGAGAACTTGCCTCGGGATGGAGGGCAGAGGTGAAGTGGCTGTCTGCTGAGTTTGAACAGCAGACACACAGGCTAGCAGATGAGCTCAGCAAGGAGCTATATGGCTTAGGGAGGCTTTGAAAGAACACTTTAACAGCCAGCCACAGCAATGTGCTGTGGTATATTGTGTTCAACCTAGTGCTGCAGTTTGGGGGCCTGTTAGGAATCATGTATTGCTCACTGCACAGCTGTGCATATATCCCTGCCAGTGCTTGCTGTACATTTCTGACGAGTCTACTGTTTGCCTCTCATCCTGTGGATTGTGAGTGTACAAGACCATTATGTTCACTGCCAGCAGGCACAGTATGCCAAGTGCTGTAAAGTAATAAAGATGAGTCACTTTCAAAATAAGAGTTTTATTCAGTTACGGAAACACCAAACAAACAATCTGAAGAGCATAGTAGCAAATACATTATAATGTCAGAATTTTGGAATCTTAATAACTAAACAAGGGAAAGGCACATTCATGTCCACTGTAGCTACACACACAGCCCTGTGAGAGCTGTGGCTGATGTATATGTGAAGCTGTGGTTGTCCCGGTGTGCAGTAGCAGGGTAGGTGTCCCGGTGTGGAGTAGCAGGGTAGGTGTGCTGGCCCTGAAGCAATGGGGAGTGCTGAGTCGGGGATGTAGGGAGGCACTATGCTGCAGTACTCCACAGACTTCAATAGCAGTCAAACCCACAAGGTCCACAAGAGACTGTAGCATCTGTGTTTGCTGACAGAGAAACTCCATTATATCCTGGTGCATTTCCCTCTCCCTTTCTCGCTGGGACTCCTGGACTTCCTGCTCTCCGGTCTTTCTTGCTCCATACAGTCTGCAGTATTCACCATCTGATGCAGCAATGGCTTGCAGGGCCTTGCAGAATATGTCCTCCCATGTCCTCTTTTTCCTCCTAATTATCTGGGTCAGTCGTTCTGCTGAAGTGGAGGGGGTACCCCTCAAGGCCACAGTGGCTGCAGCTATAGATGAAACACACAGAGGTAACAATGTCAGTATAGTATGTACAGAAAGCAAAACTTCCGATTCAGAAGTACCCCCTTCCCTTGCTCCCGAAAAGAGTTAAACAAGACATACTTATTGGCACTTCTGCTTCAGAGTTCTTGTTCATGGTGCCACTAACTGCACCAGCACTGGTGAGTATGACTTGCCAGGAGTGAGGGAAATACTCAATTGCACGAAACGAAGAGTATAGGGCACTGGCACTGAATACTGGTGACATTTTCCACAGGCAGTGGTTTTAGCTGACATCTCACTCCTGAGGGTAACAAAGGCAGAGAGAGCATAGCTGCAGCTGGCGTCCTGAAATCACCTGGACCTGTATGTCACTAGCCTGTTTAAGGCAATAGTGCCTGCCGAAGTGATCGTCAAATTGTGTGGGAAAGTGTCCTACCACAGAGGAAGAAAAAAGGCTGCCATCCCTAGGAACATTCAGGAAAGGATTGCAGAGTACCTGCATTGAGATCTCTCAGGAGGATGGAAGGGACATCCCTGTGTATATAAACAAACTGCTTTGCATAGCCCCTCCCCCACCTAACTCTAGAGGGGAATGAAAAGCAGGTAACAACTCTACCTCTTTGTTGTTCCTCTACCTCTTCTAGTACAAGTAACTTAATGGAAATTTTATAGCTGTGTCCTTTTAAGATGGGGGTGCCATGAGTTGTTATAGGAACTGTATTTACACACTTACTCAGGTTTCCTTCCCCTGCTTCCCGCTCGCCTGTGCTCAACTGCAAGAATTGGCCCGACTGTGGTGGAGTCAAAAACAGGTCCTGGTTCGCAGTACAGCTGGACCTGCCAATTGTCTGTCCCCCATACTCCTCCTCTTCTTCATCCACCTTCTCCTCATCACTGTTCACAGAAGGAGCCTGTGACTCAGGCTCCTCGGAGATATCCACAGTGGTTTGCAGGGGTCATGGTGGGTCTCCACCAAGCATGGCACTTTGTAAACATGACAAGTCTGCAGCTCTGCACCCAAACGATTGTTGGCCTCCATGACCTTCTGGCACAGCTCCTTGGTTTTCCCGTGGCACTGCTGCTGGTCACTGTCATACCTCTTCTCCAGCATCTCTGAGCAATCTGCGCCTAGATGTTGACGTTTCTATGGCAGGTTTGGAGCTGTGCCTGCCCAGCCTCTTCTCCCCACAGGCCCAGGCGATCCAATATCTCCTGTCTGCTCCAGGCAGGAGCACATCTGGAGCATGTAGCCAGCATGGTCAGCTGGGCAGTTGCGCACAGCAATGGAGAGCAGTTAGGTGGGCTTGCTCAGCTAAGAACCAAGAAAAGCCATTTAAAAATTTTTGCAAGGTTTTAAAGTCAGGGAGGAGAGGCTTGCAGTCTGTGTGACCCCTGGCCAGTGAAATTAACAATTGTGTGCAAAGCAGTGTGTGTCGGGCATTGTGGGACAGCAGCTGGAAGACTGTTAGGGTCCATATAGGTAACGCAGTGTCTACATTTGTGCTGTGTCAACCTACGTACATTGACCCTGGCTCAACGCCGCTCAGGGAGGTGGTGTTACTATATTGGCATAACAATGTATTTACATGGTTTGGAGACAATTTTAAATGGAGACCCAGAGACAATTAGGTTGACGCAAGACCACTTATGTTGGCCTAACTTTGTAATGTAGCCCAGGCCTGAGTTCTGCACCATACTCACTCACCAGGATTGAAGGGTGTGCCTTCATTGAGCCTTCAGGGCCCTGTGGTCTGCAACTTTTCTCTGGAAGTAGTATGGTAATTACCAGCTTATCTGTAGCTGATAAATAATAACTGATTCTTTGTGTGAGTAACAGGCTATAAACAAGACTTCATTGTGGTGACTGGCTGACTGTACGTAAGCCAGGAAAACCACACCCAGCCTCAAATGCAGTTTCAGCTGGATTATTCTGACTCAGCACGTTAAGTTTCCCTGCAGTGTTCTCACCAAATGTACTGCAGCCGTTATTTACGTATTGGAAACCCAGGGATCCTCCCACAATCTGTGCAATCCTCTGCAGCTCAGTGCCTCTGCAATGACACTGGGGCCCACTGCCTCTTACTCAGTTTGACTCCCTAGTACACAGCACCAGTCTAGCTGCGATGCCAAGTGATACCTTCTGGCTACAGCCCCTGAAGTCCCTCCTTAGTTAGGTTCCATAGCAAAGTCAACGTTGACTTGGTTTGTATTATCATCCTATGTTGTAAAACCTAATGAGATTGATGGAGGTCAGGGTCATAGGTATCCTTCCAGCCTCTCCTGCTCAGGTGTGCCCGTTCTCTAGACAGATCCATAACCTTGTGAAAGGCTTCTGCAGGGAATGCTGCTGCAGAGGTGGCACAATGCCAGCTGAAAATCCACACGTTTTTCATCCCTGAGGAAGTGGAGAGGACACTTTGGCCAAATGCACAGCCAGAGCATGCCATTCAGGCACAGGTCTACATTGCAGACCATGCAAAGCTGCACTAACCTATGGAAAGCACCAAAGAGATTTTGCTGCAGAGAGGTGTCCCAGAACTCCATAGAGAGCCTACACAGTATTGCACCTTGAAGGTGCAGCATGCTTCACCCCAGTGTGGCCAAGCAGCGCTACTGGCTGGTGTGTGAGGCAAGGGGAGTTATGGCTCCACCATCTCCCAGTTCATTCCTGCCCCTTTTGGGTCACTGTACTTCCTGTGGCAAGCAACTCAGCAACAACCCAGCACTCCCCTGAATGCAAGTGTCATAAACAGATAGTTAAGGGTTAATGTCTCTTTTACCTGTAAAGGGTTAAGAAGCTCAGTAAACCTGGCTGACACCTGACCAGAGGACCAATAAGGGGACAAGATACTTTCAAATCTTGGTGGAGGGAAGTCTTTTGTTTGTGCTCTTTGTTTTTGGGGTTGTTCGCTCTTGGGACTAAGAGGGACCAGACATCAATCCAGGCTCTCCAAATCTTTCTGAATCAGTCTCTCATGTTTCAAACTTGTAAGTAATAGCCAGGCAAGGCGTGTTAGTCTTATTTTTGTTTTCTCAACTTGTAAATGTTCCTTTTTTGCTGAGAGGATTTTACCTCTGTTTGCTGTAACTTTGAACCTAAGGCTAGAGGGGGTTACTCTGGGCTATATAAATCTGATTACCCTGTAAAGTATTTTCCATCCTGCTTTTACAGAGATAATTTTTACCTTTCTTTCTTTAATTAAAAGCTTTCTTTTTAAGAACCTGATTGATTTTTTCCTTGTGTTAAGATCCAAGGGGATTGGATCTGGACTCACCAGGAATTGGTGGGGGAAGGGAGGGTGGTTAAATTCTCTTTGTGTTAAGATCCAAGGGGTTGGGTCGGTGTTCACCAGGAACTTGGTGAAAAAGCCTCTCAAGGCTGCCCAGGGAGGGGAAGGTTTTGGGGTGACAGAAAGTGATCCAGACACTGAAATTTCTGGATGGCGGCAGTGTTACCAGATCTAAGCTAGTAATTAAGCTTAGAAGTGTCCATGCAGGTCCCCACATCTGTACCCTAAAGTTCAGAGTGGGGGAGGAACCTTGACAGCAAGGTTTGCCAATTCTGGCAGGCATGACTGGAGTCTGTGTGCCTACTGTAAAACAAATAGTGAGTGATAATACCAAACAAACAACCCTGGGAAGAAAAGGTGATGCTGATGCTGTGTGTGGAGATTTTTATACATTGCCAATACACCAGTGTGATGCATGGCTAGAAAGGGTAAAACATCCTGCAAAATAAATAACCCTCAAAAGACATGTGGGGAGATAATTGTGTTTTTGTGTATTTACATATGTATAAGTAGGGTGAACAATGTAATCAACAGTCCCTGTCTATGCTGTATTCTGATAATTCAGAGGTCAAAAGAACATCCTATCATTTAAATGAATTGTAAACACAGGATATCTTGGTTTACATCTCTCTTTGAAATGTACTGTGAATGGTGGAGGAACAAGCAAATGGCCTTATGTTAATTCATATAGCTAAATACCAGTGATGGACCTCCTTCAAAGTCATGGTAATTACCCTTTGTTTCCTGAGGAATTCCAACTTGTCAAAAGACATGAAATTGTATAAAAGATCCTTGGGTCCTGATTCTGTCATCTCAGACCTGCTTAGGCTTCATCAAGGGACGTTTGTGTCGCAAGACAGGTCCCAGTTATGTTGGTACGCCCTAAATATGAGATTTGGACATTGGACTGTAACCTATGAACTATTTCTGAAAGAACTCTTTGCAACTACAAAGCTCACCATCTCTGCTATGAATCTGAACCTCAGTGAACTGAACTCATGTCTGGATGTATATTGATCTTTTAACCATACTCTTTCTCTTTTGTTTTTTAATAAATTTTAGTTTAGCTAATAAGAATTGGCTGTAGCATGTATTTGGGCAAGATCTGGAACATTCAATAGCCTGGGAGGTAATGTGTCCGATCCTTTGGGATCGATAGAACCTTTTCTTTCATATGATGAAATAAGATTTACAGAAATTTTCATCATATTTGATGTGGGTACCTGGATGGAGGCCTGAGGCTGGATCATTTTAAGGGAGCTGAGTAACCAGCGAGGTTAAAAAAAAAAAAAAGCTGTTTTATGCTGGCTTGGTAAATCTAAGTATTGGAATATCCAACAGGTTTATGGGGATTGTCTGTCCCATTCTTTGCAGTTCACCCTAATTGATTGACCATAGCTGGCCCCCACTGGGACCCTGGTCACAACCAGCTACTGTCTACTTTATTAAAAACCTATTTTTGCAGGAGAAACAGACTGGGTGAGAGCCTTATCCCTGCTCTGGCCCCGTTATTCTGCATGAACGGGCTGGAGCAGCTTAAAGGGGCCAAAAAAACAATGAATGATCCAAGCGTTTCAAAAACAGCCAGACCCCATTGCAAGCCCCGGCGTAGCACATGCACTTGGTGGGGTAGGGCAGCAGCAAGCAGCCTGTGGAGATCCCAGGAACTAACGGGATCTATAAGGCAGCCCAGAGAGGCAGCCATACCTTACCAAGTTACATCTGGGGCTTCACCAGCCCCTGCAGCAACCCAGGACTTGGGATGGTGACTTAAAACTACCTTAGTCACCCCCTCCACTTGGGCTGTGAGTTCGGTGATGTGCCTCTCAGAGGCCCAGTGCAGAATCTCACCCACCGTGTATGTATATATTTAATTTGAAGAGATTGTATTTCAAAAAGGAAAGTCCCTCAGGTGGGGGACTCTGGAGGGCTCTTCCAGCTCTACATTTGTGTGTCTGTAGGTATGTCTACAGTACAAAATTTTCAGAAGTGATTTTATACATTCGGTGTTGTGTGCCCCCACTAAAGTGCGTGAATTCAGTGGAGGGCATCCACAGTACCGAGGCTAGCATTGAATGGCGGAGCGGTGCACTGTGGGAAGCTATCCTACAGTTGCCGCAGTCCCCGCCACCCATTGGAATTGTGGGTTAAGCTCCCAGTGCATGGTGGGGCAAAAACATTCTTGCGGGTGTTTCTGGGTGTGTGCCATCACTCGCTCCTCCCTCCGTGAAAGCTATGGCAGATGCCATACTGCCAGCAGACGGTGCAGTACGGTGCACTGCCTGTCTCCTGGTACTATGAATCCACCTCGTGTGTCCTCTCGTCTTTCTATCTACTCTTTTATCTAACTATTTCCCGCCTTTTTTGGGCTACCATGAACCGAGTAGCACAGCTTCCGCCACAAACTCTGCTCTCCCGCTCTTGCATCGCTAGCTAATTTTTCCATGTTGTCTGTCCTGGGCTCGCGGGCAAGCTACAGAAGGCAACAATTCCCCGCCATTTTTTGGCCATCGTGAACTGAGCCGCACAGATTCCGCCACTTTTTCCATGTTGTCAGTCCTGGACTCCCGTGGAAGCTACAGATGGCAACAATTCCCCACCATTTTTCAGCCATCATGAACTGAGCCGCACAGCTTCCACCACAAACTCTGCTCACGCTTCCGCCGCAAACTCTGCTCTCCTGCTCTTGCAGTTCTAGCGAGCTTCCCGACCCCGTGAAAGCTACAGAAGACAACCATTTACTGCCTTTTATCAGCCATCTTGAATTGAACAGCTCTCCTACGTTTCGTGCCCTTTTCCCTGGATTACCCATGCAGGCGCCATAGCGCGGCAATAATGGAGCCCGCTCAGATCTCCGCTGCAGTTTTGACCATTGTAAATACCTCGTGCATTATCCAGCAATATGTTCAGTACCTGCAAAACTAGGCGAGGAAGTGACGACAGTGCGATTACTATACCGATGAAGACATGGACAGAGACGTTCCTAGAAGCATGGCATGTGGCAATTGGGAGATCATGGTGGCATTGGACCAGGTTCATGCTGTGGAACGCCGATTCTGGGCCCAGAAAACGAGCACAGACTGGTGGGACCAAATAGTGTTGCAGGTGTGGGATGATTCCCAGTGGCTGCGAAACTTTTGGATGCATAGGGCCACTTTCATGGAACTTTGTGACTTGCTGTCCCCTGCCCTGAAGCGCAAAAACACCAAAATGAGAGCAACTCTCACAGTTGAGAAGCAAATGACGATAGCACTGTGGAAGCTTGCAGTGGAAGGAGCAGTTCAACTATAGGCTGAGCAAGTGCAGAATGGTGATAGAATGTGCTTTTGGACGTTTGAAAGGGCGCTGGCGCAGTTTACTGACTCGGTTAGATCTCAGCACAACCAATATTCCAATTGTAATTGCTGCTTGTTGTGTGCTCCACAATATCTGTGAGAGTAAAGGGGGGATGTTTATGGCGGGGTGGGAGGTTGAGGCAACTTGCCTGGCGACCAATTTCACACAGCCAGACAACAGGGCGATTAGAAGTGCGCAGCAGAGCGTGCTGCGCATCAGAGAAGCTTTGAAAGCCAGTTTCATGACTGGCCAGGGTACGGTGTGACAGTTGTGTTTGTTTCTCTTGAAGTTACCCGCCTCCTATATATATGAAAGGAAATAAAGTTAAAATTGTTTAAAAACTGTTCTTTATTATTTGTTGCACAATGCATTGAGAGAAATCAGAAGGCAGACTGGGGAAGAGGGGGGGTTGGGTTAGGGGGGTGGAGGAGGAGGGAAGGACAAATCCAGAAACCAAATCAAAAGTTCACATATGCCAGCTTTCTGCTGCTTGGACGATCCTCTGGGGTTGAGTGTGTGGGTCCCCGTAGCCTCCCCCCTCATGTTCTTGGGCGTCTGGGTGAGGAGGCTATAGAACTTGGGGAGGAAGGAGGGCGGTTATACAGGGGCTGCAGTGACAGTCTGTGGTCTTAGTGCCTTTCCTGCATTAGATCCACCATACAGCGGAGCATGTCAGTTTGTTCCACCATGCGCTTGACCATAGCGTCCTGCCTGCTCTCATCGCGTGCGTCCCTCCTCTCTTTGAGTTCCTGCAGTGCTTTACGGGACTCTGCAATTGTTTGCATCCATGCATTCAGCTGGGCCCTATCAGTGCGGGAGGACTGCATGAGCTCAGAAAACATGTTGTCCCGAGTTCGTTTTTTCCACCTTCTAATCTGGACCAGTCTCTGGGACGGATTAGACAGGGGCCACGTTGAAACATTTGCACTTGCGGGAGGAGAAAAAGAGAGGGCAGTATTTTAAAAGATACATTTCAGAGAACAAAGGGGACACTTTGGTGTGAGTAAGCCATCACACGCAGCCAGGCAGCAGAATTCAGCTTGCAGGCAGCCTAGGGGCATTCAGGGTTCTGCTTCTTCTACATTCATTTCAATGCTTTCAAACTGCTGGGCCCCCTTTCCCATAGCAAGCAATGCCTGGTGGGTTTGCCATGTAAAAGAATGGCCTGCAGGCTCTCTGGGATGATCGCTTCACACAACACACACACACACACACACCCCTCTGCACTCACCACGTGGTTCCGATGAGGCTCTGAGCAGGGATGAGCCCTTTAAACTAAATGCGAACATCCCAGCACAGCTGGGTTTCCCCGCCCCCCACTGCGTGGCTCCGATCAGGTTCTCACTCACCAGAAGTACCTTCTCGAGGGTCATGGTCCGGGAACCTGCCTTGGGAGAGCGGGGAGGCTATTGGCTAGGGGGGCAAACAGATTCCCCATTTGCTGCCTGTGCACTGTCCTCCTCCTCCTCTTCATCCTCCAATGACTCTTCCTCCTCGCTCCGTGCAACTCTCCCCTTGCAGGTGTCCACGGACAGTGGTGGGGTAGTGGTGGCATCACCCCCCATAATTGCATGGAGTTCACAGTAGAAGCGGAATGTATGGGGCTGTGACCCAGAGCGCCCTTTCGCCTCCTTGGCTTTTTGGTACGCTTGCCTGAGCTCCTTGATTTTTGTATGACGCTGCTCTGTGTCCCTGGAGTAGCCTCTTTCCGTCATGGCCCTGGAGACTTTAGCGTACTTATTTGCGTTCCTTTTTTTGGAATGTAGTTCTGCCATAACAGACTCATCTCCCCAACACGTGATGAGATCCAGTACCTCCCGTTCAGACCATGCTGGCGCTTGTCTGCAAATCCGGGACTTCATGATCTCTTGTGATGGTGGACTCTGCATGGTCACCTGTGATGGTGGACTGTGCTGATGGTCACTTGTGCTGATGGTGACCAAACAGGAAATAAAATTCAGAAGTTTCTGGGGCTTTTCCTGCCCACCTGGCTAGTGCATCAGAGTTGAGAATGTTGTCCAGAGCGGTCACAAGGGAGCATTCAGAGATAGGTCCCAGAGGTCAATAATGTCGAATTGCATCCACAATATCTTTAACCTGGGATTGTGAGCTTGATTTAAGCGCTACTCCACACGGTCTGGTGGTGTGGACAAAATCATTTATTTTTTTGAATTAACTCAGCTAATTCCGAAATAACTGATTAGTGTAGACCAGGCCTGTGGTTCGTTTTTCAAAGTGTTGATAAACTCTGTGCAGCAAAACCCTTTCTCAGGCTGGTCCCTACTACCTCCAAATCGGAATGTTATTATTCACAAAAAAATTGTCATAGTGCCTGTATAAGTTGGCCCTTCTGTGAGCCAGTAATTGACCTTTTTATTAGTGACTCCAACAGAAACTTAATGGTCCTGTTTTGGAAAGTTAAGATCTGAACTGGAGAAGCATGGAGCATCCACAGCTCTCACTGACTTCCCAGGCCTGGATCCTAAGGCAAGAACTCTAAATCTTTTAGTAAAATATGGAAACGTTCTGGCCATTGAAAGAGCTTCCAGGCAGGGCCGGCTCCAGGCACCAGCTTAGCAAGCAGGTGCTTGGGGTGGCCACTCCGGAGAGGGGCAGCATTTTCAGCTATTTGGCGGCAATTCGGCAGAGGGTCCCTCACTCCCGCTCGGAGCGAAGGACCTCCCGCTAACTTGCCGCAGATCGCAATCGCGGCTTTTTGTTTGTTTGTTTTTGGCTGCTTGGGGCGGCAAAACCCCTGGAGCTGGCCCTGCTTCTAGGATAACTTGTAATAATCTCTGTTTTTCACATGAGTGCAACAGAACAGTTTACAAATAATTAACCCAGCATGCTAGCACCTCTGAGTGTCAGAGCTCAGGACTGACATACTGCTTTATCAGATGTACTTTGGCTTTACTTGTTTGAGTACTTAGTTAATAGAGTACAATCAGCCCCAATCTTCAGTTGAACTGGTCACTGTGTCTCAAGGACAGTGGGATAACATCAGTGTAAACCACATTATTGTGTAGTTCATTGCCGGTTCAGCAGTTTCTCTCTTATTTTCCTGGAATTTTCCAAGAGGGACATGTAGTACCAAAGGGCAATTTTACTATATTATTGATCTGGATCAAGAGTATGTTGCTTTGCCATCAATATTATATTAACTCCACTGTTTTAAGACAATTAATGTTAGAGGCACTCAGCGTGGTTCTACTTGAAACAGGTTTAAGAAACAAAACTCGAACAGACGTCAATGATATTTTTGGTTATAGCATATACACAAATAACAGCCTAGCAATTTTTTGCCCCTCTGTTCACTGTTTTGCTGATAAAGAGGTCCCTGGGCCCAACAATGATAAGATGTGAATGGAACACTTTTTCACTGTTACCTCACAGCACAGTTAGTGTGTCCTGGATTTTTGTGTCAAGTTATCAGTGGCTTATTTCCATTGTAACAACCGCCATTCAAAATCTTTGAAATCTTTTCTTAAAAAGCAGCTTTTATAGGCAAAGCCCCTGTCCGCCATACTTTTTAGCTGGTATTATAGAGTCTTAAATGTTCCTCTGGGGAGGGTGGGGGGTAGAGAAGGAACAGTTAGTTTAGATGGTCCGGCGCGATTGTTGCTGGAGTTTAATTTGTTCCTTTTGGGAGGAAATAGTTAGTTTAGATGGTCCAGACCGACTGTTGTTGGAGTTCAATTCTGTTTTCTTTAAGGGAAAAAAAGCCAAACCCACCCAGAAGGGGAGAGGAAAAGTCTAGCAATAGTAGAAAATGCAGCTTCTGTCTGATATTTTCTTTAACTTGCAACCTCACTGTTGAAGGAACAGCACACAGTCTCGGAGACCTGGCAAACTGCTGCCTGCACTGGGATGTGTGAGGCATTACTTGTAACTGTCTTTCTGGTCACCGGCTTACAGCAGTGCTGCAAAGGTTGTGTTGGCCTGCTAAGCCTAATTCTTATTGGACAGAGACAAAAGGAGACAGGAAAGAGAAGAAAGAAGGTGATAAAGGAAAATGACACCAGGGAAGGGTTAATGACCTATAGCTCACATCCCAGGTGGTGTTCAGGAGTTAGCTGATGCTGTTGGAGGTGGTGATGATATCTGGTTCCCTCTCTGGCCCAGTCTGGTCAGGATGCTTTCAGGATCAGGACAATGAAGGCCCAAAGGTGTCAAGATGGATCCCAGCGTCCCAGGAGATAGTGGGGGTGGCAGCCATGATGGTAAAGCTTGTGTCTTCCAGACCATGTGACCTTACTTTCCCATCAGCAACCCTGACATAAACAACATCCAATTAAAATTAACCAATCAAAACACATTTCAGTGGTTTCAACTTTCAATATTTCCTCTCATTCCTAGAGTCGTTTAGTTTGTTATGCCAACTGTGACTTTGCCAAAAGCCTTGAAAATCTCTTATCATAATTCTTTTAACTTAAACAAACCAGTTTGTACCAATCTGTTTGTCTTCAGCTTTTGCTGACTTTCATAAACAATTTTATGGAACCGGCTGAGTTGGCCTTTTTTTTTACCTTGGGCAACTTAGAGCACAGGACTTTACACAACGCCACAAATCCTCATGATTCCTGCTTCCTATTCCAGAGTCTTAAATTATTCACTCTCTATGCCTGGCTAGGCTCACAGCTGTGTTAAAATGCAGCAGAACTAGCTGATCACAAATGTAGAAGAGCATTTCAGGCTCAGCAGCAGTGCATAGCTGCAGAGACAAGAGGGCTTTGCTTTTTTAATGAAATGTGTGACTTCTGTTGTTATCACTGCACTGCCTCTCACCTCTCAGCTGTACCTCATTCTGTGGGATATCACTCAGTTTGTAGACCCAAAGTTCCTGGTGTTCCACAGAAATTTGGGTCTCCGTCCTGTTATTTCTTGCATGATTGGTGGACTGTTGCACTCACACACAAACAATTGTAGTATCAGGGCCTACACCCTTCTTACTTGATATTACTGAAAAAGGTTTACAGCAGTAATATAAACTGAAGGCACAGAAAGAATTATCAACATGAAAGGAAGGAATCTCTGAGGATGTAAAGTTTCCTGCATGGCTTGCTTTTGTGGAGCCCTCCTTCTGGGTGTTTGTCAAAACCTGGGTCCCACATTTGGGCCTTGGCAGGTCAAAAGTAGAGCCGGCCAACCTTCACAGTTTCCCATGGAAGGGAAATTCCAACGGAACATTTATTTTGGAAAAATCAAAATGTTTTTATTTAATTTTTCAGAAGTGAATTGAAGCAGCTGGCTGCCCCAACGCCCAGGGACTCTGCATGCTGGCCAACACTGAGGGACTCCCCAGGCCAGAGTCAGAGGCAGCCCAAGAAGTTGCCTAGAATTAGGGGCAACCAGGGAGTCAGGTTTCAGAGTAGCAGCCGTGTTAGTCTGTATCCGCAAAAAGAACAGGACTCCCTGTGGCACCTTAAAGACTAACAAATTTATTTTAGCATGAGCTTTCGTGAGCTGCAGCTCACTTCTTCGGATGCATAGAATGGAACACACAGACAGGAGATATTTATACATACAGAGAACATGAAAAGGTGGAAGTACGCATACCAACAGGCAGAGTCTAATCAATTGAGATGTGCTATCGTCAGCAGGAGGAAAAAAAACTTTTTGAAGTGTTCTGTTATTTTCTTTTTTAGGCCTGTCCTGTAGTAGGTGGCTTCTGGGTACTCTTCTGGCTCTGTCAATCTGTTTTTTCACTTCAGCAGGTGGGACCCAGAAGCCACCTACTACAGGACAGGCCTAAAAAAGAAAATAACAGAACACCACTAGCCATCACCTACAGCCCCCAACTAAAACCTCTCCAGCGCATCATCAAAGATATACAACCTATCCTTAAAGATGATCCCTCACTCTCACAGATCTTGGGAGACAGGCCAGTCCTCGCTTATAGACAGCCTCCCAACCTGAAGCAAATACTCACCAGCAACCGCACACCATACAACATAAACACTAACCCAGGAACCTATCCTTGCAACAAAGCCCGATGCCAGCTCTGTCCACATATCCATTCAAGTGACACCATCATAGGACCTAATCACATCAGACACGCCATCAGGGGCTCGTACACCTGCACATCTACCAACGTGATATATGCCATCATGTGCCAGCAATGCCCCTCTGCCATGTACATTGGCCAAACCGGACAGTCTCTACGCAAAAGAATAAATGGACACAAATCTGACATCAGGAATCATAACATTCAAAAACCAGTGGGAGAACACTTCAACCTCTCTAACCACTCAGTGACAGACTTGAAAGTGGCAATTTTGCAACAAAAAAACTTCAAAAACAGACTCCAAAGAGAAACTGCTGAACTTGAATTAATATGCAAACTAGATACTATTAACTGTGGCCTAAACAAAGACTGGGAATGGTTGGGTCATTACACCAATTGAATCTATTTCCCTATGTTAAGTTCTCCTCACACCTTCTATGGGCCATCTTAATTATCACTTCAAAAAGTTTTTTTTCCTCCTGCTGACGATAGCACATCTCAATTGATTAGACTCTGCCTGTTGTATGTATAAATATCCCCTGTCTGTGTGTTCCATTCTATGCATCCGAAGAAGTGAGCTGCAGCTCACGAAAGCTCATGCTAAAATAAATTTGTTAGTCTTTAAGGTGCCACAGGGAATCAGGGGCAGCCCAAAGGCTTCATGGGAATCAGAGAAGTTCCCATCACACAGCAGGGAGTCTAGATACCCCAAGAGCCTTGGCTTCCCAAGCTACCAAGCTCCTGGCTGCATGGCAGGGCACCTGGAAGCCCCAGTGGTTCCCAGCCCCCAGGCAGTCTGCATGGCAGGACTGTCTTGGACTCACAGACCCTGGTAGTGCAGTCTGCCCAGCAGCCCACTTAGAGAGCCATCAGGAAACCAGGCAGGTTTCAGTAGAAATTCATCAAAAGTGAAACATTTTCACAAATCAGCATTTTCCAGTGAAAAACCAGTTTGTTGGGAAATTGCCAACCTGTTCTAGCTGAGAACTGTGCTAACTGCACATGTACGGTTTAACTCCAAACCCAGTTTTATTGGCTAAACAATGTTTCTAAAATGGGCTTTTAGCCAAAGGGCTCTTTTTAAAAGTGTTTGTTTTCCTAATCAGAACTTTTGTTGAGTGCTAGCCTCAAACTGCTCTGTTTTTTAATGCCTAGGTTATAAAGTGCTGAATAGCAGGTTTCATAATGGAACTGCTGCCAGACCTTCTGCCAGACTGGCACTAGCAGGTGTTGAGTGAGAGTCATGGCAGTGATTTGAATCGAGTCACTACCACTGTATCTGTACAAGAACAAACACGGAATCTGCATTGCCCTGACTATACCAAACTTTTAAACCTTCATACTCCTGGCCCCCAAGCCCAGCAAACTCCAGACCTTCAGTGGCCTAAATGTGAAATTTGAGTGTGCAAGGAATGCAGAATTGGGCCCTTTATGATTTTGCATTTACATGGGGTCTGTTTCTGAAAACTGTTATTCACGGGAGCAGTCCTTGGTGCTCCCTGATCTAGCTCCCACTCAGTGGAATTAACTTCAATTAACTTCATTAACTTCAATGGGAGCTGGATCAGGACCTTGTCTAGTCTCCGTAGACTGCAGAGGAATGTCTTGTGTGAGTCAGGGTTTGCAATATTGGATCAATCAGATTCCATCGTCATATAGTAGGAATCATTTTAATAGATGCCTATTTAGGGCAAAATGTGTAGCTATAATGTAAGAAAATTCTTATTCTAATTCTCAATTTCTATAAGCAGCAAAACTTACTCTGGCTTGCATGGATCATTGTACACATTCAAAGAACTGCCTCTCTATTCAATTGTTAAGATTAATGTATTTTTAATTTTCTATTTTTACGATACTTGAGGAATAATAAAGGGAGCCCCCTAGGGCTGAGTTAATGTAGTTTTGTGAAATGCGTCACATTTCAAAGTAAATGAGTTTAAATGTTTTACAGATTGGATTGTGTTAACCTTTTGAATAACTTTGTCCAATCAATGCAATTCCAGAATTCTTTTGACCAAACATATTTCATTCTTTATATTTACAAATAATAATTAAAAAACAAACAGGGTCAAACAAACACTAGTGCCTAGCAAAAAGGGCAGTCCTCCGAATATTATTATTAGCAGCCAAGGAGTCCCAGTCATGGAGTAGGACCACTTCTTGTCTTTTTCGGGATCGTTGAACAACCTAACTTCAATACAATTACAGACTTAACTTCAAGCCAGGGCTGATGATAGATTCTCACAGAAAGCTCTCTTTTTACTGCTCCAGATGAACTAAATTTATCCATAGTGCAACTTGATTGTAGTTAACGGATTGGCACCAGACATGGGTTTGGGCTCTTTTTAGAAACAATCTTTTTTAAAGAATAACTTATGTCTGAATTAAGAACTATCAGTTGATGTATGTCAGATGAGCATTATCTGTATATTCCTGCTCTTCCCAGGACTGATTTTAATCAAAACAATCAAGGGAGCGTCCATATCACAGGGACGATTTTTAAAAGTAAACTATGGAACTAGAATTTGTAACCCAAAATATTGCATAACTCTCTGCTTCAGTCAGTAGCACTAGAACTATCAAAATATGTACTGGAATTGCAGCATTTTTATGATTAATACCTGCATAGGTGGAAACAAAAGTCTGCAACAAAGAGTGGGGCTCACTGCACTGTATCCCTAGATCAATCTCAAAATGATCCACCGTTCAATTGCTCTGCTGATATAGCCACAAGGGTTGTGTGAAACTCAGCAGTTTCAATACGTAGCAGCTCACTGGAATTTTTTTCTTCCTTTTCCATCCATGTGAGGTTCAAACCTTCCTGAGTTTGGATTTGAATCCAAAAACACAAAGCAAAATTCCCTAGCAACTCCTTTGGTTTACCTGGTGTTATGTTGAAAACATGAACAATGGAATATTTCTAATTTGGCACTTTAAAGAAATATACATGAAATATTTTGGATCTGATATATGCCACTACTAAACTCAGATTCACATTAGTAATCTTGTGCTCACCCAGGAGCACTCTGAGCTTGTACTGATGTCCAATGTATTTTGAATAATAGAGAGCATCACCAATCCTAGCATATATGTTCATATTTGAAATGTAACAGCAGTCCAGCATCCCTTTACAGATAAGAAATGAAATATAATCCTTTAAATGAACACATTGTAAAGCTTACTTAATAATGCAATTGCTTAGGATTACTCACTCATCACATGAGTCTGACAATTTGAGTGGCACCAAGTGTAAAATCAGATTGCTGTGGTTTTCCTTATCAATGCAGAAAACCCATTATAAACACAGTGGAAATGATACATATTGGACCAACTTCATCCTTGGTGTAATTCCATTATTAGTGAAATCAGTGGTGCTACACCAGAGGTAGATTTGGCTCTTTGCATTTCTGTAAGGCACATGTCACTTTAAAACAAGTAGAGTGGAATGCTGAGAGAGCCGAATGCTCAGGCAGGTGTCAATCACAAAATGGACGGTGGGGCTCAGTGTTCTGGTTATGGCCACTGGAGCTCACCAGCAAGCGGCACCGCCCTGTATTTCTATGTCACCATATTCTGACTGTTCGGTTACACGGGGGAGGAGAGAAAGAGAGCGAACACAAGCTGTTCTTTATGATGGATATAAGCATAGAGAACATCAGGTTCTGTCACCTGTTCAGACACCTGGATACTCCAGTAACAGTTGCCATTTTAAGCACCTAGGTAAATGTCTATTTCCTGAGCACAGTGAGACATCGTCTGGTAATGAGCTGCAGTTCTGGTTGTGCAAGCTATTATAATGAAGTGCCACTAAAGCAAACCTCATCAGCATGGGGCAGTGTTGTAGAAGACGACTGCGGGAGTTCTCCTCACTTTTTTTCTCTTCCCATGACTTTTTTTTAGTCATGGGAACTGCTTCCAGGTCCTTCTCTAATGAGGTTGGTCTGCAACCATTTTCATACAAACCAAGTATTGAGCCTGTGCTTATTGAACTGCTCTTTAGTATCATTAGCTCCCCAAAGCCAGGAATGAAAAAAGTGACAGATTCAGAGTCACAACTGGAACGTTTGGATACCTTAAATTTCCATCCATCCTGGTGAAGACGTCCCATCACACAAATGAACTACATGGAATAACACTAGCCAGCTGGAGTAACAATAGCAGTGTAGCCAAAGCAACACAGGAGGCTGCCTGGCTTACCCACCCTCTCACATACTTGAGCAGCCATTGCCCATGTCACTGCAATGTTATTGCTATTGTTACTCAAGCTAACTTTGATATGGCTAAACATGCTGCAGTCACACCCCATGACTGCACCATAGACAAACCCTTAGTTCTTATTAGAAAGATGCTGCTTGCCTGCAGGACCAGTTGAATTTTCAATATCCAGGCCTGTAAGATGCATTCTTATTCTTTAGTTATTTTGCAGCACTCAGAAGTGTGCTAAGCACGTCACACACAATATAGAAAGACCCAGCCGCTTCCAAAAGAGCCTCCAATCTAAAATTTGTAACAAACTATAGACCTGGTTGAGGATGGACTGGAGTAAAGCCAATATGATCACATTGCTGCTTACTGTACAGAATGGGCATGTCTTGGCTTATTGTTTTAATGTGCACATGTAAAAGGTGTCCAGGGAAAACAATTGGCTCCCTTACTGAGGGTATCAGAGAAGAACTGAATTTTCAGGCATTGTGGCATTCATTCTTCGTTTGGTGAAGCACTAAGAGTAGGGTTGCCAGGTGTCTGGTTTCCGACCGGAACGCCTGATCAAAAAGGGACCCTAGTGGCTCCAGTCAGCACTGCTGACTGGGCTGTTAAAAGTCTGGTCAGAGGCGCAGAAGGGCTAAGGCAGGCTCCTCACCTCCTGTGGCTCCACACAGCTCCCGGAAGCAGCGGCATGTCCCCCCTCCAGCTCCTATGTGTAGGGGCAGCCAGGGTGCTCCACACACTGCCCCCGCCCCAAGCACTGGCTCTGCAGCTCCCATTGGCTGGGAACCATGGCCAATGGGAGTTGCAGGGGTGGAACCTGCAGACAGGGCAGCACACAGACCTGCCTGGCTGTGCCGCCACGTAGGAGCCAGAGGGGGGACATGCCGCTGCTTCTGGGAGCTGCTTGAGGTAAGTGCCACCTGGAACCTGCACCCCTGCCCCTCTCCTGCACCCCAAACCCCTCATCCCCAGCCCCACCCCAAAGCCTGCACCCCACTGGAGCCCTCACCCCCTCCCACATCCCAACCCCCAGCTTTGATCCCCCTCCCACCTTCTGAACCCCTCAATCCCAGCCTGGAGCACCCTCCTGCACCCCAAATCTCTCATCTCTTGCACCCCATCCCAGAGTCTGAGCCGGAGCCCTCACTCCCCAATCCCCTGCCCCAGCCCGGTGAAAATGAGCGAGTGAGTGAGGGTGGGGACAGTGAGTGACGGAGGGAAGGGGAGTTGGAGTGTGCAGGGCCTCAGCGGAGGGGCGGGGCAAGGGTGTTTGATTTTGTGCAAGTAGAAAGTTGGCGACCCTAACCAAGGAGCATAAGACATGTGCTACTATATATCATTCAATAAGCAATTACAACAAATAATCCCAGGAGACGGCATTTGCAGAAGAACATCTTCCTTACCTGGAAAGGCTACTGTGATTTAAAAGAAGTGAGTTGGTCTGTTGGGCTCTTATATTTGTCCAAATGCAACTCTAAAAATCCAACTCAACTTCTGACCAGGTTCAGACAGAACAAATGCTGCATTAGGCTCTATTTATCTCCATGATAAACACCTCCCTGCCATGGAGCACACTGCAGACACCTCTTGGCTAACGAGTGCATATACGTTTTTTCTTAGTACAGATTTTTGTGTCCTGATGGCTGTTGCACAATTCACTAAGCTGGTCTTTTACGCTGGCTTTTGTTGTTGCTGAATGGTCTAATAAGTTTGATAACATTAAATCAGAAGCTTTACACTGAGCTTTGGGCAATTATGTTTTAATTCTTTTCTCTCCCTTACACATCAGTTTATTTATTCCTCCTTGCTCTACTTGTTTTTTATTATTCCACCCAGAGTGGAATTCAGCTGCCACAACAAAGTGGGGAGGTCACTTTCATTTAGTTTGACCTCCCATAAGTGATTCTAGGGCTTCTTATTAAGATCAGCAAGAAGCTGGTCCAGGGCAGGCAGAGAAAACAATGTCCACCCTGTTTATTCAGTGGTTTACGTGCTGAGACAATAGCCACATAAAATAAAGGAAAGAAGACAGACAAGTGAAAGAAGGGCTAAGAAAAGCTCCAACCCAGAGAGAAATCAGAATCCCTTAGTTCAAATATTTTAAGTAATGCATGTTTTTCTCAAGGTGTCTTTGCTTTTCTGCTGCTTTCTTTAGCACCCTCGGATTGATTTCGCCTGCCTCAGCCTGCAGCCCATGCTGCAAAGGCTTTATTTTTCAGTGCCCCATCACTCCTTTATACTGTCTCTGTCCACAAAGAGTCATAGGTTTTTAAGGCCAAAAAGGGAACATTATGGTCATCAGCTAGTCTGATCTCCTGCATAGCACAGGCCAGAGAACCTCATCCAATAATTTCTGCATCAAGACCATAATCTCTGTTTGCGCCCTAGTACATCTTTTGGAAAGACATCCAGTCTTGATTTAAAGCTACGCAACCCATCGGTGTCTCCTGCCCCATCACCCTCTGTTCCAGTCCTGGGTTTACAATAGCACCAGTGGCACCACGGAGCCAGGCCCATGCTCAGAAGGGGTCATTGCCTGCTCCTCTTGTACTGCGCCCCGACACCCCACCAGCCTGCTGGCTCCCCCGACCCTGCCCATCACTGGGGCCCCACCTGTCTCCCCAGAGCTGAGCCGCCTGGGACTGGTGCAGAAGCCTGGCCAGTCTCAGCCAGGTGGGGAGGGATGTTGCGGGGGGGGCTTGGCTGGGCTCCTCCAGGCAAGTGGGTCCTGAGGGAGCCCAGCCGGGGCAGGTCCTGGCCTGGCTGATTGCGCCACTCCCAAGGGGCCAGAGCGATTCCCGACTGTGGGACCAGCCCTGGTCGCCTCCCAGCAGGGCCAGTGAGTGCAGCCGGGAGGCAGGGTGTGGGGGAGGGAGTCTCTGGGAAGGCTGGGGGGGTGCTGGGCTGTGAGGGGTTGGGGAGGATCTGTGTGTGTTGGGGCACTAGGGAGTGGGGGTTCTATGAGGGGTGCTGGGCAGTTGTGGTGGGGCTGTGGGCAGGGGTGGTGTTGTGCAGTGCGCTGTGCATTTGGGCAGGATCTGGGGTGGGGGGTGCGCTGGGCGTAGCGGGTCCAGGGGCCTCTGGCCATAGGGAGTTGGGGGTGTTTGTGTTGGGTGAGGGGGGCTGTGTGGCAGGGCATGGGCCCACCCCCGAGGGAAGGGGCATGCTGGCAGCACAGGGGATTGATTGAGTGTGCATCTGGCAGCTGCCGGTTTGTAAATAATGCCCTCGCACTGGGCTGGGCGGAGCGGGGCCGCCCCTGCCATGCCGTTCCCCATTGCCTCTGGCTGGCCCCTCGCTCTGGGGACCCTCCTCCCCCATGCCATGCGCCACTGCCTCCATGGGGGCCCACAAATATGTTTGGAGCTGGGCCCACAGAAGGTAAATCTGGCCCTGCTCTGTTCAGCCAGCAATACCAGCCTGGATGGCCTTTTTATTCTCTCCTTCCAGCCATCTCCAGCACCGTGCTGTTTTTCCACACTGCACATGAAGCCTGGAACACTCTTCCCAAATCTGGCCTGTCCCATGCTCCTCCCCATATTCAGGTCTCTCCTTAACACTCTCGTCCACACCACAAAAAGTGAGTTGACGCTGATAACAATTATTTTTTGAAAATGGCTTGAGCCGCCTAGGTATATCTGCATTAAGCCACAGTGTCATCATTGCTATAACTCTTTCTCTCCCTTTCCCCAGTGCCTCCCTTCTCTTTGTTACCCCCATTTAGCGTGTCACCTCTGAAATTAGCTTGTAAGATCTTAAAGGCAAAGGCAGGGCCAGTCTTAGGGGTGGGGCCACCCAAGCGGCCATCCAGTAGTGAAGGGGGCACAATACAGCAGATCAGAGGTGTGCGCTGCCAGTATAGTGCCAGAAACTGCTCCCTGGCGAGTGCCACATGGGGAGGGGGCTCCCAGATTTCTCCCTGCTTCCTTCTAGTGGAGGAACATGGATGGTCAAAATAGCCAGGTCATTTTTCCCACATGGGTGCAGGAGTGGGGGTGCAGGGGTTAGGGGCACAGGAGGGGGCAGGGATTAGGGGTGCAGGAGGGGACCGCAGGAGTTGGGGGTGGAAAGGAATAGTGCAGGTTTGTGGGGAAGAAGTGGGGGTAGTGGTTGGGGCAAAGGGCGGGGAGTGCAGGGGTTGAGGTGAAGCGGGGGGTTGGGAGCCTAGGGAGCCCATGGGGACTGGGGGGCACCCACAGGGTCTATGAGCAAAGAGGGGCACTGCATCCATGGGGGCCAGGGGTGCCAAAATACAAGTTCACCCAGGGTGCCATTTTCCCTAAGTCCAGCCCTTGGCAAAGGTGATGATGGGCCAGCACGCCAGGTCCAGCTATGTTGAATGTGGAGCAAGGACTCATGGTATATTGGTGTAGAAAGGTGAAGCTAAGCCATCCATCCTTTTGTCTGATCCCTGGCCCCCTCTCCTCTGATCCCTGACCCCCGGCACATGTTAGAGCAGGCTAAGTGTTGCTCTAAGTTACTATAGCTACAGTGGTCCCTTAGGGACAGTTTCGCCAACTGGGAACTGTCAGTGGGGCGTGTGCTTTAGCTCCACCATCTTCTGCCAGCCTATTTTGGGTTGCAGATCATGTGGCATAGAGCCAGCTCCATGGGCTTTACACCACCAGGGAATTCTCTGGCTACCCCCTTTGCGCTAGGCCCAAAATATTTTGATAATCTGCAAAGAGCCTTGCACAATTTGGGGGCACTATGATAAATATAACTATTAATCGGTCTCTTTGATTGTACTCAATTGCAGTAGAAAGCCAAGAAATTCAGGCAGCTCCTTGCCTTGTTCTGTTAATGGGATCTTTGTGTAGCGAACACATGCTTTGTCTGAAAAAAGTGCTGAACAACATCCTCATAACAGGTAGGTTAAATTGAGCAAATAGTTTCACACGCAGCAAATTGTTTACCCAGCTGCACCTGGCCTGATGAAGCCCATACAAATCAATGAGCTCCATTGCATTCTGCAGCTGTCTGTTTTTATTTTGGGTTCCGAAATAGCATGTCCCCTTATCTACTTACCCTTAAATATACCGGATCTAAGAAACATAAGCAGTTCATGGTAACACCATAGCAGGCAGTAATGCTGAGCTGCTTCACTGAGTGAGGAAATGGTATTTACACCCATTTTCAGGGGAAATTCAGTAACTGCAGGAGGAGAAAGACATTTCCCTTGCTTGGCATTCCCCTTCTCCCTCCCCTCCACTCCCTTTCTCCCCCACCCACACACACACAGTATCAAGTTTTCGAGCAATGTATGAGTCCTAAAGTAACAGGGCAGATTGTTCATTGCTGTGATATATTTCAAGTATTTGCAGAAAATCTAATGACTAATCCTTGTTATGGAGATTAGTCAAATACTGGCTAAGCAAATTTAGGACTTCCATGGAATTCTCACAGTCTTTGGTGGCTTTGTGGCATTGGGCTGGCTACCGGATTTGCATTGTTCCTATACAGAGCTTTGGTTTTCAAAAATAATCTAATAAACGTCATTTTTCAGCTTGGGGAACATGGCCAAAAATCCAGCTGCTAATGGGAGTGGATGTTGGGCAGCTTCAAAGCTCTGAGAGTCAGCGGGAGTGTTTGTTTATATTTAGCATTGATTGAAGGAATGATTGTCTGGACTGACTGACCATTCAGTGGTCAAGCCTTTGGGCAGTTTTTCAGACTCTCTTGGGTTGATCTGGTTAGTGGATCTGGCAACATTATAACTAAAACAAAGCCACACACACTGCAGAGGATGCAAAAGATACAGAGCAATGTGGGTCATTTTGTAAATTTGGGCCATTCATATGAAATGCCTTTTAATTACAACCAAATGAAAAGTTATAGATCTAGGAACAAGGATTACAGCCCATATATACAGAATGGGGGACTGGGTCCTGGAAAGCAGGGACCCTGAAAAGGATTTAGGGACCATAGTGGTCAAGCATCTAAACATAAGTGCCCAGTGTGATGCTGTGGCAAAAAAAAAAAGGGGGGGGGGAGCAATGCAATCCTTGGATGTATAAACAAGGCAGTAAGAGTAGACAGGTGATTTTGCCTCTGCACAAGGCATTGGTGAGCACCCATACTAGAATACTGTGTACATTTCTGGTGTTCACATGTTAAAATTGTGAAAAATTGGAGAGGGTGCAAAAAAGAGCCACAAAAATGATTTGAGGAGTAGAAAACATACCTTACAGTGCGAGACTTAATGAGCTCAATCTGAAGATTTAGAGGTGACTTGATTATAGTGTATGTACCTTCAGGGGGAGAAAATAGCCAGTACTAATGGCCTTTTTTAACCTAGGAGAGGAAGGCATACCAAGAACCAAAGGTTGGAAGCTGGAGACAGGCAAATTGAAATTAGAAATAAGACACACATTTTTAAAGGTGAGCATAATTAACCTTTGGCACAAACTACCAAGGGAAGTGGTAGATTCACCATCTCTTAATGTTTTCAAATCAAGACCAGATCATAGAATATCAGGGTTGGAAGGGATCTCAGGACGTCATCTAGTCTAACTCCCTGCTCAAAGCAGGACCAATCCCCATCTAAATCATCCCAGCCAGGGCATTGTCAAGCCGGACCTTAAAAACCTCTAAGGAAGGAGATTCCACCACCTCCCTAGGTAACCCATTCCAGTGCTTCACCACCCTGCTAGTGAAAAAGTTTTTCCTAATATCCAACCTAAACCTCCCCCCACTGCCACTTGAGACCATTACTCCTTGTTCTGTCACCTGCTGCCACTGAGAACCCCCTTTCAGGTAGTTGAAAGCAGCTATCAAATCCCCCCTCATTCTTCTCTTCTGCAGACTAATCTTCTGCAGATGCCTTTCTGGAAGATACACTTTAGTCAAACATAAGTTATTGGGCTCAATAGGATGAACTTTTGGGGCCTATTATATACAGCAGATCAAACTATATAATCTAATTGTCCCTTCTGGTCTTTGACTCTATGAATCTTCCAAAGATTCCCCTTCAGGAGGCTCCTGAGAAATCTTGGCTCTCAACTCAACCAGAGGCTGAAAAAAATCCCCACATGAGCAAGTGACTGATGTGCTGGTTCTAGGTTCCAACACAGGGAATTCAGTCAGTGATGGATTTAGGCAGGCTACTTGGAGCCCCAAGATCTGAGCCCTCAGTTTATAGGGTACTAGACTATGAGGGAGGGAATCTCCTCCCTGCTACAGCCTTTGGAACAGAGACTTCGACATGGATCCTTTATATTGCAGGTGAGAGCCCTAATTACTGAGCTGCAGAGTCATTTTTTTCTTGCTCTCTCTGTCTGGCCCAATGACTATTTAATCATTTATACAAAACTGGATCGCTCTAACAGTAGAGATTGAGAGACCCACCCCAGACTACCCACATCACCCAATGGCTAGGGCACTTATTTGGGAAGGCGGACGCCCTCGGTTCAAACTGCTGCTCCAAATCAGTCAACATAGGGATTTGAACCTGGCTCTCCCAGGGTGAGTACACTAACCCCTGGGATAAAAGGTATCCAGGGGCAACCACCTACTTCTCCAGTAGCTTTTGTGCATGGTCCAATCCAGCAGGCAAGACAACGCTTCACTTGGGGATCCTACTGGTGCTTAGTCCTGAGCTGGGCACCCAGATTTAGGTGCCTGGGCACCACCTACTGGCAGACATTTGAACACTGTGGGAATTTTACTAGCACCTAGGGATTTTGACACCTTCAGGGTTAGACAACAGTTAACATGGGGTTTTGAGGCTTTAAATTTGGACATAGGCACCAGAAATATTTTGTAGATCTATCCCTAAGTAACTTGCCCAAGGTCACACATGGCGCCTATAACAGATCAGGGACTTCAACCCACAGCTCTCAGTTCACAATCAGCCTCACAGAGGAACTAGATGATATCTCTGAGTAGCTGGGTATTGTTTCTTAAAAGGGCGTAGCTGGAAGAGGGGCTGACAAAGGTTCTAGCAGAAGTCTGCAGCGAAGTAGAGAGAGAGAGAGAGATACACACACAGAGACAGAGTAACAGTATTTCAATTAACATCTTTGTTCACTGTAAGAAGAAAGCAGATTCTTCTGTGATTCTTTACCATTGTCATACGACAGTGTCACAAACTCCATGCAACTTTAGTAGTACCAGCTACAACTGGTGGGAATGGGAAGGGGATTGACATTTTAGTGATTAAAATAGAAGAATAGAGTTGAAAATGTTCCACGTGACTTGCAATTCGTTTTCGGTAGACCTTTGTGTGCTGTATTAAGCCTGTTTATCACCTAAAACTTTGCTTTAGTTGGGAGGACGGGAACATACATTACGCTGGTACCAGCAGATTTCTCATGCTTTCCTGTTCGCTCACTCTATCTAACATACTCCAACAGGTGAACTAGGACCGGTCACATCTTAATCCTCTACTGATATGAGCAATCAAACACAGCAGACATATTTGGCAATATTGTAACAAGCAGCATTGTGCAAAACAATCAATTTTTGCTTTTTGAATTGCTTGTTGTGAAACCACTGATTTATACCACCCCCCGAAAAAATGTGGCTCTGTAAGTTTGCACTAATTTTCATTATCCCGCACCAAATGAGACCAAATTGCGCGTGAAGCTGAGTCGTAAAGTAGATGTTGTCATCTGTATTTGGTGTCCTCCCATGGAAATGAATTGGTGGCTTCACTGTCATTCCTAATGGACAGGTTTCCACCACAAACCCCTCCCCACCAAAATGGGCACTAAGGCCCAGATCCTCAAAGGTATTTAGGCACCTACCTTGCATTGATTTCAATGGGCATTAAGCACCTTAATACCTTTCAGGATCTTGGCCTAATTGCCCCTCGCCCCTCTGTTGGCAACATCAACAGAGAGACTGAGAGACGAAGAGCCATGGAGACCAAACGCCACGCTCAGCCCGACCAGGGGGGGCTTTCTAGTTCAGGATGGAGGCACAATGGCAGGCCAGCATGGGGATGCTTTGCACTGTGCCTGCCATGTTATGCTTGTTCTGTTGGTAGAGTTTCTAGTATCCAGGACCTTTCACCACTACTAAAGTCACAGTCACTTTTTTCTTTTTTTGAACCCTCTCACCTTAAGCACTTTGCCTCTTTTTTGCCAGAGCATTTTTTTCACCAGGGAATAACAGTTTTTGCCACAGTGACGTTGGCAGCAAGACATTTCTTAGGATAAAAAGGAATTTTCATCTGTGGAAAAGTTGCTTTCGCCTTAGCGAAAAATACCACCTCTGAGGTGAAAACATTATGTTTTCTGCAAATCCAGCAAGACTGTTACTTTTCAGGGTTCTCACCATCTTGAACTTTATGTGATTAGGGACTGTGCCTTTAAGGGCTTCCCAGGCAGTGTAGCTGGGTGGGGTACTGTGAAGCTCTTGTTATGCCTATCCAATTGGAAATGGACACAGAATAAAGCAGATCTCAAGCATCTTAAGCACCAAGTGGTAATTGATAACCACAAACTTCATAGGATAGCCATCATTTTGCTGTGTAGCCATAATATCCTCCATACCAGCTTAGATATTATGGCACTGTGATACTGCAGTGATGGGCCTTCTATAAACATGATTATCTCTTTTGGGATTAATGCAATGTTATCATTTCATGCCATCACAGCATGATGTGCTGTTTTTGCACTGCAGTGAGTTCGTCCAGCTGATCTATTGGTGACACCTGCAACAGGCAGTGTTTTTCATGAGCGCTCCCTCTCCCTCTTGAGAGCTATGGGAATGAATGGCTACTAAATTGCAATGCAAAAGCCTCCCTGCAGAATCCCAGAAGTGCTTTAATGCATTAGCTGTCACTTTTCAATAGTCCCCTCTCTATTTTATCATGAGGAAGAAATATGTCTTTTCACAACAGTTGGGCATATTCATCTGACAAATACAGTACAACAAAGGAGGCAGTCTGTATAATAACGTTTCTTTTTTCTTCTTTGGGCCAAGCCATTTCTTTTAAATTAGTTTGCCATGACAAGGTAGTTCCTTATTAAACTATGCGTGTGAAAACACAGCTCTAGACTTGTCGCAATTTAGTTTTTATACCAGTCACTCCCATTATATTTAAGAGCTATTTGCATTGTCTAGGAAAGGAACAATCTGTTTAATCAGCGAATATGATCTTGAACCAATATTTTGGCAGCTTTGCAGTTACACCTAAATGTAAACATCCCCCACTGAGACTGAATCTAATCTGTCAGTGTTAACCCAAGATCTGGAAAAGTATTACTGTGATAGAGCATTGTAGGAATGGAAGTATACTGTAGACTCTCCTATAACGTTATCTCTGATGCCTGGCCTTTGATGATTCAGGCCTGCTGCAGTTCATCAGAAACCCTTCAGTCAGTTTTTTCCACAAACACACGCCGCCTCCCCCATAGTGGAGGCTTTATACTTCTTAACCACTCCTCTGAGGGCATGTGCTCTGTGTCTTGATCAACCTGAACCCTGGATCAGATAGCTGTGCCTCGGTCTTAAACTACTCTTCAAACTCACTGTGGCCCATCTCCATGGCTTCCTGAAAGAATCCTGCCCAGAAAAATCAAGGGCCTCTGAGCATCAATAACAGACAAGTTGGACTCTAAAATAAAATGTTGCTTTTCTATAGCATCTTTTCTCTATGGTATAGACTATTCCTACTGAGTCGGCTACTCCAGCACGAGTCCATGCTGCTCCACAGCGCAGGCTGGTGTTCTGTATAAATTATTTAATAGCACCCAAAGGTTTTTAAGGCACTTCCTGTTAAGAATGTTTGCATTTACATGACCCAAGGATTTCAAAGCACTTTACAAACATTAGGGTGGATTTCATATCTGTGTTACGCCTGAGGGAATTCTGCACCAAAAATTTTAAAATTCTGTACCATAAAAATTCTGCATGCAATATTTTAACATTCTGCAAATTTTATTTGTCAATAAATAAATGTGTAGGCTCCAACATGGCAGTGGGGAGCATAGGCCACTGACTGCATGGAGGTGGGAGATCACCCTGCAGCCCTCACTTTCCCCCCAGGGACGTGGACTTGGCAGTGAGGCTGCACCAAACCATGACACAGCAGAAGGGACAGGCCTGCCCAGAAACATCCCAGGGCCCTGCCCTTCTGCTCCAGGTGCACAAAGTGTGGGGCAGGCAGTGGGGAGTTTGGCAGGGGGGTCTGGATGCATGGGGGCTCCATATGCAGGGAGTAAGGTGCAGTGGAGCAGAGGTTTCAGGGTAGGTGGCTTAGTGGGGCAGTTATGTGGGCAGGGGGATGAGGCTTCGTGGGGGAGATCTGGGTATCGGGGGGGGGGTCCAGACACACAGGGTGGGTGAACAGGGGTGCAGTTCCCTGTTCAATGACCTCTCTCCCCATGGCTGAGGAGTGATGGGGGCAAGAAGTGTGGGGGTTGGAGCTTCCTGCAGCTAGGGAGGTTTCTGGGGATATGTCTGACTCAGCCATGATCAAGGCCACTCTTTGCAGGGGAAGAGGAAGTCCCGTCCTCCCTTGCCCCCAGCCCAGCTGGGACTAGCAGCTAAGCCTGGTGCAGGATAGGAGCCACTGTCCAGAGCGTCCCCAGCCCCCACCCCTCAGATTTACCTCTTCGTTGGCTGCTCTGGGCCCCCAAAATGACATGCCCACACTGCTGAGCAGGGGCGGGTGACTGCTTTTGCGGCTTCCCTTTGCTTCCCTATCAGAAAGTCATTTTTCTGCAGGGAATCAAATAAATCTACAGGGGACATGAATTTTGCATGCACGCTGTGGTGCAGAATTCCCCCAGGAGTAACACTGAGTACAAGTTCATCAGTGAAATGTTGCCTAAAAAGCCTTCTTTTGAGTGGGTCCATCCATGGCTGTAGTTGGGAACGGCAAGGATCCCCAGCTACTGCTGCTCCAGAAGACATTCAAGCCCATTTTGTTCCTTATTGTTGCTCAGCAAGTGGGAACCTATTTCTCATGCAAGAATGCACTAATGGAATGCCAGCTTTAAGATCACAGCATCGTTATGTTACACATCTAGTGTGTGAAAGCAAGGAACCTATAAACACCCCAGTGTCACATGAAATGTGGCTATTGTCCTCTCTATACGGGGGGCTTTCCAGCACTGTAGCTACACCAGAGCAGAGTAAGTCAAACTGGTGCAATGTGTCTTTACTTGGGGTTTGCACCTACATCAATGTAATTACACCAGTGCAAATTTCCCTTAGCTATGCATACATATGAAAACTACCACAAGAATGCTTTCTAGGTATATTAAACATGAAGGCACTTAACTGCAAATAAATAAATAAGACACATATTAGGTGTGTTTGTCTTCGCAAGGTGTGTCACGAAACTCTTCTCTGATGAAAACCCTGCATTGGAAACTCTGCCGACCTTTTGACATTTTCAGCCTGTCGCACCCTCTATCTGTAGGGTGTCTGTGGCATACTCAGGAGAGGTCCCATGGGCTTAAAGGACGCTAAATGAACTCCTGTTGTCTGATTCGCCATTGAATCATATGGAGGTAGAGGGAAAAGTGAGCAATGAAAAGCCTGAACTAAGTGCATTCACTGGCAATTCCTAGGAAGAAAAAAAGAGAATCCCCTTTGGGTAAAGAATCAGTATTTCATGTTGTTTATCTGGGAAGTATCAGTGACACCTGCGGTGCTGTATAAATAAAATCATGATTATTAATATCTACCTCCACCCTATTATGAAAACATGAGCTGTTCTCTAGCAGTCAACTATGGCTCTCGTGATTCTTTGATGTGGTCAGCAGATGCCTGCTTTTTCAGTGAAATGTTTACTGAATGTTTTAAAACACCATGCATAGAAAAACACACACTAACTCTGATCCATTGCCCATTGAGGTCAGTTGACAGATGCA
The DNA here is from genome assembly GCF_020497125.1 of Mauremys mutica. NCBI lineage: Eukaryota > Metazoa > Chordata > Testudines > Geoemydidae > Mauremys > Mauremys mutica. Next base: position 107,943,902 of record NC_059072.1, read on the forward strand.
TTGGCTTCAGAGGGAGTTGGATCAGATGTACAGAGAATGCTGAAGACATACAAAAGACCAGCAGGACACGAGTTTGGAGTAGGAATTATATTTGATGTTCTGAATGGTGTATGGACAACTTTTCATGAATACTTACCAATGAAACCACCCTCAGCCTGACTGAAACAAAACATGAAGAATTGCAGGCAGCTTATGAAGACATTCCAAGAAGATTTTCATGCTATTTCAGACTCCTGGCAAGATTAGGAAAAAATATTTCTATAATAACAAAGATCCTGCATTTTAAGGTCGTTTCTGCACATTTCAGAGCCCTTTCCCCCTATCCTACAGTGTCTTAGTCATTACCAAATTCCAGGCAAGAAAACAAATGACATGCTGAAAGCAAAATACAGAAGGATGCCTGCTTATAGACAGTCACCACACAGCCAGCTGGGCATCTCAGAGGATGAAGCTAAATGAAGGAAAATAGGGAGAGTCTCATCTCCTCCGCAAGGTAAAGTATGTAGTAAATAAGCTCTCTACCAGGTATCCAGAGGTGCTGCGTATGAGGGGTCAAGTGCCCCCCCAGATTGGCCTGCCAGGGGCAGGGAGGGAGAGAGGCTCTGGCCTGCTGTCCCTGCGCCTCCCCCCCGCCCCCGACGCTCTCCCTAGAAGCCGGGCGGGGAGCGGGATGGAGCCGCCCCTACCTGAGAGACCCTGGGTGCGAGGCAGCAGTAGCCCACTCCATGCCTGGGCTCGGCTACCAGGGACTGGGGCTAAGTGAGCTGGATCCCACCCACCTGCCCATCTGGCATGCTTGTCACCCCCTGCCCAGGCAGGGAGTGGGCTGCTGCTACCGTTCAGCCAGGCTCTCTCAGGCAGAAGTGACTCCGTCTCGCTCCCCACTCAGCTGCCAGGGAGAACAGCTGAACATGCAGGGACAGAGAGCCTCCCCCCACCCACCCCAGCAGGTAACGTGGGGTGGGGAGAGTGCTGCAGCCCCAGGCTGGGCATGGGGGTGTGTCACTGGGCAGGGGAGACAGGTGGGGTGGTCACAAGCCCTCCTCTTTACATTGTGCCCCCCCAGTAGAGGGCGGCATCAGTCGTCTATGCAGCGGTGACACATGGGAGGGTGATGGGGGTCACAAGCAGCCGAACATGCCAGAGGCAAAGGCAGATTACCACACGGGCCGACAGGGCATGTTCCCGGGGGTCCCGGCCCTGCCCCTCCTCTCCATTGCCCTCAGCTGTGGTAAGAGCCACCCAGGCAGCTGTGGGGCACCCCGGAGCCTCCACCTGCCTTGACGGGGGGGCTGGGATGCACAAGAGCAGCTCCTGGCACATGGCCCTGCCCCCAGGGTATGCCCCAGGCCAGGTGGAGGGTCCAGGGCCCCCACTGTGGGAGCTGTCTGAGGTAAATGCTGCCCAGCTGGAGCCCACACCCCAAACCCCTTCCCGCACCCCTACCCCCTGCCCTAGGTCAGAACCCCCTCCTGGATCCCGCACCCCACACTCCCTCCCGCACTCCAACCCCAGCCCTGAGCCCTCTCCCACACCCAAACTCCCTCCCAGAGCCTGCACCCCCAACCCCCTGCCCCAGCCCTGAGCCCCTTCCCGGAATCTGCACCCAGCACCTCCTCCTGCACCCTAGCCCCGATCCCTCTCCCGCACCCAAACTCCCTCCTGAAGCCTGCACCATCACCCCCTATACCCAACCCCCCCCCCGCCCCAGCCCTGAGCCCGCTCCTGCAGTCCGAACCCCTCAGCTTCAGCCTGGAGCCTCCTCCTATACCCCAAACCCCTCATCCCCGGCCCCACCACAGAGCCTTTACCCCCAGCCAGAGCCCTCACCCCAACCCTGGGAAAGTGAGAGAGAGCCAGCAACAGAGGGTGGGGAATGGAGTGAGTGGGGGCAGGGCCTCAGGGAAGGGAGCAGGGCAAGGGTGTTTGGTTTTGTGCAATTAGAAAGTTGGCAACCTAGGGGAAGCACAGGTACAGAAGGACAGAGTAGCTCCCCCCCCCCCCCACCGCCCCACAGGTAATGAGGGGGCAGGGAGAGCATGGTAGCCCCAGGCTGGGCACGAGGGGATGGTCACTGGGCACGTAGACATGTGGGGTGGTCGCATGTCCTCCCCTTTAGATTGTGCTCTCCCACCCCCACCCCAGTATGGGGAGGCACCACTCATCTATGTTTGGAGGCAAGATTGCTTTGCGACACAGAAAGAAACACTTCAGGGTTGTTGGTAGCATTCACAGAGCAGCTGCAGATGATGGAGAGCTGGTTCTGGGCCCAAGAAACAAGTACTGACTGGTGGGATCACATTGTCATGGGATGACAAGTGGTGGGTGCAGAATTTTTGGATGTGCATTCCTGGATCTGTGCGCCTAATTCTCCCCAGCTCACCTGTGCAGGGACACCAAAATGAGAGCTGCGCTGAGAGTTAAGAAGCAAGTGGCAATTGCACTTTGGAAACTTGCAACCCCAGATTGCTACCAGTCAGTTGGGAATCAATTTGAAATTGGGAAATCCATCCCAGGGGTGGGGCTGGGGCCAAAATGCAGTTGGGCAATAGATGGCACACATATTTTAGCACCAGCCACACAGTGTATCAACAGCCAGGGCTACTTTTCTGTGGTAATGCAAGCACTGGTGGATCACCGGGGTCCTTTTACTGACCTCAGTTTAGGCGGGTCAGCGAAGGTTGCATGATGAACTCATCTTTAAAATCATAAAACTGTTCAGAAAGCAAGAAGCAGGGACTCTCTTTCCTGATTGGGGGATTACCATTGGTAATGTTGAAATGCCCATAGTGATCCTGGGAGACCCAGCCTAACCCTAGCACCTCTGGCTCATGAAGCCTTACATGGGCACCTCAGCAGCACCAAGAAGTGCTTCAACTACAGGCTTAGCAGGTGCAGAATGACAATGGAATATGTCTTTGGCTGTTTGAAGGGGTTGCTGGCATGGTTTACTTTCTAGATTGGACCTCAGTGAGAGAATATCCCAATGGTTATAGCTGCCTGCTGTGTCCTGTATAATTTCTGTGAAGCAAGGCAGGGAAATTTTCCGCTGGGGAGGAGGGCAGAGATGGAGCAGCTGCCTGCTAAATTTCGACAGTCAGATATCAGAGCTATTAGAAAAGCTCCTTGTGGAGTTTTATGGCTCAGGAAGACTATTTTAATAGTGAGCCAGTGTAGTGTGTGTTGCTGTAGTGTGCTCTATCTGGCCTTACTCTTTTGCAGCAGGGCATGAATCGTGTAGCGATTGCTCTGTATGTAGGACTATAACATTGTCAGTGCACCTGTTAATATGGTTTGTGAATGATGTTATTGGTTCTGTGACACAGTACAGTAGCAGGAAATTAGTGGGTGTCAGACCTGTCCAGCAGCAGACAGCATCCGTTGTGAAATAATAAAGATGATTTTTGTTCCAAAAATAGAATTTTATTCTGTTCCACGAACAGAGCATTTTTTTAAAAATTAAAATTTACCAAATTAAGGAAACAGAATGTAATGAAGGGGAAAGAACACACATTTCCATTTCAAGTACACATACACCAACCATGGCTTTCACTGGTCAGTGTATGGGAAGCTGTGATTGTCTTTAATGTCCCCCAGGGTACAGTGGTAGGGGTAGTGTAGTGACCCCTTGATGCCTTGTTGAGGTGTGATACAGGGAGTTCCCGATACTGAGTTCTCTATGAGCTGCGGCGGGAGGTGAGCATGGGCTTGTTGAACCTGCTGGTCTGCCAAAGTCTGCAGCAGCTCAGTTTGCTGTTTAAGAAGCAAAAGTAGCTCCTGCTGCACATCCCTCTCCTTTTCCTGTGCCTCTCTGCTCTCCACTCTATCCTTCTCCATGCTGCCTGCAAGGGTGATCCTCCAGGCCCTGTGCTTGTTCTCTGATACAGCAGGCGCTCCTGGAACATGGCATCCCAGGCACTCCGCAGGTGTGAAGGAAAAGCCCCTAAAGCCACAGTGACAACAGCTGCAGCTACAACACACAGAGGTACCATTGTCAGTGTATTCGTGATGGAAACTGAAACTTAAGAACTCACTGCCCTTGCGCCCCAAAAGTTGTAAGCGCCACATTCTCACTTCTGCTTGGAATTGAGAGGGCACAGCAGCAGTCACAACCCCAGCCATGGTGAGTAGGGCCCCCGGGGGGGCCTGGAGAAATGGGGGAGGGGAAGGGAATAGCTCACGGGCATGATTACAGTTGCAGATGGCAATGGAACTGATTACTGGCACCATTTTCCACAGGCGGTGGTTATTTTAGCTGATATCTCACTCCTGAGGGGAACAGAGGCAGAAGGAGCACAGGAGCTGCTGGCATCCAGATGCTGCCCGGACCGGCCTACTGCTAGCCTGTGCACTGCCAAGGAGCCTGCTGAAGTGATTGGTGAATGGCGTGGGAGAGTGGCAGAAGAAATAAGGCAGCCATCCCCAGACACCTTCGGCAGAGGATTGCAAACTACCACCATGAATGTTTCATTGAGCTCTCTCAGGAGGATTCATGGGACATACCGGTGCTCATAAACAAACTCTCTGCATGACCCTCTGTGCCTAATTCTAGAGAGGAATGAAAGCAGGGAGCAACTCAGTCTCTCTCAGTTGTCCCACTACCTCTTTTAGGACAAGTAAAAAAAGAGTAAATCAACAGATGTGGCCTGCTATGTCAAAGTAAACTGCATACTTACCAGAGCTTCCTTTCCCCTGCATCAGGCTCACCTGTGCTTGACTGCCAGGACCGGCTGGACTGTGGTGGAGTCAAAAACATGTCCTGGCTTGCTGCACAGCTGAATACCCTAGTCACCTAACCCCCATACGCCTCCTCCTCCTCATACACCTCGTTGTTCATGGCAGGGGACTGTGATTTGAGCCCCTCGGAAGTATCCACAATGCTCCTGGGGGTGGGGGTGGTGTCTCCGCCAAGGATGGCTTGCAGCTCATTGTAAAAGCACCAGAGCTGCGACTCAGCATCAGCTCCATCGTTGGCCTCCCTTGCCTTCTGGTATGCCTTGGCTTTCATGCAGCACTGCGGCTGGTCCCTCTTGTAGCCCTTCTCCAGCATCCGCCAAGCAATCTGCTCATAGATGTCGATGCTTCTACAGCTGAATCAGAGCTGTGCCTGCACGGCCTCTTCTTCCCACGGTCCTGTGGAGCCAATACCTAATGGCAGGTGTGTGTCTGCAGTGTGTAGCCGGCATGATCAGCTGGGCAGTTAACGGTAACAATGGAGAGCTGCTAGGTGCGCTCACCAAGCCAGGCCACCAGGAAGACATTTCAAAAAATTCACAGGGCTTTAAAGGGCAGGGGCAGCTTCCTGTGTACCTGGCCCCTGGGTAGCAGAGTTCACAATGGTGACCACAGCGGGCAGCTCCTGGGGGTCAATAACAATCGATCTAAGTGACACAGTGTCTACACTATCACTGTGTTGACCTAACTACATCAATCCTGACTCTACACTGCTCGGGGAGGTGGTGTTATTAAGTCAGCAAAGCAGAGCGCTTACATCAGCAGGAGTGAAATTTAAGTGTAGACACATACACAGCTCAGTTGACATAACCTGCCTTGTGTTGACCTAGCCATGTAGTGCAGACTAGGCCTAAAGTTTGAAAACTTCTGACACTTCACCCTTCACCAAAATGCAGCCAGCTCTGGCATGGAGCATGGCCCTTATGTGGCAGTGTGTAGCAACTCTAAACTTTAGCCCGGGACAAAGAGTAAAGAGCCTCAGCTTGTTAGAATACTGAAATAACAAAATACTATAGTCAGCTGCAACTACAGGGAAATTTAGGTAACTAAAACTATTACTGGACGTGTAATTTGGCCAGGAAATTGGGACTGGTTACCCCGTCTTTTCTAAAGTGTTGCCCATGATCTTAAATATTGGGGGCTGCCATTTTCCACCTAATCCCAGATCTGGCCTCTTTGGCCACACACTGCTCCACCATTGTATTGGCTCAGTACTAACTTGCAGAGGAGACTGCCCATTATGGAATCCTCTTAATTTTCACAGAGGTCACCCATCCAAACAATGACCACACCACATACCTTCTGAAATCAGCCAAGAGCACAGCCTAGGGATGCCTGGCTGCAGGCCACACTGCTATAAACACTCAAACAGCTGATACACACATACAAGAAGGCTAAGTCAGGGATCAGTATAACTATTTGCCTCCAGAAACAGAACCATCCTTGAGGGAGTCTTACACCTTTTCCCAGAAGAAAGCTCCTATTATCAACTTTTAGGACAATGTCTTATTTATAACCTAGCTGAACAGGCAGATAAATGGACATTAATAAGTTTACTGATAGTTGGCAGCACAGCAACTCAAGCCCAAGGGCCTTTTACCAAGAACTGTGTTTAGCGTACTCCATGCATGTAAGTTTGATGACAGCAGCAGAGATGCATATCTAGTAAGCAGAACCACAGTAACTAACATGAGAGAGGGGTGCTGCTAGACAGCTTCTTAGTTCAAAGTTCCTTGCCCTGAAAACTGTTTGCAATAATACAGTCTGTCATGTCCTTGCTCTCTACACAACATTAAGAGTATGGGGGAAATCACTTGGGCACAGTTCGATGTCCAAAAAAAAAAAATGTGTTTATTAACTATGTACAATTATACAAGACCTAGCTCCCTGTGGACACTGCTCAAAGGCGGTGGTTATAAGAGGACAGTGGAGGCTAAGCCTCCCCAAACAGCCAGCCCGCTGCCTTTGGAGCATGCCACTGCTGAAAGGGTGGGTGCCCCGGCTAGGGCCCCGCTCATGCTCCGCCCTGAGGCTCTGCTCCCACTCATCCTCTTCCCCTGAGTCTCTGCCTCTTCCCATCCCTGCTCCGCCCACATGGGAGCCTCACGGGAAGGGGTGAATATGCGCACAAGCTGGTCGGCTGACAGGCAGGTGGCGGGGGTCCAGGGAGGGGGCAAGAGGCATGAGTGGTGGGCCTCGGGGAGGGGGCCGAGTGGGTCCAGGGGTGCAGCATGGATGGGGCTTCAAGCAGAGGAGGTTGAGTGGAGGCAGGCCTTGGGGTGGGGCCCCGGTGTGGGGGCGCACAGCCTCCCCAAATGGAGGAGTCATGCACCACCCATGGCACTTCTGTTCTCGCAGGATCCTGATGGGTTCAGCAATAGACAACAGGGAGGGCCACTACAGAGCACCCAGACTATTTCAAGGGCTGGTCCCCAATTCCCATACACTATCTGGAATTAGGTTTGTAAAACTAACTGTATTTTACTGCAAGTACACAGTACTCATGCCGCTGTGTCCACAACAGATCAGAGAGCCGGACCACACCCAGTACACATTCTGAGTTGGCTTACTAATGCTTCCTTGTTAAAAAAACTCTTAGCTCAAGAGAAACAATTCTACTTCTTATCAGTGTCTTATCTTCTCATGCTCCTTGGTGCTGCTATTCATTTACTTAACCACACAGTCACTCAGTACCAAAAAGAAGAGTTATGCAATATCACACTGAATCATAGTATAGCCCTCAAAAACATGTGACAAAAAAGTTTCCCAATTCTAAGTATTTATATAGCACAATGCAACATAATGCCCTTGATTAGATTCATAGATATTCTCTCTCTAATGCAGGACAATTCAAATTCTGGTAAGTGAGAACAGCAACAGTTCTGCAAGCTGTTATGTCTTTGAGCAAATTAGCAAAGCGCTGGTTTCTGATGGGCTCCTCATCAGCTTGTGTTACTAATCTGTAAATAGTAATGGTGGATACAGTAGACATGTGACACATGCTGCAGAATTAAACAACATATCTCGACTAAGAGCCATTCCTGGCTCTACATAATCAGATTTTTGTATGTCTGCTTTAAGGAAGAAGTAATATATGCTGTAATGCTGTAGATTTAAATTCATCTTGAAGGCATAATGCTGAAAACGGAACAATGTCTTATATATTTTATTCCTCACAGGGTCAGAGAAATGAGACCTTGCTATTGAAGATGATGTTGATGCTCTTAATATTTGGGAATCTGCAACTGATATGAATTGTTTTTAGCAACAAGAAAGGAGGGGAATGATTACCATTTTAATTTGGTTTAATATACTGTCCAAAGAACTAATGGTGATAAGAGTCAGACATGCTGAGAAGTGAATCAGCAACCCAAATGATAAAAAGTATTAAATAAAGAAGGCTGGGGTTTTCAAATAGAACCTAAGAGAGTTAGGCACCTAGCTACTCCGGAAATTCAATGAGAATTGACTTCAGACTCTCTTGAAAATCCCAGACCAAATTTTAAAAGCCCAGTAAAACAGTAGACTACTCTGGGTGAGTTAGAGCAGCTTTATGCCACTTTGGTATAATCTCTCCTGAGCTATGCGGTGTGATCCTAGGCTATCGCTGAGTATCCAGCCCTGAACCTTTTATCAGCTGCTTAGTCTTCCTGAATGTAGGTACCAAGTTACCAGCTGCATAATAGGGACTAGACTTAAATTGTACTTAAGTTTGTATGGATTAACACTTGACCATTCTCAGTTTGTGCACAGAAAAAAAGTTAATGATGTATAATGTGGGATAACTGTTTATTATTATTTGGCAGGACAAACCAAATAATCAAACATAATAGCAACACTAGACATGAAAATATCTCTGTCTCAGTTAACTGAGAATAAATGTAACAACCTCAGCGAATGAATGTTAGCATTATTACTTAGTGGATAAAGCTGTTATACTGCCACCCAGTGGTTAACATATATATGAATTAATTTATTTTTGACATCTGTGATAGGAAAGCCCTTTGTCCACCATTTTATCTGAGTAACTGTTGTACCTGTAGTTTTCATAGGCAGGGTACCTAACTATCATCATGGCAAGTAAATTAGATCAGAGTATTTGTCTCAGGGAATACTTATTTATGGGATGTACTATGCCATATCACTGTGCGCCTGCCAATATTATCCTGCTGATGTGAAAAGCCTGAAGTTGTGCTGCCGAAAGATATTGACACTCAAATGTGGCCAGCTGTCTGGCTCAAAGGAAAAAATGAGCCAATTCTGAAATACTCCCTCTCAGTAACACTTGAGCTTCTGACTTGGTTACCGGATCCTTTATTGGTCATCCAAAACCATAAATGTTCCAGTGAAATTTATGAGAAGCCTAACATCCACATAGAATACAATCCTAGCATATATATGAAGCATATTTTTAACATGTGAAAAAGCTTCTCACAATAAGTTTATTTTTCTCAGGGTATTTCTCCTGTGACCTCCCAATAAAAATCCTTAAATCTTTAACTCAGTGCTAAATTGGATCCTGGACCGGACAAGACATAAATACATGTAAGTTTACTCACATGAGTAGGCTCCTTAAATAATATAATATAATGTGTCATGCATATCAAACTTCCCCTATTGGTGTCCAGTCCATAGATCAATTATTGGGCCAGTCAAATTTACATGCAATTAGTCAGTTTTTGGCTGCTACTTTATTGTATGTACATTTGGACCGGACTACCAACTCCACTTTCAACCTAGCTAATTTGATCTACGGTGATCAGAATGTATATAAAGAATTCCTTGCAGTGACTAGCAACTTACTGTCTGGCACAAGGCAATGTAGAATTTTAAATTTCAACTTGTGCTTAATGTAAATACACCTTTACCTCAATATAACGCTGTTCCCGGGAGCCAAAAAATCTTACCGTGTTATAGGTGAAACCGTGTTATATCAAACTTGCTTTGATCCACCAGAGTGCGCAGCCCCCCTACCCCCCAGAGTACAGCTTTACTGTATTATATCAGGTCAAGTTATATCAGGGTAGAGGTGTACATCTCTGTGGAGTTACTATCTTCCTTCTTAAAAGAGAGAGAGTTAAAAACATGACAGAATGTTAACATACAGTCTCTGTTATGCCAGTTATAGCCTTTGCAAGAAGAGTGTAAATCAGATAAGAATCCATTATTTAGCTATCTATCAATATACTCTATCACGCAGAAACTTCACTTAGTTGCCCTGGCATTATTTTGTTGGTGAGGCCAACATAAGAGTACCATATCCCAGAAAACTAACATGTCACCATCACTAAGCAGTGGATTACATAATTATTTTAGTATGATCCTTCTGGGAAATTCCTGTAATAGTTCAGGAGGCCAGGGAGTGACTCTGAATTTAGTTGGAATTGAGGCAATTCTGTTTTACCTGTAAATTTGTCTTTTTCTCAATTCTTTACAACAAACTTTAACCATAAAACGTACATATCACCATTAATTGGGCATGTAAACAAAACAGAGTTGGAGGCTCATGTATGAGTTTTTGTGAGGCTAAAGGCACGAAGCAGGATCGATTGCTCCTCTTCTTGAGTGACAGTACCATCAGGGGTCCCAAGTGGCCCAGGTCAGACATCTGGGACATGGTGTTCATTGCTAAAACTATACAAATGCATAGGAAACTGCAGGCAAAATAATATTCTCAGATTAAGACTCAATCAGTTGCTCAGCTGGAGAGCATCCAATCATATGACTCACCAATACATATAAAGTTTTTAATTAAAAACAATACAGCTTTATTAGTCTCAGCTCTGTTAACTAATCAGTGAGTAATAATGTCATGTCTGGAGTCTATCTTCCAAAACGTCATGATAACCACACTACCCTTAAAATGTATCCCTGGTTCTGCATCTATTTCTGAAGGAAAGATACAAACAATGCCATGCTCAGCTTTGTTTTGATTCATTTATTTAAATGACTTCCAGTACAAGGTAATTTGACAATTATAGCACTAAAAAAAATGGAAAAAACATGTAAAAGCTGTTACCAAAGCCTGATATCTAATTCCACAAGAGGCTATTATGCTAGTAAGGGCAGGTCTACACTAGAAGCACTACATCTGCCTAGCTGCACCGAGTGCAGGGTGACCAGACAGCAAATGTGAAAAATCGGGACAGGGGATGGGGAGGTAATAGGAGCCTATATAAGAAAAAGACCCCAAAATCGGAACTGTCCCTATGAAATCGGGACATCTGGTCACCTTACTGGAGTGTCTGATGAAGATGCTGTATGCCAACGGGAGCGCACTCTCCTGTCAGCATAATTACTGCACCTCCGCGAGCTATGTCAGTGGGAGAGCGTCTCCTGCCAACATAATGCCAGTGTGAACAGCGCTTAGGTTGCTGTAACTTGCGTTGCTCAGGGGGGTCTTTTTCACACCCCTGAACAATGTAAGTTACAGCGATTTAAGTGGTAGTGTAGACCTGGCCTACACTGTGTGTGTGTATATATATATACAGCTCTACCTCGATATAACTCGACCCGATATAACACGAATTCGGATACAACGCGATAAAGCAGTGCTCCGGGGGGGGCGGGGGCCGGGGCTGCGCACTCTCATGGATCAAAGCAAGTTTGATATAACGCGGTTTCACCTATAATGCAGTAAGATTTTTTTGGCTCCCGAGGACAGCGTTATATCGAGGTAGAGGTAGATTATATATACATACCACACACACACACACACACTCTCTCTGAAATGGGGCAATTACTTCAAAATTCTATTAGTGTATAATTGTTTATATATATGCTACCTGAAGAGGGAGTTTCTTTAAGAATCTAGCATACTTTGATAGACCGTCTTTGAAGATATTGCCAGCACAAGTTTCCAGTTATTTTCACCAGGAAGGATGGTTTATTGTTCAGACTCTGGTGTGGGCTCAATTCCTGACAGCCTTACAGATTTCCAGTGAAAGTCACTTAGTCTCTATGTGGCTCAGTTAAAATGGGCATAATGCAACTTTCTCACAAACTGTGTTGGTCTGATTTTTAAATGACACGTTTGCAAGTGTTCGCAGGTCCAGGGTCTCAGGCTGTGAACTCTTTGGTGACAGGGATTGTCTTATAGTATGTGTTTGCACAGCACTTGGCACAATGGGCCCCCACAATCGCAGCTGGGGCCTCTAGATATTATTATAATAATAAAAGTAATTTTCCTGCATATGTCCAAACATTTCCACATTGTGTGTCACTCTGATTATTTGGGGACTCTAGGTACAACTTATTAATTCTGTTTGATGTTATGAAATTATGAAATTGTTGTATCAGGAAATGCCTCTATAAGGATGTAGATTCCACCTGACCAGGGAGTTGTGAACCTTAATGATTGTTCTCTGACCAAAGGGTCTGCTAAGGAGATTGCCCAAGTAGGGAAATCAGTTCAACCAAGTTTCTCTGCAGGAAGGGGAATCAGAAAATACCCAGCAGGAGAACAAAGAAACCAGATGTTGGTAGTGGCCATAAAAATTTGAGGGAAGACTCACAGATCAAGACACAGGAAGCTTTGGGCAGAAGAAAGGAAGAGAAGTGCATGCGTTCTTAGTAGGGGGTCCAGGGCTAGCCAAGTTCAAAGAAACCTAACTAACTTAGAAGTACTCAGTGATTCTAAAAAGAAACCATGAGCTGCAGAAGAAGGATCCTGGACAGCCCAGAGGAAGCCCAAGTCCAAAGAACTCTCCAGAATGGTTAGGAAACGGAGGTGTGCTTATTCTGTTGTCTGTGTATCTTTTGTGTTGCTAAGTAAAGAGTAATTGTGTTTTAGAATGCTGTGCAAAGTTAGTCTGTGTGTCTGTTGGCTTTCCACTGTCACAGGGGTAAGGTCTGGACTCTGTTCAGGAGACTTAAAGAGCACACAGGGCCCATCTCACTGGATCCCTGGGACATGCCCAACCAGATTTGGGAGCTCTACTAGGGCTGTTTGTGTGGAACTGTCATATAATATGTTTTCAGTTATTTTTGCTAAGATGCCTAGAAACTTATGGAAAGAGGTACCTATACGATTAAAATGCATTATTATTTTAAGTTTATAACATCATATAGTGCCTGGCATCTCAAGATTAATAACCTGATACTGAACTATCTGAGTTTTTGGGGGGTTGCCATGTCCCTAAAACTCTTCTGATTGTTCTGATGTTTATGCTGGTTCATCTTCTGCAGCATTCACAGAGGGCCCCTCTGCATTATGTGACTCTGAAATTATTGCAAAAATATAAGACATATTAAAAATAATTAATTGGTAAGATAATTCCTGGCTGATACTTTGCTAGTCATTGAATTAAACAGATATGGGTCAACTGAGGCTCTCACTCACTAATCTGCACCCCCGTGTCATTTTAGTGACTTACAACTGTTATTCTAAAATCGTCACAGGTACTCTTTCCACTTCCATATTAACGTGCTTCAGTTTGTATATGTAGTTCTACACAGTGCACTTCTCAATTCCACAAGGCCCTGTTTTTACAGAATGTCCTGCACAACCTACACAAACATGTCACTGTGGCACTGGTTTCCTGCTTATTAAATGCAATGGCCCACCTATTGTGGGTCAATTAGTCACTTTCAGACCTCCTCACGGTTGGTCGTGCTTCAAGGAACTGCCTTTCTGTTCTGTGTTTGTACAATGCCTAGTACAATGGGGTTTTGGTCCATAACTGGGACTTCTAGACATTAGAGTAATACAAATAAATAAATAAATAAAATAATAATAATAATAATAATAATAAATGCTACTCTGGCTCTAGCTACTTCCAAAATCATGAGTTACAATGACACAAGGTTACATCCCTGACTCACCTGAATCTGTGTAATGAATTCCTTCAATTGGTGAGACTAAGTATTTAAGAAGCCAAGAGTTAGCAGGGGTTCTTCTTAAGACATTTCCCATGTGACAGAAGGGGAATATGTGCTGTGACAAAGTTCCTCCTCTACCTTGGTGGGTCCTGCGCTTATTGGGAGATTTGCTCACCTCAGTGATCTTCCCCACAGTCTGGGTCAACTCCTGTGTCTGATCAGGAGTGGGGAGGTTTGGGAGGAACCCGTGTCCACCCTCTACTCCGGGTTCCAGCCCAGGGCCCTGTGGATTGCAGCTGTCTATAGTGCCTCCTGTAACAGCTGCATGACAGCTACACCTCCCTGGGCTACTTCCCCATGGCCTCCTCCAAACACCTTCTTTATCCTCACCACAGGACCTTCCTCCTGGTGTCTGATAACACTTGTATTCCTTAGTCCTCCAGCAGCACACCCTCACTCTCAGCTCCTTGTGCCTCTTGCTCCCAGCCCCTCACACGCACTTCCTCTCCTCTGGCTCCCCCCTCGCCTGACTGGAGTGAGCTCCTTTTTAAACCCAGGTGCCCTGATTAGCCTGCCTTGATTGGCTGCAGGTGTTCTAATCAGCCTGTCTGTCTTAATTGGTTCTAGCAGGTTCCTGATTACTCTAGTGCAGCCCCTGCTCTGGTCACTCAGGGAACAGAAAACTACTCATCCCGTGACCAGTATATTTGCCCTCTACCACACTCCTGTACCCCACTGGCCTGGGTCTGTCACAGTGCCAAAATACAATTTAGATTTTCCTGCTTGTCAATTGAGAAAGTACAGGATTCCCAATTTGAACCCCTCAGATAAAACAGAAATATTAGTTCATTGGTCTATGCTATGTACCTTTTGGCTTGTCCAAGGATTCAGTCTCGGTCAATAAAGGATTTGTTTTTTCACTGTCTTCTTTCACTATGCCATCTCTGTGGGATGCAGACGCTTCTGATGAATTTAAAATGGCCTGCTAAAATAGAAATTTAATATAAATAAATAAATAAATAAAATGTAAAAATAAAATACGAATAAATATAAAGTTTCGTGATTGGTTATATACAGTGCAGAGTATAATAAATACAAACTATCTGAACAGAAATACCTTGTTTATAGGCAACGATGGGAACAGTAATTACAAAATTTTCTGTTAAATAGGGGTTGGAGGACATATGGTCTGCATATATTAGACAAAATGTAGTTGAAGAACTGGAAGTTAATTAAATATTAAACATTTCAAGCTGTTATATGGTACTTGAGTCTAATAAAAAAATCTTGCAACTATCCCACAGTTTTAAACCACTGCTTGTACATTAGGGCAGTAGTTCTCAACCAGGGGGCCGTGGCCCCCTAGGGGGCCGCGAGCAGGTTTTAGGTGGGCTGCCAAGCAGGGCCAACATTAGTCTCACTGGGGCCCAGGGCAGAAAGCCAAAGCCCTGCCATACAGGGCTGAAGCCCAGGGCTCCGCCACCTGAGGCTGAAGCCAAAGCCTGAGCAACTTAGCTTTGCGGGCCCCTATGTGGTGTAAGGGCCCGGGGCAATTGACCTACTTGTTACCACCTAATGCTGGCCCTGGCTTTTATATGCAGAAAAACAGTTGTGGCAGTGGTGGGCTGTGGCATTTTTATAGCATGTTAGGGGAGACTCAGAGAAAAAAGGTTGAGAACCCCTGCATTAGGGGAAGATGGGAGGATCCATGCTCCAGATGGCACCTGAAGATAAATTCCCCATGTCCTCTGGTGTAGCTCACAATGCATCAGCAGCTCCAGCACACTTTCAAACAGTGATTAACTCATGATTTTTGGCCCTTTGGGGATGGCAAGCCCCATCCAGGGGTTGAAGTGGGGCTTCCTCCCATCCTCACTGGAAGCTCTGGACTGGGCACTAGAAAAAATTAATGGCAAACCTGCACCTCCAGCATACACCAGTATTGTATTGTGGCAGGTCTTTTCCTTCTTTTACTCTACCTCTTCCTGGGTCATTTGATGTCTTGTCTCTTCAGGGTCTGAGAAACTTACTCCTCCTCAGGATTGCTGTATCTTCATGAACATTTTCCACAGACCCTCCTGGGCTCAGTGCCTACCCAGTTCTATAAGTTGTCAGCCCCACACAAGGCCTGGTCTTTCCAGAGAACTTTCCCCAGCAAGTACATGCTCCCCTCCTTTCTCCAGTCACTTTAAGGAAAGGTTGCCTTTTAAAGGGCCTGCTTTTTCTCCCACCATGCACTGCAGTTCTGCCCACAATTACCAAGTATCTGTGAGAACTACATCTCCCAGAATCCTTAGATTGGAAGGCCAAGCTCTGTTAGTAGGCAGCCCAGCAGTGCCTGCTATTAAAGGGGCCAGCAATCTCAGTTACAGTAGGCAACGAAATTATGATAAATTTGTCAGTCTCAGAAAAGACTAGACAATCAGACCTGCATACTTCTCAAAATGTCAAGTACAATTAAAGTCAAAGGGATAATCCCCAACCAATTAAAAATGTTGGCATTCATAATTTTATTCATCACTCACAGGCCAATTTAGTGAGTTTTTATCTTTACCATATTATTAATTATTATTATTTGTATTATAGTAGCACCCAAGAGCTACTGGGCACTGTACAAATGCAAATACAAAATTAAAGGATGGTTCCTTGCCCAAATTGCTTACTATCTTAACCATTCTAATCTAAATATTTAAAGCATTATGTAGGCATATTTTTCTGGTTTTATCCGGTTTATTTTTTTTTTTAATGTGTTTACCTGACCAGAAGCATGTCCCTCATCTGCTGGTGACTGTATTTCCATTGTCTTTCCTTCCTTCTCTCCTGAGACCTTTCTATTACATTTCTCTCGATCAGCTGTAAGTAAAACTACAACTATAAATACTGCCTGATGAAACTTAGAACTAAACAGAAACACAACTCCCTCTCCTCCTTAAAAGAAAAGTACATTCTTATGTAAGTCATTTGTAAGTCTGGGAAATATGAGTTGCAACAATTTTTCAGAACCATGCTAAGGCCTTTTTGATGGACAGTGGGTTCTTGAGCACAGTTTTGTCTTAACATGATTTAACATACCTGATAATTCCTAAAGGACTAGTGTGGATACACTAAACTGATTTTGAAAGTGATTAGACTAACATACACTTTCAAACTGCATTTAAAATTGGATTAAACTAATGCCAGTGTAGGAAAGGCTAAAAACACTAATCAAACTTCCTGCTGAATTAAACCTTAAAGTCATTACAGTCTTCAGCAGATCTCAGAAAAAGTATTAAAAAGCCAGAAAACTCACCTTGGAGTGCTAACAACTTTTCACCACAATGTTTTTTGATGCTGCTTTTTACCTGAAAGGATTCAGTGCTTGGATTATTTTCTTCTTCTGAATGTGGGATTCCATGTGGGGGAAAATTTAAAGTATTAGTATGTTTAGGCAATATGCACTCAGAAGACAGTTTAGTGTCAGTCTCCAAAGCCATGGAGTCCATCCACCTCAAGAGTTCAATACTTTTACTCCAAATAATTCCTTACATTGGTACCGTTTTTACAAACATATGGAAATACAATAAAATAATACAAATGTGTATCAAGATAGCACTGAAAAACATAGCAGTTCTACAAAATGCTGCAGAAACAGTTGCACAATTTTTGCAAATCAGTCATTTCTCTTGATGTATATGAGCAGTTCTCATTAATATTATGCATAACCTACTAATGTTAACAGGAGTTGCATATTTATTAAAGGAATAAATTACTTCATCATTCTACATGACTTGGTGTTTCTACATTAACTTGACTATTTTATGTATCATTGCTTTCATGATTAAGCAAATGTATGTCAATAAATCACAGTAAGTAAAAGTCAGACTATAACAAATAAGACAGAAGTTAATGTGCATCTGAAATGAGGAAGAGCAGCAGTTCAAGTTGTTTACTTTGTGAACTCACATGCCTACAGAAAGATTAAACTGTTCTGATTCTCGGGGTCCTCTTTACTTTTTTTGAACATATAAATTAGCACCAACTTTCTAGTTTCCATATACTGAATTCTGCTTTTAAGAGAAAGGATGGCAGCAGATCATTGATGTATAGTGTATATTCCTCTCTTCTCAGGGGAGAGTTCATTGGCGGGGCAACAGGATGGTATACAATTTGGGAAAGAAACAGTAGGATACAAAAATAGGAAGTTTCCTAAATAACTTTGATAGGGCTCATGTACTGATGCTAGATAAAAGGACTGTCCCTCTCTCACAAAAAGAGAATAAAAGGCTGAATTGAAAAGGCAACTCTGCTGTGAACATTTATGCACAGGACTAACTTTACATATGTGACAAGTCTCTTTAAACTCAATGGATCTTCGCATATGTAAAGTTATGTATTTGCCGATCAGGGCCTAAAGCAGTATTTTCATGCAATTAATATTAGCTCATATTTTATATAGTTGCCTACCTGTTGGCTCTTTAGTTGCACCTTCTGGTTGCTTCTAGGAGGAAAAAAAAGAATAAATGAATGGAAAATATTAAAAGTGGCACTATTTAGTAGCTTGTTGTGCTGAAGGGATTTTTTAAAATAATCTTCTAGATTAATTTCATAGTGGGGCATAATAGTAACTATCACCCTTGACATGAGTTGTGACTGTCAAATCATTTTATTTCAAACTCTAACCAGGTTAGACAGCTGTGTACATTAATTCTTGTGCTGAAATGACTCTACAGAATAATTTATAGTTATTAAAAAAGATCTTAGTTCAATGAGCTGTATTATCTTCAGAAAAAAGAAGTCTTCATTCTACATTAATAATTATACTGTAGGAATATCCATATATAGGAAGTGACTGCAGAATCAGGCCCTCTGGCCCCAGTCAAGGAACGATTTGTGAACTGAGTTAAATCTCTGCAAGATTGAGACTTGTGACTCCAAATAACAGTCCTAATTCACTCTATCAAATATTAATGAAACACTGTTAATGGAACATCATAGCTGATACATATTTAACAAGCACCAAGGTCAGAAAATTCAGTTACGTTTCCCACAGCAGCTGCAATTGAGCCCCAGCTGCATATACAGGACCAAACCCTGCCCCCTTCCAAAGCAGAAAACTCTAAAATACAGCAAAACTTCCATGGTTTTATCATGCAAGGTGGCTGGCCATAGAGAGGGTGTGCAGGGGAAAATCACATTCTGTATCATGGAAGTTCCAGATTTTTGTGCCTGGGTAATTTCAGTTATAATGCTTTTGTCTGAATTTAATGTCTTTGGCTAGCTAAAAATCATTACACCATGAAATGGAAGTCATAGCACCTGGTCCTGTAACCACTGAAGTCAATGGTAAAACTACCACTAATCTCAATATTGCAGGATCGGGTCCTTAATGCACTATGATTACATATGCAAATAAATGCACTGGAGCCTTTGATTAAATATTAAAATAAAGAAGTGGCTATTCACCCACGAAAGCTTATGCTCCAATACGTCTGTTAGACTATAAGGTGCCACAGGACTCTTTGTTGCTTTTCACATATGTTCAGGCAGCCCTTGTTTGAATTTTCCCATCTTGTAAGAAGAGAGATTTGCCAGGCATTCTGCTAGGTATCACCACTGGAAATTTCCAATGTCATGTATTCTATAGGTAGGGTCCTTCATTTGCAGTTTTAATTTAATTTAATTTAATTGTTATTTAATTAATTCCCAGGAATGTATCAGTGTTTGTTACCACAAAAACAGGTGAAAATCAGTAAAAAAACTATTAATAATTTTTCTGGGTAAATATCAGGGTTTATTTTGATGGACGGAAAAACAAGGGAAAAAAGCATTCAGTAGATTAATGCTTTGAATTCCGTTCATCAATGTGATCCGCTGCAGAACTAAAACAGAACTCAAAACACAATGCCACCTCTGAGTTTAAGAAAACAATGTCTCTGTAATCCCCAAATAAAACTTTTCACTTGAATAAACAATTTACAGTTATAGACGTAGAACTATTAGTCTATAAATATTTACATTTAATAATTGGGCCACATCATTTGCAGCGCATACACTCAACTTCATTCCTTTCTCCTGTTTTTTTTTTTAAACTTTCAAATACTTCCTTGTGTTGTGAAATGTATTCCGATACAGATTTTCGTTTTCTTCCCATTTTCGTGTGTCAAATCTTTAAACAATTATCTGCTAATAGCTTGAAAAGTGTGTGTGGTGGGCGTGAGATTCATCAGTACGTTCAGATGCACACACACTTAAGAGCTTGCATGTGCACCTGTTTGTTTATTGTGTGTATCTTCTAGACTAATACATAACCTTACTTCAACAGGCAGCTTGGCATATACACACAGACTAATGTATTATCGTAATACATATATCTCATGCAATGTATTGTATTTTCCTAATAAAACAATTTATTTTTATATAGATATTTGAATGATACAAAAGTAGGGTGAAAATCAGAAAAAAATGAATAATACTTTTTGTAAAACCCAGAATTTTTTTGGCAAAAATCAGTTTAAACAGAAAATGAAGGGGTTTATCTATAGGGCACAATATTCTCTGGGGCACAGAGCTCATGCAAATTGCCATGACACACTCCATCAAGAAGGCTGATAAATGCCTCTCTTAATGCCACTGTAAAAGTTGGAGGAGATTTCTAAAGGAAATGAGTCAAAAGATGGATTACCAAGAGGGGAGGGGGTCAGGGAACCAATGGTTGACTGGGACTACGTCTACGCTATGAGCTAGGGGTGTGATTCCCCTGCTTGTATACACATCCTAGCACTTGCTCTCAGTGAGCAAGTTCAAATTTAAATAGCTGTGTAGTCATAGCTGCACAGGTAACAGCAGCAGAGGCACAGCTGAGCCGTGCCGAATACTTATCCACTAGTTTCAGGCGAGCCTGCAAACACAAGAGGACAATAGGATTTGCTCTCGGGGGGAGCGAGAGCTAAGGTGAACCAGGGCTGTCTGGGGCAAGCTAGACCTATCAAGGGCCCCTTGGTTATTTTAAGATCCTTTTCTCTTAAGTGCTTTGTGCTTTAGTTAAATAAACAATGCTCTTTTTTAAGGTCTCTGTAATCAGCAGGTCATAGGTTCCCAAAGGGAAAAACAGCAGATACCAAACCCAAACAGCAGATACCAAACCCAGCAGATACCATGAGTAAACATGTTTGGTAAACAGAGTACTGCAGCCTAGGGCCATTTGAGAGTGGGAAAATCATGTGATTCCACCCGACAAGTTGAGGCGATCCACTCAGAGAAGGGGCAGAGTTGCAGTTAGCCCTGTAACTGTGACACATGGCTTTTTGCTGTAAACTTTCTGCTACCTACTTTTCCATCTCGATTAGGCCAAATGATTTTCTCTATCTTCATTGCTTTAATTAGGTTTTCACAGACACTACAGGGCTCACATGTGGTGATTAATTCAGTGCCACTCAGATTATCCTTAGTCCTGTAAAAGACAAAAACACTGTCATTTTTATAAATTAGCTCTTTGTTGGTTGAAGTTATTTCTCTTAGTGTATCTAAAGCGAGTTCTTCTTCCTTCTCTTCCTCTGCCACAGACCAAAGGAGACTAGTAAGGAACCTCAGCCCCATGGCTAAAATTCAGGATATACTGTGGACTCACTGTCATGGGAAGTGATGGAATGAGGTTGCTAGACTCTATCCAAGGAGGAGTCTGCATGGCCCTCCTTTCAGCTGTGTGCTCCCAGCACTGCAGAGATAATACTCCTGTCCTCACACACCCCCTCCACCCACCACCACCCAGATCCTCCCAGTGTCCTAGCTCAGCAGCCTTCCTCCACCTCTCTAGTAGGGTGAGGTAACATACTCTAGTAGGGTGAGGTACCTTTTTGTAATCATGTCCATCCACCATTCATCCATGGCTCTCACCACACCTCTCTTCTACATCATAGCATCCATCATCATCCTCCCTCCCCCTTTCCCCATGGTCTCCGTTTCCTCTTCCTTCTTACTCTCACATCTCTACAGTTCTCATCAGGTCTATCTACTCCTCTTCCCCTTCTCACCCCTATCTCCTTCCACCCACACAAATTTAGGTTCCACATCTGCATACTCCTCCTCACCTCTGGTGACATTTTCCCCTATTCTGCCCCTTCCTCTACCCTCTCCACCTCCCCCATCCACACTCTCTGCCACCACCTCCTTCCCCTTTCGTGCCACTATTCCTCACACTCCTACCTTAGAATAATTGCATTAGCTTCTGCACAGATGATTGCATGCTGGTCACAACTACCATCATCCTTCTGTGCAAACAGACTATTCGCTGTCCCTTTTGGAAATCCATTGTAGCCAACAGCGACCTATAACAACACCAGGCAAAAATAAACAAAAAGAATACTTTCCCAGGACTCTGATGCATTTAGGCCCAATCCAACTCCCAAAGATTGTCATTGACTTCCATAGGAGTTGCTGTATTGTTGTGCACTTTGATCAGCTCATTGTTATTCTTTGAGCATGTAGGTTTCCATCTCCCAAAATGTTTGGTTTTTGAATCATGAATACTAAATGTATCTGAAGTCCCAGTTAGGGTTATAGTTCCTAACAACAAATCCTGTTTTTAGGACAATTTTTCTTTCAATTTCCATGAAATCTTGTTCATGCAAATTTGAAGTTTGCTTTCCATGAACAGACATCTCAGTAAAACCTGATTAGTCATGAAGCCAAATGAAAAAAAGATTGTGGTCCATGAAGTGAATAATTTAAAAATTTGAGCAAGACTGTATTGTTTGCCCAGCTGAGGTGGAATTATTTATTCATTTTGCAAGTATTTATGCTGTAGAGATTGCATGAGTGTAGCAGGACTGGAATGCAGGGAAGTCAGCTGATTAGTAATAATATGTATCAAATTGAGGGGGCTTTGCACATTCCAAGCACTGTGTAAATATTAAATAATTAATCATCACAACATTCCTGGGAAGTAGGTCAGGAAGTATTTTTATCTGTATTCTTCACATGGAGACACAGACACAGAGGGCCTAATTCTGATCTCACAGTGTTGTGACTCCACCGACTTGGTAATGGACCTCAAAAGTGCATTCCTTAGTCCTAGTCCCATCCTCAGTCAGCTACACCATGTTACATTTCAGCATGTGTAATTGTGTGAAATATTAGTAGTGCTATGGGTATACTAAGACAATAAATTCTAAGGCCTATGGAAGACTGCAGCTGCACATTTCATAAGCCTTATTATATTCTATCTGAATGTTTGAATATTTTTTATACTCTGTTAAAAATAATCAAGTGGAAATATGACCATGTGAGTAATTTGCTCCTTGTGCAAGTTTAATTGTCTTTAAAATCCTTTCAGATTTTGACTTGAATGGGGAGGGGTGGTGTAGGAGAGTTTTTAAGAATCATTATTTATGTCAGTAGAATTAACTTGCTCACTTATATAAATAATACTGAGGAAATCCCACAGAAATGCAATGCATATCGATGGCAGACTTGGTCTTTTAAATATTTCTATGCATCACAATACATTGCACAAAAATCCTACAAGCAAAAGTTTAATGTGACAATCAGCTATAATAGATTAATGTTTGTATCAAAAATGAATACTTGACTATGAGACTGAGGGGTTTTCCTCATCATTTTCAAACTGTATCCAGACTAATATTAATAGTTCTTGGGCTGCATATAATGTACTTACAATGTCTTCTTTCCTGTAGATCAGTGTCCCCACTCCAATATTAGGACTGTCTGGCATGAAAAAAAAATCAAATAGTGAAGCTACCAACAAAGTCTCAGGACTTGATTCACCCTGTTGTGCAAATATATGCAAAGTACACCTCCCTGAGCCAGAAGAGGTTGCTATTACCACTACTGCCCTCCAAAGGGGATTCAACCAAGGAAAGAAAGTGTTAAGTTGCAGTGAGGGCTCCATATCAGCACCAGCAGTGAAGACTATCCAGGGATGTGCTGATTCACCACATTCCAGAGTTGACTCACCTGAAAGACTTCAGCCCACACAGCCCTATGTCCCTGTGCAATCCACCTCTACCCCCCTACATGGTGGTGTCTTCTTGAGTAGAAGTGCCAACGATCTGTTACATTCCTGTAGCACTCCTTGCTGCTCATTCCAACAGTTATTGTATCTCCCTGTATCTCAGAAAAAGCATAAAAAATACTATCTCCACCTGAGCAAGCGAGTCATAATGGTTTCTGCTAAGCCTTCTCACTACAAAAGGTGAACTCATCCACTCAGTGAAGCAAAACCAATACAATATGACTCTGGGTTTTTTTGCCTTTCTCTGCAGCATGGGGCATGGGGTCACTTGCAGGTTTAAGCTAGTGTAACTTGAAGTATTTAAATCATTATTTGAGGACTTCAGTAACTCAGCCAGAGGTTAGGAGTCTATTACAGGAGTGGGTGGATGAGGTTCTGTGGTCTGCAATGTGCAGGAAGTCAGACTAGGTGATCATGATGGTCCCTTCTGGCCTTAAAGTCTATGAGTATGACCAATCACAGCCAGTCAATCCAGCTTGAAATGCAAAAAAAGTAATATTGTCTCAGAATTGTTTTAAAACTGTTATAAAATTACTCCAAATTTGCAAATGTTTAATGGACTCAAAACCAGGAAAATCTGAATAAAAAAATATATGTTGGACCAATATGTCCGACATCTTGTATGAGTGCACAAGAGTGGCAGCAAAAGAGTGGGCAAGGGACCAGCCATAACTGTAGTGTCTGCGCTCAGAGCACAAGGACAACTGTCCAATAGCACCCCCTGAGGTGCTAGAAACCACAAAGGGGTGTGGGTGAAGGTAGGGTCATGTACTTGCTGGTTAGTCAGAGATAAAATATGAGCCATCCTCCTAGAGGTTAGTGGAATGGATGTTCTTCCTTTGCTCACCCTGGACCTCTAGGAAGCACTGTGCTTCTTTGGGGCATAATTCTGCATGGAATTCTTGGTAGTGCAGCATGGCTCTTCATCAAATGCAAGCTGGTCTAGGGTTAAAGGTGCAATCTGGGCCTTTGTTATGGATATTTTTGCCGATCTCTACTACCAGCCTTGAAAGTATTTTTTCAAATGACCTGTATTGATTTTGTACTGACGTATAATTAATTTAACCTGGTCTGCATACCACAGGCTAATTTTCTAACACAGGCGATACCACTATAATATTTCACCTCTAGCGTAACAAGTTAGCTAAATGCATGCACAGCTTCCTTGAAAGTCATTACCATGAATAAGGTCACAGAACTCAGTGTTACAGCTTCACACACATTAAATACATATGTCATAAACAGATAGTTAAGGGTTAATGTCTCTTTTACCTGTAAAGGGTTAAGAAGCTCAGTAAACCTGGCTGACACCTGACCAGAGGACCAATAGGGGAACAAGATACTTTCAAATCTTGGTGGAGGGAGTTCTTTGTTTGTGTTTGGGTTTTTTTTGGTTGTTCGTTCTCGGGACTGAGAGGGACGGAACATCAATCCAGGCTCTCCAAGTCTTTCTGAGTCAGTCTCTCATGTTTCAAATTTGTAAGTAACTAGCCAGTCAAGGCGTGTTAGTCTTATTTTTGTTTTCTCAACTTGTAAATGTTTCTTTTTGCTGGAAGAATTTTTACTTCTGTTTGCTGTAACTTTAAACCTGAGGCTAGAGGGGGTTTCCTCTGGACTATATGAATCTAAGTACCCTGTAAAGCATTTTCCATCCTGATTTTACAGAGATAAATTTTACCTTTTCTTCCTTTAATTAAAAGCTTTCTTTTTTAAGAACCTGATTGATTTTTCTTTGTTTTAAGATCCAAGGGGATTGGGTCTGAACTCATCAGGGATTGGTGAGCGGGGATGGTTAATTTCTCTTTGTTTTAAGATCCAAGTGGTTTGGATCTGTGATCCCCAGGGAAGGTTTTGGGGGGACAGAAAGTGTGCCAGACACTGATTTCTGGCTGGTGGCAGCGTTACCAGATCTAAGCTAGTAATTAAGCTTAGAAGTGTCCATGCAGGTCCCCACATTTGTACTCTAAAGTTCAGAGTGGGGGAGGAACCTTGACATGGTGAGCTGCGGTTTGGGATATTTTTTTTAGGAACCAAAAGCCAGTGAGATTTTTTTTTCTCTCCTTTCTAGCTGCTTGGAAAGCAGCCTGAGGGCAGAGGTGTTAAGTTTTTTTAACTAGGGTCTTTGTTAAGAGAAGGCTTCAAGCTGTGAACAAACCGACAGCAAAAGGAATTTACAAGCTGAATTGTTTTCTTTCTTTCTACCTCTTGGGCATAGCTAGTTAGAAAATCTCTGTTAACCAGGCAATGAGCTGCAGAGGAGTGTGGCCAGCACAAGAAAGCAGAAAAATGAGTACCAAGGAAGCAACTAAACAGGAGCTGGCTAGGCTGGACGCAGAAGAGAAAGCCAAAGAGGCTGACCACAGGAGAGCTATAGAGATGAAAGAAAAAGAGATGGAGATCCAGAGGGAGGCCCACCAGCAGGCCCTGGAATTAGAAAAGGCTAAGCAGAATGGAACAGCCAACCCTAACAAACCTTCTCCAGGTACTGTTTCCCATCCCAGGTGATGATACTGAGGCCTTCTTAGAAAATTTTGAAAGGGCCTGCCTTGGGTACAACATCCCTACAGACCAGTACATGATAGAGCTGAGGCCACAGCTCAGTGGACCCTTAGCAGAGGTGGCGGCTGAAATGCCTAAGGAACACATGAACAATTATGATCTTTTTCAAACCAAGGCCGGAATCAGAATGGGGCTAACCCCTGAGCATGCCCGTCGGCGGTTCAGAGCCCTAAGGTGGAAACCAGATGTGTCATTTACCCGACACGCCTACCACATTGGAAAGAATTGGGATGCCTGGAGCAAATGCAAACTCTCTGGCAGAGCTGTCCTTTCTAATGCAAATGGAGTAGTTCTTAGAGGGTGTTCCTGAGGAAATAGAAAGGTACATCCTAGATGGGAAACCCAAAACTGTAACCGAGGTGGGGGAGATTGGAGCCAGATGGGTGGAAGTGGCAGAAAAGAAAACAACTACTAGCAAGGGGAGCGAATATCAGAGGGGGCAAACCGAAAATAAACCCTATCACCGGGGGCAACCCAAGACCCCACCTACAACCCAAGGAAAGCCCCAGACACCCTATTGCCCCACCTCACCAGTCTCCAGCAACCCACCTCGGCCCAGTGACCAGTCAGCTGGGCAATGTTTTAAATGTAATGAACTGGGACATATAAAGGCCAACTGCCCCAAGAACCCCAACCAAGAACAGTTCATTATACCACCATCACACCCAAGATCCCCAGGCCCTGATGCCTCTCAAATACCCTTGGAGCGAAGGGAAACCTTGAGAGTGGGCAGAAAGAAGGTTATCACATGGAGAGACACCGGGGCACAAGTGTCAGCTATCCATCAATCCTTAGTGAACCCCAAATTCATCAACCCAGAGGCCCAAGTGACAATTCGCCCATTCATGTCAAAATCTTTAAACTTGCCTACAGCTGAATTGCCTGTCCAGTAAAAGGGCTGGTCAGGAATGTGGACTTTTGCCGTCTATGACAATTATCCCATCCCCATGCTATTGGGGGAAGACTTGGCCAACCAGGTGAAGCTGGCCAAGAGGGTGGGAATGGTCACCCGCAGCCAGGCCAAGCAAGCTTCCACACCCATCCCTGTTCCTGAGCCGTCCATCAGGGCCCCGTCTGTGTTACCAGAGACCCAGACCGAGGTGGTGGAACCGGATTCCCTGCCAACAACTGAAGCAGTGCATCCAGTCCCAGAACCAGAACTGGAAAAGCAACCAGCACCAGAACCGTTGCCAGCACTGACTCCAGCGCTTGCAAGCCCATCTACAACTCCAACGCCAGAGGGCACCAGCGCGTCTGAACTGGCAGAAGCAGCAGACAACCCTACCCAAGAGGCTCAGCCAGAGCCTGAAATGTCACCTAATGCACCAGCGGAGAGCGGTTCACAGTCAACGGAAACAACCTCATCACCTACATCATTTCCACAGGGACCAAGCCCAAGTCCACAGTCTAAGGAGGAACTGATATCTCCAGCATCAAGGGAACAGTTCCAGGCTGAGAAGGAAGCAGATGACAGCCTTCAGAAAGCTTGGGTGGCAGCACGGAGCACCCAGCCGCCTCTCAGCTCTTCTAACCGATCCCGGTTTGTTGTAGAACGAGGACTTTTATACAAGGAGACTCTTTCTGTTGGACACCAGGAAGACTGGCATCCTCAAAAACAGTTGGTAGTTCCAACTAAGTACCAGGTAAAGCTCTTAAGCTTAGCCCATGATCATCCCAGTGGCCATTCTGGGGTGAACAGAATGAAAGACAGGTTGGGGAAGTCCTTCCACTGGGAGGGAATGGGCAAGGATGTTGCTAATTATGTCCGGTCTTGTGAGGTGTGCCAAAGAGTGGGAAAGCCCCAAGACCAGGTCAAAGCCCCTCTCCAGCCACTCCCCATAATTGAGGTCCCATTTCAGCGAGTAGCTGTGGATATTCTGGGTCCTTTCCCAAAACAGACCCCCAGAGGAAAGCAGTACATACTGACTTTCATGGATTTTGCTACCCGATGGCCGGAAGCAGTAGCTCTAAGCAACACCAGGGCTAAAACTGTGTGCCAGGCCTTAGCAGACATTTTTGACAGGGTAGGTTGGCCCTCCGACATCCTTACAGATTCGGGAACTAATTTCCTGGCAGGGACAATGAAAAACCTGTGGGAAGCTCATGGGGTGAATCACTTGGTTGCCACCCCTTACCACCATCAAACCAATGTCATGGTGGAGAGGTTTAATGGAACTTTGGGGGCCATGATACGTAAATTCATAAATGAATACTCCAATGATTGGGATCTAGTGTTGCAGCAGTTACTTTTTGCCTACAGGGCTCTACCACATCCCAGTTTAGGGTTTTCACCATTTGAACTTGTGTATGGCCACGAGGTTAAGGGGCCATTACAGTTAGTGAAGCAGCAATGGGAAGGGTTTACGCCTTCTCCAGGAACTAACATTCTGGACTTTGTAAGCAACCTACAAAACACCCTCCGCCACTCTTTAGCCCTTGCTAAAGAAAACCTAAAGGATGCTCAGGAAGAGCAAAAGGCCTGGTATGATAAACATACCAGAGAGCGTTCCTTCAAAGTAGGGGCCAGTTATGGTCTTGAAGGCGCAACAGACCCATAAGATGGAAGCGTCATGGGAAGGGCCATTCACGGTCCAAGAGTGCCTGGGAGCTGTTAACTATCTCATATCATTCCCCACCTCAACCCTAAAGCCTAAAGTGTACCATGTTAATTCTCTCAAGCCCTTTTATTCCAGAGACTTAAAGGTTTGTCAGTTTACAGCCCAGGGAGGAGATGACGCTGAGTGGCCTGAAGGTGTCTACTACGAAGGAAAAAGTGACGGTGGCGTGGAAGAGGTGAACCTCTCCACAACACTGGAACGTCTGCAGCAGCAACAGATCAAGGAGCTGTGCACTAGCTTCTCCCCAATGTTCTCAGCCACTCCAGGACGGACTAAACGGGCATACCACTCCATTGACACAGGTAATGCTCATCCAATTAGAACCCCACCCTACCGGGTGTCTCCTCATGCCCAAGCTGCTATAGAATGGGAGATCCAAAGCATGCTACAGATGGGTATAATACGCCCTTCTAACAGTGCATGGGCATCTCCCGTGGTTCTAGTTCCCAAACCAGATCGGGAAATACACTTTTGCATGGACTACCGTAAGCTAAATGCTGTATCTCGTCCCGACAACTATCCAATGCCACGCACCGATGAGCTATTGTAGAAATTAGGACGTGTCCAGTTTATCTCTACATTAGACTTAACCAAGGGGTACTGGCAAGTACCACTAGATGAACCCGCCAAAGAAAGGTCAGCCTTCATCACCCATGCAGGGGTGTATGAATTTAATGTGCTTCCCTTCAGGCTGCGAAATGCACCCGCCACCTTGTAGATGGTCTCCTAGCAGGATTGGGAGAGTCTGCAGTTGCCTACCTCGATGATGTGGCCATTTTTTCTGATTCATGGGCAGAACACCTGGAACACTTGGAAAAAGTCTTCGAGCGCATCAGGCAGGCAGGACTAACTGTTAAGGCTAAAAAGTGTCAAATAGGCCAAAACAGAGTGACTTACCTTGGACACCAGGTGGGTCAAGGAATGATAACTCCCCTACAGGAAAAGGTGGATGCTATCCAAAAGTGACCTGTCCCAAAGTCAAAGAAACAGGTCCAATCCTTCTTAGGCTTGGCCGGATATTACAGGCGATTTGTACCCCACTACAGCCAAATCGCTGCCCCACTAACAGACCTGACCAGGAAGACACAGCCAAATGCGGTTAAGTGGACTAATGAGTGTCAGAAGGCCTTTACCCAGCTTAAGGCAACACTCATGTCTGACCCTGTGCTAAGGGCTCCAGACTTTGACAAACCCTTCCTAGTAACCACAGATGCATCTGAACATGGTGTAGGAGCAGTTTTAATGCAGGAAGGACCGGATCAAAACTTCCATCCTGTCGTGTTTCTGAGCAAGAAACTGTCTGAGAGGGAAAGCCACTGGTCCATCAGTGAAAAAGAATGCTACGCCATTGTGTATGCCCTGGAAAAGCTACGCCCATACGTTTGGGGATGGCGTTTCCAGCTACAAACCAACCATGCTGTGCTAAAGTGGCTTCATACTGCCAAGGGAAACAACAAAAAACTTCTTCGATGGAGTTTAGCTCTCCAAGATTTTGATTTCGAAATTCAACACATTTCAGGAGCTTCTAACAAAGTAGCTGATGCACTCTCCCGTGAAAGTTTCCCAGAATCAACTGGTTAAAAATTGTCCTTGAAATGTGGAAAATCTTGTAGTTTTACATAATTAGTAGTATATGTAAAGGTGCATGTGTTTTATTAATCTGTTTATTCTAAAGTTCTAGGAAGAAATCACCGCCAGTGTGGTTCCACACCATCTGAGATTTGGGGGGCGTGTCATAGACAGATAGTTAAGGGTTAATGTCTCTTTTACCTGTAAAGGGTTAAGAAGCTCAGTAAACCTGGCTGACACCTGACCAGAGGACCAATAGGGGGACAAGATACTTTCAAATCTTGGTGGAGGGAGTTCTTTCTTTGTGTTCGGTTTTTTTTGGTTGTTCGCTCTTGGGACTGAGAGGGATGGAACATCAATCCAGGCTCTCCAAATCTTTCTGAATCAGTCTCTCATGTTTCAAATTTGTAAGTAACTAGCCAGGCAAGGTGTGTTAGTCTTATTTTTGTTTTCTCAACTTGTAAATGTTTCTTTTTGCTGGAAGGATTTTTACCTCTGTTTGCTGTAACTTTAAACCTGAGGCTAGAGGGGATTTCCTCTGGGCTATATGAATAAGTACCCTGTAAAGAATTTTCCATCCTGATTTTACAGAGATAATTTTTACCTTTTC
The DNA here is from genome assembly GCF_020497125.1 of Mauremys mutica. Classification (NCBI taxonomy): domain Eukaryota; kingdom Metazoa; phylum Chordata; order Testudines; family Geoemydidae; genus Mauremys; species Mauremys mutica. Next base: position 107,974,821 of record NC_059072.1, read on the forward strand.
TTCCTTTAATTAAAAGCTTTCTTTTTTAAGAACCTGATTGATTTTTTTTTGTTTTAAGATCCAAGGGGATTGGGTCTGAACTCACCAGGGATTGGTGAGGGAGGATGGTTAATTTCTCCTTGTTTTAAGATCCAAGTGGTTTGGATCTGTGTTCCCCAGGGAAGGTTTTGGGGGGACAGAAAGTGTGCCAGACACTGATTTCTGGCTGGTGGCAGCGTTACCAGATCTAAGCTAGTAATTAAGCTTAGAAGTGTTCATGCAGGTCCCCACATTTGTACTCTAAAGTTCAGAGTGGGGGAGGAACCTTGACAACATATAATTCTCTGCTACCCAGGACTCTAAATTCCTGAACTCATATCTTTCCTATACCATATTACAGTACTTACTGACTTTACCTTAATACTAATCATTCACTTACCATTTCTGGCTGCTAGTAAGTTACAGAGCTGCAATGCATGAGTATACTTGGGCTGTTTTTCAACGGCATGTTTATCCTCTTGAAAATTATTTTCCTTTATTTCGGTATCAATGCCACCTGCCAGTGTCTGAAAAGAATCAATTGCTTTATCAATATCATCTTCATATGATCGTTGGAATGATTTATCTTTTTTAATGTGCGTCAGGTTAAGTATTTCTAAAAGTTTACGTGATCGTTTATGATCATATACAGAGGTAATTGGAGTGGTGTTCTTATCAACTGGAGGTGATCCTGTTCGTGGAAAAATCCTTCGCTTCACCATTTCAACATCTAATATTGGTACGTAGACTGCTGCAGTGATATAGCTTTCCCTAAAGATGTTATCAACATGTTCAGCTTCCATTTCAATTTTGTTCAGATTAACTTCTGTTGTTTGTATTTCAAGATTAGGCCAGTAATACACTTGAGAAACTTGAGCTGTATGAAGAAAAATATATGTAAGATAATATTTTAAAAGAAATATAATAAAGTGGACACACCTTCTTCACTAGTAAAATTAAAGCAGTACTGGAAGTAATTATATTAGTTATACTTTTTCATGTATTATTATTTATTATTCATGAGAACAGCAGTGTGAGGCAGTTACGCCTAATACACAAAAGGGGGCCTGGTCCATGACTAGTGTTCCTAGGTGCTACTGCACTACAAATAAATAATAAATAATAATAATAAATAATAATAATAATAATCACCCTCTATGTGCAGCACCAGCTACACAAACATGAAAAAATGAGAAATTAACAGCTATGTCATTAACAATCTAGATCTTCCTATTAATTTCAGACATAATACATCCTCTTCACTGAACACATTCAGTAAATTGAAAACATAGCTCAATCAACAATAAAACAGAAGCCTCGAAGCAAAACAGATTATTATTAATAGAAATTTTAAAAATTGACATCTTTTGAATTACAGACATAACATGAAACCAGGTACTTATTTTGTGATATTTATTTTAAGAACTTTGTTGCCACTGTAAATGGAAATCTCAATACGACCCTAAAGACGGAACTGTCCACAAATATAAATAATCCATTTTAATGCTCACAGAAATGTACATTTTAAAATTAAATTCACCACTATAAATCTTAGAAACATAACTCCATTTAAAATTCAGCTTAGTCAAGTAGATCTTGATGTTTCTATTTGTTTAAAAGGTGGTCACTACTTAACTGTGATTGGACTAAAGATATATATGATTCCTTTTTATTTAGCATTTACCATATTGTAAAGTGAATCTCTTCAGACCATCCAGGAAAAGATGGTTACTCACCATTGTAACTGTTGTTCTTCGAGATGTGTTGCTCATATCCATTCCAGTTAGGTGTGCACGCGCCGCGTGCACGTTTGTCGGAAGACTTTTACCCTAGCAACACTCAGTGGGTCGGCTGGGCGCCCCCTGGAGTGGCGCCACCATGGCCCCGGATATATACCCCAGCCGACGCACCCACCCCTCAGTTCCTTCTTGCCGGCTACTCCGACAGTGGGGAAGGAGGGTGGGTTTGGAATGGATATGAGCAACACATCTCAAAGAACAACAGTTACAACGGTGAGTAACCGTCTTTTCTTCTTCGAGTGATTGCTCATATCCATTCCAGTTAGGTGATTCCCAAGCCTTACCCAGGCGGTGGGGTCGGAGTGAGATGTGGCGGAGTGCAAAACCACCGAGCCAAAGGCCGCATCATCTCTAGATTGCTGGACTAGAGCATAGTGCGAAGCAAACGTGTGGACCGATGACCAGGTCGCTGCACGGCATATCTCCTGGATTGGTACGTGTGCCAGGAAGGCGGCTGATGAAGCCTGAGCCCTGGTAGAATGGGGAGTGAGGTGGCCCGCTGGGACATGGGCCAAGTCATAGCATGTGCGTATGCACGCTGTTAGTCAAGAGGAGATCCTCTGTGCAGAGACGGGGAGGCCTTTCATACAGTCCGCCACTGCCACAAAAAGCTGGGGGGACTTACGGAAGGGCCTTGTGCGGTCAATATAAAATGCAAGCGCCCTGCGGACATCTAGGGAGTGTAACCGCTGCTCCCGTGGGCATGAATGAGGTTTAGGGAAGAAAACTGGGAGGACAATGTCCTGATTAGTGTGGAAGGCCGAAACCACCTTAGGGAGAAAAGTGGGATGTGGCCGCAACTGAACTTTGTCCTTATGAAAACAGTGTAAGGGGGGTATACAGTGAGTGCTCGAAGCTCGGAGACCCTCCTGGCCGAAGTAATGGCCACCAGAAAAACTGTCTTCCATTATAGGTATAGCAGAGAGCAGGTTGCCAGCGGCTCAAAGGGGGGACCCATAAGCTTGTTTAATACCAGGTTGAGGTCCCAGAACTTGAGGGTAGAGGCGATCCAGGCCTTTTCGAAACCTAGCGACCACCGGGTGAGAGAACACAGAATGATTACCCTCTCCGGGATGGAAAGCAGATATGGCAGCCAAGTGAACCCTCAGGGAAGATATGGCAAGGCCCTGCTGTTTAAGGTGCCAGAGGTAGTCCAGAATGACTGGAATGGGGGCCTCCGAGGGAGTAAGAGTCTGTGACGCACACTAGGCTGAGAAACGCTTCCATTTGGCCAAGCACGTGGACCGAGTGGAAGGCTTCGTACTACTGAGCAGAACATGCTGCACAGGGGCGGAACAGTGCAACTCCGAGGTGTCTAGCCACGCCGTGAGGTGGAGAGCTGGGAGGTCCGGGTGACGGAGACTGCCGTGCTCCTGGGTTATAAGGTCCGGGCAGAGTGGGAGGGTGATCGGGGTGGCTACGGAGAGGCTGAGCAGCGTGGTGTACCAGTGCTGCCTGGGCCACGCTGGAGCAATCAGTATAAGATGAGCTCTGTCCTGTCGGAGTTTTAACAGGACCTTGTGCACCAGCGGAAATGGAGGGAAGGCATAGAGCAGCTGGTGCTTCCACGGGATGAGGAATGCGTCTGAGATCAAACCTGGTGAATGACCCTGGAACGAGCAGAATACTTGGCACTTCCTGTTCGTGCGAGACGCGAATAGGTCCACCTGGGGAAAGCCCCACTTGCGGAAGATTGAATGGATAATGTCCGGTCTTATGGACCACTCGTGACACAGGAAGGATCTGCTCAGTCGATCCGCCAGAGTGTTCGGAATGCCCGGGAGAAAGGATGCCACCAGGTCTATCGCATGGGCTATGCAAAACTCCCATAGTTTGATGGCTTCGTGGCAAAGAGGGGAAGATCGGGTCCCTCCCTGCTTGTTTATGTAGTATATGGCCGTTGTGTTGTCCGTAAACACGGAGACACAACGGCCGTGCAGGGGCTTGTGGAATGCGTGGCATGCCAGGCAAACCGCTCTGAGCTCTCGGACATTTATATGGAGGGACAGATCCTCTGATGACCACAGCCCTTGGGTGCGAAGGTGACCGAGGTGGGCTCCCCAGCCAAGGGATGACGCATCTGTCGTCAGAGATAGGGTGGGCTGCGGTGGGTGGAACGGCAACCCCGCACACATCATGGAGGGGTTCAGCCACCAGTCAAGGGAGCGCAGTGTACTCGGCGGGATGGTGACTAAAGTGTCCATCAAGTCCCTGCCCGGGCAGTACACCGAATTGAGCCATATCTGAAGTGGGCGGAGGCGGAGCCTGGCGAACTTGGTGACATACCTACATGCCGCCATGTGGCCTAGGAGACCGAGGCAAGTGCGGACCGAGGTCGTGGGAAAGGCCTGCAGACTGCGGATGATCGCGGCCATCGCCAGGAATCTTGGCTGAGGCAGACAGGCCTTGGCTAGAGTGGAATCCAAGGTAGCTCCTATAAAGTCCAGCCTCTGAGTGGGGACCAGGGTGGATTTGTCCATATTGAGCAGTAGGCTGAGACGTGCAAACAGGTTCTTTGCCACGCGTACATGTAGTCTGACTTGCTCCTTGGAGGCTCCCCTGATGAGCCAGTCATCCAGGTATGGGTACATGTGAAGCCCTTGATGACGGAGGTGGGCGGCGACCACTGCCATACATCTTGTGAACACGCAAGGGGCTGTGGACAGGCCGAAGGGAAGGATCGCAAATTGGAAATGCCGATGGTCGGCTACAAAGCGGAGGTATCTCCTGTGCAGAGGAAAAATGGCTATGTGAAAGTAAGCGTCCTTCATATTGAGGGCAGCATACCAGTCTCCGGGATCCAAGGACGGGATAATGGTCCCCAGGGAGACCATCCGGAACTTCAACTTTATCAGGAATTTGTTGAGGCCCCGTAGGTCTAGGATAGGCCTGAGACCACCTTTTGACTTGGGGATCAGGAAGTAACGGGAGTAAAACCCTTTGCCCCATTCCTCCTTTGGCACCTCTTCTATCGCTCCAATGGTGAGAAGCGTCTGGACCTCTTGTAAGAGGAATTGCTTGTGAGAGGGGTCCCTGAAGAGGGACTGGGAGGGAGGGTGGTAAGGCGGGGTTGAAGCAAATTGGAGGTGGTAGCCTTGTTTCACGGTGCGCAGGACCCAGATGTCCGAAGTCAGGTGGGACCACGCAGGGAAAAAGTAGGAGAGGCGGTTGGAGAAGGGAGGGAAAGGATCCTGAACGGGAAGTGGTATGCTGTCCTCGGGCGTACCTTCAAAAGGACGACTTTGGACCCGCCGGCGGCTTGGAGGGACCGCGGCTTTGACCCGTTTGTGGACCTGAGTATCGTCTGCGTCCACCGCACCCTCGGCGCCTGCCAAAATCCTGTCTCTGCCGAGGGACAGAGTAAGGACGGAAGGGCTGCGGGCAGAAAGTGCGACGCTGGGTCACGGGGGTATGCATGCCCAGATTTCGCATGATGACCCTGTTGTCTTTTAAGCTCTGGAGTCTGGGGTCACTTTTCTCCGAGAACAAGCCTTTACCATCAAAGGGTAAATCCTGGATGGTGTATTGGAGTTCCGGAGGAAGGTTAGAAACCTGCAGCCAGGATATGCGCCTCATGGTGATACCGGACGCTAATGTTCTGGCTGCGGAGTCCGCTGCATCCAGGGAGGCCTGCAGGGAGGTTCTGGCCACCTTTTTCCCTTCCTCCAGGAAGGCCGCGAATTCCTGGCGGGAGTCTTGGGGAAGCAACTCCCGGAACTTGCTCATCTCCGCCCAGGTGTTTTAGTTGTAGCGACTCAGCAGAGCTTGCTGCTACCCGAAGTTGCAAGGCACCTGCCGAATACACCTTCCAGCCCAGAAGGTCCATCCTCCTGGCCTCGAGGCTTGCTGTCCATGGCGCTCCCTTTCATTAACGGACTGGACCACCAGGGATGAAGGAGGAGGATGTATATATAGGTACTCATACCCCCGGGATGGTACCATGTACTTACGCTCGACCCCCTTCGCTGTTGGCGGAATGGAGGCCGGCGACTGCCACAAGGTGTCTGCATTGGCTTGTATAGTCTTAATAAAAGGTAAAGCCACCCTAGTGGGCGCATCAGCTGAAAGTATGCTGACTACGGGATCCTTGACCTCTGGGACCTCCTCCACCTGGAGATTTATATTCAGGGCGACCCTCCTGAGGAGGTCCTGGTGAGCCTTGAGGTCTATCGGAGGCGGGCTCGAGGATGATGTGCCCGCCACTGCATCATCAGGGGAGGAAGAAGATGAGACGCCGGGAACAAGGGGGTCCCGTATCACCTCCTGGTCTTGTGGTGGTTCCTGCTCAAGCGGCGTCGGTGAAGCAGACGGTTGAGCCAACTGGTTGTCTGTGCCCACTGGTGGAGGGCGACTAACTGTGGCCTCTGGGGCCTGGTGCTCTGATGAGGCAGCATGTGAGGGAACTAAAGGAGCACCCTGGGCCTGGTGGTACGCCCACGGTGTCCAGAAGGGCCACTGCTGAGCACCCTGCGCTTGGGGATGGGCTTCTTGAAACAGGCCTTCGGGCAAATCCGCATCACGGTCCTGTGAGTAATAGCTGTCCGCGTGGGACGACACCGACGGATGTCTGGATGGCCATGGAGGAGCAGAGAAGCCATGCGTGGATGTCCCGACAGATCTGGTGCCCCTGCGCACGGGGGACCGGTGCCGTGGAACATCCCGGTGCCGAGATCGAGACCAGGACCTGCGACCAGCTCGGTGCCGGGAGGTCGACCAGGATCTGGAGTAGCGGTGCCGTGAGCGGCTCCTAGGTGAACGGTGCCGGGAGCGGTGCCAGGACCTTGAGCGGTGCCGAGAATAGTAGACCGGCGACCGGGACAAGGAGCGGTGCCGCGAGTCCGACCGGTGCCGAGCGACGGAGCAGTGCCGGGACTGCGACCGGCGCGAAGAGCGAGAGCAGTGCCGGGACCTGGATCGTCTGCGGGACCGCGATCGAGAGTGGCGCCGGTCAGGGGCGCTGATGGAAGCTGGGCGAATCAGGGCCGGCTTTCCTATTGATTGGATCACCTGCACCGGCGATGCCGGGGGTGGTGGTGGTGCTGGGTCTGTCAGCGCAATCAGGTCCTTCGCCACTGAGCATACCTCCGGCGTGGAGGGTATGATGAGCTCAACCACGGCGGGTGCCGGGGAGGTCACGGGTGCCGGACTCGACGGCCCTTGCCAGACCGGAGTCGACGGCGCCGGCCTAGCAGGTGCCGCGGCGGGAGCGGGCACCAGGCGGTGTAGCTGAGCCGTGCCCTCGTGCCGCGCATCGGGCGGTGCCAGAGCGGCAGAGGTCTTAGTCTTCTTTGCTCTCGGCGAGAGCGAGCGCCTCAGGCCTGGCTTTGGAGCCGGCGACACCCGGTGCCGAGAGGGCTTAGGCGTTCCGGTGTGGCCTGGTGCTGAGGAGGAACTTCTTGAGTCCGATTGAGCCGCACTCGGTGCCGAGGATGGAGGGGTGAGAGCCGCCTCCATAAGGAGCTGTTTAAGCCTGATGTCCCGCTCCTTTTTAGTGTGTGGCTTAAACGACTTGCAAATTGGGCACTTAGCTGTTAAGTGCGACTCGCCGAGGCACTTCAGACAGGAGTCGTGCGGATCCCCTGTGGGCATCAGCCTGTGGCAAGCCGAGCACGGCTTGAAACCCGGGGAGCCGGGCATGTGCTCCGGTCCCGGTGAGGGAAGGGGGCTAAGCCCCGAACCCGACTAAACTCACTAACTATCTAAACTACTAACAACTAACTACACTTATCTAAAAATCCAAATATATCTACAACTATATACACAAAACGGAACGAGAAACTGTGAGAATGCTAGGGAAGTGGAGGTCAGCTAAGCCGCACTCCACTGTTCCAACGACTGACATGGGCAGTAAGAAGGAACTGGGGGTGGGTGGGTCGGCTGGGGTATATATCCGGGGCCATGGTGGCGCCTCTCCAGGGGGCGCCCAGCCGACCCACTGAGTGTTGCTAGGGTAAAAGTCTTCCGACGAACGTGCACGCGGCGCGCGCACACCTAACTGGAATGGATATGAGCAATCACTCGAAGAAGAAGCATTGTTTCACGTGATGTGATTAAACTGAGTGAAACTACAGATTACTCATATTTATCAAACCAGGTGTGCCTATCAAATGCTAATATTAAAAAATATTAAATGGGTTCTATATGGTTTTGTGTTTGGATTTTGTTGTTGTTGATTAGGTTTTGTTTGTTTGTTTTTTTGCAGGCAAATGCACTTCAATAAATGGCAACCAAATATTTAACTATTTGTCTTCTGCCTTTTTTGCTGGGCATAATTGATACATTAATTTTTCCATAGCAACACCCTCCCTTAATTTTTTTATAATTATTCCTCTAGCTTTGTATTATTTTTCTTTTTCCAATCAGAGGTTATCAGTAGCTTAGCAGCTGCAAGCACATGAGAGATGAATTTTTTATTTCTTTGAGTGTGACCATTTCTTCTAGGAAGCCTCAGAAGGCTTGCCAAAGGATCATTTGGTAATAATATCCAACAATTTGTATTATCAGGTTAGAAATTGCATCCTAATACTCTCTAATGACTGAACATGTCCACCATACATGCCTAAAATCTTTCTGTCAAGACAATTTCTACAGCATTTATTCCCATACAACCTCTCTCTATTTTTAACCTGACTGGAAATGTTAAAAAACAACAACAACAACAACACTTTCCTAACCTGAGCATCCAGCAGGCCACCTCTGGTCAGTGTTAAGGTTGCAGTTTCGGTTTTAATTTGACTCATTTACTCGCTCATTTTCAATAACAGGATTCAAAGTTAATTGAAGAGGACAGGATGACTTACCTCTCTAGCTAAACCATCACTCAACAATAGGATGAGTTATTCAGCAGAAGACATGCAGGAATGGGAAAAGAGTAGAGAGGAAAGGAAGTAACCCTTGACATCACTATTTTATCAACCTGTGAGCCTTTCACGGGTATGATGCCAGTTAGTTACAAATATCGTATCTCTGATACTGACCTTGAATCAAAAGTTTTGCACAACTGATGCAAGGCATTCGAGACAGGTAAACTTCACAGCCTCTCAGTGCATTTGGAAATCTTAACAATGCTTTTGGCACAGCATGAAGATCCTTAGTGGAGCAGTCCATTGTGATAATCCTTTTCGGTTTATTAGCTTCACAGATGACAATTCCAGTTTTGAAAAACTACAAAAAAATGCTTTTACAATATCTTTAAAACAAATAAAAGGAAATATTTCTTCACACAACGCACAGTCAACCTGTGGAACTCCTTGCCAGAGGATGTTGTGAAGGCAAGACTATAACAGGGTTTAAAAAAGAACTAGATAAATTCATAGAGGATAGGTCCATCAATGGCTATTAGCCAGGATGGGCAGGGATGGTGTCCCTAGCCTCTGTTTGCCAGAAGCTGGGAATGGGCGACAGGGAATGGATCACTTGATGATTACCTGTTTTGTTCATTCCCTCTGGGGCACCTGGCATTGGCCACTGTCGGAAGACAGGATACTGAGCTAGATGGACCTTTGATCTGACCCAGTATGGCCGTTCTTACGTTCTTATGTTTAAGCCTGCCAATTAAAACAGGGGATGGCAATATCCATTTCACCAAAGAAAACTGCTTGCAACACTTCCTTCTGAGTGGAGGCATGTGCAACCAGCTAGCAGAACACAGAAAATGTTTGGGTTTGACTGGGAAGGTGGTGGGTCTAACGCACCCAGGAAATCTGCTGATTCAGTGCCTCTCCAGGGAAATCTCCATTAGGGCTTGTCTTCACTGCAACAATTAGTTCTAGTGTACTCAAATTACTGCACTCAAGCTTGCCTAGTTTAAATGCAAGCGACCATACTTCAAAACAACCCCTGAGATACACCAAGTGATCTGACTAGCAGCACAGATAATTGAATTAGCTGCTGATGCGTTATTATAACTCAAGGGGTTGCATCCCCACTGCATTACTAGTTTGAGCTTCACTCCAGCATGACTTGAGCTTCAACTCACCATTAGCTAGATGCGCCAGCTAGTTTGATCTTAAAGCACCACTTAACTCAAGCAAGAGCCTGGTGTGTGAATGGGAGTCAAGTTAGGGGTATCACTCAAGTTATAACTCAAGCTAAATGTGCTGTGAAGACACACCCTCAGTCCTAGCTAGAATTATGCTTGCTCCCCATGGTGAATCACATGCAGGAAAGTAGAAGTTGTATGACTGACTGCTTTCCAATATGGTGAACCCTCCCCCAGAGCAACTGCCCCTTGAGGTGCAATTTACGTCCTCTGCAACTGCAGGGATGAAACAAGCACAATAATTTCACTGCAGGACCAAACATAAAAATATTGGCTAAGGGACAATATTTTAAACAGAGGTAAGTGAGATTAAAAATATAGGTAAGAATTATATATTTTAGTATTACTTATTTTAAAGCTTTCTTCAGTATGAAAGTCTTGCTTTTATATTTCTGTCCTTGAAAACTAAGGCTGACTATGCTACAAACTTAAGTTTGTCAAGAGCCAAATGTTATCAAATATATTACTGGTATTATTTAACATTTATATTGCTGTGGTACCCAAAGACCTCAACAAAGTTGAGCTCCATTGCACCAGGCACTGTGCGAACATATAACACATGTCAATCCCTAGCCCGAAGAGCTTACCCTGGACATTTTTAATAAGGAGAATTAGTGAGAAGGAAGGAAAATAGTCCTTCTGTCTGGAAATTCTTCTCCAGACAGACGCACAGATCCATCAATTTCCATAAGGATAGATGGGAACTGCAATAATTTAGTACTAATATAGCCAAACTATTCTGCTTACTACTCCTAGTTCTGCAGCTCCATGTTAAACAATATAAGAACATACTAGACAATATCACATATAGAATTCCTGATTTGGGGGGCTGAATTGTGAAAATGAGGAACTATCAGAGTTGGCTTGAGGCAGATACTTTGTCTGCAAGCCTTCTGTACACAAGTGACAGTGCACTTCAACCCCAACCTGCAAAATCTCTGCTCATCTGGTTCTGAACCACTTAAAAACAGACACTATCAACTGTGCTGTGTGCTTGTTTTATGATATACCAAATTTGGACTATGATGAGATCATGTAAGACTAAACATTACATGACCATGTGAAAACACTAAGATTTGGAAACCACTTCACTCATATGAAACCTTTACCAGATAATGTTGTGATATTTTAAAGGCTATTCCACCACTGTTGGCTGGCATAATGACTGAGTATTTATGCAATTTGGAAAAATAAAAGGAGTTTTTGATTTATCAGAGCTTGTACGTTTTGCATACTATAGGTTAAAATCCTAAACAGTCAAAATCATAATCAGCAATATGTAATAGTTAAAATCCTAATTAACATCATGGCCTCTCTTATTCTGCACAATAGATACTGAATTCACTCAACTCACTTTTAAGATATTTGGGTTTTTTTGTTTGTTACCAACATATTTACATGCTGGCTCTTGACAGTTTGGTGAATTTTCCATATGGAGTGCTAAGAAGATGCACAAGTCTTCTTTATTTGGTAGACGAGAAGGAGGACCTGAAGAAAAAAAGTGGAATTAGAAGCTAGTTCATCAAAACAAGCATGGAGCAAAAGGAGCAAATGGAGTAAATGTAAAATAGCAAATGAGACTGAGCTACAGAGGATAATTCCCAAACTATGCAGTCTCTGGTTAAAACAAATGCTGCTGTACCTTTCATTTCTATGTGTGTTAAAATAAAGAACTATATCCTAAAACCACATTAAAATTTTGTCCACTGACACTCTGAGAATCCTCTTTCTTGAACTTTCCTGATCCTGAGACCAATCTGTGCCTCTCCAGTCCCTGCTGTAAGTTACACTGGCCATTCCAGCAACTGGGGATTGCCAATGTGCAATGATACCCTAGTCTTGCTTCCTTCTCTGGCTACTCTGCCTGCATCTGCTGAAGGGAGAGTAACTCCTATGCCTGCCCCTTCCTTGGGCTGGCACAAGGAGTGACTTCCATTGACTTCAACAGGCTTTGTATCAGGCCCAAAGCGGATATCCTATACCTGGAACAGCCTTTTCCTCACTCACTCTCTCAACTTCACGTTCCTCTCCAAAACTCATTTATTTCAGCTACCATTCTGCCATTTATCTTCTCTTTGATGCTATATGTCCTTCCCTGTTACCTGAGCATTATTTAAATAAATAACTAATTCATAATTAATACAAATAATATAAAATAAGACAATTTATACAATCAGCCTTATTTAAAAACAACACTCTCCCAAAAGCTATATTCCCTTCCCGTCCATTACTGTTGTGTCTATCCCCTTCCCCACAATGATCTGTTGTCACTACCCATTATGTTACCTGTGTGTTTTAGGTTGTAAGATCCCAGGGACCTTACGTCCGTACATGTCGGTAAAGCACCAGTGGCACAGCCGTAGTGCTATACAATTAACAACCCATACTATCAGAACAATAACTTTATTTCTATTATTATAGGAAGAGGCCCAGAAGTGGAATAGCATGGACATTTCAAATTAAGACTGAGGTATATTGCTGGAGATGGATGTTAGAAGTATGCAAATTGCCTGCCCACACTATGGCTCAAGACTTTCAGAACAATTAAATTTATTCAAACATCTTAAAGAAAAAAGAATTATGTAAACCAAGAAATAAGAATATATGAGCAAGTTTGATTAATTTTTTTTGCCTTTATCATTCTTTCTTTCTGTTTCTTCTCCATCTCTTTTTTCTGAATTCTCTGTTTGCTTACTGAAGGGGGAAGCTGGAGGATAAAAGAAAAAAAGTTTAAATTAGGAATGATATATCAGATTTTCTCTGATGAGGTTTAGTAATGGATGGGATCCCATCTATTACCATGAATGGCACCAGATCCCTGCTCACTAGAAAAGGGAGAGGGTGAGGTATCTCAGGATCAGTTTACTACAATATTTGATAAACAAGAATTAAAATCTGGTTGATATTTGGAGCCAAAGGTCCTTCTACGCAAAATTCAGATTTGTCAAAGCTTATCATGAAAAAAATCAAAGACAAAATCAAGACAAAAATGTGAACCATAGTACAAGATGCAGGGGAGTTAGATCATTATCATCATTGCACAGAAAAGACCTTAGACAGACCAAGTCATCCTCAAATGATCATTGTGGGAGCCTTGAACTTCTCCTATCCCAATCTTGTCAATTCTAGCTCCTCTATCCTTTAGTCTTTCTTTGGACATAGACTTCTAATTCTCATGCCTTTGATGTGTAATCCTGTTATTTTATAATAAGGGGCCTGATTCTTTCCATTACCCTAGTGTTACTCCACTGACTTCAGTGGATTTATACCAGCATAAAATGAATGTAGTAGGCTGAAGAATCAAGCCCAAGGAATCCAAGCTGTTCTTAGAGAAAAGAAAAATAAAACGCAGGATTCTGATCAGCCTATTTAGCGCCAGAGGAAAGCACCTAAACACACATCAAAGGCATGAGAATTAAAAGCCTATGTCCAAAATGAAATTTTCATTTCATATTCATTTGAGTCACAAAGAAAGACTAAAGACATCAAAGACTGGTGAGCAAAAGACACCTGCTATTTTGTAAATGTATTATTCATTTTGCACATTCCTATAGCTAATCTGAGGCCCATTACCACATCCAGAAAACTGGGCCACTTACGGTGCAGAGAGCAGGATTCTTGTACACATCAGCCTGTTGTTCATTCTGAAGTATTAAACCAGCAAGTAGAGTGGTAGGATGCAGATATTTGAATTGTATGGCCCTGAACCAAAATAGAGCTAATAGGTCTAATTCAGAGGTCGGCAACCTTTCAGCAGTGGTGTGCCGAGTCTTCATTTACACACTCTAATTTAAGACTTCATGTGCCGGTAATACATTTTAACATTTTTTAGAAGATCTCTCTATAAGTCTATAATATATAACCAAACTACTGCTATATGTAAAGTAAACAAGGTTTTCAGAATGTTTCAGAAGTTTTATTTAAAATTAAATTAAAATGCAGATCTTTTCAGTTTAGTGTGATCCCTGCCCTTGCTTTTCCTTGCTGAGTTTTAAAATGTCTGGCGCGTATTTGGATACTTCAAACTGCACACAGGCTTCTGAGTGATCAGTTGTTAACCGGCTGGAACCCCAGATCGGCAGCTGAGGAGAGTGGAGCTGGCGGCTGGTAGGGCTGAGCAGGGCTGGAAGCCTGGATCCTGTCTGGCAAGGGTCCTGCGCTGTAACTCCAACTGGAAGCAAGGTGAGTGGGGCTGCGATGGGGATCCTGGCTGGCAAGGGGCCAGCAGCCGGAACCACAGAGCAGCAACTCAGCTGCTCAGCCCACTGCTGCCGCTCTGCGGTTTAAGCTGCCGGCTCCTGCCAGCCGCGGTCTTAGCCCGCTGCCAGCCTGGGGTTACTTCACCCAGCAGTGGGAACCCCAGAGAGGTGGCAGGCTGAGTGGCTCAGCCCGCACTGCGTGCCATCAAAAATCAGCTCGCGTGCCACCTTTGGCACGTGTGCTGCAGGTTGCCGACCCCGGTCTAATTTAATAATAATAAAATACCAACTTTAGTAACCTTAAGACACAATGTTCAACTGTATTTAGTTATCTTACCAGAACATTCCGCATATTGAGGTTTCCACTGTTGAAAAACAGAAGGAATTTATGCAAAGCACAGTCCCAAATAATTTTTTTGAATAGTTCTTTTTCTGACCACAGCTGTCTTTATTCATCCTAGCTATTCATTAGATATGTCCAGGGAATTTCTTGGGACATCAGACAATTCCGGGTACCTTTACCCATACCTACATCCCATCTATGTCATTATTTCATTCCTAAATCTTTCAGTCTATTCAGGCAAGGCAAGCTCCAGGTCAAAAAGCTACTTTTATATCAGTATTTATCTAATTTGTCACTAACTCTGCCTCTCCCATTTCTCTTTCCTCCCCCAAACTCTGATTCCTTTACCTCTATCAAACATACTTAATAAATCTTAATTATTTAAGTGACATTGTCTTCCTCCTCTGGTGCTATTCCTGACATTTCTTCTTGTTGGTGTTTCCCACTCTATCCCTAACTGGATGATTCCCAAACCCATAATGAGCTTTCAAGAAAGCCACTAAACACCTCTATTGTGAACACTAGTGTGAATACATATTTAAATAAGTATGCTCCTCAGTTTCTTGTTTGGTGAACTTTCTTACAAACCAAAATTGGCTTGGATAAACATTTAAAAAAAGAAAATCAAAGTGGTCTTGAGCAACATCAAAGTGAATTTGATTTTATTAAATGAGTGTTTGTGAATACTTTTTTGCAACATTTTTCCTGCTTTATACTCCTCAATAAGGATACATACCTGATAATATTCAAAGTTGCTCTTTAAAGAGTCTGTAGAGTCCTGAAAAGGAAAAAAACCTTTTTAAAAATACATATATATATCTGGCCGATCTGGTCTTATTTGTGAATATTCTTTCTAGAATTCTCCATGTCTGGGTAGTCTTTACAATATGCATATTCCCATTTCTCCTATTAACTGGAGGCAGACTAGATATCTGGATGTAAGCCAGGCTTAAGACAACCCCCCAAAAAAGAATTATCCAGAACTATAGTTTCCAAAACTGTAAAATACTAACTATGTAAAAGTTAACAAATCAACTCAAGCCATTTGCAATAGAGCCAAGGAAAGAAATATAAGTATTTCCTTGGAGGAAATGGTCCTCCATTTCAAGTTACTCAGAAAATGAGTAATGGCCAGGAAACTCTGGATACAATACAATGCTCCAAGGGAAGGCCAGACTGTCAGATACAGAAGGTTCAAGAAAGCACATTCACTTGCATGATCAAATTTTCAATTCTCTGTTTTTCTTGTGTCCAACAGTCTTTAAAGTGAGATGTAGAAAGCACTTGTAAAGTGTAGTAAGCCCAGGGGTGAAAGTAACTTAAAGGACTTACCGGTACGCCAGAGTCCTGAGACGGGGGCATGGCCTCAACCGGAAGAGGCGGGGTCTTTAAATACCTAGGTCCTTTAAATCACCCCTGGAGCTACCAGCTGCAGAGGCGGTTGGAAGCCCCAGGGCTCAGGGGCGATTTAAAGGACCCGGGGCTCCAACAGCAGGGCTTGGGTGGCTATTTAAAGGGTCCGAGGCTCCGGCTGCTGCAGAGAACCCCGGGCCCTTTGAATCACCACCGGAGCCCTGCTGCCGCTACCCCGGGCCTCTGGCAGCTAGGGAGGCTTTTACTGTCAGTCCCTAGGATTAAACTGCAGGAGGTTAGACTTTTTCAATGAAGAGTGTCCTAGAATATAGCATTTATTCCCTTTTTGGCTCCAGAAAAGTTTGGATTTAAAGGCTTTCAGGGCACAGTGAAAGCCATATTGTTTTAGTCATTCATTTGTATAATTATGAAAGTTTAAGTATGTTGAAGGTGTTTTGTATAGTGGAGCTTCCTCTACTACATGATGCAGGCATGTACAGATGCTTAGGGTTTTTTAAATTGAGTACGTTGATCATAAACTATAGCACTAAACATCAAATGAATGTATAAATAAATAATTACAATAAGGTAATTGCATTGCATTAGCTTACTTGTTGGTTTGATGATGACTGTAATGATTCTTGTACGGAAACAATTTTCTTTATGCCCACAAACTGTATATAGTTCTGACATTCAGAGCAGGGAGGTTTCGTGCAATAAAGAACATCGTTCTCTTCTATTTTTTTTCTGGATCTGAAAAAAAAAGTAGCAGCATTTATTCTCTGCAAAAGTAAAACAAGAGATCATGGTGAGGTGTCCCTCAAATAAATCCTAGGACTTTCCCTAAAGAACCTTATTTATTGTTAGTTCTCTCTGTCCCAGATTTCCCATCTCACTTTACTTCTGCCTTTGAGCTTCTCATCATTAGTCATATACATTTTCACTTATTATTTACAACAGTAAAGTATTTATGTCTTAACTGAAACCATTCCAGTCTCGTTGAAGTACTCTGTCTTTTCTCTACAGAGAAAATGGCCATAAATTGGCTGCTAAGCCAGTTATAACTACCATCTTTCCCTCAACAGCTGGATGTATAGTCTTCTTGTACTCTCAGTGTGCTCTCAGCTGTGAATCAAGAGTAATTCCACTGAAAATGGAGCTGGAGCAATGTAGTCTAGTGGAAGGGAAGCCAGGAAATTTGGATTAGTCCTGGTCCTAACACTGCTTCCCTTTGTGGTCTTGGGTAAGTCACATAACCTCTATGTGTACTAGTTTCCATATCTGTAAAATGAGGATAATATCTGCCTTCTTCACAGGAATGTTATGGATTAATTAATTAATGCCCCAACATAATTTTGAAGTTATATGCTAAGTATTATTAATGGTAATTACAATATTCAGTGTAAAACAGACGTGAGTTCGCAATCAGGCTCATACTGCAGTACTGGGAATATTGTTATTTAATTTTGGCATATTTTAAAGGAATGTGAAAATTAAATGACAGTGAATATTTTCAGCCTGGCCAGGGAATGCTGTAGGTTGGAGAGGAAAGAGCAGTCTGCTGGACTCAGGGGTACTAGCTAGAAGGAAGGTTTACTCTTGTGCAGTAATTGTGGCTCTTCAAGATGTGTGTCCCTATGTGTGTTTCACTTCAGGTGCATATGCACCTTTCAAGCCCTTGATCGAAGATTTTCTGTAATTAGTGTCCGCTCAGACCATGCATACTATACAACCTCATGCCACACTCAGAGGGTACAGAAGGCTGCACAGGTGAACTACCCTCATTTCCTTCTCTATCCCAACATGCAACAAGAACAGTCCAAAGCAGAGGGGAAGGAGGGCAGGTAGTGGAGCACCCATAGGGGGACACCTTGAAGAACCACAGTTACCGCACAAGGTGAGTAGCCTTTTCTTTTTCTTTGAGTAGTGTCCCTATGGGTGCGACTCCTGAGCAGTATTCTCACAGGAAGCTTCAGAATCAAGTCCAACACTGAAGACAACACAGCACAACCAAGTTCTGCATCAAATCTGATGGTGTGGACCAAGGCGTAGTGTTTAGAAAAGATGTGTGCTGAAACCCACGTAGCAGCTCTGCACATCTGAGGCACTTGGATGTTTTTGAGTCACACTGTGGAAGTTGCTTGTGATCTGGTAGAGTATGCTGTAATCCTTTGAGGAGGCAAAACACCAGCTGCACTATAAAAAGCAGTAATACACCCCGAGATCCATCTCAACAGTCTCTGTGAAGAGAGTGTAGATTCTTTTGATCCTTCCACAATGGAGACAAAGTGTCTCAGTGATTTCCAAAACTGCATGGTCCTATCCAGATAAAAGGTCAATGCTTGTCTAACATATGCCTGTCTAACATACGAAGGGAAGTCTCCCTCTGAGATTTATGTGGTTTAGGAAAAAATACCAGTAGATTAATAGACTGATTAAGATGGAAATCCAACAGCACCTTAGGTAAAAACTTTGGGTGTGGTTGCAGGTAGACTTTGTCCTTGAAAAATACTGTAAATGGGTCAAGGCTCCAATTTCTCCAGCTGACAAGATAGCTACTAGAAAGGCCATCTTCATAGATAAGTGAAGCAAGGAGTAGGTTGCCATAGGTTCAAACAGAGGTCTCATAAGGAATCTAAGTACCAGGCTGAGATCCCAAGTCAGAATATAGATTCCCCAGACCACTAATAAATCTTAAGGACAGAGCCGGGGTCAGCAACCTTTCAGAAGTGGTGTGCTGAGTCTTCATTTATTCACTCTAATTTAAGGTTTCGCGTGCCAGTAATACATTTTAACATTTTTAGAAGGTCTCTTTCTATAAGTCTATAATATATAACTAAACTAGTGTTGTATGTAAAGTAAATAAGGTTTTTAAAATGTTTAAGAAGCTTCATTTAAAATTAAAATGCAGAGCCCTCGGACTGGTGGCCAGGACCCAGGTAGTGAGTGTGCCACTGAAAATCAGCTTGTATGCCGCCTTCGGCACATGTGCCATAGGTTGCCTACCCCTGGGATAGAGGATGTGCAAAAACAGAATACCCCACTAGTGGGGAACGAAAAGCTGATACTGCATCAAGGAGAATCTTAATGGAACTAACTGATAAACCTGTTTTGCTTTTTTTTAAGTTGAGCAGATAATTCAAGATGGCTGAGAGCAGAGACAATTCAGACACAAGGCAGTGAGGGTGACACCAGTGATTGAAGCTCTTCCATTCTGAAGATAAATAATTCAAATTGACTCCCTTCTACTGTTTAATAATACTTGTTGTACTCCTATTGAGCAGATGGATTCTAATCCCATGAGCCATCTAGGAGCCATGATTGGAGACGGAGGACCCCTAGGCTGGGGTGAAGCACATGACCCGCTTCCTGGGAGAGGAGATGAGGGACAGTTGAAAGCTTGAACGGTGGTTGGACACACAGGTGAAGCAGATAAGGATACCAAACTTGTCTGAGCCAGGTCAGTACGACGAGGATAACTCTGGCTTTGTCCTGCCTTATCTTCCTCCTCACTTTTAGAATTAGTCGTGTTGGAGGAAATGTGTAGAACAGGCCGTTTGTCCAAGGAAGGAAAAAGGCATCTCCCAAAGAGAGGGGAACTTCCTGTTGCTGTATGTGGCCAATAGGTCCATCTGTGGAAGTCCCCACCTCTGGAATATCCCATGAAGGATCTGAGAGTCCAACTCTCATTTGTAGTACTGGGAGAAGCATCTGTTGAGCATATTGACTGTGACATTCTGGACTCCAGGAAAGTAAACAGCTGAGATCTGAATCTGACGGGTTATACACCAGTTCCATAACTTTATAGCTTCGGCACACGGGGAGGGGGAATCTTTCAGCTCTATTTGTTGATATAGAACATATAAGCTACATAGTCCATCATGATAAGTCTTTGATTTGCCTTTGATGAGGGGTAGGCATTGAAGGCAGGCATTTCTGACTGCACTGAGTCCCAACAAGTTGATATGGAGACCAGTTTCCTGAGGTGACCATGTGCCCTGAGTTGTGAGTATGTTGAGGTGTACTCCTCACCCTAACAGTGAGGCATCCATTCGCACAGTTATTGTTGGAGCTGGGACGCTCATGCAGACACTGCGTTGATCTTTCCACTAATCCAGGGAGTTCTTCACCTTGAGAAAAACTGTAACCAGTTTGTCCAAGCTGTTACTGGCTGAGTAATAGGTCCTCCTGAACCAGTCCTTGATAGCAGCAAAGACATAGGCCTGGTCTACACTACACAGTTAGGTTGATGTAAGGCAGCTTACTTCAATCTAATTATGTCAGTGTACACACTGCAGCTTTGCTCCCACCTATGTAGGGGCTTGTCTACACTACCGCGCAGGATCGATCTGAGATACGCAACTTCAGCTACGTGAATAGCATAGCTGAAGTCGACATACTTAGATCTACTTACTGCGGTGTCTTCACTCCAGTAAGTCGATAGCTGATGTTCTCCCATCGACTCCACTTGAGCTTCTCGTTCTGGTGGAGTACCGGAGTCCATGAGAAAGCGCTCAGCAGTCGATTTATCGCATCTATAGAAGACACGATAAATCAACCCCCCCGCCCCGGATCGATCACTGCCTACCAATCTGCCGGGTAGTGTAGACAAGCTCTAAGTGCCCTACTACACCAACATAATAACTCCATCTCCAAAAGAGGTGTGGTTATGTCGGTGTAGTTAGGGCGGCACAGTGTCTGTGTAGACAGCAGGAGCTGTGAAACTGACAAGAAAACTGGGCAGCTAGAGCCCAGCTGCCCTCTGCTCTCCTGGAGAGCTGGGCAGCTAGACCTCACTCCCAGCTGGGAGTCAGGCCAAGAAGCCCAGGTGACTGGAGAAGCTGGGAGCAGACAGAGGAAGAAGCTGGGGCAGCTGGACCCTGCTCCCTGGGGGCAAAAAGCTCCAGATAGTTTCTCCCTTGCTCCTGACAAGGAATGTGGAGGTGAGAACCCCAGGGAAGCTTCCCGCCTCCTCCCAGTGGAGAACGGGGAGGTGAGAAGCTCCGGGCGGCTTCCCTCACTCCCAGGGGGGAACAGGGAGGCAAGAGGAGGCAACCCACCGGGAGCTCCTGGCAGAGAGCTGCCAGTTGAGCTGAGACACTTGGGTCTCATCTCCCCACACTGCCCCTCTTAGGTCAGTGGAAGTGCTGCTGGTGAGGACACACACCACCAACCCAAGGAGGATAGTGTGGACATGCACCACTGCAGTAATTACTTCGGTGGTTGTATGTCAACTTACGTTTCTAGTGTAGACATGCCCATAATCTTGCATGTTTGATCATGAAGGTGCAAGCTGCCATATGACCCAGGAGCTGCTAACAGTTCCTTATGGTAGTATGGGGACTACCTTGAATTGTCCCAACTGGATTCAACAAGGTTATGAATCTGTCTGTGGAAAGGGAGGCTCTGGCTGCCAAAGAATCCAAATATGCCCCTATGAATTG
This sequence comes from Mauremys mutica, assembly GCF_020497125.1. Lineage (NCBI taxonomy): Eukaryota > Metazoa > Chordata > Testudines > Geoemydidae > Mauremys > Mauremys mutica. The sequence goes on from NC_059072.1 coordinate 107,996,018, forward strand.
TGTACTCTGTGCAGGGACTAACTTGGACTTCTTTAGGTATAGCTAGAGACCCAACTCTTGGAAGAGGGAATAGAGCTGCGTGGGTGGAAGTTAGTATTGCTTTGTAAGATCAGCCCTTGAGTAGCCAGTTGTCAAGATACAAGAAGACTAAAGTTGCTTCTCAATGAAGGTAAGCAGTCACTACCACTAAAATCTTTGAGAACACTTTTGGGGCCAAAGAGAGGCCAAAGGGAAGAACTCTATATTGAAAAGGATCCGGGCCCATGGTGCAGCAGAGATATGTCCTGTGTGCGGGATGTATTGCTATATGAAAATAAGCCTCCTGTAGGTTGAGGGCTGAAAACCAATCTCCTGTTTCTAGAGAAGGGATTGTAGCTGCCAGAGTCACCATCTGGAACTTCTGAGATTTTACAAATTTGTTCAGTTGTCTTAGATCTACGGTTGCTCTTCCCCCTCCATCCTTCTTTGGCACAAGAAAATACTTTGAGTAAAACTCTTTCCTCCTGTGAGGGGATGGGACCAGTTCTATTGCTTCTAATCAAAAGAGGGAGTGTACTTCTTCACTCGGTATACTCTTGTGGGAGGAGTCCCTGAAGAGGGAGGGGGAAGGGGAGATGGGCGAGACCTATAGTGGTAGCCCGATGTTATAACCTCTCTGACTCACTTGTTTGTTGTAATATGCTGCCAAGGCTATTGGAAATGGGAAAGGCGGTCTCCAAAAGTGAGAAGGTGGGCAAAAGGTTGCAGCTTGCAAACTAGAGGTGTGGGAGGAGTAGAGCCCTCAACTGAACTGTCATAATTGCTGTTTCAATGATGATAGGGTACTAGCTGAAGGAGGTTGGGAAGCTCTTTTTTGCTGAAATCTGTCTTTTTCTTGTGGGTTTGGTAGTTATATGAAAACCAGAGAACTGAGCAGGGCACAATCTCTGGGCAGTTTGAGGCCTGCTAAATCTCCCCTTGTTTGGAGGGGTGTATATACCCAGAGATCTCAACATGGGCCTAGAGTCCTTCAGCATGTGCAAAGACTCATCTGTAGTTCCTGAGAAAAGTTTCTGACCATCAAATGGGAGGTCTTCAACCATATTCTGAGCCTCTCTCAGGAATACTGAAAACTGGAGCCATGATGCCCTGTGCATGACAACTCCTGTGGAGATGGATCTAGCGGCAGTGTCTGTGGCATCCAAGAATGGTTGGAGAGAGGTTCTGAGTAATAACTGACACTCCTTAATGACGGCCTGGAAATGTTCTCTATGCTCCTGTGGAAGATGTTCAATGAAGGATGTGAACTTGTTATTCGTGTAGTCATACTTGGCTATGATTGCCTGATAACTTGTGATCCAAAATTGGAGGGTTGCGGATCATTACGCCTTCTGTCCAAAAAGGTTTAACCTTGTCATGGCCCTTGTCATGAGGAGTAGATCTGGAATAATGCTGTCTACTCTGCTCACTTACAGTATCCACCATCAGGAAATAAGGTTGGGATAGGAAAATTAAAATTCTGAGTCCCTGGGGGGAAGATAATATTTCTTATCCCACCCATTTACAAGTTGATGATTTGGTGGTGGGAGTTTGCTACACAGTCTTTGCTGGATGCAGGAGTGCTTCATTAATGGGTAGCACAACCCGAGTGGGTGTTGCCGACTGCAAAATGTCCAGAAGCTTGTAATGTGAGTCTTTAACCTCCTCAAGAGATGTCTGGAGAGTGTCAGCCATCCCCTTCACAAGGTCTTGGAACTGACAAAAATCATTGGCTATCGATGGTGTGCAGACATTAGTGCCTCATCTGGAGATGCATACAAAACAGAGGCTTAAGGAACCTCTCATTCTGCCCTAACTTCCTATTCTTCAAAGGTCTCCTTATGCTGGGGATTTGGTGCTGGAGACTATGTGACCCTAGTTTCCTGGTGCAGTGGAGCTGGAGATCTGGCAAATTGTAGCTAATATGCTGCCCAAGGATCCCAGTATGGCCACTGGGGAGGCCGATACCAGAGAGTGGGTGATACCCAAGACTGAGCCCACCATCCCTAATGTCAAAGCATGGGTTCCTTTAGTGATGTGAAGTGGAACCCTACACTGATAAGAGGGCGAATGACTAAACGTCTCTTTCATCCTCCTCATTGTCCTCCAAAGGCGAGGGCAGAAGAAAAGGGTGGAGAATCCTGCAGTACCAGGAAGCACCAGTAATCCAGAGATTGGGGTCTCAGTACCAAGAGTTGTTTGGTACCCATAAGCAATGGGGACACCGACTCATCAAACACTTGCAAATCCCTGGAGTAATGGCATTCCTGTGGTACTGAGTAGGTTAGCACTGATGCAGCAGTTGACTAGGGCAGTATCAGTGGTTTGGAACCCACAGGTGTCAGGGCTGAAGATAAGTGCTTCGATGTTGTCAGTACCAATGTGGAAAGGCACCATTGGTAAGTCTGAAATAGATGGTCCCAATCTGGAGGCAGATGGTAGCGGGGTCCTGCCAGTGCCATGTTTCTCCAAAGTGCTCCACAATCTGGTACCCGAAGAAGTTTTTAGCCTCCATGGGACCAAGTCAAGAGGCTGATGCCTCTGACACTGTAAACCTAGCAGGAGATTGGGACTTCTTGAGAGCTGCTCCTTGTGGTGAGAGACTGAGTGCCTCTTCTTCAGACCCTTCAATGAGTCCTCTGAGCTCCTCCCCTTCTTAGACAAGACCTTAGCCGAAGTCAAGGAGCACTGGATCTGTCTGGAGATAAATGTATGGGGAGGGAGTCTCCTGAGCTGACTTGGAAGCAGGTCAAAGGGAGTGCTCCATCATCAGCAGCTTCAGTTTGATCTCCTAATTCTTCCGAGCTCTAGATTTTAGAACCAGGCAAAAGTTACACTTTGGGGAAATGGCAGTTCTGGGTGCCAAATTTCAGAAAAGATGTGGACAAATTGTAGAAAGTCCAGAGAAGAACAACAAAAATGATTAAAAGTCTAGAAAACATGACCTATGAAGGAAGATTGAAAAAATTGGGTTTGTTTAGTCTGAAGAAGAGAAGACCGAGAGGGGACATATTAACAGTTTACAAGTACCTAAAAGGCTGTTGCAAGGAGGAGGGAGAAAAATTGTTCTCCTTAACCTCTGAGGATAGGACAAGAAGAAATGGGCTTAAATTGCAGCAAGAGCAGTTTAGGTTGGACATGAGGAAAAACTTCCTATTAGGGTGGTTAAGGGCTGGAATAAATTGCCTAGGAAGGTTGTGGAATCTCCATCATGGGAGATTTTTAAAAGCAGGTTAGACAAACAGGTGTCAAGGATCGTCTAGATAATACTTAGTCCTGCAATGAGTGCAGGGGACTGGACTAGATGACCTCCTGAGGTCCCCTTCTAGTCCTACAATTCTATGTCTAGGTGTTGGAATCTCCTAAGCAACAGATACCTGTACAGGGGCTGTCGCTGATCTTGATAGCCTCCCGATGAGAAAGGCAGTGTTTGAAACCTGGGGAGCCAAGCATGCCCAGTCATGCCAAATAAGCTCCCCAGAAAAAGTGTGGGAGAAAAAAGGAGGAGAGGAAAAATGGAAACCTCTCATAACTATCTAACTACTTCTATACTAGCAGTACCTAATACTAATTAGAAACACTAAACTACTAAATAACTACAAAACACACTGAGGCACACATGAGGCAGACACGCTATAGCTCCTTCTCAGGCCAAGGTGGTAGAGAAGGAACTGAAGGTGGTTCACCCACGCAGCCCTATAGCATGGCATGAGGTTGTATAGAGTGTACACATGGGCTGAACGGCCACTGCTAATAGAAAATCTCCTATCAAGGGCAGGAGTGGCACATGCACACCTGAAGTGGAACACCTATAGGGAAACTACTCAAAGAAGTGTCTGTTTTGAAGGGCAGGAAAGTTCTGTAATTCTAGTGTATCTGAACCTCAGCTAGTCTTAATCTGCTTCAAACACAGCTGTTTGCCTATTGCTAAGGCAGTGGCAATGCCAGCCAAAGCATCTTCTCTCCTTCTTCTCCAGTACCACAGTTAAGTGCCTGCACAAGGAACAGTGCTGTTTGCTTGTTGCTAGGCAATGGAAGTAGAACATTTTCTTCCCAAAATGGCCAGTCTCTGCTATCAACAAAGTAGATAGTAGCAGTGCTGCCCTCATCAGCTCCTCACATATACAGATGTAAATAACTCACCAGCCACTACCGTTGCCACCAGAATCCTCAAGGCAACCCACCTCCCACTACTGTTGCTGTCCTAAGGATCAGCTGATGCTGCCAGGTAAATCTTTCAAAAGGTGCTTGGAGCTTCATGTTGTGGGGAGGAAGTAGGCATGTTGGGTAACTATTCCTGAAGAGTGGAATAGTGAGGTGTTATGGTGAAAAATTTGTGAAAACCCTTTGTTAAAAAATTTGATAGCATATTACTGTGCTCAGAGATGTAGAATATTAGTAGTCGTGGGGGAGATAAATTACTGGGCAGACACCAGGTGAGGTGGTGAAAGGTGAATGCTGAATGCAATTTATATCATGGGTCCACAATTAATCACATGGATATTACAACTGCATTGATAAATAGTATCATAAGGAATTTATGTAAAACCACTGAATTATTTTTAAACAAACAAACAAACAAACAAATAAATAAATAAATAAATAATAACAACAACAACCTGAATAGTAGAGCATTTGCTTCAGCATGGATAAGGACTGGTCCTTTTGCTGTTCCTGACTCTTTTTTGATGTTTCTACCTGCACAAGGCAGGTTTGCAAATATTGCACCAATAGGGTATCCATTATAACCTGCCCCAAACTAAGAAAAAAAATTAGTAGAACCTAACAGAGCTGTAAGATAACAAGAATGACTAAGAAAAATAAGACACATATCACTGTAGTTTAAATAAAGATAAATACAAATACATTAAATTGCCTCTTTTTTTTTTAAAGACGCACACAATTTTCATGTTTGAGAAAACTTTGCAATATACAATAGTTACATCACTTTTACTTCTCAGGGATTTTTCTACTCAAATACTCAGTCACTACCTACTATCGAGACCAATTATTTCTTACATATATACATCAGTCTGAGAGCCCTATAATGAATGTAATATACACTATTTTGTATATTTTAATAAACTGTTTCCCAAATTGTTTTGAGGCAATTTTTCCAATTTACCAGACTAAAATATCTCAACTGCACCAGCAAATAACCTTCTCACACTCACTATCCCATTCAAAACCACTAACTACTATGCATACTTTTTTCCTGCATCCAGTGACCTCAAAATTCCTCCACCATCATAATATCTTTCCCTTCCTACCTTAATAATATAATTAGGGCTAGCTTCTTTGCTGGGCCATGGTGAATCACTTGTCTGGATTTCAATGATAAAATGTTATCATTATTGTTACTGCGTTTATAGTTAAGTGATTAGGAGCTAGCCTTCTGAGGGAAAGGAGGCTGGAAGTGAAATCCAGAATATCGGAGGAGGGAGGTGCCAGGAACTGTTAGCTGCAATTACACAAAAAGAAGGTATGTTTCTTTAAATGAACAGTATGTGGTATTCTAGAAACTGTAGGTGTTTTAATAAGTATTTTTAAGTTTTCAAAGAGGTGAGAAAGGTACAAGGCCGGATTCTGATTCAGTTATCTTGATATAAAATGAAGTCTAGTGTAACTAAGATTAGATTAAAATCTCATCACCAAGGCCCAATGATAGGGTATGCATTATCACTGTGTTACAGAAGTGATTGAGAGTGCAGCCAAAAAGCCTGGGGCTCCTATGAGGTATTGTACCGTATACACTTTACTAAGGGCTAATACTGAATGCATTATCTACTTGTAAGGTAGATACATTAATGCAGCAATGACCAGCCAGGTAACAGTGGCAAAAACTGGAAGTACCAATACTAGTATACTTATTAGCTAATGCACTGGAGAGAGTGAACATTAAAGGAAGTGCATGAAACATTTGCCATACTTACAAAATATCCATTCTGACTGTATAATATGCAACCAACACCTCGATCTGGATCATCTTTTATAAGAAAAAGAGCATTTTATATCACTTTAGTGGTAAGACTTAAATATTATATTGTGTTTTAAGGTGTCACGCTTTAGAATATTGAAACAGAATGTATAAGTAGATTGATCTGTCTAAACTACCACTAGTACAGAGCATACACTATATTAATACATTATCTAGATAGCAACATATACACCGTTATTATGGAAAGGCATTATTATAATCAGATACAAAGAAAAGCATATTTCATCACAACACAACAACCCAATGTAAAGTTTTTCCTTGATTAGTAATCTCAAAATATAAACACAAAACAAAACCCTGAAAATGGAACATAAAACGTTTTATGTACACATTAATTGGGTATGGTGAGGACTCCAAATGCAAGGCAACTTACATACATAGTTTTACCATAAACAGATACTTTTCCTGGTAAACTACAAATGCAAAAGAAGAAGGAGCAAGTATAAGTACTTTACCAAAAAATGTGCCAGTTGATAAATATAGTAACTGATCATTTTCATCTGACATTATCACAAGAAAATATTCAGAGGCCAAACTCATGAAAATAAAAAATATCTAAATATAAACATTCACACATTCACACAATCCAGGGAGTCAGAATTATGGATGCTGTGTTGTGATGAAATATGTACTTCTTTGTACTTGATACAAAACTTTTGTTTATGTTTACTAGCTAGACATTGTAAGATTTACTTATCATTTCCTTGCTTTTAATTGCTTAGGTTTTATAAATGATTTTAGATAAGGACATGGTTGTCACTTACTAATCTTCATTGTTTTTAAACAAAGCTTTTTGGGTTTCAAAATAACTTGTTGCAATTTCACTTGAACTGATTTGAGTTTAAGTCTATTTTCACTCAAATGTAGTACTGGATATGATTTCAATAAACATATCTACTTATTTAAATGAAAAAAATATTTATTTAGATCCTGGGTGAGGAAAGCCTACCAATTCCTGTGTTATCAACATGAGTGATGAAATATTTGGCTTAGCTCTAGCTAAATTTATTAGTAAAAAATACCTGGTTTTCATATTTGTTTGCTATTTTTTCCTATATTTTCAGTATACTTACCGGATCTTGCTGCTAAAAGATAACAAAGCTGCAATGCATGTGTGTGCATTTTTTCCACATCGATCTTTTCTTTTTTTTCAAATTCTCCATGGGGACAATGTAGTAAACAATCAAGGCAACACAATGCATTCTTCATCTGCTCTGCACATATCCTTACATGGCCTTGCATATTAAGCAATGAACTATTTTTTTCCAGGTCTTTAGGGACAGCCTCAGCATAATGGGAACTGCATTCTGTGCACTTGTATATTTTGATTCTAGATGAAATCTTAAATACAGAGTCTGCGATTGGTAGAAAAACACTGCTACTTATATGACTTCTGAGAAACATTTGGTCAACTTGCTTGAGATCTTCCTCAACTGCTGAATCTTCCCCTTTTAGTTCTGGAGACATTGGCCAGTAATAGACTGAAGAAACTGATCCTAAAGATTTACAATACAATTCAATCAGACAGGCTCATTAATGCCTACATTTCTTGATAACAATGGTGGGCCTAATTCTCTGTTGCAGTGCAGCCACTATGTGCAACACTGTTGGTGCATTCTAATGTCAAAAAACTAATGTAGCTGGCCACAGAGAATATCCCCACCCCAGTACAGAGGGCTCCTTGGATGCTGTAGAATCACTGTAACAGCTACTATCACACCCCTCATGCCTGAGGCCAGTAGAGAGAGCATGGTTGAGAAAGGAGCCAGGGCCAGGTTAGCCCTACACCCTGCTGTTCTAACTTTTGCTAGGGGCTGGCCTGGTGCCCAGCCAGCCCAGCAGTGGGAGGGCATAAAAGCAAGCTTTGAACCACCATCTGGAGCTGTAGCATGTGGTCCTTCGGGCAGGGGAGGCTCTATGTATTTTGCCGCCCCAAGCACGGCAGTCAGGCGGCTTTCGGCAGCGCGCCTGCGGACGGTCCGCTGGTAACGTGGATTCGGCAGCATGCCTGCGGGAGGTCCGCCGGTCCCAAGCCTTCGGCGCAGGGCCGGCTTTAGGAAGTGCGGGGCCCAATTCGAACATTTTCGGCGGGGCCCCGGCAGAGATGACTAAAAAAAAAAACCATGTAAAAAAAAGCCTTTCATTTCTTAGCAATCGGTTCCCTGTAAAAAGTTCTGCTTTAAGGGATGTGCCACAGTATGTATTTTTTGTACCAATAGGGTTACCATACGTCCGTATTTTTAAAAATTCCTCCCAGATGGCGATTTAAGAACCAAAAAGCTGGACATGTCTGGGAAAATACGGATGTACGTTAACCCTACCTAAAGTTATTTTTTTAAAAGATGGGCCTGAACTAGAAATGAGCTCCGTTTCACATGTGTGGGTCCCTGCCACTCCCTGGGGGTGTGCTAGGGTGACCAGATGTCCCGATTTTATACGGACAGTCCCGATTTGGGGGTCTTTTTCTTATATAGGATCCTACAACCCCCCACCCCTGTTCCAATTTTTCACACTTGCTGTCTGGTCACCCTAGGGTGTGCACATGTGTGGGTCCCAGCTGTTCTCTGCCCCTCTCATTGAAGCAGGTGTGCAGGGTTACTGCCCTGGGAACTGCAGGGCACCAGTGGACATGGGGCTGGCTGGAGGCAGGGCAGGGGCTGGCTGGAGATAGGGTCTGGCTGAAAGCAGGGCAAGGGGTGTGGGGCTGGCTGGAGACAGGGGGATGTGGGGTGGTTGGCTGGCTTCAGGCAGGGCCGCAGGAGGGTGCGGCAAGGGTTGGCAGGCCTGGAGACAGAGGAGTGCGGGACTGGCTGGCTTCAGGCAGGGGCGTGTGGCAGGGGTTGTCTGGAGACAGGGCAGGGGGTGCGGGGCTGGTGCGGGCAGGGGCTGGGTGCGGGCAGGGGCTGGGTGCAGGCAGGGGCTGGGTGCAGGCAGGGGGTGTGGGTACAGGGGGTACAGCCCACCCTGTACGGTAAGTGCCTCCTCCTCCTCCCTCCGGGGTAGTAGCAGCAGCAGCCCGGGCTCGGGGGCTATTTAAAGGGCCCAGGGTTCCCCTGCTTCCACCTTTAAATAGCCATGGGAGCCCTGGGGAAGCGGCAGGGCTCGGGGGGCTATTTAAAGGACTGGGGCAGCAGAGGCAGCTGGAGCACCCCGCTACCCCAGGACTCTGGGGCTTATTAAAGGGCCTGGGGCTCCCCTGCTTCTACCACCTTAAATAGCCACGGGAGCCCTGGGGAAGTGGCGGGATTCCAGGGGCTATTTAAAGGGCCGGGCAGTAGAAGCAAGGGGAGCCCCAGACTTTTTAAATAGCCCCCAGGGCTCCAGCAGTGGGGCTCTGGTGGCAATTTAAAGGGCCTGAGGCTCCAGTCCCTGCTGGGAGCCCCAGGCCCTTTAAATTGCCCCCTGGGGAAGCTGGGCTACCCTGGTACAGCGCACTGGCAGGGCTTGGGTGCGGGGCCCTCTTAGGCGCGGGGCCCGATTCGGGGGAATTGGTTGAATTGGCCTAAAGCCGGCCCTGCTGGCGTACCCGCCACCGAATTGCCGCAGAAGCCGCGGGACCAGTGGACCTCCCGCAGGCATGCCGCCGAAGGCAGCCTGACTGTTGCCCTCATGGTGACCATCAGGCTGCCCCCTGCGGCCTGCCACCCCAGGCACGCGCTTGCCGCGCTGGTGCCTGGAGCCGCCCCTGCCTTCTGGACAGGGGAGCCAAAAACTGAGAGTTATATATTTTTGGACCTGCTTCATAAGTAGATCCTGACACAAGTTCACATTACATGACATGAGAACTACAATTTATGACCCTAGCCTGCAAATTCTTCCCAGGCAAGTAGTTTCATTGATTTCAAAGGGACTACTTACATGAATAAAGGACTACTTGTGAGAGTCAGGATTTGCAGGAATGAGCTCCATAAGATAACATGATTTTTTCAAACCTGATATTCAGTATGGGCTTATTTCTGACCTCCTTACTCAAAAAAACCTCCCATTGACTTAAATGGGTTAGTCAGTTTATTATTTACCTTGAATGAGAAATGTAGTACAGGTGGAACAGGGTTTCCTGGACAAGTACACAGTGCAGTTATTCAAAGAACAGGGAACCTTCAGCATAACATGTTGCACAGCATGTAGGTTTTCTCTGGAGCAGCTCATTGCTACCACTTTGTGTATTTTGTCTGACTCACACACAACAATCCCAGTTTTATTGAACTGAAAGAAAACAATGTGACTTACTATTTGTTTGCAAATTTTATTTTACAAACACCTATGTTTTAAAAAGCAGCTTCAATGTATTACAGATTTGGCTACACTGTACGTAAGTACATTGATTCTTCAATCCTAATAACCTTTGGCTCTTAATTTGTCTTTCTGCTTTATCAGTCCTATGAATATTTATTTACTTGTTAATTATTAATTCACTATCTTTATATGCGTATGCTGTTTCTGAATGGACACAATCAGTCTCCCTTTGAAGTCACTGATGAAACTCCAAGTGACTTCAAGCAAGCAAGATCAACCCATAGTTTTCTAAAACACCCTCAAGTGAAATTTTTGAGCAAAAAGGAAGCGTGACTTTGTGAGGGCTCTAAATCATTTCTATCAGGTTCTTTTGTCAGCATTACATTAGCTGTAATGGATCCAGTAAGGCAGAGAGACATCAGTGCTACTGATTAGATTGCAAGCTTTTTGGATGAGAAACTATATCCCTGTATAATGGTATGTGTATACAGTGCCCAGCACAATAAGGACCTAGTCCTTCTGGGTGGCTTTGGATTCAAATAATAGATAATATTATCTGACAAAGTTTTCTTATGAAGTTAGTGTATAAATTAAGCTCAACCAAATTCACTCTTAAAGATAAAATTCTAGTCTTCTCTGTGGAGGCAGTAACTGGAATAATCTACCCGAGGGGGTTTCACATGTTATTCAATTATCTTAAAGAACAGTAGCATACTAGTTAATCTGGCCCATTATGCACAGGAAGGATGGAAAGTGATCAATAATAATAATATTTAACACATAAAATGTTTTACATTTTAAAATCGCTGTACTGTACAGTATGAATTAATCTCCACAGCCCTCCTGGGAAGTAGGCAAGTGAGCATTACTATCCCCATTTAACAGATAGGAAAACTAAAACAGAAGTCTTGTATACACTAGCCTTTTTCCAGAAATCTCCCACCACCATACTACCTACCAGCAAGTATGCTAAGAATTATGGTATATTGATATGCTATAGTGGCTGTGAATGATCACATCTCAGCTGTTATCTAATCAGGGAACTGAGCTCTTTATGTAACTGTTCATCTCCTTACTGACTGAAAACTAAACGGTATTGATTACTGTTGGCACCTATTAATTGACATTATCCGTGATTTTAAGGGTTCATCCCCTTTTATTGGAAAGAAACACCTCTTTGCAGTGACATCTCATTGCATACCTTGTCAGATGGGCTAACACACATTGGAGAATTCTCCATATGAAGGGCTAGAAACATACACATGTCTTTTTTATTTCCTAAACGTGTGGCAATCTTGTAACCTACATAGTTTCAAAGAAAGAAAAAGACATATTCAATAGACATATTCAAAAAGAGCCCCAATCCATCTTGTTAAAAACCCTGTCAACTGTTGTAATGCAGGTAATTTACAGAGCATCTATCATGGAAAAAAAAACCAAAAAAACACTTTGGGTGAAAACTTGGCAGCACTGAAGTAAATGGGGCTAAGATTTAACCCTTGGGCACCTTCTAACTATAAGGACAGTTAAGCTCTGGAACAGGCTTCTGTGATGCTGGCAGACCAGGTGCCAGCTCTTGCCAAGGCCTCTAGACATCACTGAACACTGACAAATGCATAGCTGGAAACCAGTCTGGCTCACCTGTGCGTTAGTATTTTTACAACAGATGCTAAGCTTATAAGAATGTGTTTAGCGGAATGCTTGTGAATTGCTGCGTGCAGTAATCTCACTTGTAGTATCTGTATCCCTTGTTATAAGGTAATATGGAAGTGTTTGCTTTGTACTATGAAAGTGTTTGCTATGAAACTGACACACACACACCCCTCACCCCCCACACAGGAGAGAAGAATTACCAAGTGTGAAATACTAGTTTATCATAAGAGGTATCATTTCCTCCCCAACAAAATAAGGCCTGTAGGCACCAGACAAACCACTGTGGAACACCAGTGGACGAATCAACTTTGTTGATTGCTTCCCCCACATCCATGAAGTGGATACTTGCACAAACCCTCCTCCCATCACAGTTTGAATGCTGGGGGAAGGGAATAAAAGTCCCTGTTAAGGATAAATTGTTATCACTATGCTGCTTGGAATTTGGAGAGGGCAACAATTCTAATAAACAAGGGATTCCCCCAGTTGCTTAGGCTGGGTTAGTCCTAAAGGACATATTGAGCTTGCGCATGACAGCAGCTACTATTATCTTTTGAAACCTAAGACAGTAACTCATTTGTGTATGTATGTTTACCTGCTTTAACCTTATAGACCAGCATTTCTCAAACTGGGGTCTGCGGACCCCTGGGCAGTCCCTGAGGTACCCCAGGAGGTCGACAGGCCCCGCTGATCAACTCCTTCCCCTCCCTCCCTCAACTCCTCCCCCTCCCTCCCAGCGCCTCCTGCATGCTAAAAGTCTAAGGTGCAGCTGGGCTAAGGCAGGCTTCCTACCTGTCCCAGCTACACACTGCTCCTGAAAGCAGCCATCATGTCCCTGGGGTGGAAGAGGAGGAGGGGGTCTCCATGGACTGCTCCCACGCCAAGCACCGAGTCTGCAGCTCCCATTGGCCAGGAACTATGGCCAATGGGAGCTGCGGGGGCAGTGCCTGCTGGCAGGGTCAGCACGCGGAGACCCCCTTGGCCCCCCGCCTAGGAACTGCTGCCAGACAGATGTGCAGGTCGGTCGCTGTTGGGGCCACTCGAGGTAAGCGCTGCCTGCCCAGAGTCTGCACCGTGCACCCACTCCCATACCCAAACTCCCTCCCAGATCCTGCACCCCCTCCCACACCCAAACTCCCTCCCAGATCCCGCACCCCCTCCCACACCCAAACTCCCTCCCAGATCCCGCACTCCCTCCCACACCCAAACTCCCTCCCAGAGCCCACAACCCCCGCACCCAAACTCCCTCTCAGAGCCCAGAGCCCACACCCAAACTCCCTCCCAGAGCCCTCACCCCCTCCTGCACCCAAACTCCCTCCCAGAGCCTGCACCTCACATCTCCTCTATGACGTTATCTGATTAAAATATGACCATGTACAAAGGTTGTCAAGCAAGTTGTCTATGGAAAGGTTATGATTTGCTGAACATGATTATGCTATTCGTATGCATGTATCATTTTTTGTATTTAAAGTTACAAGTATTGGCTCTCTACCTGGATTTCAAATATGTTTGCTCCTGTGGCAATGCCCACAAGGTATTTACCCTGCACATCTTGAAGTGATTATTCAAGTTAAGTGGCCCATCAAAAGAACACTTAGCTCACAATGGAAGGCGCCTATTTACTCTTAGTAGAATTTCCTGCTATGACTAAGCGAAATCATGCATGGACATGTGACTTACTCGTGTGACTCCAAATTCCATTTTTTACCTGTAATTTTCCACTAGCTGTCCTAAGGGCTTTGTTTGAAACAATGGATTTCCCTCCACATGGCAGAAGCTATAAAAGGTGCTGGAAACATCTCATTTTTGCCTCTTTCCTGCTCAAACCTCTGGACAATGGACTTGTACTAATGGGAGCATTCTAAGCAAGGGACTGAGGTCCTTCCAATGCTTTGGAAGCAATCAGAGACTTAACAAACCCACAGTTTATTCCATCATTGCTACACGCCTGAACCAAGGACTTTGCAATTGTTGTATGTATTTGATTCCTTTAACCAATTTTAACTCTCATCTTTCTTTCTTTCTTTCTTTCTTTCTTTCTTTCTTTCTTTCTTTCTTTCTTTTCATAAATAAAACTTTAGATTTGAGATACTAAAGGACTGGCAACAGCATGATTATTGGGTAATATCTGAGTGATATAGTGACTTGGGTGTGTGGCTGGTCTTTTGGGATCAGAAGAACACTTTGTTTGATGAAACTGGTTTTAAAGAACCACTCATCTTTAAGTCTAGTGTCTGGATGTTGAACCCAGGACTGGAATGCATAAGGAAACTGCTTTTCTGACTTCTTGTTAGCCAGTGTGGTGAAACAGACGTTTATTTGTGTTGCTGGTTTGGTATATCTTATGGGAGAATAACCACCAATTTTGGGATGTAGCTGCCCTATTTCTCAGCAGTTTGTCCTGAATTTGGTATTCTCAGTTGTGATCCCCGAAGACATGCTGACACCCTCCCATATCCAAACGCCCACCCAGAATCCGCCCCCCTGCACCCAAACTCCCTCCCAGAGCCCGCACCTTGCACCCGCCCTGCACCCAAGCTCCCTCCCAGAGCCCGCACCCAACCTCCTGCCTGCCCCAGCCTGATGAAAGTGAGTGGGAGTGGGGGAGAGCCAGCAACGGAGGGAGGGGGTATGGAGTGAGCATGGGGCAGGGCCTCAGAGAAGGGGGAAGGGCAAAGACTGACTGGGGAAAGGGCTTGGGGGGTCCCCCAAAATGTGTACCTCAAAATTGGGGTCTTCGGGTTGCTAAAGTTTGAGAACTGCTGTTGTAGATAACTCTCTAATTTCTTTTTGTAGTTAATAAATCTTTAGTTAGTTTATTACAGGATTAGCTACAAGCCTTGCCTTTGGTGAGAGATCTAGGTGCTACTGACCTGGGGTAAGTGACTGGTCCATTGGAACTGAGAGTAACCTGAATTTTGTTGTGCTTTTTGGTATATGGGACCATCTATCACAAAAGTCAGGCTTGCCTGGGTGGAAAGATAGACCAGAGTGCCCAAGGAGACTGTCTGTGACTCCATGTTATCATAGAATCATAGAACCACAGAGTTAGAAGGGACCACAAGGGTCATCTAGTCCAGTGGCTCTCAACCTTTCCAAACTACTGTACCCCTTTCAGGAGTTTGATTTGTCTTGCATACCCCAAGTTTCACCTCACTTAAAAACTACTTCCCTTACAAAATCAAACATAAAAATACAAAGGTGTCACACCTCACTATTACTGAAAAATTGCTTACTTTCTTATTTTTACCATATAATTATAAAATTAATTTGAATAAACAAATCATTGTCTGTATGAAATTTTACTTTGTGCTGACTTCGCTAGTCCTTTTTATGTAGCCTGTTGTAAAACTAGACAAATATCTAGATGAGTTGATGTGCCCTCTGGAAGACCTCTGCATACCCTAGGGGTACATGTATCCTTGGTTGAGAACCACTGATCTAGTCTAACCATGTTAGGGCTATTATAGTGCTTGTGGAGTTCACACTTGTTACTTGGTTTGTGAAATCTAAGTATAGACCATACAACCAATTTGAGGATTGTAGCCCTGCTTCTTGACAGTCTGCCCTTAGGTTGGCACCCATGTTCATGAGCCACTCCGAGTAGCCTGACGATTTCTAAGGAAGGTTATGTAATCCACCACTGGAGGTTTTTAAGGCCTTGGCTACACTGGCGCTTTACAGCGCTGCAACTTTCTCACTCAGGGGTGTGAAAAAACACCCCCCTGAGCGCAGCAAGTTCCAGCGCTGTAAAGCACCAGTGTAAACAGTGCCCCAGCGCTGGGAGTGCGACTCCCAGTGCTGTAAGCTAATCCCCACGGGGAGGTGAAGTACCTCCCAGCGCTGGCGTCGCGACTACACTGGCACTTCAAAGCGCTGCCACGGGAGCGCTCCCGCGGCAGTGCTGTACAGCTGCAAGTGTAGCCATACACTTAAGAATAGGTTGGACAAACTCCTTTCAGGGATGATCTAGGTTTATTTGGGCCTGCCTCAGAACAGGGAGTGGGACTTGCTGACCTTTCCAGGTTTTTTGTTTTGTTTTGGAGTTTTTTGGTTTTACACAGCTGTATGCAAAAAACAAACACACAGCCCTTAGCTTTCTTCACTACTCACCAACCAGCCTACACATTGGATGAGGCAGGGGTCTTACAGAAAAAATAATGGGCCAGATCCTCAACTGATGTTAATTGGCATAGCTCCATTGCCTTCAAGGATCTGTCCCAGGACATCATTGCATATGTTAAGACTGAATCATACAACATATGCACAAAAGGAAAGAGTTAAGGTCATGACAACCTCAGCTTTGGTATTTGCTGAATTCTGAGTACTTCACATTACACCCTTTATATTATTTGTAACAATTTTTCTATGGAATTTCTTATATTTACTAAAACATCAATAAATCCATTATGTGGAACAATTTGCTAGACATAGAATGCTCTGTTCTGCACAAGATTGATACTCACTCCACTGCATCAGTTTTACCCATTTAACTTTATAGACCAGAATATAGTTACACTGGATAAGACCAATAGTAATGGAGCAGGGAATCAGGTCCAAGATGTGCAGCCTTGCCTCTGCTGATGCCCAGTCACAACACTGCTGAAGTCTTTCAGATGACTTCAACAAATGTTGGATTGGGCCTTAAGTAAGTGCAATTCTGAGTACTGAGGTACACACGCCAGAGATAATAAAGGATTTTAGAAAAATAATTATTAGTGATTTAATGTTGTTCACACTGAAGCAAGTAGTTGAAAATTATTTTCTATTCCACCCACTTTTTCCTTTAAATTACACTGGAAATTGATTCTTACAAATATTCCACATCTTTCATCAAACTTATCAATGGTACCTACCACTTTGTTCTTTAACTGCATAGTTCTCAGGCCTGGTGGACTATCTTTTGTTTACCATATTTTACCTATTGTAAGACCCCATATTGTATACATTGCTTTATAAATAGTAAGGCACCAGTCTTCTACTAAGAACCATGTAGTCCTGTGACCTGTGGGTCCCTTCCAATGATGTTGTACATCCCTACTATTATTTCCTCTACAGCCACCATCCACAAGTGGGCAGAAAGAAGTTGTTGTGATCCTGATCTATGATTGGAGCCTCTAGGTGCTACCACAATACAGACAAGCAATAAATAAATAATAATAGACCTGGGCTGCCACAAATTTCCTGCATGTCCATAAGCAGCTTGGATCTGCACATCAGATCTACCAGGAAGAGCCCAATTGTCAAATGTGTAAATATTTTTAACTGGGTACCAGTTTCTTCTATTAGTCACCTCAAAATGTAAGACAAAAGAAATACAAACCCCGTTCCATGTCTGACTGTAAAGAGTCTCTTCCTTTGGAAAATATTTAAGAATTTCTTCTTTCCTTCCTCTTTCTTTCATCTGATATCACTGTGGTAAAGAAAGATTATATCATTACATCCAGAATCAAAATCATACATATATGAAAAAATATAATTTCATTGTGCTTACAAATGTGTTTTAAAACCGTATAATAAATCCTTTTCCTCCATATGAATGAAAGGTACATGAACAGGAAATTTGCACCCTCATACTGTTTGCCAGCAAAGTAAACCTTCATAAAAATAAAGAGACGTGAGCCCTTCTTTGTAATTAGATTAATTCAAACATACTATCTAGTTATTTGTAGAACAATAACATTAATATTTCAACTTCTCACAGAGTACTAGAGACACATTCAGTAAATATTGCACCGTCATTTTGGTGTGTCCTCTCCATTTTCTTCTGTTATTAAGTCCAGTTTCTACTTTTCTTTTAAGGAATTGTTTATTATTGGTGACTGAAAGAAACTTTTCTTTGTGTATTCTAAACACTTAAATAAAAAGCCATTTAATATCACAGAGTAAATTTATGCTTTTCTTACCTGTTTCTCTATTACCAAGAGCATTTGCTTCACAGAGATTTAAAAGGCTTTTAAAGAGCAGAAGTGAAACTAAAAAGCTACTTTCAGTTCGTCTGTCCTGATCACAAGCTATTTCCTGTTAATGTTGTAATAGCTCAATCCTGTTTCATATTGCTGTGTGTACTATTTAAAATACACAGTGTTTATTAAACAAGATTAATTCTCTGAAATAATGGAAATTGACCAGACTAATGCAGGGTATGAAGATAAGCTCCAAAAATGCCCTTTGATATGATGAACCAGAGGGTGCTTTATTTTGTACTTTTCCCATCTCTAGCAAAAAAATTATGTCTCCCCTTTTAAATGTTAATTTGCAAGTGAATAGCTCCTTGCTTCTGATTATGGAGCGATGTACTGGAGGGCCGGGGCAGCGAGTTGTACGGGCCCGTGGTGCCCAGGCTTCAGCAAATTCAGGACCCGGGGGACCCGGCTCCACCAATGTTCAGGGCCAGGTCTGTCCCTCTGCCCTGCCTGCCACCCCGCCCGCCTCTCCAGGGCATCCCTCACTGCCCTGGGCAGTGGGCGGCTGCCCCCTGAAGCTCCTTGCTGCGCTGCCATGCCGGCCGCTGCCACAGCCGGCTACAAGGAAGCATCACAGGGGGCAGGCTGAGGCGGTGGCTGCTGCGCCTGCAGAGGAAGGTGGGGAGGAGGCGCATGGCAGCCTTCCCCCTCCCCCCCAAGCAGGTGACTCCTGGCTGGACCTCCTGAGCAACAGCCTGGGGTGAGGGGCTGGCTTGGGTGAGTGTCATGCCAGGGGGCCAGGGGGACCCCCCCCCCTCTCCTGGAGCTCGCTGCTGCCAGTGGGGAGAGGGCTGGGGGGAGTCCTTCTCACTGGCCCCAGCACCAGGGCAGTGTGCAAGTAGAATGAATTATATTGTAAAAATAAGACTGGATTAAAGAAATGCTGTGTGTACCTTTAAGCAAAAGAGCTGAATTGCTGCAATCCAGGTGTCAGGAAAGCAGACATTAAGGTAAAACAATTGCTCCACTTAAGGGTGATTGGTGAAGTATTAGCCTTAGATCCGATAAGAGTTAGTAAGGAAGTAGGATATGCATGCTGTGCCTCAGGTAAATTTTACAGTTTTGCTCTCTTTGTCCCTTTGTTTAGTTCCCGCCCTTTTATCTGTATAAATAAGATAGTTTGTGTCTTGCATGGTGCTCACATTATCTGGGTGTTATTAGCAGAGCGCTGTGCTAATAAAACAGAGTGGTCTGACAAACTGAGAGTCCTGAGTCTAACTTTGACAGCAGCTTGCCTGCTACACCCCAAATTCCTCATCCCGGGTCTACCCCCATGCCCTGCACCCCCTCCCACACCCTAACCTTCCTTCCCAGACCAGAGCCTGCAACCAAACCCCCTCTTGCACCCAGAACCCCAAACCCCCTCCCACACCCTCTTCTGTACCCCAACCCTCTGTCCCAGCTCAGAGCCCACACCCAGCACCCACTCCTTCCCAGAGCCCGCACCCAAACTCTCTCCCAGAGCCTGCACCCCAAACCTCCTCCTGCACTCAAACTCCCTCTCAGAGCCCACATCTCTCCTGTACCCCAAACCCCTGCCCAGAGCCCACACCCAGCATCCAACCCCCCTCCCAGAGCCCGCATCCCTCCTGCACCCAAACTCCCTCCCAGAGCCTTATGCAGGTGTGGGGCGGGGTGGGACTTGGACCCATTCTGGGCACCACCAAAAATTATACAAACCTGCCGCCCCTGCTGGAGAGGGCTTTTAAGGTTGGCAGGGGCCCCCTGTTAAAATCCCACCATCAAATCCAAGAGATAATTGGGATGTTTTTCTTGACTGCCCCTGAACTTCAGTCCCCATCTGACTACTGAGAAATCCTCTCTGACAAAAAATGTATTATCCATTAAAATTATATCTGAAGAGCATTGCCTAAGGAAAACACCAACTTGCACCAGGTGAAAATGTGTGGTATTATTCATAAAAGGTCTGCACTACGTTCATCATAAGGATAGGTACATTAGTTCTTTAAAACTGTAGCAGGAAGTTGCCAAGAGGAAGAATGAAAAAAGAAGTTCTACATTGAAGCAAAGACAAGGTAGATTTAGGAATAATACTGTTTTTC
Source organism: Mauremys mutica (assembly GCF_020497125.1). NCBI lineage: Eukaryota > Metazoa > Chordata > Testudines > Geoemydidae > Mauremys > Mauremys mutica. Next base: position 108,015,949 of record NC_059072.1, read on the forward strand.
CTACTCTAATTAACTTTCTTGTTCAGTGCTAGAACACAGTGACTCGTGTTATTCTTTTTCATTGTGAAAACGTGTTATCATAAGTTGCCTTATTTTGTACCAGCAATAGAACTAGGCAAAAAACTAGGAAAATATTTTGAAAAACCAATTCAAATTTGTTTGTGAAAAATGTTTATTGAAATTTCAAACTTTTGAAAAATGTTAACAAAAAGAAAAGTCAATACCAAAGTTCAGCCTTCAATAAAATGTTCAGTTTGATAAGCCCACGGAATGACTTCAGTGGATGGAGTAAGTTACCTGATTCAGACCTGCCATAAAGCTTAACATAGAGCATAGCAAAGTGCAGTTCAGTTCATTAATTCATGTAACTGGTAGTGCAGACTATATATAGCAGGGGTCTCAAACTCAAATGACCCCGAGGGCCGCATGAGGACTAGTGCATTGGCCCGAGGGCTGCATCACTGACACGCACCCTTGCTGCCCCTGGCCCCACCCCCAATCCACCCCTTCCATGAGGCCCCGCCCCTGCCCTGTCTCTTCTCCACCTCCTCCCCTAAGCGCGCGACTCCCCGCTCCTCCCCCCTCCCTCCTGGAAAGTGCTAAGCGCCACCAACAGCTGTTTGGCGGCTTGGCGGCGGGAAGCGCCTGGAGGTAGGCAGAAAAAAAAATGAAGAGTAATATAGTAGTATAGTATTAAAATATAGTATGCTATTAAAAGTCAATTTATTAACTTTTTTATTAACTTCTTTAATTGTAATGTGAAACGTCAGTGCTAATTTTGACAGTCATTTCATTTTTGGCCACTTAGCTGGCAGCGTTTTGCATCAACCAGAGCATCAATATTAGGTTTGATATCCTGAGACGAAACCAATCTCAGTGTTGCTTGCAAATGTTCATCAGTGAGCCTTGACCTTAACACAGATTTGTTAATCTTCATGGAAGAGAAAAACTGTTCACATATATATGTACTTCCAAACATTGCCATTATCCTTGCAGAAGCAGAGAATAACATGGGAAATCTTTCTTGTGAAAGAAACCTGTAGAATTCTGGAATTCCAACATCTGTATACTTCTGCTTCAAAATCGTGTCACACTGAAGCTCCACTAACTCCATCTGCATTTCCTCTGCAACATTGTCAATTTCAACAGCAAATGGTGTGGAAAAAAGTTGAAAATGTGGTTCAAGTGCCTTGAAATCTTTAAACCGCACATCAAACTGTTTGTGTAAATTAGAAATGATCTCTGCATATTCTTTCAAGGATTTGGGTTCAACTTTTCCTAAGGAATTCAGAGTTGAGAAATGGACCAAATTGCCAGCAGCCAGCTGTTTCCCCCATAAAGTAAGCTTGACTTTGAATGACTTAATACTGTCATACATCTGTGTTATCACCTGTTTTCTACCCTGAAGTTTCAAGTTCAGTGCATTCAGGTGATCAGTTACATCTGTTAGAAAAGCAAGGTTGCAGATAAAAGTGGAATCAGCAAGCTGTGGAACCTCCTTGTTTTTCATTTTCATGAAGGAATCAATCTCCTCTTTAAGTGCAAAAAAACGCTTCAAAACATTTCCACGACTCAGCCATCTAACTTGAGTGTGATACAGAAGTTCCCCATATTCACTGTCCATACTTGCTAGAAAATAAGTGAACTGTCTGTGATTCAGCCCTCGTGCACGTATAAAATTAACAGTTTTAACAACTACATCCATAACTTCTTTCATTTGTAGACTTTTACTACACAGGGCTTCTTGGTGCAAAATACAATGTATACTGGTGAAGCTAATTCCTGGTATATTGAGGCTGTTCAGTTTGGTCTTCAATAATCCAACCACACCAATGTTTTCAGAGCACATTGATGGCGCACCATCCGTAGCCAAAGATACGAGTTTGTTCCATGGCAGCGCAGCTTTTTCAATGCACTCTTCCAATCCTTGAAATATGTCACGTCCCGTTGTGGTACCCTTCAGTGGCATTAAGTCTAGCAATTCTTCAGTTATATTCAAATTGCAGTCCACACCTCTAATGAACACTGCACACTGTGCGGTATCTGATACATCTGTACTCTCATCAAGAGCAATTGAAAATACTTCAAAGTCTTTTGCCATTTGAATCAATTGTTTTTGCACATTATCAGCTAAATCCGTTATCCTGCAGGCAACTGTATTTGCAGACAAGCTTATGCCTTCAAAAACTTTCTTCCTATCAGGACATAAAATTTCACTGGCCTTCATAAGACATTCTTTTATGAATAAGCCTTCTGTAAAAGGTCGCGATGATTTAGCTATCATTTCGCTTATCACAAAACTTGCTCTTACTGAATCTTCGCTAGACTTGTTAATCCCTGAAAATAAATTTCTTTGCTTGGCAAATGCTGCTTTAAGTTGCTGAACTTTTTCCTCTCGGATTTTTCCGGTGAATGCATCATATTTTTCATGGTGCATCGTGTCATAGTGCCGACGCACGTTATACTCCTTGGGAACAGCAATCGTTTGCTGACAAATAAGGCATTGAATTTTATCTTTTACCTCTGTGAAAAAATATAAATTCTCCCATTTGTCTTGGAAAACTCTCTTTTCTTCCATGAGTGTTCTTTTTTTTGACTAAGTCATTTCCAAGCAGTTTTAATAAATATATACACTCAGTAATGCACCTCACTCAAAGGACAAAACACGCACTTAGATTTACTGCCTAAGGCTCTGGGAGGGAGTTTGGGTGGGGGAGGGGGTCTGGAGTACAGGCCCTGGGCTGGAGTTTGGGTGGGGGAGGGGGTCTGGAGTGCAGGCTCTGTGCTCGGTGCAGGCTCCAGGCTGCGGCAGGGGGTGGGGGTGCAGGCTTTGGGACGGAGTTTGGGGATAGGAGGGGGTGCAGGGGTGAGGGCTGTGGGGCTGAGGGTGAGGGGTTTGAGGCATTGGAGAGGCTCGGGGCATTGGAGAGTCTCAGGACTAGGGCAGAAGGGCAGGGGAAGGGCAGCCTGCCCTGGCCCTAGTGCAGGGGGGCGCTAGGACCCTGCGGCAGCAGGTGATGCCGGAAGCCGGCATAGTGGAGGAGTGGAGTCAGCGTGAGCTCCCGGGCAGGCTCCCGGGCAGTGAGGGGGCAGCAAGTGGGGGCCGGGAGACACTGGGGGGAGGCGCGTGGGGGCGGCAGGTGGGGCCAGGGGAGAGACCCGGCCCCAAACATTGGGGAGCAGCGCGCGGGGAGCTTAGGCACAGAAAATAACTCGGGGAGGGGGGCGGGGGTGAGTGGAGTTTGGCGGCGACAGGAAGTAACTGGGGGAGCTCTGCGGGCCGCAGGGAAGAGCTCCGAGGGCCGCATGCGGCCCGCGGGCCGCATGTTTGAGACCCCTGATATATAGTCTTTGCCTTCACTCAGAAAAGAGATTAAGAATAATTACATTCTTTAAAAGTCTGATAAGCATTCCATTCCACATATGTAATATATGAATGGAATTGCTTTTACCAAAGAGGTGCCAAGGCTCAGAGAAGGCATGGAAGCCTGTTTTAAGGACCTTATATATACAAATAGAGCATTGTGACTGTGGTATCTATAAGAAAGAATAGCTAAGAGATCAATTAAAAGTTTGAATTTTAAAAAGGAACTTTCTCTACAATATGTTATCGTTAATGTCTGAGCTGACAAGTGGTGTAAAAATCACAGATACCTGAGTGGAATAAGTGCGAGTCACCTAGCAAGAAAGCAGTGGGTAACAGCATGGTGCAAGAAGCAAAGAAATAATTCCCATGGAAAAAAGGGAAGAACCATTACTAAAATACCTGAGTTACTGGGCAGAAATGTGGTAGGTGTAGAAAGAGAGGACGCATAACAGATGAAATGGAGTGGAACCAGTGGAAATGTGCAGAGAATGTAAAGAAAAGGGTATTTGTCTTAAAAAAACAAAACAAAACAAAAGGAATCAGCAAGATAACTGAAACAGGGATAATTGAAGCCTATTTCATGGGTTTGTGTATCCAAAGATGGCATGCCAAACAGGTTTGGACTGTTAGTGAAATCCTATTACATTTGAAATTAATTCAGGAACAGAGGTGACAAAAATGAACTCCCTAAAGCTGAAGGTTTAATTTCCTATGGAAATTGTATTGCAGTTCTACATTCTTTTACGATGACATATTGGAAAGGATTCACGAGGCATCCCAAGGCCACAAATTACATCTAGTTGCTTTTGCTTTATTATTTTGCTGTATAACAAAAATCATTTGGAACATAAATTTGCAACATTTTTAGCACTGTTTTATTTTATATTAGTACATAGAGTCTTTCCATATTTCCTTTTCAACTGATAGTCACAAATATAACTAACAACAGGTCATCGTGCTCCAGTACTTCAAATGTATTGTTTTATGTTGGTAAAGAATTTCACCTCCCTCCCAAGGTACCTATAGAGACAGAGTCTGCAACCTCTCTGCCCTTTTCTAGGCACCATTTTAGCTAAGTACTTAAGCATGTGCTTAATTTTAATCACTTCAATGAAGTCACTCACAAACTTTAAACTAAGCACATGCTTAAGTGCTTTGCTGAACTAGAGCCATGCCATTTGGTCACATATGGTCCAGTGAAAAAAACCTCTAGTTTCTCTTCTATCCAGAATAGAGAGTCTCATCTTTGGAAGGTTCAGCTAGAACTTGTTCCCCAATAACGGCAGCCAAATCCGATTGTGGTGTCATTGAAGCCAAATGTTAAGAACAAGAAGCACATAAGGTGGAAAAAGGGAAAGAGTTTAAAACTACAGTAATTTTAACCTATGTAACAATAACAGAGGCTTGAGAAATGAAATTGGCCAGGGAGCTAGTCCTGAAAAGATTTCACAGTAGCAGCCCTGTTAGTCTGTATACACAAAAAGGAGTACTTGTGCACCTTAGATACTAACATTTATTTGAGCATAAGCTTTCATGGGCTACAGACCACTTCATCGGATGCATGTAGTGGAAAATACAGTAGGAAGCAGCAAAGAATCCTGTGGCACCTTATAGACTAACAGACGTTTTGCAGCATGAGCTTTCGTGGGTGAATACCCACTTCTTCGGATGCAAGTGGTGGAAATTTCCTGGGGCAGGTATATATAAGCAAGCAAGAAGCAAGCTAGAGATAACGAGGTTAGATCAATCAGGGTGGATGAGGCCCTGTTCTAGCAGTTGAGGTGTGAAAACCAAGGGAGGAGAAACTGGTTCTGTAATTGGCAAGCCATTCACAGTCTTTGTTTAGTCCTGAGCTGATGGTGTCAACTGGATGCTCAGCTGAGCTCCAGTTCATCTGCAAAATTGACACCATCAGCTCAGGACTAAACAAAGACTGTGAATGGCTTGCCAATTACAGAACCAGTTTCTCCTCCCTTGGTTTTCACACCTCAACTGCTAGAACAGGGCCTCATCCACCCTGATTGATCTAACCTCGTTATCTCTAGCTTGCTTCTTGCTTGCTTATATATACCTGCCCCAGGAAATTTCCACCAGTTGCATCCGAAGAAGTGGGTATTCACCCACGAAAGCTCATGCTGCAAAACGTCTGTTAGTCTATAAGGTGCCACAGGATTCTTTGCTGCTTCTACAGAACCAGACTAACATGGCTACCCCTCTGATACAGTAGGAAGATATCTATATATACACACAAAAGAAACATGAAAGAATGGGTGTTACCATACACGCTACAAGGACAGTGATCAGTTAAGGTGAGCTATTATCAGCAGGAGAGAAAAAGAACTGCTTGGAGTGGTAATGAAAATGGCCCGTTTCCAGCAATTGACAAGGAGCTGTGAGGGGCAGGAAACAAGCATGGGGGAAGCTTTACTTTGCCTAATGACCCAGCCACGCCCAGTCTTTATTCAACCCTAATTTAACGGTGTCCAAATTGCACATTAATGCCAGTTCAGCCGTCTCTCCTCGGAGTCCTGAAAAGAGGAGCCCTTTGTGCCGGCCTGACGACCACGGGGGTTGAGCTGGTCACGTCAGCGGCCGCACGGACTCAGTCTCTGACAACGGACTGTTTTTCGTGAGCGAGGGCAGCGCGCGCGCGCCACTCTCCTCGCGCAGAAACCCCGGCTTCAGGGGGGCGGGGCTAGGAACCGCGCGGGGACAGGAGGGGGGCTGCTCTCCCAGCTCTAACGCAGCGCCCAGGCGCCTCACAGGGCAAAAGGGGCGGGGCCTAGGGAGCCCGTTCCCGGGACAACCCGGGCGGACCCCGCCTCTACTCAGCCTCTCCTCCCGGCGTCCCTCGCGCTGCCCTTCCCAGCCAAGATGGCGGCGCCCATGGTGGTGCGGGTCGGGTGCCGCCGGGCCGCGGGTCTTTGCGGGGGCCTCTCGCGGCGGATCCATCACCAGCCGCAGCGGGCTCCGGCCGCCAAGGGGCTGCTGGCGGCGCAGTGCGAGCGGGGCCTGTTCCAGGAGGTGTTCCCGGCGCAGCGCGCGGAGGAAGGGCTGCCCGCCCTGCTGGAGCCGGGCCAGCCCCCGCAGACCGTTTACTGCGGCTTCGACGCCACGGCCGACTCGCTGCACGTCGGCCACCTGCTAACCGTCATGGGCCTGCTGCACTTTCAGCGCGCGGGGCACAACGTCATCGCCCTGGTAGGCGGGGCCACCGCCCGCCTGGGCGACCCGAGCGGCCGCGCCAAGGAGCGCGAGCCGCTGTCGGAGGAGCTCGCGCGGGAGCACGCGCTGGGCCTGCGCGAGGGGCTGCGGAGGCTCTTCGACAACCACCGCCAGCTGTTCTGGCCCGCGGCGGGCGGCGCGCGCTGGGGCGAGGTGATGCTGCAGGACAACGCGTGGTGGCTGGGGCGCGAGCCGGTGGTGGGCTTCCTGTGCAGGGTCGGGGGGCGCCTGCGCATGGGCACCCTGCTCAGCAGGCAGAGCTGCCAAGCTCGGCTCCGCAGCGCCGAGGGCATGAGCCTGGCCGAGTTCCTCTACCCGGCCCTGCAGGCCTACGACTTCCTGCACCTGCACCGACACCACGGCTGTCGCATCCAGCTCGGGGGAGCCGACCAGATGGGCAACATCATGTCCGGATATGAACTTGTCACTAAGTACGGGCAGTAGGACAAGGGGGCGGCCGGGCTGCACCAGTGGGCTCTGGCTTAATCTCTCATAGGGATGGGCAGCCCCTGAGAGATGCTTCATCTCATCAGGATTGGCAACCCCTGAGGTGCCAGCGAAAGCTGCACCATGATGGCCACCAGCTTCATCTCTCATAGGGATGGCTGGCTGAGAGATGCTGGCACAGCCTGCCAGGTGCCATCATGGGCTATACCATGTGTCCAACCACTTCGTCTCATTGGGCTGGGCAGCCCTTGATAGATGCCAGCATGAGCTGCATCACCATGGTCTCCGACTTCATCTCTCACAGAGATGGGCAGCCTCAGAGAGACCACGTGTCCCAAATTGCCAGGAGCAGCAGAAGCATGGCTGACTGCTTTCTCTTATAGGGCTGGGCACTGGAAGCCCCTGAGAGATGATGGTTCCAACCTGCTAGATGTCATCTTTTGCTGAGTGGCCTGAGGCACCTAGCAGGTTGGAACCTGTTGGTTCTACACTGGGCGGGGGGAATTGATCTAAGATCAGCTACATGAATAGCGTAGCTGAAGTTGCTTAAGTCGAAGTATCTTAGTTCGACTTATCTGGCCATCCTCACGGCGGCAAGTTGACTGCCGCGGTGCCCCCGTCGACTCCGCTTACTCCTCCTACCGAGGTGGAGTACAGGCATCGATTTGGGGATTGATTTATCTTGTCTAGACAGAACATGATAAACTGATCCCCAATAGATTGATTACTACCTGCTAATCCGTGGGTAGTGTAGACATGTCCTAAAAGCAAGGAGGTGGCTATCCCAAGTTCAAGCCTCTTGCTTCACACATGCTAATCCACAAGTGTGACAGTGATGAGGGTGATATTAAAGTACTGGAGGGGTCAAACTTTTTCCTTTGTTTCTCAAGTAATGGAAGGAACTCAGGATGGCCAAGTTCAAGTATTCAAAAATAATGAGTCAGGCCTCAAATAGTTTATATTGGCTTAAAAAAAAACCAGCGGGTATTATTTGTCTTCTGATTTTTCAGCCTTTAGGAACACAAGGATCATGCTTTCAAGCTTTTCCTTGTAGCCAGGAGGGCTAGACATTTTTATTTTTTAAATGAAAGCTGAGAGTCTCACACTCATTTGACTCCAGCATCTGGGGCTTTAAATAAAATATCAGATATGAAACTTGATAAAATTGTAAGGAGTGGTAATGCTAAAGTGGTCAATATTTTCCAAAATTTCAACAAGTTTTCCACCAAATGAAAAATGACCCTTTTTTTAACAGGGCTTTGGAGCTGTACTCCGGCTCCGCTCCAGCTCCAGGCAAAAACCTTCAGCTCCATTGCTCCGGAGCTGCTCTGCACTCCAGCTCTGGGCTCCGCTCCAAAGCCCTGTTTTTTAACATCTCTAGTATATAAGTAGACACAGTTCTTGGGTGCCTGGGTGATAGTACAATCCTGCATTGTCAGGTTGCCTGAGGTATAGCAACTTTGAGGGAGCAGCATTGAAATGCTTGCTCAGACTTTTTTTTATTATTATTAAAGTTACAATCCATAATAAAAGACCAGGGGACACTTACGTTCAGTAATTGCAGTCTGCATCATGGCAACAACTAGCCTGTTAAGAAAAGATGCTTCTAAACATTTCTGACTCTCTCCAAGGTATAAGACTGTTTGTGAGATTTATAGCAGCATCCACTGCAATAGATAAGTGGAAGTAGAGGAGAAAAGGCTGCTGAAAAATGCTTTTAAGGAACAACTGCAGATACCAATGGTGGTGGGGTGTTGCTGCTGTACTAATAAGTGAAATACAAACAGAGTGCTAGGTCTAGCCTGTCTTGGTAGTTGAAATGGAAATTAAGCACTTCTCAGAAAGCTAGACAACATTCAAAGTTATTATGCAAGTTATGTTGAACATAGAATAACATCTACAAGACATTATACATGAAAATTGACATTCGGCGCATCCTAATACAGTATTATGAACCAGATGCTTTAGAAGAACCTTCCAAAAACCCTGTTATGAATAACCTGCCAACAGACAAAGTTTTTTCCGAACCTTTTATTAGCTGCTAGTTGTTATATACTCTGAAACTTGAGGTTTATATATCACTTCTAATTTTTTAAAAACCTAAGTGGATAGTCTCATTATTACATATAAAATTGTAGCTTATTTTGTATCCCACCAATATTGTTGCCTCAAACATTTAGTGGCAATGAGTTCACAAGACACATTTTAAAAAAATGTATTTTAGTATAATCTAATTACTTTGTGAAAGGCTTAGAAGCAGCTCAGAAGAACCAGTAGTTCCAGGTACAAGTTACATTTAAGCTTACCAAGCAATGTGATCTTAATGCATTGTGGTTTTTTCCCCACAGAGTGACAGGAGAAGATGTGTTTGGAATCACTGTGCCTCTTATTACCAGTACCACTGGAGATAAATTGGGAAAGTCTGCTGGTAATGCAGTTTGGCTAAACAGAGATAAGACCTCTCCATTTGAGCTGTATCAGTTTTTTGTTAGACAGCCAGATAGCACCGTTGAAAGGCAAGTAGTTCTTCTTAAACCTCACTTTTCACAAAATTTGCTCCAGAAAACTGTATATAACAGCAGCACTGAAAATGTGCCTATGTTTTATACCGATAGATACAGTGTGAGATCATGCAGTAAGATGAATTTCCACTATCATCATGCCAGTTTTTCTTTTGAAAATGAGTCTTTATTGGTTAAATAACATACATCAGATTAATAAATGTACATGACATTAGCACTTCATTTATTCACACATACCGGTAGACGCATCACAAGTTAGCATCAGAAAAGTGGCCCGTTGAGTTTTAAGTGGCATAAAAGTGTATGAGTGTGCAGTTGAGGAAATAATCTACAAAAGATATGGTTAGTCCTAACTTTGCAAATGGAAATAAAGGTTTGGAAAAAGTAGAATATCTAAAATCTGGATATTTTAAAATAAAAAGACAAATCATTTTAACACGGGGAATTAAGTTTGCATGGGAGAGAGAAAGGAAGTCTACTATACAGACCACTGTAGAGATAAAATAATTCCCTCCCTGCCCTTAGGTACCTGAAACTCTTCACTTTCCTTCCTCTTCCGGAGATTGAGCACATGATGGAGATGCATGCTAAAGAACCTGAAAAGTGGGGACCTCAAAAACGACTTGCTGCAGAAGTAACTAAGCTTGTTCATGGAAAAGAAGGTCTGGAATCTGCTAAAAGGTAAAATTTGACTAATTTATCTGTTCAATTTCAGGCTTATTTAGGAGGAGTGTTCTTCATGACCAGAGAGAAATACTGTGTGGTTAGTTCATGAATAGGGCTCCGTGTCTGTCACGGCGGTCTCAGAAGTCATGGACTTCGTGACTTCCTGCAACCCTGTGACTTCTGCAGCTGCCACATCTCGGTGGCTCCCAGCAGCGGCTGGCCCCCCAGGGTGCTTCCCACCCTCTGGCAGCTGGTGCCGCGGGCCCTCAAGACTCTTTCTCCTCTCTCTCTCTCAAGATTTATGGTATAGGCCATGACTTTTTTGTTTCTTACCCGTGACCTGCCCATGACTTTTACTAAAAATACCTGTGTTTAAATCGGAGCCTTATTCATGAACAGTTGAGTGGGGGAAGGGAGGGCAACAAAATGGTGAAAGGTACATGTCATGTAATTCTGCAGCTACTGTTATCCTTGAGTGGCATGGTTTTATGGGTTTCAGTTCAGTCTTTTTTTTTTTTAATATGTAATATACAGGAAGGTAGGCTACTATGGTAAAAAGCTGAGTTTGGGGAGAAGATCTTAAAACAGGAGAACCTTAACTTGGTTAACCATTTTTTTTTTTTTTAAGATGTACAAAAGCACTGTATTACAGCAATGTGGAGGCACTGGAGGCTATGTCTGACCAAGAATTACAGGAACTTTTCAGAGAAGCTCCATTTGCTGAATTGTTGCTTGAACCTGGAATGAGTGTACTTGACCTGTGTCGCAAAGCAAATGCCATTCCAGATGGACCTAGTGGGTATGTTCCATTTGTATTCTTTAATACCTCTTTGTTATATGAGCTACATTTGTACATTTCCAGGAATTCACTTCTAACAGAAGGTCTGCTTTGTTCAGTCCTCAGTTATATCAAAACAACTAGTAGTCATCCATCTGAGAAATCAATTAGTGAGGTGTTGATGATCTGCCTACCAATACTACAAACTCAGGTGGGAGAAAAGCATAGGTGTAGAACACACTAGATTGATTGATTGATTTATAAGTTAAGGTGAAGTAATTAGATAGGTCTCAACTGTGCTGCTAAAATATCTTCACTCTATTGATTCAAGTTGTAGAATGTTGCTCTCTGCTAAATTTCATTAAGTAACTAAATTTGGCATGCTTGTATGTTCTGGTGCACAGTAAAAAGTTCTAAAGGAATGGCACATGAATTCCAAATGCACTAAAAAGCAAAAAAGCCATAAAGAGTATTGATTGGCTAGAGCAAAATATTGAAATAAGTGAATTTATTGCCGGTGCAATGCACCAAATTAAGAGCCATGAATAATGAAGGGCAAATAAGAACAGCCATACGGGGTTGAACCAGTGGTCCATCTAGCCCCAGTATCCTGTTTTCCGACAGTGACCAATGCCAGGTGTTTCAGAGGGAATGAACAGAACAGGCAGTCAAGTGCCCCATCCCTTGTTGCCCATTCCCAGCTTCTGACAAAGGCTAGACAACCAGAGGGACACCATCCCTGCCCATCTGGCTAATAGCTATTGATGGACCTATCCTCCATGAATTTATCTAGGTTTTTCTTTTGAACCCTGTTATAGTCTTGGCCTTCACAACATCTGGCAAGGTGTTCCACAGGTTGACTGTGTATTGTATGAAGAAATACTTCCATTTGTTTGTTTTAAACGTGCTACCTATTAATTTCATTTGATCACTAGTTCTTGTGTTATGAGGAGTAAATAGCACTTCCTTATTCAGTTTTTCCATACCTGTCAATTTTATAGACCTTTATCATATTCCCCCTTAGACTGGGACTTTTCAGCTTGGAAAAGATGACTGACTAATCGCTCTTCATATGGAAGCCGTTCCATACCCCTAATAATTTGTTGCCCTTTTCTGTACCTTTTTCAATTTCAAGAGACCTTTTTGAGATGGGTCACCAGATCTGCATGCAGTATTCAAGATGTGGACATACCATAGATTTATATAGATAGCAAGACAGAAAGTATCATATTGCCTCTATCCTTTCCTAACGATTCCCAACATTCTATTAGCTTTTTTGACTGCTGCTGCACATTGAGTGGGTGTTTTCAGAGACCTTTCCTGAGTGGTAATATAAAATGATGGGGTCTAAGTTAGCTATGTATAGTTGTATATGTATGTAAAGACAGCAGTAGAGTCAGTTTCCTCCTTTACTTCACCTCTCAACAAAGACATCATATTGCCAGAGTGAGGGATTGGAGTGTCCTTTAGGAATGTGACTGATACCAGTTACAGTGTTGACCTGAAATGAACTTGAATAAGTGACCTAGAGGCAAATGGTTTCATACTCCAGTATGAACTGCCCAAGTTGTCCAGTCTCCCACACCAAAATTAATACAGTAATTTTTTTTCTAAATGGAATGTTTGATTGTTGCTAACTCTCAATCAGTTTCATCTTGCAATTACTGTTTTGTTTCAAGGTACCGAAAGATTACAGATGGTGGAGTCTCTATAAACTACATTCAAGTAACTAATCCTGAAACTGTTCTTGTTATTGGGCAACATATCCTCAAGAATGGAGTGTCACTACTTAAGATTGGAAAGAAAAACTTCTACATTATAAAATGGCTGCAGTTATGACAAAAGGAAATACCTAATTAAAATAAGACACCTTCACACTAAATTTCCCAAAGCCTTTCTTACCTTGTCCTTTCTATATTGTGCATATTGCACGTCTCACAAGAACAGCACAAGAGCGTAGTGTTTCTCATTCTTCTCACAATGTGAGATTCTACCTAATATGTGGTTCAAATAAAAGCAGCTAAATTTATGAAGATGGATAATTTTGTATTTAATTTTGACAGTGTTAATAAATCTGAGAGGTTTGCTACGTACTATGAGTCATGGAGTTAAGAATACAGTAAAGAAACTCAGAGCAAAATATTCCATCTAGTCTACCCCAGAATTCCTTTAGGTATAGAGCAATTGCCATTCCCATAATCAGTCCTCCAAAATAGAATTCTCAATGCAATAAATATGTCCCAGAAGGCAGTCTACTCATTTGCCATCAGGGTTACAAAAAACTCATTTATTCCCTGCCCCCTCTAGAAAAGACATGTTTTGTGCTCTAGTTTGAGACTTTCATGTTTTTGAATAGTAACAGAATTTGAAAGTTTAAACACTGGGCTCTCATTTCAACCAGTGCAAATCAACTTTTATCCAAAAAGGTGAGCTGTGGAGAGATGACAGTTAATGTTTCCTGAAGAGCAGAACAGTAAGTTACCGAAATGTTTAGAAGCTAAACTCATGGGGGGCTTTGGTGATTGGAGGAAGAGGTGTGAGTAAAGAATAGAATGAAATGTCATCAGATGTTGGATTTGCTTAAATGTAGTCTTGCTTTACCCCCTGCAACTCCTTCGGCCTTCTAGTCTCTTGTATAGGAGTTAGCCCACTGGAGAAATTACACAGGTTCCTACTGCTACTTTCCTGGAACACTTGTAAAGAGGATATGCATAAGAATGTAAAAATACCAATTTATGAAGGTAGTTGACCTCAAGGGCAGCCAGAAGCCCTGTATGTAATAGTGGATCTGTTCCTTCCACAACCTGGAGCTCAAGATTCTGATGAAAACCAGTGTGAGGCTGTTGAGTGTGACTCAGGGAACATGGGCTAGAATGTCTCATTCCTTGATCATCAACCTATTAGAAGTGAGAGCTACCAGAGTCCTCTTGTAGAAGAAGCAATCCTTGGCAAACTGACTTCATCCTGACAGAGCAGCCTACATAAATTGGTAAGGCGAAATGAGCTCAAGCTTGAAGACAATAGAGATCCGTTCCTGGGCAGATATGGCTTTCATCAGGCAAGTTACATAAAAGATCCAACATAAAAGCAGACTGGCTGAGCCTCACTTAAAATGTAAGCTGTCTGAAGCAAGGACTATCTTTGTGTATGTATTGTGTCTATTTATAGTACTTGAGCCTCTAGATGTTGTTGCAGTGCAAATAAGCAAGCTGTCAGAACAAGTTTTCCACAGGAGCAGACACATTTTGGACCTCCTAAATTAGACTCTTCAGATACAGACACCACACAAAAGAAAGAGCAGGTAAAATGTACTTTGGTGTGGGTGGAATTGGGTAGGCAAAAATAACAGTGCAGTAACTTGTAGGAAAACACAATTCCTGTTTGTCAAATATTTCAGCAATGTAAAGCAATTTTTTAAAAATAAGTTTTAGTACTTAAATTTCAACAAGGGATAGATTTGATGTCTGTTATAATAAAATTTTTTACATGGTTTAGGTAAGATTTATTGTTTTAGTGATAAACATTGTTTGAATTCCAATTATTCTTTTAAAAAATACCAACTGTAGTGTGGCTTTTTTTTAATAGCATGGGGTAATCTCCTGGGATTTGGTGATCTAATTTTTTTTGTGGGTGGGAGAAGGCTAACAATGCAGGAGCAGAAGTGGGTATTGCAGGACAGGAGGAGAAGTGGGATTTAAAAATAGTCCCATGCAGGGCTTTTTCTAGACACTGAAGCCAACTTCAAGCTCCCCCTACCCTGGCACATAAGAATTAGAGTTGGACTTGTTGGACAACATAGCAGTAACCAAGATATGTACATCTAGACTGCTTGGAGAACAACAAAACCTTGAAAGTAGTTATTGGCGAAATTTCTTGTGAGTATTTTTGAATGCACTCCATAATTGACAAAACTTGTTGAAAGGTTTTTGCTGTATGCTTGAGACTGCCTGTGCCCCTCCGACAAAGTGCTGCAGGTGGCCTAGCTTAGTACCTTCTTTCCCACCAAGGACCTTGTCAGATTCATCTCCTAGAGTAGCAACTATTGCATTGTTTTCTAGAAGGTCCAACAACCCAGCCTATGCTTTTGGTTCCCCATTATATGGTTATGAACTGGAGTCTTGTCTTCTGGAACCCATGCTACCTGGCAACATGGAAACGTATAGGAAGCATGCATGGTAATCTAATTGGTTCCCCACTAACGGGGAATGCTTGAGTTTAAGAAGCAGTTACTAGCAACAAGTCAGTCACCTACTTGCAGCAAAGGATAGTTACAGCGCAAAAAGTAAATTCAGTAGTATTATGAGGAAAAAATGTCAGTCTGGGTCCAAACAGGCAAAGACTAGATGGGTTTCTGCTATATGGAGCCCTCAAAGAGCACAATACATAGTGCAAGCAGCCTGGATGCAGCAATACAGAGACCCTTTTATACCCCCACTCTACCTGAACCTGATACTTAGTAGACAAATTCTAACCCAGATAGGATACATCATGATGTTCTAGCCTCTCACAGGTCATCTACCGACATTATCTATATAAAAATCTGAACTCAGTTATTGTATCAGCCAGGAGCCCCAGACATGGTCCAAGGCCCATTGTGCTAGGAACCTTTTTGTTCAATGTTTATAGTGTGTCTATGTGTATTACATAAATCAATAACACTAGGAAACCAGACATTTTAGTTCTTTTCTTTAAGATAGTCTAGACTTTGGCATTAAAATCCATGCCATCATTTCAGCTTTATAAATCGTTAATTGCCTGCACCTTACCTGTGAGGTTCCTGGAGCAGTCCTAGCCAAATCATTAATCAGACCTTTCCTACACCTAGGATTTGCCCTTGATACTACAAAGCACTCCACAGCTCACGCCATAGAGTCGATGGAAGTCTATTTTTCTTCAACTCTGTCAATGTCCACGTGCTGGTAACAAGCATAATAGCAAGGAGAGTCTGAGACCTTTACCCTACTCCATATTGCATGAAACAAAAGTTGTGCTTTGCACTCAAAAATCATTCCTACGCAAAATCAACACATCCCTTCACGCCTCAAAATGGGAGTCATACCACTATCATTTTGCCCAAAGCCACATCAGAAAGCAAATAGCACAAGACTAGAAGGCAATGATGAACTCTAAAATAGACCAATTCAGGAAATCACCTTCACTGTTTCCTTCATCTAAATTCTCATGGATTGGTGGAAAAGTCAGAATCCAGAAGTAATATAATGGAAATCCAATTTCCTTTCTGGGATTCATCTCATCCTGGCTTTATTTTTCTGTGATCAATTAATCAGATTCTGCGCTTGTGCTCTCTCTATAAAATTCATAGCTAGATAATTTAAAAAAAAAAGAAATTGTGTTCAATATAGCTTTAGAAATACTCTTTGAAAGGGCAGAAGCAACAGTAAACATGGGGGCAGGCAGGTTTTTTTGTTTGTGCGGTGCCAAGGATTATAGAACCATGGTTTGGTTGGCCTCTAGATGCTACCACAATATAAATGTTAATATAATGAGGTCTGCTATCCCAGGATGGAAGAGCCTTCAGTATCTGCACAGAGGAAGCACAGTCAAGATAAGGGAACAGGTCAGTCCTAGAAATCAGATAAGAAGTTTGTACTCGGTACAGCTACAGAAAAAAATTAGATTGCAGGGTTTGAACACAGTAACTCCTCGCTTAATGTTGTAGTTATGTACCTGAAAAATGTAACTAAGCAAAACTGTGTTAAGTGAATCCAATTTCCCCATAAGAATTAATGTAAATAGGGGAGTTAGGTTCCAGGGACTTTTTTTTCCCACCAGACAAAAGATTATTATATATAGATATATACATACATACACACAGTATAAGTTTTAAACAATTTAATACTGTACACAGCAATGATGATTGTGAAGCTTGGTTGAGATGGTGAAGTCAGGGTGGGATATTTCCCTCTAATTTTTGTCTAGACTTTAATACAGTTGAACTCGCTGCTATGGTAAAAGCCATAATTAAAAAACAGTTCTCTCTTCTCGACCCTTATATTCAATAGAGGTTTTTATAACACACTCATTGCCATTGTCTCTGAGCTCTTTCCAATATAGCTCAGTAAGGATTAAGTCATGTGACTACACTTCTGTCACGTTTGTTCTCTCATCCTCTTCTCAGAGGGAATGCCTTACTGATAAATGATGAACAAGCACTCGGCTGAGCCCTAAAGGGTTAACACATTAATGTAGTGTCACACTCTACAAGGCAGCACAAATGGAGGGAGGTGAGACTGCATGGCAGACAGAGAGACACCCTGTGTGTGAGAAAGAAATGCACATTACCCCTTTAAGTACACTGACCCCACTCTGAATACATTTCCTTTTTAAGTAGCTCAAGTTGAGATAGCAGCTGCTGCTAGCAAGCTCCCTCTGTCTTGAGCCCTGTCATGTCCCCCCACCCCCACCCTATGGAGATAGGGTAAGCGGGGGGTGGGGTAGGGGGACACCCTATTAGCCCCCCCCCCCACCTCCCCTCTACAGCAAGCAAGAGGCTCCTGGGAGCAGCTCCAAGGCAGAGGGCAGGAGCAGCACATGGCAGTGGTGGGAGGGACAGCTGAACTGCCAGCAATTGATAGCCTGCTGGGCACAGGGCTGGCCTTACCCTGAGGTGAACTGATGTGGCCGCCTCAGGTTCCAGACAGGGGGGCCACTACTAGAACCCAGAGTGTAGAAAATTGTGTCTGCTGCTGGTGCATATGTGTTCTCTCTGCTCTAGGTGCACAGAGTTGGTGGAGTGCTGTGCTGTGCTGGAGGAAGTGGGGCACAAGAGACATAATAGGCAGGCAGAAGAAAAGGTGAGAGGGAATAACAAAAAGCAGCAGGAGCTTCAGGGAGAGAGAGGAGGAGGAGCCTCTTATGTACCTCTCTAGCACCAGCTTCTCATGGAGCTTCCTGTTTCCTGCTGCTTCCCTGAACCCACTTGAGGGGGAACAGGCAGTCAACTGAAGTAGTAGAAGCCAGTTAAGCCTTTAAGACACTGATATCTTCCCTCTCTCAGGCCCTGATACCAGCCTGCTTATTTAGCCCCTTCAATTGAGTGTTGAGAGCCACTAGAGCTGGCACAGAACAGCAGTCATGAGTGAAAGTAGAAAACGCTCCTCTGGGGCAGCATTCAGAAGAAAGCAAGCAAGCAAAGGAAGTTTTCTATCTAAGCAGGAAGGAGCTCTCCTGAGATACACAGACACAAATGTTCACGATGAGCCTTTCGGCCCCAGTGAGGATGTGAGTGGTGAGGAGATGCCTGATCTTCCAGTTAGTCAGAGTGCAGGTGACCTGGCAGCTACTGCAGCATCCATATCTCCATCTCAAATGGATGTAACCATGTGCATTCCTGAAGAAAAGTGTAGATCAGAGATGAGTGTGGTGGAGGTGCAAGAAACAGCTGCTGCTGCGTTTAGTTCCTTAAGTCTTGATGTTCCAGGACTGTGGACCCACTTGAGCAGTAGCCTAAGGGACTTCCTTATACTGCATAAGCCACAGCAAGTGAAAAACTTCAAATTCCCCAAAGACAATGAAAATAGACGTTTCCATCCAGCACATTACTGGCGTGAAATCCCCAATGGTGACAAAGTGGAGAAACCATGGCTTATGTACTCAAAAACCCAGAATGCTGCATATTGTTTTTGTTGCAAACTCTTCCAGTCTAATGTTCCAGCCACATTGGGTTTTACAGGAACAAAGGACTGGAAAAATCTGGCTAGAAATCTGGCATGCCCTGAGAAGGCAGCAAATCACCAAAGAGCATTACATAGATGGAAAGAGCTTGAGATGAGACTAAGATTAAAGGCCACCATAGATGATCAGCATCAAGAGAAGATTGCATCAGAGTCTCTTTACTGGCAAAATGTTCTGAAAAGGCTCATTGCCATTGTGAGAATGCTTGCTACCCAAAACCTAGCACTGCGTGACACTTCAGATCAGCTACATGTGCCAAACAATGGAAACGTCCTTAAAATTGTGGAGCTGATGGCTGAGTTTGATGCTGTACTCCAGGAGCATCTAAGAAGAGTCACCACCCAAGAAATATACACACACAACAATTCAAAATGAGATCATACAGTTACTGGCAACAAAAGTCAAACAGAAAATGGGAGGGATCAGCAAAGAAACCTACCTTATTGAGGTCAGAGGGTGTAGGGAAGCAGTGAGAAAGGCAAAGAGCCGGGTGGAGATGGACCTAGCGAAGGGGATTAAAACCAATAGCAAAAGGTTTTTTAGCCATATAAATAGGAAGAAAACCAAGAAGGAAGAAGTGGGACCGCTTAAAACTTTAAACGGAGTGGAGATTAGGGATAATCTTGGAATGGCACAATATCTGAACAAATATTTTGCCTCGGTCTTTAATGAGGCTAATGAAGGGCTAAGGAATAGTGGTAGGGGGACTGATGGGAATGAAGATATGGGGGTAGACATTACGGTATCTGAGGTGGAAGCCAAACTTGAACAGCTAAACGGAAGTAAATCGGTGGGCCCGGATAATCTTCATCCTAGAATATTAAGGGAATTGGCGAGTGAAATTGCAAGCCCGTTAACGATGATTTTTAATAAATCTCTAAACTCGGAGGTTGTACCGTTTGACTGGAGAATAGCTAATATAGTTCCTATATTCAAGAAGGGGAAAAAAAGTGACCCGGGTATCTACAGGCCTGTTAGTTTAACATCTGTAGTATGCAAAGTCATGGAAAAATTTTTAAAGGAGAGAGTGGTTACGGACCTTGAGGCCGATGGCAACTGGGACAAATTACAGCATGGTTTTACGAAAGGTAGATCGTGCCAAACCAACCTGATCTCCTTCTTTGAGAAAGTAACAGATTTTTTAGACAAGGGAAATGCGGTGGATCTAATATATCTTGATTTCAGTAAGGCGTTTGATACGGTACCGCATGAGGAATTACTGGTAAAATTGGAAAAGATGGGGATCGAAATGAAAATCCAGAGGTGGATAAGGAGCTGGTTAAAGGGGAGATTGCAGAGGGTCGTATTGAAGGGTGAACTGTCGGGTTGGAGGGGGGTTACCAGTGGAGTTCCTCAAGGTTCGGTTTTGGGTCCGATCTTATTTAATCTATTTATCGCTGACCTCGGAACCAAAAGTAGGAGTGGGCTGATAAAGTTTGCGGATGACACAAAGTTGGGAGGTATTGCCAATTCGGAAAAGGATCGGGATATCCTTCAGGGAGATTTGGATGACCTTGTAAACTGGAGTATTAGTAACAGAATGAAATTCAATAGTGAGAAGTGTAAGGTTATGCATTTAGGGATGACTAACAAGAACTTTAGTTATAAGCTGGGGACGCACCAGTTGGAAGTAACGGAGGAGGAGAAGGACCTAGGAGTCCTGGTTGATCGTAGGATGACTATGAGTAGGCAATGTGATGTGGCCGTTAAAAAAGCTAATGCGGTCTTGGGATGCATTAGGCGAGGTATTTCTAGTAGAGATAAGGAGGTGCTAGTCCCGTTATATAAGGCGTTGGTGAGACCTCATTTGGAGTATTGTGTGCAGTTTTGGTCTC
Organism: Mauremys mutica; assembly: GCF_020497125.1. Classification (NCBI taxonomy): domain Eukaryota; kingdom Metazoa; phylum Chordata; order Testudines; family Geoemydidae; genus Mauremys; species Mauremys mutica. The sequence goes on from NC_059072.1 coordinate 108,036,484, forward strand.
CCATGTTTAAGAAGGATGAACTCAAACTGGAACGGGTACAAAGAAGGGCCACTAGAATGATCCGAGGAATGGAAAGCCTGTCGTATGAAAGGAGACTTGAGGAGCTCGGTTTGTTTTCCTTAACCAAAAGAAGGATAAGAGGAGATATGATTGCTCTCTTTAAATATATCAGAGGGATAAATACCAGGGAAGGAGAGGAATTATTTCAGCTCAGTGCTAATGTGGACACGAGGACAAACGGATACAAATTGTCAGTCAGGAAATTTAGGCTTGAAATTAGACGAAGGTTTCTAACCATCAGAGGAGTGCAATTCTGGAACAGCCTACCGATGGATACAGTGGGGGCGAAGGACCTCCATGACTTTAAGATTAAGCTGGATAAGTTTATGGAGGAGATGGTATGATAGGATAACGGGCTTAGTCAATAGGTCAATTAAGTGCCACACTGGTAATTAGTACAATGGGTCAATGATAGGATATTGTTAGCCTTTTTCTAGAGGGTATAGCTGGAGAGTCTTGCCCGCATGCTCGGGGTTCAGCTGACCGCCATATTTGGGGTCGGGAAGGAATTTTCCTCCAGGGTAGATTGGCAGTGGCCCTGGAGGTTTTTCGCCTTCCTCCGAAGCATGGGGCAGGGGTCGCTTGCTTAAGGAGTGGGTGGATCGGCTTATGTGGCCTGCATCTTGCAGGAGGTCAGACTAGATGATCATAATGGTCCCTTCTGATCTTGAATTCTATGATTCAGAAGATTGTGGCAGACCTGAGGTCAGCAAGATATTACTCTGTTATGCTGGATATTACTCTGTTACATCTGACATCAGCCATACGGAACAAATGACTTTAATGGTGCGTTTTGTAACAACAACAGAACCTAGTGAAAATGTCCCTGCAATGGTGACTGTCAGAGAGCATTTTCTAGAATTTATTGACAATGATTCTACAGGAGCTGGTATGACAAATGTGCTTCTTAAAAAGCTGGAAGATACGGGAATTGCGATAGCTGACATGACAGGTCAGGGCTACAATAATGGTGCCAACATGAGAGGAAAGAAGAGAGGAGTGTAGACACGGATCTGAAGGTTAAATCCTCAAGCTTTTTTTGTCCTATGCAGCTCTCATTCACTGAACTTGCTAGTCAGTGATGCAGCATCAGCTTCTAATGAGGCTGCTGAATTTTTTAATGTAATTCAAAGCATCTATGTATTTTTCTCTGCATCAACTCATCGATGGCAAATTTTGAAGCAACATCTGGGAACATCCTCTCTGACACTGAAACCACTGAATGCCACACAAGTGGAAGCAATAAAGCCTATCAAATACCAAATTGGGAAGATAGATGATGCCATAGTTGCCATTATGGAGGACAATGCTATGACAGGAACTGTTTGTGGGAGAACGGTGGCAGAGGGAAAGGGAATCACCAGAAACATACATAACTTCAAATTTCTGTGTGGCTTAGTGTTGTGGCATGACATACTGTTTGAAATAAATGTTGTAAGCCAGAGACTCCAAGGTGTTGACTTTGATATATCTGGAGCAATGGAACAACTGGACAAAGCAAAGTCATACCTAGAGTCTTACCGGTCAGATGAGGGATTTCAAAACATTCTGAAGAGTGCACAGAAGTTGGCAGAGAAACTTCACACTGAAGCTATTTTCCCACCCATTCAAGAATACAAGAGTCACCTAAGAAGACATTTTGATTACGAGGCACGGGATAATCCCATAAGAGACCCCAAACAACAATTCAAAGTTGAATTCTTTAACTAGGTGCTAGATTGTGCAATACAGTCAGTTGAAGAATGTTTCATGCAGCCCAAGGAACACAGCAGTATATTTGGGATGTTGTATGATATTCCAAAACTCCTCAATATACCTGAAGACCACCTACAACAGCAATGCAGGGCACTAGAGACAATGTTGACACATGACGACATGCACAATATTGGTGCAAGTGATTTAGGTGATGAACTGAAAGCCTTTCAAGATACATTTCAGCAGGATCAACTCCAAAGGCTGTTCTGGCATATATGTGCACAAATAAGATAACCAACCTCTTTCCAAATGCTTTTGTTGTTCTACGCATATTTATAACTTCCTGTAACAGTTGCCAGTGGAGAACGCAGCTTCCCCAAGCTGAAGTTAATAAAAACACAGCTATGCTCCACAATGACACAGGAGAGGCTGGTCGGCCTTGCAACCATCTCAATAGAGCATGAGCTGGCCCAGACTGTGGACCTTCAGGAAGCACTTCAAATCTTTGCAACCAAGGCGGCACAGAAAGCAACACTTTGGCATTTTTAATCTGTTTGAATAATCAGTGTTTACTATGCAGACAAGAAAAGAGACATTTGCTATTCAGGCATTTGAAAGTTAAGTGTTACTTAAAATTTTTGAACAAGACATTTTAAGTTGTTAGTTCTCCTTTATTGGGGTAGGTAGCAGAGCAGTACCATGAAAGGAGTAGAATAGGAAGAAGGCAGAATTGAGACCTTTGTAAGTTTTGGCCCAAGCGAGGGGACATGGGGGCGTCGTTTGAGCTCCCTGCCTCAGGTGCCAAAATGTTGTAGGGTGGCCCTGGCTGGGCGGCTGCCACACAGGGAACTTAGGGGAGTGAGGAGCTGCTAGGGGGGCTGTCGGTCCACCCTGATTCCAAGCCCCCACCAGCTAGCTCCAACAGGCTGTTCTTCCTGCAAGCAGTGGACAAAGCAGGTGGCTGCCAAACAACATAAGGGAGCACTGTGCAACTTTAAACAAGCATGTTCTCTAATTGATCAGCAAAGAAACAACATTAACCTGCACAACTTTAAGTAAGGAGTTACTGTAATTCCTTCAGTTTTGTGGGAGAGAATGTGTCTTCTGGTGGCTGGGTCAGGTTCCTTTGCCTAAGACTAGAGAGTGATGTTTTTTGCTGAACCTTCAGTTATCAGTTTCCCTCTAATTTTTGTCTAGACTTTAATACAGTTGAACTCACTTGCTGCTATGGTAAGAGCCATAATTAAAAAACAGTTCTCTCTTCTCGACCCTTATATTCAATATAGGTTTTTATAACACTCATTGCCATTGTCTCTGAGCTCTTTCCAATATAGCTCAGTAAGGATTAAGTCATGTGACTACACTTCTGTCACATGTTTGTTCTCTCATCCTCTTCTCAGAGGCAGATGTGTGTGTAGAAGAGTAGTTTAGTTTAGTAGTGGATGTCTTTTTATATATAAATGTACCTGTTGTGCGTTTATATTAGAGAAGGCAAGGTCAAAGAAATGCACCTTGCACTTGGAGCAGAAAGTGATGTTTGTTCCTGGGCAAGTTCATTCTACAGTCTCACATCGCCCCTGGAGAAAGCTGTATCTTGCACAGACGAGCTTTACTCTTATTACACTAAGTTTCATTGGGCCAGAGGAGCATAGTTGTAGACCACAGTCTTCCTCCTGGAGCTTTAGGTATGTCCTGGCCCAGGTCATGGAATGCTTCACAGATAAGAGCTGAGACTTTGAACTTGATTTGAGATTCTATGGGAAACCATCATAGGGAGCAGAGGACATCTCCAATGTGTTCCTGGAAACCTGTATTGCTGAGGAGACATGCTGCAAGATTTGTGTACTAGTTGGAGTTTCCTAAGTGCTGAAGGCTTTAGGCCCAAGTATATTGCATTCCTGTAAATTCAGTCGAGAGGTGACGAAGGTACTACTAACTGAAGCTAGATCTTCAGCTGCCAAGATGAGACAATTTCCTAGCCAAGTGGAGATGGCAGAAAGTATTACTTGCGGATGCTGCTATGTGAGAGGAATATATCAGCAAGCAATATCAGCAAGGAATTCAGGAGTACTCCGAGACTATGGCCTGAACTGACCAATAGTGGGTATAAATCTTCAACCAACTGAGACTGCACCATGGCTATGAGATCTTGAAAATACTTTCCTCTAACCACCAGCATCACCTCTGTCTTGCTCAGGTTCAGCTACAGGCAAACGTTCATTATCCACTAGCTGATCTCATTCCAAGCACTGGGACACAGTGATAGTAATATAGTCAAAAGTGGTGAAGGACAGGTAGAGCTGTGTATCATCTACATATTGCTTGCACTTGAGTTAGTCTCATGTGACCAGTTAACCTTGTAGTTGCATGCAGATGTTGAAAAGGACTGGACAGAGAATAGATCCTTGTAGAACTCCACAAATGGGGTATAGTGGTAAAAGTGCAGTTACCCATCAGTAACTCTTGCAGTGTTCTTCCAGGAAGGATTCAAATAATTTTAGCATATTACCCTGGACCCCTGTCATCCGTCTCGGGCGAGACAGCAGAATCTCACATTTAACAATGTTGAATGCTTTAGAGGTCCAGCAAGAGGAAAATAACCCATTGACCAGAGATCATACATCAGTGCCACTAAAGCAGTTTCAGTTCCATGTCCTGACCTGAATACAGAATGTGCTGGGTCTAGAATGTTAACTTCAGTTACATGAGCCTGTAGTTTGCCTTTTGCTAGATTTTTTTTTTTTAAATGAGCCTGCTCAGGAATGGGAGGTTTGACACTGGGTGGCAGCTGGCTAGGACTAAAGTATCCAGGGTGGGTTTCTTCAGTGTTGGTTGGACCAGTGAATGTTTGAAGGAGGAAGGGAAGATTCTCTGAGAGAGGTGTTAACTATTTTGGTCAGGAGTGGTGCCAGCTGTTCATGATTCTTTCACAAGCCAGGAAGGACATGGATTGGATTCACAAGTCTGGGTTGAGACTCATTTAGGGTGTCCAGAACTTCTTGATGTGTTACTGTACTCAACTCTGTGAATGTAGGTGGGCTGTTGGTTGATGGAGGTGAAGCAGATCCTTACTATTTGAGAAGCCTTCCCAAATGTGCGTGGTCTTCTTAGCAAAGTAGGATGATAGCTCTTCACTAAGGCTAAGATTTTGTCATGGTTATTTTAGTAAAAGTCACAGACAGGTCATGGGCAATAAACAAAAATTCACAGAAGCTGTGACCTGTCCATGACATTTACTAAAAATAACGACAAAATGGGAAGTAGGAGAATCCAGCACCCATTTGATTGGGAATAATGTCCTTAAGTATACACACATATCCCACTCCCACCTACCCCCACATAAGTAAAATTTAAAACTGATCACTTAAAAAAAGTAATTTATTGATATGAAAGCTATGTGCAAGTCTTTCACACTATCAGTTTTATTTACAGTAACATACATACGTCAAGTATATTAAATGTCAAATTTCTATTTCTCTAACTTTTCTCCCTTGATTACTTGCTTATGCCAGTAGTTTCATTGGATCCTGGATTTGTTCAAGGTGTGCAAAAAGAATAGCTGTTCTTGATGAACAAATGTTAAATTAAATTTCTCAAGAGGTGTTAGACTTTCATTTCCACAGATTTAGGTTTCTATGGAAGAAAACTTCTAATAGCTTGTGTGCACAAAGCAAAAAATAGGAAGGGTTGGAAATGAAGTCAAACTCCCTCCCTATTCCCTGCCAAGTAAAACCAAATAACTACAGCCTGGCCTACACTAGGTTTCTTTCACTAAAATTTCTATGCCATTTCTTCCATCGATGGAAGTAACAACCAGAGTGCTAGCATAGACAAAGTGCCAGTGACTGCTGGCATTTTAACCATCCCATTATCTAGCACTGCTTAAGCTAGTTGTAGACAATACTGTGCTTAAAACATAAGCAGCCACCCGAGTCCTGTTGACACTAAAACTCCCACTACTGTACTAGATCTAGTGATGGGAAAATTCCGGGAGAACAAATCACAATATAGAAAAAGCTGTACAAGTGTAGCTACATTAGAAACCTAAAGTTCAGATGGTGATGGGTATCTGACCCAGTTCCTCATAATTCACAGTTGACTTATCTGGTATATTCAATACACTATATATAGCAGGGGTTCTCAAACTTCATTGCACTCCGACTCTCTTTTGACAACAAAAATTACTACATGACCCGGGGGAGCGGGAGAGGGACACAACACAAAGCCTGAGCCCACCGAAGTCCCACCACCCTGGGTAGGAGGGCCAAAGTCAAACCCAAGGGCTTCAGCCTGAGGCAGGTGGCCTGTACCCTGAACCTCACTGCCCAGGGCTGAAGCCCTTGGACTTCAGCCCCCAGTGGTAAGGCTCGGGGTTTGGCCCTGGGCCCCAGCAAGTCTAAGCCAACCCTGTCAACCGTATTAAAATGGGATTGTGACTCACTTTGGGGTCCCAAACCACTGCACTATAGCTTATTTAGTCAAAGGATGAAGTAATGTTAGAGCATGGACTGATTTTTTTAAAATATGCAGTGATAATGGCAGACCAAGTTCATTCCTTTCAAATCATTACATATCCTTAGCTTATTTACAAGTTAGTGTGATACCAAAATATTATCACAGCATTTCCAAAAAGAATTCAGGTCACCAATGCTAATTAACACTTAATCATTTGTATCATTTCTTGTGACATTTACTTTTCACTTGTGAGAATTTCTTGAGTAAACTGCACTCATTTGCTTTGTGCAGCCTTCTGAAAGTTCACATGATTAGTGTATTTCCTGACAAGGAGACTAAATTATATTTTCCAATTAATCACTGATTAACCTCTGTCAGCCACTAACATGTTGAAAAGTAGCATTTCTAAACCAAGAGAGTATATAGATGGGTGGATGGGGAGACTAGGGCAAGAAAGAAGCACAGTTGCAGAGAGTTGAACTGTATTAAAAGTGGATTCCAATTAAAAGGCATTTAAAATAACTGTTAGTTAAATTAGTATGAAAACTAACAGTTTGGGACCCTCTCTCTTTTGGTCTCATGTTTCCAGAACCACAGGAAGCATTTTTCCCTGGTAATTAAGAATGCTAAATTGGTTTCTTTATGTTGATTAAATAGGATATTTAACATGTAAAGTTCTAGACTAAATTCCACATTTGTAAGCAATGTGGCATATTAGGGAGACAGGATTCTTAAGCCAAATAATGTTGTTTCCATCTGTTGATCTTAATTCAGTGTATCAGTGATCAATGAAAACTGAGAATTAGCCATTATTTTAAACTAGTCCCTTAAATGTTTGCAAATGATCTGGTTTGTACATTTATAGTTTTAGCAGCTTAAACAGGAATTCAGTTTCTGTTAAGTGATGAAATAGTGAAGGAACTGTGTGTGTGGGAGAAGAAACCCAGGCCTGCTGCACAGAGAAGAGCCATAAAAATGTGGACAGTGATGTCTATTTAATTCTTCTGCAAATAAATGTGCATGTGAGAGAAACAACATCAGGAACAGCATCATGAACATTTCTACTTTATCAAATAAATAAATCTGGGTGAAAAAATACATGCAAGTGTGCTGGAGTTTAAATTCAAATTGTAGGAAGCTATAATGTATAATAAGATTTTAACTTTTAAGAGGCTAGTGTGATCAACATGTACTGTGCTAGCTATGGCCAGAAGAAAATAACCATCAACTTCATTCCCAACCTCACGTTTATCTTACAACAAATTGGGTTGTCTTAGAAAAATTCCTCACAGCACAGTAAAATTTGTTTCCCCAGACGGGGACAGTATTTAAAGTAGACTCTGGTATAAACATTCTAGTCATGCTGTCTCTTCCACAGATACTCTGAGCCTTCATACTTTACAAAATTATTTGAAATGAACTAAAAAAAATCCCACCTCCTTTCTGTCCAACAATTTTAAAAGATACAATTACTATCCCACAACAGTTTTGAAATTCATTTTATTTTTAAATTCTATGAGAACAATTTTGCTAGTGGATGGTCCAGAGGTTTGGTCCCAGAGGGGGGAAGGGGTTCTTACACTTGATTATCATCCCCGACAATGACATGCAAACTCTGGTGCACATTCATTGGTTTGCATCAATTCTTTAGTACATCCTCCTGTTTGTTTTTTAAAGTTCCAGGCTAACTCACCTAAAGTGAAATTCATTTATCCAGTTCAAAAATGTGTTTTATAATGCTGCTTTCTTTTAAAATTCTGAAAAAAAATGGGTGCACACATACTTATATAGAAGACATTTTTACTGTGCCAGGTATCAAATTCAGATCTCCGTTTGCCATGGTGCATGCAGTATACTCATGAAAGAATACCTGGTGCTTTCTCATCTTCATGGTATTTAAACCTCTATTATAAAAGCAGCTTAAAACTATGCAACAAGACTACACTGTCCATCTAACCCACAGGCAACCTGTTTAGCAAGCCAAGCACTGGAACTTTAATGGTTCTGCCTAAGTTTAAATGAGACTGTCACAGGACAGTAAACTTGGTCTGTTTTATTTGCACCAGATAACTGGTAAGGAAACATTTAGAGCCATTTATTATGTGGATTAAATATGACTTGTTTTGCAAAGTACAGCATACTTTTCTGTCTGTAAGCCAAACCAACTGTCTTTACATGAGCAAATTTACACATAGTTGCAGTACACAGATAAGAGTTCATAAATAAAATTCTACCAAGTATACAATGCTTAGCAAATTTTCAAGTCATCAGGATTCTCCACCCATATAAACAGTGTGGCGGGTAGAGATAACCTTCACCAAAGATGCGTCTCTCGAATCTCAGCAATAATCTGACTGGCTCGCTGCAATGCCTGCAGAGAAGGGAAAAACAAAAGAAGAAATATCATTTTTTCCCCTATTTGCTTCTCATATGACAACCAGGAGATCATTCTGTGGAAGACAAGGTTAATTCAGCAATGTTTTACAAAACAAGATCAATCATTGTTTTCACTGTGACAGTGTTGGGAGGATTAATTCACTAATATTTGTAGAGGCCTCTCAGATCCCCAGATGGAGCATACTACACAAGTGCAAAATATGACAAAAAACAAAGGTATTGTCAAGATAGTAGCCCAGAGTTATTGTGTCAAGTCACCCCCTCAGCCTCTCATTCACAAACTGAAAATGTTAGAAATTCATGCAAAACAGGTCTCAGTTTAAAACAAAAAGGTTCTGTTCCAGTCATAACTTTTTTAGACTTTTCTTTTGGTTCGGAGATGTTCTCGCCTACCCAAAGCATTTGTATTAACATTCCATGTGGATCAATTAATCTTTAGGTAAGCTACACAGATATTTGCCACCACATATCATCATAATAAAGAATAGTTTCTTTCTGCAACTAACGTATAAATTGCACTCATTTTGTACCTTTAAACCTCTTCACTAGCATTCTGCCTAATTCATGCACCACTGGACTATGTCCAAATCCTAGCAGCTTTAAAACAGCTGTCATTTTAAACAAACTTAACAAATAAACCAGTTTATGATAAATACTAACAATGCACTCAGGACTGTACAAAACAGATGATTCATGCCCAAAGAGTTTACCATCTACAAGACTCTCTCTGACTCAAACATGTGGGTTAGGTAAGAGCAGAGATTTAAATTTACACTTGCTACATCCAGTCCTGGAACAGTGACAGGTTAGGGAGTCTGGTATCTCAAACATCCAGAGTCAATGCCTGCTGCATTCTACGAGAGAACTGACCCACACTATTTCTCCCTCACTGTGCTGATTTGGTCTTTTAGAAAGCATATTTCTCTATGCCAATTCAGTGCAAATGAATGGAACAGGCAGTATTTGGTACACCACAAAATTAGTGGAAAATTAGAGCTTTGGAAAAAACAATTTTACTGTATTTATGACAAGTTCAAACTCACTGAAGTACAAGAAATACAGGTGCAGCATCTGCAGTCACAGCCAAATCCACAGCAGTATGTCCCTGATCAAAATCTTTAGGACAGGATACTTTAGGACAAAATAGTTTGGTACTATTCACAGAAATAAGCATGGAAATTTGTGGGAGGGTGGGGGTGGGAAGGACACGGGACGACACCTCTTAACCCCACCTTCAAAAGGAAATTCTGTCAAGGGAGGCTTACAGAGCTTTAAAAGAGTATGTTGGAAAACCTAACAAAGTTCACTATTCTAAAACTATTCATCTCCAGGAGCTAGATTAATGATGTATAGTGAACATTACTAGTATTTCATTATTGCTTTCTTGCTCACGCAGGGCTTCTGTAAAAGAATGAACTAGATCAAAACAAAAAACTGACTTGAATCCAAAGAGCATGGCAAAAACCTGAAGACTGTTATATACCTGAAATCTCAGCAGATTTAATATGCTTCAGTTTAATTAACTGTTCATTGGGTGTTTTGATTTTCGATACCTTTAACATGTCAGCTGCCTCCTTTCTGCGCTGTGCCATGTCCTCAGATTCCGTCAGAAGGTCATCTAACAACAAGGATTTGTACAGCTGTCCAACTAGCTCGCTCTGAAGAGTGTCTTTCACATGATTCACTAGAAAATGCATCACCGCCTTTGGCACACTGCAAGCAAAAAAAAATATAAAACAAGCCACATAAAGCTAGGGCATTAGCTATTCTAGATTCAACATGCAGTTTGAATAAATCTATATGTTCTGATGTAAGCAATTATACAGAATCTTGACAGGAATCTTACAGCAATGTCTTAAATAGCTGTAAAGTGATTATGTGCAGTCCAACAGCTGCTGAGTTTATTGCCTGTGAGATGGCCACATTTCAAAGTGAACTGAATCTCATATGTACAACCCTGAACAGTTCTATACCAACTGTTAGGTCTAAATTATTTTTATTACAGTAGCACCTAGAAGCCCTAATCAAGATCAGGCCCATTGTGCTAGGCACTGTAAAAACACTAAGCTCTTCGCAGCAGGTTCTGTTTATTAATATCTAAATAGACAATACAAAGGATGAAAAGGAAAACGGAGGCACCGGGCAGTGACTTGTCCATGGTCACACACTAGGTCAGCAAAAGAGCTGAGAACAGAACATAGGTCTACCAATTTTCTGCCAGTACCCTATACACTGGACGACACTGCTTATAAGGCACCACACAACAAGAAGTGATGGGAATTTCAAAATGCGAGGAGAATTTAGACAAGCAGAATATAATTACCCAAAACAGTTTGGCCATGACCCAGCGTGAAGACTCCTATTCATGAAAAGGCAGCTATGAAATCTTTAATGATCACATGTGGGCAAGATTTCAGTTTTATGTCACACTTGAAATATCAAGAAGGAAGACTGGTTTAGTATGGATTTCTGTAGTTACAAGTGCCCCTGAATTTCCTGCAGTAAATTCAAAATACTGACTCTGCCTTGCTTATGGAATCTGACAGGACACAGCAGAGCTCTTCTGACAAAGTGGAAAAATCAATATAGATAGGAATTGGCAAGATAAAAACCATGCACTTCTTGTGGAGTGATAAGTGCAGTGAAAACATATCCTAACTCAGGTGATCAGCACCCAGGTAGGAGCACTTGGGATAGCCTAACCTGGATGTAAGCAGCTACACTGAAAAGCCATACCCAAGTTAATGTGTCCTCACTGGTGCTATACTATGTCTGTCACTAGGACTTTCTGGGGGCATACCCCAGGGTTTGTTGTGCTGCACTAAGCCAAGCTACTCTATTCTTTCCAAGTGAATTGTGGGAGAACTTGTCTGTCCTTTTGGGCATGTGGGAACATATTGTAGGACAGTAAGCAATCAAGTGATTTAGTCTGTGTCCTCATTGCAAAGCGGGCAGGTTACCAGCTTGAGTGAAAACAGGTTTTAAGCCTACAGTCACAGATGTGATGGCTAACCTAGGTTGAAAGCACCGCTAACCTCAGGTCAGATGGTTGTGCGGATGGGTGGACGATAGAGGGTTAGAGGCGACATCCAAATAAGAGCCTGAGTTAACTTTGCAACTACACTTAGAGATGCAAGTGCTCTTTTCAATGGCCAATTCCTAAGACATCTTTGCATGGGAACACATAGTGGCTCTTAAGTATTGTAAAGTTACACAGTGCAAAAGTAAACAGCCATGACACACACAGTATGTGAGCCTATGGGGGGAAAAGTGCATGAAGAAGGGAGAACAAAATTATTTAGGGGAGAACAAGAGGGTATATAACGTGGAATACAAGGATAAAGTGAAGTAGAGGTAAATCAAGGTTGAACGTCTGAGGTAAAAGGACTTTTGGATAGCATTAAAATGGAAAATGAGGAAACACCATTTGAGTCATTTAAAATTAAACTGGACAGAATACTGGAGAACAATCTTGCAATTGTCAGAGTGTGGCTAGACAACCTGATCGAAGCTTCAAATTATAGAATTCTTTTACTTTGCCTATAAAAAAAAGGGATCAATTGCTGGCTTTTCTGTAAAACCTTCAGTAATAAAACCATTAGTCTCTTCTTTGCTTCATTCTTCTTACCAAAAACAAAACAACTGGGCAACAGCAACTTTAAAGACAGTCTACACAGCAGAGGCAGCATTACTACATCTAGCCTTATGGCTGAGAATTGGCACACACATTAGTCAAAAGAATTCTATATGAGCGTCCTCAGATGGAAAGCTGGTGGCTGCAAAGCTAAGTCCTTTGACTGCACCTTGGATGTATGCCAATTATTTGCCCCCAGTCCATCAATACAGATTGCAGTATCCTATACAAAAGCAGCCATTCTCTTTAAAAGCAAATGAAGTTTAAAGTGCAATACAACAGAGTACTCAAAAACAAGAACTAGTATTGGATGCTTTGAAAAAGTGTGCTCTTTTTGCCTATTAAGTGGACTTCAATTTTATAAGGAATCAAATTTCACAGCTCCTCCTTGTAGAGCTACTAAACTCTGCCTAGAGAGATAACGCAATATAAATGTTATATTCAGCAACAAATGGCATGGCTATATTACACAAAGATTTGCAAGGTTTACATGTCTACATAAAGTTAGCTATTACCTGTCCTGAATGTTCTTCCTGACAATAAGGAAGTAGGATTTGATAAGTCGTTCAATCACTTCGCAGTCTCGTTGCTCACGGGAAGAGAGTCTGCGTGCAACAGGTACAGGCTACAGGAAAAAATAAAGACAATCTTATTTTAATGTTTACAGGTTGATTTTATTTAAAACACTTCACCTACTTTCGATAGCAGCGTGTGAACTCCATTCATCTTTCAGCTTGATTCCAACTGGTCTTGCAACAAGTGTTTACTCTCCCCAAAACAGAACTACAGATGTTTTGATAAGTCAAAAACATGAGCCTGAAACTGAGCGGAGAGGTAGTACAAAGGACAGGAAATTCTCAAGAAAACAACCTCTCAGAGAAAAAGGCAGGAGTGATTTAATCTAATCAGGTGACTTTAGTTTTTATAATAGCTCATGGTTCCTGACAGCGAAAGTGATTGTCCACTTGATCCTGCTGAAGTCTAGGGCAACTTTGCTACTCTGACAAGAGATTAATCTTTTTATAGCATTAATGAAGTAGACAAATAGTCCCTTAATTTAGATGGGTGTGAAAGTAAGTCAGTTTCCCCCAGTTCGTTCCATGAACTAAAGGGAATGGAAGTGTTAATGGCAGAGGACCTCAGAAGGTATCTACCTGTCCATATGCCAATAATAGTTTCATATTCTACAAGTACAGAATTCATATAGATTAAAATCCTGTTTCCTGTGCCTGAGCTAATCATGAGAGGTGCAGATATATCATCTCTTTCACAACTCACCACATCCAACAGGTTTACAGCATGGCCTTTTTGAGGACTGGCAGGTAGGACTGTAACTGGTTTAGATTTTTCCTCCATTAATAGCTCTTCGGCTTTTGAGGGTTTCAGCATTCCTCTCCAGTTGCCTGTTCCAGGTTCTTGAGTCACATCTCCCACCCCAGGAGCAGCCTGCAGAAACAGAACAATGCAAAGAAATATTGGTCAGCCAAAACTCAGGCACTGCAAGGCAGTCTCCTGTGAAGCTTACTACTACCACCACCAGGTGATCATGCATGGCTCACTTCATTTCATTCTTTGCTTCCAACAACTCTTCCCTCCCTCCAAGTTTCATCTTGGGAGATGGATTGGGGGGGACACATTCAATTCACTGTGACAATGTTGAGCAGTGTCAGTGTAAACAAACTGAGTACAATTTTTCAAATATGCATAATAGTCTAACTCCCATTTTAAAAAGTGAATTAGGCACTTCAGAGCCTAAATCCCACAAAAGTCTCTGAGACTTGGGCTTATGTACACAGGACCTTTTCCAATATATTAAGATATTATGATGATTATTATAGTTTAAGAGCTATAGTTATATTGGTATAACTACCCTGCCTGGATATTCTTATTCTTGAATAAGAGATAGAGTCTTCTTTTGGTTTTAGCTTACATTGCTCCCGAAGTGACATAAGCAACACCAGAATTCTGGAATAGGAGTGTCCCTAGGGGGAGTTACACTGGTATGGCTATAGTGCCTTAAACTCACATTCTCCCTTATAGCACTTCAAGATTTCCCATGTAGATCAGGCTTTGACTCTTAAGTACCTAGTTCATTTTGAAAAATGGGAAGTAGGCTCCTAAATCATTCAGGCACGTTGGAAAGTGTTACCCCCTATCTTGTAGCAGTAGGTACCTACAATAACTGAAAGAAGCAGCTTTTGTTAAACACATTTGGTTCGGTAAGTATATTTCTAGGCAACATAATTCTGAAAGGTTTGAACCCATTCAACAGATTTTCTCTAGTGCCTCAATTCAAGTAGAAGCAAAAATAGTCCCTTACAATAACAGTTGTAAAACCCCATGCATTCAGGTTCCCAGGTATTAAAAGCTTATGTGTGTGCCGCAAAGCTTTAGGGATCTGTCTCCAAGAGACCAACTGCCCAGCCCCTCCTTGTGCAAGAGCTGGCATACAATGGGACATAAACCAAAGTTAAATAATCCAGATCAGCAAAACAGAAGGAAATCTCCACCCACTGGGAGACAGGAAAGAACTGGCGTTCTCAGCAAGCAAAACTTCCCTTACAGAGAAAGGCTGTTCTTCTTCATCTCCCAGTAAAAGGATGCAACACTCACTCTGGGTTGCACATTAGGGACACTGGATGAAAAAGTAGTAGTAGGTGATACTGTTGCATTACTTTGAAGGCTACATTGCTAGATGCACCCATATTCACAGAACCTGATCATCCATCCCGCATCACTCTATAACCCTACCGTCTGTTTTATTCACCCTGCTCATGTACCTTTGACAAAGCGATTACTGTCTGTGAAGAGAAATAAATTTAAATCTCATAGCTGAATCACTGAGAACCTTGAAATACTTCTTATATCTTGTTTCAAGTACATGTGGAAAACAAGCCAAACCGCTCCTTCTGTGCTCATGGTTAAAAAAATAATAATTACCAAAGCTTGTCATGGGTCAAAAGGAAACTACAAGCAAGCAAGCAAAAAAAAAAAAAGGTATATATATTCAGGTTAATGATGAATCAATCTAATCAGAAGACAACTCAATTTTATATCTGAGCAACTCAACTGTTGAATTCAAACAGGTGTTTTGGGTTTTTTTTTAAAACACAACTGTTAACAGACAATGTGCATAAAACACACTGATTTGAATTTTTACAGTCGTAATCTTAACCACTAACAAAACAGGAGACATTAAGACAGACAAAGACTTAAGAAGGATCATTACATTTTCTGCTAGTAGTAGGACTGCTGCCAAAAATGACTATCATCAGATTAGGTGCTAAACCACAGAATATGGCTTCATAATAGTGATCTCTAAATGCACCCCATATCCTTTCAGCACAGAATCAGTCACATATATCACTGTCCAAAATATTCCAGAAACAATCTCACAGACAGACTACATTCTGTTAAACATACTAAGAAAGAGTATTAAGATTAGCACATAGCCTTATCAAATTTACAAACACAAATTTTATACAGTGAACAGGAACGTACTTGAATTCAACAGTTCCCCTGTAACCAATCCTGCCATCATAATGCCTAAGGAATACACATCATTAGTACACAAAGCCTAGTCTAAGAAGAGCCGTTTTCAGCTTTTGTTTAGGTGACCTTGGTGGATTAAACCCCCCTAAATCACTTGCTACAGTGTACAAATAAAACTCCAGTTTCAACTAGAATTCATTTTAGGTTCTAACTCCTTAATCAGGGCGGGGGGGGGCGAGAACACGACAACACATGACAGTGTCTTTGCATATATACATGCATCATCTAGCACAACGGGGCATGAAGCTCCTGTGATATCAATATTCAACAGCAAACATTTCTGCCTGTAAAATAATGACGACTGGGGGGGGGGGAAAGGTTTTTCACACAGATGTGCTGTAAATACAACAAAACAGGCAGTACACCGGAGCTGAAATGTAAAGAGCCATTGCAGGATGTATTATACAGATACAAATAAATTGGTTAACAGGGATTATTTTTAAAATGACAAAAAGGGGGTTCAGTTAGAACAGAGCCTAGAGAGATTCCTTGCAGGCAGCAGGAGACTCACATTTTTAATTTATCTTCTGCTTTCTTCCATTAAACATTAAGACATATTAAAACACATAACTTGACAAACATGCTCAAAATGTTGGATTACAGTATGGCAGCTGAATAGACTATTTTGGTGAAACAATTTCCTGCAAATTATGTCTATCCACATTCGCACCACAATTCATTCCAAACAAATACGCAGATAACGAAAGCTATGAAATTTCTATCTGTGTACACCTCACACATTACCTGCCCTGTACAACCTAATGAAATGTGAGTAATGCTAGGCAACCTCAGCACTACAGGACACATGATCTGACAGATGCAGAGGACACTGCATCATTGACAAAACACTATGTATATGAACTACTTTTTGTACTATCCACGGTGAACCACAACAGGAATGAGCATGCAGTGCTAATAGGAAGGATCAGGACAGACCTTGCCATCAGCCTCAGCAGAAGCAGCAGTAGAGGTCTCCTGGGAGGCAGATGTCAATGCACCTGGAGGTTTAGTAGACTAAAAAGGTAAGAAATGCAGAAAAAAATCAACTAAGGGCAGACACTGAATGTGCCTAATACAGTCATACATTGTTCTCTACTAACATCTTAGCTATCCAGAAAGACATTTTTAACTTGTAGATTTACAAGCAGCCCAGCACGAACAGGAGAAGAATCCCAAAGGCCTTAAAAAGCAGCCAATTAAAAATTAAACACCTTTGGCTTGTTTGGCCTCCAAACTGTGGCCAATTCCCATGTTGCAGATTTAAATTTGACTATACAATGAAATCACAGAAAAGCATGATGTAATGGGCATGATCAAACAGCATACAAAACAAACTCTGTACTGCTGCTTAACACTCCCAGTTCTTCCACCAACTGGTTCACACAGGTCCTAGGTTGATCCTATAAAGTAATATTGGATACATTTTGAATGCTTCTCTCACTTGTTTAAAGTTCCGTTCATTAACTGTTTTTTAAATTACAAATTGCAACAATTCCTGCAAAGCTTAAACAGTATTTTGGAGACTCATGAAAAAGATGTTTTGCACCAATCTGGGCTTATAATAATTTCACACAACACAGTGCATGAAATACTCTAAAATGACAGATTGCCCATTTTCACAACTAAGTACACTTTTCTCTGTCACTTAGTGCTGCCTCATGTGCACTTACCAACTTATCCTGAGAACCTTGCACACCTAAACGAGCTGATGGGATACAGTTGAAAGAGCAGTAATGTAATAGTACTGGTCAAAAGGTTGGAATTGAATAGACAGGATCTATGTCTAAGCCTGAGAATAAAATGCTGCATTATTAACTGTAGCTCTAAAAATGGCTTTAAAAGTTTGAATCATCATGTTGGCTTTGGGATCTTAAAAAACAAACAAAAAAAACCACCACTACACCACAGAGGATTAAAATCTCCAGATTCTCCCTCAAACCACATTAAAGCATACAAGTTATGAACCACTTTTTTTTTTTTTTTTAACGCTTGCAAACGCATTAAATATCACCTACTTAACAAGATGCTCATGGACTATAAGTGTGTAATACAGTTCTCACACTTTGGATCAAAGATGGTGCATTAAACAATTTTTTTTTTAAATCAATACTCACTCACCTTGTCTCGTGGCACAGCAGAAGGCAATTCTCGGGCTAACCTGTTACGCCTTTGCTCCTTTAAAAAAAGCCAGCAAAAACCTTGATTATTTATCATTCTGGGTCAAGGCGCATTCAAGCTTTATTGCTTCAGGGACACGCATCTAAACTGTAAAGACTGATGCTAGCAACATGTCTCTCATTTATCGCAAAGTAGCTTGTATCCCACACTATGATGTTTTAAATCAAAACCTGTTAGCTGGACAAGACAGTTTTGAAGGATTAAGTGGCCAGATCTAATTTGCAATATAAAATCTGAACTGAACAAAGTGTTCAATGCACAAAGCATTCAAGGCACAGATCTTTGCAGTACACTCAAGAAATTGAGCTTCTAAGCCACAGCCCTTAAAAACCAAGATACAGCTTGGATCAGGATGGATTCCCTATAGTCTTCATTACGAAGTGTGTTTATGAAATAATATCCATAAGGAACTGACTACTAGAACAGCATAGTCAGGTTGATAATTACTGGCCCAAAAGAAAGGGGTAAAAGGAGAGACCTTGCACTACCTATAGAACAACAAAGTAGCAGTTGAAGCAAGTCAAGGTGAATAAGGAGAAAGATTGGACTTTTATGGTGATTAAGAATAGATCGCTCACTAGTAAGAACAAAGCATTACAAACTTAGAAGAAACAAGAGATTTCAGACCCAGTATTTTTTTTCCAGAAAATGTTAGAAAAGGGGGTATTGTATGCTATTCAGAATTTGTATAAGATACCATAGAAGTTTACATGCACTTACAGAGTCCTCATTCCTGCAATCGGATCATCACAGACAGACTTTGTTCCCACACTAAGTTAATGGGAGTCCACCTGCGCAAATCTGATGGCAGAATTGTGGCCATCGGTAAAAGACTTACCCCCAACGAACTTACCATTATATAACACAAAATAAATAATAAAAAGCATCAAAACATAAGAGACAAGAGGAAACTATAAGAAGTGAATGGACGGTGAGAGATGTGGTTGGAGAAGTGAGAGAAGAAATTAATGTTAGGGTAGGGAGAAGTGGGAAGCCTCAGGATAATGGCCAGTTCTCAACATCTATAAGGCTATTTTCTCTCTCAGAAATAGATAGATATTTAGGGGAGAAAAAAGCCAATCACTTGTGCTAAACAATGTACATTAGTTAGTACTGGCCTCTGTTCTGTGCAGTTTGCGTCTTGTCAATTAGTTTTGTTTTGTACTTTAAGTGGCATTTGAAACACATGGAATTAGTATTTACAATGTATTATCCGAGTTTATTTCACTTCGCATATTTTAAAAACATGCTATTTTAAGAAAGAATAAGGAATACTTACTGATGCCTTAAGAAACATGCTCCAGAGGAACATGTAAGCAATGTCTTAAGTTTATATTTATGGGTTGTAATTATAAAGGTTTTCATATTAAGTATATAAAGGCACAGGACAGTTGTAAGAAAATACAATTTATGTTCAGATTTAAAAAAAAAGAAGGTTCAACTTAGAGTCCCTTCTAAATAATCAGTGCATCACTTAAAATGCTGTGTTTTCCTTACCTCTATGTTGTTGTTTATTAACCCACAGGCATCAGCAAAGTCTGGGTGTTTCGTGTTGATATAAGCTAACTCAATGGCCACCAAATTATGAACCTAGAGGGAGAAAAGTCATTCATAGTTAAGATTTTATGAGTTAATTTACTGCTAGGAAAGCATGTTGGACTGGCAACTCTAGAAACTGCAGTCTAATTATCCACAGTACAGCATAAACACCCACAGCATAGGTTTTGCCCGCACTGCTCTACTGTTGCATTTCATTTCTGACCCAAAAGGACAAATTCTTAGGGCAAGAAGGTAATTCATCCATCATGACCTAAGTTCCCTATAAGCTGCGTGGCCATGCAGCAGCCTATTTAGCACCCCGCAGATGCTCAAGGAAACCGCCCGGGATCTGCCGCAGCCAGGGGAAGGGCACCCCCTACCCTGCCCACATCCAGCCTGGCTCCCAACCTGCCATGGCACCCCTCCCCCAGCCCCACATCTGGCCACCCAGACCCAGCCCCGGCCTGGTCCTTATCATGGCCAGAGGGGTCCAGCCCCAGGTGTAGCCAGGACAGCCCTCTCCTGGCCCGGACCTGCTGGGGCTGGGGTACTTATCCTGCAGTCCCAACCCCAGAGCTGCCGCAGCCAGGAGAGAGAGCTGGGGGGAGTCCTCTCTCCCCGCCATAGCCCCTGAGCACCCTCCTGCACCCCAAACCCCTCATCCCTGGCCCCATCACCCCCTGCAACCCAATCCTCTGCCCCAGCCCTGGGCCCCTCATCCTCGGCCCCAGCCCTGAGCCCAACACCCCCTGCCAGAGCCCTCACAGCCTTGCACCCCCACCCTCTGCCCAGGCCCTGAGCCCCTCATCTCCGGCCACACTTCAGAGCCTGCACCCCCCAGATGGAGCCTGCACACCCCTGCACTGCAACTCTCTGTCCCAGTCCTCAGCCCCCTCCCACACTCCGAATGCCTAGGTCCTACACATCACCTCCATATTGGTGCACATAACAAAATTCGTTCCGCACATGGGTGGGAAAAATTAGAGGGAACACTGATAAACAAGACATATTTAATCTTTTCCCTGTATTGAAATCCCCCCGATCCCCACACAGTGGCACTCTTGGTGGTATTTTCAGGCAGACATCTGTCCACTAGGAATTGGACTAAGTTGAAACTCATTTCACACTGTTCACCTAACAGCTGAGACATAGTAACTTTCAATCACAAGCACTCTGCACCACATTTGAACCAGTAACCTGAGAGACTGTCCCAGAGTTGCTGATGCCATCCAGTGGTGCAACAACCCAACATGTTTTTGTACAATAGTACTGACTACATCATTTTTTATTATGAAGGGTGATCAGTCAAAACTACCATTACATTCACCCACGAAAGCTCATGCTGCAAAACGTCTGTTAGTCTATAAGGTGCCACAGGATTCTTTGCTGCTTTTACATTCAAGTTTGAGCAATGAAATCAAATTACAAAATCCAATCCAAGACAACACAGGCATTATCTTTTACATTTATCATAGGATAATAAAAAAAAATTAGTTAGCCTAATTTTGGTTAAGAAAATACCATTCACTTTAGTTTGTGGCCAATAGGGAAAAGGCCCCAATCAGCAAGTAAATGAAGGCCTTGAGAATAAGTAGTGTTATGGAAAGATGTATGATTTGAAAAGTAACAAAGTAAAAGAGCTGCAGTACCAAGACAAAGGGAAATTGTCTCAAAAGAAAAACCCACACCTTCCCACTGTTCTGCTGTGCAAGCAAAGATTGGGGAGAGAGAAGATGAGACAAGGCCTTGAAGGATGGAAAGTAGTAAGGAGAAACTGCTTCAAACCAGGTTTTTGCTAAAGCTCGTAAATTAGCTGGAAGGTATAAAGAAGGCCATGAATTAGGGTTCTTTGTCAGACCCTACCTGATCATGCTGGAGCACACCAGAGTGTGATGGTCATCCCTAGGTGTGGCCTATTTGTAAGTATAAGTCCATTAATGGCTATTAGCCAGGATGGGTAAGGAATGGTGTCCCTAGCATCTGTTTGTCAGAGGGTGGAGATGGATGGCAGGAGAGAGATCACTTGATCACTCCCTGTTAGGTTCACTCCCTCTGGGGCACCTGGTATTGGCCAGTCAGCAGACAAGATACTGGGCTGGATGGACCTTTGGTCTGACCCAGTATGGCCATTCTTATGATGTATGGTGGTACATGCTATATTACCACTCCACAGCAGCAGTGTCAGTGTCTACATACTAATCAACTATGGAAGTGAAGTGAGTAAGTTTAGTAACGTATTTGTGTGCATCTCTGAGTCTGATAAGAAAGCACAGGTTCCATTTTAGCAATAAAACAGAAGGCTAAGAGGTTTAAAATGTGAATTCTAGGTAAAACTTTTTTGAAAGGGAAGGGGATTTTTTTTTAAATTAGGTCAAGGTGTTCAAAATCAGGAGCCTAAAGTTAGGTGCCTAAATATGGATTTAGCTTCTATTTTTGAATATTTTGGTTTAATCTAATGTTTTTGGAAACTTTAAGATTATATGGTAAACAAAAGCACTAAGAAAGGAAGCCACCAACAGAAACAACGGTTTGCTAGCAAGCAGGAATGGAATACAAGGTGGTAAGTAACAACACTAATTACCATTTCATTTGTAACTGGTAGCCTCTTACGCAGAAGACTGGTCACTACTTCAACTATGGCATCATGTAGTTTGGGAAACCTCAGCAATTCCTAGAATACAAGGAGGAAAAGCAACATAACACAGTCAAAGTCTAATGCCACCATTAGAGTGACCACCAGATCATCTAGTCTGACCCCCTTTATATTACTGGCCACCAACACCACCCAGCAGCCATACAACAACTTAAATTGCCCTTAAAGTTGGAATTGCGATTACAGTTCTTGTTGATTTCAGTCAAAAGCTGGGTTAATACCAAGTCAATGGGCAATAAGAGTTAACAGCAGGGAATGCGCTGTTATCGTTTATAATTTTTGTAGCTACAGCTTGATATTGTTGTCCCACTAGGCACATTTGGGGGAGATTTTCACAGATAAAAATGGCAGTCACCTAACTACAATTTGTGCATTTGATAGTATCCCCCAATGTAAGTTAAAATTAGTGTTACATGCAGATAATTTGGAGATGCTGAAGTCACCACAGTTTACAGTATCCAATTAAAATTGGTGAGAAATTTAGATAGGCAGAATAAAGTACCCAACTGGGACATACCAAGATGCTAGGGTTAACACTTCCATTAATGAATAGCGCTGTGAGGAGATCTTTTATAGCCACATGTACAGTAGTTTGGACCTCGCTTATGTCTCATCCAAAGATGATACACTGATTCCTACCACTGAACTGATTGTGCCTCTAAGTTCCTTCCTATCTCCCATACAAATCTGCTGTGGCTTCTCTCATAAGCCTCGATGAAAGAGGGAGGAAGAATAAAGTTATTCTTAATTAGGCACTTTCCTGCAAGTCTCAGCCCTTCCCTGGTGTTGTGTTGATTCAGAATATGAGAATTTTCAACACATAGGCTAAACTATCAAGGTTAAGAGACCTGGTAAGCAGGAGATTTGTGGAGGGCAAAAAGCTAAAATCTATGCTCATTCTGAGCTATCAGTGAGATGAGAACGGTATTTTCATGAGGACTGCAAAACCTGAGAATCAATTTTATATTCTTGTGGCCCTGCAAACATTAAGTCTAGCGTGGGGAATGACAACTTTGAATTTTCAGACTACCGCATTTAAAATCATAGTCTAAACAATCTCAACCATTGTATTAACTTTTGGCATTCAATAACAGTACTGTATCTGCATCTCTTCTATCAAAACTAGAGCATCTGAACCTGATGGCCAAATCCATTAGTGCCTTATTAGAGTTACATGCCAACAATGACAGTCTGCCCTTATGAATAAGATCCTTTGTATTCTGTGGGAAATGTGCACTTTCACAAGGCTGTTTACACAAGTTCACGAATGATTTTTATGTACACTGACAGAGTCTAACTCTGTGACTTTTTTGTGTCTGTATAAAAGGTGGATACTGAATTTTTACCATAAAAGAGACTGCTCGATACTGTTAGACAAGTCGCAGTGCACTGAAGCTGGGTCTTAAGAGTTGATATTTCTAAAAAAAATACTTGTACATGTTTCTAAACTTAGTAGTCAACCTCTGCTTTTACCTGTGTACTGTAATTGCTACAATGTTGGATAATCCTCTGCATTTCCTCATGAACCAGCTCCACGCAGCGCAAGCTGGGCTCCTCTAAACGTTTGATTTGCCTCTTCACCAACAATTCAAATGACACTTCAGGCACGAACAATGCAGGTCGGGGTCCCTAGTCGAAAAAGGGAAGAAAAAGGGCAGATACTTTTTGTATGATAATAGCACCCAAAGTGTACTAGGTGCTGCATGAACCCTAAAGGGGCATTAGATGATGAATCCCAAAATTAAATCATGTTATTCCCACATCAAAATATTATATTCAGATGAAGAGAAGGTTGAGAATATGTACCAGTAACCTAAGGATTTAAAAAAACAAACAAACCACAGAATAATCCCAAAACAGCACAAGGAAGATGTTGTAATTATTCAAAGCAATATAAACTCATTTTCACATTAAAAGAGAAGCTCACTAGTACACAAACGCTGCACAAAAAACCACCCAATGATGAATCTTGCCCTCAATCTACAGTTGATTTATAGGTTCAGAGGGGTAGATTAGTGAGAATTGTACTATGAAGGGGGAAGCAGGGAGAACCCAGTCCACAAGGCCTGGTCTACACTGGGGGGATGGCTTGGGGCGGGGGGAAAATCAATCTAAGTTATGCAACTTCAGCTACGTGAATAACGTAGCTGAAGTCGACGTACTTAGACCTACTAACCGTGGTGTCTTCACTGTGGTGAGTTGACTGCTGCCACTCCCCCATCAACTCTACCTGCGCCTCTCGCGGCGATGGAGTACAGGAGTCAACAAGAGAGCGCTCAGGGGTTGATTTATCGCGTCTAGACTAGACGCAATAAATCGACCCCTGCTGGATCGATCGCTGCCCACTGATCTGGCGAGTAGTGTAGATATACCCCAAGTCTCTGTGCTTTAAGGTCTCTTCCCTGCACTCATACCTCCTCTGGTAAAGGAGTTGAGGCAGCAGTGCTATGGGGCGCCTTTCAACTATTTGGGGATGTCAAAGCTATTTTGTGACCATTGAACCTTTAAAGACCAGTGTCCACTGTATCAAATATTCCATCAGTGAAAACTCTTGACAGATGCTGTCCAGCCTTCCCCACAGAATTGCTGCATGTAAATTAGCTGTAGAGTAAAGGTGGTGAGTGGTTGAGTTACCTCTGATGCCACAATGGCCCCACTCAAGAGCTGCCTGAGTTGTTGACCTGAGCCTGTCTGTAGCCTAAACAATCATAGTAATGAGATCCAATCATTAATCTCAATTCCAGTCTAGTTTCTTTGCTTTACAAACTATGCATAAGACTGACTATTTCTGTAACTATTAGGAAAGTTTGAAGTGCATGTGTTATTCCACCGTTAAGATTACTTGGGACCAAGAAAAGACTGACACCTTTATATTTCTTGAAGGACCTAGTTTTAAATTAATTTTAACTGAAATTAACTAACTTGTATGGTCTCAGAAAATGTGGGGAGGAAATATTGTTTTCTTCACACAAAAAAGAATTCCTGCTTTAAGCACAACCTTAATTTCATAATACAACAGACATGAATCAAGACAAGATTTTTTTAAATCCCATTTCAAATCCAACAAGCAAAAACCTTAGGAAATCTAAGATAATACTTACTGTAGCATTTCTAATAGCAGTCAAAATATCTATAGTGTTAAGGCCACCTAGTGGATCAACAGATTCTAAGGTTCGTCCAAATGTCTCATGAAAAATGTAGCAAATTCTAGCTCCACCACATCTAAAAAAGATAAAATTAAGATTGAAGTTACAAACGAGGAAGAAGAAAAAATATTAACTGCAAGGTTTTCCTGTGCCAAACACATTGTATATTTTAAAGTTAACATTATCAAAGTATAAATTTTTAAAATATATTATGATTTGCTTTTACTACTACTACTGTAGTTTTAAAGTAATGTGATCCAGTGTTTCATGCCAATTATCACTATCTAGATTCTATAAACAAACAATTATACTTACAGCTCAGAAGTTTCTATATATTTTGCTGTTCCTTCAATGGTGTTGCAATATTCAGTGGCAAACTTGGTAATCAGCTGCAATAAAGTGGCACTCTTGTCCTCTACGGGTTCCCCATAGCTGTTCAGCAGAGACTGATATTGAGCAGCTAAAACATTTATTCTAGTTTTCAGTTCTGGCAAGCAATCTCTGATATGATGCATTAGTAACCTAAAAATAGAGAAAGTATAAATTCCTCTGTTAGAAAAGGGAAGAAATCCTCTTCAAACTTTGTTACCTCCAGCACAACTTAAAATATAAACAATTATTATCAAACAAATATATTCTATGACATTTGCTAAAAAAGAGTACAGTAACCGCAGATACTAAATTTTGTTTCAAATTTCAAATGGAGACATCCCAATGTTTCACTGTAGAGCAGCAGTACTTAAGGGATGCTAAATATAAAAATAATTTTTAAAACATTAATTTTAAAATCTTTTTATTTGTTATTTGCTTTTTGCATTTTGCATGACAATTAATCTGTGGTACCTGTTAAGTGTCCTAGCGAGATACTTGGTTCCATTTCGGTTGGCTAGAGATGGATACTTCTTTTGAAGAAAAGCATATTCATCACGGATAGAATCAGCTACATTCTTCTTATTGTTAATATCTAATTGACTCCTAGAGTAAAAAGGAGAACTATTAGTAAATAAATGTAAAGTGCAATTATTTTATTCACACTCGCACTTTTCCTGACAGTGGCATCCTGAAGTCATCAGAATATCTGGCATTTTTGCCTTCATTCTTAACTCATTTCTCCAACCATTTTCTCTCTTTCACTAACCATGTTTACCCAAAGTTTGGTCAACATTTTCCTCTGACTACGAAGGTGGTGGTTCGGTACTGGGGATGAAGACATGTCATCTCTTCTGAAGGTACAGAAACATTACTCCATGGACTGACTAGTTGGCGTTGTACAGTAAATAGGAAAGCAGTATGGGCAGTAGCCATCCCCAGTAGACTAAGCATGCAGCCTCTACATCAAAGTGGTATATCAGCTCTCACATGGAAGATGTGAGGGGTAAAGCAGGTGGGAAGAAGATTAAGCTTCTGAATCCAGGTACCCACACAGCAGCCAACATTTTGAAACTGGGCCACCCACTGCTTATTTCTTTCTGCAATTAAATACAGATGCTATTATTGTCTCCAAATCCCTTATTCTAAATCCCACACCCATATGCTTGAGAAACCTAAGCATTCCTTCGTATTACAGAAAGATCCAGCTTTCAAAAGAACATATTAATTGCCATCCCCTTCACCAGTGGTCACCAACTGGTAGATAGTAGAGCCTCTGACAGTGCATCTCAGTCTCAGTCACAGTGACTGAGACTGAGATCCACTGTCAGAGGATCTGCGATTGACCAGCCAATCACGATAGGGTTGCCAACCCTCCTGCAGCCAAACCGGGAGATCGGCCGCTAACAGTCCGGCAGCACAGCAGGGCTAAGGCAGGCTCCCTGCCTGCCCTGGCCCCACACTGCTTCTGGAAGTGTCCGGCATGTCTGGCAGCGGCTCCTGAGAGGGTAGGGGGTATAGGGGCTTCACGTGCTGCCCTCACCTGCGGACACCATACCTGCAGCTTCCATTGACCAGGAATGGGGAATGGTGGGGAACCGGCCACTTCCGGGAGCAGCGCAGGGCCAGGACAGGCAGGGAGCCTGCCTTAGTCCCACTGCACCACCACCCGGGAGCCACCTGAGGTAAGCAGTGCCTGGCTGGACCCCCAGCCTGTACCCCTCCCACATCCCAACCCCAGCCTGAACCCCCTCCCGCACCTTCTCCTCTACCCCAACCCCCTGCCTCAGACTCAGCCCAGAGCCCCTCCCACACTCCCAACCCTTCACTGAGCAAGATGGGGCCTCTGAGAAGGGGTGGGGCAAGAGTATTTGGGTTTGTGTGATTACTGTTATTTCTACAGTTTCTTTGAGGTAGATCCTGAGTTTCACTTAAATTCAAAAAGTGATCTTGTACTTAAAAAGTTTGGAGACCACTGCCCTACACTCACCTGTTCACTATCCCAATTATGCCAAGTTTAACTGGAATCACTCTTCCCATAAGTACATCCATAGCATCAGTGCCAGCATCCATGAGATCCAGCTTTGTGATAACAGCAAGCGTTCTTCGACCTATCAAAACAGCAGGAAAATTGTCATTTACAAGAAGTTTGTCAGCCTTAAGCAGTTTAGTAAGGCCACAGAGCAGGGGTGAGCAAACTACGTCCCAGGGGCCACATCTGGCCCTTCAAATGTTTTAATCCGGCCCTCGAGCTCCTGCCAGGATATGGGGTCTGGAGCTTGCACCACTCCGCGTGTGCCATGGCTCTGCATGGCTCCCAGAAGCAGCGGCATGTCCCCCCTCTGGCTCCTACACGCAGAGGCAGTCATGGGACTCCGCACGCTTCCACTGCCCCAAGCGCCACCCCTGCAGCTCCTATAGGCCGGGAACCACAGCCAATGAAGCTGCAGGGGCAGTGCCTGAAGACGACGCAGGGCGCAGAGCCGGCTGGCCACACCTCCATGTAGGAACCGGAGCGGGGACACGCCGCTGCTTCTGGGAACTCCTTGAGGTAAGCACTGCCCGGAGCCTGCACCTCTGACCCCCTTCTGTGCCCCAACCCTGATCCCTCTCCTGCCCTCTGAACTCCTCAGTCCCAGCCCGGAGCACCCTCCTGCACCTCCAGCCCCATCCCAGAGCCTGCATCCACAGCCGGAGCCCTCACCGACCCCCCAACCACACACACACTCCAACCCCCAATTTCATGAGCATTCCTGGCCCACCATACAATTTCCATACCCAGATGTGGCCCTTGGGCCAGAAAGTTTACCCATCTCTGTCTTAAGAGTATTCAAGAAGGTCCACAGCTGAATGCAACGGTCAGAACAAGATGACTAGAACTATGAGCAGCAAGATTCTAGGCTCTATGGAGCTCTAGTAACCTGCATAGAAAAGAAGGTTTGACTGGTGCGCTGGCTGGAAATTCAGATAATTGACGTCAGTGACAGGAGCACTGTGTCAGCTGAGATGGGGTTAGAGTGAGAGAGAACAGGAAGTACTAGGCTCACAAGCTTATAGGTTTTAAAGTGTGAGCTGAAAGAAGAGAGCCCTGGTATATACCTAGAACTAGCCCTGACTTGTTTGCAGTTGTGCAAGGGCTACACTTGCAATACTACCACTATATGAATGGCTAGGGAAAAAAACTATTACTTTTATTCTGTACACAATGAAACAGATTTAACCAGTTTCTAAAGAATATGATCAGATGTTTCTTAAGGAAAATAAGAACTTTATATTTGGATACGAACATCTCTAGACCCAAATGTGGAAAGAAACCTGTGTAGGTATACTGGATTTGCTTACTTATAAAACTTACGCTATCTTGGAGCCTTAACATCTTAAATAAATTTGTTAGTCTCTAAGGTGCCACAAGAACTCCTGTTCTTTTTGCGGATACAGAATAACACGGCTGCTACTCTGAAACCTGGTGAACTAAGCAGAGTTTGACTGGGTAAGTATTGGGATAGGAGACTACTGCAGACAAACCAGGTGCTGCAGGAAGAGATAATTCAGTGTTCAGTACTGTCCCCAAATCTATACTGTATCAGCATCTCAGCCCTGCGTTAGCTGTCGCTGAGCTGTTATTGTAAGAGCCATCTTTCAAATGGATGCAGATCAGCAGTCCTGACCACTGGTAGGCATTAAAAAAATCCTATAGAACTTTTTGCAAGAATAAGGACGTATAATAGCAGCTGCAGACAGCACATCTGTTACAGGCCTCAAACCTTTAAGGCGGGGAATTATGGAAAGTAGTCCTAGGGTTATATGCCTGATCATATGAACAAGGCAATAAATAAGAAGCAGGATCTGTTGCCCTGACAGCCCTGGTTCAAGGAAAGACCTAGGAGGAGGTTCTCCAAAGGGGTTAAGAAGGTGGGACCTGCGAATGGGTACGTCTACACTGCAATCAGACATTTGCATCTGGCCTATGTCAGCTGACTCAGGCTCGCAGGGCTCAGGCTAAGGGGCTGTTTAACTGCGGTGGAGAAGTTCAGGCTTGGGCTGCAGCACGAACCCTGGGACCCTCCTAACTCGCAGGGTCCTAGAGCACAAATGTCTACACCTCAATTAAGCAGCCCTTTAGCCCAAACCCCACGAACTCAGGTCAGCTGCCATGGGCCAGATGGGTGTTTTTAATCTGTGTAGACACACCTTGAGGGGCTTTGCCTGAAGAGGCCCAAGCAGAGACTACGTTCCTGTGCCTGACACAATGGAAAGGGAAAAAATCCCATGCACCAAGGTGAAAAATACTTGGGAAGCCACATTAGAAGGGTGAAGCATTGAATATATTTTATTTAATAATAAATGAAACCCCAGAACAGGGAAGGGAGAGGGGAGAAGAATTTTGTTGTGAACTTCAGCTCTGTGTTTGGGGACTTTGAGTTGGGCCCTGAAGAAGAGGGGAAACCAAGGCAGGGTGGGTGCACTGACAGGTAAGGCAACTGCATGACAGGGTGTTAATCCCAGTGTCTTCGGATAATTTTAACTTGAGTAACTACATTCACTGTCTCTACATATTTCTCCTCTAGGTTCAAATAAATAAAATACTTTTAGCTATTTCAGTGGTTGTGAAAGTGATTCTCACATACATACAGTCAGCAAGTGTGTAGAGTGCTTTAGGACTCATTTGGCTCAGTCACTACATAAATATAAAATTAGTATATATCCACTGCTCAGAAGGAGTTCAAATCAGCAGACTTGCCAGACAAATACAGAGCACTGAAGTGGGCAATAGCTGAAGACCAATGCTTCCAAATGTATTTTCTCCCTTTTGAGACTAGAACAGAACCATATGCAACAGCCAATTACTAACTGTAGAAGTATGCATTTTCCCTGCTACAAGACACACATTTTACTCCTCCAAAATTGTAATCACCTGAGCAGGCCATGCTCAGTAACAACTCTCATGAAAGCAGCCTTCTTCAATGCAATTATATTGCTTTGTAAACAGCGGTGGATTACATGACCATATTAGAAGAGTAACAGGATCTGGACTGGCCTTGCCTGTGAGCCAGCAGGCCCTTAATTAGATACTAATTCATCTCAGCATTGTTAACAGCTTCCGAATGACACAAGCTACAATTGGACAATGTTATTTGTTAAAATACAACAACTGTTTCCTAAGAAAATCCACTAGTATGAAAAACAAATACCATTTTCTCTAAAACTTTAATTTGATTCCTATTTTTCCTAGGAAAATCCATTTTAAGAGAAATGCTAAAATGCAGGCTCCAGTATGTCTTGCTGCTTACCATCTGGATCTACCTCCCGTGCAATTTTAAGTGCCTCTGATGTAGCCATGTCTGTGTTGGCAGCTGTGACTGCCAGAATAATTGAATTTGGGTTACTAATGAATCGAAGGATTAGTTCTCTGATTTGAAGTTCAATGTCCTTAGGCTGATCACCTACAGGTACCTAAAGGGAAACAAACAATATAGAACTAAAGGGGGGAATGAATTATGCAAATCCAAATCACACACTTCTCTCTATTAAAAAACACAACAATATAAAATCAAATTTCTCTGGACTAGAAATCAAGTTTGAAACCAGGTTAATGAAGATACTATAACAAAAGTACAAAAACATGAAAATGGTGCACAATGAGAACCAAACCAAATACTCCAGCTTACTATGTTAATTTTGAGGAGATTTTCAAAAGGAACAAATGGCAGTTCTGCCCCTAACTTGTACTGCAAGTCTAGGGAAGTTACGCACTTAACTGCCATTGGGGACCCTGAAAATAGCCCCCTTCCTGTAGAAAAAGTTACGGTTCAATAAAAAACTTTCATATGGGACCTGAATATTTCCTCCCCTTCAGAGCACCCTGTGTGTCCTTCAGAGCTCAGAGGGTTTCCTCCATTGTTTCCTTGCTTTACACAATTCTTCAAGCATTGCCACTTCTGTAAGATGGGGAGGTGTCATTTTGATTCTGGTCAATACTTACCTAATTAACTACAGTTGTTACTGCTGACACTAAAGTGCTACCTCTCCTATTAGCCAAGCATGCTACCTCCACAACATTTCCAAGCCTCTTAGTGTACATCTACTCTGCAAAAGAAAAAAAGAAAATCCCACAGCAGCAAGTCTCTCAGCCCAGAAATACGCACATGGGCTCAAGGAGCTTGTACTGTAGTGATAAAAATAGCATGTAGACATTTTGGCTCGGCCTCTAAAGCCCAACTCCCTTCCCGGTCTTTAGAGCCCAATCTCCAGCCCAAGCAGAATGTCTACATGTTTATCTTTAGAGCCGTAGTGCAAGCTCAAGTATGCAGACCCAGGCTCTGAGACTCGCTGCTGAGGTTTGTTTTCTGCAGTGTAGACATAACCTTTATAAGAAAACTCTCTCCCCTCAGTGTACAGCACTACCAAAGATCCAAATTCTAATCATAAAATGGGGACACTTAATTTTAAAGCCATACAGAATTGTGGTCAACTTGATGAACAATAACATTTTCTGTTTTTAAAGGGAATCTTAGATGATTTATCAAATGGTACAAAATGGTCACGGCAGAGGTCATTTTGCCCCTCTCAAAAATAATCTACCTGCAGCAAACCAAAAGGTAAAATTCAGTCTCTTACCTTTGTCATTCCTGGCAAATCCACAAGAGTCAGATTGACAACATTTGGTGAAAAAATTTTAAGGTGAATAGGTTCAGGACTGATCCCCTAGAAATACATTAAAATCACCAAGAATTAGAGTTAGAGGATTTGTTTACCTAGACATACCCCTCAAAAAGCCAATTCTTTACTAAAATTAAACTCCTGCACCAGAGACCTCTACACAAGAATTAGTCCAGAAATAAAGTCATCAGTTTATCAAACAATTTCTGTGTGTGTACAATCCTGCCTTCTCCTACTTGATGGATAAAAAAAAATTCAGCAAAGGCACATATGCACATAAACATGGCTGCCGATTTTACAAGCTAAACAAAGTGTCATACATACACACAAAGCTGTTTATATAAACACCATATGGGTTCGACCTAGGGAGGTGGAGGCTACTTCCACTTGTGGCACTACTACATAAACAAGTTTTGAAGCGAATTCTGCCAGCATAATCATTTCATAGCAGTGCTGGTATCACCTCAGAACTATGAACTACCGTATTTATCGGCGTATAACACGCACTTTTTTCCCCTGAAAATAGGGGGCAAATGATGTGTGCGTGTTATACGCCGATATAACCTTAAGAAGCCCCCCAGCGGCGCGGAGCGCCGCCCTAGCCCCCGCCCCCCTCCCGAGCAGCGCGGCCCTAGCCCCCGTCCCCCCCAGCGACGCGGCCCAAGCCCCCACCCCCCGAGACCCGGCCCGCGGCCCGAGCCCCCACCCCCCGAGACCCGAGCGGCGCGGGCCCGAGCCCCCGAGACCCGAGCGGCGCGGGCCCGAGCCCCCCCCCCCCGCGACCCGCGCGGCGCGGCCCGAGCCCCCACCCCCCGAGACCCGGCCCGCGGCCCGAGCCCCCACCCCCCGAGACCCGGCCCGCGGCCCGAGCCCCCGAGACCCGAGCGGCGCGGGCCCGAGCCCCCGAGACCCGAGACCGGAGCGGCGCGCGGGCCCGAGCCCCCGAGACCCGAGCGGCGCGGGCCCGAGCCCCCACCCCCCCAGACCCCCGCCGCGGCCAGAGCCCCCCCCCCCCCAGACCCGGCCCGCGGCCCGAGCCCCCACCCCCCGAGACCCGAGCGGCGCGGGCCCGAGCCCCCGAGACCCGAGCGGCGCGGGCCCGAGCCCCCACCCCCCGAAACCCGCCGGGGGGGGCCCGAGCCCCCCACCCCCGAGACCCGGCCCGCGGCCCGAGCCCCCACCCCCCGAGACCCGGCCGGCGCGGCCCGAGCCCCCACCCCCCGAGACCCGGCCCGCGGCCCGAGCCCCCACCCCCCGAGACCCGAGCGGCGCGGGCCCGAGCCCCCACCCCCCGAGACCTGGCCCGCGGCCCGAGCCCCCACCCCCGAGACCCGAGCGGCGCGGGCCCGAGCCCCCCCCCCCCCGCCCCGCCCCGCCCCGCCCCGGCTCGGCTCGGCTCGGCTCACAGCGCAGCAGCCGCATGGCTCCGGAGGGGGCTGAGCTCTTTCCCGCTCAGAGCCACGTGGGGAGGGGGCGGGGCCGCAAACTCCAGGCTCAGGTCAGCTGCCTCTGCTGGGCCCGGAGCTTTATTTGAAATTTACCGGTAAGTTTTTTTCCTGAAATTTCCCCCTTAAAATGAAGGTGCGTGTTATACGCCTGTGCGTGTTATACGCCGATAAATACGGTACATGTGCTAGTGGATCCACTACATTATTTACTGTACACCGGAGTTGTATGAGTCTTTCCCAATGTTTAACCACCAGATTTTCTGCAAGTAGGATGGGGTGTTTGCCCCACGTCAGCCCCAAAAGGGCCAAGGAAGCTGAGAAAGGGCCAATCAGTGGCCACACATGAGAGGTTAGGCTGCCAAAGCAATTCCTGATTGGAAGACGGCATTCAGCTGAGCAGAAAATGGCTGCAGCGACCCTCTGTGCTTTAGAGAGGAAAGGAGGGAACCTAAGGAAAGAGTAGGATCCTGTGGTCCTGGCCCTGAGAGAAGGGTGTACCTAACAGAGAGATGGGCAGAGAAGAAAGCCTGCTGGAGATGAGTAGGAAGCAGTCCACGGAGAAAAGGGACCGAGCAGACCTTGGCTACATGTTGTAGAGTCCCTGGGCTGGAACCCAGAGTTGTAAGAAGGCCTGGGTTCCCCTACCAGGCACTGATGGAGTGGCATTGCCTTGACAGCAGGTCCACTGTGACTCTATACCCCAGAAGGGGAAACAACATAGTGACCTGGCAAGAGGGCCGAGTCACAAAGAGGAAGCTGCAGTCCCTGGAGTGAGGCAGGGGCTGTAGAGCGAGAGAGAAGACAACAGGCTGAGACCCTGCAAAGAGAGGTGTCGGACCTGGAAGAGAGCTAATCCCCAGAAAAGCCAGGAAGAGGTGCCACCATCGAGTACCCCATGACAGTAAGGAATGATATTCTGTGAATCAGAGTTGAATTCATCTCGTACCAACCTTATTATTTCCTGAAATCCTCTCTGTTTCATTTTCTATTTCTTGTCGAATTTCATCAAAGTCTGTATAGAGCTGAAATACAGAAGCAAAAGTAACTTAAAGTCAGACAGCAATGTACTTACTGCATATATCTATGAGAGAGAGAGAGAGAGAGAGAGAGAGCGCGCGCGCGCGCTATATATCACCAAAATGTTCTTCTTGCCAACAAAGTGATACATACTGTAAGTATGCATATAAAAAGCAAGAATCATCTTCAGCACTATTTTACAATGCTATCAAAGTGAACATTAATAGCTGGAATAGCTTATGTTCTTATGTATCCCCCATCATTCTCCATCTTTGGCTTTGCCAGAAGTTGTAGAAACAGTTTGGCATCAACAGCAAATCAATTAATAGTTCAAAAATAATTTCATAACAGTGTTCTATAAACATGTGAAAAAAACCCTCTACATGAGTGGCCTATGCCATAGCTTCAAGCAACACACAAAGAGGGGGGAAAACACAATGACACAAAATACTGCATTCTGCCACACCTCTTCACAGCAAATTTCTCCTCCCTGACCCAAAGTACAGGGAATCAGAACTGGGGCCCTCTTCAACCCACTCCAAAAAGATCCAAATCAAAATCAACAAGCAAGTCATCAAATCAAGGATGGCTTGCTTCAATCAAGGGAGACAAACTGTCCTTATCGTAGAAAGACTCTTTAGCATTACAGTCCTTCACTGTTCACCACATGGCTGGGGAAGCTCTTTCTATTCATTTCAATCCCCCTCCTACAGTCTTCCACTACTTTCCTCTTATCTCTCTGCTCAAGTAAGTCTCTAGTTAACTCCTTCCCTGACCATCTTAATCTGGAGTAATAAAAACAATTTGTAATGGTATATGTACTTATCTTTGTAATTTCCACTCAATGCTTCACCAAAACACACTAAAAGCAAAGCCAACAATACATACAAATTTGGAATTTTTAAAGCCTAGCCATTCAAGCCAATATAGTGAGGACAAGCACTGTAGAAGAGAAACAACCCAGAGACACCATAACTTTAAACTTCCTTTTCTGAACTTAAAAACCCCACAAACTTCTCAAGAAAAAAGTTCTATCTTGGCATGAAATGTAGCATGTGGAATTCATCCCTTTTAGGGGAAGTTGATGGTGGAGAAAGGGTTGGGATTGAACTTCAGGCTTATAATGGAAAGCTAGCTCACTTTAACTATGAAGGAGCTACTGTCACTCCACAATAAACATACCTTATTTTTGGTGTGAAGAAATTTACCCCATTCTTCAGCATCAATCCCTGAAAACAAAACCATTACATGAGTTAGAGAGGAAAAAAAAAAGTTTAATTTTCAAGGACACCCTACTAAGAGCCTAAGTATCCTCGTGTCTTTTTCACATGAACAGTTTGTTGAAAACCAAGATACATTTTCTTTTAAAGTAGCAGCAGAAATGCAAAAGTTAATCTACTTCCTACTGTAAGAAATTAAATGGCTTTAAATACATTACTTAACATTCTGCATCTCATTCCAAATGTTAATTTGTAGATCCGTTGCCTAATTTCCACTCTCTGAATAATGGATTTGAATAAAAGAATGACTCAATTTCCTATCCTAGCAGTCCCCAGAAATGCTCTGCCTATTTAAAGATCAGTTTGTGACCAAAAAAAATAACTTTTTGCAACATCCTTTTTTGCATACAAGTAAGCATACATACAGCGCACTCTACATGGATCAGATTACAGCTGAAAGAAATTGTTAGAAAAATCTGCTCAAGCAAAAAAAAAAAACAAAAAAAAAACAAAAAAAAACAAGTAGAACACTTATGTATTGTTTAACAATGAAACCTTGGGGCAGAAGTCTTATAAAGCCCAATTCTGCCAGAGGTCAAGCATCCTTAGCCTTATGGACTTCAATGTTGGCTGACAATACTCTGTGCTTCTTAGGACAGGCCAAAAACCAGCAAAGGAGTCACAGAAGTGGCCACTTCTGTTATTGAGTGTACTTAAGTGCAAGCTCCTACTAAAAAAAGTAAGTTTTAGTCATATCTGGAGACATCTGTATTCCCTCAACTAGATCTCCATTTTTTTAAGTGATGTTGCATTTCAGAAATTCACAGTTTCTCTATACAGAAATCAGTTCTAGAAAGGAACCAACAAGAACTCTGCTTACTACTTGCTCATCCAAATACTGCTTATCTAAAAGTAAGTACCATTCAAACTGTCTCATTCTGGTAGGAGTCCCAAAAGAAACTCACCTATACATATGAAAAACACATTACGTAACTAAAATGTTATGAAAGTTATATGATAAAGCAACACATCGCAAAAGAAAAGTTAAATCCATCCCTTAGATGCTAATGCAGAGCAAAAAGACAGAAATTACTGAAATTGAAAAAAAAGCCACAAGACTGACCAAAATAATCATCAGTCAACACAGTAGGCAGTGTGTTAAAGTAAAAGTGCAGTCAGCAATAAAGTAGCATGAAAACAGGTAGTTATAATACATAAACATGCAGATAATGTGTAGGGACAACAAACAAGTGGCTAAAAGAAACCTTTAGTAAGGTGTCTTGGATTTTTCCATGTAGCAGGGTCTGCAGTTAAACAGAAACAGCATTGAATAACGTTTAGTATTTGCCATTAAGTTTTACATAGCATTCTCTTTACCTTTCTGTACCAGACTTAAAGGGATTATAAAAGCATGCAGACAGACATGCATGCTATTCAATTATTAATGAAAATGCATAATGCATTATCACAATACACTGTAAACAGATCTTGAACACTCATCACTAAATGATATCCATTAATCAAATATATCGTCATGTCGTTTATTTGATGCCTTTATTATTGCTGTTCATCTCAGAATTACTGTTTTGAAGTACTTTGATTTCAAACACACAAAACAGTGCCCTTTTCAATAGAGCAATCTAGGACTTCCCTTGATGAGGGTCATTTCTCACCTTGGATAAGCTATAAAACCTATTTGAAAACAAGGATTTAATATGTGTTGTTTTGTTTTTTTAACATATTGCTGGAGATGGCTAATGTTCTGTAGAGAGATTAACTTTTTGCTGCATAAATCACAGTTATGCATGACAACTTCCTGCACATCAATAAGAAACTCATGAAAATTAAAATAAGCAGGATACAATGGCCAGAAATCTGAGATTATTTAAGAAGAGACAGTGCCAGGTAATTTAGACTTTAAAAATGTAGGTTTCTAAAACAAAGTTTATCCACATCCTGTATCTCCCTTTACACTAAGAAGGCTATTTCCTCACACCATCCTCTACTGGGAGTGGAGGAAGCCAACTAGGGTCATAAAAGGCTGCCATCAGAACCCCAAGATGGGGGAGGGATAGCTCAGTGATTTGAGCATTGGGCTGCTAAACCTAGGGTTGTGAGTTCAATCCTTGAGGGGGCCACTTAGGGATCTGGGGCAAAAATTGGTCCTGCTAGTGAAGGCAGGGGGCTGGACTTGATGACCTTTCAAGGTCCCTTCCAGTTCTAGGAGATTGGTATATCTCCAATTATTACTTACTTATTACTTATTACTTCTAGGTTGAGATGGGGACAGCAAGGACTTCCCAAAACAGTAACAAGCAGCACCACTGGTGCATGAAGAGACGCAGCTGGTCTCCCAGCTCTCCCTCTCCAATACTTTACAGTCCCTAAACACCAGTAGACCACTTATTATCTGAAATCTAGACATCATTGTTCCTGTTTACTCATCCCTTCATTCCACCCTATAACAAACAAAAATAAAGAAATGGAACAGAAGAGAGACATGCCCAGCCACACTCTGAAGATGCTGTACCAGTTACTCCACCCTTTGTCTTTTTAGATGGTAAGTTTTTTTGCAGCAGGAACTGTCTTCCTTTGTGCTTGTACCAATTACAACAGGGGGCCCCAAAACCTGACTGGGTCTTCTGCCTGCTACTGAGATATAAACAGCACTTGCTTCAGATATCACAAGGTCCTATGTTTGGAGGTACTGATGTGAAAAGCTGATAAAATAATGTTGCTTTAGTAAACTTCAGATTCTAGATTCAGACTCTTGCTCCTATCTTCTGGCTCCATTTTAACTGTCCAGTAAGACTGCAACATTTAACTTCCCACCCCAAATACTAAAACAGTAACGGTTCCTAAACTGATCCGTCATACGTCCTCTTCCCCTATCCCATCCTCCCACAAAACGGATGAAGTTTAATTGTAAAAATGATTCTTAGCTGCAAGGCCAATTTAATAATTAATGGGGGCAGAAATTTAACAGAGCTCTCTCAATTGTTTTCTTTGTCCTGTAATTTAATAGAAACCAATGCAGCATGCTATTGCCACGAACATGTTATATGACTATCAACAAACAGAACTATTATGAGGTATTTGCTCTGATCAAACCAAGAACCCCTCTCAGACCTCAGTGCAAATGAGAGCTATGGAGATTGTGTCTCTGTCAGATATGATGATGTGAAAATACAGTGCTTACTCCCTCACTTCTAATGGAGTAGACTATTCTCTTTAGTTAATATATTTTCTGTATTTTGGGTTAGAAGCTCTTTGGAAGCTTCAAATTCTGTTCTACTGAATAGCAATCGTATTTACTATCCCTTCATTTCAGTGAAGCGGTATGATTTTATCATGCACAAAAGTGACTCAAAAAATAGTTGCTCTTTGGTCTGGCACAAAAGAAAATCAGAAACATTTACAGTTACATGGTTCTTAGACTTATCCTCCCTACCAGAGTGCTGAGGATCAAACTCAAACACAGTAGGTAGGCTTCTTCAAGAGAAAAATTATATGGGCTCATTCTTCAGGTAAATCACACTGACTCTTGTCAAAGGATATAAAAATGAAATTAGCATCACTGGAAAGTAGAGGTTATTTCCAACTGCCTGTACAGTTATGTCATGTCAATGTATTTACCTTCAACTTCTTTTTGAAAAACAATCTAGTATTGGGCACAATAATATTAAGATCTGAAAACAAGTACAATAGGTGACAATTCGAAAGTCTCTAAACTACAAAACAAGGGAGGAATTTTCTGGGTGAATATACCTATGCTGAAGATA
The DNA here is from genome assembly GCF_020497125.1 of Mauremys mutica. Classification (NCBI taxonomy): domain Eukaryota; kingdom Metazoa; phylum Chordata; order Testudines; family Geoemydidae; genus Mauremys; species Mauremys mutica. Next base: position 108,076,289 of record NC_059072.1, read on the forward strand.
AATTTCTGTTTATAAAAACATATGTATAAAGCCTCACTTTTGGAACCAAAATGTGTATGATTTATATCCAAGCTTTAGTGAATAAAGCTGGTGTTAAAATGTTAAATCAATATCAGCACAATACAAGGAGGCATTCAAATGAAAGCACAAAGAACCATTATGTGTTCTTACGTTTATGAGCAAAGAGTTCATTAACAGTATGTTCAAAATAGTACAGTGCACTGGTGCAGAAACTGAGGACTTCTTGTATAAGATTCAACTAGCAGAAAAATCTCCCCTCACTTAGGGACAATTTGTCATTTTGATAGGCAAATATTAAGTTTGTTTTCCTCATTCTAATTCATTCAAATTAGAGGTGAACCATAATATTTTTTGCCCACGCTAATAATTTTTATTGACCATTTTGCAAGTTTAGTGTATTTTTTAAAAAACTGAAGGAAATATGTCGATTTATTTAATGATCGGATGCTAAAATATGCTTGAGAGAACAGATTTCCACAAGAGCTCTGAAACAGAAACCAAATTTACTAGACTGGAATAACTGGAGCAGCTAAAACATTGTGGATAATATGAAATCCTTCTTTATTATACAATAAATGTCTAGCATTCCTGATTATCCAGCATTCTTGCAAAAATGTCATATGTTGCTATCCAATGCCCTGTCTGGGGATTGCGATATTATGGGCTGGACTTGTAAAATTAGTAGCTAGCCTATGACATTACCTGGCACTTTAACAGGTAACCAACTTAATCAACTACAGTCAAATGCCCCAGGGTTAGTTCCATGAAATGCACTTCAGAGTTAGACGTGTAGGGTTCAGATATGCAACTGTCCTTCGATTTATTTACAAATTGTATTGTATGGCCACCATACACAACTACTATACATCAGTTTTAGAAATATATACTTTCATCTTATTAGCAAGTGGAATATAATTCTAATTATTTTGAAAATAATCCATTATTTGCACTATTTTTGGAATTTTAAAAATGAACTACCAAGTTGTCCTAGTTCATTTGGCAAAACCTTCACACTACATTTCAAAGCTAAAATGGTTCTTATTCTGCATATGCATTAGCACAATGATGTCAGCAGGAACATATTTAATTCTGAGAATAGCATTTGTTAGGGAACAGTATTAAAGGGCCAATAGATTAAGCATCAAATCACTCCTCTCTCCCCCACTGGTGTTTGTCCTATGTTGTCATTCAGCTTCATATTAATAATCTAGGTTTGGTGACAAAATTACACATACAATTCAAATTCCAGAGGGTATTTACCTGCCAAAATGTTTTTGGTTTTTTTAAAATGTAGGTCAAATTCTGGACTTCATCTCCTTAACTGTTTGCTTTATAATATCAACAAAACAGACCCTCTGACAGCAGGCAGCTTTGACGTTGTATGAGAAACAACAGACCATGCTGACTCATTCAGGAAAGGCTGCAGTATGAATGGCTGTAACTCAACAGTATATAATTTTGTAAATACTCAAAAGAAAGCAAAACAAGTTATTTTTTCCAAAAAAGAAAATTCTCTAAATCCCTAAAATTATTATAGGACAACTATGCATAAGGACACTATGTAAGGATAAAGTTCATATGGTTATTCTTTATTTCATGCCATTTTAGTCCTTGAAGCTGGAATGAAAAAAAGACAAGTCTGATGATAATCATAATTAGCTATATATATAGACAGTTGTTTATGTACTTATATCTAACACACAAATAGGGCCCTACCAAATGCTTGAAAAATGCGTCACCAACCGTGAAATCTGGTCTTTTGTGTGCTTTTACTCTACACTATACAGATTTCATGAGGGAGACAAGCATTTCTCAAACTGGTGGTTCTCACCCAAAAAAGAGTTGCAGGGGGGATGGAAGGTTATTGTGTGTGGGGGGGGGGTGGTATGTGTCACAGTACTGCCACCCTTACTTCTTCGCTGCATTCAGAGCTGGGTGGCCAAAGACTGGCGGCTGTTGGCTGGGCGCTCAGTTCTGAAGGCAGCACCCTGACAGCAATACCATACCGTACCAAGCCACCCTTACTTCTGTGCTGCTGCCTTCAGAGCTGGGCAGCCAGAGAGGGGCAGCTGCTGACTGAAGGCCCAGCTCTGAAGGCAGCAGCACAGAAGTACGGGTGGCAAAACCATACCATGCCATCCTTACTTCTGCACTGCTGCTGGCAGTGGCTCTGCCTTCGGACTGGGTTCCTGGCCAGCAGCTGCCGCTCTCAGGCCACCCAGCTCTGAAGGCAGGGCCACCGTCAGCAGCAATGCATAAGTAAGGGTAGCAGTACCACAACCCCTCCCACCAATAACCTTGCAACCCCCCCCAACTCCTTTTCTGAGTCAGAACCCCTACAATTATAACACCGTGACATTTCAGATTTAAATATCTGAAATCATGAAATTTACTATTTTAAAAATCCTATGACCTTGCAATTGACCAAAATGGACCGTGAATTTGATAGGGCCATACCCATAAAGAAAGGTATCTATTGAAAAGTGTCTGTGTATTTTGCTCTTAGTATTTGTCCCTGCTTCTTGGAGCATCCATGCAGTTTGTCTGCACCTTGGTAAAGAAATTCTAACTTAGTTGATAGAAGCCATAAAGCTCTGTCCATTCCGATCAGATGAGCCTACCTTACTCTGAAAATTAAAAATGTAGATATAACACTTGGCACATATATAGAGGCTTTCATCCAAAGATCTCAATGGGCTTTATACCATAAATATTTAATTTAATTCATCATCCCTGTGCAGGAGGTACCATTATCCCCATTTTACAGCTGAAATGACTGAAGCCCAAGGTCACAGGAAATTTGTGACAAAGCTGAGAACAGAAGAGATGCCTACAAACTCCTAATACTCTGTCCTAGTCTACAAAACCATCTTTTCTACCCTTAATCTTGCAGACTAGTACAAAAATTAGTAATTAGCATGCATCTCATTCTACAGTGCATGAAGTGAAAGCAGTTCAAAGGGTACCAAAACATTAAGTGCAGATAAAACGCAAATAATGTGAAATTAAATTTCACAGATACTTTAAAGAAACCAAATGTGTTCTATGGTTCTATTTTAGTATTCATATGCCTCTCAGAGTCCATCCTTGTCAATTAGTTAATTGTGCTGTGTGTTAAAAGCTTTTAACTTTTATACATTGGATTTGTGTTTTCTGTCACTTTCAGCAACAATGGCATTTGGAGCCAGAACACAGTCAAGGTTCTCTGGTGTTTAATGGTAATTTTTCAAGAACCAAAAGATACAAAAAGTATATTAATAAAACAAAACAAGTAACAGACTTCTAGAACCTTGATTTAATATTTTCAGGAATCTGTTCTGAACTAAAGGTTTTAAAAGGAGCTTTATTTAAATTCAGGAAAAAGTAACAATTTTAGTATATATATTTAAGTTTATCATGCCATCAGAAGTGTATGTGTTTTCACTGTCAAATGGAAAGATTTTTTGCTATGATTGATTAATTCTAGTGGCCTTACTCTTACATAGACCAAGAGTATTACTTAACGCAAAGTGAAACTGTTCCAACTTCCAGCGGGCAATTGATCTGCTAATGGGTAAGGAGTAGCCACTAAAAGAGACTAAAGCTTTAGACTAGACAAGATTTAGAATAATCTAAATCATCCTGTTTTTATATGGCTTAGAATTTCTCAATACTGCTTAGTAAAATGATAGCAATAAGCCACTGGAGGTTCCAATTAAGTTTTAAACTAATAAAGGTTGGTTTTCGTCATCCCCAGCCCACTATTTTTTCCAGTGTACATACGTTCTTTAACTCCTCTCTACAGTCATGCACTTGTTGGGGAGGTTTTATTTATCAGCAGGAACAGGGAACATAAGCAAAAATGCTCTGCACACCCTATGCAATCACTACCAGTCAGATACCGTAATACTCTCTTCTCACAGGTGCTCACTGAATTCAAGGGAGAGAACAAAGGTAAGACTAAAAATATGAAACTTAGAAAAGCTACTGAAAGAATCAATTAGCCTAACTGCCAGAACGTTTGCAGCTTCTGTTGTATGGGTAGCATAGTTGGTGACAGTGGCTATGTTTTCTCAACACAATTATATGTATAAAATAAGCCTCAAAGGAATAAGAAAAAAAGTTAGTGATTTTTTTTCCCACAGAAAGGATAGAAATATCACGAGGTATTTCCTTTTAAGGACAACTACATAAACATGAAGATTAAAATCCCAGTTGGATCACTCTTACCATTTTCATCTCCAGATGTTTTCCGACGATCCTCTGGTGAAACATGCACCAGCTGCAGAATAAGGGGTCTCCGGGTGATAATTCCAGTACCTCTTGGGAGCAGATCCCTCCCCACAAGACTTTCCAGCACCGAACTCTTTCCACTGCTCTGAAAATTGAAACACATCCGTGACTTTCTTATATACCTATTATTGCAATGCTGTAATATTAACCTTTTAACATTTTATTTTATTTAAAGGAAAACAAATGCCTCCGCAGATTGTATTCATTTGTTTCACCAACCTTGAAGTAGGAACTTACTGGGCTTAAAAAAATATTTTGCACTTTTTTAGCACTTTCCATCCAGAGATCTCAAACCACTTTAAGAACATTAATCTTCACAACAACCTTTTGGAAATAACTGAAAAGTTGTTTAATTATACTTTAACTTCTATAAAGCACCTCTGTATCTTCTGGGGTGACTATTTTGTTATATCTTACAGTAACACTACAATGAGTAACAGTATAGTAGAGAGTTAATTTTCCTGGCTACACCATGATGGAAACATACAAGCGTCACTGAAAAAGTTGTTTTGCATTTGGGTACTTATCCTTTCTACATCAATACAGTAGAATCTTTCACATGAAAACGAGTACCCCAAGTAGAATTTTGCACGGCTATTGTACACCTCTTGGCAGGTAACTCCACGGATTGCAAAGCTGATGCATCTTGCCTATAGGACAATCAACCAGCAGCTGCTGACACAACACAGCAGTTAAGAAATACTTTCACTGAGGCCTGGTCTACACTGGTGGGGTGGGGAGGGAAGGGAAGATCAACCTAAGTTACGCAACTTCAGATATTTGAATAACGTATCTGAAGTCAACTTACTTAGATCTACTTATCGCGGTGTCGACTGTGGACGCTCCCCCGTTTACTCCGCCTCTCGCTCCAGTGGAGTACCAGAGTCGATGGGAGAGCGCTCAGTGATCGATTTATCGCATCATCACTAGATACAATAAATCGAACCCTGCTGGATCGATCGCTGCAGAGGTAAGTGTAGACATGCTCTAAGACTGCACAATCCTAAATTCCCCCTGAGTGGCATTTCCCTCTGCAGAACTTGTATATGAGGTTGGTAGAAGTGTAACGAGATCGGCAAAAATATCATATACATAAAGGTTCGAGGAAATACCTTGTTAATCACCTACTAACATTTACTACACCTGGGTACATTACCTCAATTCACTACAATTCTGGATTGACAGGTTTGGTTTGAGGTTCTATTAAAACAAAACTCCCTACTACACTCTTCAATTTCTCTGTAGTTTGCAGTTGAGGGGATAAGAATAGAAGGCAGGGAGCTAAAAAGGTCTTTGGCAATCACTGAATTATTGAGTCCCCAAATTATCACCCACCATCATGGTAGTTATTTAATAATCATTGAGCATACAGACATATCTACCTGCTACACATAGCTCTATGGAACCCTCTCCACTGGGTTCCAATCCAGGACCCAATAGTAAGCAGCTACGTCCTGCTACTCCAAGTGCTAGACTGCTGTTTTGCCTCCCTGGATCATTTCCTACCAAATCCCTCTTTTCCCAATGGATAAAGTAAAAATATGAAATAACTGAAATCAAAAAGTCTCAGACCTTCTGAGAGCTGCAAGTCCCTTCTCTGTGGGCTTTGCAAAGGTGGTACAGGTAGTAGCAGCACCTGCAGTGCTCCTTCCCAAGAGATCAGGGTGCAGGTCAGTTCACCTCTGCCAGCCACCTACTGAGCTGATCGGCTCCCCTTCCCTTTTAAGTTCCTCCTCCAGCCCATGCATGCTTTGCAGGTGAGGTGGGGCAGGGCTGCCTGGGCCCAAAGTAGCTCCTTACCCCCTTCCTTTCCAGTGCAGGGTTTGTACACTGTCACAGGGGCACTATTTAAGTCAAAATAGTAAATACAATTTGGTAACAATTGTCTTATTCCCAAGATTAGCTGCTGCTACCCTTCATTATCTTCAGTGTAGAAAGCTGTTTCTTTAACAATAGTTTAAAACCAAGAACTGATATGGAGGACATGAACCTAACCATATCATTGTTTACAAAAGCAGATTAAGGTGTCACAGTGAAAGGAGGATAAGAGAATGGGATTAAAAAGTGACTTGCTAAGGAGTTAAATTATAAAGTGCAAAGTAGTAACAGATTTTTACTGATGTGATGGGACAAGACAGCCAAATCACTATCTGCCCCACTAAAGGAAACACACACAGCAAGAGAGTATTAAGGAGAATATTTATGAATAAGGCTTCTACCTTAGAATGTATCACCTCCTCCTCAAGCATACAGGGCCAAAACCTTCAGTTGTTACTCAGAATTTCAACAGGAACATTGCCTAAAAAGAGCTTCTTGCTGAGGGAGAGAGCTATTTTACCAACAAATAGAGAAAGACTTAAAAACCACACTAAAAGTTATGCTGCTGTCAGATTTGCAAACCACAGCTGGAGTTACATTATGATGAAAAGAAAGTCCAAAATAATCACACCTAAATAATCTGAATTGGAATGTGGACCCACTCTAAAAAAATAACTACATAAATATGGAATATATGGAGTATACTGGCTCAGTCTCTTGTTACGGAATGTATTTATTGATGAAGGATTTGCAGTTGGTACCTTTTTGCTGTGTCTCACCTTTCTGCCAGAAAATCGGCATAAATATGGCACTCTTTCCACAGATCAGGTTGCCGACCCCTGTTCTAGTTTATATTAAATTCAGTGTTGAGTTGCAAGCTTTTGAAAGACCCATAACATTTTGTTCAGCGTTACAAACATTTCAGAGTTATGAACAACATCCATTCCCAAGATGCTCATAACTGAGGTTCTACTGCAGTCTCAAACTGATTCCAAAATCCAAACAAGAAAACTCATTACTAGAGATTTATTATTCAGATATTTGACAACATAAAGACTGTGCCTTGTGATCATCACATGTAGGGATCTTCTCCAACAGCTTCTAACATACATTACAGATTTCTCTGTTTAGAGAATACATTTGTGGTTGTCAAATTGATTTTTTTCTCAGCTGTTTTGGAAACATTTTTTTTAAGTGTGGGCAGGATTAAGGTACGAGGGTAAAACAAAAAAAAATTATCAAGTATTTGGAAAAAGCACTCTGCCACTCAGAAGGTGAACGGAGCCCAGGCAGCAAGCAGGAGTCAGTGGAAAAGAGAGAAAGAAGATCCTCTTATGTATTGATAACCGGTTAAAAGATAGGAAACAAAGGGTAAGGATAAATAGTCAGTTTTCAGAATGGAGAGAGGTAAATAGTGATGTCCCCCAGAGGTCTGTAGTGGGCCCAGTCCTATTGAACATATTCATAAATGATCTGGAAAAAGGGATAAACAGTGAGCTGGCAAAATGTGCAGATGATACAAAACTACACAAGATAGTTAAGCTACAAAAGGATCTCTCAAAACTAGGTGACTGGACAACAAAATGGCAGATAAAATTCAATGTTGATAAACACAAAATAATGCACACTGGAAAACATAATCCCAACTATACATAAAATGATGGGGTCTAAATTAGCTGTTACCACTCAAAAAAGATCTTGGATAGGTCTCTGAAAACATCCACTCAATTTGTAGCGGAAGTTCAAAAAGCGAACAGAACGTTGGGAATCATTAAGATATGGATAAGACGACAAACTATAGTGCCTCCATACAAATCGATAGTACGCCCACATATGGAATACTACGAGCAGACGTGGTCAACCCATCTCAAAAAAGATATATAGGAATTGGAAAAGGTTCAGAAAAGGGCAACAAATGATTAGGTGTATGGAACAACTTCCATATGAGGAAAGATTAATAAGACTGGGACTTTTCATCTTGGAAAAGAGATGACCAAAGAGGGATATGATAGAGGTCTATAAAATCATGACTGGTGTGGAGAAAGTAAATAAGGAACTGTTATTTACTCCTTCTCATAACACAAGAACTAGGGGTCACCAAATGAAATTAATATGCAGCTGCTTTAAAACAAACAAAAGGAAGTACTTCTTCACACAACACAGTCAACCTGTGGAACTCCTTGCAAGAGGATGTTGTGAAGGCCAAGACTACAACAAGGTTCAAAAAAGAACTAGATAAATTCATGGAGGATAGGTCCATCAACAGCTATTAGCCAATATGGGCAGGGATGGCATCCCTAACCCATTTGCCAGGTATGATGCCAGTTAGTTACAAGTATTGTATCGCTAATACTGACCTTGAATCAAAAGTTTTGCACAACTGATGCAAGGCATTCAAGACAAGTAAACTTCACAGCCTCTCAGCGCATTTGAAATCTTAACAATGCTTTTGGAACAGCAGGAAGATCCTTAGTGGACCAGTCCACTGTGATAATCCTTTTCAGTTTGTTAGTTTCACAGATGACAATTCCAGATTTGAAAAACTACAAAAAAATGTTTTTACAATATCTTTACAACAAACAAAAGGAAATATTTCTTCACACAATGCACAGTCAACCTGTGAAACTCCTTGCCACAGGATGTTGTGAAGGCCAAGACTATAACAGGGTTCAAAAAAGAACTTGATAAATTCATGGAGGATAGGTCCATCAATGGCTATTAACCAGGATAGGCAGGGATGGTGTCCCTAGCCTGTTTGACAAAAGCTGGGAATGGGCGACAGGATGGACCACTCAATGATTACCTTTTCTGTTCATTCCCTCTGGGGCACCTGGTATTGGCCACCGTCAGAAGACAGGATACTGGACTAGAAGAACCTTCAGTCTGACCCAGTATGGCCGTTCTTATGAAAAAAATGGTAGTACTTTAAACTTAGGCTTGGCAGAACCTTTTTTTATTATTATTATTTCAACAGAAAATATCAATGTTTAAGCATTTTACTTTTTATTGATTTTAAACTTTCACAGTTGTACAAAATTATAGGTTTTAAGCTTTTATTTTCATCAATTTAAATTTTCATAAGTTACAGGAAATTGGGGGGCAGACAATTATTTAATGACATGTTGCAATTCAAAAAGTTAAATCTTCATAACTGTTAAAACATAAATTGTCCACCTCTGTGTCAACATATACAAAGTATATGCGTGACGGAATTCTGTGCCACTGAGCATGCGCAGAATGTGTCTCCCCCGCAGATTTTTGCTTCCCTCCAGAAAAATGACTTTCTTACAGGGAAGCAAAGGAAAGACACAAGAGTGGTCATGCAACCCTTCCCAGTAGTATGTTTTCAGTGCCCAAGGCAGCCAGCAGAGGTAAATCACTGTGGGGCAGGAGGCGGGAGCGGGGAAGACTGGGCTGGTGGCTTCTACCCTGTGCCGGGCTCGGCTGCTAGTCATGGCTGGGCTGGGGAGGACGGGACTTCCTCTTCCCCTGCATGGTATCTGAGGCCGGGTCAGACCCACCTTTAGATTTCTCCCCAAGCTGTGGGAAGTTCTGCAAACCCACCCCCGCTTCCTGCTCCCTGAACCATCGTTCCTCAGCTGCAGGGGGAGGGATCCGTGTAGAGGGAGCTGCTCCCCCATATGCCCAACCCCCATGCATCCAGACCCTCTCATACCTAGACCCTCCCGCCGAGCCCCACTCCCCCTGCACCTGGACCAACCCGACAAGCCCCAACCAGCTGCACCTGGACCCCTACCCCACTGAGCCCAACTCCCCCAGCATCCGGACCCCACACTGACCCTCCACACCCAGACCCCCTTGCCAAATTCTATCCCGTCGACACAGCCCCCCACTGAGCCCCAACCACCTTTACCTGGACCCCCCTGCAGAATCGCATTACCGTTGCACCCAGCACCCCTGCCCTCAACAAGCCCCCTGTGCATCCACATCCCCCCTGCACCTAGATCTCCCACTGAACTGCCCGCACCTAGATTACCCTACACAGAACCCTCTCAACCCACACCTGGATCCTGCCCAATACTTGGATCCTGCCTTGCTCAGCCTGCATGCCCACACATGGTGCGCCTGGCCCAGAGAGGCAGAGACCTGGGTTGTTTCTGGGGTAGGCCTGGTCCTTGAGCTGTGTCAGGGTTGGGTGTAGCCTCACCTCTGAATCTGTGTCCCCGGGCGTGGGGGAGGAGCTGCACAGTGATCTCCCACCTCTGTGCAGCCAGTGGCTTGTGCTCCCCAATGTCATGCTGGAGCCGCCAGATTTATTTAACAAATGAAATTTGCAGAATTTTAAAATATTGTGCGCAGAATTTTTATTTTTGGGGCACAGAATGCCCTCAGGAGTAAAAGTAAATATCCTTAAAGCAGGTTAGATTTGATTTAAATCAAACTGATTTAAATCACTAGTCAGGAAGACTTGATTTAATCATGGATTTCTACATAAAAGTGCATTCTTGTCGGTTGTTATAACCTTAATACATATTCTTCACAACTCAGAGATAGATGTAGAAGATACACATTATACATTTTTAAAGTGATTTATTTTGAAAACTTTTCAGATTAGTTTTATAGCTATATCAGGAAATGAATGATTGTTTGGTTATTTCATTTATCAAAGGTAATTGAAGCAGATATTTATGAAGTCATTGGAAAGTGAACTATCTCCAATTCAACAAGTTAATCATTAATATTTGGAGGATTTTCTTGCCATGCTGTATTAGAAGGAGATCACCACCAGACAGATGTTTAAATTGTTTTAGTTAACTAAAACAAGAACGTTATGTATTCTGGATTTTTTTCTTCAACAGCAAACATAATATTTTAACAAAACAAGCATATGAATTTTTGAATTTAGTTAAACATTCAAGTTTTTTTAATTAGTTTTTTGTTAAAATTATTTTTAACTAAAACAGTTAAATTAAAATTTAAAAAAAAATTCAAATCGATTATGTCAAAGGTAATAAAGGTAATAATTGGAGATATACCAATCTCCTAGAGCTGGAAGGGACCTTGAAAGGTCATCGAGTCCAGCCCCCTGCCTTCACTAGCAGGACCAATTTTTGCCCCAGATCCCTAAGTGGCCCCCTCAAGGATTGAACTCACAACCCTGGGTTTAGCAGGCCAATGCTCAAACCACTGAGCTATCCCTCCCTCCATCCCTCATGTCAGCCAGGTCAACATGAGAAACTTAAAATATTGGCTTCTGCAGTTAACTCAGTCGTCTTCACCTTCATTTTCCTGTTCATTCAGAATCTGGAAAAGAAAAAACAAGCTTTCCTGCTTTTTCAGGACCCAAACAATTTCTCAATTTGGAATCAATTAGTCCAAAGGAAGAAAATATTCTTTCTACACCGGCAGAAGAAGCTACTGCTGTTAAAAGAGAGTATCACTTCACTTAAGCACTTGGATTCAGAGACTGTTGACTTCCACCAGTTCACTGATGTGACTTTCTTTAAAACATCAGCAGCAAACATATTTCTTGAATGGTTCTTATTCCCAAACTGGGTCTCTTTTACGGCCTGCTGCCATTTTAGGTTTTCCCTTCTAGTGAGAAAATGGTATGGTAGATCTCAAATCAATGAAGGCTACACTCAGAAAGACTGCAAGACTTCTGGAATATGCTGCTCAAACAGTTTCACTTTTGTTTCTACTGCCTGTCCCTCCCTTCTCACATTTATCTCCAGACTTCTTCTCCTTGTCCAGCTCTATTCCGCCCCCAAAAATCTTCAATTCATTGAACTTTTTTAAACTTTGCACTTGTAGAGAGAGGTAAGGGATAGACTCTGTGTACACAAATTTGCAGAGAGAGAACAGGGTTGAGGTCTGTTATTTCTCACCCCTATAGATTATTTATTTATGTATTTAATTTTTTTTTTTTGCTGTTAACAAGCATGTTATCTCTGGAGACACAAATCCACAGTTTGAGAACTGCAAAACTACTCATCTCTGATGGTATCTTCTAGACTGAGCACAGAGTCCCATTGGATAGACAGAAAGATTATCCTAAATAATCTATACAGAAGCCCCTGGAACCCCATAAATTTAGGTCCCTAATCCATGAACTATTGGAACTCATTTACAAAACTTTTCTTAAATATTACATGAATATATTGTCTCATACTATAGAACTAGAATTTATAATCCCTATTCCATGATGAGATATCTTTGAGCTATAATGTATCTATCTTTAGATAAAATGCTTTTTGAGGAAAAAATCTATCAAAAAAATCAGATTTTAAATAAAAAATCCGATTTAAATAAAAAAAATCCGCTTTTTAATTTATTTTTTAAAATCATTGCTTTTTATCCACCCCGCCTTAAAGCCAATTCTAATAAGCTCTCAAGCACCATTTTTCTCTCTTGCCGATCCATAAATTTTTATCATTATCAATGGACATATCTTTTCATTCATTTGTGGGGAAATTGATGTTTACTGACTTTTACCAATCAAAATCTAATCCTTCCAAGTCTATCTATACTCAGCTCTGCCCACACGCTCAAACTAGCTAGATGTACCCACTAAACTGATCGGCAGTAAAATAGTCAACACTGCCATTGGTTTCAATGTTAAAATCCTTTAGATGAAGGGGATACAGTTCATGCTTCTGTTACAACTATCCTTTCATTCATTCATCTGCAGACTCAAGTGCCTCACTGTCTCACAATATCACATTCTGAATGTTTCCTTCAAACCTAAAGGCCCTAAAAAAATTCTGCAGAAACTAATGATTGTATGCTGTACTGGAGCATCTCTGGCCCCATCAAGTACTACTCAATCTGACTTACATCAGAAGTAGATTACACAGTATCTTGACAGTGTAAATAGCTAATTAATGTCAATTTCAAATCACTGCTTCTGCTCAAAGCAGGCACCAGAACAGGCAGGGTATGAACCATTGGGAGGAGACACTTGAGAGGAAGAAAGACAATTGCACACAAAACCAGACACCATGAACAGCAGATAAAAAGCAACAGGTCTGGGAGGAGTTGCAGAGACAAATGCACACTCCTTGCCAGTTGTCTGGATTATGCATTTGCAGTTCTGTCCCATCAGTGGCCAGCCACTGGTGTAGATGCACAGATGCAAACCCCTTCTACAGACACGAAAACTGGAGCTTTCCTAAGTGGAGCACACCCCTGTTTGAAACCTGGGTAAACGAAACTGGTGCAAATTGCAGCTTGCCCTATCTAAAGCAGGGGTTTACACCAACACAGTGCAAGCACACCATTGTTTTACAATTGAGAGCTGTAATTGGGACAAATCCCCAGTCGAGACAAGGCAGGAGAACTCAAATTTAACAAACTAAATCAAGGCTAGCACAAGTACGAGGATATCCCGATAGAACATCTGGTACAGTTGCCCCTGAATCCAAGTAGTTCAGAGTGTACACCTGGCTTCACAAACCTTTTTTCCCCAAACAGTCTCTTGCTGTGAGAATTATAATCTTAACTTTATCTAACAGAATACAGTGGATGTCCAGGATAGCTGTTATGCAGAACCTGACATACCACATTATGACATTCAGAGTGGTTCCATCACTGGGGTACCAAGGACACCACATCCACTCAGCAAGATTAGAAAATTAATAGAAATAAAAGGAAGTTAAGGCAATGCCAAATCTGTGAGACACTCACAGGCATTAATAGAATAAAACAGCTGTTGTCTTTGAAAGATCCATGCAGGAAGACTGTATGTTAAATACTGGGAAGTACACTTAGGCACTTTCCAATAGGAAGCCCCCAAATAGCTGTGAAACAATAGTGAATAAGTCAGAAGACAAACATAAGTCTGAGAGGCAATTTCAGAAGTGCTAATGAGCATATGTGCAGCTAAGTATCACAATATCTCATCTGAAATATTGTCCCAAAGTCATGCCTGTGATGCACAGGTAAGATCACAATTTTACACATAGTATGGGTTGACTCGTAACTCATTTCTGTAATGGTATAATGGTATTTACTACTAAGCTAGTCATTATTTAAATCAATGGGAGAGGCAATGTTTTCTAGGAACCCCCTGCAGAAGGCAAACAATAACCTGGAGGAGTAAAGCTACCTCATTCATAGCCATTTGGATTTACGCCCTCTTGCGATGGACAAATCTGATAATATTCTCATTCTCCATAATGAGCCGTGTGTTTTGACCTCTTCTTGAACCCAGACCTGATTTTGTAGTGTAGGCAATTAACCACAGCAATAACTTTCACAGATGTATTTTGTATGTATATACATTCAAATAGACTCATTGTTTTGGGAATGATCAACATTACTCCTTCTCTCTTTTTATTGTAGTGTTTTGTGCTATTATGTTGAAGCCATTCCATAATGCTTTGTAAGTAACAAGTCTTAACCACAGAGCAAAGTACAGGTATAAGATGAAAACATCAGAGTGGTTGGATGCTATGGCACTATTGTATTGTGTGAGTTGCTTATACAGTATTCCCAGCCTGTGCCTTTTCGTAAAATTTGATAATGCTGAAAGCTAACATCTAAAACCAAAGGAGAAATAAAAGCACATATCACTAGGAATGACAGAATAACCAGAATTAGTGACACAAGATTAGTGTAACAGGAAGGGTTCAAAGGGCAGAAACCAGTAGCAACAACTCTTAACTCCTTTTGCTAAGGCTGGCAAGAATGCTAGCAAAATATCTATACTATGACCCAGAATTGTTGCTCGACGCAATGCCTAGAGAGAACTGGAAAATGAACAATTCTCACACTGTTTGGAGTAACACAGAACATGACTAGAGGGGCAGAGGCATCTGAATAATAGTGCCCAAAGCCCAGTTAGGAAATATTTTATAATTAGGACTAAAATGTGTTTACAGAGAGAAAAAAATAGGACACTGAAGTTCAGCAGAGCATGTTTTCAAGGAATGCAGGAAACACAAAGCAATGGAGGAGCACACTGGGGAAATAGAAAGCGTTCAAAGATAAATTAAGTGCATGCCCGCAGGATATGGGCAATTTCTAGCTAAAAATACTGTAGGAATGAATAGAATCCACACAGCATGCACAAAAACACAAAATATATCATGGATAAGAGAAAGGCATAAGCAAGGTATGAAATATTATATACAGAGAAAGAGTGGAACCATTGTAATATAGAGGGAGAACAAAAGTGATGAGTGTGAAATTAAAATTACAGAAGATTAAAACAATATTCCTCTCCAAGTAGAATGTAGATAAAAAAATAAGGCCATTTAAGGAGAGAAACAGACACAAGGAAAGAATGAGAACAATTCACTGATAGGAGACAGAGAAATTCTCTTTCATTTGACAGTGTCCATTTTCCACAAAGAATGAGGCAGGTGAAGAATACAGAAATGGATCTGAAAAGTCAAAAGGAAGAAAGGCAAAATATTTTTAAAAGTTTTCATATGCCAGCAAACTACTAGGAAATTAGACATCTTAGAAGAACTCCAGGGCCATATGACATTTAACCACAAAATTCTGAAGTAACTGGCCTACACAGAGAATCTTAAGAAGGTTAATTTCAAAATTTACTTAAAATAAGGTAATAAAGCTAAAGTAACAATTTAAGAAGAAATTTGAGGAGTCTCCAGAAATCTGTAGAACCATAAACCAACCTTAATAAAGGAACACAACAAGAACACACCCAGAAGGCTATAATTTCACTGAGGGCAGACAACACAGATTCACATCACAGCAATCAAGGCTAACAAATATAATAATTATTTTTACTTTTAAAATATTAGGAAGGATGCAATTTATCTAGACTTTACAAAGCCCTTTAATATAGTGTCATGAGACTCCCATCTACAAGGTAAGTAGGATAATTATGAAATTATTGAATACAGAGCTGTTATTAATATAAAAACAGAATATTTATAAGAGTGGGCCATTCAAATTACATGTATTGTAAGGAAGACCATTATTTGCTCTATGCATTTATGAATGGTATACAAGGAGAAAGTTGTTAATCCTTTGAGATTCTTACCCTCAAACTGCCATGTCAATAAATTGCACCAAGTTAGGCAAGGAAAGTTTCAAACACAGGGTCAGGTGGAAGAATGCCACAATTACACTTGCTTTGGGAAGTGAATTACCCTGAAATATGCTGTAACTATTGCTTTACAATTCTTTTACATTAATAATATCAGTGGAAGAGATTAAACGTTTTCAGAGGATAATGGTGTCCTTTCTGCTACAAAAATAGTAACTTTTTCCCTAAGAGTAGGAAATATACCCTTGGCAGTGTTCTATTACAAGTATTTTACATCTGTTATACTAAATGACTGATGTATAATTATTCTATCTGATGAATGTTGATAAAATAGAATGACAGCTGATTCCTGTACTTCTCTTGACCACTACATTCTAATTGGCATACAGAGCCAACCTATTATGTGCTTCAGCAATACAGCTGCTTTTGTAGTACAAGTATTTCAAAGTTCAAAATGTTTAGTGCTCTCCTGAATAAATCATTTTCTGAGTAACTGATATTCTATTATTTCCCATTCGCCCCATATATAAATATAACTGATCCTCAAGTATCCAGAAATTGAGTTGGATTTGGTATCACTTACAAAAAGAGACACATCAATCCTAAAAATTAAGCAAATTTTTTCTTCCAAAGTTTTTAACAAAGGGTACTACTTCTACACAGAAATAGGATGTTGCAGTAGTGACTCTCACAGCCCAGATCAATGGGCTCATGATGTGACACTAAAAATAGCTGTGTAGACATTAGGACTTGGGCTGGAGCTCAGGTTCTGAAGCCTAGGGAGGGGAGCAGGCTTCAAAGCCAGAGATTCAGCCTGAACCTGAAGCCTGAGTCTGTAGAGACAGGCTCAGAATCGCTGCCACGGGATTCTGCTTGCTACGGAGATGTACCAATCCTGCAGCAGGATCCATGTGGCCAGACTGATGTACTTGCAGAAAGCTCCACTGAATTCAATGGGAACGCAAGGGTCTGTCCACGTAGATCCACCTGCAGAAGTGCAGCCAAAATATATAGGTTCTGCCTAATTTCCATGAGTTGCTATGGTCATAGGAATACTGTCAATTTAAGTAGCTACGGTAAACTTTTTTTTTTTTTTACCTACAAGAACAACACTGCCTTACGCTACTACAAATGAAAGAATTTTAAAAATCTAATTTAGCTGGTAACTACTTATTTGCTTTACTTTCTGCATTTCTCCAAGTGTAGACAATGGGGGGAAAAATGCAGTACTACTACTTTTAATTCGTTTCACTTTCAGTATCCTAGTGCTCAATGTTTGGGTTTCAAACCCTGCACAGGAACTTTCTCTAAGAACTATTTTCAGTCAGATAGGTAAAACCTTATTAATAGTCTATGATTTTATAACTTGGTTTTAAAAAAAAATAAGGGTCACATTTAAATTGACATCATCCCTTTAAACAACAGTATGGTATCAATCTGGTTTTTAAAACATACTAGCTCTGCTAGATTAAACCAGTAATTTGTTCCAATTATTTTGAGCCAACAGAGGCTTGTGGTTTTTAAACAGGTGCACCCAATTGCCATTTAACACGAAATCAAGCCAAGTAACCGCCAGTGATGTTAAATGACGGTACATGAGAGCAGAGGGCCAGGGTCACAAAGATGCGGAGTTGGGAGTCACCTTACCAGCCCCATCTCACTACACCCCCTTTCCAACGTGATGCAGCCCGAGCTCCGGGAAGGTCAAGCCCGGACTCAAACGGGGGCCTGCTAGCGGCCCAACACGGCAAGATGCTGGAGTGGGCGGCGCCGTCACCTTCAGCGGGACATTTGGAGCCGGTCCCTTCACCCCTCCCCCTCGCTCAGCCCCCCCCCCCGCCGAAGAGGGAACAAGCCTCCACCGCCTCCCGGGGCTGAGGCGCCGTCTGTCACTGACGGGCGGCGGGCGCAGCAATGCGGGACCCCCGCTGAAGGGCGCCGGCGGCTCTCCCCGGGGTGGCCCCGCCCCCCGCCGGCTGGCAGGCCCCGGAGGTGCCCTCGGGCCTCGGCCCCGCGCGAACCCAGCTCCCCGCCCCAGCCCGCGTCCCCCGGTGCCCTTCGCAGCCCGCCCCGCTCACCTGCGTCCCCACCACCACGATCTGCGGCAGCTGGATGATGTCGGCCCCCACGGCGTTGAACACGTCCTGCAGCTTGTTGATCACCGGGATCAGCGCCTCCATGGCGGCGGCGGCGGCGGGGCGCCCGCCCGGCCGGGGACGCGGCGGCGATGAACGGGCCCGGCCACCAACGGTTCTAGCTCCCCACCCCCGCCGGCCACTACCCACCACGGGCGCCGGCCCCGCGCGCAGCCCGGCCCCAGCAGGCTGTGCGCGCGCCCCCGCTGCCGGGGCGGTGGCAGCCGCCGCAAGGCCCGACGGGAGTTGTAGTACCAGGAACCTCGTAGCGCCCTCTAGTGGCTCCCGGGGGCAGCGGCAGGCTGAAGCGGCGCAGGCTGCCCGGCCTCGCCCCTGGACCAGAGGGAAATGGTGCAGCAAAAGCCCACGGGCGGCTCCAGGCCCCAGCACGCCAAGTGCGTGCTTGGGGCGGCAAGCCACTGGGGGCGCTCTGCCGGTCGCCGGCACGCCTGCGGGAGGTCCGCCGAAGCCGCGGGACCAGCGGACCCTCCGCAGGCAAGCCGCCGAAGGCAGCCTGCCTGCCATGCTTGGGGCGGCAAAATACCTAGAGCCGCCCCTGCTCTGGCCCACCCCCATACCATAAACAAACCATAGCCCTGAATTGTCATTAATTATTGTGCCTAATAGAACAACAGATACTCTACTACAGAGGTGCTGCGACTGGGGATGCTACTGCACCCCTTGGCTTGAAGTAGTGACAGCCCCAATACAGGATTTCTGCCCTCAGCACCCCTACTGTAAAAATTGTGGCAGCACCACTGCTGTACTAATACCAAAGTCCCTGCACTAGGTAACCACAGAATAACCAAACCACCAGGCCTTCCCCAGCTGTACAGTGTTTATTTACTACCCCCAGGTTTGCACAGCACCTTCCCTGCTCCCTCCATAACAGGCTCCTCACAATACTCCCAAATTCCCCCCCTTTGCCCTGCCAAGGTGCAGACGTAGAGATTAATGGGGGTGAAAAAACACAAGAGAGACCCTCAAAAAGTATTCCTCAAAATGCTGTGGGATTCCTGCCTTGCGCATGTGCAAGTTAACTCTGCCTTTCACCTCAGTTGCATGCATTTTTATTTCTGTTGTAAGTAATTTTCAGCAGTCACTGTGAGGAGATGGCAAATTAGCATAGGACACAACCTGGGGACTGATTAGCACCAACCCTCGCACTGGGATACGCTGGAGAACAATGTCTCTGAAATGCAATCCTGGGAGACAACCTAGTTGTTGTAAAAGCACAAGTGCCCTGTCTATGCTATAATTTCCATTGCTTCCGCTGATGCAGCTGCACAGGTGTTGAATTACAACTCTGAAGTTTGCTAGAGCTCTGTTAACACAAGTAATTAAAAATGAGTGCATCAGCTTTACCTCCTAAGCAACTTGTCTGAGGGCAAATTGGTGCACTTCCTCAGTGACATTAACCCTGCAAGGTCATCCAAACAGGTGAAAAGGGTAGCCAAAGGGATATGAAAATGCTATAAATGGACAGAAACAAAATTAATAGCATTAATTTTCATAACTTGCCACGTTTAGTAGAGTGGAGATGGGCCCAAACCCCAACATTCAGATCCAGATCCAAAACTTCACCAAAGCAGAAGTAAAGCTGATCTAGCATTTCAGCTCAGATCCGTTTTACCGGGAGTCATGAGGGCAATTGCACATGCACAGCAGGGGGATGCTGTGGAGAGGACCTCAAGGACCTTTTATCCTCCTGTACTGGGCAGGGCCGCCCAGAGGATTCCGGGGGCCCGGGGTCTTCGGCGGCCGGGGGCCCTTCTGTTCCGGGACCCGCCGCCGAAGTGCAGCCCGGTCTTCGGCGGTAATTCGGCGGCGGGTCCCGGAACGGAAGGGCCCCCCGCCGCCGAATTGCCGCCGAAGACCGAGCTGAACTTCAGCGGCGGGTCCCGCTCCGTCTTCGGCGGTAATTCGCCAGTGGGGGGTCCTTCCGCCCCAGATCTGAAGGACCCCCCGCCGGCGAAGACCGGGAGCGAAGAAGCTCCTGCGCCCAGCCCCGCAAGAGTTTTCCGGGCCCCCTGGAGCGAGTGAAGGACCCCGCTCCAGGGGCCCCGAAAAACTCTCGTGGGGGCCCCTGTGGGGCCTGGGGCAAATTGCCCCTCTTGCCCCCCCCTCTGGGCGGCCCTGGTACTGGGCTTTCATTGGGGGCTGGATTAGAAATGAGGTGTTGATCTTCTATTGTAATTTACAGTAATTGAGAATGGGGTGTTTGCAGAGTTTAGCTTCTGGCAGCACTAACAGAGGAGTCCTATATTCCTCAAAACGTGAGTGTTTATGGGAACCCACCAAGACTGTGGAGGCTGATGCCAGGAACATATAATCCCTTGTCGCCACACTTATGGCACACAGTGAACACTACCACACATCTAGAGGACTGGTGTACCATCAGCACTCACAGCGACACCCTGCAATTGAGTCAGTTACATAACCTATTCTCCCCTAAGAGATATCTCCCTTTACTTGCAGTTATATTCTTGGCTTCAGGGAAGAGCAGCAGGTCATTCCCCCACTCTCCAGCATCTGCTGGGAGCATCTCCTGTATGCTTTTTGTTGGGAACTGGGGACTCCTCGCTTTTCCCCTTTTTGTCTCTCTCCTGGGAGTTAGGGAGTTTTATGGTTTCCTCCGTCCCTTAGTCTCCCTCCTCCACCCCCACCCCCAACCCCCCACGCAATCCTGTATGTCCTCTGTTTATCCCCAGTGTCCGGAAGTCAAAATGCCTCTCTAATCCCCCTAAAAAAAAAAGTCTCCCTCCACCCCACTTCCAAAAATAAACCTTGCTCTGCAACCAAATTTCCTGATGCCCCCCTCAACACCACATCATAGCTGCCTTTTGTCTGCCCGCACAATAACCCCATAAAAGGAAGGGAATCTCTCTACCTTGCTGTCCTAACACATGGCACCTTGGTTTGGAACATTTGTAGAAACTTAGAATTGGGCTGGCTAAATGGAAACTGCTGGAAACCATGAAGGAAAGGACTGGGGTAATTTATAGGGGGGAGAGAAAGACTACAAGTGATAAGCAGACTCTATAATATGTAAGGCATCAGCAATATTTGGCAATGAGATGGATCCCAGATTTAAAATCAGATGGATGAGGGTAGAAGAAAGCTATCAGCCAGATTTATTAGCTAACAGACTTTGCATTAAATGTGTTTTTGTTATGTCCATAGCATCTAATTACTGGCAAATCACATCCCAAACTGGCTTCTGCTAACCAATTTTTGCATTTCACCTTGCTGATCAAATCACATCTGATGGGCTTTATCCCTGCCAGCAGGAGCTCATATGACCTATTATACACAGAAATGATAACATTGGGAAACTATCCCCAAGTCCTGAGCACCGCTCCCTAAATATCTACAGTACACTGAAACCAACTTCCTTTATGTTCTGGCACTGGACCGTGTTCAAAGTGTCTCTAGGCAAGGGACCTTTCTGTTGCTTGAGCATCCCCACTCCTATGCCCTATGCTCACTGATGTTCATGCTAAGTGATCACTCCATTATATTTATTCAGCTTGGTTGCTTATTTTAAAATCATTGGCTTTTTCACCTGTTCTCTTCCTATCTGTAACAGCCTCACTCCAAAGCACATAAAATGAGTTTTAAAGAAGGTATATAAGGTAGCTTGTTGAGCCTTTATAGCATGAATACAAGTGTTCACTCAAGAACTACCAAATGAAAGAGTTATGGATATAATGGAATTGAATTTTGTTAACTTTTACCCCACTATTCAGCCAGCTGTAGTACTGACACCCCAGCACTTGTTTGAGTCTCTGTGACAATTAAGTGCTGGATGACATCATGCTTTGTATTCATTCTATGGATAAATTGGTCAGTCCTTTCCCATTTCCGCCAACCATCGAGGGGTGACAGGAAGGTAAAGACAGAAAAGGGGAAAGAGAGCAGAGTAAGTCTTGTCTCCTCAATCAGCATGGGATCTTCTCTGCACAATTCTTATTCCCAGTCAGTAAGATGTATTTTCCAGCCATATTTGGATTTATTATTCATTTATGTTTTCATAAGTGAGACATCCATAGCAAATGGAATCTCAGTGCTACTGGAATGACTAATATTTCATGACAAAAGTTTAAAGCAAAAATTAATTAGTCATAAATTAATATATTCATGAAAGAGAAAAGCAGTTAAAGCTCATGCAAGGTAAAGTGCAGAAAATTGTGCTTGAATGACTGTACTACCAGGGCCGGCTCCAGGTTTTTTGCCATCCCAAGCAAAAAAAAAAAAAAAAAAAACGGGGGGGGGAGGGGGCTATGGAGTGCCGCTGCAGAAGCCAAAAAAAAAAAAGCCAGAGTGCTGCCCCTTGAAAAGTGCCACCCCCAAAGGGCTGGAATGTGGACCCTTGAAAAGGGCCGCCCCAAGCACATGCTTGGAACGCTGGTGCCTAGAGCCGGCCCTGATTGTACCTGATGGGGAAAAGTCCCAGTGGAATGTATTATTCCCAATAATGATACAGTAAGCCATTGTGATTATCCTACAGTGGTATCCATTAACCTTTGGAATGCTAACGCTCAAGTATTCCTGTCAGGCAGGAACACTGATGTCATGGGTAGCAGGTCGCATAGGCTGGGGAAGGCTGTACCTCCCCGAACAACCAGGCATGGCCCTGGCTCCCTGCGTGCGGCAGCTCCAGTCCTGCTCCTACTCCAGCCCCTGAGTGCTCCAGTTGGGGCTAGGGCTGGGGAGGCTGCGCGCTGCCCACCTTCCTGGTGCTCTGGAGCTGTGGAGGCTGGAGCTGTGCATGCTGCCCACCTTCCCGGCGCTCCAGGGCTGGGGGACTGGGGCCATGCTCCGCCCGCCCCACCGAGCTGGGAGACTGTGGTCGCCCACCCTCCCCTGTGCTCCAGGGCTGAGGGGACTGCGGCCACATGCCACAGGCCCTCCCACGCTGCAGAGCTGGGGAGCCTGCGGCCACATGACACCTGCCTTCCCAGACATCCGGGGCCGGGGGAACTGCAGTACGCCCTCCCGTGCTCCGGAGCTGGGAGGACTGGGGCTGCGTGCTGCCCACCTTCCCGGTGCTCAGGGGACTGCGGCTGCACGCCGCCCACACTCCCAGCACTCCAGGGCTGGGGGACTAGCCTGGGGCGGGACTGGGCAAGTGGCTGCGGTGGGGGAGAGGCTAAGGCAGAAGAGGTGGGGCTGGGGTTAGCCTCTCCCAGCCGGTGGTTCACGTGCCACCCAGGACTGAGGTACAGAACCTGAATTCTGGATCCTGGGAATTGACGGGGGAGCTGATGGTTAGACACCTGAAATTGCAGGCTGGCTGTTGACCAAATTTTCCTGTCAAACAAGTCCAGCCTCTTGGTGTCTTTATTTTTCGGTGTACTACTGGCCTGTCCCTTTCGTTGATGATGGACATGACCAAGGACCCCGCTGGAGGATGGGTATACAGTCAAATCACTTCACATGGACTTAGTACTTCTTTTCCACCTTCTTGCAGGTAGGCAGAATAGATGAGGCGGTCTGCCACACAGACTTAGCAATTTTTAGGTCCCCTGGGTGGACGGGCAACATGACCTGGGCCACGGTAGAGGAGGATATGATATTAAAGAGGTCGTCGGACTCCTCTGCTAGCTCCTCGACCTCGAAGTTCAGCTTGGCAGCCCCCCTTGTGAGCAGGGCCTGGTGCTCCTAGAAGTTCTTCGGGAGGGATGTTCATTTGCCAGGGGCCTGCCACTGCTTCGTCAGGAGACGACGAAGATGACTGCACTGCAGGGGGAGGGGCGGCTTCCCCTTGCTTGTCTGGGGATGGCTCCTTGAGCATTAGGGTGACCAGATAGCAAATGTGAAAAATCGGGAGAGGGGAGTATGTGTGTATGGGGGTAATAGGAGCCTATATAAGAAAAAGACCCAAAAATTGGGACATCTGGTCACCTGATTGGGCATTGGTGTCACCACTATGTCAGATTCAGCACCGTGCTCCAACTCTGGTGCCAGCTGTGTCGGGGGCAGTTTGTCTGATGTGGCCTGGGAGGAACGGTGGAAGTATGGGACAGGCATAACACGTACACCCTACAGGTTCCAATACTGCTACTGAGCAGGCCACTGTCCCTGCCTCCATACCGCCACTGCAGGAGCCATGCCAATGGCAATTAGTTTTTTGTTTTTTTTTTTTTTTTTTACAGGCGAGGGGCTGAACTCTTTCTGACTCAGACCATTGCCCTTCCAGTGAGTAGGGCAGGGCTGTAGGTGCCTGAGACCGCCAACTGACCCTCGTCAGCAACAAGTAAGGAGAGGGCGAGGATCAGTGCCTGCCCAAAGAGCGGGACTGGGGAACCAGAAACCGGTGCTATGATTGGGAATAATCCCGCACTGGGAGGGATCCATGCCTGGGAGACCGCTTAGTGATAGTAATCTGCACTGTGGTGATCGCTGGTGGGAGATCCAACAGTGCAGTGGGTACAGGGATCGGCATCGTGACTCAGGTGTCCCGTGCCTTGTAGGTGGGGACCTTGGTGGAGTCTTCTAACCGAGGCTGCCGTGCTGAGGTCCTAGACCATAGTGATGGGGATTGATGTCTGTGGTCCAGGGTTCGGAAATGGCCGCTGCTTTAGAGGATGACCCCATAACTTGCTTGCCCCTAGATGCCGGGGCCTTAGCCGGGTCCATTGCCTGGCTATACATCGGCGGTGCTGGCTGGCCTACTTGATCTTTGGTTGCTGGGCACAGATGGCCCTATGAGGGACTGGGACTCCCTGCTGCTCCCAGGAGTCCGAGGTTTAACATCCCTTCCAACATTTTATCATAATTAATTATAACTGGATATTCTTGTTTTCCATATAGATGTCCAATCTTTGTTTTAATGTTGCCAAGTTCTGGTCCTTAATAACTTCCTGTAACAATGTGTTCCAGTGTCTAATTGCGCGTCATGTGAAAAAGTATTTCCTTTCATCCGTTTTGAATTTGCTACCTTTTAATTTCATTAAATGTTCCTTTGTTCTCATGTTAGGAGTCAGAGAGAATATAAGTTCCCAATTTATCTTCTCTGGGACCATTCATTATTTTATATACTTTTATCACGTCTCCTCTGATTCATTTCCTTTCTAAAGAAAACAGTCTTTTCAATCTCTCTTCCATATGGATTTTTCCATGACCTTAAGCATTCTTGTCACCCTTTTCTGAACTCCTTTAATTATGCAATCCCCTTTCTGAGACAGAGTGACCTGTCCTACACACAGCATTCTGGAGGCTGCAGCACTAAAAGTCATATAATGGTAAGATATTTTCCATATTATTATTCTCCATCCCATTCCTTATGCATCCTAACATCTTATTCGTTTTTGACTGCAGCTGTACATTGAGCAGAAGTCTGAATTGACCTATCTACAGCCATTCAATTCCCTTCCTCAGAATCTTGCAAGGTGTAGGGGTACTTTACATTTTCCCCTCCAGCATGCATTACTTTGCCTTTGTCAACACTGAACTTAACTCGCCATCATGCTGCTCATTTAGTTGGCTTGTTTAGGTCTCTGAAATACCTTAGTCCTCTAGTTTTGATTAATCTAATAACTTTGGGTCAGCTGCAAATTTTGCTACCTTCTCTACTCACCCTCATGCCCTTTTTGCAGATCTTTAATAAATATATAAACTCCCGATTGCCAGCTCAGGCTAGAGCAATAGGGCAAGTCACTTGCATGCGACAATCAAAGAAATGCTAAAAAGTCACAGTGTATTCAAGCCTATCCACTTGTTAGAACAGATCAAAAGGAGATGTATTGTTTTCACCTATCTGCATTCTGTTGTCTGCTATCTCATTACATGTAGTTCCATTATGTATACCCTGTAATTAGCTAATCCTAAATCAAAGGTATATTTACTTGATGTTTAAACTTCATGAAAACTGAGGAAAGATTGTTTGGATTGTTGTAACTAAATGTATTGTGTATGTATCTGTAATTGGATTGTCCAATCGGGATCCGAGCCTTAGAACTGTAAATGAAGAAGCATGCTAACTTCAAAGCATGGGTCATTGTGTTCGACAATGGGAAATCCACAGACCCAGTTTGTGTTTAGTCCGAGGAAAAGCCCATGCTGGAGCCACTTGCCAGATTGCCTCCCAGGGAAGACACCTATAAGAATGGATCTAGGGAGCAATCCGTATCTCTGGATGTCGACTAGGTGGAATACTGAGTGATTGAACAGATACCTAGAGCGATTCTAGGTAATCCTGAGAGATTTATGGAACACTAGCAGATTACAACATTTTTGTAAGGTTGCCAGGCATCCAGTTTTCGACCGGAACGCCCAGTCGAAAAGGAACTCTGGTGGCTTGTCTCTAAAAGTCCAGTAGGTGGCACAGTGGGGCTAAGGCTGGCTCCACATGGCTCCCAGAAGTAGTCGATATGCCTGGCTCTTAGGCGCAGCTCCCATTGGCCTCGCCTGTGGGTATGGGCAACGTGCAGAGCCCCCTGGCCAATGTGCCTAGGAGCTGGATATGCCAGCTGCTTCCGGGAACCACTTGAGGTAAGCACTGACCAGCCACAGCCCACACCCCTTCCCACACTCCAACCCCCTGCCTGAGACCTGAGCCCCCTCCCACACCCTGACTCCCTCCCAAAGCCCACACCCCTCTCCTCTCCTAATCCCCTACCCCAGTGCTGAGCCCCCTCCCACACCCAAACTCCCTTCCAAAGCCCGCACTCCTCAGCCCTCCCACATCCCAACCCACTGCCCAGCCCTGAGCCCCCTCCCACACTACAAACCCCTCAGCCCCAGCTGAGAGCCCTCTCCTGCACTCCACAGCCCAAGCCCCCCCACCCTCCCCCGAGCCCACACTCCAAGCCAGAGCCCTCATCCCCTCCCGTACCACATTCCGCTGTCCCAGCCTGATGAAAGTGAGGGTGGAGAACAAGCGATGGAAGGGGGGGGGGGAAATGGAGTGAACCAGGGGGTAGAGGCTCAGAGAAAGGGTAGGGCAGGGCCTCAGGGAAGGGGCGGGGCAGGGGTTGGAGCAAGGATGTTCAGTTTTGTGCAATTAGAAAGTTGGCAAACCTACATCTCTGCTGGACTTACAAACTTTGACTCACGGGTTAATGTATTTTACCTGCTTTCATCTCTCAATAATTCATTTCTTTTTCTTACCCGATAAACCTTTAATTAGTTTACTAGAGAAACTGGCTGTCAGCTTTGTCTTTGGCGTGAGATCCAGAGAATCCATTTACCTGCAGTAAGTGACCAACCCTTTAGGGTTGGGAGAAATCTAATGTGAGGTGATTTTTTGTTTTAGTAACCTTTCATCACAAATTTGTTTGTCTGCAGAATTCTATTTTTTTTCCCAGTAAAAATACCCCAAATATTCCAATTCCATTAAAGAACCTGAACCTTTCTACTAGGTGACTTCATTGCCAAGGCGACCTTTGACCTGACAAACCCATGCTTAGGTACATGATATTGTCTAGAGAAATTACATTTCAATGCTTGAACATATTAAGTCAATGACCTGCTTTTATTCTTTTGCCACCATGCTTTGGAATGGCATTCATGATAACAGTTTTTATAGTAATGACATAAGAACGGCCATACTGAGTCAGACCAAAGGTCCTTCTAGCCCAGTATCCTGTCTTCCAACAGTGGCCAATACCAGGTGCCCCAGAAGGAATGAACAGAAAAGGTAATCATTGAGTGGTCCATCCCCTGTCACCCATTCCTAGCTTTTGTCAAACAAAGGCTAGGGATACCATCCCTGCCCATTCTGGCTAATAGCCATTGATGGACCTATCCTCCATGAATTTATCTAGTTCTTTTTTGAACCCTGTTATAGTCTTGGTCTTCACAACATTGTATGGCAAGGAGTTCCACAGGTTGACTGTGCATTGTGTGAAAAAAAAACACTTCCTTTTGTTTATTTTAAATCTGTTGCCTATTAATTTCATTTGGTGATCCCCTAATTCTTGTGTTTTGAGAAAGAGTAAATAACACTTCCTTGTTTACTTTCTCCACACGTGTCATGATTTTATAGACCTCTATATATCCCCCCTTAGTTGTCTCTTTTCCAAGCTGAAAAGTCCCACTCTTATTAATCTCTCCTCATATGGCAGCAGTTGCATACCCCTAATAATTTTTGTTGTCATTTTCTGAACCTTTTCCAATTCCAATATATTTTTTTTGAGATGGGGCAACCGCATCTATACTCAGTATTCAAGATGTGGGCTTTTTTGACTGCCGCTGCACATTGAGTGGGTGTTTTCAGAGACCTAGCCACAATGACTCCAAGATCTTTCTTGAGTAGTAACAGCCAATTTAGACCCCATCATTGAATATGTATAGTTGGGATTATGTTTTCCAATATGCATTACTTTGCACTTTCTCAACATTGAATTTCATCTGCCCTTTTGTTGCCCAGTCACCCAATTTTGAGGGGTCCTTTTGTAGCTCTTTGCAGTCTGCTTGAGACTTACAAAATAGCTCAAGATAGGTATCATCTGCAAATTCTGCCACCTCACTCTTTACCCCTATTGAAGTAATATTCAAAATAGCTTCATATCATCAACCAAAATTTATGTTTGTACAGACAGCTTCCCAAATTGAAATAAGCCTAGTTTGAAGTAAAATAAGCATCCACATGACGTTTTGCATTGGTTTAAGATCACACATTAAGTTAAGTCATTACAATCTTATATAGACAAACCCTTAGTCTCCACAGTCATCTATATGCTCGGCACTGTATTTTAAATCATTTATTAGGACAGCAATAAATCATGGACAGATAGTCAACAATACTTAATGATGTTTTATTTTACGGCATACAAACTAAGTATTCAACAGGAATTAAAGTGCTTAATTTTACAATATGCCAGCTCCCATCTTTATGACCAAATATACATATGTTACACAAAATCTGCAAATATTTTACATTCATATTTCTTGACCAGGAAAATTACCACTTATATTTGCACAACTTAAATTTTGCCTCTTTTTTGAAATTTTGCAATTCAGTGTAAAATCAGAGCAAAATTTACCTCTTCGAAACTTTAGGTTTTTTTTTTTTAAACAAAAAAGTCAGTTTCTTCCAAATTAAACTGCAAACAGTGTTTTTATAATTGAGAGATTCTAATGCACTGCATGTATATCTGATATTACACAGAAGGGCTGATCCAACTCCCACTGAAGTAAACAGTCTAACTCCCATTAGCTTAAGTGGTAGCAGGAGATATCTTACTGTATGTAAAATAATCTTCTTCTATTGCAAATGGTTCCCCATATATAACAAACTTGCCCTCCTTCCTCTAAACATTATGGCACCTCTGTGTAAAAGAGGCTTTGACACAGTTCCCTTCCCTTTCTTGAACATTGCCACCATAAATAGTTTATGAATCCACAAGGATAAACTATAAATTGAAGTAGGTTAGTATCGCACATTGACAGAAACAATATGTTTTATTCATGGAAACCATCTGCTTTACCATTTAGTCGAGAAATAAAATCTACATTTATTTGGAGGGATGGGGATGACAATGCCATGAATAAATGTGAGAATAATTTAATGAAAAGGCAGTACAAAAAGCACATTGAATATTTAGACTGAATTTCAGCTTATAAATCAGTTGGAACCAGTAAACAGGCAAGTAAAGTAGATCTCCTTATGTATTGATTTTTATCCCCTTAAGGTATATACAATTTTGTCAAAAGACTACTTATATTTTTAATCCACAGTGTACTTTTGATTGTAAAATGCTGTCTGAATCAGATTATAATTGTCGTAAAAATATATGTTAAATAAATCTCCCTATTGTTTTATTAAAAGGAGAGAGGACTAAAGAAGCAATCTGATTGGCATATGTAAATTTCCATCCAAAGAATATATTTCACTACAGTCCAATGGGTCAGAACCATATTGGTAAGTTAACAACCTCTTACCAATATGGCCATGAAGAAGATAACAGCTGGGTTAAAACAAGTTCTCCTTTTTATAGTTCATTTGAAGCTCATCACAAACAGTACACTACAGAGTTAAACCCATACCGACCTTGACAATTTTTTTTTAAGCATTAGAAGATTCTGCTCATACAGTTGTTGGTATTGCCCACCCCCATTCCTTATTATTTGAATTATCTGCCTGAAAGCAAATTATTTGTTCTCAAGGATTTCCACCTGCTTATTCTCACCTCTGCCATTGTTAAGTTGTTTTGGAGATTGCAACAGTGTGATAGAGGATTATGAACTTGATCCAGCTCAATTTTGAGTTGGATCTGGTCCTACGAGTGCAGGTGAATGGCAGTAGCAGCAGCACGCCTAAAGATGGAGTGATCCTGGTTTTCATGAGCATGCCTTCAGAGAATATAGGCCAGATGTAGCGCTAGTGTAAAACATCATAGCTGTTTAGGCTCCATTGGAGCTATGCCAATTTACACCAGCTCAGGATCCGTCCCTATATACTTTCATGGATGGGTCTCAATTTATTATTTAGAATTATTTCCATATTATTTTTGTTTAAAACTTCCTGCAAGAAAAGCAGGTTCTTAGAACAAGAACTTGTTAAAAAAATGGGAAAAATGGCAACTTCTTTTTTTGAAATTCCATGTTTTGAAATTAAAAGTTTGACCAACTACAGACGTTGTAAAAATGGGAAAAGATTTATTAAAAGTATTTGAAGTTTTCCCCATCTTTTCAAGTTTCAAAGTTTTGACCACTCTACTTAGAACCTATTTGAATTCTTGTCTGTAACCTCTTCTAAAACCTATACAGGCTTGGGGTATGTGTTTTGTATTTAGTCTCCCTGCCTCAATTTATCCCATATATTAAAATGGAAGGAATAATACACCTCTAATCACACAAGGGTATTATGAGGCTTATTAAAGGTTAGTAAAGAGCTTTGAGATCCTCTTTGTAAAAAGCTGCAATTATATGATGCACACACGTACTTTAAATATTTTCCACATTCCACTCCAATGAGAAGAGAATGTTTTTCTTTTTCAGTGCTTGCTTTTTAAAAAAAAAACATTTTCCTGTTGAACTGGAGTACTTAAATACAAAAAATACTCCTGTCAAAGTCAATAGAGTTGAAGCTGCAAGATGCTCCAGGCATTAACAGCTTTTAATCATTCAAGTGTAATTACATGAAGCCATAATAAAATAGATAGGAACAGTAGTGCAGAAATGTTTAAGACATATTAAAAATAATGCAAAGAGTTTCCAATCAAGATTCTGTTCTTGTAGACATCAGGAAAAATATGTTGAAAAAATAATGTTGTAAATCTTACCATTATTTGTCAAATAAATGCAACTAATGCTTTTTGATTAGCCATAGTTCTGGTAGAATACAGAAAAAAATTAAATCTAACAAAAACATTAAGTAGTCAAATATTTGATAAGCTCTAAATTGCACAAAAATATCCTCCATCACATAAAACATTTTAAAATGAGCACTTCTTGAATATAGGGGTCACAGAGCTTAAATACTGTAGCTAAGGCATTCACATACATTATAAATGAATGCCCATTTGTCACTTACACATATGTAGCATTTCTTCATGCTACTAAAATTATCATTTGTCAATGTTTTCTTTCAGGAACTTTGTTTAAAAAAAATCACTCAGGGCTGAAATTTGGACACAATCTAAACATTCGGGTTGGAACATTTTTTTCTCCATAATTCAGATGTTCTAATGTCATGGAAATTAAAGCATAGCAGTTACCACTTTCAGTTTGTGTCTTTACAGTCAGAACATAAACCTTAAAATTAAACAGAAGCTTTTACATGCGGTTATGTGGATTAGCCTGTGAGGTACTGGGTAAAATATTTGGAGGAGTTGTCACTGGGTCCAGAAAAGCAACCTCTCTCCTTCACTGTCTGTACCTTTTTTTTCCAGAATGGTTGGCACGTGTCTATACTTGTAGAATGTACACATAACAATCAAATAATTCTTGCTTTTCAAAGTCTCCCATTACGTGCTGACTGAGAAGAGAATAGGTTTTGAGCAGACTGTTTTATTACTGTATAATAAAGTGAAATAAATTATTGGGTCAAAAACCTAATTACAGATTTACATGAATGTAAATGTGAACGTTATTCACGTAGCTGAAGTTGCGTAAATTAGATCGACACCCCTCCAGCGTAGACCAGGACTACATGATTTCCAGGGTATTGGCACTCAAGGCTCCCAGAACCAGCAGTCGCCTTGGGAACTCCTTTTGAAGGCAGATATCCACTGAGGAGAATGGCCATGGAAAGATACAATACTGACCCTCAGGTAGTTCTTTCTGGCCAGAGCTCAGCCTATGCGTTTCCATGCCCTAAGCCTGGATGTTCCCAGGAGACGGTACCCATTTGGGGAAAGAAGGCAAAGTCACCCTGCACTTTCTGTGTGAGATGAGCAGACCCATGCTTTAGTCTGCCCCTGTGCACCGGCAAGAATCTAAGGGTATGAGTGGGCCCAACTTTAAGGGAAATAGTATGAAGTGGCTTGAATTTCTTTAAACTTCAAAAGGATTTTTAAAAAAATAAGTTGTACATTATATACTGTATTAAAATAAAGTAGTGAACAGGATTACATGCAGAGCAGCCTAAACCTAGTGAAGACTAAGGGACAAACTGTGCAATGACATACATCCTGGGCAACCTTATGAGGCCAGATTCTGATCTCGCATGGGTAAAAATCTGGACTAACTCTGCTGAAGTCAGAGGGTTACACCAGGTTTACACTAGTACAACCGAGATGAGAATCTGGCCCACTGACTTCAGTGAGGTGGCGGAAGAGTTAGCACAGAATCTGCTGTGACTGCCTTTTACTCACCCTGGTCTCCCTAAGTATTGGGCAACACAAAGATTTGGGATGCTCAGAAGTAAATGACATTAGGTGAATGACTATACCTAAGTACAACAGTTGACTGAAGGGTAATCTTTCACCCTCAATGACGATTTTAAAAAAAAGGGTAAGGTCTGTCAGAGTGACAAAAATAAATTTTGGGTTAAAATAAATCTTGACTCAAGTTACTAATTTTTATTTAATTGTAAAGATAGGCCCAATCAAAGCTCTGGATCCATCCCCCAGAGTTTTTGAGAAGACTGTATCTAAATCTGAACTTTGTGACTTGGGACCATCTTAACTAATTGCTGTATTTTAGAAAATAAAAGACTTCATTTAGGTTTTTAAAGTCAGAAATTGATTAACTTGCTCTATTAGAGAGACAGTCATTGCATATGCACCATAAAGACCTATAGTTCATCTAAAATGTTACAGTGGAATCCTCTTATAGCAGAGTCTATTTGCCTCTACATAAAAGACTACTAGAAATGAAGATTCATCACGGGCCCAATACTCAAAGCCTGACTCTCACAGACAAGTCTTTACTCCCAAGAGCAGTCCTACTGAACTCAATAAGAGTAAGGACTACTCATGCAAGTCAAGAATTGCAGGATCAGACTTTATATCTGAGTTCATACAAGAAGGCTCTAACATGATGTATAATCCTTGCAGATAGTTTTTAGTGATCACTAGCTGATGCAATATGTGTATTGGTGAAAGTTAAAACACTTTAAACACGTTCCAAGTGTTCCAATGACCATAAAGGCAAAAAATATATGATCCCAGAAGATCATTTAAGATCAGGATGTTAATTGCTAAAGCACATACTGTATTTTAGAAGGTAGCACCGGCACCTTGAAAAGATAACAGGCACAGAACCAAACCAAACCAAAAAACAGACTACTCTTTTTTAAAAACACAGCTGGAACTCACAAATCCATTACATGCCACTTAAATTACTGCTATTTAAAAAATATTCTTAATGTATAAAAATATCAAGATCAGTAGGTGTAAGCTAGTTAAACAAATCACTAAAGAGTGATTTTTTTCAATTTAGAACCCTCTTCTTAATTTACAAGAGAAAACATGCTTTATTTTAAATAAATTACAGACTAATAACCTATGTATTGTCATGAAGCAAAATCAAGTACAATTTTTTCTAACACTGTACATATATTGTACTTTATTTGTATTTTAGCAATGAATTTCTAAACTGAAACAATTAGATTCTTTTCCTGATAAACTGACAAAAGCCAATATTATTATAAAAGCAATTTGCATTAAAAAAGTGAATATAACATATGTACAGCATTGTGTAAGTAGTTCTATAAACTAGATACAATAAACCCAACTGTCCCTGTATATTTCACTACAGATCTATTTTGGCAACGTGGAGGTATATCTTTTTACTGATAAAGTCCTAACATGTAAAGGATGCATCAAATATCCACATTCTTTAATAAAGTAGCAAACTTTAACCCAACAGCAAGCGAATCATACAATGCAATTTACTTTGAGACAAACAAGAAGTACACTAAAGTTAATAGGTTTTGTTCTTTTAATGGCATTTATGTTTTAAAAAAAAATTCTGTGGAATGGATCTGTACATTAACTTTATTGACAGAACATAAATATAAGAAAATGATCTCTAAATAGATCAGTATCTTTTCAACATAAAGTGCTAAGAGATGCATGTAGTAGTTAGGAGAATTTGCTTCTTTTGCTTGAACAAAGAAAAATCAACCAAGAATCTGACTGGATTATTTTAAAACACAACATGGTCTTGAGCTTCAGCATTCGGATTTTTTAGAAGATTCAGGCTGTTCCTCTAAACTCATCTGCAATTCATTTTGACATTCCGGTGTCTCACCTTTGACAGCTAAATGGATGACTTTCAACCATTTCTCTTTCAGTTCCTCACTGTCTGCTGCAAAGCTGTGTACAGATTTGGACTGGGTCAGTTTAAAGCTATGTGGGAGGTCAGCACTTCTTGGAGTGTCATCTACTGCATAGCCCAGTAGTGGAATTGTAGCCAAAGCTTTAACATCCTAGGAAAAAGAAATAAATCCTGATAAAAACCTGCTTTGGTTCACAATACAGGCTGAAAACAACTCCTTGACTATTCCCAGACATGAAGAAAAGCTCTGTGTAAACTCAACAGTTTGTCTCTCTCACCGACAGAACCTGGTCCAATAAAAGATACCTCACCCACCTTCTCTCTCTTCCCATATATCCTGGGACTGACACTGTTACAACACCACGGCCTACACAGATTTCCCCTTATTCTCACATTACATGTCTTTCCCCCCAGATGCCCCAATGGGGCAAAGGAGTGAGGGGGGCAGGAGGGATTTCCTATTTGTTTTCACGCTATTTCCTCGCTACATACCTGTGGAGCACCATACATGTACAGCACGAGAGCTTCATGTTTAGGAATAACACACCAAGCTTTCTGCCAAGGCTTTGATTTTTCCATATATTGAAGAAAGCTACATATGACACTGTTTCCAGAGACTTCAGCTGATTCAATCTGTGGGGAGACAGTACAAAGTGTCAGAAGGAAAATATTTTCCTTGAGAAAAATTCAAGTTTTCATGATGCTGACAAGAATGCATAAAACAGGACAATTAAATACGACACCATTTATAACAATTTGTAGAAGTTTCTCAGAGATGTTCTAAGGTGCTAATGAAGAGCCAAATCTTGGCAAACTTCTGCTGAAGATCATGGGAGTTTGCTTGATTAAAAACTGAATAAGGGCCTCAGGATTGAATGTATGAAAAATAAAAATGTATCTAGATATATATTCAACCTCCACTGCCTTAAATATGCCCAATCTGCCTTGCTCCCTCCAGAATTTTTTTTAAAGTGCAGGTGGCAGAATCACCCTTAACTTTTCATCTACCTCCACCAATGGATAGTTGCCAGATACTTTAATATCTGAAACAATCTCTCCGATTTCTAGCATGTCCACCATGAAGGCGCCCAAATGTTACCAGCAACCCATCACAATTACACTCCTCTTTTGGCATTCAAAATTTTATGAAGGCATCCAACAGAAATGTATTTTCAAGGATCATACTGGAATTCAACCATTAACCCTGGGTAAACCCAAGAGAAATAACTAAATACATTAATGGAAGAATATTGATAGAGTGATCTATTACTTGGACTCAGCCATCTTGGGAACCTGTAGAGAGAACATGCATGATGATTTAGTTGGGAATTGGTCCTGCTTTGAGCAGGGGGTTGGACTAGATGACCTCCTGAGGTCCCTTCCAACCCTGATATTCTATGATTGTGTAGTGTTAAGATTTTATTGGCATGAATTTGGGATAAATGCATTTCTCAGAAATGGCAAGAATTTAATAAAAACTGACTTGGACAATAATGTATATAAATTGGTGCCTATCCTCTTTATTCCCTGCCTTCAACAAACACACATTTCTAGACCTGATCGTTGATGAGATATTGACCTTACCCTGCACCTCACACACAGAATTTCACAAAATGTTCACATTTTAGGAAGAGGAAGGAAGGAAACATTTTGAAGCTACTTGATTTGCAGTGTTTTAATATTGGATTAGTGAACAGACTACAGTTATGCTGGGCAACTTCTCACAGTGACCACCTCTACTTGTATGTTACAGTGCATGTGTTATATACTTTTTCCCCCCCAACCAATTTTTCAGTCAATCAATCTTAGTTCAATTTCTCTTGATGTTCACCCCAATAGAAATCTCTCTCAACGTGATATGTTTTTGCTAATATTGGGAGGTTTACTGAGTACATCAGAATGCTGCTACATATATTGATCAAAACAAAATCTTGTTTTGGGCATTTGGAATGTCATCAGAAATATCTGAAATTCTCTCCATTCTGGCCACAAATTTCAAAGATGTAGCATATTTTGGGGTTTTTCTGAACTAGCATACTGAAGAGATATATGGTGAAGTCCAGTAAAAAAAAAAATTCAACTTTGAGGATGCATATTCAGTCTGTTTGGCTCAGAGATAAAGAGTAACTTT
Organism: Mauremys mutica; assembly: GCF_020497125.1. NCBI lineage: Eukaryota > Metazoa > Chordata > Testudines > Geoemydidae > Mauremys > Mauremys mutica. Next base: position 108,113,322 of record NC_059072.1, read on the forward strand.
CACAGAGTTCCATTGCAGCCAGCTACAATGATTTACCTAATTGGCATATGCAATCTGGTTGGGTGGCCTTGCTCCAAACTTCAATATTGTTTATTTCTAAAGTGGTAAAAAAAACAACAGAATTTTACTGGCTCACAGGACTTTTCAGCCAGTGATGAGCCAAGAGATTCTTATTGTATGTAGCAATACAGGCCCATGCAGGAATTTTACAGATTCAAGTATTTCATTTTTTAAACATCATACCTCCAAGATGCCTTTCTTTTTCTTTTCTTCACTATCTGTACAACCCCTTATAATCTGATAGCAGTCCTTACAAACTTTGTTCAATTTATTGCCATCATATTCAAGTTGAGCTTTATAATCAGAACATTTCCAGCAAACCACCTTAGGAAAAAGAAATAAAAGATTAAGCAAGCAAAATTCCCAGAAAAATCAAATGATCAATTTAAAAACTACTAAAATTCAGATCAAGTGAGGTGTAAGTGCTGTTTTCTGACACTGGCAGTGTTATCATTCCAATTGTAATTTAAAAGAAAAACTTAATTTTTAACTATATTTCACTATTTCTTGAATAAGTGAGTGCTTTTTATCTTTCAAATTGCTGGACTGAATAAAATGAGTACTAGGATTCTTTTAAATGTTCTACAATTTAGGTCCTGATTCAGGAAATCACCCACATTCAGGATAGGTGCTTACACAATAAGCTTAACCTTAAGCACATGTTCAAATCTCACTAAAGTCAAATAGAGCTTTCAAATTTATATCTTCACGTCAATATTAAGGACCACTTCAGTGTAAGATAAATTCTCCTGCAGAAACCTCCCCCACTCAGTTTAGCCTCGTGGTCCTTTGTCTGCGAGAAACACGCAAGAGGTACTTTTACTATTTCATTCTCTATACCAATGGTTCTCAACCTATTTACCATTGTGGGCTGCATATGCAGCTCTCTCTCTGTTGTGTGGGCCACATCCACACAATATATACACTACCTGTATTGCCCTGAGGATGTCACATGCATGGGCTGCAGATGTGTGCTGATTTGACCGTGGATTGAGAACCACTGCTCTATACACTCCAATACATATAAAATGATACTGTGTTTTTTTTGTAAAATAAATTGTTGCTTTTATCAGAAACAAACATCTTTTAACTTTGTTATGAAATCTAAGCGTACAGCTTCATAGTTTGTTACAAAACAACCACACACACACACCCCCCCCCACACCCACCAAGGGAGGAACAACTGAAACAGTTCCATGTTGTATCCTGACAGTGAACTTTTTTCTTTTAAAATAGACTAAAACAAGAAAGCTAGACTCCTAAAAGGTGTTGGAGGAAGGTCTTTTATTGTAAATATTTTTCAGCAGAAAATACTCCTGAGGAGAAAAAGAAGCCCAGCGTGAAAAATGAAAGAGTGAAAAGGAAGAGAATCAAAATAACTTTTAAAAATGGTTGTTGTAGTAGCTAACTGGAATAGTACATAAGCGGTACTATGTACTCTGCACTCTGATACACCACCAAGACAAATGTTTTTCGTTGAGCCCAACCCAATCTAGATCACAAGGTCTTCAACCAAAACCCCTAATGAAAATTAAGTGAGCAACATTAATTATCATTTCTAGAAAAGACTTCTGGCATTAACCCAAATTAGCCTTTAAAAATATATTTATATCCCCATGAAACAACATTTTAAAATGAAATGGAAGGAAATGCATTAGAGATTATACAAAACGAAGTCAGTTAAGAATTTCCTGAATCACCAACTATGCAGAAGGAAAAGGAATTATCATAAATTTAACTGGGCACCTCTAAGCTGGAGGAAGCAATCCAAAAACTACTAAAAAAGAGTTAGTGCTAACCAGAAAGAGCTAAATGACAATGCCTGAAGCATAGTGCAAAGCACAAAAGGAAAGCTATGAATGCAATAAAGGCATGAAAATGTACATCAAGCAAAATCACCCAGGATGACCTCTGAGACTAAGATTAAAATCAGAGGTTGCACCATCACTTAGTGAAGAAAGAAATAACTTACTGGGGGATAAGGGAAGAAGCACGGTAGTTTTGCTCTATTTATAGTGCATCCAAAGGTGAGTGAATAGATCATAGTTGATATGGTCTGGACTGATATTTCTAGCATTTTGCATATCTTACACATTTAGATACCTAGCTCTGCTGAGAACAATTGAAAATATATTTTGCCCAGCTTTTGCTCCTTTTCTGGGTTCACCTAATAGAGCTGCTTCTTACAAACCATAAAGGTCACAGCTGAAGTCTCTGCTGCAGTAACATGAACAACCAGCCACCAGATGGGGACTCTAAACAACTGTTTAGATCTGTTCTAGCGTCTGGGTCACCCAGTTAGCAGATGTGGCTTTCCACTTACATGTCCACATGCTCGACAATGATGCCTTCTCCTTGTCAGTGCATTGAAGGGCTCCTTGCATTTCATGCACATTGTTACTTCATTGTCTCGGATCCATCTCGGTGCTCTCTTCCCAAGCTCAGCCTTCTGAAGTGGGAAAAGAAGGACAATTGTGCAGTATTTTTAGTAGAGAAAATAATTATTCTCTTCCTCTGGAAAGGAAATGGCAAAGCACAGCTCAAGCTATGTTTTGAAATCTATGCGAGAGATAGCTAACAAAGAATCCGGTCAAAGATTGTAACACATTGCTGAAAGGACACTCTTTCATTTTAGAAAGAACAGGATTGTTTATAAGGCATGCTCTGGCTCATAAAGGGAAATGGTTGACCAGCAAAATGATTACTTTGTAATTCCATTTCTATAAGAATCTTAAGCCTGAATATGCAGCTTCTGACACCCTCCAGCAATATGGCATTTGTAACTGGAAAAGGACAAAAAGGGCACCAGTTGTACAAAGCTACAGTAACCCGACTTACAGAAACTTCAATGGGCATGTCCTCATATTCTTTTGCAATGGCATTTCTGAAGGTTTCATTCCTCTGCTGAAAAGCTTCTATGGTATTCTGAAGAGCCTATTATAAATACAATGGATAAAGGTCGCAAACATACAATATTTAATAGAGTCTTTGAATTTAAACTATTTAATGACCAACAACAAAACTACCAGAAATGTGAATTAATTATGATCAGCATTTGATTACATCAGAAGTTAATATTTCAACTTAAATATCACAGGCACAGCCCAAAAATAAAGGTTTTTTTTAAGTAAGTCAAAATATAGATGTGTTTACCTTTATCCATTCTTCCTTATCTTGTTCAGAACTAAAACAAACATTGACATATTAGTATAAAACTAGCTTAGGAAACATTAGCTCATGGTAGTTGGTGAATGAAGCTGTAACTTACAAAAGAAGCAGAGACTTTGAAATGATTCCAACATTTATAAAAACAGTAGAGCTCCTGAAACTGTCTAGTTAAAAATGAATCAGAATCATGGTTTGAAGCTTGGTAAATTTAATAGCCTAGAATTAAGTTCTACTTGAAAGATCATCTTAAATGCACTCTTTAAACATATATAACAATGGCATTTCCAGCATTAAGCTTTCTTAAAGCACAATGTATAAAAGAAACAGCACACAAACTTCAGTGTGAATTTAAGATAGCTGTAAATGAAACAAAATGGGAGAAACTGCATCAGTCTACCAACTTTTCCCTGCAGCACTCTTCCTCAAATTAAAGTTAAAGTAAATGAGAGCAGAAATAAAAAGGGTTGACATAATAGGGTGATACTATCTAACAGAAACAAAGAAAAGTTTTGTTTTAACACTATAAACCAAGCATACATATGTTTCCTTTTATTCATTGGGGTAGAAGATCTATAGAGGATGACAGGCTAAGCATTTTCCACCCAGTGTCTTGTACATTAATTGTTTTCAAAGCATCTCAGAAAGGCTTCTAAATTCAAATCCTATGAAAATATGCCTTGTACCCCAAGGAAACGCACTACTGTAATCTAGTGATGGAGCAAATACAAACCCAATTTCCCATGAATTTTGAACCAGGAAAAAAAGACTTGAAATAATGTAACCCACACACCTTCCGGGTGTGGTGTTCTGTCCCATCCAGTGGCACCGAGACCACTTAAAGAGAGAGATAAAATGAGTCTGCTCTACAATGTTGGCTAACAGCCAGTTGGATTTTAACTTATGTGGTAGAGGCTCATGTCCTAAATTCCAGAGGTCCCAAGTTCAATCCTGCTTGCCGACCACTGGGGTCGGTCGATGTTACAATAGCACCACAGTATTTTTTGTTCTGCTACTCATTTAATACTTCCTCCACTCACTTTGGTGAAGTAAGGTGCATACAAAGAATTCTCTCTCTCTCCCCCCGCCCCCCACTCTCCCACACATACACACCCCTACCTCCATTTTGATTTTTCCTACTGCTAGATGGGATGTGCAGGTGAGATCACATACCCATCTATGGTGGGAATGCCTCCAGTGAGACTTTTATATTTTGTAATATTACTGCAACTAGCAATAAAACTAGAATCCTAAAATAGAAGGACAGAGTCCTGTTCCTCATTCTTTACCACCTGTATATTGGAAAAATGAACCTAACTAGACAAAATAATTCTCCCTAATCCAACAACTCAATTAACTTTTAAAAGTAGTATGTAATCCCCATACCAGACGAGCAATCACTCCATGTAGGAAGTGATCTACTATCTATCTGTTTAAAAAAGTGACTGAAACACTAAAATGCACTCAAGCAGTAATCTGAAAATAAATATATAAAATTATCTGGAAAAGGGAATTCCTGGGGCAAACTAAATATTTAATCAGAGCTTCGACAAATTTATAGGATGAGATTTATGCATAGGATACATTAAGAATAAAGTATGCAGCTACTAAGATTATTTTAGTCTCACTGATCTACTTTTAGGATGGCATTTTTGTACATATTACTTCACAATTTTGAATGATCTTTATGAAATACATCCTAAAATGTTCTAAAAAACTAGACAAGCTTTCCCCCTAAACTAAATAACTTTAGTGCTAATGGAAGTACTAATAAGCCTGGAAGTTGAACAAAATAAAAATAGTTGATAACTGCATTTTGTTCACAGTCACAAAATGCTTTTCACATGTGAAATGCATCTGTCTCCAGGTGGAATACAGTGGACATGTTGTATGGTGTTACTTCTGCCACCACACAATTTCTGACCAGTATGATATGTAATAAAAATAATCTATTATTGAATCAAAACATTAAAGACAAATTTACCTTTATGGAAGAGTCCTAATACAATTTAATACAAGTAACTTTTCTATGGGTTTTGAATCATCCTATATAATTGACAATTGTATCCCTGCCATCAAATTATATTGAATAGTTAAAAATCTGTATCAAGATTATAATTTTCAATTATATTTTAAAGCTTTTAAAAGTAATTTATATAGATCTGTTACATTTTTAGAGAAAGCATTATTATAATTCCTATTCAATTATAGAGGATTTTTCCATAAAGCTAAGTAGGCAGATTACAATGAAGTCTTTGTTTATTCACAGAACATATACAACGTGCACAAAAAAGACCACAATAACTTTTCTACAGTGCTTGACAGTAAGCTTCTATCACGAACTGCAAACATAGCTGTTCAGGATGAAAGGTCACTTCTGCATGCCTGTTTAATCCTTGGTCTTTCTGCAGAGGCTGTCAATAAGGGCTAAATGTGGCAGTGATTTCTGAAAAGAGGAAACTTATCCACTAAAACAGAACTAGGGCACCAATTCATTTAAAAAGGCCAAACAGCAGTGAGGACAATTTCGAAGTCCACCAAGCTGGGCCCATTTTTAAACTAATGATTTACAAACAAAAGGCTCCATATCACCTTATCAGTTCTCCAAATCAACCAGTCCAACAATTCTCCTCTATTTTGATATATTTTTAATGCTTCAAAAGTAAAATCACACGTCTCTTACCTGGCCTGCAACTCCAATGTTCGCTCTTTTCCAGACACCTGAAAGGTGCATGGATATTCTTCATTGTGTGTTTCTATAATCTTCATGCCATCAATACCAACTCTTGTTCGCACTGAGTACTTTGATCCCACCAAACTGAATTTGGGTACACAATACAACAACATGTTGTTGAACTATTAAAAAAAAGCAAAGAAAAAGGACACATCAATAACAAAGAAAGTCAAGTACAATATATTAAGAGATGACTCGCACTATCACTTTTCAAAAACAACTTGAAGGACAGCGTGGCTAGGCTTGTTAATGTCAGACAAAATCAAAATGGAAAGAACTGATAATATGGATAGGATTTAGAAATAAAATTAAAAAGTCAACTATTGATGCATTTAAAAACCAGCTACTGCATATGTGCAGTAATTTTCATAATGTTTATAATCATGTGATGTTTAGAAACACTAAGCCTTTTGTTGAGAATTTTCCATGCTGATTTCAATACGCTGAACATCTGGGTAAATAGATTTTTCTTAAAATCTTTATACTAGAAGAGCAGCAAATTGAAGGAATTTCCCATCTATTATATCAAATGGTAGATTTCTGTCTTTTCTTCACAGTACCCATTTTTAAAAAAAAATCAAAGTTATGGTGAGACTACGTAAACCCACAAAACGAACGGAAAAATTATGAGGCCAAGGTGGACATACTGATGACACTGATCTTTTTTGTAAAATGCTTTGATTTCTCTGGAAGAAAAGCACTATACAAGAGCTAGGTATTATTAGTATCATTTATTATTTGTAGCTTTTAAATAATAATTTTTAACAGCCTAGAATTTCAGCCCAGGGAGGCATCCACTGCTATGCATTTGTATTTTTGAAGATTTAAATCAGTTCAGTAGTATACTGCTTGATAGTATTCATCACCATGCATTTTTGACAGCTTTCCACGCCCCTTTTAGGGCTTATGTCCCGCCTTCTCACATTTCTGTTGGCGCCGAAGTGTGGTGCCATCAGCAATTTTGAAAAAATGTGTGTGTATGTGTTTGACTAGGGGAAGTGTTGTGTATGTTTGTGCTTGGGTACATGGAGAGAAAAAGGTTGAAAGAAGTGTGAGAGTGTAAAGATGAAAAAAGAAAGTTTGAGTAAGGTTTAGAGAAAAAAGGAAAGAAAGGTTATTTGGATGTGATTGAGTAAGGAGAGAGGCTGGTAAAGGCAGGTTATGAAAGAATAGAAAGAAAGATTTTTGTTTTTAAAGCGTTAGTTTGAAAGAAGAGATTTTTAGTGAGTTTGAGTAAGGAGAGATGATGGTAAAGGCTGAGTTTGGTAGGCTATTAAAGAATAGAAATGTTTGAGATAATGTAAAAGGTGTATTAAATATCAGGGTGGGTTAAGAAAAAAGCTTTTAAAAACATTAAAAGCTAGGTTTATAAAGGGAATTTACTAAGGCAGAGCCTGTTTCATAAGCACATGGTAAAAAAGTGAATAAAAAAGCATTTAAACTATTCAGTATCAGGGTAGGTTAAAAAAAGAGGTTAAAAGAAAGAACAGGACAAGAAAAAAAGAATAGAGAGCCCTCTTTGCAAAGAGCAAAGAAAGAGAGCACATGGTGGAATCAAAAAGAGAAAACAACGTTGGCGTCAAATCTGGCCATTTTGAAAACATGTGTGTGTGTGTGTGTGTGTTTGAATAGGAGATGTGTTGTGTGTGCTTGTGCTTGGTTACATGGAGAGAAAAAGGTTGAAAGAAGAGAGTGAGTGTAAAGATGAAAAAAGAAATTTTGAGTAAGGTTTAGAGAAAAAGGAAAGAGGTTATTGGATGTGATTGAGTAAGGAGAGAGGCTGGTAAAGGCAGGTTATTCAAGAATAGAAAGATAGAAGTTAAAGAAAAAAGGAAATATTTGTTTTTAAAGGGTTAGTTTAAGAAAAGAGTTAAATAATACCGGTATTTAAAACTAGGTTTAAAAAGGGAATTTACTAAGGAAGAGCCTGTTTGGTAAGCACAGGGTAAAAAAGTGAATAAAAAAGAATTTAAACTATTCAATACCAGTGTAGGTTAAGAAAAAGAGAGAGGTTAAAAGAAAGAACAGGACAAGAAAAAAGAAAAGAGCCCTCTTTGCAAAGAGCAAAGATAGAGCGCTCATGGTGGAATCAGAATATGAGAGAGAGAGAGAGAGACACGCAGGCAGAGTGTTTAGTAAGCACCTGGTAAAAAATGAATAGAAAAGCATTCAGTATCAGGGTAGGTTAAGAAAAAAAGAGAGGTTAAAAAAGAACAGGGCAAGAAAAGCAGGGGCGGCTCTAGAAAATAGGCTGCCCCAAGCAGCCGTGCGCAGCGCCGCCCCTTCCCCGGTCCCGCGGCCGGTCCCCTCTTCGCGCGGCTCCGGCTGAGCTCCCGCAGGCATGCCTGCGGGAGCTCAACTGGAGCCGCGGGAAGAGGGGACCCGCCGCAGTCATGCCTGCGGCAGGTCCGCTCGTCCCGGGCTCCGGTGGACCTCCCGCAGGCATGCCTGCGGCAGGTCCACCGGAGCCAAATGCCGCCCCCCAGGGAAAGGGCCGCCCCACGCGCCTGCTTGGCGCGCTGGGGTCTAGAGCCGGCCCTGAAGAAAAGGGAAGAGAGCCCCTTTGTAAAGGGCAAAGATAGACAACACATGGTTGAGTCAGAGAAAGAGAGAGAGAATTCTCACCTTTTAAGTAAAAAAAGGAGCAGGCAGAAGCACCCCAGGTTTAAAACCCCAGGTTTTTAGTAACAGACAGTTTATATTCCCCTTATTTTGTAAACCATTGAATTAGAAAGAAGATTGCTTCTTCCCCCACTTTTTAACAAATAGAGGTGAAAGTTATATTAAGGCTTTTAAGGGAATAAACACTTGAAAAGACATGCCTAAATGAAGACACATTTCTTTATTTAACCCCTTTGGCATAAGTGTTTCAATGAAAAAGAACAGGCAGAGGGATTTTTATAAAAGTTAAAACCATAAGCTTTTAGTAACAAACAATTTTTAAAAGTTTTCCCTTAGGTTTTAAACTAACAGGGGTTTTTTTTTTTTAAAGTAAAAACAATGTGAAGCTGCAGAAAAGCACCTGTTTGCAAAACTTAATGTAACTTTAACTTGTGTTTGTTAAAAAGTTTGGGAAAGAAGCAGCCTTCTTATCTCTGATCCACTGACTCTCAGAGGCTGCTTTGCTAAGGAATAAAGCTTTGCTTTATAATGACTTGAAAAGACAAACCTAAGATGCATCCCTTTTGTATGTGTTGTAATAAAAAATGATGCAGAAGCACCCTAGGTTTAAAACCACAGGTTTTTAGTGACAGACAGTTCATATTCCCCTTATTTTGTAAACCAGTGGATTAGAGAGAAGAAGATTGCTTCTTCCCCCACTTTTTAACAAAAAGGGGTGAAAGGCTTGGAAAGGAATAAACACTTGAAAAGACAAGCCTACCTGAAGACCCATACCTTCATTTAACCCCTTAGGCATAGGTGTTTCAATAACATGCATGTCCGCAGAAACAACCTAGGCTTAAAAACAGAAAGCCTGTTTATAAAAGTTTTTCCCTAGGTTTAGGCTAGCACTAGTCATTTTTTTTTTTTTTAGTAAGGACAGCAGGCTTTTGCAGCAAAGCAGCTGTCAGCAAAAACGGCTTACAGAGGCTAGTAGATCAGAGATAAGGCTGCTCCTTTGCCTGCTTTTTAACAAATACAAGTGAAAGTTATATTAAGTTTAGTAAAGGAATAAACACTTTAAAAGACAAGCCTATATGAAGACAGAGCCCTTTATTTAACATTTTTACATGCGTGTTTCAATTAAAAAAGAGAGCATGCAGAAAACACGCCAGAGTGAAAACCACAGAACCTTAGTAACAGCTAGTTTATATCCCCCTTATTTTGTAATCCAGTGAATTACAGAGAAATTTATTTTCCTCCCCATATATTTGAAGCATTATGTTTTTTTAAAAGTTTATTATGAAAACGCAGTATTGCCTGAGCTATAACAAAACAAAGTACCTTTTAGGGATATTTTGTAGAAGTTTAGTGAACTAAAAAGGCTTAAAATACTAGCCTGTTCTTTTAAAAAGAGTGTTTTTAAAGTACCAAAAAAACAACCGGGTAAGAATATGAAAACTGGCAATTCAGGGGAGTTTACATATGTGTTTTAATTAAAATAAAACCCCAAGATTGCTTTTTAAAGTTTGGATTTATACAAAAAACACAAGAAAAAACAGCATATGTAAAAAAGTTAGCTTTTTTTTTACTAGAGATATGGAGCCTCTCACACACCCACTCTCCACACACACACACACACACACACACACACACACTTACTTCTCCCCCACACCCTTCCCCCTTTTTTTCCTTCTTTTTTTAAAATGTTTTTAAAAATCTAAACCAAGGACAAACAATTTAAAAAAAAAAAGCCAGAGCCACAGAGATCAGGCCATGGGGGTAAGAAAGCTGTCCTGAGTTTTAGGGGGCATGTTGATAACTCTTTTAGTGAAACGGTTTTGTAGGCAGCCTGCCTGTGTAAGTTGTTATGCTTTAGCATGGGCAAGCATTTATTATTTGAAAGCACTTTCCCACTTTATGAGGTATTATCTCTCCCATCTTATGGCCTATCAGAAATATTAACAAAAAAGCTAAAAGATACATTGTAGCAAGGACTGCAAAGCAATAGTTACAATATTGTTGATTATAACCTTGTCTAAGCCCCTAGAGAATATATTTTGTTTTCTTTTTATAAAACACTTATGCAAACTGTAACCCTGGGTGATGTACAGCATTAAATAATATGAAACAGTAGACGAGAGACCTGAGACATTGTTGAAATCAGAGAGGTCACAATTAAGTCCTAACACAGAGGGCCTTGGGGTGGAAAATGAAAAGGTGCAGCCGAAGCGGAAGATGGTATATTTAAGAGGGGTTCTGGGGCTGCTTTGCAACGGTCCATAGGGAGCCTATAACCCTCATGTACAAACACCAGGGCTGGGTGAGGTGGATGGGCCTTTGTTAGAGGAACAGGCCATTCATATACCTTTTGTTGTTGTTGACAAACTGTAACCTAACTGCACGTATACTACGGGGGCAACTTACTGCCCTTTTGACAAACCCCACACTCCTTGAACTCCATAAAAACATGTTTTACACAGTTATTTTCAACTGACATTTTATTTTACAACACAATCTGTTTTGTTTTCAAAACACACTTTAACTGATAGTGTTTTTTCTTAGCAAGATTTTGTAATTTGCTGAACGAAGACGACGTTCAATATTTTTCATTAAACATTTATCTGTCGGTTTGATGATTTCATCTAAAACGCTATTTGGGTCCTCGGTCTCTGTCACTTTGTCCACCAGTTCTGCCCCTAGAGCTAAATGTTCCTGGGTTAAACAGAGGCACTGCAGCACATATCCCAGCATGATGATGATATTTAACACGCTCTCCATACACAAACTACCGCTAATTTCTTTAATTTTACAATTCACATAATCTAAAGACCAGTACACGCAGGCATGATGCCTCTGACCAGGGGCATCTATGGCACACCCAGGACAATTATAAAAGACTAATACTGCATTTACTCTGAGATATGTTACTAGACCTTCATTTAATTCTGTTTGAAACACATTCTTTTCTAAACGTTTTTTGTCATTTTCCAGAAAGCACTGTGGGTAAAATCTTGGCTCCAGACAAAGTTAATGGCAAAATTTCCCCATTGACTTAAATGGAGAGAAGACTTCACCCTTGCTTTCAGGCAGCTCCTTAGAATTTGAAAGAAGCCTAACATCACTCACACAAACACAAGTTTTGATACTTACTAAGAAAAGGTATCGTTCTTGGGCTGATGTGTTACGAGCGGCAAGTTTAAGGATCTGTCCTTCTTTTATCAGCTCATTTGAGGGGTTGACAATATCTTCCTCTTCTCCCAACATCTCATACACCTCCAGCAACTTCTTTAGATTCTCCTTTTCAATTAAAATAAAATTACATTTGTGAATAAGCGATTTTGCCAGTGTAAAATGGTTTACCTGAAGCTTATGTAAGAGTCTGAAAAATGCTAGTTTAAAAGAATATATACCTCTATCTCGATATAATGCTGTCCTTGGGAGCCAAAAAAATCTTACCGCGTTAAAGGTGAAACTGTGTTATATTGAACTTGCTTTGATCCACTGGAGTGCGCAGCACCCCCCCTCCCCCCGGAGCACGGCTTTACCACATTATATCCAAATTTGCGTTATATTGGGTGGCGTTATATCGAGGTAGCGGTGTATATGAGCCGTTCATATAGGTTGCCAGAACCAGCTTATATTTGGGCATAAGCTGTTTCTAGTAATCTAATTTATCTAACCAGTATTTTTAATTGTACTTATATAGTGCTATTTCATGTCCTAAATATTGTACAAATATTTAACGGTTTATGTACCACAACATCCCTGCACGGGAGATAAGTATTTTCTCCATTTTACAGGTGCAGAAACAAGCACAGAAAAGTTAAGTGATCAGCATAACCTCTTACTGGCAGCCAGGAATAATACACAGAAATCCCAATTCCCACTCCCGAGTTTTAGTTACAATATCATAGTTTATCAAGCATTCCAGGTGACAGTAAAAAGGACAATATAAATAGCAGCATTTTGGAGCAAAGAAACCAAAGTTTGCAAGTTCAACTGTTTGAAAAATCTGCATTTCAAGTATCTGGTAAAATTCACAGAATTTCCTAGCTGTACATGCTATTAAAAACACAAGACTAAGAACAGAGTATTAAGAAAGGGAAAACCTCACAAAAACCACTTACCATTTTTCGTATAGCACTATTGGAGTGACTGGCTGCTGTGGATATAATTTCCAGGGATTCTAGATGGCACCGAAAATGAAAAACAAATGTAAATACATTGTTATTTACGACAGTACACAGACTGCTAGGTCTAATGGTATACTTGTAAATTTCATATGAACGCGAGACTTCTTAAGCCCCAAAATTGTCAATAAAGTAAGCTACAAGTGTTTAGTCCAACTGGGTACTTTTGCCTTAACTGAATATAAAATACAATAAAAGTTAGAGTTAACAGATTAGATGCTGGAAAAGTTTAGCAGGAATCCTTGCCAGTTTTAATCAATTATTGTAGGGTGTTTGTGGAATGAATTTCAAAATTCATGAACTTGAGTACTTGTACCCAAAATATGATTCTAAGAATCATGGCTCCCCCAGTCAGGGAGCAGAAACATGCAGCGTGACCTACAGATCCAACTAAAACAGCTCCAACTTCAATTACTTTTAAGAAATTGCTCCAGGCCAAGAATTATTTGCAGAAGCTATTTGATAAATACTTCTGAATAATAAGAAAAAATATGCTCTGTTCTTGCATAATTCAAACATGAAAAATGATAAAACTTGAAAATGGAATCTATTTTCACAAAATTGCTGAAATGTGTATTTTAAATAAACAAAATATGGATCCCATTTTCAAGGTTCCCCTCCCACCCCAGCAAAAGACCATTTCTATATCAAAAGCCACACAACAGTGTGCTTAAATGCCAGACTAGCCTTCTCCTAAGAATCGTGCATAGGGCGTAGTTTCAGAAAAGGGTGCAAAATCATGTGAAACAAAAGTAGACTTGTTGTGCTCCTTGCCAGGAAGGACAAATTTTAAGTTTCACTGCTCTAATGCTAGCCTAGAAATCAAAATAAACAATGGATCATTTTTCAGATAATATTACAACTCTACATTAACATTTTCCCTGCAACTGTGTTTCTTTACCTCGTTTTTACTGGGATAGCTTTAATTTACAGAGTCCTTTTATTACTGTTTTTTTATTGCTATATTAAGTTATCACACAATCCATGAAATATTTACTTTCAGCATCCTTCCAGTCTGGGGAATCTTGAGGCAGTTTCCTTAGGTAGTCCTTTAGTAGCATCTCATAGCGTGGAATACGTTGTACTGGTTCTAGCATATGATGTTGCAATGTCAAACTCCCACAGACTTTTTGTGTCTAGGAAAATGTAAATATATTTAGATACCACAGTTCAGACAATATTTTTCCATAACTTAATATGTCCTAACACAATACAAAGCTGTGACTGACCTAAATCCAAGACTACTGTATCTTCATAAAAAAGGACTACAAAAACATGGGATTTTAACATAAGAAATCCTGATTGCAGGAAAGTGAGTTAGTTTTTTCATCATAATCAAATAATTAAAATCCTTTCCAATGACTTTAAAAGCAAGTAAAGCAGGGAGAATCACTGTATTTATTTTCTTTGTATCCAGCAGAAAGAATTTCATAAATAGAACCACAAATGACACTGCATTTCAACTTAATTTTTCAAATAATATCTGTAATAACTGATCTTAAACATCTAATTAATTTAATAAGGGACAAACAATTTACCATGACAAGTCATAAGAGCAGGGCATTTTATTCTGGACTCTTGACCTTCTTTCAATACATCGCTATCCATGATGTAAAAACAAGGGTAGCTATTTTGAGAAAAATGTCTGTTTACTTCCATTTCCTTAAAAAGAAGTAAGCTGTAGATTAGACTAAAGCACAGAAAAGAAGTCCCTTACTGAGGACCACACATTCTGCTTAAATTGCATCACATTGCAGGAATGTCTTATTCCTTTCCTAAACTTCTAGTTGGTAGGTCTGTAGGTTGGAAATGACATCCATACTAATTAACAGAAAAATCAAGATGAGGCCCCGGAAAGGAGAAGTTACAGACTTTTCCAAAAAGAGATACATTCCCATGACTGACTGCTCCTTCAACCTTCAGTTACTCAATATTTAGGAATGTAAACATACTTCCTAACTCAGGTGTTTTGGACAACTGCAGGTCATGCACGACAGGTTAGAAATTTAGAGATGGACAAATATGTAATTGTAAAAAAAGTGTTATTTACTTTTTAGTATCTATGACCGACAAAGCAAATTCGTTGGTCCTCACGTGTTTTAACATTTATACTTTGATTGATGATGCGTTTCACTGGAGAGGAAGGATGTGGGGGAAAAAAAAAAGGAAAAATAGGACAAAATTAAATGGACAAAACGAAACCCTGACTTACTTCTAAGGGACCAGAAAAATAGATTGTGTTATGGAATGGGCCACCCAAATACCCCGTGAGAACCTGCTTCATTAGAAAAACCGCACTGACTGCATAGCCCTATTTGTCACCTAACACCCCACACTGGAATCCATAAGGGGTATCAAACAAACAATTACAATGCATACTTGATAGGAACCACATCCTGAAATAATTCTTTCCCAACCCCCTCTTTTGGGCTTCAAACAATCCCCCAGCCTACCCAAGCACATCATCAGAAGCAAGCTTCCCACAGACCAGGAAACATCAATTCAAAGCACCAGACCCTGTCAAAACAACAGATGCAAAACCTTCAGACATAACTCCACTGCTACAACACAACACACCTTTCAAGATCCATGGGTCCGACATACCCATTGCAACATGTGGTATACCTCATCCAGTGCAACAAAGACCTCAACAACAACAAGGGTGAAACCAGACAATCACTACACCCTCGAACAAACTCACATAGAAAAATGATAAAAGACAAAAACCAACCTATCACTCATAAGTGTATATTTTTCACAAAGCAATTACTCCATATCTGACTTCAGTGCTCATCCTCTGAGGCCTGGTCTACAGTAGGGGGGTGGATCGATCTAAGTTATGCAACTTCAACTACGTGAATAACGTAGCTGAAGTTGACATACTTAGATCTACTCACTGCAGTGTCTTCTCTGTGAGTCGACTGCTGCCGCTTCCCCTGTCAACTCCGCCAGTGGAGTACAGGAGTTGATAGGAGAGCGCTCAGGGATTAATTTATCGCGTCTAGACTAGATGCGATAAATTGACCCCCCACTGGATTGATCGCTGCCTGCCGATCTGGTGGGTAGTATAGACATATCCATAGGAAACCTACACAACTCCTTCAAAAGACAAGCCTGGGAACTTAAATTCATAACTCTATTGGACACTAAAAACCATGAACTTAACACAGAGATTGGTTTTATGGCTCATTAAAACAATTTGTAACACACCCTACTGCCTACTCATCCTTTACTTAACATGACGTGGGAAGTTGTCTCCTACAGTGTGTGTGTGTGAAGCCCTTCGACTTGTCCCACCTTGTATTTAGCTCAGATGCTCTGGTTACCTTCTTCAGATCTGAGGAAGAGCGCTGTGTAGCTTGAAAGTTTGTTCCTTCCACCAACAGAAGTTGGTCCAATAAAAGATATTACCGTACCTACCTTGTCTTTCTAAGGGACTGGATATTTAATTATTTAACACCGTCTTTCAGAAATACAGAAAATGACACATACACACTACTTTGTAGCTTTTCAAGAAATAGTCTCTTTCATTACCTGAATGTCCTGAATAATGGATTTGAATAGAGGAGACCGCTCAGTCCACATTTTCACCAGTTCCATTGCATTATCAAAATTTTTCACATACTCTCCATACATCTTGAGGAAAGGAGCTAACTTCTGCAGAATATCTCCAATTCTGGGGGTTGCAGCCCTGTAGAGCAAGAGGATTGAGTCTCAACTTCACAGCAAATAAGTAAAAGCCGACAAGGTATTAACTAGTAGACAAAATGAGGGGAAAATATTTAAAAATCTAAATTAATGAATCCTCCAGTTCAATACTACTACACAAAGGATCCCAGTCTGACCATCAATGGAGACCTGCAAAAGTGAAAACAATCTTTGTGCCCTATCTTGATCATGTATAAAGGCCACAAGTAAGGAATAAAGCACTACATAAAATGTTAATTCTTCTTTCATTATTTCCATTTAGTAAATTGCATTTCTCTGGGCAGCAGTTATAAGTGATATAACACTGCACTTCTCAGCTGGAGGTGAAAACTCAGGAGGCCAATCAATGCAGAACTGAGAAGATTCCAGTATTGCTAGAATTTATTGAACAAAATCAGACAGTTTTAAGTTATACTATGATAAATTCCATACTTTGAAAAAATATTAAGTCACTTAGAAGCTTAAAGTGGTAAAGACTATAGTGTTGCTTATGTCCACAGTAAGCAAATAGCTTTAGCAGCTTTCCAAAATTTGAAAAAATCACTTCACACTGACCTTTTCACAAACAGAGTTTGCAACAAGGTTCCAGTAGTTTTATAAGCCTGCCAAACAAGAAATAGATTACAAATGAAATGGGCTACTTATCTATAGCTGCTAGCTCACCAAAGGTGGTCTGATTTCACTTTCCCTCCAGAGAAACTAAATTTTCAAGGCTGTCTCTAATGCCAGACCTGAAGGTGTCCAATTTCTAAAAGCTTGGGCACTAGGCCATATCAGATATGTCCAAAAAAATCTAGCACATTGAGTCCTGGCAAGAATAAAAGTCTCCTATGACTTCAGAACCCCTCCATAAGTAGGGCCCTTCATTTTCAGTTTTTATTTTATTTAATGTTTCGCAGGAATTTGCTGGTGCTTCTTACAGCCACAAAAGAGGTGAAAAATCGGTGGAAAAAACTATTAATTTTTCTGGGTAAATATTGGGGGGGGGGTTGGTGGATGGATGAACAGGAGGAAAAGTATCCAGAAGATTAATGCTTTGATTAATGGAATTCAATGTGGTTTCCTGCCGAACTAAAACAGAACTCAAAACACAACGCCACCTCTGAGTTTAAGAAAACAATACATCTCTAATCCCCAAATAAAACTTTCCATTTGAATAAAGTTTACTATTGTAGACTTAGAACTATTAGCCTATAAATATTTACATTTAATAATTGGGCCACACTATTAGCAGCACATACACTCAACTTCATCCTTTTCTCCTGTTTTAGTTTTTTAAAAACTTGTGAACACTTCTCTTGTGTTCTGAAATTTATTCCGATACAGACTTTCCTTTTCTTCCCATTTTAGTGTGTCAAACCTTTAAACCATTATCTGCTAAAAGCTTGAAATATGTACGTGGTGGGCATGAGATTCATCAGTATTCTTCAGAGCTTGTGTGCACCTGTTTGTTTATTGTTTGTATCTTCTAGACTAATACATAACCTAACTTCAATAAGCAGCTTGGCATATACACACAGACTAACATATTATTGTAATATCTATATCTCATGCAATGTATTATATTTTCCTAATAAAACAAGTTATTTTTTATATACTTGAATATATAAAAGTAGGTGTGAAAATTGGAAAAAAAAATACTTTTTGTAAAACCCAGGATTTTTTGTGTGTGTAATAATCAGTTTAAATGGAAAACACAAGGGTTCATCCATAAGGCACAGCCTGAAGCACTCTAGAAGAACATGCAGTGCAGAGGTGCCTTGGAAAGAAGAATCTTCTGATGAGAGAACGTATAGTGCCATAGGTGAACTGAGGGCTGTAGATAACCAGTCCATTTCAGATTAAAAACAATTCATGCTTTGGCTGGCTCATCAAAACTACTGGAATCTTGTTACCTGTTCCCAAACCATAATGTTATCCTCGATATATGCCGCTGTCTGAAAATGCTTGATTCTAGTGACAATGCTACCCATTTACCCATAGACTCAAAGCCATACCCATTTTTGGTGGGATATGGGCACCCACAGCAGACAGGCAACAGTTCCCATAAGAAGAGTTAGAACTCCAATGAATAGCAAATTCAGAGGCACTTCCGGACACCAGAGATAACATCCTCACGATGTTCCAAGTCAACAGAGCTAATGTAATAAAAACTTTTCATAGTTATGTAAACCCTGGGACACTTCATATTTCTGCATTATGAGACCAATCTTCTATGGGGAACTTATTGCAGTGAGTCAAGTCTATTTGGTCATTTCTCAAACTCCTCTTTTGCTGTCTCCAAGCTGCACAGCACACAAGAGGTACTTAAGTCTGGTTGTGATATCTCAAGTAGGGCTGTCAAGCGATTAAAAAAATTAATCGTGTGATTAATCATGCTATTAAACAATAATAGAATACCATTTATTTAAATATTTTTTAATGTCTTCTATATTTTCAAATATATTGATTTCAATTACAACATGGAATACAAACTGTACACTGCTCATTTTTTATTACAAATATTTGCACTGTAAAAAACAAAAGAAATTGTATTTTTCAATTCACCTAATACAAGTACTGTAGTGAAATCTCTTTAACATGAAAGTTGAACTTACAAAGGGAAAATTATGGAGAAAAAAACCCTGCATCCAAAAATAAAACAATGTAAAACTTTAGTGCCTACAAGTCCACTCAGTCCTACTTAAGCCAATTGCTCAGACAAACAAGTTTGGCTACAATTTGTAGGAGATAATGTTGCCCACTTCTTGTTTACAATGTCACCTGAAAGTTAGCATAGGCGTTCACATGGCATTGTTGTAGCCAGCGTCGCAAGATATTTACGTGCCACATGCACCAAAGATTCATATGCCCCTTCATGCTTCAACCACCATTCCAGAGGATATGCATCTATGCTGATGACAGGTTCTGCTCAACAACAATCCAAAGCAGAGCGGACCATCGCATGTTCACTTTCATCATTTGAGTCAGATGCCACTAGCAGAAGGTTGATTTTCTTTTTTGGTAGTTCAGGTTCTGTAGTTTCTGCATCTGAGTGTTGCTCTTTTAAGACTTCTGAAACCATGCTCCACACCTCGTCCCGCTCAGATTTTGGATGGAACTTCAGATGCTTAAACCTTGGGTCAAATGCTGTAGCTATTTTTAGAAATCTCACATTGGTACCTTCTTTGCATTTTGTCAAATCTGCTGTGAAAGTGTTCTTAAAATGAACATGTGCTGGGTCATCATCTGAGACTGCTATAACATGAAATATATGGCAGAATGTGGGTAAAATGGAACAGGAGACATACTATTCGCCCCCAAGGAGTTCAGTCCCAAACAGGGCCGCCCAGAAGATTCAGGGAGGCCCTGAAGCAATTTCAGGGGCCCTTCCATAAAAAAAAGTTGCAATACTATAATACTATATTCTTGTGGGGGCCCCTGAGGTGCCTGCGGCAAATTGCCCCACTTGCCCCCACCCCCGGGCAGCCCTGGTTAAAATAAACATTTAGCACACCCCCAGTTTTGAGAACACTTCTTTTCAAGTCACCTTTACAAGGTATCACTAGTTCTCAGCATCAGCTAGTGCTAAAAGGCACTAAAGCTCATTAAAAGGGTTGGACAAATATTTTCCATCAAAACTCTTTTTGGATTGAAAACTAGGGGTTTTTAAAAAGCAGAAAAAATCATGGACAATGTCTGCTTTCCTTCAAAATTTGTTGCTTTTTTTTTTAAATTGAAAAGCTGAAATTAGTCTGCCAAAATCTGAACATGGTTTGGGGTTTCAAAAGTGTGTGGCCAAATATCTGCTGCTTGCTGTGTTTGATTGTTTAAAGAAACAATAAAAAAATTCTGCTTAAAAAAATCCAAAACTTTTGAACCACCTCAGCTTGTGACCAAATGCCTGAGCCCATCCAGTCAGAGATTTTTCCAGGTTTTTGATACTCTGCTGGCTTCCTTGACTCACATCTGTCTCCATAACTTTGGGTTCATTTAGGTTAGAACATAAAAATGGCCATACTGGGTCAGACCAAAGGTCCATCCAGCCCAGTATCCTGTCTACCGACAGTGGCCAATGCCAAGTGCCCCAGAGGGAGTGAACCTAACAGGTAATGATCAAGTGATCTCTCTCCTGACATCCATCTCCACCCTCTGACAAACAGAGGCTAGGGACACCATTCCTTACCTATCCTGGCTAATAGCCATTAATGGACTTAACCATCATGAATTTATCTGTTTCCTAGAGACTGGCTCCAGGGGGTCCCTCACAAACTGGAGACGGTTACTGTGGGTTTGTCTTTAGTATAGACTATGTACATACTCCACGAACTGAGCATTTGAGCTTGTTCCAGAATCTGGGATGAGCCTATGTTGTGAAAACTGAAATGCTCAAAATAGCACATGCATGTGAATGTACACAGGCTGCTAAAATTAAATTAACCGAGGGGGTCTCAAACTGGGGGTCGGGACCCCTCAGGGGGGTCATGAGGTTATTACTGGGGGTCACGAGCAGTCAGCCTCCACCTCAAACCCTGCTTTGCCTCCAGCATTTATAATAGTGTTAAATATATAAAAAAAAGTGTTTTTAATTTATAAGGGGGGGTGTCGCACTCAGAGGTTTGCTATTTGAAAGGGGTCACCAGTATAAAAAAGTTTGAGAAACACTGAATTAACCTCCCTGGAGCCTCGGGAATGCAGGGGAGAGGGGGTCTCCCTTGGTAGGGTTGGGAAGGAGGTAGGTGGAGAAGAACAATATCCTACACATGTGATCCCTCCCCCATGGCTCTCTTGGCTCTATCAATGTTACTCTAAAGTGGCTAATTTTAATGAAGCTACCCTCCCCTGACATGAATTTTCCTATGGCACTGAAATTAAATATAGACTATAATTTGGCATTTGAGAAGTGAAAGGGATGGTAGCCCTAAGGGAAAAGCTCTTTGTGTTAAATAGCTGTCTGCAAGCCTCAAACTGCAGAATGAGCTTTAGGGTAGGGAAGGCTATGCCTCCCCAAACAGCCTGGCCCTGCCCACATCAGACCCCCACCCACTTCCTGTCCCCCGACTGCCCCCTCAGAATCCACAACCCATCCTGCTCCTTGTCCCCTGAGTGCCCCCCCTGAAACTCCCCCAACCAGCCCCCAGCCCCTGTCCCCTGACTGCCCCAACCCCTATCCACCCCCCTGCCAAGTCCTGACAGACCCCCGCAACGCCCACGATCCAACCCCCCATTCCCCATCCCCTGACCGCCCCCCCGAACCTCTGCCCCCTCCTTGTCCCCTGACTGTCTCCGGGACTCCCTGCCCCTTATCCAACCCTCCCGGCCCCCTGCCATGCTGCTTATCCCTGCCTCCCCCCTCTCCTGGAGCCTCAGCACGGCGCATCCAAGAGCGGCCCTGGACAGCGCTGCAGAGGCCTGGCTCCACGTGACCTGAATTCCCGCTGGTCGGCCTAGAGCGCACAGCTCCGCCCCCTAGCCACACCACTTTAGCTCAGTCCAGGGCCACTCCTGGACACGGCGCGCTGAGGCCCTGGCAATGGGAGAAGGCGGGGGCGGGGTTGGGGGAGCCTCCGACATTCTCGTGGGGGCCCCTGTGGGGCCCAGGGCAAATTGCCCCACTTGCCACCCTCCCGGGTGGCCCTGGTCCCAAATTTAATTAACACATTTTTATTTTTTTAAACGCACATCATCAGCGTGTAAGCATGTCCTCTGGAATGGTGGCTGAAGCATGAAGGGGCATATGAATGTTTAGCATATCTGGCACATAAATAACTTGCAATGTTAACTACAAAAGTGCCATGCGACTGCCTGTTCACACTTTCAGGTGATGTTGTAAATAAGAGGCAGGCAGCATTATCTCTCGGAAGTGTAAACAAACTTGTTTGTCTTAGCGATTGGCTGAAGAAGTAGGACTGAGAGGACTTGTAGGCTCTAGTGTTTTACATTGTTTTGTTTCTGAGTGCAGTTATGTAACAAAAAAATCTACATTAGTAAGTTACACTTTCACAATAAAGAGATTGCACAACAGTGTTTATATGAGGTGAATTGAAAAATACTATTTCTTTTATCATTTTTACAGTGCAAACATTTGTAATAAAGATATAAAGTGAGCACTTTACACTTTGTATTCTGTGTTGTAATAGAAATCAATATATTTGAAAATGTAGAAAAACATCTAAAATATTTATTAAATATCAATTGGTATTCTATTGTTATAAGTGCGATTAATCACAATTAATTTTTTTGAGTTAATCGTGTGAGTTAATTGTGATTAATCAACAGCCCTAGTCTCAAGATGTCATGACCTGGTGGAACACCATTTACTCATGATTAAATGCCTGCTGTAATATAAACAGGTTCTCACCGCCATTTGTTCAAAACAATCTTAGTTAATCCACCAAACACAACCCAGCAAAGTCTTGTAGAGTTTATAATTCTAGTCTGGTGCCATTTAGGGTACACGTCTTCGCTGTAGAGTTAGCTTAGACTAGCCTCGCCTGGTGCATCCCCAATGCAAAGTCTTACTTGTGCAACAGTATCCCCAGTGGTGCTGCATTAGTCAATGTACTGGGATGGGATTTCTGGTGGATATCCCATGATTCTTAGTATGAATTAACCTGGGCTGTTCCATAATTCATTTGCACAGTGCTCTCTCTCACTTAGCATGGAGCTGCTGTCTGTGTCAATGACATAAGAACACCTTCTCTAAGTAACTTCCAGGTGGAGCTCCTCATTATTAACGCGGACTGTTCTGTACACAAAAGCAAACAGCATTTGGCATCAAGAACTTCTAATGAGATTATCACTAAGGATTTCAGTCTGCAAGCCACAAAGTGATTCTCAGCACACGTTCATGGGCTGTATCTCTGCTCAAATTCTTTGGAAGCACAGCAAAAATGGAGCGAGAAAATGTGGGGTTAAAGTACTAAGCCAGTGTAGATGACTTCAGTGCAGAAGGAAGGAGGTAGACAAGAAATCAGAGCCTAGATAGATTTGTGGGTTAGCACGGGAGGCCTAACAGAACCTGGGCTTGATTAGCCTGCATTCTCACTGCAAAGCAGGCAGGTTGCCAGACCAGGCTGCAATGAAACTCGACCTCAAGCTATACCCTCAGCTGTGCCTGCTAACCTGGATTTAAAACATCCTCAAGCCAAGGTTACAGATTTGTCTATGTACACAGAAAGTACAGCCTGGGCTAACTGCAGTGAAGATATACCCTTGGAGTGCTCATGCATGAGATCAGCTCAGATCAAGCAAAACTTTACATCAGGGGTAGGTAACCTGCAGCACACGTGCCAAAGGCGGCACACGAGCTGATTTTCAGTGGCACTCACGCTGCCTGAGTCCTGGCCACTGGCCCAGGGGGCTCTGCATTTTAATTTAATTTTAATTGAAGCTTCTTAAACATTTAAAAAACCTTATTTACTTTACATATAACAATAGTTTAGTTATATATTATAGCCTTATAGAAAGAGACCTTCTAAAAACATTAAATTGTATTACTGGCACGCAAAACCTGAAATTAGAGTGAATAAATGAAGACTCGGCACACCACTTCTGAAAGGTTGCCAACCCCTGCTTTACATGACGGTTCTGCGGTCTGATCATTGACAGCTTATTTAAAGAGTGGCATAACACATGAAGGCGTTGGATGTGAAAGTTCCACTTTAGATCACTTCAGCCATACCAAAACACAGTAAAGTTAGGAGTATTGCCTATGTTCTGGACTCCCAGATTTAAGATCTAGACTTATCATCCTAACGGCTGAAAACAAAACAAAACAAACAAAAAAAACCCACACAGCTGAGGAGTTACAGTCAGAGAAGACATTATCCAGCAATTTGTATAGAAAGCCAGAGACGATACCACAATTGTATATGGAGTTACCAGATGATATTCACAGAGTTCCTGGCTCTCGTTTATGGAAATGCTAAGGAAAATGTATGGTCTTTTTTTTAAAATGTCAGAGGACATGATGAAAGAGAGCAGATCCCAGAGACGGGTGAAAAACAAGATCTATCAGATTTCTCTTTCAGAAATATTAAACATTTCTCCTAGGCAACATCCTTCCTTCAAATATGTGCACAATATGACCCATGAAAGGCAGTTAAGCAATTTCCAAGGTATCCAAGATACACCAATCACAGATGAAGATTGCATCCAGATAATACAGGATGGTGTGTTGTTCTTAAAATGCAGTTTATGAGTTTAAGACTAATATTAGAAGTTGATTTAGAGAGGCACTTATTACTTTAAAAATAATCTGAGCATTTACATTACTTATGTATGCTGCTTTTACATACTCCAGAAAATGCAATTTAGTATTTGTGACACTCTGTACCTCAAAATAGCACCCTGGAACCCATATATTTACCATTTTGATATGATTATATGTTTCGTACCAATTATGCCTTGTGAGGTATCATTTAAAAAGTCTTGATCTGCTGAACATTGCTATCCCATTGGATTGTATGTACTATCACTGTATGTGAAGTTATGAAGTATTGCTGTATGTTTGGTACTGAACTATGTGGTCAGTGGGGAATGCTCACAGCTAGCTTGACAGTGGCAACAGTGGAGCAACTATCACTGGCCAGACTGGCATTGATGGCCCATTAAGAAGAATCCATTCTCTTAGAGAATCCTTAGAGAGCACATATGCAATGGTGGTGGCCTAACCCTCCCCTCTCTCACAGCAAGATCTTTCTAGCAGCTGGAAGAAAGTAGAAAAAAGAGGGACAGTGACCTCACCACCTGGCCTCTCTCCTCCCCCATCTCAACACCTGGAAGACTGTCTGGAAGACAAAGGCTTTGAACTGGGGAGATTGGTCCCAGCCTGGGAAGGGAATCCAGCCTGTGTATTCAGAACTGTGAGCTGCCTGTAATATCTATTAGGGTGAGAGACTGATTCAAATCTTGCTTAGTCTCTTAAAGACAGAAACACAGTCTAAATTTTATTTTCATTTCTTACGTAACCAATTTTGATCTGTATGCCGGCTACTCGTAATCACCTGAAAAAAATCTTTCTGTAGTGAATAAATCCATTTTATATTTTACCTAAAACAGTGTGTTTTTGGTTAAAGTGCTCAGGAATCTCAGCTCAGATTACTACGGCTGGTGCAGGTCCACTTTCCTTTGACAGAGTGGTGAACTAATTAATGAGCTTGCACTGTCAAAGGGAGTCTTGAACATGTAAGATGGTATATTTCTGGCATGCAAGGCTGGGGTAATTGGCTGGTGCCTCTCTGTATTATTCATGGGTAAGGCTATGAATCTTTCATGGAGATCACAAAAGTCACGGATTCCATGACTTTTCAGGACCTCCGTGACTTCCACAGCTGCAGCCGCTGGGGCAGTCCCGGGGCCAGCTTCACCAGCTGCTGCTCTGGCGGCCCCAGGCAATGGGTTCTGGGCACTGTCCCGGATCAGCAGCAGGGCCCCGGGCCGCTCCCTACCCACTCAAAGGAGCAGCCGTGGCAGCTGCAGGGCCCCAGGCCGCTCCCCCACCCGAAAGAGCAGCAGCGGCAGCAGGGGGGACTCAGGCCGCCTCCCCCCCCGCCCAGAGGAGCGGCAGCGGCCACCAGAGCACCTTCCCCCCAGCAGCAGCAGCAGCTGGAGTGCCCCCCCTCACCTCATTCCTCAGCACCTAAGATTTAGTTAGGGTTATTTTTAGTACAAGTCATGGACAGATCACTGTTTGACCTGTATGTGACTTTTACTAAAAATACCCGTGACTAAATCATAGTCTTATTCATGAGTGGCTCTGGGTGTGGGGCTCCATATGCTGATGGCTAAGCCATCTCAGTGCCTGGAGGGGTTTGCTGTTTGTCACTGGCATAGCCTTGTGAGAGACAGCCCAGGTTGGAGCATTAAGGGGAAAACAGTGGTCCTACAGTTCCAGGTTGTACTCCGGGATCTTGTCACAGTATTTTACTAATATGACACACAGCACAAAGTATAGGAGACAGACTGTACTTTCTCTAAGGCAGAATGTAGTTTATATATACTATAGCTTTTAAAGCATTACTGACGTAAATCATACTTCCCCCTCCCCCCAAATTGAGGAATTTAATATTTGGGTTCACATTTAGCATCAATTTTTTTTATTTGATGAATACAAAAAGATGAATTTCTCATATACACTATTAAATACTTTATTATAATGGAGTAAGGAATGCAAGCTTACTGTTAAGCATTACTTTATTTCATGCTGCTTAGGTGTTATCTAATTATATTTCCTTGCTTTATAGAAAATGTTTAGTTCTCTCTGTGTTGGTGCATGGTAACCACCATTTTATTTTGAACCCTGTGGGAGCTTACCCTGCCTAGACACCTGGTGCTCTGTGCCTCAAATTTACCCTCCTCCTGTGCCCCTGGAGGAATTCATCCCATACAACTGGTGTTTGAAACTAGAATTTTCTCAGGTTTGTTAATAAACCAAGTCTGTTCAACCCCTTGCCCCCAGATCAGGGTTCCCACGTAGCCTTTGTTATCAGTGTTTCCTGCTAACTTTACTCTGGCTCTGCCCAGCTCCCACTGGGCAGTGAGTGATGTCATTCCCACTGTGGTTCTTTCCTAGGCAACAGCTCTTCTGTAATCTGCTGTGCAGACCTGCCCCCCCAACCAGGAGTTCCACAGCCCCTCATCTCCCTTTGAGCAACAGGCCCTGCTTCTTATTTCCTGCCTTGCACATGACACACACAAAACACGCATGCATGCACACCCTATGCTGCAAGCATATCTACATTGCCTGCAGGCAGTTATGACCCTTTCTTGGTAGAAGGATTAATATTTCACCTGCCAATCCAGGGATGAGGCCTGTGCACCCTGTCACAACCCTTAGGGCTCTTCTATCCCAGTTTCCACCTATTCTTCCTCCATTACCTGGACTGGGACAAGCAGTTATTTTAAGATTTTCTTGGATGTTGCAGGAATCAAGAATTCCTTAACTCTTCTAAAAATGCCCCTGATTTTTGACATTTGGAGTACTTTGTAAATGGGTGTCTGGATGTGACGAGAAGCAATAGAACCTAGGGAGGTTAAACAGTAGGAGCTCAGCTCACTGAGATGACATAGGATCAGACCAGTGTATTGCTGGTGAAAACTTTAATTCTTTCTTTTTGCTAACGAGTTGTCACCTTTTCTTGAGGCAGAGAGAAATGTAATTTTTTTTTTTGTGAAGAATTAGGTTGGATTAAATACACTGAGTTTGTGCTGACAACCGCTATGTCTAGTGTTATCACAGCACAGGTACACTTCCAATTATTTGCACTAAAGATGGAAAATAAAAAGCTTATCCACAGTACAAAATCCCTATTACACAACATATACCACCCTGACTTGCTCTTTTAACATGACTTTCCCTTGAAAAAATGCCATGACAACACCATCCTAAAAATAATCAAGAACCAGGTGTTAATTACTAAATGATAAAGTTAAAACATGTAATTATTCTACATTATTATAGAGTAGAAAGCAACAATAAAATCATCAGGTTATTGCACAATAACTATATAAATATTCCTTTGCACCAATTCCTGTATTTCAGGCAACAAAATCACCAGGTAGCATGTCATCTTAAAAGGCTACCGCTCCCATTCAGCTAAAGGTTTCACACGTGAGTAATCCCACTGACATTCACATGCTTAAACTAAGGACATGCTTAATTCCTCCATTAAACAAAACCCTGATGAACAGTAGAGCAGCAGACATTTTTTCCCAGCAGCAGAACTTCCTTGGAACATTTTAATGGTAAAGGTCTTCTATCTCAGCCACATAACAATTTCTATGCTAGCTCAGACCCATTATTAAAAGGCTTAATATCTTTCAAAACAATTCTTACCATTCTTGCATTCTTTTCTCAAGCTCTGGAAGCAAGAATTTACTGTGGAAGGCGTTGATTGATGAAATATTAGAAAAGATTTTATTGACCACCTCAGCTGGAAATGAACCCCGGTTAGCTTCCTCCAATAGTTTGCCATAGAATACCTGAAACAGAGGAGAAGGACTTAAAAGTTAACAGGCCAATGTGCATTTCTGTTATCTTTAAAAGGTACACAGCAGACAAACACCCCTTCCACCACCCCCAAGCATTTCAAGATGGTTACTTTTGTAGCTCAACTGTGGGAGCATCCAAAATTACTCAACTATCATTGTCCCCCTTCACCTCACCTCCTTCAGGTATCAGTGGAACTCCCCGCCTCAGTGTGCCCTCCAGGAGCCAGAGCAGCAGTGAAGCCCTGGGGAGTAAGGCACTTCCAGAATGCACTGGGTGCAAGTGATGTCATCATACTCTACTTTCTTTCAGTTTGGACTACAGACACTATCTGCTGACTGGCCTTTCTTTCTGGCCTCCTTTCCAGTCTTCCATCCTATCTTCTTTTCCTTGCCTCTCCCTCAACACCCCCTTTCCCTTCCTACTTCCATACTCTTGTTAATTCATCCCCTTGATGCTCCCTTGTTGCCCCATACTGTCTCATAAAACACTGAGCTCAGCATGATGTTTTGCAGCCATCACCCTGAGCACTTTGCTTGTACATTGGATCCCCTTGTCCTTTTAGAATATGAGTGCTTTGGAGACAGGGGCTGTGCCTTCATGTGTGTTCTAAGACATCTAGCAGAACAGGGCTCTGATTCTGAATCTGTGCCTTTTGGTACTACAGCAGAATTAAAAAAACCCACCACCTACAGAATCATAGAAACATAGGCATGGAAGGGCTTATAAACATCTCGTAAGTATTATTTTAACCAAATTTAGGGAAATAAGCTGAGCCGCCACCATTCTCCTTTCTTTTCATGATGCTGGTGGTTATAGGTGCTACCTGTAAACTTCAGAATTTTGCCTGATATTTTAGAAAAACGTGAATGCAGAAATGCATCTAAAATTGGGATAGTGAAAATACTTCTACAATGCCAGTCAAAAGAGACTAAAAGCAAACTCGAATATCTTACTGTGATTTCTTGTGTCCCTAAAACAATGCTCTTATTTGCAAGAAAGGTCTATTTTCAACACAATGTGTTCCTGTAAGACAGCTATGTAAATCATTTCCCTTATATTCACGAGAACCAAAACGGATATGCCTAAGCAGTCTGACAGCTACTAGCTGTTTAATGTAGCAATTAGGACTTTTAAGACCTGATCTTGATTTACAAGCCCATGCACTAGACCAGGAAAATATCAACATGAAATAAAGATGAAGAACAAGGTTAGTTGACAAAGCAATGCATGATCAGAGATATTTAGGTATAGTCAGGGCCGGTGCAAGGATATTTTGCGCCCTAGGCGAAATTTCCACCTTGCGCCCCCTCCCCCCAGAGCATCACTTACTATAAGCTTTCAAAAATGAATACTGAATAATGTGGCATTGTTCATTAGAATTAATACACATTCAGCTTGAAAGTTTATTAATTTCATTGTTTAGTCTACATATTTAATGAAAATAAATGAATAACCTGACAGGGTGTGGGACTGGCTGGCTTTGGGCATGGGGGTGTGGCAGGGGTTGGCTGGAGACAGCGGAGTGTGGGGCTGGCTGGCTTCAGGCAGGGGGTGCGGCAGGGGCTAGCTGGAGACAGGGGTATAGGGCTGGCTGGAGGCAGGGTGGCTGGTACCAGGGCCGTCCTTAGATATTCTGGGGCCCTATGCAGCCCCCCTGCGGGGGTGGGTGTGTGCTGCCTCAGGCCTCTGGGGAGGGAAGCGGGGGGGCCCCAGGCTTCTGGGGGGGAGCAGGCCTCAAGGGGGCAGGGCTCACTTGGGAGGCAGGGGGAAACCACTCCCCAGCAGTGAGTCTGGGGCCAGGTCTCTGCACTCCCCCCCACTGGTGAGTGCAGGCCGGGCCCTGCTGCAGAGCTCAGGGAAGTGGGGGCGGGGCGGGGGCCCTGGGGAAGAGCCAGAGCAACAGGGAGCAGTGCAGCACCCCCGGCGGCCAGAGGAGGAATGACATCACTTCCCGGCCTGCCGGCTGGAGCTGATCAAAACCACAGTGCCCCCTAGCACAGCGTCAGGAAGAGGGCTACATGTTTAGCCGGTGCCGGGTGAGTATCCCAGACATTTTGGGCACCGCTTTTTGGCGCCCTAGGCGGCCGCCTAGTTTGCCTAGTGGTTGCCACCGGCCCTGGGTATAGTGGGTATATATGAGAAAGTAGGCAGGCTCAAAGAAAGATTTAGAGAACTACAGATTGACATTTAATGACTAATACAGTTTGAAGCTGTGAAAAGTGCAAGCGCTCAATTCTTCCATCACAGAATATGCATAACTCCCATTCACTTTAATAGGAATCAGGCAGACCACGTGATGGAAGAATAGAGCAGAGAAGGTTTAAGATGGGATGCTTCTCTTCTAGGTCACTGTTTGAAAGCTGGCTAACAGTAGACACCAAAGTTCTACCAGAGACACTGTTCAGTGGCTTAGTGTGCAGGTGATTACATCAAACACATACCACTATACACTGACTTCCTTGTTGGCAGTTTCAGCAAAAGTCAAGAAATGAATGAGCAGAGAGGTGAAATTAGCCTCTCCTCCTTGTAGGCTGTCCCACTGGTATGGAAGCTTGCACTTCTATTGCTCACACTGTGGTCTAAGTAAACACAAGAATTCAGTTTCTATGTCCATCAGGGACCAGTATGTTTTGCAAACATTAACATTATTTAAAAACAAAAAAAAATGAAGTCGTTGTTGCAAATGACTGCTTAGTTGAGAGAATTAGCAGAAGGCAAAAACCCACAATCCCTTAATGTGGTTTTTACAAACAGATAAAGCTCACATGAACTGCAGTATATGTAAGTAAAAGAATGAAGCACTTCTTAAAGCAAAATTCACCTGGTCTAGGAGGTCAAGTCGGCTGACGTAGGCTCTTTCTGTATGCAAAAGCTCATCGGCAATTTTGTGACGTTTCTGCTCATCTGTCTCCTGAAAAAAACATAAGATTCTTTTTCTGAATAGTTCAGGGTAATTCAATTCACGTTCTACATTTAATTAGTAACTTTTTTTTTCCAAACACAAACTAATTCAAAATGACAAAGTTCCCAAAGGATTTAGCAGGAAGTAAAAATCAGGAGCAGCGCAGAACAAACATGTAACAGTTTTCCTGTTTGTGCAGATGGCTTTGTATTATTACTAGGTATTTGCCAAACCCTTCCATACTCCCCACCCCCAGGTTCCTACCCAGTTGAACAACTAGTGTCCTGATAATTATCATTAACATTTCAGAGCTGTACGAATTAACTCCTATTTTTTGCCAGATGAATTCAACCCTTTTGTTTTTTTTGTTTCCAATATAGTTTAAACTGCCTGTTCTTAGCATGACTTTGTTACTTAATCAAAATTATTGCACAAACATTTTATGTAGACAATCAGTCTATGGATTCCAGATGAAACGTTAGCTGCAGTAAGAGTATTCACTAGGGCTGTGCAGGAAATGGATTTTCTGTTTCGTGGGAAATTCCACAATTCTGAATTCCCCTCCATACTGAAATTCCAAAAAATAATATTCCAGATGGATAGAAACATTTTGTTCCAATTTCAATTTTTTAAAAATATATTAAAAACCAGAAAAAAATTACAATGGAGTCATTCTGAAACAGAAAAATTGAAATGCTCCATTACAAAAAGCTTGAAACAGAACATTTAAACCTCAGGGGGAAAGAAATGACATCAACATTTCCACACAACATTTTGATTTTGATGAAATGGCATTCTCCAACGGAAAAACGTTCCATAGTAAAATTTTGGAACAGCTCTACTATTCACTTGTGTGGCTGTTCACCTTATTCACATGGAGTGAAATCCCAGCCCAATGAAGTCAATGGGAGTTTTGTTATTGGCTTCCCTGGGGCGGGGATTTCATTCAAGGTATTGTTTCCACTACCTGGCTGTAAGAGTAAATCTTTTATTAAGAAGAGAGTATGAATAAGTAATTTGTGGTGCAACTCTTCCAGCAAATACATTTTCATGACTAAAACACACACATGCTGCAGACATCTTTGCAAACGTTTGCAGAACACTGAAGTACATTGTTTTTATTCGATAGTCCGTTAGCGGCTCAATTTTTGTAGTATTCACCCAAGCTTTGATGCTATTACCATCCTTGTAAATGTTAGTATCTGCAAGCAACTGAAACACACTTTGGTCCTAAGCTTCAGGGCTGCCACCAATCATATTGCTGCATGCCAAAACTTCTCCCTTCAGACTTAAGTAACTGCTTCGACAAGATAGTCTCCATTGAATCTGCTTACCCATATAATGGCCACTGTATTACTGAAGCTTATAAAATAGCACTCCTGTGGTCTACATGCACTCAGAAGCATTGCAGAGACCAGAAAAGCTTAAACTACAGGATGCTGTAGGTTAGAATCAGGGATGAAAGCAACTTAAATGACTTACCGGTACGCCAGAGTCCTGAGCAGGGGCATGGGAGCCCCAGGGCCTTTAAATCACCCCAGAGCTAACAGGTGCAGAGGCGGCTGGGAGCCCTGGGGCTCACGGGCGAATTAAAGGGCCCGGGGGGTTCTGGCTGCTGCGGAGCTCCGGGCCCTTTAAATCACCATGGGAGCCTGGCTGCCAGAGCTCTGGCGGCACTTTAAAGGGCGCAGGGCTACCCGCAGTGGCTGAAGCCCTGGGCCCTTTAAATCACCGCCGCAGAAGCCGGTCCAGTCCGGCACGGCATACTGGCTCTTGCTGGTACGTCGTACCGTACCGTACCATACCAGTTTACTTTCACCTCTGGTTAGTATGATAATTTACAGATAAAGTCTTACATTTGGACTTTAGAGGCTACAAAGATTCTTGGTTTTTTTGTAAAAATTATTTGGCCAAAAAAACAAAAAAACAAAAACAAACAAACAAAAAAAACCCCCAGCAGTTTCCTCAAGTGTGCGTGAAGAACCATTTCACTACATATTTTCAGGGGACTATTTTAGTCCCCATTATTTGCATATTTGTATGTATTACAGAACCTAGTTAAAGGAAAAAGCAAGCAGCTAAACAACAGACTTGTTCAAATAATGTAACTGCGATATTGCCAAGCAGCATTAAACGCATCATGAGTTAGGGTCCTCAAATGTGGGAGATTAAAAAAAAATCCTATCATTTTTAAGCCAAATACATTTTAAAAAAAGTTTGCCATCTGCTTTTTGCCCCTTTTAAGGGGAAGCTTCCCACAACCAAAGGGTGAGAGGATTTCAGGTCCAAAATTTAACCTGGAACATACACAAACGAGTCCTTGTGGCACCTTAGAGACTAACAAATTTATCTCGGCATAAGCTTTCGTGGGCTAAAACCCATTTAATCAGATTCATGGAGTGAAAAATACAATAAGCAAAATGTATATTATAGCACATGAAAAGATGAGCTCTGCCTTACCAAATGGGGGGTCAGTGCTAACGAGGCCAATTCAGTTAAGGTGGAAGTGGCCTATCCTCAACAGCTGACAACAACTTGTTGTTTTTGCTGATGTAGACTAACATGGCTACTACTCTGAAACCTATCACCACACAAACGTGTGTATGAATTTCCACTCTGGGCCATCTCTTAAACCCCAGGGGTGGAGAAGCTGCCATTCTATCCTCTTTGGTCCTCTGCTGGATCACTACCCTGGTCTCCCCATGTCCCATTTCCTTCAATATCCCACTGACTTCCGTCTCCTGCCCCCATATTTTCCCCTTTATATTTTCCCCACAGTTACCTTCTCTTCCTCTGCAGCCTTATTAGTCTCTTCCTGAACCTTTTCATTTTCCCATCTTGTTTAGTCTTCTTCTACCTCTTACGTTCCTCTGACTCACCTTAGCCTCCCTCTTGCACCCCACATTCTCCTCTCCAGTCTCTTTTCTGGACCCTGTGGTAAATGGACACCCAATTTCCCCCTCCCCTCATCTTCTCCTGCTCCCACATTACCCCCTCTCCATTAAATATGCTCCTGAATCCTATGCCTCCTCTGTCTCCTGCTGCACCTTTCTTCTCTGTGCCCCTGTCAGGGCTGGTCTACACAGGGAAATTTACCATCCTAATTATATCATTTGCTTTTATGTTGCTTTGGAAATGGTATAAGATAAACTAGACAAAGGTGCTCTTATTCCAGAATGGGAGTGTCCATATGGGGAGTTATACTGCTGTAACTATAACAGTATAATTTACCAGAATCATATTAGTAAATTTGCTCACATAGACAAGCACTCAAACTCAACCACGCCTTCTCCTAGTCTCTCACTCTATACCCCGATTCAGCTATTCTCAGCCTTCTGCTGCCACTGCCATCCTCATGCATGTCCTCACTCTCCTCTGCTCCCCAAATTCTCATTCTCCTCCTCATGGTGTCCTGACTAGTCCCCCAACCACAAAACTCTAAACAAGGCATATTTTGTAAAAAAACAAAAAAAGAACATAAAACCCAACATTTTCTGACTATGATCAGTATTGTGGCAAACTACTAATGATTTATAATTAGATTTCTTTTAGTTGTATACAAACAACTTACAATTTTATACAACAAAAATGGAACATACAAATAAGAATAGTAAAATATATAATGTACTGAGCCACAGCATGCCTTCTTGGTTAAGCAAAACTATCTACTGACCTCAGTAAAGAGGACTGCTTAAAAAAACCAAAAAAAACCTGATGGCTTGATATAGCTCCAGGAAATCATCTATTACATGAAATATCACAAAGGAACATAAGAAAAAGAAGTATTCTCTATTATACACAAAATATTAATATTAAATGAAAACTATAAGATTCCAAAATGTTGATTAACAAGGTGTTGGGGGAAGGAGGGTGCGGGCTCTGGGAAGGCGTTTGGGTGTGAGAGAGGACTCTGGGCTGGTGCAGGAGAGGGTTTTGGGTGCAGGGTCCTGGCAGTGCTTACCATGGCTCCTGGGAAGCAGCCACCAGGTCCTTGCAGCCCCTAGAGGCAAGGGCGGTCAGGCAAGCTCCACGTACTGCCCTCGCGCCCACAGGCGCCACCCCCGCAGCTCCCATTGGTTGCTGTTCCCAGCCAATATGAAACTGCAGAGCTGGTCCTCGGGGCAGGGGCAGCACACGGAGCCTTCTTGGCCGCCCATGCGTAGAGGGGCTGCAGGGACCTGGCAGCGCTTCTGAGAGCCACACTGAGCTAGGGCAGGCAGGGAGCCTGCCTTAGCCCTGTGCCCCTGCTGCACCACCAACTGGACTTTTAATGACCTGGTTGGTGGTGGCAACTGGAGCCACCAGGGTGGGTCCCTTTTTGACTGGGAGTTCCGGTCAAAAACTGGATGCCTGGCAACTCTATGCTGCTATGAGTTACCTATTCCAACCAGTAATTTGGAATAGATAACTTTTGTGTTCAGTCTTTCAACAGCCGTTTTTTTCAAAATATTTAACCACTGTGACAGATCCAAACCAGTGGGGTACAGGAGTCTGGTAGAGGGCAAATATACTGGTCACTGGATGAGTAGCTTTCTCTTCCCTGAATGACCAGAACAGGGGCTGCACTAGAGTAATCAGGAACCTGCCAGAACCAATTAAGGCAGACAGGCTGATTAGAACACCTGCAGCCAATCAAGACAGGCTAATCAGGGAACCTGGGTTTAAAAAGGAGCTCACTCCAATCAGGCAAGGGGGAGCCAGAAGAGAGGAAGTGCGTGTGAGGAGCTGGGAGCAAGAGGCGCAAGGAGCTGAGAGTGAGAGTGAGAGGGTGTGCTGCTGGAGGACTGAGGAGTACAAGCGTTATCAGACACCAAGAGGAAGGTCCTGTGGTGAGGATAAAGGAGGTGTTTGGAGGAGGCCATGGGGAAGTAGCCCAGGGAGTTGTAGCTGTCATGCAGCTGTTACAGGAGGCACTATAGACAGCTGCAATCCACAGGGCCCTGGGCTGGAACCCGGAGTAGAGGGTGGGCCCGGGTTCCCCGTAAACCTCCCAACTCCTGATCAGACACAGGAGGAGTTGACCCAGACTGTGGGGAAGATCACTGAGGTGAGCAAATCTGCCAATAAGCGCAGGACCCACCAAGGTAGAGGAGAAACTTTGTCACACCACCCAGACCAGAACACCTTTCCTGTTTCACCCAACTCAACTGGCAAAATCCATGCATCAGACAGGATTGCAAATAACTAATCAGTTTACAGATGATGCCTAAAATTATGCATTCTATGTGGTCTGGGTACACACTTCTTACTACAAAATTATTAGTGTTACTCCCCCTCAGAATCATTTTACGGTGATACAAAACAAAAAAACAAATAGTTTACATTTAAGTTATTGCCTGAACTGAGACATTAAGCCATAGTGAGAAAAAGTCTGCAGAGATTAAAAAACATACTACACTTCCATACTTAAAATATTAGCAGTATGTAGACATTTTTCATAATCCTGCAATAGATTTACACATCCTGTGAATTTACATCAAACTTTTTCTATGAACTACATCTCAATTTATTTGAGGCAGTTTCTACTGAAATTTGCAGATCGAAGTAAACTAATATCAATCCCTTACCAACAAAGCTTTTCCAATTCTGACAGCAAACATGAAGAGGGTATGGGAGTATAGAATATGATTCTTTCCTTTCCCGACTGAGTCCTTGCCTCAGAGAATTTACAATCTAATACAACAACTGACATACGAAGGGTGGAGAGAAAAATACAAAGTATGTATAATTTTTATACATCACCACTACTGCCAAACTCTCATTCAAAAATCGTTAGTTGGAACCCAAAAATAACGAGTGGCCTAAAAGCAATGAGATTTAAAAATATAATTCATTTGACGTTCCTTTTTATTTGACTTCTGTTTGAGCATTTAAGTCACATGGACTCTACATTTTCAAGCTTTTCTCTGCGATCAAGTGGGCTAGAAATTTAATTTAAATGAAGACTGAAGGTCTCATGCAATCTCTTGGTTCCAGCAGCTGGGGCTTTAAAGCAAACACCACATATTATGAGTCTTGCGATAAAATCATTACAGCTGGCAACATCATATCATCTTATTTACTAAGTACGTATCTCTCTTCAGCTTCCCTTCAAGCTGCCAAATATTACACAAATAAATGTATTGTATATCTACCCACCTCCAAGAAAGGGTATACAGATTTCATTACCCCTGAAGGTAGGACAGCACTAGTTAAGACACTGCTGTCACCCGGATACACAATGCTAAAGGGATGAAATTTCGAGTATTCTTCCCTAGGGAAATGCAGCAATGTTCACACTCTGACTTCTGCCCCTTCAGGGAAGACAAAGCCTGGGGCATAGAGATAAAGGAGAGCTGTTTTCTCTCCCTCACAAGTGTGGCAAAAGGCGTGTCCTTTTCGGGCAGAAAGTTCATCTTACAAGAAACTCTCCCTCCCTCTTCACAGACCAAAAGCATCACATCACACCTGCAGTGTGCATGAACTCTGGGATACTTAAGTGTGCCTACAATATTGCAGCCTGCAGCACTGCCACTAAAAGCACGTCAAACAAATGTTTTGTTTACTGAAAATACACAATTGATTTTCATCTCTCTAGAACACAATCGTTTATATTCTGATTTTCCACTACATTCAAAATGTGTAGTCAGACTTCTTTTGGAGGGGTGTCTTCAGTTAGTTCTAATGGAACACTTCTCCCAGAGTGTTCTCTCATACAGCTGTGGCATTCTTGTACAATTCAGTCTTCAGGTAAAAAACAACAACAAAAAAAGCCACACACATCCTATTACAGAAGGTATTGCTGTAGCAAGACTGGCAATTTTCTTAAGATCTTCTCTTTAAACGCCTTTTGTCATGTGTTATTTGCAGTTCTTGATTTTTTCTTACATCCCGTAAAGTGTTTAAAACTCAACAAGTTCCATACAGGATTATTTTTGCAGCAACAACAGAACAACCCTTTGCCAAGTCTAGTCACAATTTTGTCTGGACCCCTTTACAACCTGTAATTCCATAATGCCTCAGTCAGATCTACCTGCTATAGAACTGAGAAAAGGAACAGGGAAGAGCATTCAGAATTAGCTCTCAATTATGAGCTCTGGCTTCACATTACTCCCCAGCCTCAAACTCACCCCCATCCTTGAAGCAATGGATCAAATCTACTTATTTTCTTAAGATACATAAATTCAGAAAGCAAGGATATTTCCTTCTCCTTCTCTTTTCTTGAGTTTTAGGACTGTGTTTCAAAGCATTAAATTGGTGGTCAAGGAATATAGCTGGTAGTTTACATAGTGGTTCTCTAGCTTTTAATACCGCAGCTCCATTGCCCCATCTTAAAACTTGGTGATTTGACACACCCAATATATATATATATATATATATTTTGGGTATTTGACACTAGATTCCAGGAGGACACAAGAGCGTGAACAGTTCTGTGATTTTAAATGTCTACAGTTTAATTATATGCACTGGTCTAATCTGGGTTTTTAAAACTATAATTTAATTATATGGATTTTTGGCATGTTCAGACACAGTAAGATTTTAGTGAGAAGAGTGGGCCCATTACAAACTGCATATTTGTGTAATATTTGGTTGAATATCTGCTAGTTTCCAAGTGTAAACAATTTCTATGGTTAGTTTTCACAGAAATCACTGCTTAAAACTCAGCCTTAAAGTAATAACTGGGAGCAAATGGAACCAGTATTTTCATAGCTTTATCACTGACTTCTTTGTACTCTCTAACAGAAATCCAGAATTCCTGGTTTGTTGGATTTGAAAACTTGGTCTTCAGAGTGAGTTTACTTGAAAATTCTAAGATTTTTTTTTTGAGATGAAATATCTAAGGTTGGAATGGAGTCAACTGTTACCAATATCAGATTTCGACTCCAACTGGTATTTGGAGATTCATGTCCAACTCCAGGAAAGTATTCATCAAAATGGAAATATAATCCAGAAAAAAATGAGTTAATATTTGGTCTCAATAGAATTTTGATCACTTTCCCTCTTCTAAAAAAATTAAAAAACTCTGATAACATCTCTAAATCTGGAAACACCTCAGTAACTCTTTCCTATGCGGCATCTCCAAAGACAAATCTTTTTTTATAAATCCCCTGATTTTCTCTCTTTCATATCTAGTATATCTGTATTCCTAGTTTGAAGTGTCAGGTTCTTTGCATTCAATTTGCCAAATATGTCCATCAGGTAAATCAGTCAAATGCGGCCAAGCAGCCCCCCTTACAAACGTAATCTGCAAGGTCTGTTTTCCCAAGGGGGAAATTCTCATTTTATCAATCAATTTAAAGATGTGTTGTAACACTTTCCCACATGACAACCACCTGACTTTACTGTGAAGGGACTGTAGTCAGAACCCATCTCAGCACATTATACTAAAAAAAACGTGTTCACTGCCCAGGATTTTATTATATTATTTTAACAACAATGTTGAGGGCTTCATGTATTTCAGGGTGCAACTTCTTTGATGCCAAAGCTAGGCGATGAATCATCCAGTTTCCACATTGCTGCTGTTGCCACTTGCTTTACCCATGGCTGAAACCCCAATAGTCTCTCCAGTTATAGCTGCTGCCCCATCCATGCTCAGCCCCGTCACACATAGCCCAGTTAAGACCTTCATCCATCATGAGTATTTCCTCACTGATTCTTCAGGTCGGGATTTCTTTGCAAAATAAAAAGTCCTTCATCTATTGTACTTGCTTTCATAAATCTCAGATAACACAGAAGTTGAGCCACGTTAGCTACGTCTGTGGTTGATCAAGCTACAGTGCAAATACTGACTCTTCTTAAATTTGTTCTATCAACTGATCCTGGATCTTTTCTGCAAGGTCATCAATGCACCAATGGAAGGTGTTATTTGATAAAGAAATGGTTTTTCAGTGTCATGGCTGCTTGTTTCCCAAATCAGAATTCTACATGTCTATTATTTCTGGAAGGAGACGGGTTCTGCAAATGGTGTGTGCTTGTTTGCTTTTTGTAATCTGCATGGACACATAAGATGCCTCTGAGGATTTGCCCTCTTTAGACATAACTTTTTGGGCGGGGAGGAAAGGTGGGGGGGGGGAAGGATGCTTTAATTCTTCTAGTTTCTGAAGGAAAAATCATGGCTTTTGTTCACGAATTCCAGGTGCTGGTTTCTAAATGCTCTTGGCGTCATACTTTCAGTTACTAACATTTGAAAATAAATGACACACTGTAGCTGCGGATGTTCTGCAGTAATACTGCGACATGAATATCCAGATCTAATGTAATATCATTGTGTTATCTACTTTTCTTCCTCTTCTGTTTAACTTTATTAAAATCACCTTCTTTGGTCAAAGATATGCTACATGTAGGCTTAGCACTTGGCAAAAATCATTCCATTATCAAGATAAGACACACCTGTCTCTACCTCAGTCTCCTTGCCCTATCTGCTGGCACTGGTGCTGCTGCCGCCAGTACTGGGAACCTCTCAATATGTTTATACTTCACGCAGCAGCCCCCCAGTCCGAGTAGACACACTTGGCTGGTGATAGAGTTGCCAATTTTGGTTGGATGTATTCCTGGAGGTTTCATCACATGATATAATCTTTAACTGAAAACTAATCTTTAATTCCTGGAGACTCCAGGATAGTCCTGGAGGGTTGGCAATCCTAGCTAGCAGGGCTCACACTACTGTTCTAAAAACAGCTGTGTAAACTTTGTGGCTCAGGCTGGGAGGTTCACTGCTATTGGCAGTGATTCGGGCTTTGAAGCACAGAGAGGAGGATGGGCTCCAGGGGCTGGAGCTCCAGCCCAAGCCACAACTGTCTAGACAGCTATTTTTAGAGTGCTAGCATAAGGCCCACTAGTCCAAGTCTCTAGCCCTGGGCTGAGGCGGTGGGGGGAGGGGGAGGGGGAGAGGAGAGACGGATGGTTGCTTTGATGTAGAGTCCATGGGTACTATATGCTCCAGCAGGAAGTCTCTCAGCTGAGAGTCCATCCTTGGAGTGGAGGACACAGAAGCTGCCCCTGTCCCAACAGCAGCATAATTGAGAGTCCAATTTAATTGTGTCCTAATTAGGAACAAAAACAGCCATACAGATTAAAATTTGTTCCCGAACACTTGTGGCTCACACATGAGCTCTTCATGGCTCCCCAAGGGAACCACTGTACAGAGTTTGGGAACCACTGTATTATGTTAAGAAAAATATCTACTTCTATTGATAATTGTTAGATATATTTTTTTTGCTAACAGGACAGTGTAAATGCAATCAACTTAGGATGTTAGGCAAAAATTAAATTTCACACGCATTTCTTTTCCATACTCATTCACATCATTTGCTTCTGCAGTTTCTTGAAGATGGTAACAAAAATCTGCACCCAGGACAGAACGAAGGTCTTGTTCGTATTGCAAACAAATACATAGTTCAGAAACAGCTGTCATCTCTAATGTAATATACTGGGTGCTGGTCTTACTGTTCTAGATTTTAACCATTCTGACTTTGTGTCTGCTTCTTTATTCTTCTAGCATCAAAGGATAATGCATCTAGCCATAACTGGTTCAAATATTATACCTATTCTTTTTGGTCAGTTAGGCCAGATAACATCTGTTGGTTATCCACAAGGCCAAGAGCAGGCACAGATGGGATTGCTCTCGTTAGCATTTTCCTCAGGCTTTTGCCCAGTTCCTTCCTGTATTTTATGTTCCAGCAGCCTCACATTTCTGCCTTTTCCTGTACATACTGCTAACACCTGTTGCATAATTTGGATTCCCATTCTGTATTGCCTAAGGAGTGTCTAGTGTATTGTACT
Organism: Mauremys mutica; assembly: GCF_020497125.1. NCBI lineage: Eukaryota > Metazoa > Chordata > Testudines > Geoemydidae > Mauremys > Mauremys mutica. The sequence goes on from NC_059072.1 coordinate 108,155,420, forward strand.
GGACTAGACATGCACATAAAAAGAAACAGGCATCACAGAACAGGAAGCAAAGAAATATAATAGAAGGTGTGGCAGGGCAAAGGTACCTTGGATTCCTATCAGATCTATGCACAGATGGGATCCTAACACTCTTCATCAGCAACAAGTATAACCTCCCATTCACTGGCTAAGATATTCAGCTCTGCACATGTGAAAGTTTACTATGCACTGTTTATCCTGCACACACACAGGATCACCATCTATACAAAATTAAATGCCCAGTGATATGTTGTTTCTTCCATAAGTGAAAACCCAAAAGAAAATATGCAAGACAAAATTTGTGGGAACAAAATACACATCAGGGAAAAAAAGCAGTACAAAATCATGAATGCCTACACTCACAAACTGCTAAAATACATAATCCTACAGCAAACAGACATGTAGGGAGAGAGACACATGGTGGGTGGGTGAGTGTGAGAGACACACACACTTGAGCATTGCTAATTCTGTCTGACAGGCCCTACGTTGCCAGAGATTGTCTTTTACTTCAAGTATTAGTGGGCTGTGCTTTCAAGACCAAGAGCTTGGTTCTATTCTTCTCTTCCCTCTGAAGTTCCAAGTGACTCTGGTGTGCAGCAAAGCAGCAATCACACAAATCTAGCTGGCCATGGTTTTGTTACAATACAGTGACTCTTGTACTACATAGTCATCTGAATTTTGAAACAGGATATGATTTTTTTTTTGCAGTTATATTTTCCAAGACCAATTCACTTTCACCCACTCATTTCCTCTTAACAACAACAAAAGAAATCTCTACTAGGAAATCTCAGATTCATCCCCAGTGTAATTCCACTGACTTCAATGGGATTTCAACAAGGGATAAATGTATTTCTTCATCCCTTATGTCTAACTGGGACATCCCAGTGGCTTCCCATTGTCTTGCTAGATCTGTTCAGAGGGTTATACTCGAGCTAAGCTCTCACAAGCCAGTTCTGTCTCCAGATGTCTTGATGCTGCTGTGTTAGTGTGTGTTTTTTGCCACTCCAACCATTTGTTCCTCCACCCTCTCTCATGGCACAAACAACATGACTAGACATGCAAGTTCAGGTCAGTTAGTCTTTTCCACAAATATCCTCTCTTACCTCCTTCACCAAACAATTTGGAAGGGTTGCCAAATTTTGCATATTCAAGATCTTTGAGGAGTCCCAGTTTTGGTGCACTGGGACATCATAATGTCACTGCACAGCACATAACCTGGGTCTATTTCCACAGGTTAAAAGTATTCAGCATTTTCAAAAGTGCCTCATTAAAAGGCTAATCTATTGTTGAAAGGTTTTTGGTTTTATTTGATTTTATTTATTTGCAGAGCTGGTCACATTTTTTTCAAAGTTTAAAAAAATAAATCAGGGGGGAAATAAAAAATATCTTCCTTTTTGAATAGTTCTATAAAACTTTTTTTTTTTTATATGAAACACCTGGAAAAACACAGGAACAGTTATATGCAAGGAAAAAATACAGAATGTAATTTTACCTTTGCTTCTACATGCTCATCTTCCTTACCGAGTTCCTCATTCTGTTTTTCCTCTACATTAGTATTAGTTTCTACAGTTTCATTTTCAGATGGGAACAGTGTTTCCCTGCCTGGAGTCCTGCAGCAGTCAAAAGTTTGTCCTGTGCAGATCATTGTAGCTTGCAGGGATTCTGTAGTTGTGCTTTCTTGTTCCCCATTTACTAAGTTACTGTTGACTGCAATATCTGAAGCTGGAGTGGATGTATTGGTGCTATGTTCCAGTAATTTATTGTCATTGCATTCCATCTGGCTTTGTGCTACTACTCCATTGGCCGTGTGCTTCTGTACAACCTGAGTTTGATCTGTATTATTTCCCTGCTTTTGTAGTGGGTGTTGGGAGATGAGTTTTGGCTGAGGTGATGCTGACCCATATCTTCCTTGAGATTTAGCAACCGTTACAACAGAGGATTCTTTCTTCAAATCACTATGACTTGAGGAACTAAAATGTTAAAAAAAGAAAAAGAAAAAAAAAGTTAAGGGAATCATTAGAAAAATATTTTATTTTAGGACGGCATTTATATTGCACAACTTTAAATTTCTTCAAAGGTATTTTTTATTTGCTAATATTAGAAATGTTTAATTATGCAGAACATGTCTAATATAGGCCTTCCATGATGTAATGCCATATTTAATTCAACAAGTCACAAGGGCAACAGTACACATCCTTCTAGAAATTAAAATAGTGTCCATTATCTGCCTGTTAATAAACAACTTATGACACTCTTCACTAGTAGAACTCAAAAGAACATTACAAAGGTGGCCAGTGTTGTTATCCCCATTGTATAGACAGGGAAACGGAGGCACACAAGTGAAGTGACTTGTTCATGGTCACTCAGCAGGCCAGCAGCAGAACTGGAAATAGAATACAGATCTCCTAAATCCCAGTCCAATGCTCTGTCCATGGCTACACTTAAGTGTGCAAGAAACATTCTTTTAATTTTTCCCTATTCCTTTCTTTATCAGAATATAGTAAAAGCTTTATATTCTTAATCTAGCTCTATATGCTTATCGCAGGTCAGTCAACCTATTTAGTGCCACCCTTTCAGATCCTTGTCACTATCAAGAGGAAAGCTTTCTTTCTCTTCAGGCCTCATCAGTTCAAGTCAGTTCCAAATATGCATCCATCCCTGGCATGTACCCCAAATTTTATCTTTCTGCGGTATTCTTTCATGGTTCCAACTCTGGGTTACTGTTAACATTAAAGATACTCTATAAAATAAAGTTATATTGCACTATTGTAAAATCACTGGGATGAAAAGGAATACTTGCATGTTGATGTTTTACTTGAAATTCATATTTACCAAAAATAAAAAATTTTAAGAACTGTGGTGACAAAACTATTTTGTATAAAGTGATAAATAATGCAGTTTTCCTACTGCACTGTTTGTAATATGTGAAGACCATTAATTCCATTGCAAGCTTAATTTAGAAAGGTTAGAAACATCAGGTTTACTACCAAATAACTCTTCCTTAAAATAACGATTACAACCATATTCTGGACTCTACAGGTTTATTGGTGGTTTGATGAATGCACTTCATTTGGATTTTGGTTTTCTGTGTTTGTTTTTTTTGCAGCATGTAAACAAATTAAAATTGCTTTGCAATTTGTTTTGTGAAAATTATACCCTTTAAAAAACTCAGTGAAATGCATATTATGCTACATTCATTTATAAAAATAGTTAACTTTCTATAGATTCATTTTGGTTTTCTTATGCCAAATTTTTTTTATATATTACATTGCTGCATATAGTTAAGAATCATTCTAGATCTTCCCCATTTCTATTAGCTTTTGTGCTGTGCAAGCTAACAAAAACCTATTACTGTAATTCACAATCACAATTTACTACTGCACAGTTTGGGTATATGAAAACAAAAGATTAGCAGAGGCTATCAGTCTTCCTGCTTTAAAGCAGCAGGACACTGCCAACTGAGGATATGAAAAAAATTCTCTTTTCACAACCCGCAATAACAACACAGAACTGGGTAGGTGTATTATGGAGGCTTCTTCTCAAAGGAGGATTAGCCTTGCTCTAGAAATCAGGTACAGGCTAGTGTGTAAAATTAAACACTAGATAGTTCGATCAATTATCTCTTCATGTAAGGTAATTCCCATGTTTATAAGTAAAAGTGAACAAACATTGTAAATAGGGAATAATAGGGCTTTAGCATAATATTTATAGTCCCTTTTGGTCATAAAATAGTACAGACTTCTCAAAACCTTTCAGACATCCCCAAAAGATGGAACCAACTGACCACCTTCTGAGGAGGACAGATATCAAAGCATGCTACCTGTGCAATTCCCAGTCAGGAGACCCTGATATTAGAGGGTAGTTAGAAAGTTCCTTGCCTTTTTTTCCAGCATCAAGGAGATGCATGAGATCATCTCAGATCTCTCTCAAGAAGATAAAACCTTGGAAAAAAGCTGGAAGGGGTGGAGTCCTATGGCTATGTTCGGATTTCTTTTATTTCCCTCCTTAACCAAAAATGAAGCAGTTCAGTTTGAAGGATGGGTGAAAATTCATCATGTGGCATAACGAGAGTCAGTTAACCCATCCTGTATCATGCAGCTCCATCATGACATTTCCTCTCTTTTGTTAAACAGGCCTCATAGTAGGTCACTGCCAGACTGGATAACTATTAAAGCAGATGGAAGAGTAAGAGTAGCTTTCCTAAGGATACCAGACTGTTAAAAGAATTCTGAGACTGATACTTCAGGAGAATTATAAAATGGAAAACAAAAAGGAAATTGAGGGCGGGCCCTAAACTGAAAGAATTCTTGTAAATCCTCCAACACTATATTTCCCCTTTCCCTATTCACAGCTGTCACAGCAGTGTAGCAGTGAGATGAGATCTCGGGTTGGTTAGAGGCTCCTTTTCCTTTCACAGATCAAGCTCATCATCCCTGTGATAGTCTTGGTCTTCTAGTAAAAGTCTCCTCTTCCAGTACTGGACTACTCCTATCTTAGGATACATTCCACCGCCTGGAGGCCAAATTCTGCCCTCTGATGCATGTGTGCACATTGGCCCTAAATTAGTGGACTGGCAAGGCATAATAAATCATACATTCATGTACAAAATGTTCCTTCAGAATGCTGATGTCCTTGAGATATTGGAAGGCCAATGCTATATATACCCACTACAGAACTCTCGCTGCTCCTAGAATTGGCCCAGTCTGAGGTTTTACAGCTTTCTGAAAGATCATCGTATAATATTTAGGACCATTTATCCAATTGTTTAAACAAAGAGCTACCTGGGGTTTGTTTTTATTTGATATGTCTCCTTTTAAGATGAAGATAACACCAGAAATTATGTTCACTTAAAATGTATTCCCTCTTCGGATGGTAGTTATTCCAGTTTTTTTCTTTTAAATTTATGTTCGCACACATCATATCTTGAGTGAGGAATTGACCTTTCATGTGTATAGAGAACTATGGAAACCTCTTGGGACATGGATATAAAAAGTTTGTTATAGTACACCACTACCTCGATATAACGCCACCTGATATAACAGGAACTTAGATATAAAGCGGGAAAGCAGTGCTCGGGGGGGGGAGCGGAGGGGGACTGCGCACTCCGGTGGATCAAAGCAAGTTCAATATAACATGGTTTCACCTCTAATGAGGTAAGATTTTTTGGCTCCCAAGGACAGCGTTATATCAAAGTAGAGGTGTATTATAAATATGTTTCTTCTCACTGCCTAAAAAAGTGTGTTTTTTGAGCATTTAGTCCCTTCATGTATATTTTGATTGACAAAATATGATGTGAACAGTAAATGTCATCACAGCGGATATTTTTCAGTGTTCTAAATATCTGCCTGCACGTTTGTAAAATGAACAGCAGCAGCAATGTTCTAATTCACTACAACCAGAAAGTGAAACGGACCATAAACAGATAAGTGAAGGTGACCCATTTAGTTTTCCTATTTATGCGGAATGATGTCAGAAAGGGTAAGCCTGCATGAAAAGTCAAAAGGAAAATTAAGATTTCAAATGATTCCACTAATAACATGATGATTATTATTAAACACAAAAGGAATTAAGGTTACCTGAACAATTTCATTTTAAATGTTTATTCCAAACTATGAACATTTTTCAGGATGTTTTAATCATGCAAATTATTTACTTCACTTCAGATTGTGCTTGAGAAACTAACCTTGAAAAAAGTGTGTATTCCAAGGCCTAAAAAAAGTTAAGTTTCTATTATTAATTATTAATATTCTAAATCAACATTTACAAGTATTAGGCAGACCACCACAAGTTAGATTTGTTTAAACACATTTTTCCTTTTAGTGAAATACTGCAATTAGACAATATATTGTAAAGCAAGAAGCCCTGTGTTGCAGCTAATCCTGGGGAGATATCAGATAGTTATCATAGGCATTACTCTGTTCCCATTTAAATCAGTAGCAAGACTGTCATTGACTTCAGTGAGAGCAATACTGGAGTTTATACTTTCACAACGTATGCCATTCATTTACACCATACATTATAGTTCATTAATCTACACACAGTGTTGTTAAAAGAATTAGGACACGTCCTTTACCCCTTACTTTTAAAAGAAAGCAAGTGACGTACCCGCCTCCTTCAAAACGACTGATGAGATCTGACACCTTGCTGGGTTTTTCCTTTGACACACAAGAAGCAGAGGTAGGTGTGACTTCCTCCATTCTTGGTTGTGCAGTAGCTAAAGCTTTCCGTGTAGGGGTTTGGTGTGTGATGGATAAAAATGAATTCTGCAAGTGCACTGGCTTTGGAGGCACTGTAAGAAAAAAATGGAAAAAAAAACCCACACCACAGACATTAGCTGTTACTTTGCATTGCTAAAATGAAGACAGATAGACCGACTGACAGAAACAGATACCAGGAGCATCAAGAAAAGTTCCTTGAGTTCACCTAAATGTAATTATTCTCTTACCAATTCATACCTGAGTTCAACGTTTACTGTATGCAGTCAGACATCTAGTTAGTTATTGGATAGAAGCCAGTCAATGTGCTACTTTAACAGTCTAATCAAGTTGCTTTATAGAATCTACTGCAGTCAAATGGAGCAGTTTTGATCCTCATAACCAGCAGTTTTACCCAAAATAAGAACTAGTATAATTCCAAGATCTAGCTGTGATGAAGGGCACAGGAATTATTCCAGTCACTCTTCCCCAGCACAGGCTAAAAAAGGCGCCAAACAAAACTTTGGTGCTCACTCTCTCTCACACCCACACACCCACCAACTGATATCAGAAGGGCTTTGCTTCAGGAAAGCTTCGGTTTTGGTTGTCCAGTACCAAGAGACATTGCCCTGAGCACTAAGGCTAAAGTCTATGAGCTCTTATATTGGCGTGAACAGGTGCAGCTCCATTTACTTCACTGGACCTGTGCCCTTTTGCAGAGGCTGACAATATGGTCCTATATATAAACTAATCTAGATTTATACAAACTTTTATAAATACCCACCCTTTGAAATACACAATATAAAGCAAAATAGAAATAACGACTTGGATATGAATAAAAATCCAGCAAGTCCCTCCCTTTGATCACCCCCTTTCCATAACACCCAAAAGGGATAAGCTTTGCAGCACATCCAGAAAGTTGGGGGGGGGGGGAGAGAAATCAGGCATTGGCAGACCCAGATGGGTAAGTAAGCTCCCAAGTCATGGGTTCCTAGAGGAAAATGCCCCGCTACCACCTCCCTTGTTTATAGCAATGGAACTACAGGTCACTAACCAACAGCAGCAGTATGGTAGGGCATAGACAAGAACAGTAAGAACAGATAGCTTGCTAGTTATAAAGCAACTGTTGTACAGTTTCTTAATCTAAAATGAGCCAACATGGATCCTTTTGCTTTCTAGAATTTGCCTCAAATCCTGGGGCTTTTCAGTCTCCACCCCAGCATCACCAGCTCTACAATGAAGTTTAGCCTCCTTCCTCCCACCAAAATAGTTAGTGATATTTGCTTACTGTGTCCAGAACGCTTTCATTCCCTTCCCCTCATCCCTTATCCCTACAATAGCCAAGTGTTTCTGGAATTGTTAGTAATCAACACTGGTTTTACACAGCCGTAGCCAAGAGGCAGCAGGCCAGGCTGCATGAGAAGCACTGCCCTTCAGAGTCACAGCTGCTGGCAGCTTTCAAACTAATCTTATCCCTATCAGAAACCACCACCCCCCACATCTGAGAGGCAGAGCTTCCACTGTGGCCTGACACTGCTTCCTGCGATCATTTCAGAGCAGCAAACCGGCTTCTGAAAGGCAAGGAAAGGGGCGGGGGAGGAGAAATCACATGTAACAGCCCCCCAAAAATTAATTGTGGGTAGAGGGAACAACATGAGAAGTGGAAAAGGAAAAAGTTCACACACACACACACACACTTTCACTTTCTTTAACAAACAAATAAGTTACTGATTGGAAGTCAAAAGAGCGGCCACTTTGTTACTTCCTGAATCACACTTCCACTAAAGACCATCAGCTTTTGAAAGCCTGCATCCAGCCAATAAACCAAGACTCCCACCAAGCAGGGCCGCCCGGGGGGGGGGGGGCAAGAGGGGCAATTTGCCCCAGGCCCCGAGCCCCACAGGGGCCCCCACGAGAGTTTTTCGGGGCCCCTGGAGCGGGGTCCCTCACTCGCTCCGGGGGGCCCGGAAAACTCTTGCGGGGCCGGGCGCAGGAGCTTCCTCACTCCCGGTCTTCGCCGGCGGGGGGTCCGCTCCGGGGCGGAAGGACCCCCCGCTGGCGAATTACCGCCGAAGACGGAGCGGGACCCGCCGCCGAAGTTCAGCTCGGTCCTCAGCGGTAATTCGGCGGCGGGGGGCCCTTCCATTCCAGGACCCGCCGCCAAAGTGCCCCGAAGACCCGCGGCGGGTGCCCCCCGCCGCCGAAGACCGGGCTGCACTTCGGCGGCGGGTCCCGCTTCGGTGGTAATTTGGCGGCGGGGGGGTCCCCGCCGTGGGTCTTCGGGGCACTTCGGCGGCGGGTCCCGGAACGGAAGGGCCCCCTGCCGCCGAAGACCCCGGGCCCCCAGAATCCTCTGGGCGGCCCTGCCACCAAGAGGGGATAGTAGATGGCACGAGTACAGGGTATGTGTCACCCATGACTAAGAAGAGTAAACATCCTAGAAGCTACTGATATATAGTACTGTACATGGTTAAAAGCCACACAATTCCCTAGCAGCACTGACACGCCTTTCCCTGTGATTCTACTGATTTTGCATATATTTTACTTGAATATCAGACCTTCACATTGTAATTATTCACAGAGTTAAACAGGGAGAGGGACTCCATTCTTAGGAAAGATTGAAGAGTTAGGTCATAAATAACTATAGTTTGACTGAAGGACAAACAGCGTGCACACTATTTAAATGATGCCATCAAGGAGAGGGCAATCATTTAAGGCAGTTTACGAGACATAGGTGCGCAACCAGGTGTCCCCTCCTCCCCCCTTATCAATAAAGCCTACTTCTAGATCCTGAAACAGTTCCTCATGGAAAGCAGTTTAAGCCCTATCATCCAAGATTTAAAGACCGTGTTGAAGAAAATAGTTATACTCCGGAGGGCATTCTGCACCCAATATTTTAAAATTCTGCAAAATTTATTTGTCAAATAAACATGGAGGCTCCAGCATGGCATTGGGGAGCACAGGCCACTGGCTGCACAGAGGTGGGAGATCACTGCGCAGCTTCCCCAGCGACACTGACTCAAAGGTGAGGCTGCACCCAACCCTGACACAATCCAAGGACTGGACCTGCCCCAGAAACACCTCAGGGCCCTGCTCTTCTATGACAGCTGCACCACTTGTGGGCAGGCAGGCTCAGCAAGGCATGACCCAAGTGTGAAGGGGCTTAGTGTGGGGGGATCCAGGTGTGGCTGAGAGGATTCTATGTGGGGCAATCTGAGTGTGGGCAGGTCAGTGGGGGATCTGGATGCACAGCGGCTTGTTGGGGGGTTCTAGGTGCAATGGTAATGGAACTCAGCGGGGGAGGTCTGGGTGTGTGGGGGTCCAGATGCTGGAGTAGTGGGTCTCAGTGGGGTGGGGATCCATGTTCAGCTGGTTCGGGGTCAGTAGGGTGGGGATCTGGGTGTGGGTGGCTTGTCGGGTGGTCCCAGTGCAGGGGAAGTGGGGCTCAGTGCAGGGATTCGGGGGGTGGGAGGGTCTGGATATGAGGAGGTCTGGATGCATGGGAGTTGGCCAGATGGAGGAGCAGCTCCCTATACAGTGATCCCCCCTGCAGCTGAAGAGTGATGGGTGCAGGAAGCTGGGAAGGTGGGGGGGAGTTTGCAGAGCTTCCTATAGCCAGGGGGAGAAATCTGGGGGTGGGTCTGATACAGCTCCGGATGCCGTGCAGGGGAAGAGGAAGTTCTGTCCTCCCCAGCCCAGCCAGGACTAGCAGCTGAGCCTAGCACAGAGTAGGAGCCACCAGCCAGGTCTTCCCCAGTCCTATCCCCTGCTCCCCAGTGATTTCTCTCTCTGCCAGCTGTCCTAGGCATATGAAACACACTGCTTGGGAGGGTTGCATGACTGATCTTGTGGCTTCCCTTTGCTTCCCGGCAGAAAAATGAGTTTCTGAAGCGGAACCAAAAGACATCTGGGGGAATTCTGCGCTACTGCGCATGCGCAGAATTTATATCCTCACAGGAGTAATAGTTGCATATATACCATACTGTCAGGAACAACCATGCCCTGGCAGAAAGATGGACTTGATCTAGCAGAGCTTTTCCATCTCTACCTTGCATTAGTGTATGAGAGGAAATAGTGAATTCTGCTACCAATAGAGAACTTCACTACCAAGGAGTAGCTTTAGTGACAGCTTCAGTACAAACAGGAGTGTACATGTTACTTTGAATAGATTAAATAGCCAAAACCCTTTCCCAAAGAGTTTATAACTTCAATCATATGAACATCAAATGATGATAAATGAAACAACAATAGTATGAAAGAACAATGGAGAAGGATGAGGGTCACAGTAAGAAATGAGACTTTTCTTAGGTATGTAACTGTCCTTGGCTCTTAACATTTATATGTATTAATACATATCTATGGTCCAGGATATAGACTAGACTAAGAATGGTGGAGCGGATATCAGCACTGGAAGGGTAACTCAACATGCCATATTTTAAAATGATTGCTTTATAATCATTGAACAAGTGAAACAATTTTCTCATCAGCATTTTGTACAATGAGATGCTTTCCAGAGAAATTAAAAATGTTTGTTCCATCTGCCTGCTTGCTGCTGTAAAGCACTGTTTCCTCTTTACTGTTCTCCCTTCTCTCATGCAGTTCTCAGAAGGACTGGCAGATCTAGGCCAGTGAGCATCAGATAATTGTCAGAGAGCTGAATAGCTAGATAGCTAGCTGAACTCAAAAAAAAAAAAAAAAAAGTAATGAGATAGCTAAAAAAAATCATCAGACAGACTGACTGGGAAGAAGCAGGACACAACTGAGTATCGGCATTCCAATTTCCCTGGGGGAAGAGATGGAAGGACGAGAGGAGTTTGGGTGGATTTAAGACCAGAATTAAAATGATGTATAGCAACATTTCCTGTGATGCATTTCGCAGAGTAATTGTAATGTGCCTTGTACAATTGCAGAAAATCAGTTTGTTAAGTAATTAATACTGAAGTGAGAATTCATAAAAATTGCTGGTGTTGATGGAGTTTATGTTGAACAAATACAAGTGGTGCATGTCTGGAGCAGAAATCCACCCCCCACCATTGGACCCTACATCCATTTTGAGGCAAAATCAGTTTCTAAATCCTTCCTAAACAGACCATGGCCAGAGGTGGTCAAGACATCCTTCTAGCTGGTAGAAATAATATCAAGACAAAATCCTGGTTCCACTAGAACTGACAAGCACTGGGACCATCCTAACTGTGACAATCACAATATGTTAGAACATCTGGTCAACCTGAAGATATTAAAATTTGTAGGTGGCAGGACACACAGGGAATGAAACCAGACAGCCACACTAGTCCCATTAAAGCGAGTTTATTTTCATCTTCTCTCCTTAATAAATACTGCCTTTCTATGAATTTTTCCTGTAACCGAGCAATGTCATTACTGCATGGAAGTCGGTGAATCAGAATGGGACATGACCTCATGAGGATCACTGTTTGAAAGCCACTGATAACAAGGAAATAAAACTGGTAGTTTAAAAACCTTACAATAAGGTGAACCTTTCAGTAGGGATTGTGGAAAACAAATTAATCCTATTAATTCCTCATTCTATGTACCTTCTGTAGCTATTTAGTTTAATCACAGATTATTTCTTCTGTGTACACACAGGAGATCTTGAAGAACAAAGAGGAAGAGACTGGACCACGGTAATACACCACTGGATAATTTAAAGCTCTTTTCAACAATAAAAATTTCCCAGCTTCTATGCTGTGCAACTATGAGCACATCTGGGGATGCATGCTGCATATCCAGCCCAAAGAAAACCTATCACGGTGCCCAAGTAGCCACTTCCATACACTACTGACCAAAACTAGTTAATCAGGATTTAATATGTAGTATACGGCTGTACAATCAATTGTGTGTGAACAGACAGTGAATAGGGAAAGTAGGTGCAAAAGCTGCAATGAACACAGAATATCATCTCCACAAGGCATGAGAGGAATTTTTCCCTTTCACTGGAGGCCTCTTGACTTGCCTGGCCTTTTCCCCTGGCTGTTACTCTAGGAAGTTTGTGGGTTTGGTTTTTATAAATAAAACTTTAAATTTCTCCCTGGCTCACTGATATTAGCCAGAAGATTTGTGGCATCTTGATTCAGTGAGAATACAGAAGTTCCAGCACTTAGGAGTGTCATCTACATTACAGTTCCCCTGGCTGACTTGCATCAGTAATCATCACGGAGCATGCTCCATCACCTTCCAGTAAATTGTCAAACGAATTTGGACAGACAGCTGCCACAGAATCTCTGCAGGAAAAAGCAATGCAGAATAATACTCTGGATCCAGCAAAGAGAGGAAAATTACACCAGTCTATTCTATTCTACATAGGTTCTTATATCATGCTAATCAGCTTAGTATATGAGCACCTTTCAGCAGTGCAGTAAGCAACGTGACTGATATCTGTCATGTTTCACTTCTCTCATCTGCTATCCAGGGGGAGAAGAGAGAGTGCAGTGAAATGTTTTATTTTGGTAGAGGTTTTCTTTTTTTGTTACTATATATTACAAAAATGTGTTGCTACGTGTTAATGTTAGAGAGAACAAGGTCAAAGAAATCCATCTTGGCCTTGGAACAGAAGGCAGCAAGGTTTGTGATGGTCCTTAGTGTGACAGACTGACAATATCCTGGACAAGCCTTACTGATTAAATGGAACCTTACTGAATTAAGTTTAATACCCCTGGGGTCCATTGTATTAAAAATGTAAATGTTTGTTTATGTACTATTGAACACTGCATGGAACTTGCAGGAAAATGGGGTTAATGCGCTCTCTGGGAGATAAGAGGAACTTCAAAGGACTTTTGGAACAAAACATGTAAAGTGGATCTTGTTGGAAATAGCGAGGGGGTGAGGAGAATGTAAATGATCCACTTAAATCTATCCTTTTTAAACTCTGCCCTGGACCTCCGTGACTTCCGCATCTGCAGCGGCTGGTGTGGCTGACCCCAGGGCCCCCCAAGCAGCTGGGGCAGCCCTGGGGCCAGCCACATCAGTTGTTGCTTTGGTGGCCCCAGGCAACTGGCCCTGGGCACAGCAGTGGCACCACAGGTCACCTCCCAGCCTGGAGTGGTGGTGGTGGGGCCCTGGGCCACCTCCACCCCAGGAGCAGCAGCATCTACTGGAGCACCGCCGCCACCCCCACCCATCCCCCAAGCAGGTAAGATTTAGTTAGGGGTATTTTTAGTAAAAGTCACGGACAGGCCACTCGCCGCGACTTTTCGGTTATTGCCCGGGACCCGTCCATGACTAACTAAAAAATCCGTGACAAAATCGTAGCCTTAGCTGTGATGAACCTAAAATCATAAGGAAACCCCTTGTGTAGGGTTTTGAAGGACTGCTCCAGCCAGAGCCCATGCAAGGGCTGGGGTGAACTCTGGTAAGCTTATTAGCATGTGTGTAGGTCCTTTTATTGTTGTTAATGTGTTCTCTGTAGTGCTTCAGTTTAAGAATAAAACAGGCTTGCACAGGAACAATTGTCTGGTAACTCATAACTGTGGGCAGTCACACTTATTAGTCTCTGAAGAGAAGGCAAAAGAAGCTTGCTTAGGCAGCCTAGCTTGTGCTGGGAATAACAGTGAAGGCAGGGAACTTGGGAATCGCATAACAGTGTGAAAGCAAGTTACCTAGAAGGGAAAAGTACAGAGAAAAAAGTATCAGTCTTTTCAGGAAAGAGACAGTGGAAAATGAATTTTTGAACAGCTGAAGAAAAACTGGTTGGTTGAGCTATGCAGAGAAAGGCAGCTGAGAACTGAGGACCAGACAAAACTGCAGCTAGTACATTTGCTGTATTCTAACGAGCAGCAGCAGAACAGTCCAGGTTTGCAGAGAACCTCCAGTCTGCTGGCAAAGGATCCAGCAGATGGGAGAATCTTGGAGCCAACTCCCTGGAAAGAAACAGGGCAAAGACGGACAGATGCAGCAACTGTGTTCGGTCCAGACCAGTACATCACTGCAACAGGAGTTGTGGAGAGCCCAATAGCCAGAGCAGGAAAAGCTGCAGCTGGAGAGAGACAAAGTGCATCTGGGAACTTAGCAGCTTGAAGATCAGGAACAAAGGAGAGCAGATCGGGAGCAGCAGCATCAGTGGAGAGAGAAGAGAAAGAAGAGCCAGAGTCAGCACGAGAAGGAAAGGGACAAGAAGGGGCACTATCAGCTCAAGATGGAGAGACTGTGCCAGATAGACCAGGAAAGACATCATCAGTTTGAGGTACAGAGACTGCCAAGTAGAAGAATAGTCCATAGGTAAAGCCAGTCCCCAGGTACCTGTCCCAATGGGAGGCCTAGACTCCCAATTACTTCCTGGCTTTAGGGAGGGGGATGACATGGATGTGTTCCTAGACGTTTCTGAAATGGGGTATGAATTGAATAAGATGAAGGAAGGAAGACATGATAAGGAACCTGGGTCCACTACTGCCTTGGACAAAGGTCTTGGACATTTTTACCCTTATGGGTAGCCTATCAAGATTATGATAATTGTAACCAAGCTTTGCTGCAAAAGTTTAAACTGACACTGAAACATTTAGGAAAAGGTTACGGGGAGTTCAGGAAAAAATGGGCCATGATCTATGATGAGGTTTTAATTCAAATGAGGGGTTATGTAAAGAAATGGGGAACTGGTCAGGGAGCTAAAACAATCAGTGAGGCCTAGAAATTAATGGGTATAGAATGAGCCTATAAACTCTGCCATGCCAACCTGAAATCATGTTAACAGACAGTAATCCTAGAGATGTTACGATGGCTGGAAAACTGACAGGTCAGGATATGGATAGTCATCCTGGTTTGGAGAGAAAACTAACAAGGATGAAATGGCATCAGAAGACAGGGATCAAACCCAAGAGGAGACCCACACCCAGCAGGGAGGGAAACCATCTCCCAGAAGCCTTGGGATGGGCGGGGATACGTGGTGTACCATATGCGGCCAGCAGGGTCACTTTGTCCAAGAATCCCTGCGACATCTACTAAGTCCCTTGGGGTTCTGAAAGGCCAGCTATACCCCAGCCACAGAGTGAACTGCGTGACTGAGTCATTCCAGAGTCTTGGATGGGCTGCCGAGAGAGCATTGCCTCCTGCAAAGATGAGTTTTGGCTTTACTGGGGAACGTTCTGTTTTGCCAGAGGAGTGCCATGGTATTCACCCTGGAGCTTTAGGAGACCTTTTAGATCCCCTGGGTCCAAGTCATTCAGCATCTTGAAGATAAGGACAGAGACCTGGAACTTTATTTGAAGTTCTACGGGAAACCAGTGTATAGAATGGAGGACAGCTTTGACAGGGCTCAGTGTAGCCTGCATAGCTGAGGAGATGTGCTGAAGCATTTGGCACTAGCTGGAGTTTCCTAAGCACTGAAGTCTTCATGCTGCAGTATTGTAGTCCAGCTGAGAGCTAATTTCTCAAAGCAATTAATAAATCAAAACCCAGCAACATTAAAGACTGAATTGTGATCTACAAACTGCTGAGCTTATTTGTTGTTGAAAGGAGTCCTTAGGAAACAAGAACTATCCTTTTACCTTTGATATCTTAGACAAACTAACTTGTGTTCAGCTTAAAATGCCAGGAAATAATATAACAAAAATTGAGGGGAAATAATTTTATATTGGACTCTGTTCAGCAATTTATTCACTTGCTCTGGCTGCATCAGGACTGGTATGTAATGAGTGATTATTTCCAAAGATTTAAGTTATTTTTCAGACAGACACCAAGTACTTACACTGAACAAAGACAGGTTCAAGGTCCAAGGTTAGTTTCAAATCCAAATCTTGGGTAATATGTAGGACTGTGAACATTCTACACTTTATTTCCAAAACAGCACTGATGAATTAAACACACACACTTGGCTTTATCTTTACTTCTGGTTATTTCTATCTCCTAAACTTTGGTAGGTTAGATTAATCACTAAGTGACATTCGTCTATCAACAGCAAAGAAACTGGCATTGCAATGCAGGTCTGAGATCTTATTTCCTTTCATCACAGATAGATATTCAAGGTTGGCAAGACTAAAGCAGTCGCCCCAAAAAGTATTGGAGAGGGAAAAAAAAAAGTGTACGGTACCTGTAAACTAAAGCTACAATTCTGTTAAAAATACAGCTTCTCAACGGAAAAAGAACAGGAGTACTTGTGGCACCTTAGAGACTAACACATTTATTTGAGCATACGCTTTCGTGGGCAACAGCCCACTTCATCGGATGCATGCAGTGGAAAATACAGTAGGAAGATGTATATATACACACACAGAGAACATGAAACAATGGGTGTTACCCTACACATTCTAATGAGAGTTATCAGTTAAGGTGAGCTATTACCAGCAGGAGAGAAAAAAAACTTTTTGTAGTGGTAATCAAAATGGTCCATTTGCAGCAGTTGACAAGAAGGTGTGAGGAGCAGTGTGTGTGTGTGTGTGGGCGGGGCAATAAACATGGGAAATAGTTTTACTTTGTATAATGACCCATCCACTCTCAGTCTTTATTCAAGCCTAATTTGATGGTCTCCATTTTGCAAATTAATTCCAATTCAGCAGTCTCTCGGAGTCTGTTTTTGAAGTTTTTTTTGTTGTAATATTGTGACTTTTAGGTCTCTAATCTAGTGACCAGGGAGACTGAAGTGTTCTCCAACTGGTTTTTGAATGTTATAATTCCTGATGTCTGATTTGTGTCCATTTATTCTTTTGCATAGAGACTGTCCGGTCTGGCCAATGTACGTGGCAGAGGGACATTGCTGGCACATGATGGCCATGGGATTCCTTGAGGAATTCCACCATGATTTCAATAATTTCCACCCCACCATCAACCTCATCCTGGACCAGTCCACACAAGAGATCCACTTCCTGGACACTACAGTGCTAATAAGCGATGATCACAACCACCACCTTATACCGGAAACCTACTGACCACTATATTTACCTACATGCCTCCAGCTTTCATCCAGACCACACCACACGATCCATTGTCTACAGCCAAGCTCTAAGATACAACCACATTTGCTCCAACCCCTCAGACAGACACAAACACCTACAAGATCTCTATCAAGCGTTCTTACAACTACAAGTTGCGGAAGTGAAGAAACAGATTGACAGAGCCAGAGGTGTACCCAGAAGTCACCTACTACAGGACAGGCCCAACAAAGAAAGTAACAGAACGCCATTAGCCGTCACCTTCAGCCCCCAACTAAAACCTCTCCAGCGCATCATCAAGGATCTACAACCTATCCTGAAGGATGATCCCTCACTCACAGAACTTGGGAGACAGGCCAGTCCTTGCTTACAGACAGCCCCCAAACCTGAAGCAAATACTCACCATCAACCACAGACCATACAACAAAAACGCTAACCTAGGAACCTATCCTTGCAACAAAGCCCGTTGCCAACTCTGTCCACATATCTATTCAGGGGACACCATCATAAGACCTAATCACATCAGCCACACTATCAGAGGCTCGTTCACCTGCACATCTACCAATGTGATATATGCCATCATGTGCCAGCAATGTCCCTCTGCCACGTACATTGGCCAAACCGGACTGTCTCTACGTAAAAGAATTAATGGACACAAATCAGATGTCAAGAATTATAACATTAAAAAAACAGTTGGAGAACACTTCAATCTCCCTGGTCACTAGATTACAGACCTAAAAGTCACAATATTACAACAAAAAAACTTCAAAAACAAACTCCAATGAGACAGGGCCGGCTCTGGCTTTTTTGCCGCCCCAAGCAAAAAAAAAAAGGGGGGGGGGCGGCGCCGGAGCGGCAAAGCAGGGGAAGAAAAAACAAAAACAAAAACACAGCACGGCCAGAGCGGCAAAGCAGGGTGGGGGAACAAAAATACGGCGCGGCTGGAACGGCAAAGTGGGGCGGGGGGGGGGACAATGGCGCGGCTGGCAAAGCGGGAAAAAACAAAACAAAAAATCCCTACAGGGCGGCCGGAGCCAGGGGACTCCCTGTGCTGCAGTGCGCGCGCCTGGTCTAGTGGGGGGGTAGGGGAGGAAGCGGGGGGGAGAGACAGAAGGTGGGCGGCCAGCGCTTCAGCGGGGAGCTCGCCCCACGGCCCCGATCACCGCGACGCCTGCGGGAGAGCTCCGCGCTGCTCTGGTCGGTGGGGAGGGAAGGATGCGGGCTGCCCTGCCGAGTTTGCTGCAGGGCGCTCCCTTCCTCCACCCCCCACAGGGCGGCCAGAGCAGCAAACAAACCAAACCAAACCAAAAAAAAAAAAAGCGGCCATGCCGCTCTAGGTTTGGGCGGAATGCCGCCCCCTAGAATCTGCCGCCGCAAGCACCAGCTTGCTCAGCTGGTGCCTGTAGCCGGCCCTGCAATGAGAGACTGCTGAATGGAATTAAATTTGCAAAATGGACACCATTAAATTAGGCTTGAATAAAGACTGGGAGTGGATGGGTCATTACACAAATTAAAACTGTCTCCCCATATTTACCGCCCCCCACCCCCACCACTGTTCCTCAGACCTTCTTGTCAACTGCTGCAAATGGACTATTTTCATTACTACTACAAAAAGTTTTCTTCTCTCCTGCTGGTAATAACTCACCTTAACTGATCACTCTTGTTAGAGTATGTATGGTAACACCCATCATTTTGTGGTGGTGGTGGTGGTGTGTTCCTACTGTATTTTCCACTCCATGCATCTGATGAAGTGGGCTGTAGCCCACGAAAGCTTATGCTCAAATAAATTTGTTAGTCTCTAAGGTGCCACAAGTACTCCTGTTCTTTTTGTGGATACAGACTAACACGGCTGCTACTCTGAAACTTCTCAGTGGAACAACCCAAACAGTTTAAGGCACTGGGATTGTTTTGGTTCACGCAGGTACACCTTATTCCATCCCTCATTTCTGCCTGCTTGCTTTTTATGAACAGGCAGGCCCAATACAAAATGCTTTAAGATAATTTTGATACCCTGAATGCACTCAGAGGAGCAGAAAGAGGGAGACACACAGCAGGCCCCAAACATACCAGGCCCAAAACTATTTGCAATAGCATTATTGCTTTTTAGCTGCAAATCTGTACTTCTCATCTTGCAACAACATTGCTGGAAGTGGCCCTGTCTGGAGGAGGTTCTTTTGAGATAAACACATTGGACTCATGGCTAGGAGGGAGCAGTATCAGCTGCAAAACTACCTGAATTAGACATGTTCACAGTTACCCAATAGACAGGTGGCCTTGTAATCTATAAGTTGATACAAACTGGTGTTTAAAAAAAAAAAATCAGTCTATTTTTATGGACTTCCTACTGCTCTTCATCCATTAATTTTGTGTGATTTTGTTTTTGGGGAAAATAACTTTAAAAAAAACTTTTTTAGCTTGGTTTCAAATACTCAGTTACAACAGGACATTAAGGCAATACAGAAAGGCTATTAAGCTGAGCAACGTTTATATACGCCCTTCACTATAAACAAGGTTCTTTTACGAGGGGTTTTATGTACCAAAAGCACAGCTTTGTTTTGCTCATGTTTCCTGAACCAAAACTTGCCCTCAACACCCACTGATTTTTTCCTCCCTTAAATGTGAGATGAATTTGATATTTATGAAAGGTGCTGGAGTGGCACCACTAGGGAGTGGCCTCCCCATTTATCCACAGTACAGGCAAAAGCAATGCTAGTTTCCACCACACCAGGAATGTGCTTCAGCCTAACCTGGATGGGAATTATCTTAGGAAGAGAGGCTCAGTTTCCATACTTGTTCATTTCTCTGTGGAGACTGAGATAAAGATTACTAATCATCACAGTTGCTGTCACAACTGGCACCCATGGACACGTCCATTCAGAAGTAAATTGAGATCTTTTTATTTCCTAGAGGACAACATTTTTAGATTGCAATGACTTTTGGTCACTATCAACCTGGGCTAAATGTTAAGCAGTGACCTCAAGGTGAAAAGGTTTACATCCCACTACCAGCATTCTTAGTGCTGACATTTTTGTAAACCAGAGGAATGTATACTGCACACAAAAATATGGTTTGTGTTTTATATATTCTAACTCAACTTGTAGCTATGAAATTATAGAAATGTAGGACTGGACGGGACCTGGATAGGTCATCTAGTCCAGTCCCCTGCACTGGGGCAAGACTAAGTATTATCTACCACCCCTAACAGGTGTTTGTCTAACCTGTGCTTAAAAACCTCCAATAAACACAGATTCTACAACCTCCCTAGCTAATTTGTTCCAGTGCTTAATTATCCTGACAGTTAGGAAGTTTTTCCAAAAGTCTAACCTAAATCTTCCTTCCTGCAATTTGAGCCCATTGCTTCTTGGCTTGTCTCACTGTTCTCCTTAATCACTGAGATCACTCTCCTCTTCAAGTACATAAAAGGTTGTTATAAAGTCTTATGTTCCCCATCTTCTCTTCTGCAGACTAAACAAACCCAATTTTTTCAATCTTCTCTCCCAGGTCATGTTTTCTAGACCTTTAATCATTCTTGTTGCTCTTCTCTGGACCTTCTCCAATTTGTCCACATCTTTCCTGAAGTGTGGTGCCCAGAAGTGGACAGTGTGGAAGCAGGGAAAGCTTCAATAAGGATTTGAAGGGGATTTTAATGTGTGTCAGTCAGTTAGCAAGAGTCAGGCCATACTGTAACCCTAATGACGTGAGACTTGTAGGAGCAAAGATAGTGCGAGGCGACAGGACAAGAACTGTGTACAAAGTTATTACGACCTTGCAATCACTAACCAAAATGCAGGCTTGCTTTTCTTAAGAGAGAGACAAATAAGATAAGCCTTTCTGCTATGTATAAACAAAATGTATTTGTTGCTTTTTACTGTCTCCATGATTGCTAGAAATTGTCTGTAACAAAGGTATAAAGGCTTGATGTAATTGTTTACCAGTTGAGAGACCTGTCCGGGACTGGGGTGACCCTGTGTCCTATGGCACTCTCTCCCTCCATTGTAATTACTGGAGAAATAATAAAGTATTTGATTTTGCTGCACCCAAACAAAAAGCGAGAACTGAGTTTTTCTTCGACAACAGTATTCCCACTGAGGTCTTATCAGTGCTGGGTAGAGTGCAAAAATTATTTCTTGCATCTTGCTTACAACATTCCTGCTAATACATGCCAGAATGATGTTCACCTTTTTGCCACAGTATTACGTTGTTGATTCATACGTAGTTTGTGATCCATTATAACACACAGAGCCTTTTCTGCAAAACTCCTTCCTAGGCAGTCATTACTGATTTTGTATTTGTGCAATTAATTATTCCTGCTTAATTGTAGTACTTTACATTTGTCCTTATTAAATTTCATCTTCATTATTTCAGACTATTTCTCCAGTTTGTCAAGATCATTTTAAACTCTAATCCTGTCCTCTAAAGTGCTTGCAACTCCTCCCAGCTTGGTACTGTCCACAAATTTCATAAGTGTACGCTCTATGCAATTATCCAAATCATTTATGGAGATATTGAATAGAATCGTATCCAAGAAAGATTCCTGAGGGACCCCAGTCGATATGCCCTTCCAGCTTGACTGTGAATCATTGGGAAACTGTACTCAGAGAGCAGTTGTCAATCACTTGTGCCCCATTTTATAGTACAGGAACTCCTCACTTAACATTGTAGTTATGTTCCTGAAAAATGCAACTTTAAGCGAAACGATGTTAAGTGAATCCAATTTCCCCATAAGAATTAATGTTAATGTGGGGGTTAGGTTCCAGGGAAATTTTTTTTTTACCAGACAAAAGAATATGTTACACACAAAGTTTTAAACAAACAATTTAAGACTGGTACCCAGTGATGATGATTGTGAAGCTTGGTTGAGGTGGAGGAGTCAGAGGGTGGGATATTTCCCTTACTGCTAAATGATCAACTAGCAATTGGCTGAGCCCTCAAGGGTTAACTCTCTCACTCTACAAGGCAGCAGGAATGGAGGGACAGAGGGGAGGGAGGGGAGACATTGCAGTGCGAGAGAGACATGCACATTTCCCTTTTAAGTACACTGCCTTGTTAATTAGATCAGCTTGTTGAGACCGCAGCTGCTGCAAGCTCCCTCCATCCTGAGCTCTCATGTCTCCCCCCTGCTCTGTGGAAGATGGGGTAAGCGGGGTGCAGGAGCAGGGGGAGGGGGACACCCTGACATTAGCCCCCCTCTTCCTTCCCTCCCCCGAGCACAGCAAGTAGGAGTCTCGGGGAGCAGCTGCAAGGCAGAGGGCAGGAGTAGCATATGGCAGTGGGGGGAGGGACAGCTGAACTGTAGGCAGCTGCTGCACAGGGAGTGGGGAGCTGATAGGGGGCTTCCGGTCCACCCTGGTTCCAAGCCCCCACCAGCCAGCTCCAATGGGCTGCTCTTCCTGGAAGAAGTGGACAAAGCAGGCGGCTGCCAAATGACGTTAGACGGGAGCATTGCAAACTTTAAAAACGAGCATGTTCCCTAATTGATCAGCAATGTAACAACAAAACAACCTTAGCCAGGATGACTTTAAGTGATGAGTTACTGTAGGTATGTTTAGGCTACGTTTCCCTAGTTTGCTTATGACAATGTCATGTGAGACAGTATGAAAAGCCTTATTAAAGCCAAGATTATATCATATGTACTGCTTCTGCATCCCACCCTCTGCTTCACAAGGCTTGTTACCCTGTCAAAGAAGGATATTAGGTTGGTTTGACATGAGTTCTTGATAAATCCATGTTGACTGTTACTTATCTTTTTAATATCTTCTACGTGCTTCCAAACTGATTCATTATTTGCTCCATCGCCTTTATAACTGGGCTATGATTCTCTGGGTTATCTTTATTCTCTTTTTTATAGATAGGTACTATATTTACCCTTTTCTAGTCCTCTGGAATCTCTTCCCATCATCCATGAGTTCTCAAAGATAATGGCTTAGAAATCTCCACAGCCAGTTGCTTCAGTATCTCGTCAGGCCCTGCCGACTTGTTTAAGTAATTCTTAACTTGTTCTCTTATTTTAAGCCTCAGATCCTATCCCATTTACACTGATGTTCACTATATTAGTCATCTGATCACTGCTAACCTTTCTGGTGAAAAATGAAAGAAAAAAAGGCATTTAACACTTTGGCTGTTGCTGCATTTTCTGTTACTATCTTTCCCTCCTCGTTAAGTAATGGACCCACCCTGTCCTTGGTCTTCCTCTTGCTTCTCACATATTTGTAAAATGTTTTCTTGTTATCCTTTAGCTATCTTTAGAAGGCAAATCAAAGTGAATATGTAATTCATTGGCGGGAGTGAGGGAAATATACTTCCTCCATTCAATGTGCACATTTGCATAATAAAGAGTAAAGAATAATACGTTCAATATCAAGTGTTCTTCTCCCACTCAAACCACCCACCTCACTATCTAGGGTTCCCATTTCTGCTAGAACCTGAAATGCCTCCTTAACGCCTCCTACTCAGCTGAGCTGTTTTGCTCACCATCTAGTTTAAATATAGGATCATATCCTTCCAGCTCAGGGATGTAGGACTCCTTCTGAAAACTAGCATGAGACTCAGGGAGCCCCTCAATGCCAATTGGCAGAGGGTAAACCAAACCATAACTCATCAGGCCTGACCCACTCATTGCCCCAATTCACCTTTGTCAATCTGTAGCTAAATGGTGTTGTGTGAAGTGTCATATGCAAACTGGTAATATACTGTGCCTAAACCCTAACCCTATTGTTTTGCAAAAAGAACAGGAGTACTTGTGGCACCTTAAAGACTAACAAATTTAGTCTTTAAGGTGCCACAAGTACTCCTGTTCTTTTTGCGGATACAGACTAACACGGCTGCTACTCTGAAACCTATTGTTTTGCTGGCTTGACTGTGTCTCCAATGTAAATTAAGCAAAGTAAACCAAATACAATGAAAAGGACATTTACTTGTAAGGTAAACGAAGGTGAACAAGAAGACCACTTAATAATCTCAAAGGAGAATGGAGGCTGCACTCCCCAGGAAGCCTGCCTGCCTCTTGAAACAGGGTCAATTAGCCACAGAATGACTTATGTAAACAGAGCATTTGCATCTGTACTTACCTTGTGGCTTTGGACTTGAAGCTGAACGTGGGGACTGTTTAACTGGCACGTTTCCATTTATTCCCTGAGCCGCTTCATTGGATGCGTTCTGCTTGACTAACCAGGTTGTGCTATTTGCTGAGCAAGACTTCGTTAGGAGACTCTTTGGACAGGTGCTGCTGTCTGTAGGGGGAGAAAAAAAAAAGCAAGCATGAATAATGCGTAGGATAGCAAGGATATAATGTTCTACACCAGTGGTCTCCAAAGTGGGGTGCGTGCACCCCAGGGGGTCTGCAAGAGGATCCTTCGGGGTGCGCAGAAAGGGGAGTGCCGCTGGAGCAGTGCCATTCAAGCAGCTTTTTTTTTTTTAAGCGTGCTTTGGCAGTTCGGGTGGGAGTCTGAGTGGCTCTTTTGGGGGGGCGCTTGGGGCAGCAAAAATGGTAGAGCTGGTCCTGCAGCATGGCAGGTGGAGCGTGCTCAAAATTTTTTTACTGATAGGGGTGCACAATCAAAAAAGTTTGGAGACCACTGTTCTACACAGTATGTTCTATCATTTCACTTCTACAGAGAAAGTTATGAATGATTTTGTGGCAGCCCTGGGTACTGAGTTTCACATTTCCAGCTACTGTTCCATTTAAATGTCTATAAATAGTATCACTCTAGATGTGTGTTCTTTCTTGGAAAAATTAAAGAATTTGTCTAGTTTTAAAAAACGTGTTGCCACATAAAGACAACCTCTCAAATGCTTTCATATCTAGCAATGTTTTGCGAACAGATTTAGATATGCAAAAAGAGTGACCAAACAACTATTTCACTTCTCTACATTGATTTTGCCAAGATGCACACCGAGCTACCTAGATTGGCAAATAGATACTTCAATAAAGACTACCGTAGTGGACATTTGACTGGCTAAAGGTAACAACTTTCCTATACGATCAACCATGCTGGTGATAATGGGGTACGTACATAAAGAAGGAATCTTAAAATTGCCTTTTATCTCATCTAACTGTATTTGTTATTTCCTTCTCCAAGCATTCTATTATAAGCATCTGAAAAGAAATCGGCTATGTTTCTCCCAGCAAGATGTGATTTATGCCAACAAGTGAAAAGGTATGTTATCTTCTTTGCCTAAAGACAGCTTGATGCAACACCAGAGGTTAAGATTATTTTTCACAAACACATTGGAGATTACAAATGGACTAGCTGTATTATTCACTCTTTTCAATCTCACATTCAATTAATATTTAATTCTCAGGAAGCATTTCTTGACCGGCTACTTTTACAATTCCACTAATTTAATAATAGAAAAATAAGATAATCAGATATTTAAGACCCTGAGTCAAAGTTTTCAAAAGTAAGAGTCTTTAGTGAGGTCAGTAGGAGCTGTTCGGTGCACAGCATTTTTGAAAGGCAGGCAGGTGGGCTAAATATAGCTTTAGGAGTCTTAATTGTAGGCTTTTATGTTTGAAATTTTTGATCATGGTTTCTTAAACCCTAGCGGCAAAGTAATAAAAGACAAAGACTAGCATAAAAGGTTTCCAGAATCGTTTCCACTGCAAAGTTGATGGTTAATAAATTATTTGAGATTTAAAACATATACCCCCGCCCCACACACACACAAAAAATCCCACCAAGGGGCTGGTTTTATGAATGGGCTAGACTACGTTCGAGATTCCTGTCAAATGAACAATCTTTTATTCAAAATAAAGGAACACTTGTCCTGTTTACAACACAATATTTGTTGGAGTTTTAAAAGTTGTTTAGAAATTTAAGTTATATTTCAAACTTTTGGTGCTATTTTCTTCAAAAGCACATGAACTGGCTACTATGAAGTGTAGTTTATTCTGGCATGGTTAATAGGTTATGCTTAGTTTTCATGAAGGGTACCCAGAACTTAAACTGAGGTAGTGCAAGGAAACCTTGCTGTAAGATATCCTTATACAATGTTTAGTACTCATACCCTAGGGCAGGGGTAGGCAACCTATGGCACGTGTGCCGAAGGCGGCACGCGAGCTGATTTTCAATGGCACTCACGCTGCCTGGGTCCCGGCCACCGGTGTGGGGGGCTCTGCATTTTAATTTAATTTTAAATGAAGCTTCTTAAACATTTTTAAAACCTTATTTACTTTACATACAACAATAGTTTTGTTATACATTATAGACTTATAGAAAGAGACCTTCTAAGAACGTTAAAATGTATTACTGGCACGTGAAACCTTAAAATTAGAGTGAATAAATGAAGACTCGGCACAGCACTTCTGAAAGGTTGCCAACCCCCACCCTAGGGACATCTGATGTACAATAAATCTCAGGAACTGTCAGCGTTGGCTTCAAACCAGTGTCTTAAAACAAACTTAATTTAGCCTGGAAGGCAACAGAACTTGGAAGTGCTACTTACAATCCTATTAGGCGTGCAAGAAATAAAATACACTGCAAAAGGCTGCAGATTTTAATGGACTGCAATAGGTTTGTATTGCATTTGTTTTCAACTGGAGAAAAACGAAACATTTGTTTACCCCTGCAAATTTGTTCTCTGCATCAAATATTTACAAATCTTGACTGAAACTCCCAGAATTTCAGTTGTTTACCAATATAATGCTAGCTAGTTACTTTTACGGTGTTAATACAGGAATAACTTTGGGGATGGTAAAATTAAACACATTGCGGGAGGACAAAGGAAGAGAAAAAGATTGTGTGAAATATATCCCGGTGAGATTTTCCAATCTTTATTTATCTCTCTATAATCTATATATCTCATTACCAGGAAGGAGGGTTAGGCACCAGAAATTTGATGAGTATTTTATTATTCACTTTTGCCAATCACCTGCAGTGAGGTTAGAAGGAATCCTCCATCTGTTCTAGGCTGTGAGATACAGTATCTAATTTTCCAGAAAATTTTAATTAGGAACATCTAGTCATATTTCATCTGCCACAGTTAGAAGTGCCAAAAAGAGGGCTGATTTGCATTTGTAGAAAGTAAAAAAATATTTTGGCAAGGTGCAGATTCTTAAACTGTGGTTCTGTAGGGCAGGCCATAGGAAGATGAAACAAGATCATTAGGTTTTAGGTCAGATTTTTTTTTTTACTTTCAATCCTGTTCAAGACACCTAGGTATCTCCAACAGTATGCAATGTTTTAGGGTGTAGTCTAAGCCAGTGGTTCTCAACCAGAGGTCTGAGGCCCTATGGGGCTGCAAGCAGGTTTCAGAGGGGCCACCAAGGAGGGCCGGTATTAGACTCGCTGGGGCCCAGGGTAGAAAGCTGAAGCCCCATCGCATGGAGCTGAAGCCCAGGGCTCTGAGTCCTGCTGCCCGGGGCTGAAGCCTGAGCTATGTAGCTTCACGGAGGCCCCAAGCAACTGCCCTGCTTGCTACCCCCTAACGCCAGCCCTGGCTTTTATATGCAAAATACCAGTTATTGTGGTACAGGTGGGCCGTGGAATTTTTATAGCATGCTGGGAGGGACCTCTGAAGGAAAAAGGTTGAGACCCCCTGGTCTAAGCCACAGGGATACATAGACTTATTCTTGTCACAAATGAAAAAAAAAGTCAAATGTTTTCAGGAGGAAGAACTATTACAGTCTCAAAGTCAGTTTAAGAGTACAGATTTTTTTTTAAAAAGGTCACATTAATGATTACTGAATTCACATGTACATTCCCATGCACGCTGTCCACAGCAAATACAGTTTCTCACTGTCGTGGTGCTAAACTAATTCAAGGATATATTCCACAGACGTCTTAACTAATATTTTTTCCACACTTCACAAAATTAGAAAAACGATCTAATTATCCGACTACCCAAGCCCTTAATTAAATGTTCTTTTCTGCTTTGCAGAGCAATTTCAGTAAGGTTGAAACCTGAGAGAAAGCTAGTCTGACAGATAAAACAAGAGAACAAACTGCAGATATCCTGAAAGGCCAACAATTTTAGAATAAAATGGCGTTTATCAAATTGTTTTCAAAGCACTTCCTGTTAGAGTTGAATATTCTTATTACACCACTATCTTGATTTCTTAGATCTCCTGCAGTTTTGATGACTATCATTTGCAATAAAAAAAGGCAGGTTGCTTATCAAAAGATGATAATATTGCAAAAGCTTTCCAACCAGCTACCCTGGATTTGCTTTTGGAAATAGAAAATATGGGAAAGGGAATCCAGTGGATTCATTTCTGATCCACACAGACATACAGCGCTTCCACAGAGCTGAGCTTATTAAGCACATGGGAGGCATCAGCATCCTGCCCCTAACTTTATGTAAGAAAACTACACCAGTTCTACGATTGCCTGGGACTGCAGTAAGGAGTGAAGGATTTGCTCCATAAGGTACAAGTCTTTCCCCAAAGCTATCATTTGGTAGAGTGAGATCTATGGTAAGAAAATCCAATTACCCAGAACAAGCCAGAGCACATAATGCGAGTGTATGGTAATTCTGAATACTTTAAGTGAGAAAACGTGACCCAAAAGGGAGTGGGACTCAGAACACCTGGATTCCACCCCTGGCTACCTGCTCAGCTCCTCTTAAAAAAAAAAAAAAAAAAAAGTCATGTATGTATCACAGTGGACACTTCAAAAGCAAAAGTTCCCAAAAATCAGTGGGCACTTTTGAAAATGTCAGCATAACATCTCATCTGCCAGATGGCGTTACTTAACATTGCTTACCCAACTTCGTAAAGTGACGTAAGAGAAATATGGATGAAAAAGTGGTATGAACATTTTATTCTATTTAATACAATTAACTTTATGGAGGCTGATTTGTGAAGATCCCTCAATTCAGACTCACGTCTGGTAAGTGCAGTTTTGTGAATACAAAAGAAGCATGGGGTTACTTGATATAATTTACACATCCCACTACAGTCGCTGATTTACTAGCACAGGGGTAGGCAACCTATGGCACACGTGCCGAAGGTGGCACGCAAGCTGATTTTCAGTGGCACTCACACTGCCGGGGTCCTGGCCACTGGTCTGGGGGGGCTCTGCATTTTAATTTAATTTTAAATGAAGCTTCTTAAACATTTTAAAAACCTTATTTACTTTACATACAAAACAGTTTAGTTATATATTAATGACTTATAGAAAGAGACCTTCTAAAAAACATTAAAATGTATTGCCGGCACGTGAAACCTTAAATTAAAGTGAATAAATGAAGACTCAGCACACCACTTCTGAAAGGTTGCCGACCCCTGCACTAGCACAATAAGGTAGATTTGTAAATCCCATCAGCTGCATCCACTAAACTGTACATGCAAGAAAGGACACAATTCAAGGAAACTGCAGGATTTCCACTGGTTTTGGAATGAAACCATGGAAAACCAGAAGTTTCAAGCATCTTTCATACAAAACTAGAAAGAGCCAGCCCCAGCTCATGAACAGTAATTGTTAGAACCAATCTGGGCTTTTTCAGGTTTAATTGAACCTGAAACTAACTAAAACTCAAGAGTGTGAGGCAGGGAATCTACACATTCAATAGCTGGGGTGGGAGTGGGGGGGGGACTGCTGACTTGCCCTCAATTGTTTACACATTTGTATTTTGAAGCAATTGTCAGTTACAAACTGTAAATGCTTTAAAGAGTCTGCTCACTCTGTTCTGCAAAGAGTTCTGAGGTTAATTTAAGGTGGTGCTTGCAGTGGTAAGCCAGTGATTAAATGCTTTAGGCAGTCAATGATGCTGTTAATAAGAGAAAAGCAACTGTCTGGGTAGGTCTACACTACAGCAGCACATCTATCAGGGGTACCAATGTAGTGTTGTAAACAGTTCCTCCACAGGTGGAAGGAGGGTCTCTTGATGCAGGTAATCCACCTACGTCGACCAAAGAATTCTTCCATCGACTTACTTGGGTCTACACCAGGTGTGAGGTCAACCTAACTACAGTGCTCAGGGTATGACATTTTTCAAGGCTCTGAGGGAGATAGCTAGGTTGACCTAATTTTTAAGCATAGACCAAGCCCTCTATCAGAAGACTAGTGGGTGGAATATTCAAGAGGAAACTAGCTTTGCTTCTTTGCAAAAACCTAGTTTGCTAAAAGCATTGTGTAAATTTCCACTGGGCAAATATCTGGGATTATGTTTGAAGGGTTGAATTTAGGCAGATAAAGAACAGATCTTTATTGGCAAAACATATGCCAAAGAGCAAATTCAAGTAAATATTAGTTCTGATGTGTGAAAATTGGTTATTTTTACTATGTTATTCTCTAGACCAGTGGTTCCCAAACTGGGGTTCATGAAATGTTACAGGGAGTTCTCAGGGGAAAAAAATTCCCTAATGGAGGACAGAGCTTCCCTAGGGACCCCGGGCAGCAAGGGACCAGCAGCTAAGCAGATCAAAGCAAGCATATCTATCACACTGAGGAGATTTAAACTTCAAGAAATGGAAAGGGAGGTGGATATTTTTTGCTATTTTTAAAATTAAATAGGCAGCTAGTCTTGTTTTTAAAATTATTATGAAGAACAAGTTTAAGCTTTGTTGTAATATGCGTTGTTTGCCTGGACTGCTCAAGCCCTGAATGCTTGTGTAAGAGGAACTCTGAGTTGGCTTCTTAAATATCTTCATGCTGTTTCACATCTGATACTCCTTGATGAAACATAGGAGCCTTGTCTTATAAACATAGGAGCCAGGCTTATTCAAAGTGATACAAGCTACGGAAGTGAGACGAATGTTGCCATTTTCATAATGTAATAAAAATACTGTAATGATAAATAATTAATAAGTGTGTAATAAGCATGTCAAAAAACAAATTTTATATTTCCAAGATCACTGCTTTTATAATTTATACTCAGGTAAAGGAGAAAATACCTAGAAATATTCATTTTTAGGAGGGGGTTCACAAGACTTGACATTTTATTGAAAGGGGTTCACAGACTGTTAAAGTTTGGGAACCACTGCTCTAGACACAACCAAAGAGATTTTGTATGTTGCAGTAGACAGTAGAAGCACATCCCCTCCCCACAACCTTCCCCACAAACCTTCCTACCCTCCCTTCCCTGCATTATTTTCAATGGTTAAGTGTATGTTATACATCCTGCTAATGTTCTCTGGGCTACATTAATTCCCTCTTCTTTTGCTGTATACCATTTGCTGCAGGGAATAAATCAATCCTCACCAGATTTGTCATATCATTTTAGAGGAAGCAAGAAGGCATTTACCCTGTTTTCTCCTTACTAATAATGTTTAGCACCTTTACTGATAATGTTAATAATGTATTTCCAAAGACATTGTTCTGTTTTATCTCAGGTTCAATTTCACACCAACAATATTCAAGCCAAAGCCTGAGCTGGATGCTGAGTATTTACTACCCAGTATTTTCTGGGAGAGGCAAAATATTTAACAAGTGGGTATTTAATCTAGAAATGTTTTTCTGGTGTTTTACTCCCCCGGTTACCCAAGCATGACCAGTTAGTACCCTTCTGTTGATGTTGCACCAAGTATTCAGCTTTAATAGAGGTTGTGCAACATATAGATGGAACAAACAGGAATATAGGATTTTAATAGCATACTTAAAGCTGATAAACCTAAAATTAGATACCAAAGCATTGCTTGGCTTATGGGTGTGAATGAGACACAAACAACCTTTCCTTTTCAAGGATGGTCAATTCTTGATACCAGGCAGGGTGTTTTATGATCAGTCATCTTCACTACCCTCTCTGCTCGTAAGTTTGACACAGAAAGGAGGATAAGAAATAGGGCAACATGCATGTATGTGCACACAACCTGTTGTAGAACTCATGCTGGAAGATAACAGCTGAAATGCGGAGATTTTATTTACAGTGGTTGCTATTAAACTATAAACTTTTGCCAACAGTTACCCGATATGGGTGTCGCCCTATTTTGTCCCATACTTTAAATAGTAGGTATCTGTGGCAACTCTGTGATAACAGTCAGTCAAGTTAAATTTTCAATAGCTTCTTGATTTTGCAGCCTTCATTATAAAAAAAGGCTATAGAAGTTCACAGAAATTACATTTTAAATAAAATTTTAAGGGTAAGAAAATGTCAATCATTTATTTTTTGAAGTATTCTACAAGATTATATAATACTGAAACTTCTCTTAAATTCTATAGACTACTTTAATACAAAATACCCTTACTAATCTCTTATGGACTTTTCTATAAATGTAGGAAAAGGCAAAAATTTCCATCCTCTTTATCATGAGGAACCCCACCCCAAAAGGGCTCAAATCAGTTTTAGGACTTCAAACAAAAACACCCACACAAACACCCCTCCCCCTCAAAAAACTACCCTGAACCCCACACAAACCTGGAGGAATTTAACTTATTAAAACAATTTGAGTGAATATATGCAGAAGATTATTTCTTCTGCAATACTCACCCAAATATACAAAGATGACTGCCAAACCAAGTAAGCTCATTTTATAACACACACCTAAACAGAAAGAGGTTGATCTGAGGAATTTAAAATAGTTGGACTTTCTAGTATTTTTCTATATCTATCAATTGCTTATGTCCTTATTTAACCAACAGGTTTTCTTGATCAAAATCACGTGTAATCCTTCAGTCTTGACACAGACAAATTCTCAGATAGGTCAATAAGAGTTGCGCCTCCCTGAGAACTGTAGGATTAAGCTTTAAGGATAGAGTGGAACATCAACAACATGATCAAGATTTACAGCAATAGGTTTTTGGATCCCAACCTGGAATCTTGATGTACGGTACATCATGCAAACTAAGTGACCAAAGGGGAAATTCAATACTAATTCACTAGAGGTATTACACTGACACTGGGCAATTTATAAAATCCAGGAGATTGCCAAGAGTCAATTTATCAATCCAGTCTTGTGTGTTGCATTGATCTTCATCACTTGGCCCTGATCCCATAAGCTGCTCCACGCAGGCAAACCTATATGCTCACTCTGAACCCAAGTAAAATGAAGGGATCCAAAGAATAGGGTTTACATACATTACCTTTCAACATTTTTTTAAAACTAGTTTTAACCTGAACAAACTCATGGTATTGTTTCAATAAGATAAAAGCATTACCACAAGATTTCAAACAATCCCTTGAAATCTTGAAACTGAAATCTGTGCTCTTCACAGAAAGTAAAATTTCCCTCCATCATGGGAGCACACACTCATTTGTTACAGTACAGTTCCACATCAGTGTTAATATGTGGGGGCATCTTTTTGTTCTGTATTTGTACAGCACCTTGCAAAATGGGCTCCTCAGTGCTAAGATAACACAAATAATATTTGAGGGCCAGATAAAAGGAAATGGGGGAAAAAAAAGACAAAAATGCAGCATGTGAAATTGATCGTTACCAACCAGGACAAGGTCTTTCCAATAAGAGACAGTTTCATGCTTGAAATTAAATGCAAGTCCAGGCCATATATGCTCTTCTATTGCTAATTATTATAGTTTAATAAAATTAAACAAAAAACAAAGCAATCATATTTAAAGTAGGATAGTGGGTATGATGATAGTGCTAGAATTACATTCTGCTCTCCAAGAGTTACTTATGATTCTGCATTTTGAATATCACTGAAAATTTATGAGCATTCCAACCTAAAGGCCTGAACCCAAAAGACAATGAGCATCCCCCTTTACATCAAGTCTCATATGGAACATTTCAGTGATGGAGGAAGTAATCTACACTAACATTTGCATGCACTAGGATAATGACCTATTGATGACAGTGGTTATCAACTCGTTAGTGACAAAATGGAAAACAATGTTTTTTTAAAAATAATTGGAGATATACCAATCTCCTAGAACTGGAAGGGACCTTGAAAGGTCATCGAGTCCAGCCTCCTGCCTTCACTAGCAGGACCAAGTACTGATTTTGCCCCAAATCCCTAAGTGGCCCCCTCAAGGACTGAATTCACAACCCTGGGTTTAGCAGGCCAATGCTCAAACCACTGAGCTATCCCTCCCCGTTTGAAGTAAAAAAAAGTTTCAGGTATTCTGTATGTTGATTCATTTTTTACTAACCTCCTAGAATATTCTGGACCTTTGTAGAATCTCATGGAACCTTCCAGACTTTTTGAGAACTACATTTTTCTTAAACTCCTAGAATGTTGTCACCCATGTCCTTGCGGGTATATAAAGGGTGGGGTGTCACCAGTCAGTCACATATAAAAACAAAGTGAGAGCCCAGCTGCACTATAGGGAACCTTGTTTTATTGTGTAATTGCGAAAGTGTACTTGTGTTTTAAGACTTGAAGAGTGTAAGTAGCAACTAATAAAAGACAGATTTAATGAGACACCAGAGATACCTATCAAACCCCTATGTAAGCAACAATATAAAATAAATACTATTGCTTCTTTTGCCATGCTTAACACATAATGTTTGGTGACTTTCTAATACTGTCTGTTTTCCCCTGTAGAAGATAAAAGATACCCCTAAAGAAGACTTCAGGAGCTCAGTATAGGAAGCGAAAAGCTCAATTGCAATCGAGTTTGCAGCAAGGAGCAAATCTGATGGGAAAATATCTGAAACAGAACAACATAGACTAGGCTTTAGGCAACAGTGATCATGCCAGTGCTGAAGAAATTGAGAACCAAAGCCTAAATGATGGAAGGCCTATTACTAAGGAATTAGCAGATTTACCTGAAGATAAAGAATAGAAATATGAGGAAAGTGAGAGAGAGAAGAAAATGAAGAGACCAAAAGGGGAAGCACAGCAGGCCTCAAGGGCCAACAGTGCACTGGCTTTATCTTCTGGTCCTGCACTTTATGCCTGCATTATCTGTGCCAAGAACTGTCACATGAGAATTGGACATTTTAGATACTCATACATCATGCTGTAGTACAACACATGGTAAATGAATGGCTTTGGAACTTACACCATTGTCTTTTGAGATGTACGCTTGCCATTCATTCATAACATTTGTACAGTTACACTAGTTAACCTGGAACATGATTATGCTTACAAATACACCTCAACCTTGCTATAACACTGTCCTCGGGAGCCAAAAAATCTTACCACATTATAGGTGAAACTGCATTATATCGAACTTGCTTTGATCCACCAGAGTGCACAGCCCCGTCCCCCAGAGCACTGCTTTATCGCATTATATCCAAATTCGTGTTATATCGGGTCACGTTAGATCGGGGTAGAGGTGTATTAGTTTTAAATCAAAAGAAAGCTCTTCAATAGAATGGAGCTAGAAATTGTTATACATATCATGTATTTAACTATTCCTTCAGCTTAACTTTATGTGATTTACCTCTTTCATTTATGTTACAATCAAGAACTCTTCTTTCACATGCTTAGTTCTTGTCTGACAGAATCTTACCTCAAATCATGTCTGACTCTGGTTTGAAGACTGGTAAATTCCCAAAACAAAAGAAAAAACCAAAAACGTTTAAAAAAATGTAAGGAGTACATAGTAATGATCTTTATCTTGAGAGACTTTTAATCGCTGGATTTTTATAAAATAACGTAGGTAGGTATATGTATAAGTAGTTCAGCCCAACATTTGGGGGTATTTTTGTGTCCCCCTGCCTCTGTAAGCAGACAGTTCTGTTATGACGACTTACTGTCATCTCTTCCTCTATATTGAAAACAGCCATGGTTAATCCATAATGTCATATATCACTGGGTATTGCAGTGGTTCTCAACCAGGGATACCCATACCCCTGGGGGTACACAGAGGTCTTCCAGAGGGTACATCAACTCATCTAGACATTTGCTTAGTTTTACAACAGGCTACATAAAGCATTAGAGAAGTCAGGGCAAACTTGAATTTCATATAGACAATGATTTGTTTATACCAGGGGCATAGCCACAGTGGGCCCACCCAAATCTGAGCAGGGGTGTAGTACTGCCACAGCGACCTAGAGCATCACTCAGGCACCTGAAACCCAGGATGAAGCTATGCACCCGCCCTTCAGAAAGCTACACTCTGGCAGCTCTGCCTTGCCATCTTCTGAGCTGCCCCATGCGCATGCCCAGCTTGGCAGGTGAAGCCCTGATTAGGGCTGCAAACTTTCTTATTGCAGAAAACTGAACACCCTAGCCCCGCCCCTTCCCAGAGGCCCTGGCCCCAGCTCACTACATTCCCCCTCCTCCGGTGGCTCGCTCTCCCCGACCCTCACTCACTTTCACTGGGCTGGGGTGCAGGAGGGGGCGAGGGCTGTAACTGGGGATGGGAGCTCTGAGATAGGACCAGAAATGAGGAGCTCAGGGTGTGGGAGGAGGGAAGGGGTGAGGGCTCCGGCTGGGGCCAGGGATGAGGGGTTCAAGGTGTGGGAAGAGGCTCTGGGCTGAGTCAGTGGGCTGGCATGTCGGGGGGTGCGGGCTCTGGGATAGGGCCAGGGATGATGGGTTTGGGATGCAGGAGGGGGCTCCAGGCTGGGGCAGGGGCTCCGGCTTACCACCAGCAGCTCCTGTTAGCAGCGCAGTGGGAGGGCTAAGGCAGGCTCCCTGCCAGTCCTGACTATGCTGCACCCCGGAAGTGGCCAGCAAGTCTAGCTCCTAGTCGCAGGTGCAGAAGGAGGTTCTGCACGCTGCTCTCACCTGCAGGCATTGTCCCCGCAGCTCCCATTGACCAAGGCTCAGGGCAAAGGCAGCGCACGGAGCCCAGTGGCCCTCCCACCTAGGAGCCGAACCTGCTAGACGCTTCCCAGGCACAGCACGGAGCCAGAACAGATAGGGATTAGCCTGCCTTAGCTCCACAGCATTGCCGACCTGACTTCTAATGGCCCGGTCGGCGGTGCTGATCATATCCGCCAGGGTCCCTTTTTGATCAGGTGACAACTGGTCACTCTAGCCCTGTGTCTGGGGGCACGGGGGCTAGGAAGAGGGCATGGCATCAGGGGAGAACCTGAGCTAGCGTAGTCTGTCATTGCCTGTCTGAAAGTCAGGGCCCACCCAAATTTCCACTCTTAGTTACAGCCCTGGTTTATATTGCTCTACATACTAAACACTGAAATGTAAGTGCAATGTTTATATTCCAATTAATGTATTTTATAATATTGTGGTAAAAATGAGAAAGTTAGCCATTTTTCAGTAATAGGTTTGATTTTGTAAACAAGTAGTTTTTAAGTGGGGTGCACAAGACATATCAGACTCTCCAAAGTAGTACAGTAGTCCAGAAAGGTTGAGCGTCACTCAGGTATTGTGTCTGAGGGCTGATTTCTTCCTCCTCCTCCTCCTCCTCCCTATCTCTTTGTTGGCTTTTACAGCTTAGTGCACATGTGACTGGGGAAAAGAGGAAACCAGTCAAGTTTCAGTTGCTTTTGTAAGTCACTCCCTACATCACTGGTAGTTTCAATTGTAAAATATACCTCTGCTGGAAAGCACTAACCAGAAGCATTTCTGTAATGATACTCCAGTGGATTTTTCCCTTTATTCTCATGGCACTACTCTGGAATGTGAATAACTCTGCAAATGTCTGCGTTCTACATCACTGTTCCCACTGGAAATGTTCTGCTTAAGGCTTATAGCCAGGATCCCAGTGAAGTCAAGGGGAATCTTTCCACTGACTTCAATATGCTTCGGGTCAGGCCTCAAACGTTCTGATTTATTTTCTAAAGAGCTCAGTTCTGCAGTCCTTAACATAGGGAATCCTTACTCTCACAAACAGAGTCATTACATTCAGTGGGATTACTTGCATGGATATGGGCTGCAAAATGAGGCCCTAAGTGAACAAAATGAAAGATACATTTTCTTCAGGGCATCAGTGGGGTTGCCAAGCATCCGGTTTTCATAGGGACCCTGGCAGCTCTGGTCAGCACAGCTGACTGGGCTGCCAAAGGTCCATTTGGCAACAGCGGGGCAGGCAGGCTCCGTGCCTAGCTCCTGGGAAGCAGCAGTATGTCTCTCCAGCTCCTAGGCGGAGGGGTAGCCAGGGGCTCCGCACACGGCCCCAGCTACAGGTGTAGGCCAAAAGCCTAATGGGAAGAAATTGTCTCAAATAAAATTGTATTCCATTTGGCTAGCTTTGAATTCGTAAGAAGAAATTGTTCTGAGTTTATTTTTTGCTGATTATGTTAACATTGGTTCTTAGAAGGATAGAAGTTTTACGGCTGTAATTGCCTTATTTACTGTTTGGTGTGAGTGAAGAATGTATTGTAATTAACTGAAAAAGGACAACTAGGCCGGAGTTGGGGAGTGGAGGAGTCAAGAGGCACCAACTTTATCATCAATCACCCGGATGGCAGATTGATGACCCTAAATCAAAGGCATACACCCCAAGGACAAGATAAGGAGTTGATCCAAAGGGACAGATAAGAAACAGCTGCGGATCCTTCTGGTAACAACTCAAAATAATGCTAATTAAGAATAACCTTGACTACCTTGTGGGTGTGACACAGCAAGATATGGGAATTTATTGCTATAAAAGAAGAGTGTATTGCCATGGGACTTTGGGTTTGTTTTGCATCGACATCGGAGCTTTGAACACATTTGACAGAGGCCTAGCTCCCCTCCCTCGTGTGCAGTTTCAGCTGGCCACTGGAACTGACCGAGCAACACTAAGGGCCGGTAACTATAAGATCCGGTTGCAGAACTCTGTGTGTGCGTGTGTGTGCGCGAGCATATGTTGATTTCAATGCTTAAATTGTACTCTCAATAAACTCAGCGTATTGCCTTATCCCCTTTAAAAAGATTTCCTGTGCTTCTTATAAGCATAACACAGGCACCACGCTGAACACCAGCTCCACAGCTCCCATTGGCTGGAAACTGTGGCCAATGGGGCTGCAGGGGTAGCACCTGCAGGCGCGTGGAGCCCCCCTGGCCGCTCCGCCTAGGAGCCGGAGGGACAGGCCACCGCTTCCTGGGAGCCATGTGGACTTCTGCCATCCCCAGGAAATGTCAGGGCCACCTGAGGTCAGCACAACCCGGAGCCCGCACCCTGAACCCTGTCCCACACCCCAACCCCCTACCCCAGCCCAGAGTCCCCTCTGCATCCCAACCTCCTGCCCCAGCCTGATGAAAAAGAGCGAGTGAGCAAGGGCGGGAGAGAGCAAGCGACAGAGGGACAGGGAATGGAGTGAGTGGGGGGTGGGGCCTCAGGGAAGGGGCGGGGTGAGGGCAGGGCAAGGGTATTCAGTTTTCTACAATTAGAAAGTTGGCAACCCTAGATACCAGCAATATACAAGACACCTATCATGGAATTATGCTCTGTAACAGAGTAAAAATCTAACATTCTTTAGCATGGCGATCCAAATACTATTGGAGAAGCTCTAGTTTAAAATAAAATAATAAATACATTATTATTATTATTATTATTGAGAAAAGAGAGTTCTCAATGTTACATAAATACAAATAGCTGTAGTTACAGTGGTAGTTGAGGTTCTAAAATACAGTGAAAATGTTAGTGTATTTGCATTCCCTTTTTTAAGCTAATATAGAATAATGGTATTGGGCAACAGGCTTCCTAAAAAAGAATAAAAGCTAAATATAAACTCAAATTCCTTCATTCCTTTATTGCTCATCATATGAAAATGCTTAGAACACATTTTTAATGCATCTCTATAATGTCTTTTGTAACCTTCTGGTCCGTCATTCTTACTGGCTGTTGATCTGTGCAGTTAAGACATCTCTCAAGCAACTTGCTTATTTTAAAAATAGCTACATACATTTTAAAAGATGAGCGCAGATATCTTTCACTGAACGAAGGCTCTCTGCTACTAGGTAATATTTTTAGAAACAGGATGCTGCAAGAAAATAACCTCATCCCCAAGAAGAGAAAAACAAACTAATTAAGAAGTTTTAAAATGGACTATTCCTTTGATTAATTTAAATGCAAATGTACAAATCTTGAAGATTATACCACATAAAATAAACTGAGGTAAAGACTCAGTATAAAATCTGCCTGAAATATAGAAGAGGCACAAAAGAAAAAAAGTCAAAGCAAATTTCAAACACTTGACCC
This sequence comes from Mauremys mutica, assembly GCF_020497125.1. Lineage (NCBI taxonomy): Eukaryota > Metazoa > Chordata > Testudines > Geoemydidae > Mauremys > Mauremys mutica. Next base: position 108,195,381 of record NC_059072.1, read on the forward strand.
AAACTGTTAATAGTGTGAACCATCTCTTTTATTTCTAAATTCTTCTTTCAAATTGCAGAAGTGGATAACGTGTATGGCATAACCACTTATAGCCCCACTAATTCAAGCATGAAAAGAAAACCACGACTCTAAGATCTGTGGATTCAAATATGAAAAGAAGTTTTAAAAGAAGTGCCTTAATTCTAGAATGCCGTGCACTGGGGCTAACTCCATAACAAAGGCCAGACACTAACATTTAGGGCTGAAAGACAACAAATCATGTAAAAAGGGAAGTATACCTTAGAAAATCATCCCGTTTGTTAGAGCAGACTGAAGTAGGCTGTGAGTCCTGTGCTTGCTGCCCGCGACATAGGTAATACCAGCATTGCCTCTCTGCAGCATTACAGCTGCTCTGTTTAGCATGCTTTTTCTAATCTTTGGGGCACACAGCCCATTTTCAGGCTACTTAAGTAGTCCCAGCTTGCTGCCAAGTAATTAACAGCCAACATCTACAAAACACAGAACAAACAGCAGCTCCCTGGGAACGTCTGCAGCACCAACTCAGAAATATAAAGAACTCAAGCTGCAAACCTCACAAGAATGCCAGTACTTCCTGCTTTTGACCTGGTTGGAAATACCATAAGAATTGCCTTAAATGGCTGATTTAAGCAAATGTAGGGCTTCCTGTGAAATCATTCAGTTGGAACCCCTCCTGCAGTCTCCTGTCATTCTCCTCTACTCAACTTGTCACAATGGTGCCAGTTTTCATGTGGACATTGCCTATGAAGACTTAGACCTCCATATATCATCAGAGCAGGGGTCGGCAACCTTTCGGAAGTGGTGTGCCAAGTCTTCATTTATTCACTCTAATTTAAGGTTTCGCGTGCCAGTAACACATTTTAATGTTTCTCTTTCTATAAGTCTATAATATATAACTAAACTATTGTTGTAAGTAAGTAAATAAGGTTTTAAAAATGTTTAAGAAGCTTAATTTAAAATTAAATTAAAATGCAGAGCCCCTTGGACTAGTGGCCAGGACCTGGGCAGTGTGAGTGCTACTGAAAAAATCAGCTTGCGTGCCGCCTGCGGCACATGTGCCATAGGTTGCCTACCCCTGCATCAGAGCATAATGGCCATCATTAAGGAAGTAAGTCATATTCACATAAGTATTGTCTTGGATTCAAAAGAAAAATTAAAACAAATCTCATCTGCCAGAGAACATTGTTTTGCTGTTCAAATCCTCACTTCAGACTGAACGTTAAATGGATTTGCATCAATTCTTTCAACTACTCTGGGTAATTAAATGCTAATTTACTCTGCTTACATGTTACTATGATCAGGTTGACAGAAATAATAGAAATCCAGAAAGACCAAGCCCAACAGTTTAATGTTTTTACATTGTTCAAACCCTTTGTCCCTCTCCCTGCCCTCACCTCCCAGAAATGTATTTATTTCAATCCATCGACTAGTATTAGCACACATCACTTGATTAATTCCCAAATTGGGAATCCTTTGAAGTTATTTTTGATGCAAAAACTTGGATAATTGCTTATCGGAAGCACTGCACACTGAAAACAGCTGAAGTGTCATACAATGATTTAAAATTAATCATTTTCCTGTCCTGGCATTTATAATATTCCTAAAATAAAGAATAGGAACTTCCCACAAAATCCCATGCTACTGGAAAAAAAAATTCTGAAATAAGCCTCCTTGTAAAGTTACCAGTGTTTCATGAAGGCAAGTGTCTTTGTGTTGGGTTTGCCAGAGCCAACGCAGCATCCACTGTGGCCTGTCTGGGAAAGGCCTTCAATCTCCCAAACCCTTCTTTCTGCAAATACCCTCCTTCAGTTTATCAAATTAAAGCTTCAAAACCTTTGGCCAGGTAAAAAAGACAACTTAAAACCAACAGATTTTTGCCAACTCACAATATTTGGTGTTCTTCTGAAAGCTCCAACATCATTTCATGGTAACTGCGGTCCCTCGAAGGCATTCATTCTAGGTTCCCAGCCATCACCTCTCTTGGGCAAAGACCCACATCTCTCCCTCCCGACCAGGGTTTTTCCAAGCTGCACAGTTCTGCCTGCCTACATTGTTATATCCCCAGAAAGCCACACTGTCTCAACAGGTCAGCACCTGCACTTGGCTCTCTCTTTGAAGGTTATGAGCAGCTGTAATTGCCAGCAGTCACAAGTTACCACACAGCTCTTTATAAGCAAGCACATTTATTCTTAAGGTAAAAGCATTATAGAGAAAACATTAAAAATAGTAAATATATGCATGCTAAAAGCTTACGAGAAGTCACCCATCAGTCTTATACAGCCTCACTAGATTAAGTCCTTCTAACTCCTCCCTGAAAGGACTGAGGGCCCCCTTGAACAGAACGCCCTGTCTGTTTGCTGGACCAGAAAGACAACCCTGAGTCTGTTTAAACTCAAGCTATCTATCCAAAAGTCCTTTCTTTGTCTGTTGGTTGCTGGAGAACACAGTTTGAACTAGTATATGCAAGCCTCTGCAGGTAGTAGTGCTTTTCTGGAGGAGTTACAACTTGAGTGAAATTGCCTGATCACCATTCCCCCCCCACATACACACACAGTTCTTAGCTCTTGAAGGAAGCTAAGAACAGCCTACTCTTAGGTTCTCCCGTTCACTCAGATATGAATCTCACAATATGGTAGTATTTCTCTTAACAGTGTTTTACCGTAAGACCTCCCCTTGTGCTGGAAGTCCATTTCCTACCTTCATGTCTTCTGCTTTACGTCAACAACTCAAGCAACCTAGCTGCAATGCAGCACAAGCCCAAAAAAACTGTCAGTTATTAACCGAGGCCTCCTAGTAACACACAGGCAAGGTCATGTTAAATTCCCTTGTGGAATATAGGAGTCCATTTAATATTTGGCCTTTCAAGATCAAGATTCTCAACTTCATCCTGCCAGTTTGCATCCAGACTATTAGCATGTATGTTCATATTTTAGCCCAATGTGAATTGAGGTGGCCAAGTAATAAACTCCTGACACACAGAGAGAGATTAATTATAAACAGCAGCTGGGGCAGCACTGCCACAATGCAGAAATCCATGCTCCTCAGCAATGTCAAGCTAGTACAGCTAGTTTACTTACCGGTATTTAATATTGATCGGTTTCTGTAAACTAAAAGGCAACCGCTGCCCATCACCAATTGTTCTATCGCAATGGTTCTCAAATTCCCCCCCACCCATTTCCCCTCCCCCCCCCACACACACAGACCACTTGAAAATTGCTGAGGATCTCGGCAAACCACTTAATGATCTTTCCAATTGTTGTTTGTACCGTTAACGAGCTACTGTAAAGCGCTTTGGATAAAAGCACTACATAAAATCAAACTTTTTTTGTTCTACAAATAAAAGCACACAACTCATATTTTAATATCAGTAGTCTTACCTTTCTAACGTGATGGATGTGCCCTCTCTCCCCCGCTGAAGCAGCCCCTGAGCTGGGGCTGGGAAGCAGGTGGGGGGCGGGGGAAGGCTCTCTTTCCTGCCACAGAGCTGAGGCTGGGAAGGAGGGTCATCTCTCCCCAGCAACCACAGTCCTGGAGCTGGGGAAAGTCACCTCTTTCTCTGGCCACCGCAGCCCTGCACGTCCCAAATTTCCCCCAGTCCCTCTTCTCAGCCCACTGCCCCCTCCCACCTACCCCTTATTCCCCCCAAGGCCACCACCTCACCTTACATGTGCATCTTCTCCAGGGTCCAGACACTTAATTAGTGGAGCTACCCTGCACAGCTCCACTAATTAGGTGGGTGGCCCTTCATTCTCTCATGTGCAGCCACCCAGGTGCACACCTTAGCGGGAACTATCCACGGACCACACTTTGAGAACCCCCTGTTCTATCGCACATCACTCAGATGCCAACTAACCTTAAAGAATTTTGCTCTTAATACCATGTGAACAGAATTTGACCACAATAACCATCCTAGAAATTTTTTCCCCTCAAAAAGCAAAAAATGTATGCATACTATGTACAAGGACCATATGCAATACTATCATTTACTTCCAATGCACAGCTGTGCCCATCCTGCTAACTTTCTTTCTGCAGTAATTTGTGTTTTACAATACAACTTCATGAAGCATATTTTTTATGAAGCATATTCTTTCACAGACATCGTGTCCCCAAAACAGGTTGGTGTTACAAAGTTGAAATAAAAATACAAAAGCAGAGAAGGGGAAAAAATGTAAAGAGAAAAATTCTTGCATCCGTCATGGTGAGATTGTGCAAAGGTGCAGAGAAAATAGTACACAAATTGAGGGAGTTAGGAATAAGAGACCAGTTCTTTGAGCTAAGACACAAAATCAGAATGGTTTAAAAAACCTCTGGGCCTGTGCATTGGTACATGAAATGAATGAGGAGCCAATAGGAGTTGCTTGATATGGGTGACATATCACACTTTATACCTGTGAGAAGTTTGGCACCAGCAAAAGCTGAAGTTGGGAGGACTGTGCTTGGGGTGGATAGACCAGCAGAGAACGGAGTCCTGCAGAGTTAGCTGCACAGTTTACCCCAAACTTCCTCAGCAGACTGCTATCAAAACCCCAGACCAAACCCAAGCACATAGAAGTTCTCTCCTCTACTCCTGCCAACTGGTTCTGTGCTTTTCAGAACAGCCAGGGGTGATGGGCTTTACAACGTACCTCTTCACAAATCTATTTCATCTCTAATTTTGGATTAGATTCCATTTTCAAAAAATATTATAGTTTGCTCTTAGGATTAGAGAATGTTTACATTGTGTGTCCTGCACAGTAAGCACTTGTCAAGGCTGAAATTACAATGCAACTATATTTTTTTAACACTATTCCTTACTGCAAAGCAAGTTAGAAAAATAAGCATAGAGTAGGTGAAAGTGGCCACTGCAAGACCGCATATACAGAATTAATTGGCAAAGCAAACTTCTCTCTCAAATTAGCCAGGTGTACTTAATTCATGAACCACTGAGAAAAAAATAAATATTTCAGACAATACTGATTTATAGCAACAGTCTAGGGACCTTTCAACTGTAAACAGAATTGTTGCTGTCAGCTCAATAGCAAACCAGAAATAGAAAGCACTTAAATATCTGCAAACTCAATTGTTTGAGAGTTGAGGTGAAAGTAGCAAGATGTGCAGAAAGAAACAGTATTTTTGCATGATGAACTTAGCAAACACTGGAAGAAAAAAAAATCTACAAACTGATTAGTCAGTTAGAACAAACATGTTCCAAATGTATTACACAATCAAGCAGCTGAATTTATAATATGTTTATACATCTAAGGCACCAGATATAAAACTTTGCTTTTCGTTTGTCTTTGGACTAAAACACTATTAAATATTCTGCAGGTAACAACTCAAATTCGAAGACTTAACAGTCAACAAAAACAATTCAAAAATCCAAACAAGTCAGTCTTACCTAGATCAAAAGACATGGTTTTCATGTATGCTGATACCAAATTCACTCTAATGCTGCTGTATGCACCAGTAATCGAGTTCACAATGTTAATGATCATATGACAGGTTCACATATACCCCATTTACAAATTTTGTAGCCCATTGAGAAGGAGTTCTAATCAGATGCTCTGTATATACTGAAAGTTTACAGTTCAAAGACACAGCATGTAATACGCCACACCTCTTTGACGGCATGCCTGTTTTGTGTAGGGGAGAGAGAGCTCGAGCAAGCAAGCAAAACTAACGAGAGAGGAGAGAGAGTCAGTTGGAAGAGGGTTTATTCCTGTTAAATAGAAAAACAAGGGAATCAACTTACGTAACCTTCAAACCACAGGAGCAAAGCACGGGGAAACAGTAAGTGGTTTTCATCTAATGCCTCAGCTATTTTGGAAGTTTCTACAACTGTTGATTTCACCACTGTATAAAAAAACAAGGTTAAATGATAAAATCAGTAGCCCTTTCCTCTGGTTGGTACTTACAGTCCCATTGTTACTAAGTGACTTTTGTTTCCAGAATCCTTTTCATTGTGCAAATAGAGCGTGTTTAAACTGCTTCTTTGAACTAAAGTAAAGTTGAAGATTAGAACTCCAGAGCAGAGGAACAACAGAAAAAGATTCTACAATGTATTCATAAAATGCTGGCCTTTTTGGTGTAGACTGCAAATAGAATGGGGTCATTGGAATGAATCCAGTTTTAAAATAGTAAGGCTCTTGCACCCTGTGCTTGGCAATGCCTTGGTACATATTTTGATGGCATCTCAAAAAAAACTGACATGATGCAGCATTGTGAGTAGCTAAAAAGTTCAATTTTTGAGGAACAGTCCTTGCCACAAATACTGAAGGAAGGTGCAGGGTCAGAGGATGAAGCCAGTACACTGGTAGCACTTGAGGCCTACTGACCGCACTTTCCTCTTCACTCTCCTCTGTCTCAACCACCTCTCTTCTGACTCTTTGCTTGCAGGTAAATGTAAGGAAAGAGATAAATCAGAGTCAATTTTGTATTGTGTAAATGCAAATCATCTTAGAAAAGTACAGACATGACAGATGAACTGGAAAGAGTAATGTTATTATTTACAAACAAACTGTTGAAGATCCCCAAGTCTAGTTTGCTAAGAACCCCACCCCTTTTCCTTCATGCCCTGTTGACCTTGTAGGACAATTACCCTGTTGCAGGTGTAATTTTGCTCAGACCATATCAAACAGTATCCATGACTAACAAAGTGGTCAGCAAAATAAAATACATAAATGCAACGTATCCAGTTTCCTCCTCACCCAAATAGATGGTGTGACAGGGACAAATGCTCCCTGAGCTTGGGGGGAGGGAGGGACAAGGAGAAAAGAAAAGAGACAAAAAAAAAAAGCTTAAAAACCCTGGATTAATTTCATTCTGGGGCAAGAGGAACAGAATGGGTTAAACCTGACTGACTGTTCTTGGTAAATTTGGATAATGTGAACCAGAACATGGCACATGTTCATAAACAGCACTGAAGTAATCTTCCTCAATAACTGTTCAGATGATATATTTGCTTTGCTTTCCTCTGACTTTTTGCACATGCCACAACTCTGCCTCTGTCTATAGGAAGACTGGAAGGTGGTATGTAAGATGGTGCAAGTGAGTATATGCTGGTGTAACTTGCACACCAAGTGAACAGAAGAGATACATATAGCAGGAAAAGTAACTGACAGGATAGCGTAGGTCATAGGTGCTGGAACTAGGGGTTATGGGGTACTGCTGCACCCCCTGGCTTGAAGTGCTTTCCATCATATATGGGGTTTACAGTTTGGCTCAAAGGCTCTCACCACCCCCACTATATAAATTGTTCCAGCACTCTGTTGTAAGGTAAATTAAAGTTCATACTTTAACTCAGCTCCTCTTTCAGTACCTGAGCACAGAAATTATACCATCTTAGACTTGCATCATGTTCAACTTTGCTCTCTTTTTTTTATTATTATTCCCTGTCCAAATGCCTTATTTCACCACTTCCTTTGTATCTTTATCCCACTCCTGACTTCCTGCTTTCTTCTATATTTTCTTTAATGCTTTCTTGCTGTAACTGGGAACTCTTTCACCCTAAAGGTGCAAGTAACACCACTTCCATTCAAATTCCTTCTTAAAATTCCTTTCTTCCAAGAGCTCACCAGTCAAAGCCACCTGCATAAAATCTCTTACTCATCTATCGTAGAAATCCTGCTACACTTTTAAGACAGAGCCATTTGGGGTCATGCAGTGTACTGGGCATGTGTTTTGTACCATGGCAAATACAGTGTTAGAGGTTTTAAAAAACCACTATCACCATAATTCATCTAATACCCAGTTCATGCTGAAGAATTTTACCAGGATCTAAGCCCCGAAGAAGCATTACAAGAGCTAAGTGCCTCTGTTACTGACTAGTTAGCCTCACTTGTACATCCTGGTGGGAATTTCACTTTCCCCACTCTGAAATATGTTTTAGTCTCCATCTTCTCCTCACGTCTGGATGTGTTATGAAGCAGGTGGTGGGGTTGAACTGCGCTTCCTAAATCTGAATCCAAATTTGTATGAGTTCGTATCAGATCATTCACTCTGTCTACCACCTCCCAGCTTTGATAGATAGGACTACTTGATCATGAAAGTACATATTTAAAGGCACGGTCCACTACAAAAAAACATTTCCTATTACCACACACAGGCAATTTTAGTAGGGAAACCTCTTAAAAGCCAATCCAAATGGTGTTTAGCCTCCATAACGGATGCAACATTGGATCCCAAAAGGATATGTAACCTACTTCAAAAAAAAAAAAAAAACACAACAAACCTATTTTGAACATTCAAAAACCCCAAGGATAACTAATCCCCAACAAGTAACATTTTCACCAATTTTAAGGAAGCAAGTACCTAAAAACTTGTATTCCCCACAGCCCTGCTTAGTGCTATATATATGCAAAACAAGCTATTATTATTACGTTTGTTAATAATTAGTTTACTATCTTTGTATTGAATAGTCGGTTCGCTGGAACTGGGCCACTAATTATTTCCTTTCTGGTACAGATGTTAAGTCCTATCAGCAGAGTTTTGCCAAAACACACAATATAATTTATAACAATTTTGCTTCTGTTATTTTAAAAACTTTGACACATGTTTTGACTTTGAATGCTCAAATGCAAGTCCAACTTGTATATATCTGAAACCGGAATACAACCTTGCAAATCCTAGTTTTCCTCTACTCCAAAATGTTTAGAGATGATCTCATTCACTCTCTCACCGAGGTGAGCAAGCAGGAAAACTCAATTTCAGCAAACAGTAGGAGTCCATGTTTCCTTCAAAAATAATTTTAAATTCCACTGTTTCTTTGTTTTGAAATTAACCCCTCCCCAACAATTGTGTTTTCTCGGGAGTGGGGGGGGGGGGGAGTGACAGCAGGATAGAAAGACATGCTATCAAATGGAGCTCTGCCCACTCCAGCCGGTTTAGTAGGTTTGAACCCATTACAAATATCTTAAAGAGAATATCAATATATTGATGAACCCTTGGAGTGAACACTGGGTAAATTTAAAAATGAGAAGAACTGTAAAGAGGAGAAGCTGCGATTCCCCATCCTTGAGGATCTGAATGAGAAGCCCAAGTCCTCTCAAACCAACAGACAAATACCTTTCAATTTAATTTCCAGCAGTAATTCAAACACTACCAAGTACGTATTGCAAATTTAGCACATTCAGAGATGAAGGGTGGGTCAGTGGTTAGGTTTTCACCTGGGAAAACTGTTTTCATTTCTTCATATTATTCATCTGGATTTCAGAGCCAGGCTCAGGAGCCCATTGTGCTAGACCCTGTGAACACACAATAGAATACAGTCCCCCGCCCCCAAAGAGACTATCCTCTAGCAGACAAAAAGAGATGTAAGAAAAACACACAACACAAAAGCCATTTGCTGTAAGTATAATACAATTTCTCTTTTCCATTTCACGTACGTAAACCCCCTCCCCATGACCTCCTGTGTCCAGCTTCTTCACACTCCTTGCTTGGCCTGACTGTCCTCCTCCTGCCCTTCCCATAGTAAAAAATTCAGCCTTGTTTTCAGAGACTCTCATGCAACAAGGAAAAAAAAAATCTTTTCAAAGGTGGTTCTGTCCCACTTTCCCTCCCCACCATGTGTGGATGTGGTGGAGAGAGAGGAAAGGAGAGCTTCTGATCACCCCTGAACAGTCCACGTGGCACAAGCCCACAATGACCCACAGTGCCCTGGCTCTGGTGGCTTTCGATCCCTTTCCCTGCAGGCAGGCAGGCCGGGGGGGGGGGGGGAGAGAGAGTTTGTGTATCCTCGTCCCAGGGTCAGTATCTGTTCCCCTGGAGACTTCCCATGTGACCATGAGCTAATGACTCAGGGTATTGGCCCATGGGAATTAGCCTCCCAGCCTGGGTCAACAGACTGAGGCTAGTGGGGCTTGTGCTAGCAGTCTAAAAATAGCTGTATAAACAGCACTTTGAAGTTGCAGCTCAGGCTGGATCTTGGGTGTTGGACTCAGCTGCAACTCAGCTCCCCATTTGAAAAATAGGATAATAGTCCTTCCCTACCTCAAAGGGGTGTTTTGAGGATAAATACATTATAAATGGCAAGGTGCTCAGATAATATGGTAATGGTGCCATAAAAGTACGATACACAGTGACTGATTTTAAAGACAAAGATACTATCATCAATATAGTCTGAACTCCTGCACATGATAAGCCATATATCTATGTAGTAAGCTACTGTTCAGTATGAGAAAAGGTTGCAGAATATAGAGATCTGCTCAGATAACAGTAAAAAAAGAGAATAGTTTAGCAGTCTGCCTATTAAATAAGGTACAGAACAGGGGTCTCAAACACACAGCCCGTGCCCACCCCCTCGGCCTACCTCCAGGCGAGGGGTGGGAAAACTACACCCGCGGGATTGCCCCCTCAAGCCTCGTGCCTCTCCCTGAAACTGCTGGCATCGTATCCCGCGGAGGGGGGGGGTAAGAAGCAGAGGGCTCCGTCCATGTGTTGCCCTGACTTCTAGGCACCTCCCCCTGCAGCTCCCATTGGCCGGGAATGGGGAACCACGGCCAATGGGAGCTTCGGGGGAGGTATCCTGAGGCGCGGCAAGCAGCATGCAGAACCCTGCGTCCAGTGGTGAGCTGGAGCCGGTTCCCACAGGTTCCCAAGAACTGGTTGCTAAAATTAGACCTCTGTGGAGAACCGGTTGTTAAAGGGCCAGGGGGTGGGCAAAGAACTCCGGTCCGTGGGCCGGACCATCCTGTTGCTCCCAGGATTCCCAGCTGGGGAGGCTGAGGCTCCCCCGGCCCTTCCCCCGCTTCCCCCCAGCTGCAGCGTGGCCAGCCGCCGGCATCAGCTGGGCAGCTCAGCTGAGCTCTGGAGTTGTCCTGTTACCACTTTTTGAGAGGCCCGGCAAGGTGTGTGTGGGGGGTCCTGCTGCAAGCTCCAGGGCTGGCTAGAGGGGAGGGGGCAAGTGGCCCGGGCCCTGCAGGGGTCCCTGGCCCCATGAGGATGTCTCCCCCCAGCCACCCCCCGCAGAGCTGCAGCATGGCCAGCAGCTGGGCAGCTCAGCTGAGCTCCTGAGTCGTCCTGCTGCTTTGAGCTGACCGCAAGGTGAGTGGGCTGTAAATTTTAGGGTTGCAGGGGGGCAAGTGGGGCAATTTGCCCCAGGCCCTGCAGGGGCCCCCGGCCCCACGGGTATGTCTCCCCTGGCCCCTCCCCCGCTCCCCCCCTTAAATCAGAACTTTTTATAGGGAACCGGTTGTTAAGATTTTGGCAGCTCATCACTGCCTGCATCCCCCTCCCCCAGGGGCCACAGGGACATGGTTCCAGCTACTTCCGGGGGCAGCAGCCTGCCCTGGTCCCGGCCCACACCGCTGCCACCCCAGAGCCCGAAGCCCTCCTGCACCCCTCACCCCAACCCCCTGCCCTGAGCCCCCTTCTGCACCCCTCACCCCAACCCCGTGCCCTGAGCCCCCTGCTGCATCCCACACCCCTTCTGCACCCCAATCTCCAGCCCTGAGCCCCCTGCCTGAACCCCAACCCCCTGCTGCACCCCCACTCCCTGCCCTGAGCCCCCTGTTGCACCCCACACCCCAACCCTGTTCACTGAGCCCCCTGCTGCATCCCAAACCCTTGCCCTGAGCCCCCTGCCTGAACCCCAACCCCCTGCCGCACCCCCACTCCCTGCCCTGAGCCCCCTGCTGCACCCCACATCCCAAGCCCCTGCTCTGAGCCCCCTGCCTGCACCCCCACCACACCCCTCATACACCCTCTGGGGGCAGGGAGGGGGCAGAATTGGGGTGGAGACTTCAGGAAAGGGGTTGGAATGGGGGCAGGGCTGGGGGCAGCGATGGGGGAGGGTGTCACTGATGCAGCCCTCAGGCCAATGAACTAGCCCTCATGGTCATTTGAGTTTGAGACCTCTGGTATAGAACATGACCATCAAAGACACTGTAGCCCGGGGAGCGTGCGTGCGTGCGCGTGACGACAGCTGAGTAATCTCAGAGCTAGGGCTGTCGATTAATCGCAGTTAACTCATGCGATTAACAAACAAATTTATCACGGTTAGAAAAATTAATCATGATTACTCGCAGTTTTAATCGCACTATTAAACAATAGAATACCAATTGAAATTCATTAAATATTTTGGATGTTTTTCTACATCTTCATATATATTATATTGTGTTGTAATTGAAATCAAAGTGCATTATTTATTCCAAATATTTGCACTGTAAAAAAAAGATACAAAAGCAACAGTATTTTTCAATACACTTCATACAAGTATTTGTATTACAATCTCTGTTGTGAAAGTGCAACTTACAAATGTAGATTTTTTTGTTACATAACCAGTCAAAAACGAAACAGTGTAAAACTTTACAGCCTACAAGTCCACTCAGTCCTACCTCTTGTTCAGCCAATCGCTAAGACAAACAAGTTTGTTTACGTTTACAGGAGATAATGCTGCCCTCTTCTTATTTGCAAATGTCACCAGTAAGTGAAAACAGGTATTTGTATGGCACTTTTGTAGCCGGCATTGCAAGGTATTTACGTGGCAGATATGCTAAACATTCGTATACCCCTTCACGCTTCAGCCACCATTCCAGAGGACATGCTTCCATGCCGACGACACTCATAAAAAAAGAATGTGTTAATTAAATTTGTGGCTGAACTCATTGGGGGAGGAATTGCGTGTCCCCTGTTCTGTTTTACCTGCATTCTGCCATATATTACATGTTATAGCAGTCTCAGATGATGGCCCAGCACATATTCATTTTAAGAACACATTCACTGCAGATTTCACAAAATGCAAAGAAGGTACCAGTGTGTGATTTCTAAAGATAGCTACAGCACTCGACCCAAGGTTTAAGAATCTGAAGTGCCTTCCAAAATCTGAGAGGGACAAGGTGTGGAGCATGCTTTCAGAAGTCTTAAAAGAGCAACACTCTGAAGCGGAAACTACAGAACTCAAACCACCAAAAAAGAAAATCAACCTTCTGCTGGTGGCATCTGACTCAGATAATGAAAACAAACATGCGTCAGTCCATACTGCTTTGGATTGTTATCAAGCAGAACCCATCATCAGCATAGACGCATGTCCCCTGGCATGGTGGTTGAAACATGAAAGGACATATGAATCTTTAGCACATCTGGCAGGTAGATATCTTGCAACGCCGGCTACAACAGTGCCATGAAAACGTCTGTCCTTACTTTCAGGTGACATTGTAAACAAGAAGAGGGCAGCATTATCTCCTGCAAATGTAAACAAACTTGTTTGGGCAATTGGCTGGACAAGGAGTAGGACTGAGTGGACTTTGTTTTCTTTTTTAATGCATTTTTTGGTACACAATTGTACATTTGTAAATTCAACTTTCATGATAAAGAGATTGCACTACAGTACTTATACAGCAACTCCTCACTTAAAGTCATCCCAGTTAACGTTGTTTTAATGTTAAGTTGCTGATCAATTTGGGAACATGCTCGTTTAAAGTTGTGAAATGCTCCCTTCCAATGTCATTTGGCAGCCGCCTGTTTTGTCCACTGCTTGCAGGAAGAGCAGCCCATTGCAGCTAGCTGGTGGATGGTTGGAACCAGGGTGGACCAGCAGCCCCCAACACCAGCTCCTCACTCCCCTAAGTTCCTTGTACAGCAGCTGTCCCTCCCCCCACTGCCATGTGCTGCTCTACCCTCTGCCTTGGAGCTTGGGAACCAGCTGTTCCCAAAGACTCCAGCTTGCTGTACAGGGGGAAGGGGGCTGTCAGGGTGTCTCCCCCTATCCCCTGCTCCTGCACCCCATTTACCCCATCTTCCATAGAGCAGGGGGGACACACGATGGACGGAGGGAGCTTCTAGACAGTAGCTGTGGGTCTCAGGTCTCAGCAAGATGATTTAATTAACAAGGCAGTGTACTTAAGCCTGGGGTCAGCTACTTAAAGGGGAAATGCACATTTTTTTCCTCACACACAGGGGGTGTCTCTGTCTGCCCTCCCTCCTTTCCTGCTGCCTTGTAGAGTGTTGAGAGAGTTAACCCTTGAGGGCTCAGTCAATTGCTAGTTCATTTAGCAGTAAGGCATTCCCTGGAAAATATCCTACCCTTTGACTCCTCCACCTCAACCAAGCTTCACAATCATCATCATCACTGTCTACCAGTATTAAATTGTTTGTTTAAAGCTTATAGTGTATGTGAGTGTGAGTGTGTGTGAGAGAGAGAGAGATTAGTCTTTTGTCTGGTGAAAATTTACCTGGAACCTCACCCCCTCATTTACATTAATTCTTATGGGAAAATTGGATTCACTTAACATTATTTCGCTTAAAGTCACATTTTTCAGGAACATAACTACAATGTTAAGTGAAAGCTTATGCTCCAATACGTTTGTTAGTCTATAAGGTGCCACAGAACTCTTTGCTGCCTCTACCTACATAGAAAACAGAGTGCCATGAAATGAAATCTCAGTAACTCTGGTTCAAAGAAATGTTTTCATTACTGGTTAACTAAGAGAGTGTTTCTAACATGGATAATTTTGTCCACATTAAATTGTTCAATATAGAAAATATACATCCAATAAAACAGCATATTGTTGGTTCAAGGACATGCATAGTACATAGTTGAATTCCACAGGAATTAGTTTACCACTGTCTACAAATTGAGGCCACTTGCTAAATAAAATGCCCCTTGCTTCAGCACTCCAGGAACTGGAAAAATTAATGCAAATGCATCTTGATAAAATACTTGGCACTTCTGTTTTGCCTTCCATCTCAAAGCAGTCTTCAAGCCATAATTAAGCTTCACCAGCACCCTGTGACTCAGTCCTGTGCTCTGCCCTTTCTACAGGTGATGAAACTGAGGAAGAGAGGTTAAGTGACAAAGTCAGTGCTAGAACAAGGAACAGAACCCAAATCTCCTGATGCCAAATCCTATGCTTTTTATCACTAGACCAGGGGTAGGCAACCTATGGCATGTGTGCCGAAGGCAGCATGCGAGCTGATTTTCAGTGGCACTCACACTGCCTGGATCCTGGCCACTGGTCCGGGGGGCTCTGCATTTTAATTTAATTTTAAATGAAGCTTCTTAAACATTTAAAAAATCTTAATTACTTTACATACAACAATAGTTTAGTTATATATTATAGAAAGAGACCTTCTAAAAACGTTAAAATGTATTACTGGCACGCGAAACCTTAAATTAGAGTGAATAAATGAAGACTCGGCACACCACTACTGAAAGGTTGCCGACCCCTGCACTAGACCATGGTTCTCCAGCTTCATATTTGAGTTTCACATTTCAATTACATACATTATACTATAGCACTTATCTGTATGACTATGAAAACAAATGCATGTGATAATCTTTTTTTAAGCAGCACACAGGTGAGATGTACATTCCATGCCCGTTGTGCCTCTGCGGTCTATTTTGTTTCATTCACAAAGTGTGAAGCTAACTGCAGTTTAAAAAAAAAATTTATTAAATGCCATAGCCTGATTTGTTTATGCGATGGGGAGTTTTAGCCTAACTCCCCATGTTTCCTGTTCTACTGGTGACATGTCAGTAACAGTCCCTTCAGGGAACATGGGCCCTCTGACTCCAGTTCCACTGATTACAATTCACTTTTCCTATTTTAGGATAATTTTAATACAAACATTAAAAACAAATCATTGACACCCAGGACCTCACCCCGGGTCCCTTTGGCCCCAGGCTACTAGCACATAGCAGAGATGGAAACTTGTCTTTACCACAGACTCAGCTGGTCACTGAGTCTTTGAGATAGTTTGATCTCCTCAGCAGGCAACCAACATGGGGGAAGACTTCTCTCTCTTCCTGTCACCTGTCTCTAAGTCTAGCAAACGCTCCTCCCTCCCTGTGGAGTTGGCTTCTCATTGGTTCTCTGTTACTCCATTCTGATGATCTCTGATCACCTACCACTCTTGGGTAGTCACCTCATATAACCTGGGTGCCATTGCATCCCCCAGAACTGCTTTAGTCCACTTCTTCTGCTGTCTCTCTAATGGCTGAATCCTCACACGAGTGCCTGTCTCCAGGGCCAGTAGGACCTTGGCAGACCTGCAGTACTCCAGTGCAGTGTTTCCCAACTTATGTGCCAAGACATGCTATTGTGCTGTCAAGCACGAACAGAATTTTGGAATTGTCACTTGTGGGGAAAAATAATCTCATTTATTTTAATTAGTGTCAGACCCAAATTGCATTTGGTGTTGTTGATCTTTGGGTAAATGTGCGTGAGACAGAAATTGCATCACGCTACACTCAAATGACCTTGCCACTTTCATGGTATTATACAGTAGCCGTGTTTTCTTATCAACCTTTCAGTTACAGTGGTGAATTTTGAATTGAAGACTCAAAAAATGGATACACGTTTGAAGAAAGATGCTGGCACGGCACCACCACATCTACTTTCAGTGATTAAACGGAATGTGAACACAGCGAAGTCAAAGTGGTGAGCCAACGCTACTGGGAGACTTATTTGCTATTTGGATTTTTATTCACAGATGAACCATCTTGCCCTCTTCCACAATGTCTCGTATGTGGGAAGAAACTCTTAAGCCATGCCATGGGGCCAGATAAGTTAAAACACCTTACAAGCAAACATCTGGCCCTGGCCAACAAGCACAACATTTTTTCAAGTGTTTGAAGGACCATAAACAAATGACCAAAGACTGTAACAGTTTCTGATTAAGTGCTGGACGCAAGCTCATGCTGAGCTTGTGGTGAAGGCAAAAAAGCTGCATACAATCACAGAGATGTTAATTTTACCAGCATGAAAGAAAAATGAGAAAGTAACATTAGGTGCAAATGCAGTCAATGAAATCGCAAAAGTTTCCCTTTCAGATAATACGATAAGTCACCATATTGACATTCAGATTGCTCCAAGAAAAAAAAAAAATCAAGCAGAAGGTTTACACTGCAACTTGATAAATCAACAGATCTCAGTGGTCATGCTCAACTCTTGGCTAACGTCAGGTACATTGACGGTCCTCTGTGGCTCGTCGTCTGGTGCCCACCAGATGAAAAAGGTTGGGGACACTGGTATAAGATATCTATTTTTTTATTTTGCAAACAACTGCCAGGTCACACAACTTGAGACGCAATATTAAAGGTGACAAGAACCTTCCCTGAAGAGGGAGAACTGCACTGGAAAAATTGTCCTAGTATTCGCACGAACAGGGCAGCCTCCATGACTGACAAAAGTGAAAGGGATTGTAAGCAAGGTCAAAGAACAAAACCCAGGTGTGTTGGTGACCCACTGTTTCCTACACTGTGAAGCTCTTGTGGCCAAAACACTAACAATAAAGAAAGTTCTCCTGGCAGAGGGAGCAGTAAAGATAGTGAACTTAATAAAAATCACGGTCCTTAAAATGTTGCCTTTTCTCGCTGTTGTGTGAGGAAATGGGAGCAGAACACCCAAATTTACTTTTGGACACAGAAATATGTTGGTTTTCCCATGGAAAAGTTCCCTCACGTTTGTATAAGCTGAGACACTAATGTAAAATGTTCTTAACTTTGAAGGAATCTGTATATACAGACTTGATCGCAAATGTGGCATGGTGTGCAAAACTTGCCCACCTGGTTGATATATTCTACATCCTAAAATGAACTGAACAAGAAAATGCAAATCTTCTACCATTAAACCACATTCTGCTTTCAGCTTTCTAATGCCTGAGATACAAAACATTGTGGGTCAAATTCCACAATGTTGTACACCCCATGCAATTGCATTCAACTTATTTGTGGAACTGATGTTCAATGCTCACGATGATTCTCTGGTCATGAGATGAGCTGCCACACTCTGCATCTACTGAAGCTTTCATTAGCCAGCTTCCAAAATCCAACGTGTGAGACAGAGCCATTGCACCACAAAAACAGTAGTGCTGCAATCACCCAGTGTGCCACCTAAACCTCTTTACACTAGGGCTTGTCTACACTGGCAATTAACAGTGCTGCAACTTTCTCGCTCAGGGGGGTGAAAAAACACTCCCCTGAGTGCAGCAAGTTGCAGTGCTGTAAAATGCCAGGGTAAACAGTGCCCCCAGCGCTGGTAGCTACACCTCACTTTGAGGGTTTTTTTCCCCCTTTTTTAAGAGCGCTGGGAGAGCTCTCCCAGCTCTGCACCGCGACCACACAAGCAGGGCCATCCTTACCCATACGCATAGTATGCAGCTGCATGGGGCACCAAATTTCCTGGTGCCCTGTGTACCCTGTGTGCTGCTCCAGCCTCTGCACCGGCTCTTCCCCAGGGCCCCTGCCTCTGGCCCTTCCCTGCCCCTGCCCAGCCCCTACACCCCTGAGCTCTGCAGTAGGGCCAGGGCTGCAGTCACCGGCAGAGGGAGTGCAGCGACCCGGCCCCAGCCACGCTGCTGGTGAGTGCTGGGGGTGGTTCCCCCTACCAGGGCCGGCTCTAGGTTTTTTGCAGCCCCCCCCGACAAGCTGCTGCCGGGCTGTTTAGGACCCGGGGAACAAGCGGAGGAGGAGCGGCCCGTCTTCTGCAGCCAGGCGGGGCCGCGCTACCGGTAAGGGGCCATCCCTCTCCCCCAAGCGGAGCCGGTAGCGCGGCCCTGCCCGGCTGCAGGGGACGGGCCGCTCCTCGGCTCGCAGCGGCAGGATGAGCTGGGGCCCCAGCCCCAGCCTTTTGCCGCCCCCTATATTTTGCCGCCCTAGGCAGCAGCTTGTTTTGGTGGTGCCTAGAGCCGCCCCTGCCCCCTACTCCCCAAGCCAGGCCCCCTGCTCCCTCCCTCAGAGGCCTGTCCCCCCACGGGGAGGGGGGGGAAGACGGGGCTGCGTAGGGACCCAGAATAGCTAGGGATGGCCCTGCACACAAGGCACGTTAAAGTGCAGCCAGGGTAGACAGGGGTAGTGAACATTAATGCTACGTTACAACGTGTGCATGCAGGGGGGCGGGGACAAGGAGAGTAACATGGAAATAAATATTATGGACACATTCAAAATTAATCTGAATTAAGATCATTGCAAAGGAAGCCAAATTAACGATCTGGCAGACTGATGCTCTTTGATGAAGCTGGCAGTTAATATGTCACATGATTTTGAGGTTTATTACAAAGTCTATATGGAAGTTTCACAACAAAGTATAAAATAGCTACTTGAAGTTTGTATTGATGTACACTCAGGGCAATCCCATCGACTACAAATTAGTTCAACTGACAGTGACGCACTTGAACTAAGGCTTTGTGCATTTACAGCATGAATCATTATTGCAGACTCCTTTGTAACGTAGCACATTATAACGTCCACTCGCTTTGAAGAAAAACAAGGAGTACTTGTGGCACCTTAGAGAATAACAAATTTATTTCCAACTCTATTCACATATCTGTTCAAGGGACACCATCATTGGACCCAACCACATCAGCCACACAATCCAGGGCTCGTTCCCCTGCACATCTACCAATGTGATGTATGCCATCATGTGCCAGCAACACTCCTCTGCCATGTACATTGGCCAAACCGGACAGTCTCTAAGCAAAAGAATAAATGGACACAAATCAGACATCAAGAATTATAATATTCAAAAACCAGTCGGAGAGCTCTTCAACCTCCCTGGACACTCAATAGACTTAAAAGTGGCAATTATTCAACAAAAAACCTTCAGAAACAGACTCCAATGAGAAACTGCAGAACTAGAATTAATTTGCAAACTGGACACCATCAAATTAGGCGTGAATAAAGACCAGGAGCGGCTGGGTCACTACAATAACTAAAAACTAATTTCCCAATGCTTATTTCCCCCAATTGTTACTCAGACCTTCTTGTCAACAGTTTGAAATAGGCCACCCTGATTGCCAGTACAAAAGTGTTTTTTCCTCATGTTGATAACAGCCCACTTTAATTGAATTGTCTCGTTAGAACTGACCCCCCCACTTGGTAAGGCAACTCCCATCTTTTCATGTAGTGTGTGTGTGATATATATATATATTCCTACTGTATTTTCCACTCCATGCATCTGATGAAGCGGGTTTTAGCCCACGAAAGCTTATGCCTAAATGTGTTACTCTCTACGGTGCCACGAGGACTCCTGGTTGTTTTTGCTGATGCAGACTAACATGGCTACCTCTCTGAGACCTCTCACTGTGAATAGTTTTGCATAGGATACTGCACCGTAGTATCAAGCCACTGCAAAACAATGATTTTGTTTCATAGACCAAATCTTGAGAGGTCTCAACCCAAACTGTAGCTCCAAGCTGATGGCAAATGCAGCAGCTTGTCTCTCTGATGGAGTGAATTGTTCTGAGTGTTGAACACACCAGTGCTCTGCACTGAGTGTGCTGGTTTCGCAGGGATAGACCCCACTCTCTTAAGTCCCCTTTCCACTGCTCCACTGGTCTAATGGGGATTAAAACTGACCCCAAAAGAGACATCCAGAGCTTCCCCTTGCACAGAGAAACCCCCAACTGGTGAAGGCAGGCAAGGCTGGCTCCATGCCACCTCCTCTTAGTCGTCCTACTGCACAGGGGGCATGCCAGGGAGCATTCTAGGAGCAGAACAGGGCGTGGCCAAAGCACACTGTGCTTCTGCAATCTTCACCGATATAAATGGCCCTTCTGGAGCTGGTACAAGCCTACTGCTGCTCTAATTCACAGCGGGTGCCCAAACCAGCTACCAGCTCTTCCCGGGATCTGATGGAGGAGAGGTAGATAGGGGGCATTGTTTTGCATCCTCCCACATCCCACCATGACTAAGGATTGAGCCCCTGTTAAAAAAAACTTATCTGATGGGCCCCTATTGTTTTGTTGAATTTTGGTGTACTCTGCAATCAGTAGCAAGATGACATTCTCCCTGGAAGGCCCATAGCACTGAAAACCTGATGTTTTTCATGATTCATCAAAGCAAGAAAGTGATGAGATTCAGCATGAAACTTAATGACGTCTCCATTCATCAATATTGTAATTCACCTGTTGACCATTATATGGGTATAAGTACTCCTATTTTACGTGGATATGGTCCCAATATAGGAAGACTATTTTAAGCTAGCAGTGTAATATCGCAATTGGCATTTAAGAGACTATACAGCAGAGTACTCGAGGCTCCATGTAGTATATCTAAGAAATCTAACCATGCTATGTTATGTATGTGCATACATAAGCACACAAATGGATTTCAGTAACTGCCAAATGTACTTTACTGCAATAATTACCAACAAAACAAACAACCCCCCACCACATCCTTCTGACCATAGACTCCCATGAAAATGTAATATTAATAAAAGCTGTGAGCAATTTTAAAATAGGGCAACAGCAAAAATATATTTGGATTGGTGGTAGGCATTCACACGTGAAAAGGTACTGTGGCCCAGTGGCTAGGGTACTGGAGTGAGAGTTGGGAGACCTAGCTTCTCCTCCCAACTCTGCCAATGACCTGCTGTGTAACCTCTGTTTCCTCTCCTATCCTTCATCTTTATTGTCTATTTACATTGTAAGCTCACTGGGGCATGGACAGTCTTTTACTTTGTTTTTGTGCCATAGGGCCCTGATATCAGAGTCCTCAGTCTGATCTGTAATGCAAAAACAACAAGAAAAGATAATGATCTATCGCCTTTTCTTTCAGTTCCCTTTCATCAACCTGTTAGACATTTCCCCAAGGGCAGACTGCTCCACATCTGTCCTTTACAGGGATTCTTTTAACTTTTTACAGAAGCCTCTGGTCCTGGCCACCACTGAATAATGGACTAGAGGGACCACTGGCCACTACTGAAACAAATTTTCAACTATATTAACACTGACAACAAGACAATTCCTACATTCCTATCCAAATTATACAAATGGGAACATTTTTGGCCACTCAAAGATTTCTAAGAACTTAGCACATATAATAAAACCATGCTACTTATTAGAAATGAGTCCAAACTACAACTCTAAATCTCAAACCCCATGTATATTTTGGGGTGGAAGGGAAGAAAAAAAATTGGATTCAAGTACATGGGGCCTTTTCAGAAGGAAAAAACAAAAAACCGAAGTTAGCTTTTTTAGCTGCAGTTCAGTGCACAGGAATCACAAAAGAAAACAAAATAAATCACAATACAAATTGGATCTGCAATCATTACATCAGAGTTACTGAGCTAATACTATCTTTTTTGAGTGGAGCTACTTTGTATATCTTTCAAACTTCTTTCAAAGGGAGCTCGTTAAGTGCTGCAGAGAGAAAGCCATTTGCAGTGTACAACAACAGTTTACCTAGATTGAAAGTCCCTGCCTCAAAGAGCTGTCTTTTTGTTCTGTATTTATACAGCGCCTAGCACAATGGAGTCCTGGTCCATGACAGGAGCTCCTGGGTGCTATCATGGTACAAATAAAAAAGTAAGTTTTACTGATTTTACAAAAGCCAGCAATTGTGCTACATATTCTTGCGTATCAACTACTGGCTCCTTATCTAGTTACACAAAAAACAGAGTGAGCACTCCTGCAACTTTTACTATGCATGCTTTATTATGACTACAAAAAGTGTTTTCCGCTATTTTCACATCCTCTACAAAAAATGGGAACTTGTGGCTCATTTGCTAATTCTCTCCAACAAAGAGACTTTGCCTTTATCAGCGTGGGTTTAAAATGTTATCTAACTTTGTAGACTTTACCATTAGTGGTTTCTCCTTGTTAGTAAAGTTAATAGCTCAATATTTATTAGGCTTCATCGTTAACCTAACTCTAATTTCAGAGAATTGTGAGAACCGTTTTGATATAGAAGACTGAAAATATCATATTGCCTCTATATAAACACATGCTATGCCCACATCTTGAATACTGCATGCAAATTTCGTCATCCTATCTCGAAAAAAAGATATATTGGAATTGGAAAAGGTACAGAAAAGGGCAACAAAAATGATTAGGGCTATGGAACGTCTTTCATATGAGGACAGATTAATAAGACTGGGAGTTTTCAGCTTGGAAAAGAGACAACTAAGGGGGGATATGATAGAGGTCTATAAAATCATCACTGGTGTGGAGAAAGTAAATTAAGTGTTATTTACTCCTTTCTCATAACATAACATAACTTTGGGGTCACCAAATGAAATTAATAGACAGCAGGCTTAAAAACAAACAAAAGAAAGTATTTCTTCACACAATGCAGTCAACCTGTGGAACTCTTTGCCAGAGGATGTTGTAGAGGCCAAGACTATAATAGGGTTCAAAAAAGAACCAGATAAATTCATGGGAGGGTAGGTCCATTAATCGCTATTAGCCAGGATGGGCAGGGATAGTGATCATCACCTATCTTTGCCAGAAACTGGGAATAGGCAACAGGGAATGGATCACTTGATGATTACCTGTTCTGTTCATTCCCCGTGGGGCACCTGGCATTGGCCACTGTTGGAAGACAGGATACTGGGCTAGAGCCACCATGGTCATTCTTATGTGTTTTTATTTCTGATTTGCCAAAAAAGTAGCTATTAATTACAATGCTTGTCCATTCTATTTTAGTAGCACTAGTGCAGAGGTGGGCAAACTACGGCCCGCAGGCCAGTCTGCCCGGCCCCCGAGCGCCTGGCCTGGGAGGCTAGGCCCCGGCCCCTCCCCTGCTGTCCCCCCTCCCCTGCAGCCCAGCTCGCTCACTCCACCGCTGGTGAAATGTTCTGGGCAGCGGAGCTGTGAGCTCCTGGGGCAGCACAGCTGCAGAGCCCGGCCTGACCCGGTCTCTGCGCTGCGTGGTGGTGTGGCCCTGCTCCAGCCAGGCAGCGTGGCTGTAGCGCCGCCAGCCACTGGTGCCCCATGCAGTAGGGGGGGTTGGATGGAGGGCAGGGAAGTTCAGGGTGGTGGTCAGGGGGCAGGGTAGTCAGGGAGGAACAAGGGGTTGAATGGGGTCAGGGTTCCCGGGGGGGGCCAGTCAGGAAGGAGGGGGGTTGGATGGAGTGGTGGGGGGCAGTCAGGGGCAGGGGTTCCGGAAGCAGTCAGGGAACAAGTAGAAGGGGTGGTTGGATGGGGTGGCAGGGGTCCAGGGGCAGTCAGGGGACAGGGAGGAGGGGGTGTGGATGGGACCGGGGTCCCCCAAAGGGGCTATCAGGGAACGGGGGGGTTGGATGGAGCAGGAGTCCCAGGAGGGGGGGCAGATAGGAAATGGGGGCCGGACCACGACCCCCTCCCCTAACTGGCCCTCCATACAATTTATGAAACTGGATGCGGCCCTCAGGCCAAAAAGTTTGCCCACCCCTGCACTAGTGTGTATTGATTAAATATAAACCAAGTTATAGGAAGATTTTTAAACTTTGTTTTTGATAGTAGTGGTGGTGGTACTTCTCACTTAATGTAGATTTACTTACACCTGTTTAATCCTCACTGAAATCAGTTTAGTTTAATAATTTACTAGTATATGCTAAACAAGGATTGAGTGGGTTTAAGTGCATCTACATTAGAGGGTATCACCTATTTAACTACACAGACTTCAAATTAATTTAGTTAAGACTGTACAACTTGTCTAATATAAACAAGCCCTAAGTATTAGGACACAATTGCAAATATTGACATTTACCCAATGTGCATCCATGTATTTGTATAATACCACAATTAATCTGCTCATTAGATTTGCTTCATTTGAGTGTGCAATGTTTTCTCTTTTTTTTTTTTTTTTTTTTTTTTAATTTTTAAAAAGGGCCCCTGAGAAGGTGAGTGGGGAAAGCCTACCTACAGAACAGGTGAGACATTTAATGCATGCCCTAATGCTAGAGGTTTTGTCTACATCAGGGGTAGACAACCTATGGCACGGGTGCTGAATGCGGCACACAAGCTGATTTTCAGTGGCACTCACACTGACCGGGTCCTGGCCACCAGTCCGGGGGGCTCAGCATTTTAATTTAATTTTAAATGAAGCTTGTTAAACATTTTAAAAACCTTATTTACTTTACATACAACAATAGTTTAGTTATGTATTATAGACTTATAGAAAGAGACCTTCTAAAAACATTAAAATGTATTACTGGCACAAAAAACCTTAAATTAGAGTGAATAAATGAAGACTTGGCACACCACTTCTGATCTACGTGATTTTTCTGTGGAGAATTTTGTTGTAGAAAAGAATCAAGTATGAGAAAAAAGCAAAGAACACACACTTCTTTTAAACCTCTCATACTGTTCTAAGTCTCATGAATCAGCACTATCTTGCTCAATCACACCAGCTTCCTCAGAGGAGGAGGCAAGCAAGCGGAGAGAGAGAGGAGGGACGGAGGAGGGCTCTGGGGGAAGAGACAGGGCAGGGGTGTCTGGTTTTCAACAATTAGAAAGTTGGCGACCTTATTAAATCTTACACCAGTGTATGTGTTTTAATCAAACTACTGCGTGGCTAGCACATTTTTTTCTTCAATAAAAAACTATGACCAATCAACCCCTACCCCACAAATCACCATTGTAGTTTGGTCCTCAGCAATGTACGCTACAATACGTATACATCAGTAGGGCAAGGCACCTTTTACTCAAAGTGATTCTTGCAATGTTAAAGACACAAGATAAGAAGGTGGAGTTCCCAAGCTGGTCCCATTACAGTTACTCTTGAGTGAATTCTGTGCCCCCCCTTCCCCTCAAAAAATAAAAAAAACTCTTCAAAATTCTGCATATTTTGTCAAAATAACACAATATATGGAGATATACCTATCTCAGAGCTGGAAGGGACCCTGAAAGGTCATTGAGTCCAGTCCCCTGCCTTCACTAGCAAGACCAAGTACTGATTTTGCCCCAGATCCTTAAGTAGCCCCCTCAAGAACTGAACCCACAACCCTGGGTTTAGCAGGTGAATGCTGAAACCACTGAGCTATCCCCCCTTATAATCATTCTATTTTCAATTATTTTGGTAATTTATGTCAAAATAGCTGTCAGCAAGTATGTCTGTAACAATACAGACAACAAAAAAGATTCAGGAAATGTTTTTTTGATAAATAGATTCCTTACTAGGCATGAAGAACGAGGAGTACTTGGTGGCACCTTAGAGACTAACACATTTATTTGAGCATAAGCTTTCATGGGCTAAAGCCCATTTCATCAGATGCATGCAGTGGAAAATACAGTAGGAAGAGATATTGTATAACACACACACACCATGAAAAAATGGGTGTTGCCATACCAACTCTAATGAGACTAATTGATTAAGATGGGCTATTATCAGCAGGAGGAAAAAAAATTTTTGTAGTAATAATCAGGATGGCCCATTTCAAACAGTTGACAAGAAGGTGTGAGTAACAGCAGGGGGAAAATTAACATGGGGAAAGAAAGTTTTTAGTTTGTGTAATGACTCATTCACTCCCAGTCTTTATTCAACCTAATTTAATGGTGTCCAGTTTGCAAATTAATTCCAGTTCTGCAGTTTCTCATTGTAGTCTGTTTTTGAAGTTTTTTGTTGAATAATTGCGACTTCTAGGCTCAGTGGTTTGAGCATTGGCCTGCTAAACCCAGGGTTGTGAGTTCAATCCTTGAGGAGGCCACTTAGGAATCTGGGGCAAAAATTGGTCCTGCTAGTGAAGGCAGGGGGCTGGACTTGATGACCCTTCGTGGTCCCTTCCAGTTCTAGGAGATTGGTATATCTCCAATTATTACCAGGGAGGCTGAAGTGTTCTCCAGCTGGTTTTTTGATATTATAATTCTTGACATCTGATGTGTGTCCGTTTATTCTTTTGCGTAGAGACAGTCCGGTTTGGCCAATGTGCATGACGGCATTGCTGGCACAAGATGGCATATATCACATTGGTAGATGTGCAGGTGAACGAGCCTCTGTTAGTGTGGCTGATGTGATTAGGTCCTATGATAGTGTCCCCTGAATAGATATGTGGACAGAGTTGGCAAGAGCTTTGTTGCAAGGATAGGTTCCTGGGTTAGTGTTTTTATTGTGTGGTTGCTGGTATTTGCTTCAGGTTGGGGGACTGTCTGTAAGCAAGGACTGGCCTGTCTCCCAAGATCTGTGAAAGTGAGGGATCGTCCTTCAGGATAGGTTGTAGATCCTTGATGATGTGCTGGAGCGGTTTTAGTTGGGGGCTGAAGGTGACAGCTAGTGGTGTTCTGTTACTTTCTTCGTTGGGCCTGTCCTGTAGTAGGTGACTTCTCGGTACCCTTCTGGCTCTGTCAATCTGTTTCTTCACTTCCACAGGTGGATACTGTAGTTGTAAGAACTCTTGATAGAGATCTTGTAGGTGTTTGTCTCTGTCTGAGGGGGTGGAGCAAATGTGGTTGTATCGTAGAGCTTGGCTGTAGACAATGGATTGTGTGGTGTGGTCTGGATGAAAGCTGGAGGCACGTAGGTAAGTATAGCGGTCAGTAGGTTTCCGGTATAAGGTGGTGTTTATGTGACCATCGCTTATTAGCACATCTACATGGCTCCACAGAGCAGATGGCAACACTACTATTTCCATGTATGTCAAGCACAGATGACTTTAAGGGTATGTCTACACAGCAATGAAAAACCCGCAGCTGGCCCGTGCCAGCTGACTCGGGCTTGGGGGGGGGGGCCCTCAGGCTGTGGGACTGTTTCATTGCTGTACAGACTTTCAGGCTTGGACTAGAGGTGGAGCTATGGGACCCTCCCACCCTGCAGGGCCCTAGAACCTGGGCTCTAGCCCCACAGAAGTCTACACAGCAGTGAAATAGCCCCACAGTCTGAGCACCACGGGCCCAAGTTGGTGGGCACAGGCCAGCTGCGGGTTTTTCTTTGCTGTGTAGACATGCCCTAAAGGGAACACATCCTTAGGAGTGAAGTTAGGCCGAGATCTGGCCCAGCACTTAAATATGTGCATAAAAGTTCAGCACCTGAGTATCCCCATTGAAACTAATGCTTTGCCAGACTGGGGCCTTAGTGAACGGCATGACTAAAGTAGTACTTGGTACACCTCTACTTGGTCACTGGTCTAGAATTTAAATTGTTGCAGACAATAGATTAGAAGGGCAATAGAAATGAGGCTCCAGCACGGCAATGGGGAGCACAGACCACTGGCTGCACAGAGATGTGTGATCACCCTGCAATTCCCAACCACCCTGGGACAGGGACTCCGCAGTAAGGATTCACCAGCCCCTGACATAGTGCAATTGCCGGACCTGCTCCCAAAACACTCCAGGGCCCTGCCCCTCCATGCCAGGTGTGCTGCAATAGCAAACCAAAGAGATAGTCTTACATACATGCCCAGCCCAACCCTGCCCCTCAAGGTGGTAATCGATGTCTCCCCTGGCACCCAAACCAAACGCACATGTTTGGGACTGCTGCCCAAGAGGGGCACATGAATCTATTATTTTTCAGGGAAAGAGAAAAATCTGTGGAGGACATCAAGTCTGCGCTTGCACAGTAGCACAGAATTCACCCAGGAGTACACGGTGTACACACGAAGTCTGATCCAAATACAGCTGTTGTCTGGAGTTTGCTTACACACAACTTAAACAAAACCACCACCACCACATAAGGTATGAACAACTCAAAAACAAATAAATAGTCTTGCATATAGCTAGTATACATATATTCCTATCCACGTAAACATCACACCTCTAATTTTATGCCCATTTTTAATATTTTGTCTTAAATTAAACTGTAAACTCGTTGGGGTAGGGATGTTCTCTTCCTACCAATTTCCTTAGCAGCCTGCATGATGCTCTCTATGCCCCCCACCCCCCATTCTCTCTGATAAAAAAAAATCCTCATCTTAAGTTTTTCCTGAGCTCAACTGTTCTTAAGGGGGCTTATATCTAAAGATACTTATTCTCTGTCCATGCCCTTATTGCCTTCTGTCTCAGATGCACAAATTATTTTGTTCTTCTGGCTTGGCTCTATTAGGACCCACATAATCTGGTATCAGAGCCAGTGAGCAAAAACAACAGCATTTCTACACAGGGTCCTAGCATCCGCCATCTTAACATACACAATTGCTACAACTGGCATCCCATCTACCCCAGTTGAATTTACATTTCGAGTTAAAAAAGGTTGAGAGGAAGTTAATAAGACACAGTCAAGGGTAAAGTCCATCTAAAGAAAGAAGGTAACACTTTTATGTGAAACTAACAACTAAATACTGTTACATCATTTATATTTGTAGTTCTTGTGTTGAAGGTACAAGACCACATTTCCAGGACCACCCTGCTTTTTGTTTTATACAGGAAAGAATCAAGTTACACTGCTGGTTAAACACATAGTTTACAATGTAATTACTGCTGAAGCAATTTCTGAAATTTCTTTTAAATTACTACTGTCTACATCAAAGCCTACATCAGCCATTCAATAGTGGCTTTTCATCATTTATTTTAACAAAAGAGCAATCAATTATCTTTTCTCACGTTTCCTCTGCTGCCATCTACTTGAGGAGCTCTGTGGAATTTGAAGAACAAAATATGTTTCCTATAAGCTACATGATTATTTAAAATTTCATGTTTTCCTTTCTTACCATAATCAAAGATATAAAAGTTTTACTCTCTTCTGAAACCGAGCAGGGCCACCACGTCTGTCTAGATATTTTTAAATAAACTGGTTTTGCAATATTTGCATTGAAATATATGGGAAGAATCTGAATAAACCAAAACATGATCAGCAGACTAACATACTATTGTATCTTATTGAAAAACCTAGCTAGATCAAGTGTATTTTCACAAATTGCTTGCCTCTCTCCTCTTTGTCTTTATCTCTGTCCACTACATAACTGGTTATAGACAGCTCTACTCTAACAGCTATACTCAAGATGCATTCTATACTATACCATACTATAGTCAGCATTAGCAGATTGCAGCAACATCTTCCAGTTTGCACAGAATATAATTCACCAAATATCAGAAGGCATTTTACAATTAAAAAAGAAAACAAAGGGAAAATAAAGATTAAGTGGCCTACTAGCTAAAGTTTTAGCCCTATAAAGTACTGAGAAAAAGCATCCTTGCAACTTGTGGAAATGTCAAATACTCAGCAGGCTTTCAAGCAGGGGTGGGCAAACTATGGCCCATGGGCTGGATCCGGCCCATCAGGGCTTTGGATCCGGCCCGCGGGACTGCCACCCCTGTGGCACCGGGGGCCCTGCCCTGCTCCCAGAAGCAGCCGGCAGCACGTCCCTGCAGTCCCTGGGGGGCAGGGAGGGAACAGAGGGCTCTGTGTGCTGCTCTTACCTGTGGGTACCTTCTCTAAAGCTCCCATTGGCTGGGAACGGGGAACCGCGGCCAATCAGAGCTTCGGCGGAGGTACCCGCAGGCAAGGGCAGCGTGTGAAGCCCTCTGGCCCCCGCTCTCTCAGGAGCCACAAGGACGTGGTTCCGGCTGCTTCCCGGAGCAGCACGGGGCCATGGACAGGGAGCATGCCCTGGCCCCAGGGCGCACTGCTTCCACTCCGGAGCCGCTCCAGGTAAGCAGTGCTGGGCTGGAGCCTGCATCCCACACCCACCCCTCCTGCACCCCAAACCCCTGCCCTGAGCATCCTGCAGCACCCCAGTCCCTGCACTGATCCCCCTGCTGTACCTCACACCCCTCCCTGCACCACTGCCCTGAGCCCTCTCCTGCACTGTGCACCCCTCCTGCACCCCAACCCCCTTCCCTGAGCCCCCGCATACATCCTGCACCCCCTCCCAACCCCCTTCCCTGAGCCCCCGCATACGTCCTGCACCCCCTCTCACACACTTCAACCCCTTGCCCCAGTCCTACATTCATGGCCCTGCATGCAATTTCCCCACCCAGATGTGGCCTTCAGACCAAAAAAGTTTGCCCACCCCTGCACTGAAGATATGTTTCAGGTATTGGTGCTATCTTATACAAAAGGCTGAATGCAAAAATCACAACTCAAGCAAGAATCACTGCAGCATGCTGGAAGCCAGCTACAGTATTCTGAACCAGGTGAAAAACAGCATTTAGCAAAATCAGGATGCTGGCAGAAAGAGCACTGCAGTAATACAAACTTCTTTTGTTAGTAAGCACTGACAGACAATGATCCCTGCATCTACTAAGGAAAGTGACTATTTTATCCTGAACAGAACACCACAGTTTTCATGTGTTGGGATTTATGTAGCAATAAATTTTTAGATAAAAGAATTAAATGTGACCACCACGTTATTACCAAGCATCTGTTCTTAAGAGAACCTCAGCTCTCTATTCAGACACCTTTTATAATACACCACCAATCCATAGCTATAGAAACAAGCTTCTCTGCAGTAGATTAAAATTTAGTCATTTATAGACAGAGGAGAAAATTGTCACAACAGGACCAAAGGGCAAAAATGGGTCACATGGATTATAGTAAATGTCCAATCATAACACCAGAATATGGCCCCAAGCAATGGCACATTCAGTGGCTATTGAAGAGAACTGGTGCAGAAAACCCACATAACCTAAATCATGCACTTGCCAAGGAGCGATTACTTTAGTCTGAAGTAATAAAACAGGACTTTTGAGAAAGTAAGGGTGGTATCAGATCATCCAGATGAAGCCCTTTGATAGCACAGCAACCCCCTATACTTCAGCATTAATCACAGTACTGAACACAAACTATCCTGTCAAGACACCCCTCTCAGAAAGCTCACCAGTATGAGGCCTAACCAAGACAATCCCAATACTCTAATTTGACCAAATACCAGGCACGAAGCTATCACCAAGCATTCTTTCTTATAAATACATATAAATTTGTTGAGTTATTCATCTTCAGGAGCATCAGAAGTTTCTTTATTAAAAGAAGGAATACAGTAGAGCTTCAGAGTTACAAACACCAGAGTTACTAACTGAAATGTAAATGTAAACTGCTAACAAATAAAGGGAAGTTTAAAAAAAGATTTGACAAGGTAAGTAAACTTTCTGTGCATGTTTCATTTAAATTAAGATGGTTAAAAGCAGCATTTTTCTTCTGCATAGTAAAGTTTCAAAGCTGTGTTAAGTCAATGTTCAGTTGTAAACTTTTGAAGGAACAACCATAATGTTCAGAGTTACAAACAACCTCCATTCCCGAGGTGTTTGTAACTCTGAAGTTCTACGGTAAGAGATATAATAGAAGAGAGCATGTGTAGGACACAGGACAGAAATTAGGAGATTTGGGTTCTAAATCTCCTTCTGCCACTAACATGCTGAAGTACCTTGGGTAAGTCACTTCATCTGTCTGTGCCCACCTTCCCCTCAAACCCTTTCCCTTCTTGTCTACTCTGTAAATTCTTCGGGGCAAGGGACAGTCACTATGTGTTTGTATAGGTACCTAACACAATGCGGTCCCATCCCAGCTTAGGCCACTAGGCACAATTATTTATTAAATGGTAATAATAAAAAAGGAAAGCCAGTATAAGGTATTCCATTTGAGACCCTCACAGTCTGAGCTACTGGGAACCTTAAAGCTAGCCTACTATTCTGTTATGAAAAGATTTCATACATAACTGTTGCAATGCAGGTTAAGGCCCATGAGACTTGCATTTTCATATAGAAGTAAGCGTAGGCTGCTTATGCAGTTTAGTATCACTGAAAACGAGATCCCCCAGGACAGAAGCCTGATTGGTATTTTGAATATCACACAATTTAAGTGCATTTAGAATTAGAGTGCAAAGGGGGCAGGACATTAGCATGGGAAACCCCAAATCTGGAATTACTACCCTGGAAGAGAAGGTTACTACAAAGTGATCATTAACAGTCTGTAGGAGGATGACGAGTCTTTTTCTTCAGATGAGTAATACTCTTTAGAGAACACTGCTGCCCACAAATATATGGAGAGCCTGGTAACAGTAAAGATGGCCCACAGTTCTCCAGCTGATAGTACACAGACTTCATGTTGCTAAAAGCCAAGCCAGTCAACCAAAATGAAAAACCTCAATATACAGAAGAGGATACAGTGCTTCAAGCACAGGACTGGGATTCAGGTGTTTGAGGTTTAGTGCTGACTGTTAGACTTATGACCTTGGGCAAATCAAACTGTGCCTTATTTTCCCTTCTGTAACAGAGAAAAGATGGCATACCTACTTCAAATGGAGGTGTCTTGCAACTGATGTCTGTGTAACAGCTGTGGATGGAAAGTTCTGTATAGAAGTACAACAATCAGCATTTTCAAACTCAGCGTTCAAATCCATACTTACGACCCCAAAGAGCCAGATTATCAGAGTTGTGGTGCACCCACAACTTCCACTGAAGTCAGAGAGCATTGTGGGTACTCAGCACCGCTTTAAAAATAAAAAAAGATCAGGGCTTTCATTTAGGCAATTAAATATGGATTTGGATGCCTAATCAGCATCCAAGTTTAAACATTTATACTAGTAAGAGTTATGACCAAAATGAATTTGGCGATCCAGAATGTGGTTTAAACACAGATTGTCCACTTGCTACATGAAATCATTAACAGAGTTTAGTGCTGTTTTCTTAAACACAACAGATATCAGTAAAAAGCATGGTCCAAAGCCCATCAGTTACTGTATATAGACATTTCCAAATATACAGATGAGAACAGGTTAAAAATTACAGCAAAGGCTATTAATAGAAACAAGTGTGGAAAAATTATTTTCATTTAAAGGATGATCCCTGTGGTACGACACTGTAGGATCCCTTTGCAGGAATACGCTCCTAGCATGTAGCAAAAATAGCCAGTACAGCAATTACTGCAGCTCAATTATTTCCACAATTCTAGTCATTAAAAGGCAGCTTATAATATGATGGCATTAGTCATCATATCGGAAATTAAAATTTCCGTCTTGCATGTTTTTGCCTTGGGTAATAAAGTTAAGCTCCCCTGACAGTTGTGTAAAAAGTAAAGTTGGTCTAATAATGAACCACAGATTTGTGAATAAACAGCTCGATTTAGATTTGCTGCTACTTGTGGAGTCATATTATTACTTACAAGTATTAAGATAACCATCAGGGATTCATAAAAATGGCATGAATCCCTGAAGTTTCACAAATTGATAATGTACTTGGCATTCTTCAGCTAAGTTTTAGCTGGCCAATCAGGGAGTAGAAGTACCATGAGCCAAATACATGCCATGAATAGGGAAGAGTCAAAATGAAATATTCATAAGCCATTCACAAATGACCCACAGTCTGAAAAACAATTTGTCTGAAATATACAGAGTACTAATGAGATCAGTCTCTATTCTTAAAGAAAAAAATTAATTGAATTTTCAGTTGAGAGAATGTAATTTGACCAGCTCCAACCAAAAGCCAGGCAGCTATTTTTCATTATGTATGCAATTGTTGATCCAGCACAAAAACACCTATGACAACAACATAACACGTTCATAAGTCGCATTCACATCAATCAATCTAAAAACACCTTACTAACTAGCAGACTGATCCTAAGCATGTGAGTAACTTTACTCACATGAATAGCCTTTCGGAACTCAAGAGGGATTACTCACATTACCATCATGCATAAGTGTTTGCAAGGTCAGGTTTTAGGACTGTTTGATTTAAATACTCAAGTAGCCAGTTTGCTCAGTCATTTCTTACATACAATAACAAACACACATTTTGTTCCATGATGGCATTTAAGTAGCATCATCTTGCATTTAACTACTGGTTAATTATATATAGCAGAGCAACTGGATGATAAAAAGCAACATTATTTTTATAATCTCACTTTAATATACTATTCCTGCCTCATCTGCCAACCCACTTACCCTCTGTACTTACTTCCCTATATGCAAAATGAGAATAAGGCTACTTACCTCACAGGTAAATTGTGAGAATTTATTCCTCTTTATAAAGCAATTTTGAGGCCCTCCAAATCTTCAGTTAGATGTTGGTAACGGAGGGTAAAAAAGTATTATATTCTTCCCTACTGAATAGAAATCCTTTGTAAAACACTAAAAATTCTATTATAAATTTATAGGTGTATTTTAATCCTTAACTGCCACTCTGAGTTTCTTATATTTAGCTATAGTTGTTAGGCAAAATCTCATGACACCAAGAGCACTGATTTGCTTTCAACCAAATTAAGCTATTTCACAAATTTCCTAAATCCTTATATAGCAATTTCTAATTTGAGAGGGGAGAAAATGCAGACATCAGCAATATTTTTAAATAAAAAAAGGCATGGAAGGCACAAGTAATTTCATATAGAGGACTTACAAATAGACCAGCAGTAGCAACAACCATGTCAGCAGGATTTTCCTCCCACATATAACATCCCTAGACCTCCATTATCTCACACAAGTTGCAAAGAGAGTGGCTTGTAAACAGACGCTATGGCTTTCCAAAACAGTGAATGTTGAGAGAGGATTGCCAGCTTTAACCTTGAAGCTAAGGAGCATCCCCAAGGAGGCAAACCACAAGCTGGGTTTTGTTTTGTTTTTTTAATTCAAAACATATCAGTAAGCAGTAGAAAAATGTATCAAAACTAAACTTGTATACAAATGCTGCAAGCAAACAGCCTGGATGCAATGCATAAATCCAAGTCATGTCAGACAGCATTCCACAATAATGTGTCAAAGAAAAAGCAGAAAGACTTGTCTGTTTGTGGGAAACAATTGGGTCAGTTTGCTGACAAGCCCTTTAGACTGCTTTACATTGAATCAAACCCATTATTCAATGCCAGGTTTCCTTTATAGTTTAATATACAGAGATATTGCAAATGAGACTTAAGAAATGTCTCAATTAAGTACCTACACTATACATACAGTTCTGGCCATAGTATGTTGGTTATGTCTTTTTTTGTTCATTAATTAAAATGCATCTTGGAGTAGGTTTTTTTTGTTTTTGGATGGGGTGGGGAAGGAGGTTGTGGCAAGATGCACTGAAGGTGATCTTTCCCTCATGTACATCTCCTATAAAGGTAGCAGTGTTGCTCTCGGATAGTTTTTAGGGAGGAATTCCAAGGAGTGAGAGAGTCCTCCTTTACGGTACTCCTCGGAGGGGCTCAGTGCAACCTATTGACTCTGCTGACCGAGACAGCCAGCGTTCCAGGATAGGTCTCCCTCATGACAGTGTATTGGATAAAGGCATTGCAGTAGCCCTCATTTGTCACTGAATCAAGTAGGAAGGAAGGTCAGGGACCTTTGTTGTCCACAATATATTAAATTAACTGATTCCATAAGAATCAGTGTCCACGTATTTTAATATGGATTCGGGGCATCCAGAAGATTTAAAAAAAAACAAAAAACCCTGTTATGAATGGCCAGATGCTTTAATGGATTAAATACTGACTGGCCTTTAAATCCCTCTGTCTGCAGATCAAGACTGACCCAGTGACCAAAGTTACAAAAATTCACATTTTGCAGCCTCTTATATAAATTCCAATTTTAAAAAAAATCTTTTGTTGAAAACCTTTTACACCATGACATTTACACCATGTTCATCATTGTCATTTAAAATCCAGAGATACATCTGAAAATGTCAGTTGTGAAGTCCTCTATTTACTCTGGAAACAGAACATAGGCAGTGGCAGTACAAATTCCATGCCAATCATATAGCCAAAAAAAAAAATCCACACAAGAAGCCACTTTTAAGTCCATTCCACTGTTGGCCTCTCTGCCTACACTTGCCAATGAGATACTAACGGTGTCAACTGTGATAGTGAATTCTGTGACTGACACCAGTCAACTAGGAAATGAACTGGGACCAACAACTCATTTCACATAGGCCACAAAATAACCTTTACATAAAACTTTTGACCCAGCTAAATCCATAATGTTCTAATGGTGAAAGTCTAATCTCTTTCCAACCACGAGCCAGTCTGCCCCTTGAACCTTCTTTTAAATAGCACCCAAATAGAATAGTACAAATACAAGTAATACACATGAACAAGTGCACCACAACTTTAAGTCCAATAAAACAAGCTCTAAATAAATGACACTGTTCAATGTCAGAACACTGTGAAGGAGGAAAGGCTCTGTCCAAAAGCAAAACCATTTAATTATTACAAAAGATGGTACAGCCTCTACCAAAACTACTCTCCCACTTCCACCATGTATAAGCATGGCATTGTTCCTTTATACATTTAAAAGCACTTTAAGCCTATCTACCTCCCTCCAGAGCACATATGCAGTCATGCTACTGTGCATTCTACATAACAAACCCATATACTGTATGTAGTGCTGCTACCACCATAACTGCTCCAGGGATAAGAACTAAATGTTCAGTACTTCAAGACTTTAAAAAAAAAAAAAAAAAAAAAAATTCACAACACAGCCAGATTAAAAATTTACCATTTCAACTGTTATTTTGCACGCTGTTGACTTATTAACCATATCATTTTCAAACTTTCCTCACAGACTCTGACCTACTGACATTTTAAGTGTACAGATCAGTGGAATGAGGAGGACTGACATGGCATAATTAAAAGGCTTTAGTGCTGCCCTCCCCCATACAAAATAAAAATGGCAGTCTTGGTAAGATGCATGCAGCATAAGCGCTTTATTTCAAAAGAAAATCCCAAAACATGGCCAGAAATCCTTGCAAAAGGGACACTATCTTAATGATGATTTTTGGTACAATAGTGCTTTAAGACATATTTTAGAAGTCCCTTGTATAAAGGCAACAGTAATTTTAATGGTACACAAAAAATGTTAAATCAAGCATGTGTTATACCTACTACCTCCTACAGCACAACAAACACGTTGTTTAAAAAGGACTCCATGGATACAGAAGAAAGGAGCCTTACAAATGAAAGTGCATCTCCCTACTTGTTTTTACTGAAACCCTGACATGAAAGCACTGTCACGTTGTTTCCACACGCACAGCACCAGCACCCTGAGAACTCGTGCAAAGTCACTGCACAATTGAACTGCATATTGTTACAAAATAAAGATTCTAAACGTTTGATCTGTCAGTGAGTTCGGGGTGGCAGTGAAGGGGAGAGGGGGGAATTCATCTTGCATTCGACTACCATTTCATATTCCGTCCAAGTCACTTACATGAACTATCTAAACCAACCATGTATCTATTGTACTGGTACCTCCATTGAATGCCACCCCCCGCATCCCAATCCCCCCTTCCAAAAGGAAACAAACGTGAAGCTCACCACAAGCTACTCAAAGAAAAAGCAACTAACATAAAAAGGTGTGTAAATCAGTCAGTCAATTAGTTCAATGTGTAATGGGGGCAAGGAACAGTATTTCACATAGAAAAGAGGTATGAATTGCCCCAATTCGGCTAGTCATTCTTATTTCCTACTTCAGAGATCCAAAAATCAACTACTTAAAATGAGACAAAAGAATCTTTAGAACATTAATATTTCCAGTCTTTACTGATAAAAATTGCTAGACTGAATGACTAGTAGTAATTAATCTCTAGATCATTAAACCATATATTGAATTAATATTACAAAAATGTATATATATTGCATTTAGTACTAACCTTATAAAAGCTGCATTTGCTCCTCTGGACTAGAAATCATTAATAGTTTTGGTAAAATCCCTTTATGTGCTCTTCCAGCTTGCTAATTCAAAGCTTCCATTAACACACTCCATTGCAGATAATTGCAGACAGCACACGCTCCCCTGCTTTTGCTAGTCCCCAACACAGTAAGGATAATCACATTCCAGCGGGGAGTGAACAGATGGTGGATTCCATGGTAACCAACTCTCCTAAGGCTATTGGTAGAGTGTGTGACTACCACTTATTGGGTAACAATCACTCTTTGTGCTTCAGCCTTGCAAATCCTTAATGAAGGGACATATAAGCTTCTAGCACTCACTGGGCATGCCTAAGCAGGTGTTTTGCCATTTAAACAAGGCACTGCACCACAACAAAAGCTTTCATCAGGATTTAACCTTGCTGGTGCCTATGTCTAATATTTTGGGTAGGTTTAATGCTGAAGAATAAGATCACACAAAGCTCAACTTGAAGTCTATTAAAAATAACTCTCAACAGTTATGAACACATGTAATTATCTTCTAGATTTATTCTTCACTTTAGTAATTTCCAGAAGGGTTAAGTGCACTAATTCAGTCTTTTTTTTTTCCTAATGAATTAATTTCCAAACCATAGTGGATAGATTGAGATTTACATTATCTCACAAGCAAACAAACCAGCTGTTAAAAATTTAAGTCTTATTCATAAAATACAAGAATGCAGGAGTGTAAGGTAAACTAAGTCAATGCTAGTATGGAACAAAAATAATTGCCAGAACAATTTCCCAAAGGTTGGTTTATTTCCACTGGAAAAGGTTTCATACCTACTCTGTTGGAACACTTGCTGCATTTTCTGGAGCTACTATGCTTTGCCTTACCTACAAATGTTCTAATCTCCTAATTTAGGGTTTTATTCAGCAAGAATATTGCAGTCCCTTGCTTTTGTTGTTAGAGCCTCTGCTGGGTTCTCTGTCTCTGCATCCTGCGAGACTAAAGCTGATTCAGCAGCCAGAAGCTACCTGTTCTCCGCAGGCAGTCTGAATATGAAGCAGAGAGGATTGTCTGGAAAATGCTTTTTGGACTGTGCAGTAACTGAAGCTGCTCATCTCACCTGACCATACCCATCTAACAAGACGCCTACATTGACACACGTAGCAGCTCAATGGAGCAGTCTTGGCAAAATCCTCAGTGACATTACCTTGAGGACAGGAAGAGCAGGGAAGTGGTTTTTCAAGAACAATTGATAGCAGTCTTGCCTGCAGAGAAGAGCGAGCCTCAAAGGCATACATTGAGGCTTTAATTGCATGCCATCCTCATTCAAAATAATAAGAGCCCTATTTAGTGACAGAACATGCCTGTCAGTTTACCAATATTTTGTTGGTGGGATCTGTTTACAAGTTCAGCCTTTCACTGCCTCGCCCTCCAAACTCTGTCATTCATACTTGACAGTGCTTTGGAGAATGGAAGAGGAATTTTGTAAACTGATGCCAAACCACCTAGTATCTGGATCCATCCTAAGCATGAGGAGTTTCCAATTCAACAGACTTACTATATGGAAAGAAAAAATCCTTTCCCCCCCTCCTTCTCCAACAATATCGCTCTTATATTCTGCTAGCTAACTCTGATCCTGCAGGCCCATTAGCAATTCCTAATGGAGAATGAGAAGCCCTCTATTGGAACTCGCTGTGATAAATCTTGCGATTTCCCTGCAGTTGATGCTGCACACCATGAGACCACTCAGTGCTGCCCTTCATTCCTGGATCCTCAATTCCTTTCATCCTCACTGCACCGCTGAGCTATATAAAGTTGATTTAAAAGAACTAAGCTGATATAAAAGAACAAAAAAAAACTAACTACAGTTATAAATTAAAATAAACCTAACTATTGCTAATAATTTGTTTTAAGGTAGCACCTAGAGACTGCTGGAGAGATTGGAGCCCCATTGTTGTAGCCACTGTACAAACATGTAATAAGAGTCCCTGCCCCAAAGAGATTACAGTCTAAATAGATGAAACAGACAAAGGGTAGGAGGAGAAAGAGGTACAGGCAGGCTAAGTGGCTTACCCATGGTGTCACAGCAAATCAGTGGCAGAGCTGGGACTAGAACCCAGGCAGTACCCTGTCCATTAGACCACACTGGTTCGCAATGTTAACTGATGTCTGAAATGCATTACAAGTGACATTTGGGTTCAGAAGCCCAAAACTAGACCTGATATTTCCCCTCATGTCTATGTCGACCCCAGACAATTCTCTCTGCAAATTCTAATCTATTCCCATTCCAAAACCATGACACGTGAAATGAGAATACTCAGGTGGAACTGGGTAAGAGGAGAATTGATAGGTGAAGCAATGAAATGGTACAAGCTGTGATGCAAGTAGGCCCTGTGATGTTTCACTCCATATTCTTTATGAAAATATGTTTATGATACGAATATAATATACCAGATATACTTTAAGCAAAACGGGTCTTGTAAGATATCGTTGGAAAGGTTATAATTTATTGAACATAATTATCCAATTTGTATGCCTGTATCATTTCTGTATCTGAAGTTAGGAATATTGACTATGTTATTTTAGGTGACACCCACTGCCAACCTTTCAGGTACAACAATGGAAAAGCCAGACAGGGTGGATGGCCCATCAGCAAGGAAAATGGACTGTGAAAAGGCTTGGCCTCTCTGCAGACACTCCATACTGCCACTGACTCATGAATGCTGTGATACTATGGAGTCAGGTGGTCTTGTCACCTGATACTAAACATTACCTGGGACTTCTTGTAACCTTCCACTGGAAGGGAAGGGGTGAGGGGAGGTGTCAAGTTTGGGAAACAAAGGATTCCCGCCTTATGTAAATCCTATTTAAGGGTGGGGAGGAAGGCAAATAGGACAACTCCTCTCCATGGCCTGTCCGCCCAAGAAGAAAGACTGCTAAAGCCACCTGAAGGGAAGGCGGGGGGGAAGTTGCGACTGAAACGGGGTCTAATCTGAAAAGAAATATAACTGGAACTCTGAACCACAAAGAAACTTTGCAACCTACCGAAAAACAACATTTAAGGTAAGAAATTACATTTTGTAACCTGTTTCTTTAGTATCTTGAGCTTAGCTTGCGTACTTTGTTTTATTTGCTCAATAATCTGCTTTGTTCTGTCTGTTATCTCTTATATTCACTTAAACTCAGCTTTTGTTGTTAATAAACTTATTGCTTTTTTATAATAGAAATTACATAAACTGCATTATAACTGGGGGGGGAGGGGGCAAGAAGTTGTGCCTATCTCCCTCCACACTGAGGGAGGGGGCGAATTTCATAAAACCTTTGTGTTTGTACTCCTTAAAGGGAGACAGCATGTGAGTGCTGGGGGATCCCTCTCACACAGAGCTGACTTCAGTGTGTCTCTGCGGTGGGGTGTGGCCCTGCCTATGTGCTATGGAAGAGGCTTGTGAGTCTAACCCAGCAAGACCAGGTAAAGGGGACCCAGGCTGGCAGAATAGGCTGATTGAGTAGGGAGAGGCTCAGTTAAACCCCAAGACATCAGGTGACACCCCAAAGGGCCCAAACCCCTCACAGCCCCCGTCACGGAAAAGCTGAGGGAACACCGACTGAGATCGCTGGGGAACGTGAGACAATGAAATGTGGGATATATTGGACAGAGTACAAGATCTAGTAGTTCCAGGAAAAAGACTATGGGAAGACCCAGAAAAAGGTGATTTGAGACACTGAAGGAGGACACAAAAAAGATCAGCGTTAACTTGGAAGACCCACTCGACAGGAATGTTTGGAGATGAAGAACAAGGACCGCTGACCCCAACAAATGGGGCAAAGCAAAGGCGAAGAAGAAGATATGGCAGACTAATATAGGTCTGTATTATCTGAACACCTCAATCTTTAATGTATTTATCCTCAACACCCCTGTGAGGTAGGGTACTATCATCACCATTTTACAGATGGGGAACTGAGGTACCAAGAGGCTAAATGACTTGCCCAAGTTCCCACAGAAGTCTATGACAGAGCAGGTAACTGCAATCAGATCTCCCAAGTCTTAGCCCAGTGCCCTAATCACTAGACCATCCTTCCACTTCAACTCCCAGTGCCTGTGCCACCTCGGATAATGGCTAAAGATCCCTTAACTCACTGAAAGCTGAGGAGATTGGTACGAACTGATTAACGCACAGGAGTTGCTGCTGCCCTTGAGGATTTTTAGAGTGTTTTGCTGAGGAGGGTGAAAAGTGTGGATGGGAACTGTGGGGCTGCCATTCTTCTCTGGCTCTAAGGAGCTCAAATCACACACACTTGTATGCCATGCCATGGTCTCCAATCTTTTTACACACAAGATCACTTTTTGAATTTAAATGCAACCCAGGATTTACCCCAGCCCTCTCACTCCATCCCCCCTCCCTCTGTCACTCGCTTTCACTGGGCTGGGGCAGGGGGTTGGGGTTCGGGAGCAGGCTCTGGGCTGGGGCCGAGGGGTTTTTGTATGTGGGAGGG
This sequence comes from Mauremys mutica, assembly GCF_020497125.1. Classification (NCBI taxonomy): domain Eukaryota; kingdom Metazoa; phylum Chordata; order Testudines; family Geoemydidae; genus Mauremys; species Mauremys mutica. The sequence continues at coordinate 108,237,977 of NC_059072.1, forward strand.
GGCGCCAGACTGAGCGTGGGGCAGGGAGTAGGGTGTAGGAGGGAATGAGGGGTGCAAGCTCTGGGAGGGGGCAGAGTGCTGGGGTGCAGGAGGGTGTGTGGGCCCAGTGCTGGTGCAGGAACGGAAACAGGGCTGGGAGGGGTGCGGGCTCCCGCTGGGCAGTGCTTACCTTGGGCGGCTCCTGGTCAGCAGCACAGCGGGGCTAAGGCAGGCTCCTCGCCTGCCCCGGCACCGGGCTGCTCCTGGAAGCAGCTGGCATGTCCCTGAGCCCCTTGGGGGTGGGGACATGTCGCTCCGTATGCTGCCCCTCTCTGCAGGCACCACCCCCACAGCTCCCTTCGGCCTCAATTCCCCGTTCCCGGCCAATGGGAGCTGCAGGGGCGGTGCTTGCAGACAGGAGCAGTGCAGAGACCCCCTGCCCTCCCTGTCCCCCGGGGCCACAAGGATATGCCGGCCACTTCCATGTCCGGGAGCGGCATGGGGCCAGGGCAGGCAGGGAGCCTGCCTTAACCCCGTTGCGCCACTGGACTGTTAGTGGCCAAAGATCGTGACTATCAGAGGCTCTAGGATTGACCAGTCGATCGTGATCTACCAATTGGTGACCCTGCTGTAGAGAGACTGTGAAGTCATCACCTTAAGAAGAACAGAGGGAATGTATAGGTGTATGTACTAAGGCAGCATTTTTCAAAGTTTGGTTCACAACCCAGTACTGGGTTGCGGCATGTCAGGCACTGGGTCGCTCTGGTCAGCTCTGCTGACCAGGACGTTAAAAGTCCCATTGGTGGTGCTGCCCAGCTAAGCCAGGCTAGTACCTACCAGCTCCAATACCATGCTACGCCTCGGAAGCGGCCAGCAGCAGGTCGGGCTTCTAGGCAGAGGGACCACGGGGCTCTGCGTGCTGCCCCCACCCTGAGCACCCACTCTGCACTGGAGTGCAGCACAGTCCACGGTGCCAGGACAGGTGGGAAGCCAGCCTCTGACCCCAGCTGCACCGCTGACTGGGAGCCACCAGAAGTAAGTCCGCACCCCAACCTGTGCCCCAATCCTCTGCCCCAGCCCTGAGCTCCCCCCAAACCTGGAACCCCTTTCTGTACCCCAAACCTCTCATTCCCAGCCCCACCCCAGAGTCCTGACCCCAACCCTCTGCCCCAGCCCTGACCTCCTCCCACACCCCAAACCCCTCATCCCCAGCTCCGCTGAGTTGTTGGCATCAACAATTTTCAACTGGCTCCCCAGAAAAAGAGCTTGAAAAAGTCACTGTACTAAAGTACATCCCACAATAATAATTATTTAACTACAACAGAATGGTGAATCCTATGTGGAAAAAAACACCAATATAGTTACCACCCCATAATAACAAAATTATTTATAAGTATTTCCAGTGCTAGTTGTATATGTTTATATATATTAAATCCTTGTTCATTAAACCTGAAAGACTGTCATACAATGGCCTAACTCTGTATATCATCTTTTAAGTCCTGAAGAGACAGAGCTCTGGCCTGTGTTTCAACAGAGAGAGAGATAGCCTACACATCAAGCTAAGGGGAGTATATTAGAGTTATATGTAACATTACTCAGCATCCTCTCTTTACCCCGGTACAGGTGCCTAATGCATTAGTCAAAGAGACCCTGTAACATCAACTAAACAGATGGCAAACACTGTATCAAGAGAACAGTTTGATGCACCTTAAATTCTAACTGCCACAGGAGGAAAGTGATGCAGAAAGCACTACTGGCAATTCTTTGCCACCAGTTGTTAGGCCTTAGAACTGCCTTTGTTCGATGTTCATGCACACAGTCTTTTTGTGCTGCTGCAGAGTATGAAAAAGTCTTGCACAGCAATTTTCTGACAAATTGGCACGTCTATTTTGTAAGTCATCTTGCTGCTCTCTAGCCTGAAGCCCCTTCAGTGGGTGCTGGCTTAGTTAGCAGTACCGTTATCCAGGAAATCAGGTCCTGATATTTAATCATGCAACTACCGAGTCTGCCCTATCTGTGACCACAGCTGTCCACTCTAATGCCAAGCGCGCGAGAGGGGGGAGGGCAAAGGGGGAAAGAACAGCAACAGCTCAAGTTTTGCTAACAGCAGCAGAAGCTGTGCCAATGAATGAATGCTCAAGATACCGTGGGGGGGGGGGGCGCAATTGCCACAACTTGTGTTGGTCATGCTGTCTGGAGTGGCTCAAGACCACGAGTGCCAACCTCAGGGCAGACTGTCAAAAAGCAGGGCAGAGACACCAAACTAGTTGTATGGTGAAATCTTTTTATAGAACAAACCAGTAACAAGCGTGAACTCCTAAAGCTCTCCAACAGTCTTACCATCGCATCACAGACGGTCCCCTTGGGCACTCCAGTTTATCTTGCCACCCAGGCAGGCTGGACTACGTGATAGATGGTCACTTCACCCCCAAAATCACAATAATATTCAGGTTACAACCAGTCCCAAAACACCAGTCACTTCCTATATGTCAGCTGTACTCAGATCTCAAACCAATGACCATGCCTGTAGCCAATCCTGTAATAAACTAACTCAAGATGTATTAATGAACAAAAGAAATGAGAGTTTTACAAGGTTAAAACAGGAAACATACATACACCAATGAGTTACAGTTGTAGACTTAAAGAAGCTCATATTAGCTTCTATAATAAGCAGCTGTATGCATCCTTTAGGGCTGAGCCATACCCAGCAGCAAGGGGATCTCTTGCTTGTGTTTACAAATCTTTGCCCTTCAGAGTCCAGACACCATAAAGAGACTCAGTTTCCTTTTCAGGGATTTTTATCCCCTTCACCCCAGAAGCCAAGCTGATGGGATGAGTTCATCCCCAGGCCTCCCCTTCTGGAGGGAGAGAGAAATACAATCAACAAGGTTTCCTCTCCTTTGAGGCTACATAATGCCTCATTTGCCTTCAATGGGTCATCTTGGGTTAGGGTGACCAGATGTCCCGATTTGAGGGTCTCTCTTATGTAGGCTCCTATTACCCCCGACCCCCGTCTTGATTTTTCACACTTGCTATCTGGTCACCCTATCTTGTGTGCTGGATGAGCACTTCACTTTAATTAATGCTTTTTCTGTTTGGTAAATTACACAATTGCAGAAGTTTACAATGCAAACACTGAATATAACTTTATACTATGGGTTACAGATATTATAAGGTAGGATTAATACATGCAGCATCCTACAAGCAATTCCATAAAGTCTAAACACTGGACACATTCTTATATCTATTTTAACTATACTAACCCACAGATAAACCAGACTGGCCAGACCAGCTATTCATTAGTCAGTGCTCACTGAGGCCTGGGGCCCTGGCATAAAATGGCACCTTGTCTGCAAGCACCACAGTGTTAGCTTTCAGCGACCCCATGTATAATACTGTTTGCCTCTCTAGTAACATACACTCCTTGTTATCACTTAAAGAGTGCACAATCAAAAACTTTTTCCCTCATTTCAAAGTTTTAGTTACTACGGTGGTTCCATATTCCCCTGTGCAATCTCACTATAGAAAAAGGAAGCACACACAGTTCCCTGATTGCAAAACTGGATTACTCTACTTGAATCTATTTCCTTATGATAACTATCCTTACACCTCTTGTCAACTGTCTGTAACTAACCATCTTGATCACTACAAAAGTTTTTTTCCTGCTGATAACAAGTCATCTTAATTAATTAGCCTCTTAGAGCTGGTATGGCATCTTCTCTCTCTCTCTCTGCACACACACACACACACACACACACACACTCTTCTTATATGTTTCATTCTATGCATCCGATGAAGTGGGCTGTAGCCCACGAAAGCTTATGCTCAAATACATGTGTTAGTCTGTAAGGTGCCACAAGTACTCCTCTTCTTTTTACAGATACAGACTAACACAGCTGCTACTCTGAAACCTGATTGCAAAAAGACATTTTAGTAGTGCCTGTCTCTATGTGCGCTAGGTGTTATGCATACACAATGGGTTCTTGATCCTGAGTGGGGTCTCTGGATGCTGCCATGATATTATAAATAGTTTTATGAAACTATAAGATCGAAGATACAAGGTCATTAAAAATAATCTCTCTATTTACTTTTGTGTTTAAAATAATGTTTCCCTCTCTGCTGATTTACATGGAGCTTTACAATATTATGAATATGTATTTCAGCAACAATAGAGTGAACCAGAGGGCCAGCAATACCTTTCTTTCCATCAAACCCGTAAGAATCAGATATTGGCATGGTGACATTTGCAGAAGTGGCAAATAGGAATTTACATTTTTCATAATTTGTCCATTAACCTCTTAAGTAATCTGTAGTAGTTTTCATGTGTACAGATGGCAGGGGGTGGGGGTGGGGGGAACCATGAAAAAAATATTCATAAAAGAGTACCATTACTTGCATTTCCAATGATTGCACAGAACAAAATGAAGTGCATCATAAACTGAAGAAATATTGTTTTGCTAGTAAGAAACAATTTTTCAGACAGACATTTTCAGCATTGTCAATAGTCTATTGACATCAGTATTGAAGCACTATCCCAGTCAAAGGAATACTGAACGCATTTTTACCCATCTGTATGGATGCAGCTGTATAAATTTGCTACATTGTCAAATGCTTTACTTACTATAGTGTAAGTTCCACCATCACCTGGCAACGTGTTATGTCACATAGTCTCAAGCCAGGTAGGGATACACAAAGTTTTGCCAGCCTAGCTATTCCATTAAGGATGTGATATTTTATTTTTATTTTTAAGTTTAGCTATGCCAGCAAAAGCCCGAATGCAAATGTAATTATGCTGGCATAAAAGGGGCTTGTGCAAATACAGCTTGTTTTGTTTGGGGAACAGTTATAAGATATATTAGCAAAAGCATTTTTTTGCCAGTATTAGCTGTATCTGCAGTAGGAGGGTTTGCCATTATAGTTATAATGGAAAATCTTTTAAATGCAGACGAGGCTTCACTGTTAAGGAACCAAACAAAAGACCACTTAATGAGGCACTACAACCATCCCCTAATTACAGATATAGGCAGTAACACCAAGTTCCATTTCCCATCCCGTGAGCCGCACAGATCGACCGGCAACAGAAGCAGAAAGAGAAAATTAAACTGTTTTCTGCCACCAACATTTGAATACAAGACTTGAGCACAAAGCATATCTACATTTTGCCATTGCTATGAAGAGACACCTGCACAACACACCAACATTCTGCTTACTCCACTGACTCTCCAGTGAGCACAGAGTCCAATTCAGTGTGTCTGACCTGATGTTCAAAACCCTCAACAAGGGAGGGGAGAGCGGCTTTATTTACCTGAGAGATGAACTCTCCCTCCTCAACAGCTACATGTGTGCATGGGAGACAGAAGTCTCAAAGGAGAAGGACCTAGAATGTGAAACTGAAAGGCAAAAATGACCATATAGGTCTTATCACGTCCAGCAACAAATACAGAACATATCTATTTGACTTACGTTTCCCTCAAATTATTTTTTAATTCCCTCACTCTCACAAATCAGATGTATAAATTAATCAAGCCTTTCCTAAAGGCTGGAAAGGAGGAAATATTTCTCATCTCAATGGGGGGATGCTCAGATACTATGGCGATAGATTGTTATATTTAGCTAGCTAAATATATACCAAGGAACTATACTATACTTAAAATGCATTAGATTAAAAATAGCTTACTTACAGCCTCCCATGCCTTTCATCAAACAACCAACCAACGATGTGAACTGAACTTCTCCTTAATCGCAAATATTTACCTGTTAATGCCTCTACACATTTTGGATTTAGCCCATAAACTGGGCACAGAAAAAGGTTTACAAAACACCACATTTAAAAAAAATAGGAAGTTCTGAATTTCATAATAGTTACTAACACTGACGTGACTCAGGAAATATGCAATACAAATTTCAAAACACAGTAAAGAGCAGCCAGGGGTTGGGAACTGGAGCAGAATTATAATTTTTTTTAAAAAAATCATACTTTTAAAGGATTTGTTAAAAAACAAAAATACCACTTAATGTTCACAGATCTCATGCCAGTTCAACTCAGTGTCCTGGGCAAATTTATCTTGGTAACTAAATTCTGTGACTTAAAAGTTCTGTCCAATTACAGCTATGCAGATTATACTTCCCTTTCTTAAAAACCTGGTATGCAGTGTTGTTCGTGAAGAATGACTATATAATACACAAGAAGTGGTATTTCAGTTTATAAAGCAATTTGGGCTCTTTGAATGACTTGAGTTAGGATATTAGCTTATTCTCTGGTTACTTCCATTTGCAGGATCAGATTAAAGTTTGTCCTCTAAATTATATTTTAAATATTCAATTTATATCCAAGGAAGAGATGCAGTGTCTACTCAGGCTAAATTATTAGCCTTCAGCAACAAGCTGAGACTAGTAAATAGGACAGCCTTATATTTTTAACTGTTTCATACTTACTATTGATTTAGTACAAATTACATAAAAATAAGATGCATTAAATATTTGAATCCTCTATTATGTATTTCATTCCTGCAAAAAGCTAATACAGATACAATCAGTCATTGATGTGACTTCCCAATTCTTTTCCTCTTTTGAATGCCAAGTATTCTACTAAAGCTGTACTATTGTTGCAACAGTGTTTCCAAAAGATTTAGTGATCTGTTGGCCTAAAATGCTCGTACAGCAAGCCATGCTTTCAACTCAACATTCCCTCAAAGTCACAGACTTCCCACACATCAAAGTAGCAAACCCTTATAGAATAATCCTATAGAATTATGCGGAGATGAAACCAACAGGTTTCTAAGGAATTTTTTCTAAACGACTATCCTTTCTATAGAACGTCTCTAAAAATCTATAACTTATAGAATTTGTTCAGGCACATTACATAAGGAAAGAGAAGTCCATTTCAACAGATTTCCACGTGTGCAAGCTGTATATTGTACTTAAAATACTGTAGTGAACACTCAGTGTAACATATTTCTTTCATACACAGTCCTCCTCTTTCCTTGAAGCTGGACTGTAAAGCATGGTCATTCTAACATTTCCTTTTATGAGTATACCTACACAGGTAACAGCCATAGGCAAGGAATTAGTTGAACAAACAGAATGTTGCCAACTCTCACAATGTTTGCCATTCTTCTCAAAGCCTCAGTTTCTGTTTTTTCATTCACAAAGTGTGAAGCTGAATGGAGCTTAAAGTTGAATAAGTGAAAGTTTATTAACCCCCCCCGGACTATTCTGTCCACATGTCTGAGCTGCTTCCTGCCTAATTCCCTGCATTATCTATTCCACTGGTATCCCATCAATAAGAGTCATTCCAGGGAATACTGACTCTCTGACTCCAATTCCACTGATCATAATATACCCAGGAGCCATGTGATTATGTGAAAATTTCAGCTTCCATTTAAAATGCATTTTTTTCAGTTGTGGAGAAAAACTTGACCCCGCTAAAACCTCAGAAATCAAAAAGTAAAACCACATATTGTGGCTCTGTTTTTAAAGTGTCATGATTTTTAAACAATTTCAAGATTATATTTTTAGGACCGAACATTATTTTGTTGGGTTGGCAGTACCAAGATAGGCCCAGAGATTAAAAGTAGTGAACAGATTTTATGAAACACTGTGTCTTTAAGAACTGCCCACTAGCTGATAAGCAGTTCTCCAACAACTTAGTGCTTATACATTCAGATAAACAGAACTAGGAAGACCATCTGCAGTGGTTCCATCTGGTGATGCCCAATAGTTACCTCCATCTCAAGGGACAGAAACAGGAAGTACTAGGAACCAAGACAGCCGAGAGAATCTGGGAACATTAAGCTGATTCCTGTTGAGCTACTGGTCTATCAAACATGAGGCTTTCCTGAAATCCAAGAACTCACTCCTTGATCAACAAGAGTTGTCCCTGAAAGCATAGCTGGACCATGTTACCGTATGTACACATCATGCCGAAACAAACATATTTACTATATCTAAAGAACCCAGTCAGTCAATGATGGATTCACAGTTTAATTATTTTTCTCTGCGCCTTTGCCAAGAAATCTGCTTGCTCAGAATGCCTATTACATGACATTTATTAGCATTTCTGTTTTTTTCTGCAACGCCTACTAGCTAACATCTCATGTGACAATGGTACAGAATAAAAGAATGAGTCACTTCTAACACTCAACAAGGAATTTGTCAGAATAAGCAAAACACTATTATCCCCAAAACTGCTTTCTCTCATCCCTTTACGGTACAATCTTGATCCAGAACACTCCTTCAGTCCCTTTCCTCCAGGCATCATGCCACATATTTAAACAAACAGTACACAATGCCTTTTTAAAGCAACATTTTAGTCCTATAACTTCCCTTTGCTTTTAAAGCATGGACAGTAAATTCTTCTTTATCCCACCCTAGTAATTTTGTGTTCTGAAAGGAGCAATAGTGTGTCTGGCACAATTAATTAAAACATCACTAAAAAACCCCACTTTTGTTACACTTTTTTGTCTGAGTTAAATTTGGTTTCATCACTGCCATTGCTAGAGTTATTGCTCACATCAAAAACAAGGAGGAGTTATTCCATCTAAATGCATACAGAGCAATATCAGTGCTATACCACAATTATCTGAAACAAAATAACGCTTCAACATCTACTATACAAACAATACACTTTATATTCAAGCTTACTTTAGGTCACCCATGACATTCAAATAACTAAGGTTGTACTGTTAGACAATATCCATTTTTGGCTCCTCCCTAATCCATTTTCATTGCACCAATTTACATTAATTGGGTCTTAAGATGCTCACATACTACAATGAAGAATCCTGTGGCACCTTATAGACCTTATAGATAAGGTGCCACAGGATTCTTTGTTGCTTTTACAGATCCAGACTAACACGGCTACCCCTCTGATACTTGACATACTACAATGACTGACATGATATAACCTAGGTAGAACAGAATTTGAGATCTAAGTTTGAGATCTATTCTTCAATGCAGCTGTTGATTTTGGTAGCAACTATAGGCCCTAGCCAAGATGGGGGCCAAATTGTACTAGGTGCTATACACTGATATACTAGCAGTCCCTCGTCCTAAAAATCTTACAATCTAAGTAAGCAAACGAGATAAAAGAAGTATTGTCTCTATTTTAAAGATGAGAAGATTGAGGCAGAGATTAAATAACTTGCCTGAGGTCACACAGAATCCTGAAACACAGCCATTAACTGACCCACGTTCCCAGTCCAGTACCTTAACCAAAGACCATCTCTTTCACCAATCCACAATTGACTTTGATCAAGCCACTTTTTCTACACACGAGTCTGCCACAGTAGCTTTAACATTTATATAGACAAGCAAGTCCTCGGTAAGTGTTTCACACACTGATTACCAAAAATGTCTTTGTTTTTCTATTTCAGGTTTTCTGTGGTGATGTCAGTTATATATTCCCACGGCTCTTATGTCTTCTTCTTCCAACTCCCCTTCAACTCACTTTTGAAGAGTCCTCTTTTCATTTGGTTTCATTGCTACTTTTTATTTGTAAGCATGAAATAATTTATTTCACCCAGATGTGTTTTCCACTTCTCTGTTGAAGTTCTTGCATCTGGAATCTCCTTTTACAAGGATTGCTTAATCATTTGGAAAAAGTCCTTTTCACTGTCTTAAACAAAACAAAAAAAGCAACAAAAAACAGGTTTAAGTGGGGCGGGGGGGAGGACTGAAAGGGTTGGCTACCCACTGCAGAAGTATTTCAAGGTTTGATACTTAAAGATTGTCAATGAAGCTTCATTTTAGTTAGATTTTCACAGTGATGACTAACAATCTTAGCCTCATATTAAAGCTGGCTACCCCAGTCTTGCCCCTTGTCCCAGTTGGTTTGTAAATGAGGAGGCGCTGAGGCAGCACGTGTTGGGTGTTCAATAGAACTTGCCAGCTACAACACCTGTGGTTTAAATGGGCTGCTGGGCTGTAACTGTTCAAGAGCACTTTCTGCTGTCCTTCCAGGTCAACTTCTTTTATTTAATTTCCTCTTTATTTTTATCTGATTCTCATGGTCCTATCTTGACTGCACACCAGGGACCAGTTAGAGAAAGATGGAGCAAGTATATCCTGCTTCTCTCTCTCCTTTTTTTTATGCAGTGTTCATAAAAACTGCACTCCCTTCCCACTTTCAAATTTCCTCCTACCCACTCCCCTTATTGTGTCACTTACATTATTGAACTGTATAAGATTTTGGTTACTTTTTTACCATATCATCCCTCCATCTGTTTTAAACAAATAAATAAATAAACCTTCAGTCACACATGGTTCAATAGAGCCGCTAAGCCCCCTCCTCAGCCCTCTAACAAGGATGTATGTCCCCAACACACAGCCCTACGGAGAGGGTTGAGCATCTTTAAAATGTAAGACACATTTAGTTGAGTAAGTTAAGGCACCCAAATTTGAATGTTCTGGCCTCCATTTTCCAGGCTGAATTTAATACAGTGTCTTTCATGACACCAACAGGGACCTCCACCATCACGCAAAATGTTCATCAAAACATAAGCAAACATTTAACCTCAAACGTAGCAGAGTTCAATATACATATTGTGGAGCAAGACAGTCATTTGGTTTAGGTTATTCAACATTTACATAAGTTTTACTTTTAAATGCAATTATTTACATAGCTTTACAGGTCCAATACATAGGTCAAGAATTGAGATCTTAGCCTTGCATGTAAGCGGATATGAACATTACTACAACAGTGTGCCTAGAGCTCTCTAGCATTGAAAGACAAGACTAAAAAATATGGATCACATTTTAGCATTTAAAGCACCTGACTGGCGGTGCTCCAACAAAATAAATTTTTTTAACAAATATGAGTTTGGTCCAACAGGTGAACCAGAATAGAAACAATACGCCATTCAGTAAAGGGCAGGGGAACTCAACTCACACCAGTGTTAGAATACATCCTAAGAGTTTCCATTTGCCAATATTTCTCCAGAACATACTAGAGAGAGTGTACTCATTTATTTTATTATATAAAATATACCTAATACAAACTGATGGGTACCTTGCATAATGGGGCTCTGATTCATGACTGGGACTCCAAGGTGCTGCTGCAATACAAATAATAAGGTACATATAAACAATTTCCTTTTGAATTTTATATGACTTAATTAAGAAAAATGTAATAGGCCTGCTCAAAACAAAATCAATACCATTCTAAAAAAACCCACATCCCTTCCAATTAAAGTCTGATAAGAGACAGGCCCAACACCATACCCTAAATGCCAGACTGATTGAAAATTGTTTCCCTTGCTGGCACAGGGCCATCGAGCTTTCGTTGCACTGCAAACACCACACCACCAGCCCACAGACATTTATATCTATATCATTTTGTTGACGCAACTAAAGTGCTCTCAGACGCCAGTGGAACATGGGGACAGAGCTGGCCCCTCAGGTATCCAAGTCCCAAGCTATTCAGGCCTTTATAAATCTAAGACTCCATCTTGATTTGCACATGAGAGTAAATAGTAAGCCACAATTTCTGGCTACTGATTCCACTTGAGTTTCCAGGAACAGTCAGGATCTCGAAACATCCCCAATGTGTGAAATGTGAAGAAACCTCCTCAATGCTGATGGCTGTAACCACCTCTGCTATTTAATCAGCATCTCTCCTCCAGTCCACATCATCTCAATCTTTTCTAGAGGAAACTTCAACCATTTGTTCTCATCGACACCCCAGGCTTGGCCAGGCAATATGAACGCAACCTGAGGAAAATGCAGCAACGTTTCATATCACCTGGACACAGGGGTGGCTCTACAAATTTGGCCGCCCCAAGCAGTCATGCCCTGGTCGCGCGGCTCGGCTGGACCTCCCGCAGCTGCGGGCGGTTCGCTGGTCCGGCGGCTCTGGTTGAGCTGCCGCAGGCATGCCTGCGGGAGGTCGAGCCGAGCCGCCGGCCGAGCGTCCCCTCCGCAGTCATGCCTGCGGGAGGTCCGCTGCTCCCGGGGCTCCGGTGGACCTCCCGCAGGCATGACTGCGGCAGGTCCGCCGGACCAGCCTGCCGCCCCTCCAGGAAAGGGCCGCCCCAGGCGGGTGCTTGCCCCGCTGGGCTCTGGAGCCGGCCCTGCCTGGACAATGACACCACAACTCAGAATGCCTTGCTATCTCCTTCAGCAGCCTCTCACACACATTGGCTAGAAGAGGTGACAGACTAAGTGGTTGCTTGGCTGTTTTTTGTTTGTTTGGTGGGGTTTTTGGGGGTGGGGGGCAGAAGAGGGGAAATCTTCCAGGATCTCTACATATCTAGAGATGATGAATGCAATTGCCTTTTCTCCCTCTTCAATAAAGGCAATATTTGATAAAATAAAAACTCCACAATGTTAAACAGCCATATTTTTCCAGAATTTACCAATGTCTATAGTATAAGGTTGAAGGAAATTAAAAAATGGGAACTGACAGAGGTTCTCAGGCTCAAGTTTTTCTCTTGAAGGAAGGAAAAAAACCACACATTTAGGTTTATCTTATCTTATAAACCACTTTGCAAACCATCCTGTAAAATTCTGAGGTTTGACTTCTGTACTATTTGCCTTTTTGTCTTCACGGTAGTAGTGCTTTTTCTCCAAAAGACTGTCAAATTGTTTCTGCTGCTTACACTGTACATGCTAAGAGCCAGAATTCAGTGCATTTTAGGAAACAGCATTTAGTTATATATATAATTTTTTAATTTAATAACATTTATAAATATAAATATATAAATAATTTATTTTAGTTACATGCCATTGCCCCATCATCCAACTTGAGCCACCATAGGTAAAAGAAATGTGAACTTGTAAGAATACACTATTAGTGGATTACACACAAGATTTCAATATAAATGCCTCCAATCCACCACAAGTGGCTCAGAAGTTTATCTCCTATTGTCTACTTTGTAACAGGGCAACTAGAAGTGAAAAAGGCAAGTGAAGAGGAAGGAAAAAGCAACAGCAAGCATTCAGAAAGAAAGTGGAGCTTTGATAACGCTGGACCAAAGCAGCAAGAAGATGAATCCACATGTTGAAGCTGAAGCAATGACAAGAACCTAGCTCTAGGAAGCTTGCTTTGGTTTTAAAGTTGAGATTTTAAAGAAAGCTCCTTCCATGTGTATTACCAGCCACATGCCGTCATGCCCTGGTGGCATTCTAGCAGCGTGTAGGTACCCTAATAGAACAAGTGTACCACAGATGGCTCAGAAAAACTGAAGCACTTAAATTATTTTTTTAAAACTAAGAAGTACATTTGATTTATCATCTGCTAGTTGTGGGGAGATGGTTGCAGAAGGGGAAATTCTGGAAGCCTAGAGAACATGCACCAATAGTCACTACTGTACAGTAAGAAGAATGTCAAGGAAGTGCATTAAAAATGAGTAAGTCAATCAGCAATAATATAACACCAAGAACTTTTCAATAAGGTCTTGACAGCCACGTAAGCAAGAAAATAGCTTACGGAGCCAGAAAAGCACAATAACCCTTCACTAACAAAGTTCAATGTCAATCCAGGCCAAAGGTCCTGTTCCCTATTTAGCTAAACACATACATGTCAAAAATTTCAGAGGATCCTACCTAAATAACAGGCGCTTTTGAAAATGTTACTCGTTAAATTTTACTTGGACTTTGTTTTCTAAGTTACAATGGATAAAAATTTCAAAAAGGTATCAGCTTGCTCCTGAAAGGCTGATCCTGCTAGTCAATCCTTACTATGGCAATGGGTGTAGAGCCAGGCCTAGACTCTGATCCTGTCCCTTGATGAGTGGTATAGATGGACAATGCAAGAGAAATTATAATTCTGTCATTTGGTCATCTGTTTTTTCCATTACAGCAAGTCCTGGAACAGCTGGCCCTGTTGTTGCCATGCTCACGGCTACATACACTCATGACTCTGACTCATGATTTTATTGTACAAACATTATTTTCCTCTCCTTTTTGGCAGCTTTTTACATATTTTATGGTTTACAACTCCATCTTACTCTTTCATTTGAAGTAAGTTCCATCTGGAGAATAAATACTAAAAATCTATTCCAATCTAAAAGGTCTCCGATTTCCTCACCACTATGTTTACTGCTAAGTTTTTGAACGCTGCATCAAAAAAATACCAACTACAAATGGCACAGAAATAAGCAAGTTTTGCCTGTTTCCAATTTTTTTTTAAATTTATTCTCTATGGAATTCGAACACCTGTTTTATGTGTTGCTGCCTCCTAAATCTGTCGACCACTTGTCAGTGAGATTTAATTGTTGAAGTGGGAGACGGAGGGACTTTTTTTGCACCAACAAGCATGACTGATTGCGAGGGTTTTTTTTCTTTTTGTTTTAAAATCATAACCTTTTCCACAACTGTAAGAAATAAAAATGGTCTGTGCAGTAATACTCTGTTGCCAAAGTTAGGCAACTAAATCCCTATTTAGGCACATCAGTGGCCCAATTTTCAGAAGTGAGAACCTGCATCTTCCATTGAAAGATACCTGCTTTTGTAAATGTTGGCCTCAGTATGTGCATTTCAATATTTTACTATGTTGCATTTCATTTGGCACCTGAATACTTAATTATACAGAAAAAAAGAAAAAAAACCCTTTATCCAAGAATGAAAAAAATTATATCTATGGTCACCAGCTTGAGAGGCACAGACACCAAAGTGGAGACTGGGAACTGCGGGCTTGAAATAGAATCAGAGAAATATCTTTGTTTCCCAAGTCAAATAACTTGTGAGAGAACACCATTCCTAGAGAAGAAAGATGTTCTTCTGGTTAAGGGACAGGCAGGGCCGCCCAGAGGATTCCGGGGGCCCGGGGTCTTCGGCGGCGGGGGGCCCTTCCGTTCCGGGACCCGCCGCCAAAGTGCCCCGAAGACCCGCGGCGGGAGCCCCCCGCCGCCGAATTACCGCCGAAGCGGGACCCGCCGCCGAAGCGCAGCCCGGTCTTCGGCGGTAATTTGGTGGCGGGGGGGGGTCCCCGCCGCGGGCCTTCCGGGCACTTAGGCGGCGGGTCCCGGAACAGAAGGGGCCCCCCGCCGCCGAAGACCGGGCTGCGCTTCGGCAGCGGCAGCGGCGGGTCCCGCTCCCACCCCCCGCCCCCGGTCCCGGACCCGGCCCCAGCCTCTTACCAAGCACGTCTCCGGCGGGGCCTGAGCTCCGTCCCGCTCAGAGCCGCGTGGTGAGGGGGCGGGGCTGTGAGCTCCACGCCGAGCGGAGGCAGCTGCCCCGCCCCCTCCCCACGGCGCTCTGAGCGGGGCGGGGCTCAGGCCCCGTTGGAGCTCCCAGCCCCGCCCCGCTCACCACGCGGCTCTGAGCGGGACGGAGCTCAGGCCCCGCCAGAGACGTGCTCGGTAAGAGGCTGGGGCTGGGGCTGGGGCCGGGGCGGGACCGTCTCTGAGCGGGGCGGGGCTCAGGGGCCCCGCCGGAGACGCTGAGGCTCCAGGAGAGGGGCGGAGGCGGGAGCCTCCGCTCTTCTCTTGGGGGCCCCTGCGGAGCCCGGGGCAAATTGCCCCTTTTGCCCCCCCCTCTGGGCGGCCCTGGGGACAGGACTGGGACTTGTGTTGAAGAGGTGGGAACTGAACTCAAAGCCCACTTCCTGCATGATTTTACTTGCCCAAAGTCACTCTCTGCCTCAATTCCCCAGCTGTAAAATGGAGATACTACTACTTCATCCGTCTAGCCTATTTTACTTGTAAGCAATTTAGGATGGACACAGTCTCACTGGGAGCTTGATCTCAGTTTGGAATCTATTGTAATACAAATCTTTCCTGTAGCATTGCTCTATACCAGGGATCAGCAACCTTTGGCACGCAGCCTGTCAGGGAAATCCGTTGGCGGGACGGGACCATTTGTTTACCTGCAGCATCCGCAGGTTTTGGCGATCGGAGCTCCCGTGGATCGGAGTTCACCGATCCGAGCCAATGGGGGTGCAGGAAGTGGCGGTCAGCACATCTCTTGGCCTACGCTACTACCCGCAGCCCCCATTGGCCTGGAACAGCAAACTGCAGCCAGTGAGAGCGCCCATCAGCCAAACCTGTGGATGCTGCAGGTAAACAAACCGTCCCGGCCTGCCAGCAGATTTCCCTGATGGACCGCATGCCAAAGGTTGCCGATCCCTGCTCTATACTAATAAGTCTTTTACAAATACAAGTACAATCAGAAGATGCCATCCCTGCCCTAATGATTTAACAATCTAAGTTAGACAAATAGTATGACTGTCTCTGGGAGAATTGAGGGGGAAAGTGCAAAAAGAGGAAGAATTGTTCTCATCAGAGGGTCAAGACCAGACTATTTGTAAATGTGTGTTAACTTCCTTAGTTCCTGATTTTTTGGCAGTGGGGGAAGAGCTTTTTTTTTCTTATTTGTTGAGGAGAATAAGAGAGAAGAAAGCAGGTAGATCAAGAGAGTGAATATTACAAAATTTTCCTCTAAAGGTGACTTAGAAGGCAGAGTATCAAAGTTTAATAGTTTTAAAAATGTGCAGGAGAATTCAGGAATTTTGTGGCCTGCTACAGTAAATTACAATGGTCATGAACTCACAGAAGCAGAGGCCTTTGTATACAGCTGAAAGTTTGGAACTTCTAGTAGAGAAATATAAAACATTCAAGATAACTTATTGACACTCCATATTCCCCTGCTGTTCCACGATAATTAGTGATTCATTATCACACAGTGAATTAGATTCTGCATAGGATTTGTTTGTTTGTTTTTTGTTAAACAACAAAAACTAAATCACAGAAGTGTAGAGCTGGAAGGGACACCAAGAGGTCATCAAGTCCAGCCCCCTCTATAAATCCAGACCATTCCTGACAGGTATTTGTCCCACCTGTTCTTAAAAACCTCCAGACACAGTAATTCCACAACCTCCCTTGGAAGTCTGTTCCAGTGCTTAACTACTCTTATAGTTAGACAGTTTGTTCCAAATACCTAACCTAAATCTCCCTAGGTGCAGATTAAGCCAATTACTTCTTATCCTACCTTCAGCGGACACAGAGAACAATTAGGCACTGTCTTCTTTATAACATATGAAGACTGTTCTTAGGTCTCCCTGTAGTCTTCCTTTCTGAAAACTAAATATGTTAGGGTTGGTTTTTTTTTAAACCCTTTCCTCATAGGTCACATTTTCCAAACCTTTTATCATTTTTGTTGCTCTCCTCTGGACTCTCTCCAATTTATCCACATCTTTTCTAAAGCATGGCACCCAGAATTGGATACAATACTCTAAGCCTCATCAGTGCCGAGTGGAGCAGCACAATCATCTCTCATGTCTTACATATGACATTCCCATTAATACACCCCAGAATAGCAGTCTTTTTCACATATCCATCACATTGTTGACTCTCATTCTACTTGTGATCCACTATAACCCCCAGATTCTTTTCAGCAGTACTACCACCTAGCCAGTTATTCCCCATTTTGTAGCTATGCATTGATGTTTCCTTCCTACATGAAGGACTTCACACTTATCTTTATTAAACCTCATCTTTTTAAGTTCAGACCAATTCTCCAATGTATTAATGTTGTTTTAAATTCTAATGCTGTGCTCACAGCTTGGTGTCATCTGCAAATTTTATAAGCACACTCTCCACTCCATTATCCAAGTCATTAATGAAAAAATTGAGTAGTACTGGATCTAGTACTCACTCTGTGGGACCCCAATAGATATGGCCTCCCAGTTCAATAGCAAACCACTGATAACTACTGAGTACAGTATGTTAACCAGCTGTGCACCCATCTTATCATACTTTAATCTAGACCACATTTCTCTAGTTTGCTTCTGAGAATGTCATGTAAGACTGTGTCAAAAGTCTTGCTAAAAAAGAAGGCATACCATACGTCTACCGCTTCCCCACTTCTCACTATACTGGTAACCCTGAAAAAGAAGGACGTTAGATTGCTGTGGCTAATGCTCTCTCTAAATTTGCCAGCATCAAGAGTAGATGAGATGCTGGACCAGTTTCACGGGTGAAACACACCTCAACCCCAGACCTAAGAAAAGGTTCCTGGCAAATCCTCTGGGATCTACCACTGCACTTTAAGACCACATTTGTGACACCAGTTTGGAAATTTCCAAAAGTTATCTGCTGCAAGAGCTCATAAGGTACTGTGCTGCATGCCTTGACATGGTGATCTCGATCAAGATTTAGGAAAACAGAGGCACCTACGCCAAAAATCCCTAACCTCAGGTCTAATTATTAACCCATATACATGTTATTCTGGGTAGAGCGTATTCGATTCTTTTGGGGGCAAGGGAAAGATGAAACCTAAACAAAAGAAATCATAGACGATCAAGTCCCTACCACAAAGAAAAGGCTTTTTTATAGAATTAGCTTGGTATTTCAGGAGGCTTATCCCCAATGTCTCTAAAATTGCTACTCCATTAATGGACCTCACTAAAGAGGAGTTAAAAAATTTAGTGGAGTGCAGAATTCAACAACCCTTTCAAAGAAAAGAAAGTTGTGTTCTTCTGTTTAATGTAGCAGAATAAACGGTTCTCAAAATCTGGACTAGCAGATGCTTCTAAATTAGGAGGATCACAAGAATTTTAAGGACTGAAACCTCTTTTCCTTGTATAAGAGTAGAAAACTCTTCCCAAGAGAGCAAATATATTGCACAATAGAATGGAAATGCCAAACTATTAAATGAGCTATTGAAGGAGTTATTTCCTAGGATGAAGATTTAACCTAGGTTAATTGCATGAAAGATAATGATGGTTGTCTTGCAGTTAAGCCATTAGACTGCTAATCAGGAGGCCTGTGTTCAACTCCTGGCTGTACCACAGACTTCCTATGCGGTCTCGGGCTAGTCATTTAGTTTTGTGTGTCCCATTTCCAAATCTGTAAAATGGGGATAATGATTCCCTGTCACATAGAGGTGTTACAATTATTAAGGAACCTGTCCTTGCGAGTTACTCAGATGCTGCAGTGATGGGAACCATATAGGTATAAAGGAAGAGACGAACATACACAGGTTCTAGGTGGTATTTAGAACACTAGCCATATCAGAATATAGTAATATGCTGCCCCCTTCAAAAAAAAAAAATCAACAAAGTTACAAAATGTATATCCTACTGTGGGATGGAAGAAAAAAAAAAAGATTGAGGAAGTTTGTTTCCTCTTGACTGAGGAAGAGAGCATGTGTGTCATCGCCTAAATAATAAGAGAAGAGGAAAACGTAATAGGATAACTCACCAGCAGCAGGTGGAAGAGGGAAGATACAGAAGGCAGCTGCCAGTTGCCAAATTACCACTTTAAGCTTGCAGCTACTTGTCTCTGCCAAATTTAAAGGGTCAGCTATTCTAAAACTACACTGGAAAAAATGACACGGGATTTTCAGAAGTGAGCTTGTAAAGAAAGGACAGGGGTTGAATTCCCTCTTCATTAAGGACAAGGCATCTGGTTGAAAGTCATCCCAAAGTTTGCCAAGTTTAGATCTCAGTGTTATTTTTATATATATAATATATGAAAACTATAATAAAACAGAGATGTAATTTGGTATCAACTGATACCTTTCAGTTCGTACCACTTCATCTCCAAACTACCCATTCCTATTGAGCAAAGTTGGAAACAACCATAAAGATGGCACTTTTTAAATTTCTCTATCAAAATCAGACTCATTTATTGCAAAAACAGTAGTAAATCTAGGCAGGCAATTAGCATGGTAGGAAGACCAATATTGTTTCTAAGTGATTTATATATTATCTGCCCTGAACATAAAAAGCTTGATGTTTCCATAATGCGCAAAAATACTTGCACTGGCCTACTGGACCTTTGAAATATTCCTCTTCGAGTTCAATAGTTACTTTTCACAGAGATTAACAAAAAAGCAGAGTGTTCCACAAACATGAATCTGAAGGCTCCAACAATACATATATCACAGACTCTCTAAACATCAGTTCATGCATCCAATTTCACTCCTGCAGCATCTTGAAAGTCCTACCACAAACTGAAAACACGAGTCACAGACTATTTACAGTTATTTATTGTGCATACTTTGAAAAGCTTTTGCATCAGGCAGCAACACATAAAAGGCTCACAGTCGTATTCTTCTTGTTCAAGGAAGGATTCCAATTGAAATAAAACAGAAGTCACTGGAGATATTTAAGCAAGTAAAGCAAGCAGGATATGACTCAATGTCTTTGCTGCTAAAAGAAAAAAAGTTTAGTGGGAAAAATTTTTTTTACATTACTGCAGTTACACCCAAACCCCAGACATATCCCTATAAATTGTTCAAAAGTTTCAAGTTGTTAGCAACCGTTTGCTGGTGATAATCATATTAGAAAGTTCTAATGTACACTGGCAGCTGATGTTTAAACTAGTGTGTCATCTAACCCCTCACAAACTAGCATCTACCAGCACCTATCAACTGGAGTTCTCTCCACTGATATCACCATTGGAGCTGCACTGGTGATGGCAACTGTGGGAAATTTTAACAAAGGAGTCTAGCACAGGCCTATGCCTAGTCTACACAAGAAAATTAAGTTGTCTTCTCTACATCACTCAGGGGTGTGAAATATCCACCCCTCTGACAGACATTGGTATACCAATCTAAACCCTGGTGCAGACAGTGCTAAGTTGATTGAAGAATTCTTCTGTCAACTTACCTACTGCCTCTCAGGGAGGTGGATTCCCTACACTGACAGGAGAATCCCTCCCGGTGGTGTAGATAATGTCTACACTCAAGTGCTGCAGTGATACAGCTGTCCCACTGTAGCATTTTAAGTGTAGACATACTGCAACTCTTGTAAGGCCTAATAGAACACCTGTTGAAGTAAACAGCCAGGCTCCCCACAGACATAAATGAGAACAGGACAGCCCACTGTGAATAATAAGAAAGAAGAGTTGGCAATAGGTGGTGGCTCTGGTACCATTTTAAGACTACAGTAAGTCAAATCTATATTTGAGACTAAATTGCAAGAGCACATGACGAGTTATTTCCTATAAAATATAGTTGTTTATTAGATTTCACACACACAAAAAATGTAAGTTGCCTTTTAGAAATGTATTGCAGAAATTCTGCCTATGAGTCATATGGCTGCTTTAAGAAAAAAGAAGATACGAGAGACAAAAAAGTAACTATTTCTGAGTACTTGACATATGCATTCAGAAAGTGTAGAAGGAAGGAGTCACCTAAAAGTGTTAATATCAAAGACCAAATGACTGACACTTGATTCCTGCAATAATGAATTTCAAATAGATTGCCTTGAACATCTTATGGGTGAAGAGAAGGGTAATGAAACCAAGGAAGAACATCAGATTCACACATACAGTGGGGAACATTTCCTCTAGTCACACCCTTGAAACTAATGGCTACATTGTCCTTTATTTTAAACCCTTACAAAGTGTTTACGAAATACTTAGTCCAGTCTATGAACTTTTAGCAGGATTCCAATTGGTTATACTCTTAATTAAAAGCAACTGAACAGTCTATAGGTTAATAGTTCTGAAAGTTTCCATAGTTCTGATAGTTTCCATTCTATCTCCTCCACTAGTACGTGTGTGTGCGTGCATGCAAGCAAGCAAGGGGAAGGACTTTTTTTTTTAATTAAATATCTTACTAAATGACACCATTTGCCACATTAGGAATTCAAGACCAGTAGCATCAAATGTTGTTATATAGACATTAGGATTTCATAGCAAGTTTTATCAATGGTGGAAGAAAATACTTAAATCCCCATTTGACTCTGCCCATACAAGGTCCTAGATCTTTACTGTTAATGGTTATTACAATTATTTTACAGCACCTCTCTCAGCCATTACGAAATATAGTAAACATGATTAAAACATAAGAACTTCATCGTAACTCTATTGTAGAGATTAGGCTGGCTGATACTATTCATTGGTGGTCAGACACGAAAACTGACAGGCTGTGTACGCTTTCTTCTGAAAAAAAGATACCAAGGTAACCTTTCTTGAAATGAATGAGCTGCTAGTGGTTTGCTTTTTCATCTACCTGAACTCCTAGCTCCAAGAATTATGATTTGGAGGCAGCATAAGGCTAGGGGCAGCCTTGAAAGAAGCTATTCTGAAGAGCTCAAATAGAAATAAACGAGGTTTGTAATTACTATTTTCGGCATTATTAGGTGGTCAGACTACATTAGGAGGTGGTTAGCAAAGCTTTTGACATCCACACAGTGCAAAGTTAAGTATAGGGTTTGGGGTTTTTATTTATTTGTTTTTGGTTTTAAAAAAGTGTTGACAAGGCATTTCTTACTACACACATATGTACTTACTGAAGATATCAAAGACATCAACATGTGCACAAATGCACATGCTATGAAGTAGAGGGATGTGTGTCAAGGCTGATAGAAACCAAAAAAAAAAAAAAATCAAGTTTGAAGGTCTCTTGTAAATGTAAATGCTTGCTGTGCATTTTCAAGCTTAGGCCAAAATTATCTTTTATTAAGACATTTGGAATACACTAAAGAAATTAGTACAGTTTAAAAAACTTAATAGCACATCCCTTCAATAGACTTTTTAATGTGACAGTAATAGAGAGATAAGATACAATGAAGCACTTTTTTTTTTTTTGGGTGTGAAATGGGACCTCAAAGAAAAAGGAAGAAAACTAATGACTAAACTCTCTCCTCTGATGGCTGCTTGGGGTGACTGGAAACCTCCAGTCCAGTGTACACCCAAGGGCATACTTCGCTGACAAGTATTTTTCTTTACTAAAGACAGGTGTAACAGATCAAAATCTCTTTAACGTATCTCAAGTTGATTGCTTCTTTACATGCAAAGCAGTCTCCTCCAGCCCGTCAACCTCACCACGGCAGCGGCAGCCATTTTGAGGCCACATGCAGCCTCCAACAGAGAGATACAGAGAATGCATTCTGTGCAGGTCCAGGTTCAAGTGGCAAGAGGCTCAGGTTTTAAACAAAAATCCCTCTCTGGTGTTTCTACTTCATTTCAGGAACAGATTTAAACAAAAAAGCATGAACTTGCCCAAAGTCTTTGGCTTCACGCTTACCATCAGGCCTGCCAAGTGTTGCACATCAGGCCTGGCAGTCAGTCATAACTGCATGTTTCCCATCCACCCAATACATTGCAACAGCCCTGCTAGAATGTCACCCATCTTGCAATGGTAGGGACTGATTATACCTCCTGGCAATCAAATCCTGTATATGATGGCAGCATGGCTGTCTGGATGCTCTGGTCCCCTGCTGTCCCCCAACTCTCTGCAGTTAGGGATGCCAGGTGTCTAGTTTCTTTTACTGGAACACCTGGTCAAAAAAGGACCCTGGCGGCTGCTGACCGGGCCGCTAAACGTCTGGTCGGTGGTGCTAAGGCAGGCTCCCTGCCTGCTCTGGTTCCACATGGCTCCCGGAAGCGGCTGGTACGGGTGTGCGTGTGTCGCCTCTGGCACAGAGTCCCCTGGCCCCTGTGCCTAGGGGCCAGACAGGCTGGCTGCTTCCAGGAGCTGCCTGAAGTAAGTGCTGGCCAGAGCCTGCACTCCTGAACCCTCTCCCACACCCTTGGCCCAGCCCTGAGTCCCCTCCCGCACCAAAACTCCCTTCCAGAGCCCACACCCAACACTCCCTCCTGTACCCCAGTCCCCTGCCCCAGCCTGGAACCCCCTCCTGCACTCTGAACCCCTCATCCCCGGCCTGGAGCACCCTCTCCTGCACCCCAAACCCCTCATCCCCCAGCCCCACCCCAGAGCCTTCACCCCCCGACAGAGCCCTTGTCCCCTCCCGCATCCCAAACCCCTGCCCCAGCCTGGTGAAAGTGAGTGAGGGTGGGGGAGAGCCAGAGGGGAGGGAGCAGGAGTGAGTAGGGGCATGGCCTCAGGAAAGGAGTGGGGCAAGGATGTTCAGTTGTGTGTGATTATAAAGCTGGCAGCCCTATTTGCAGTAGGGAAGGAAGGGAAGGCACCTGTGGTCAGACGCTTCCCTGCTGTGAGAAGAGAGGGGCAATGGGGGAGCAGACGGGGGAGGGGGAATGGATCAGGGGCTAATACAGGATGGAGTGCTCTCTAACATAGCAGCTGGAGATTACCCTGACAGAAAGGAATCTTTGTGGCATGGAGTGATGGAGGGTGGGTGGGGAGAAATGTAGGAACACTCCTGGGTGGGTAGGGAGCATGTCAAGGGGCAAAGTCAGAGAGAAGCGATCCAGCAGAGTAGTCCTGAGGAGCCAGCACACAAAGCCGTTTGAGGAGTGCTCCAAGTTATGCTAGGAGCTAGTATTGGCCCCACCAAACCCAGTACCAACGGAGTGAAAGAGTGGCTTTCATCCTGACCAGGTCCAGCACTGAGCACAGCTTGGCTGGAGCTGGGTCATATGTAAACAAAAAAAATCCTTTAAAAATAATTCAGGATATACATGCTAAATAAAACACAGCACAAAAACTGTATTAAGTCACAGGGTCCACATAAAAAAGGGTGTTATTTTTCATGCAAGTAGATTCAATTTAAAACTGGCGAATTTTTAGCCCTAACTCCTTGACAATATCTTCTTAATTCAAAAGAACTCTGATTTCATCCTCACACAGAAGGCTGTGCTGTATAGGAATAGGCTGCAAAAACATATCATATTAGGGTCTAGTTTAAAAAAAAAATTGTACCCAAATTTGGAGACTGGCAGGCTGTGTGCTGTTAAATGAAAGCTAGAGAGGAAAAACTCATGAGATTACTGGGGTTTTTACTACTCAGTTTATTATGCGGAGGGTAGCTAGAAACTTAGACTCAAACTCTATATGGGAGCCAGTCAGGGCCTGGAAGTTCTCTACATATTGACTCAGTGGAAGCAGGACAGACATTTTGCTATCCCAAGTGAATTTCAGGGCACAAACTGTGCCCTCCCGTCTCAACTGAACCATATTTTTTAAATTTGTGTTATTTGACTGGTTAAAAAAAAAAAGCCATCTCCTTCCCCCTCTCCATCTTCTGTATAACTTTTCCTCCTCCTGTTTTCCATTAAAAATATTTCCCTGAAATGATAATGGTTTCCTCTATGTTTCATCATCTCACTCCTCCCTGAAGCATATTTTCAGTCTCTCTGCTCATCCCACCTCTTCCTCCTTCCACTTCTCCCCATTGCCTCAGTTTCAGCCCTCTCTTTTCTACTCTTCTTTCCTCCCAGGCTTTCCCCCTTTGATATGCCCTCCCGTACTGACTGCCCTCCCCACATCCCCACTCAAATTCCCTGGATCTCCTGTACACACATCAATTCACATTCTGCTCCCCAGCACCTACCTCTCTGCCCTTGTCAACATTTCGGCTCCACGGGGTTTACAAGAAGTTTCAGTATGGGGAGAGGAAGCTTAGAGCATCCTTTAAAGGTCTTTGCTCAGCAGATTCTTCTCTTCCCTTGGTTCCTGTGGCAGGATCTGAGTTTCCCCATTCTACCCTTTTCATTTCCTTGTGAAAGAGGGAGTTGCACATGAGATAGCTCATTTTCACTCCCTTCCCTACCAGGCACACAACTGCAGAGAGGTGGTCCCTGAATGGTACTGCAGTGAACGCACCACTGGGTCCTTATAGATGCAAGGCCCTTCGCAGTCTATGTTTAGCAAAGAACTCTGCTTTCTCCTTTTATTCCCCTTTCCCTTTAATAACCCATTATGCGGCAAACTATAGTTAATGCCTGTGTGATTTACAATTTGACCCCAGATTATTAGTGTCTTCTGGGTCACAACTGAATAATTCAAAAACTGAATATTTCTGATTATTTTTCTCTTTCCACCTACCATCCTCAAAATAATCCCCAAATAATAGCTGCCTTTTTCACTAGGAACTAAACTACTGACTTTTAAAGATTTGTAAATCAATGTGGCATAGAAGTGGTGTGAGCATTTCAACATGCCTTGCGTAGCCAGACTGCACCAAACCATTTAATATTTGACATGTAAGTAGAAGCTGAGGGACAGGGGAAGCGTTATAAGTGACATAAGCCAACATTTTCTGTAGAGTCAATGATTAGCTGACTGCAGAGGACGTGTTTAAAGTTTCTTCTCTTTTACTCTGTACTTACACAAGTGAAACAAAAATTGGCCTAATTCTGTCCTTTGTAGTTTGCAGAAACTGGAATAAGCAGAAGACAAAAATTGTATATTCTTCTTAAGTGATTTGTTTACTGTCTACCCTTCCCTGGAAAAACAAACCACCACCCCCCGCTCCCACCACACACACACACGGATATTTCCTGTTCAGAATTGACTCATCTTGCACTTTGTGGTAAAAATAATTTCTTAGGACACATCTACGCTGGCAAAGTTACAGCACCGCTCTGAGAGCACTGAAGGGAAACTGCTGTTGTGTGTTCACACTGTCACCTGCCTGCACAATGGCATGATCACACTCGCAGTGGTATTCAGAGCGGTGCACTCTGGGCAGAAATCCCACAGAGCATCTCTTCCTCTTCTGCTGCTAACAGTTGTAGGAAGGTGGAGGGGGCCATGGGGCATCCTGGGTCCTGTCCCAATGCCCCGTGATGCATTGCTTTGTATCCCAGAAATCCCTGTGCTTCCATCTGCATTTAGTGCCATCTTTCAACTGTTTTTGTACTGCTCGCCCTGCCTCTTTGGGCTGCAGGAATGGATCCCGAACTGTTGACCAGTATGCCATTCACTCTGACTAACATGTCACGAGTGGCATGTTATTCCTTAAACTACAAGAGGAGTGCGACATTGATCTCACTACGGGTGATAGCTACGAAATGAAATTGCTTGTGGCATTCACAGAGGTGCTGACCACAGTAGAACGCTGTGTTTGAGCTCGGGAAACAAGCACTGAATGGTGGGATTACATCGTCATGCATGTCTGGGATGACATGCAGTGGCTGCAGAACTTTCATATGAGACGAGCCACATTCATGGGATTGTGTGATGAGCTCACGTCAGCCCTGTGACACAAGGACACGAGAATGAGAGCTGCCCTGTTGTTGGAGAATCATACAATGTCAGGGCTGGAAGGGACCTCAGGAGGTCATCTAGTCCAACCCCTGCTCAAAGCAGGACCAATTCCCAACTAAATAATCCCAGCCAGGACTTTGTCAAACCTGACCTTAAAAACCTCATTCCAGTGCTTCACCACCCTCCTAGTGGAAAAGTTTTTCCTAATATTCAACCTAAACCTCCCTCACTGCAACTTCAGACCATTAGTCCTTGTTCTGTCATCTGCCACCACTGAGAACAGTCTAGATCCATCCTCATTGGAATCCCCTTTCAGGTAGTTGGAAGCAGCTATCAAATCCCCTCTCCTCCTCCTCTTCTGCAGACTAAATAAGCCCAGTTCCCTCAGCCTCTCCTCATAAGTCATGTGCTCCAGCCCCCTAATCATTTTTGTTGCCCTCCGCTGGACTCTTTCCAATTTTTCCACATCCTTCTTGTAGTGTGGGGCCCAAAACTGGACATAGTACTCCGGATGAGGCCTCACCAATGCCGAATAGAGGAGAATGATCACGTCCCTCTATCTGCTGGCAATGCTCCTACTTATACAGCCCAAAATGCTATTAGCCTTCTTGGCAACAAGGTCACACTGTTGACTCATATCCAGCTTCTCGTCCGCTGTAACCCCTAGGTCCTTTTCTGCAGAATTGCTGCCTAGCCACTTGGTCCTTATCTGTAGCAGTGCATGGGATTCTACCATCCTAAGTGCAGGACTCTGCACTTGTTCTTGCTGAACCTCAGAGTTCTTTTGACCCAATCCTCTAATTTGTCTAGGTTCCTCTGTAACCTATCCCTACCCTTCAGCATATCTACCACTCCTCCCAGTTTAGTATCATCTGCAAACTTGCTGAGGATGCAATCCACACCATCTTCCAGATCATTAATGAAGATATTGAACAAAACCGGCCCCAGGACCAACCCTTGGGGGACTCCACTTGATACCAGCTGCCAACTAGACATGGAGCCATTGATCACTACCTGTTGAGCCCGATGATCTAGCCAGCTTTCTATCCATCTATCATTCATCCAGCCCATACTACTTTAACTTGCTGGCTTGTGGCGATTGCACCATGGAAGCTGGCTACTTCAGAGAGCTACCAATTGGTTGCCAACCAGTTCGGAGTGGGAAAGTCGACCATTGGATTTGTGTTGACGGAAGTGTGCAGGGAGCATCCTTCTCCAACAGACTGCGACTCTGGGCAACATGAATGACATTGTGGATGGCGTTGCACAAATGGACTTCCCTAACTGTGGAGGGGCGATAGATGGCACGCATATTCCAATTCTGGCACCAGACCACCTAGCCACTGAGTACATTAATCGGAAGGGGTATTTCTCAATGGTTCTCCAGTCGCTTGTGGATCACCGTGGGCATTTCACAGACATTAACGCAGGCTGATCCGGAAAGGTGCATGCTGCAAGCAGGGACTTTCTTCCTGGACCAGAAGATCACCGTAGGGGAAGTTGAAATGCCCACTGTGATCCTGGGAGACCCTGCCTACCCCTTAATGCCGTAGCTTATGAAGCCATACACGGGGCATGTTGACAGCAGCAAGGAGCGGTTCAACAACAGGCTGAGCAAGTACAGAATGGCTTTTGAATGTGCTTTTGGCCATTTCAGGCCCGCTGGCCCTGCCTCTATGGGAAGCTGGACCTAGCAGATGACAATATTCCTATGCTTACAACCGCATGCTCCATAATATTTGTGATGGGAAGGGTGAAAGCTTGACTCAGGGTTGGACCGCACAGGCTCAGTGCCTGGAGGCTAAGTTTGAACAGCCAGAGACCAGGGCTACTAGATGGACACAGCGCGGGGCCATAAGGATCAGTGATGCCTTGAGGTAGCAATTTGAAGCCGAAAGCCTCCAATATGTGTTGCTATGCTTGGGACTGCAGTGCTTGTAATGCCAGGAGGTGATTGGTGCACATGCAGGGGTGAAAGTAACTTACAGGACATACCCATACTGCCGGAGTCCTGAGGGGGGCGTGACCTCTCCTGGAAGAGGCGTGGCCCCTTCAAGATTTAAAGGCCCTGGGGAACCAGCTGTGGCTGGGAGACCCAGAGCCTTTAAATCAACCAGGGGCTCCCAGCTGCAGAGGTGGCTGGGAGGGTCCGGTGCTCCGGCCGCCAGGGGGAACCCCCGAGCTTTGTGGGACTGGGGCTGGGATTTAAAGGGCCCAGAGTTCCTGCCGCTGAGGGAAGCCCGGAGCCCTTTAAATCTTGGCCCCAGTCCAGCCGCCAGAGCCACGGACGGGATTCAAAGGGCTCTGGGCTGCCCGCAGCCGCGGGGAGCTCTGAGCCCTTTAAATCCCGGCCCCAGCCCGGCTGCCGGAGCCACGGCCAGGATTTAAAGACCGGCAGCCCAGAGCCCTTTCAGTCCTTGCCGTGAAGTCGATGCAGTCCAGCACAGCGTACTGGCTCTTGCCGGTATGCCGTACCGGACCAGACCGGCTTACTTTCACCTCTGGAGCAGCAGAAATACTGTCTCCCCTGTCCCCCCACCCCTCAAAAGGGCACCGGCGCCCTCCCCACGAGATATTCATACACATACATACAGTATGTACTACTGTGTCACAAACAATGCAGCTGCAGCCTGCCACCGACCAGCAGCGACCCCAGCAACCAGCCCCTGTGGGCTGCTACCTGCAGAGAGCCAGCAGGTGCCGCTGGGCTGGGTCTGCCAAGGAGTAACCAACCAAGGCAAAAACCACAGCCAGCCAGGGAGGGGAAGTCAGGGGTGAATGAAGGACAACTGGAATAGCCTTCATGAAATATACAAGATATTTAGAGAAAAAGTTTTGTCAATTTCAGCCTCTGCACTCTGCAGGCAGGACAAAACAAAAAGAGATCTGAGATTGCACCCGATGTCCTAAGGACATTTCAGGTGTTTAAATCAATATATAAAGAGAGTGGATTGGAATGAAAACTACTATTTCTTTCAAAGGAGGCACAATAATTTCCCTGAATATTCAGTTTTCCCCTCCAATCCCTTTGTGGTTGTGTCTATGGGGGCTATTTGCTTTCCCTGTGAATCTCTAGTTGCTTTAGCACAATTGCTTTGCCCAAAATAAACCCTAATCATCATGACATCTTTCCACCATGTTCTCCATGTTTTCTGTGTAGTTTTTTTTTTTTTTAAACAGTAACATTTCAAAGAGGATCTGCAAGCGGTTTGGATATCACAACCATGATCATCTGCTGGGGAGGGAATGGGATAGATTTTAACTTGGAAATGGTTCCTGATTTTGATTGTGTTTAGGAGATCCCCTCATCCCGGGGGCAGAAAAGAACTGCCCCTGCCATGGTCACACACACACACACACCCTTCCCTGGACTCCCTTCCCCCAGCTACTGTGAGTGAAATTAACAAGGATGCCAGAAACCTAGCCCTGAGGGCTGAACCATCAGGGAACAGCTGAGTTTAAACTATTCTTATGTGGGGAGGCTTCTCTCTCCCTCCCTCCGTCTCCTTTTCTTACCGGTCCTCCGTACCGGCCCGTACCAGCTTACTTTCACCTCTGTGCACATGATGCAATAAGGGGGTTTAACATAATTGTATGTTGCTTTGCAGTGCTCTTTTTGCTTTCAATTAATAGAATGAAGATTGCTTTCAAATCAACATAATTCTTTTATTAAAAGACAACAACCAGAGGAGAGAGTCAAACAAACAGGAAAAAACCATCAGTAGGGAGTGGGATGGGGGAAGATAAGGTTTCAAGAGGAGGTGGGGTTCTGGGACAGCTACAGATATGTTTGTGTCCAGGGATCATATCCAACCTTCTCCTTTGGAGTACAATGCAGTAGGTACTGTACTTCAGCAGGGCCAAACTGCAGAAGGACGGGTGTTGATTGCAGTGGTTAGTCGGAGTCCCCAGTGCTGGACTGTGAGGGGAGAGGAGTGGAATGCCGTGGATATAAACTAGAGCCAGGAGGCTGATAAAATTGTGTTGGCGGTGTCTGGGGGCGCGTATGGGAAAGAGTTTTGTGACTGTAGCTGCAGGGGAGGGCAGGTGTGGAGCTGCTCGGTTTGAAGAGCTAATATCGCCTGGAGCACATCTGCTTGGTGCTCCATAACCTTTAAGAGCTGCGCTGTGGCTTCATTCTGTCAAGCCGTGTTCTCCTTTCAGTCCCTCTTCTTGCTGTCCCACCACTCCTGTAATTCCTGGTTTTTGGCCGTGGAGTGCATCATGACATCACGCAGAAAGTCCTCCTTAGTTCTTCTTGGCCGCTTTCTAATTCTATGCGGCCATTCAGCCACCAACAACAAAGAGGGAGGTTGGGATCCCAGGGCCATCTCGGTGAAGTTTAAATGCAACATTTTATAGAAGCAGTATTGTTTGCAACACAGATAACACTGATACAGTGCCTTAAAACACAGCCAGTAGTCACACACCTGTCACTAACTGGCTGACCTCAGGCAAGCACACATGAGCCACAAGACCCCCAAAATGATGAGTAGCCGCAGGAGAAGGGTAAATCACTCTTCCTGGACCTTGCTGTACACTGGGCACATGGCTCTTGGGGAGAGCCAGCACTGTAGGGTGGGCTTGATAATCATTCCTGTCCCCACACTTTCCACAGGACGTGATCATTATGGAAGATACCTTGCTGCAGAGGATGAGCAGGGAATCAAGGGAGGGTCTTCTCCAAGCCTGTGGCTTCCACCCTGGCCCCTATGTGTCTCACCGGTGTGCAGGACTGCCCCCCCCACCAGTGACAGCACAGTGGCGCAGGAAAGTTATCGTTAATGGGACAAGAAACAAAGCAGCTCTGACAAAGAACCTGCAGTGGCCGATTGCCCACCATCTCCACAAGAGTTTCCTGGAGATCTGAGGGAGATTCCCATGAAGTGAGGGAGCCAATCAACAGCCTGTTCTGCCTCTCAGATTAGGCGTGTGGTGGGAGACAAGCCTGCTTTCTGCAACCCTCCTGCTCCCAACGACTCGCTTCAGCAATTCCCAAAATCAGATCCACTTAAGAGGGGCCTCCTCTCCTGTTAGCGCTTCGCCAATCTCCAACAGCTGTGACTGGCTAGCCTCCTCCAGGGTAGAAAAGAGCTCCTGGATGCATGCATCTCAGGCCTCCGAGTCATCTTCTGCCTCTGGGTCCCCCTTCCCCTCCCCATCCTCGTGCAAGATTTCCTCCTCCTGGCTCAGTCCACTTTCGATTGGCACGTGAGCCACCGAAGTATCCACAGTGGTCTTCGCAGTGGACGTGGGGTTGCTACCAAATATCACGTCCAGTTCTTTGTAGAACCGGCAGCTTGTGGGCGCAGCACCGGAGCGGTGGTTTACCTCCTGTGTCTTGTGGTAGATGTTCCACAGCTCCTTCACTTTGACCCTGCACTGCAGTGTGTCCCGGTCATGGCCCCTTTTTGGCATGCATCGTGAAATCTGTCCATAGGTATCATAATTCCTACAACTGGAGCACAGCTGGGACTGGACAATTTCCTCTCCCCAAATGCGGATGAGGTCCAGCAGCTCAGCATTGTTCCACACGGAGGATCAGCTGGTGCTTGGAGCAGGCACGGCCACCTTGAAAGATGCGCTGAGACCACTGCACGCATCACCGAGCAAACAGGAAGGGGACTTTCAAATTTCCAAAGGAATTTATGGGGTGGGGATGGTCACTTGAGGGCAGGGCAGTAGAGTTGAAACCGACGAACAGAGAGATGAGAACAGGCATTGTGGGACACCTCCTGGAGGCCAATCACAGCACTGTAATCACCATGGTGTCTACACTGGCACTGCAGCACTGTAGCCCCGGAGCAGAAACCCGTATGCCTCTCGTTGGGGTGGTTTTTTTACAGCGCTGCAACTGCACAGTTTGTGCACTAAGTAGCTTGGCAGTATGTACCCCTCAGGAGTTACAGTGCAGAAAGCTGCTTTACTGCACAGAAACTTGCCAGTGTAGACAGGGCCTTAGTGTAGCACAAGTGTCTTGTTTAAAGGTCATTTCCCTTTCTTCACTCCCATTTAGTCATTTCTAAGGAGAAGATTTTAATGCTTTTGCTGACTTGTATGGGCACAGGGAAAGCATCTAAATTTAACAAGGCTTTTTATCTGCCAGACATTATACAAGCACATAGCTCCTATGTGGCTCATTCTTTAGCCATGAAAAACTGGTGTTTTCACACTAAACCTTCATAGTCTGAGCCTTATTTCAAATTAAATACTGGAAGAAATTTTCCCAGAGAAAAGCAAGAGTTTTACAAGATGACATGGGCGTGAGCTACAAAATTCAATTCTGGTTTGGATTCAGTCTCTCTCAAAGTTCAGTGCTGTTTGGATGCAAGATTAGAATTGGACCCCTCTGTACTATTAATAAACACCACAAATGTATTAATGGAAGTCCAAATTACTACCCATCTCCTCTTTTTCATGTCTCCTACTCTGGTGGCATAGAAATCAATGGAATGGTGCCTGTACTGGCAGGAAATTCTGTTCTACTGAGTGGGTGGGGATGAGTAATTAGACAGTTGTGTAACCCCAAAGATTTTTTTTGTAGTTCCTCTTTCTTACATTTCCCCGAATACTTTTATTTCTTGTTGGGCCGAATCTTGAAAATGCTCAGACAAGCAGCATTGCCGAGTTCAACATGAGGACTCCCAAGGGTAAGCCTATTGACAGTAGCAAGCATTGGCAGGGTTAGACTCTCAATCTCCATGGTACTACCAGAGACTCACTGAAAAAGGAAGTTTGGTGACCTATCAGTGCCCTATCTCACAACTCCTGAAACAGTATAGCCATGGCAGAAGTCATTTCCAACAAAATATAAAGGTTTTTAGTGGCAGTGGTCCACAGTGCTGACTTGTAAGATTTTAGTTTCAATAAAGCAAGCCTTTTCTAAGAGAGAAAATTGGAGCAATAAACACAAATTTAGGCTTGCAAATGCTGAGACAGTCAGTAATGGTTCAGATGAAAAGGCCCAGGATCCAGCAGATGTTGAATCTTTTTTTTTTTTAAAGTGCAATTGCTACTCCTGGAGTAATTCTACACTACTGCACAATGCAGAATTTATGTTCCGTGCAGAATTTCATTTCCCTCCTGCAGAAATGGGCTGCTGGGCTCAGCAGTCCCCAACTTCCTTGTAGACAGAGGACACTGCCAGGTGCAGGGAGAGGGGGAGTCAGAGGATTCCGGGCAACTGTAGTTCCTGGTACCTCCTGAAGGAATGAGGCGATGGGTGGGCTGCAGCCTCACAGTGAACAGTCTACCCGGCCCAGCAGGAATGAAGGCCCTGGGCAGTGTCAGCCCTGCACAACCCAACACTCAAGTCACCACAGGAAACGCCATACAAAAGTCTGGTCTGACCAGCACCAGGCTGTTTCTCCCTCTAGACCAGAGGGGCAGAGTTTTCTCCCAAGATGTGCCCAGCTGGCACATGTGACAAACTCAGACTGAGGTGCCCAACAAAACCACAACAGAGAAACAAGGGTTTGTGGGGATTTCTTCAGGGCTGCCCAGAAAGGGGGGGGCAAGTAAGGCAATTTGCCCCATGCCCCGCAGGGGCCCCGCGAGCCCTGACCCGGCGACGGTCCGGATCTTCGGCGGCATTTCTGTGGCGGGGGGGCCCTTCGGTGCTGCCAAAGGCACAGAGCGAGTGAAGGGCCCCCTGTAGCCGAAATGCCACCGAAGACCCAGACCGCCGCCGGATGAATACAAGCGCTGCAGCTCCCCCACTTTGCCCCAGGCCCTCTGAATCCTCTGGGCGGCCCTGGATTTCTTTAACTCTCTACTCTTGAGGGAATCTTTTTTGTTGTCTGCATTGTTACAGACATACTTGCTGACAGATATTTTGAAATAAATTACCAAAATAATTGAAACTGGAGTGACTTATTTTCACAAATAAAATCTGCAGAATTTTAAAGTATGTGCTGAATTTTTAATTTTTTTTTTGGCACAGAATTCCCCCAGGAGTAAACTGCTCTGGAAATACAGTGATATGACCAGCTTACTCAGAGCTAGGGAGCTAACAGTATCCTTATGATTAAGAGTCATGAAAACAATCAGAGGATAAGCTCAGTTATGCTAATAAATGTAGGAAGGGTGCTAAGCAGGCAGAATTGCCTTTTGAACAAGTTTTTCTGGTTCATGGTAATACAAAAATTTACCTGCTTTGGAGAGAATATATTTAACGTGCTATAGCAAATACGCTTTGGGTGTTCCTGCAGGAATACATTCATGGTCCTTTCATTTCACCAAATCTTGCTCTAAACTGAAACATAGCAGCAGCCTTTAAAAAAAAAAAATATTGCAAACTGTTCCCTCACATTCTTAAACAATGCCACAATTAAAGAAAAATGCATGTGTGGAATGACATCCACAAAGGCCTCAACAGCATTACACAGCCCTTGCTTTAAACAATATTTAGAAGCACCTTAAAAGAACTACTATGCATATACGCATTTTCTAGCACAAACTGGGATCAAGATCTCTCCTCCCTCAGATTCTCTTCAGGTATAAAGCCTGATTTCAATGTAATAGATGACTCAAAGGAACATTTTAAGGGTTCCTCCCCACTCAAAAAAAAAAAAAAAAAAAAAAAGAAGAGGATAGTAGTCATGTCCTAGAAACACAGCACGATTTTTTAAATGCAGTTTATTAAAAAAGTTAAAAATCACATGTAGATATGGATTTCAAGCAGGATCTGTATTCCAATTACATGGGTGCTGCACTTGTATTATGAAAGATTCCCTATGGCAACGGAAGGCTTCCAATTATTTTGGATTATTGCCAGTGCTTTTGGAAAACAGATTATTTACTCCAACAAGTGTGCCAGTGACTTGGTGGATGAGCTATGTAACTGGACAGCAGCTGCTGTCATGAGTCAATAATAAAAGGCATTCCAGTCATTGCAGTAGTGTTTTGTTTTCACTTTAAAAAACAGAGCACAAGCATTGTTTTTTCTTATAGGTATTGAATGTCTGCTCTAGTATCGCCCTCTCTACTTCCCAATTTCACTGGATCATAAAACTCAGCCTTCAGATGTTACTGCCCTGGAAGTGGATTTTGCCCTTCTTAATACAAAAGTAATGCTCCAAACATGATGGAAGAAGAAAACTAGAGCACAGGCCTCGGGCCACATACATCTGCAACAATAAGACTAGAAGTTCTGATTACTGCCAGCCATCTAACAAATGAAGACTATGCCTGAACTGCCAGATGTAGGTGTAACTTTAGACACCCAAATCTGTATTTAGGCACATAATTAAATAGCCTGATTTTCAGAGGAACTGAGATTTTTGGAAGGGTTCAGAGCACTCAGCTACTCTGAAAATCAGGCCACTTAATTATGTGCCTAAATATGGATTTGCTATTCAAATTGAAAATACTGGCCACAGCACTCTGAAAGCAGTCACTCCCATAATCACTTTATAGTAAATTACTCTCAGTATTAGTCTTTGGTTAATACACATAGCTTTTATATTGTCTTAAAAATTATAACTGTCTACATTAAACATCTGCAGAACCATAGTATGACAAATATTCCTTCAGAAAAATCAATAGTTCTCTCATAATTCTGAAGCACCTTCATCTAACCAAAACAATAAATTAACTTACCAGTGAAGACAGTCAGAACATTTGCTAAGAAACAGATGGATTCATTTATGCTGTTTAACCTCAAATACGGCTCTTTTTTTAAACTTAGCTAAGCTCACTTCCTGTTCACACCATGAATATTGAGACACCCAAAGCAGGACATACATACAACTACATACTGACAGGGCTAGCAGTCTCATTTCCTTTGTGGCTTCCAAGACCAAGACAGAAACTGTCTTGCCACTGGAAGATCATTGCACTTTTCATAAGAAGTCACCACACCAATAAAACCCTTTGAATATACACATTCGAGTAAAGACAAAAATGAGGGTGGGAGTCTCTTCACTTACTATAGTATCTATAGCTTTGATTCTCTTTTCACTGTACTGCATCTTTAAATGTAAGTGCCTGTCCTCTCTGCTAGAGGGCAGGGTTGCAAGGCGATTCAAAAAAGCATGCGAAAGAGAGAAACACTAACAGATGTTTGTTTTGTGTTTTCCTTAATCTAAAGTACATATTTTGGTCTTTGTGTAGGGAAATATAACAATCCTTTCTACTTCAAGTGTATCATGTCCATAAGATTGTCAGACACAAATAAAGGGTGTCTATTAACCTTTCAGAATTTCTCTTCAAATCCTAATGGTTAAAAATCAGTCAGGTTACTAACATACAGCTGCCCTCCCAAGTGGCCAATTTACATGTTAAAAGGATGCATCACATGTAAAACATCTAACATACACACTCTAATTGTGATCCTGATTTCTTAGGTCAAATCTGGCAATTGAAATATCTAAGAATTATTACCTTCGTATTAACATGTCAGTACTAGTAGTCTGGTAAGAATTTGCTTTTGACAGGCATACATTCAACAAAGACAAATTATACTGTAAAACATATCCATATACCAAATCAATTTTCTAAGAAAACTTCTGTTATACTCTTCTTGTTGCACAGTAGGTCTGTTGAATTGATCTGTGCTTTTATCTAGTATTGTATTTAATTGGACTTATTTCAGCATACATTTGGGTGAATGGAAAGCATACACTTTTGTCAAATTTCTCTCTCTTTAGCAGCTACATCATTTGACTGTACTTCATTATTATGCAGTCATTTGGTTACCTAGTACTTATATGTTGCTTAATATTTCTGTGGGAAACAGTGATTATCAACAACAAACCATCCCTGAAGGCTGATAGTTGCTTTAAAAACAAGTGACCATTTCTAAAGCAGCAACACATACAGGTTCATAAAATATCAGTAACGTGAAGCAAAACAAAAAACCTCATTTTCTTGCTTGTGGCATGTTTTCCAAACAACTGAAAGTATTGCTAATTCTAAGGAAAGTTTCACCAAGGTACACAACGGCTGCTTTTCTTTACAAAGCAACAAAGGGCAAGATTCAAAGCAAATCTCTTTGCTCAAAATTTACACAAGTTTGCATTTGTTTTCTTCAAAGCTTCAGGGCCTATAACCAGTTTGTTATAGTTTTACAAAAAAAAGTAGAAAATTTTCTGGAGGAGGGAAGGGCACAAATTAGGTGAAGCAATACAAATTCAAACCGAACAAGCAATTTCAGTTTTACACAACTGTAAACATGCTCTAATCTTCCTAAATTGTTTGGAGGGCACAGGGAGGAGGAGGAGGAGGAGGATTATAAACTTTACATAAAAACAAAACATCCGGGCTTGCAACAACTTGCACAATCAATTTACAGATTATATAAGGGGATCATGTCCCCAAATGGAAACCTTCAGCAAGGCTTTTTATATAAAACAACAGCACCTCCTTGCAGCTACCTCAGCACTGTACATAGACCCACACTTCTGGGCATATTACACAATATAAATACTTTGTAAATATATATGAAGAACCATTACCTTTGTGCTAAGACAACATACCATTTTTCAGTGGCTTGCCAAAATATCCAGCTCGAAAACCTATTAATTCAATTAAATGAAATTTGTTTTTTCTGAAAATGTCCTGTAACTTCTTTTGTTCTGGCTGTATGCTATCCTATAGCACAAAAACAACAAAGGGTATGGCTACAGTTGCGAGTTGCAGCGCTGGTGGAGGTTTTCCAGCACTGCAATTAGTAAGTGGCCACACCTGCAGGGCACATCCAGCGCTGCAACTCCCTGGCTGCAGCGCTGTCCGTACACCTGGCTCTGACTGGGGTATAACGATTGCAGCGCTGGTTCTGCAGCGCTGGTCATCAAGTGTGGACACTCACCAGCGCTGTTATTGGCCTCCAGGGTATAAGGAGATATCCCAGAATGCTTGTAACTAAATTATTACCTTTGTTTTGTTTTGTTATGCAGCCTCTCTTTGTTTTGTTGTGAACTCTGAGCTCCGTCCTGAGCTCCATTGATACCGGAGCTGCTTATAAAAACAAACTGACAGCTCCTGTTTCCTGTGATCAAACACAGCTCCTGTTTGCTGTGATCAATCTGTATCTGGCTGTGAACAATCAAATGAGATAACCCCCTGTGGATGAGGCAGGCAGGAAGTGAGTGTTTGCTTGACAGAGAAAGGCAGTCCCTTGGGATGCAGGCTATTTGCAATTTAAGAGTTAAGATTAAGGGGTCGGGAAGATTTTATGATTTTTCAATGCAGGAAGCTAACTCACAGTGTTGGCTCCAAAAATCCACTCTCTCTCTCTCTCCCCCCGCTCCCTGTCACACTACACACTACACCCCACCCCCCTCTTTTGAAAAGCACGTTGCTGCCACTTGAATACTGGGATAGCTGCCCATAATGCATCACTCCCAACAGCGCTGCTAATGCTGCAAATGTGGCCACACACCAGCGCTGGTAGCTGTGAGCGTGGCCACACTCCAGCGCTGGCCCTGCACAGCTGGACGACCAGCGCTGCAAACTACCAGCGCTGCAAACCGTAAGTGTAGCCATACCCAAAGTCCTAGTGCGACAGTTTGTATCCCTATGTTCATCTCTTTTATAAGACTATGTTAAATTCTATACAAAGCATACTGTACAAAGTACCATCTGAAAACACAATTTGCTGATCATTACTGTCCTGGTAAAATGTGCAGCAACATTTACGTAAGGATATAAGTGACACACTGTATCTCGGGGGAACACCCTGCACCCCCATGTTCATCCTTATAAAATGATTGTGGGGTATCCAATGCAAAGTTTGTCATGTCGGGTGTCTTCGCAAGGCTCATGATGCACTGAGCATTGTTGTTATAGGTTATAACTATATACATGAAATTACAAGGCTGAAAATGTGTCCTCATGGCTTAAAACAAATCCAGGCAAAAAACTCTCCAGGAGCAGAGGGGTAGTTCACACTCACTCCTCAGGGCATGTATGGGACAAATCCAGCCCCACCTCACAGGAACAAAGGACACTGACTGGCCTAGGCAGCAACAAAGGATCTACTGGACTCTTGAGTGAGTTGCCCCCCTTCCCTTGGTCAGTTTGGGTCTGCAATGAGGTAATGCTCACCTGACCCTGAAGGGGGGGTGGGGGTCGCAAAGCCAAGAGGGAAAAAAGGACGTGATAAAAGGAAGAGACGTTTGCCATGCTCTTCCTCTCTCTTCCATCTCTATTGCCAGCCTGTGGTAAGAAGCATCCAAGTTTGTAAGGGCACTGGAAGTGTTAAGATCAGCTTAGAATGCGTTTTGCTTTTATTTCATTTGACCAAATCTGACTTGTGCTTTGACTTATAATCACTTAAAATCTATCTTTTGTAGTTAATAAAAGTGTTCATTCTACCTGAAGCAGTGTGTTTGGTTTGAAGCGTGTCAGAGACTCCCCTGGGTATAACAAGCCTGGTGCATATCAATTTCTTTGTTAAATTGACGAAGTCATATAAGCTTGCAGCATCCAGCTGGCATAACCAGACACTGCAAGATGGAGGTTCCTAGGGTTGTGTCTGGGACTGGAGATGTTGGCTAGTGTCATTTGGTTGCACAATCCAAGGAGCAGCTCACATGCCAGAGGCTGAGCATGAACAGCCCAGGAGTGGGGGTTCTCATAGCAGAGCAGGGTAAGGCTGACTCCTAGAGTCAAGGATTGGAGTGACCTAGCAGATCATTGGTCCAGATAACACCAGGGGAATGTCACAATAAGAGTCCATAATGTTACCAAGACATGTTCCAACATGTTCTGGAGGGCAGTCACAAACAAGTTCCCCACAGGCAAAAGGCTAGCCAATGCCTCAGCCAGGTGTCAATGGGATCAAAGGGACCATCACCTGATTAACTGGCTACTCTTCAGCAGGAGAGGGTGTGGGCAAAAGATCTACATTTTTACAAAGAAGCAGCTTAAGGTTCCTGGTCACGCTGCCTGTCTGTCTCCTGAACATCAGCTGGAAACGATTCTTGCACAAGAGAAAGGGTGGTAAGAGGAGAGGGCAGATACCCCAAATCATCTCTTCCTTGATCTCTACCCACAGCTGCATCAACATCTGAAGAACAAAGGAAGCAGCACTGGACTGGGGGAGAGATCCTCACCGAAAGAGGTTCAGCCAGTAAGACTGATAGAACATGCGGGGAGAGAGACCTGTGCTTTGTATTCACTTAGGTGTTATTGCATTTTATCTTTTATTTCTTTTTAACCAATTCTGACTTATATGCCTCATTAGCTGTAGTCACTTATAAATCTTTCTGTAATTAATTCATTTGTTTTGTGGATTTATCTAAACCAATGTGTTTGAGGAAACTCCGTTCGGCCTAACAAGATTTGTGCATACCATTTTCCATTAATAAAATGACGGACTTCATATGAGCTTGTATTGGCCCAAAAGCTGCTGGGTAGTACAAGATGCACATTTCTGGGACAAGTCTGGGGCTGTGGCTACACTTAGCACTTCAAAGCGCTGCCGCGGTAGTGCTGCCGTGACAGCGCTTTGAAGCGCTAAGTGTAGTCAAAGCGCCAGCGCTGGGAGATAGCTCTCCCAGCGCTGTCCGTACTCCACCTCCCTGTGGGGAATAACGGACAGCGCCCAGCGCTGGGGCTTTGACCACACTGGCGCTTTGCAGCGCTGCAATTTGCAGCCCTGGAGAGGGTGTGTTTTCACACCGTGCTGCAGCGCTGCAAATTTGTAAGTGTAGCCAAGCCCTGGGACCGGGAGTTTGCTAGTGTTGTCCTGTAATGCAATTTATGAGTGGCTGGTCTACAGCACTCAAGCTGTATAGCTGGGAGTGATTTACATGCTGGAGGCTTTGTCTGGGCAGACCAAGAGTGGTTGCTCTCACAGCAAAGCAAGGTAAAAAAAGACACACCAAGCTGGGAATTGAGGAGCTACTGCTGTCCATCACTCCAGATTGTACCCTGGGTAATGTCACACCTGGTTACCAGGAAGTTTGGATGTATTTCATGTAGCAATTGTTCAGA
This sequence comes from Mauremys mutica, assembly GCF_020497125.1. Lineage (NCBI taxonomy): Eukaryota > Metazoa > Chordata > Testudines > Geoemydidae > Mauremys > Mauremys mutica. The sequence continues at coordinate 108,279,698 of NC_059072.1, forward strand.
GTTAAGGTTTTGTTTACCTCATGACTTAACACAATAAACTATAGTAAATAGGTCACAAGCATCACATTGCTTTGGAATGTATTTTGTGTCCAAAACAAAACAACTTCCGGATGCTGAAGTGCTGCCTCAGAAAAGAAAGTCAAATCACAATGCAGAAAGGAACATTTAAAATAGTAATAGAGTATTTTTACAAGAAATATTTTTAAAGGTGTCTAAAATCAGTTCCCATTTTCCATAGGCTGTTATGCAGAGCTGGTTGAAAATAACCTATTTTCATAAATAAGTTTCCAAATTTCAAACTTGTTTTCAATTCCAATTGTTTGAAGTGGACCTATTTCTTGGATTGTTGAAGTTTTGCAAATTTATTTTTATTCAAAAAACATCTGATATTTTCAATAACTTTAAAAATGCAGTTTTTCCACAAATGATGAAATTGTTGACAATGCCAAAACCTATTTTGTGAACAATTTTCTTATTCAATTAAAAGAAAAAAGGGCCACTTTCGGTGAAACTTTTCATTTGAAGAATGTTGAACAGCTTAGACCTCAACTATAATGAAAAAAAACCAATGGTTACCTACCTTTCATAACTGTTATTCTTTGAGATGAGTTGCTCATGTCTATTCCATTTTAGATGTGTGCATACCCACGTGCACAGTCGGAGACTTTTGCCTTAGTAATATCCGTAGGGTCGGCTGCGGTGCCCCCTTGAGTGCCACACACATGCATCGGTATATCACGCAGGTAATAGAATGGACATGAGCAACACATTCCATTCTAGGTGACTCAGAAGCAGTATCCTTGGAGATGGGCTCAGAGGTCACAGTCTATGGCTCTACCGAAGCCAGCATCGACCCACGCCTGCTGGGTAAGCACGTAATGGGACATGAACATGTGGACACACGACCAGGTGGCTGCCTTATAGATGTCCTGAATAGGCACTTGGGCTAGAAAAGCTGCCGAAGAGGCTTGCGCCGTGGTTGAGTGGGTGGTGACAACCACCAGAGGTGGCACCTTAGCCTGGTCATAGCAGTAGCAAATGCAGGCGACGATCCAAGAAGCAAGTCTTTGAGCGGACACCAGACGGCCTTTCATTCTGTCAGCCACTGCAACAAACAGCTGTATAAATTTATGGAATGGCTTGGTCCATTCAATGTAGAAGGACTAGCACTTTTTTTTTTTTTTTTTTTTTGACATCTAGGGAATGCAGCCAATGCTCCTCCTGCAACTTATGCAGCTTTGGAAAAATGACGGGCAGATAAATGTTCTGGCCCATATGAAACTGGGAGACCACCGTCAGCAGGAAGGCTGGAAGTAGATGCAGTCTGACCTTGTCCTTGTAAAAGACCACATAGGGTGGTTCCAAGGTAAGTGCCCAAATCTCAGAGACCCTACGGGCTGAAGTTATTGTGACCTTCCAAGAAAGGAGGAGAAGAGAACATGGCACCAGAGGCTCAAAGGGGAGCCATGAGCCAGGATAACACGAGATTTAGGTCCCACAGAGGAACTGGGTCCCTGACATGTGGATAAAGGTGCTTGAGGCCTTTGAGGAACCTGGCAGTCATGTCATGGGCGAAAACTAATCCGTCCTTGAACGGCAGATGGAAAGCTGAAATAGCAGCCAGATGGACAACAGACAGAGGCCTTGGAGTTTGAGATGCAGAAGGTAGTCCAGGATTAACTGCAGCGAAGCCAGCTCGGGACGAATGCCTTTGAGGACCAGTACATAAACTGCCTGCACTTGGCCATGTAGATTGTTTTAGTGGAGGGCTTTCTGCTGCCCAGCAAGACGTGCTGGACTCTGGCTGAGCACTCTTGCTCCTCCACATTTAGCCATGCAGCAGCCAAGACACCAGGTGCAATGCTGCCAGGTTCTGGTGCAGGAAGGCACCGTGAGTTTTGTGACAGCAAAACCAGCCAGAGTGGTAGCTGTAATGGAGCAGCCACAGAGAGATCCAGCAGCATGCCAAACCAGTGCTGGCGCAGTCAAGCCGGCACTACGAAGATCATCTTTGCCCTGTTCTGCTTGATATTCATGAGGACTCTGTGGATCAACAGAACTGGGGGAAAGATAATTAAAGCCCCTGACCATGGGAGCAGAAAAGTGTACGATAGAGCCTCTGTCAGACCCCTGAAATGAGCAGGGAACGTGGCACTTCCTGTTGTGCCTGGATGAAAACAGCTCCACCTGGGGAGTTCCCCACCTGTGGCAGATGATGCTGACCACCTCCGGATGGAGAGACCACGCATGGCGAGACCAGATGATCCCGCTGAGGTGATCTGCCAAGGTGTTCCTGGCCCTGGGGAGGTGTGCGGCTATGAGATGGATGTCATGTTGTACACAGAAGTCCCATAGCCTGAGGCCTTCTTGGCAAAGGGCAGACGACCTGGCCCAGCCTTGCTTGTTGATATAGAACACAGCCGCTGCACTGTCTATCAGGGCCTGGACCACCTTGCTTTTTAGGTGAGGTAGGAAGGCATGGCAGGCGAAGTGGACCATTCTGAGCTCCCTGACATTGATGTGTAGTGAACACTCGAGGTGGGACCAACAACCTTGCATGCTGAGATTGCCCAGGTGGGCTCCCCATCCCAGGTCTGAAGCATCAAAGATGAGGGTAACATGAATGGAACTCCCCCTAACACCGATGCAGGATTTTGCCACCATGCAAGTGACGACAGGATGTGGTCCGGGACCTTGACTACACGGTCCATGTTGTGTCTGTTGGGGATGTAGACCAATGCCAGCCATGCCTGCAGCCCCCTGAGGTGGAGTCACCCATGCTGAACCATGTAAGTACAGGCTGCCAGGTGGCCCAACAACCGCAGGCACCTATGAGCAGTGGTGAGAGGGTTATCTTGTATACATGAGATCAGGTCTGCCATGGCCAGGAACCAAGCCTTGGGGAGGAGGGGGAGCCCTGGCCTGGGTAGAGTCAAGTACTGCTCCAATGAACTCTGTGCACTGCATCAGGACTAAGGTTGACTTTGTCTCATTTATTAAACAGCCCCAGGTCATGACAGGTGGAGAAAACCAGGTCGAGATGACGCCGTACCTGATCCCAGGATCGATCTTTTATTAACCAGTTGTGAGGTACGGGTAAATCTGCATGCCTTTGCGCCTCAGGTAAGCGGCCATTGGCACTATACACTTTGTAAACACTTTTTGCCAACAGGAGGCTGAAGGGTGGTGCCATGAATTGAAAATGGGGGTGGCTCAATAATAATAAAAAAAAAATTAAGGAAGAAACACCTGTGCCCCAGGAAAATGGAAAAATGCATCCTTTAAGTTGAGAGCGGCATACCAGTCCCCTGGATCCAGGGAGGGGATAATTGAGGCTAGAGACCTCCTTTTGGGATTAGGAAATAACGGGAATAGAACCCTTTCCCTCTCATGTCTGGATGGGCCTCCCTCCACCACCCCCAGGCACAGGAGGGTCTCAACCTCTTGCACTAGTAGTTGCTCATGAGAAGGGCCCCTGAAGAGAGATAGGGAAGGGGGTTGGGAGGGAGGGTCAGCCACGAATTGCAGGATGTAGCCCAAATAAATTGTTTCAAGCACCCAACAATCCGAGAGCAGCCACAGCCAGGCTGACCCGAAGGAGCATGGAGGGTTGAGGAAAACGCAGGAGGGTGGATTCTGGGCAGTGGCTGTGGCGCCATCCTCAGACACATCCTCAAAATGCCCGTTTCTGGCTGCCCTGGTCTCTGGAGGGGCCAGGCTGGGCAGAGGAGCAGGAAGACAAAGGGTGCTGTCGCTTAAACCCCATGTCTGTCTTCTTTCTGTAGAAGCAGGACAGAGGGACACTCCACAACCTTGACGGCGGCAGAGGAGGCAGCGGCTGGAATGGCTTTCTAGCCTCTTGAAGGGTGTGCAGGCCCAAAGACTGGAGGATGGCATGGAAGTCTTTAAAGCTGTGGAGCCATGCATCGGTCAGCTATGAGAAGAGCCCTGCTCTCTCAAACGGGAGATCCTGAAGGGTAGTCTGCATCTCCTGGGACAGCCTGGAGGACAGTAACCAGGAGCTGCGCTTCATGACCACCGCAGAGGCGACCACCCTGGCCAACAAGTTTGTAGTGTCCTGGGACATCTGGAGGGCGCCTCTCACCACTCCTTTGCCCTTATCCATGAAGGTGGCAAACGCCTGGCCTTGGTTCTGTGGTCCTCCATGAGCTTGCTGATAGAGTTCCACAAGGTAAAGTTGTATCTGCTTAACAGGGCCTGATGGTTAGACACCCAAAATCGCAGGCTGGCTGTTGAATACATTTTCTTGCCAAATAAGTCCAGTCTCTTGGTATTTTTATTTTTGAGTGTGCCACTGACCTGGCCCTACCCGTCCCTTTTGTTGACAGCAGACACTACCAGGAACCTTGCTGGAGAGTAGGTGTACAGATATTCAAATCCCTTTGCCGGGACATATTTCTTTTCTGCTTTCATTGAAGTAGATGGAATGGAAGAGGCACTCTGCTACACAGACTCGGCAATTTTCAAGACCCCTTTGTGGACAGGCAACACGACCCAGGCCAGGGTGCAGGAGGGTATGACATTGAAGAGGTCGTTGGAGATGGAGGAGACAGTGGAAGAGTCCAAGTTCAGGTTAGCAGCCACTCCCTTGAGCATGGCCTGGTGCTCTTTGAAGTCTTCAGTTTGGGGGGTGCTCGTTGTCTGGAGACAACAAAGAGGACTGTACCGTTGGGGGAGGGGTGGCAGAGTGAGAGATGTGGCTTCCCCTTGCTTGTCAGGGGACAGTTTTGGGCATCGTGGCGCATTGCATCGCTCCCGCGTTGGACTCAGCACCGTGCTCCAATGCCAGGGCTGGCTGGGCCGGAAGCAGTTTGTCCAATGTGGCCTGAGAGGAATGGTTGGAGTTCGGGACCAGTATGATGGGTACATCCCATGGGCTCCAGTATTGCCACTGGGTGGGCCACTGTCCCTGTTTCCATGCCACTGGTGCCATGCCTGTCTTGTGAATCACCAGTGGCCCACCTCTCCTAGGTGAGGGGCCGAACTCTCCCTCCGACTCAGACCACTGCCCTTCCAGTGACCGGGGCAGAGCTGTAGATGCCCGAGTCTGTCAGCCGACCTTTGTCACCAACCCATAAGGAAAGGGTGAGGAATGGTGCCTGCCCAAAGAGTGGTAATGGGGAGTTGGAGATCGGTGCCGCACCCAGGAACGATTCCGCACTCATGTCTAGGTGATGAGGATCTGCGCTGTGACTATTTCTGGCTTGAGGCCCAGCAGTACCATGAGTACAGGGATCAGTGTCATGACTCGCGCATCCCGTGCCTCATAGGTGGTGACGTTGGTGTTAGGGACCTGGATCTTCTGACTAGAGACCAAGGCTGTGGCACTGGGGTCCTCGGCCATGGTGACGGAGGACGACGCCTATGGTCTGGGGATGCTACGTTGCTTTAGAGGGAGGTTCCATAATTGGCTTGCCCTTTAGAGATCTGGGCCTTAACCAGGTCCATCACCTGGCTTGGTGTCTGAGGTGCCGGCCAGCTTCCTTGGTCATCGGGGAGGCCTCAGGCACAGGTGGCCCTAAGAGGAGCAGGGATCCCCTGCCACTCCTGGGAATTGGAGGTGGATCCCTGGCTGGCTAACAAGTCTGACCACAGCTGTACTCCCATGAAGCTCCGGGGCAGGCACATGCCCTAACACAGGTCCTTTGCCCAAAGCCCCCTTGTCCTGCAGTACCGATAGGCCCTTGGGCTTCAGCTGCTCCTTGGGCACCAGTGCGGAGGAATGGTGCCAGCAGTGCACTGTGCACCAATGCCAAAGTACTAGGTGTGGAGTGTGATGAGGAGGGCTCCAAGGCAGGACAAAGCACAGTCTCCATGCAGGGGCGGCTCCAGGCACCAGCACGCCAAGCGCATGCCTGGGGCGGCAAGCCACAGGGGGGGCGCTCTGCCGGTCACCGTGAGGGCGGCAGGCAGGTTGCCTTCAGTGGCATGCCTGCGGAGGGTCCACTGGTCCCGCAGCTTCAGTGGACCTCCCGCAGGCGTGCCGCCGAATCCGTGGGACCGGGGACCTCCCGCAGGCAAGCCGCCTAAGGCAGCCTGCCTGCCGTGCTTGGGGCGGCAAAATACTTAGTGCCGCCCCTGCCTCCATGAGGAGGGCCCTCCAATGGATATCCTGCTCCTTTTGAGTTCAAGGGCAAAAGTTTTTACAGATCCTGTACTTGTCTTTTCTGTGTGATTCCCCCAGACTCTTCAAACAGCTATTGTTGGGGGTCCCTAATGGGCAACGGCCAGGTACACGAACATGACAAAGCCTGGAGAATGCTTACATGCTAGAGACTATGCGTGAACAGCCCAGGAGTTGGGGTTCTCACAGCAGAGCAGGGTAAGGCTGGCACCCAGAGTCAAGGATTGGAGTGACCCAACAGATCACCGGGCCAGATAACACCAGGGGAACGTCACAGGGATCTATCTCTATTTTGTTCCTTTTATGTTTTATTAAAAAAGGTAACATGCTCTAAAGATTGTTTTAAAGAAGCCAGAAGCTCAGATTCTCCACATGACACTTAGGAGGGCTGTCTGCAGCCAGGATGGGAGTTCACTCTCAAAGAAGCCATGTGCAGAAGTTGTCTTCTCCAAAGATATTTTCTTCTCCAAACCATGAAAGATTTCCCCTCTCCTTAAGCACCTGTGAGATTGCACCACACAACCACCACCTTGGTTAAGAAACAGACAGCTATAAGGATTTATGGACCCAGAAATATTTAGACTCCTTAAAGCAGTTATAGCCCTTCCTCCCCCAAATCTCCCACAGCACCCAGCCACTTGGTTCCCCACCCCCCCCCCAAAAATTGTCTCATCCTGGAATTCAATGAGATTTGGGCACCTACCTCCTTTAGGCTCCTTTGAAAAACCCAACCGCTATGCCAAACAACTTCTGTCAGATGATCTCATATAGGATCACTCATGACACCTCCTTTTCTAGTGTACATGAGGGAGAAATTTTAAAATAAACTCGAGTTTCATGAGGCCTTCCTTTTCAGATTCACAATAAAGCAATTTTGCTGTCACAGAAGAAAAAAAAAATCTGAAAAACAGTTCCTGACTGTTCCAGAAAGGTTTCAGCATTTGTCTAAAAGAAGATTAAATATCTGCCCTTTGATTTTGTAATTTGTTTTCATGTTCAGAGGCAAGCTTTCACAGCAGCACATGGAAAGGGTATACTATTAAAATAGGAGACTACTTTTTTTGCATATTTACATGTTACAAACTTATTCCATACTCGAACTCATGTTTACATATATTTGATACTTTTCATATAGCTGTGTACGTGAAACATTCCTAGTATATGTGAAACCGAAGTCGGCCCTTCGCTGTACTAACTGCATTGCTATTAGTCCATATAGCATCTGTCCATCTGAGAAGCCATCTGTTGCACTATCTCCAGTCTTAATTAAAATCACCAGTGTAGGAAGCACTAACGGTCTCTGGCCATCGATGATTAAAGAATTTCAGTCTACAAAAGCTGTCAACCCAGAACCTTCTTCAAATCATTAAAATTATTATAATCGCATAGCACATTACAAACAGTTCCAAGTCCTCTTCGGGATGAGAACCATACTATTGAGAATTTATTGCTGGCCAGTCCATACAACCATAGCCAATACTTTTACTAGTTTGATTTGGGAAGGATTAACCATCCACTAAGTGATTTGAGTAGGAAATTGGGCAAAAGAACAAACTTAGGAGAGAGAAATCATTTAAATATTCCTTACTGGAGCTTTAGGCTTTGTCTTCACTGCACACCTTAGAGTGGCATAGCCATGCCACTAAAGCCTTGCTATTGTAAAGCACACAGTGTAGCCACTCTGTCAGCAGGAGAGAGCTCTCCTGACAAAATAAAACCATCCCCAACAATGTCGGCAGGAGCGCTACTGCCGACAAAGCGCTATCCACACTGGTGCTTTTCATTGTTAAAACTTTTGTCGTTTGGGGGATTTTTTTTCCACAAAAGTTTTAACAACGAAATTGCAGTTTAGACATAGCCTTAATATTAACTAAATTCAAAGCTATAGGTAATTAACAGAGGAACTGTAGATGATAATGAGATGCTTCACTAAAGTAGCTAAATATAGACTCAAAATTCAAAGTGCTCTATAATCCATGTTTTGATTAGTTTGTCAGATCATTACCACTTTCATAACCACATTGGTCATTGGGCCATCATCATTGATAAGCAATCAACCTATTGTCTCTACCCTTGACAATTGTGTATCGGTGCTTGAGTCTCCGCAAAGTCCATTCCAGTACATATTTATTTTACCAATCCATCTCTTCTTCTGTCTACTTCTTCTTCTCTTCCCTTGTACTGTCCCTTGAAGGATGAACTTGGATAGGCCAGATGATCTTGTTACATGGCCGTACCACTTCAGCTTGTGCTTCTTCACGGTTGTCAGGAGGTCTTCATATGACCCATTGCACTGGGTGATAATGTTGTGGACCTATTCATTAGTGACGTGGTTGAAGTAGGAGATACTTCTGTAAAATTCTGGGTCTCTCTACTACCTGTATTTTCCATTCAAGTTCTGCTGTAAGGATCCATGTCTTGCACATATACAAAAAATGGAGATGACCTGTGCGTGCTGCAGTTTCAATTTGGATTCCAGGGAGATGTTCTTGTAACTAGCTTCAGCTTTGCCACTGTTGCTGTTGTTTGCATAGTTCTTATTAGAATTTCTGCCTTTGATTCTTCATCAGTAAAGACTGCCCCCAAATACTTGACCTGTTTCACTGTCTCCAGCTCTTGTCCACTGACAGTGATGTGAGCTGATCCCGTCACGTTTGTCTGTCATCAGCTTGGTTTTCTCTGCACTGGATTTCCATACCATATTTTGAAGAGGTTTTATCCAATCGTTTCACAAGGTTGGCAAGTTCATCTTTGCTAGTTTGTCATGTACTTAAACTAAAACTTTCCTTTTCCATCCAACCCACTTAGGCTATGTCTACACTGCAAAGTGCTGATCTATCAAACTGCTGTATCACCCAGTAGTTAACAGTAACCTGAGAGAAACTTACTCTTCTCTTTACCCAGTTAAGGACCTAAACATTTCCTGCCCACTGCATTATTCTCAGAATGACATGGAAACTGCCATTACTATTCCCTGAGTAACATTCCCCCCAACTCAGAACCAGAGGTTCTCAAACATTTCCCATAGCGTGGCCCATGTTTTAATAGAGAGATTGTCCCCTGGACCACTTCTCCCTCTACTCAAGAGCAAATAAATATCCCTGTTACAACTACAGCATGGAGAAAATAAAGTAAGTGCTACATATATGTAACTCCTTTGAATGCAACGTAGCAGCAAGAAATGAAGAGGAGGAACCGACACCACATAATCAATTTATTCTCTGCCAGCCACCAGTGGTCCATAGAGTTCAGTAACCTCTGCTTTAGATATTGAAGACTAGGTCAAAGAATGCCTGTTTCTACAAAGATATTAATGACTTAAGCTTAAAAACAAGGAATTTCATGTTCTCTTTATATTCTTGTATAGGTAACCATCACCATATGATGTGAATATCACCTCCAAGAGTAAGAAACAAGACATCATCATCTCCCATCTTGCTGGCTTACAATATAGGAGTTTTTCCCCGTTTTGGCGTGTGTGGGGGCAGGGATGTGTAGACGGCTACTGTGGGAAAGCTAGGTTGAAGAGAGAAGTTTTGCATTTAGTTCTGAACGCAGTGAAGTTAGAGGTCAACCTCTTATTTCTGCTACCAGAAAGTTCCACAGTCTTGGTCAAAGTTCTGCCATGCACAGTCTTGAGTGTTGCCCTACCTTCGTCGTTCCAGTCAGAGCCATTGGGAGATGGACACTCTTGGGTAGATGGGGCCAATGCTAGACTGGGCTTTGAAATCCAGACAGCAACTTGTACCATAACTGTCGACTGTAGCTATTTTATGACAACTGTAAACTTAATTATAAAACCTAAATCAACCTCCTATCCATAAGAAATTTTATTGAGGGTGAGAAAGATCAGTTATAACGAGACTCCAATTTTCTGCCCCGATCATATTTTGTTCAGTTGGAACAAAAGAAAGAACAGGAATGCTTAGATATGTACAAAACTAGATTATCTTCTATATCACATGGCCCATGTACATAATTGTATCATTTCTTTTCAACCACCAGTGTCTGGCACAGATTGGTAAATCATTTATCATTTGTCAACACTGAGGTTTAGTGCAACTACATATTATGAATGGCTCCAGAATAATGTTAAATTATTTTTAAAATGTTCTTGGACATATGAACTTCAGCCTCAGATGTGGCTGGTAATTTTTTGTTCAGTTTTTGTTTTGATACATTAAAACTACACTGAAAAAGGAGATGGGAATAGAAGATGAAATAAAGGAAATTCCAAAGAATGTATAAAATATGGAGCAACCCTATTGGTCAGGTAGATTTGGATCAGGTAACAAGTATACACACACATCCATAGTTACAAGTACTGTTTCATATGATCACACATCATAATGCTGTCCCTTTTTCATGGTGATACATAAATTATTTAAAAACAACTTTATCCAACAAATTTTATTCCCCTAATAATGGCTAAATCAGTACATTCTAAAATGCCTTTTGCACATCAGAAACTCAAAAAACACAGAAAAAAACCCAGTGACAAATATAAAATAAATGAACTTTTATGACAAGCTAGAAACACAGTAGTTAGCCCTAGTGGAAATATTTAGTATGGCCTTCACTGACATTCCTCCCCTCCATCCACCTGATGAAAATGGCATAGCACAGGTCAGTGTCTAGAAATCATAACTCTCACCATTGTAGTGCTACAAGGTGAAAAAAGTTGTGTTGGAGTTTTATTTGCGAGGAGGAGGGTTCATCAGCAAATTTTCTCCAACTTTATTAGACTTTCTCCAACTCTCTTGGAACACTTACTTGTTTTCTAGGAATATGATTAATACTAGAAAAGTATTTCGAAAAAAATTGGTGATGATCTTCAGCACTCTAGTTTTAAAAAGCAGAGTGGCTATGCTGGAAGGGAGGAAGAGTAGGAAACGTCCCCTGCAACTTTTGAGCTCCTAGAGAGTTTATTAACTGAGTCAGCCTGGAATTGCCTAGTAGTAGGTCTACACAATCCATTTGTTTGGAATTACACCTAGACAAGAATTATGCATCTTCTCAGTCAGTCATCATGATGCCTATATATCGCAGAGTGCCATTTTTTTCACACAGGTAAACCTAAGACAGACATGGCTATATGAGGACAGAAAAACAAATGACTTTAAAATTAGTATGAAGCCAGTTTTCCTCTTCCTTAAATCCATCACAAGAGAAGGGTGACATCTGACAAACAGTTATAAAAAAAGTAATCAACTCATGGATTGAGGAAATAAAGCAAATTTAAGAGCTCATTGCCAATACAGGGCAACTTATCTTTCTGTTGATACATTGTATGGGAAAACCTTCCATATGTGCCTATTTCTTATATAAATATTTCTATATTGTTCATACTATACTAGGTAGCTGCTCAAGATCAAGGAATTCACTACTGAAAAATCATATATGCAGGAGCCCAAAATTATAAGATATGGTAAATACCATCATTTGTTCGCTACAGGAAAGGGCTGTTCTGGTTACTCTATTTTTCATTGAAGAAAAAAATCATTCAACCTTAAAGACTCAAGAAACTCTCCCTGACTTTTCTGAAAAATTAGGAACAAAGCTAAAATACAGGTCAAACACCATATACCATTCTGTCTATTAAGTTATACTAGAAGGGGTTTTATTTTGAAATTTTCCTTCAAATGTCTATTCGTGAGTATTACAGTATGGTTGTAGTCAGAAAATTGCCTGTAAAAACATGAGCTATAAATTCTCATTAGCTTCCATATCAAAAGTTGCTCAGTTTAGATTTACAAGATAAAGTTGACACTGAGCTATGAAAACTCAAATTGGGATCTGAATGAGACACTTTTCTGCCTCTTATACGAACACCAATAAAAGTTCTGAAGTCAGTAGTTTACTAACAAATTAATTGATGAGTGAATAGAACAGAATCCAGTTCACACTGCCACAGGCTTAGTGGTACTGCCAATGCTGAGAAAAATAAAAAATAAAACAAAATAAAAGAGCACATCAAGAAGTAGATAATCCTAAATAAAGTGTGATTTTATTTTATTGTGCCAACTTCTGAGCTACCCAGAGCTCTTCCTCAGGTCTGGAAAAGGTAACAAGTATGTCCCAGCTAAATTCAAGGCAGAACAGGTTGTTTAGTATAAGTAGACCATTCAAGGCGAAGCAGTCGGTTAACACTTCTGCAGGATAGGACAAAACGGGGGTGGCGGAGAGGGGGAAATTAGTGGATTATAGATTGTTGTAATAAATAACTCTCTAGAACACTCCTGCATGAGCATCAACTTCCTGGACACCATGATCAGCTTCAACAATGGAAACCTACATACAACTATATACAACAAAACCATGGATGACCAGATTTACCTTAACAGATTTTTTGGTGTGTTTGGGTCCATAAAACCAATCTCACCAAACAAGGACACTTCACCAGAGAATTAGATCTCATCATGGAACGTGCCACCCAAATCCCCCGAGAGAACATGCCCCAATATGCCGGGGGGAGGGAGGGGGCCAGAACAGTGTTGCAACCGCTCATGATTTTGTCATGAGTCTCATGATAATTATTGTTCTTCTTAAAGCCCCAGCTCCTGGAGTCAAGTGGATATCTGATTATTTTAGCCTTCATTCCTTTAAAAAAAAGTAAGTTTCTAGCCTTTTTGGCTGTGGAGAAAGCTTCAAAACGTGACCTAAGTGTACCCTAAAGGCTCAAAAAGCAGAAAGCAAATAAAAAGAACACCAAATCTATTATTTTTACATAATCTCATGATTTTTTGTGAGCCTGACTCATGATTTTTGAACATTTGGGGTTGGCAATACTGAAAAAAACCTTCAGACTGCACACCCCTAAGGTATCACCTATCATCCCACACAAAAACCCATATGAGGTATCATTAAACTACAACCTATACTCAATAGGGCCCCCGCCCCCATCCTGAAAGAAATCTTTCCCAAACCACCTCTTCTGGCCTTCAAACAACTCCCAAACTCCTCATCAGAAGCAAGTTCTGCACAGATCAGGACCCACCAACTCAAAGCGGCACCGGACCCTGCCAGAACAGGTGTTAATGGGCCACTTCACCATGAATGGCCATACTGGGTCAAGACCAATGGTCCATCTAGCCCAGTTTCCTGTCTTCCAACTGTGGCTGCTGCCAGACCTTTGAGGGAATGAACACAACAGGGCAATGATGTGTTAACCACTTACATTAAACAATCTGTACCACCTTGTATTTAGCTGTGACACTCTTAGGGCTAGTCCACACTAGAAGCACTACAGCGCAGCACCACTGTAGTGTGTGAGGTGAAGAGGCTCTCTGTCGACAGGAGAGAGCTCTCCCAGTGGCATAATAAAACCACCTTCCCAAGAGAGGGTACTATGTCGGCAGGAGCAGCTTTCCCAACTACATAGTGCTGTCCACAGCGGTGCTTAGGTTGGTGTCAGGGAGGTGGCTTATTCACACACTAAGTTATACCAACACAACCTGTACTGTAGACAAGCCCTGAGCATCTTTCCCAGCCCTGAAGAAGAGCTCTGCATAGCTCAAAAGGGAGAGCTCTCACCCATTGGCATAGAGTGTCTTCATCAGATGTGTTACAGCGGTGCTGCTGCGCTACTATAGCACTTCTAGGCCTTGGCTACACTTGCAAATTTGCAGCGCTGCAGCAGGGTGTGAAAAAACACCCTCTCCAGCGCTGCAAATTGCGGCGCTGCAAAGCGCCAGTGTGGTCAAAGCCCCGCTGTACGTTATTCCCCACAGGGAGGTGGAGTACGGACAGCGCTGGGAGAGCTCTCTCCCAGCGCTGGCACTTTGACTACACTTAGCGCTTCAAAGCGCTGCCGCGGCAGCGCTTTGAAGTGCAAGTGTAGCCAAAGCCCTAGAGTAGATTAGCCCTTAGTCATTTAGATTCTCTCCACACATGCTTGTGCTATTCCGTTGTACTCTTGAGAAATTTTTTCACATTTCCATTTTTTGTAGGATTCCTTTTTGATCTTCAGGTAATTAAAGAACACCTGATGCAGCTGACCTTTTACTAATCTGCCTATCTTTCCTTTTCATCAGGATAGTTTGCTCTTGTGCCTTAAAGACTGTCTCTTTGAGAAAGAGCCAAGCTCTAATTTCTTTTTCCCCCTCAGATTTTCTTCCATGGAACCTTACATAACAGTTCTCAGAGTTTGTTAAAGTCTGCTTTTCTAAAGTCTATTGTCCTTATTCTGATGCTCTGACTCCTCCCTTTCCTTAGAATCACATCATCTATGGTTTCACAATCACTTTCACCCAAGTTGCCTTCCTCCTTCAGATTTGAAAAGCTTGTCTCTCATGAACAGAAGTTGGTCCAATAAAATAAAACAAACCACCACTTTATTTAGGTCCATTAAAAGATATTACCTCACCAACTTTGTCTCTCTCATACCCTGGGACCAACAGAGGTATAACACTGCAAACAACATATTTTATATTTATTTGAAAACCCATGAATGATCTATGTTTAAAACCAGTTAGTAATGGTAAAGAGACATTGTGCTTGACCTTTATTTGTTGACATGAAGAACAATAGCCCATGATTAAGGTCTATAAATTGCATATTATACAGCTGAAGGTATTAACCATATTGAAATGCTAAACACATTGAGTTGGGTTCAGTCTGTGGAGTTACCCAAGCAATTATTTTGACCCATTGTTGTTTTACACATGAAGAAATTTTTAGATTACCACTAAAGCTGCTTAACTGAATTGCCTCGGCTGAGAGCCAATACACTGAGAAGTCATTCCCATCTGCTGCCACAACTGCAGCACAGCAACTCATTTAAGCAGCCTTTGTGGTGAGAAACTGGAAGCTGCCTGATATCTTAATATAGAAGTGTTTACCCAGTAAATTTATAGCTAATTCATCTACTCTCTAGTCACACTTTTTGTTAAGAGGGGTGAGGGATTCTTTACTTTTCAGGAACATTCAGTAGATACGATCTGTGTGCATCTCTAAGTTGTTACAGTCATGTGAAGAGAGCCTGTGTACAACATATACTTCCTTTGTGCTCGTATTCAACTGCTGGAGAAAGAGACTGACTCATTTCTGTCAAATACAGAGATTTTTTTATTGTCGTTTCAGCAAGCCTCCTATAATCTCTAGGGTGGGGAGAAAAAGCACCCAACCTCCTTTTATGACGTGTACAAAAAATTGTATATACATAATAGTTTGAAAAAACACTAATATATGTGGTCAAATCTCATTCATTGCAGCAATACATTTTAATTAAAACACAAGGTTTTTCTTACTCACAAGAATCCAAATCACAAATCTTTTGTTTTAACCTGTATGGGTATATTCCTGCTAAGGTAACTGTTGCACAGCAGCTTTACTACTTATTTGCAAACAAACAAAATCCCCCTGTTCTTTTAGGAACCTGGCTTCAGGCATTACTTTACATGATAAAGAACACACTTGTTATCAGCTTGCAAAGCAAAAGAATTGTGTTCATTCAGTTAAGTGTATTACTCCTGAAATACCTTAGCCCAGGGGTTCTCAACCTTTTTTTTCCTGAGGCCTCCCCTCAACATGCTATAAAAACCTCATGGTCTACATGTGCCACAACAACTGTTTCTCTGCATATAAAAGCTGGGACCAGCATTAGAGGGTAGCTAGCAGGGCAAATGTCCGGGTCCTGCAAATCTAAATTGCTCAGGCTTTGGTTTTACCCCGGGGGCGAGGTTCAGGGCCCCGGGCTTCAGCCCTATACAGTGGGTCTTTGGATTTTTGCCCTGAGCCCTAGGAAGTCTGATGCCAGCCCTGCTTGGTGGACCCTCTGAAACTTGCTTGCGGCCCCCTAGGGGGCCCCAGACTCCTGGTGGAGAGCCACTGCCTTGGCCTATGAATTACTGTTTAATGCTGGTCCTCAATAAACCCTATATAAAAGTGCAGTCAAGAAATATAAAAGTTAGTATATATGTTGGGACTACACCCAGTCAGATACACACATATGGTTTGTTAACATGTACTAAAATCACATGCATGTAGTGCTCAGTATCATAGAAAGCAACAGAGGTTCCTCAGAATAAGCACTACCTAGCCAGTATGGTTTTAGAGTTAGTCTACACTGCACACTACTTCCAGCAGCATGTAGAGTACATACATTGCATGCCGCCTAGCACGGGTATAAACAGAGATGGTGAGGCACTAGTTAGGCAAGTAAAGACGCACCTGAACCTACCCAAGACACACCTAAGCTGTGTATCCCCAGTCTATACTGTGATTTTTAGCTGTGTAGTATCCCAGTGCCGAAGCCTTTCCCTGCTGCAGGGAGCTGCCCGGTGTCTTCCCCCACCATAGGGGAGGACTCTGGCAACAAGGAAAGGCCCTGGCAAAGTGAAGGCAGAGGGGAAAGGCTTCCGCAGCTCCCTGCTACCAGAGCCTTTCCCCCCTGCCAGAGCCTTTCACTGACACCACAGTGTGAACAGAGTCTGGTTCTCATGCAGCATGTAGCTACATGTACCCTACACACCACTGCCAGTTTGTTACTATCTGCCATGAACCAGCTCCAAAACATACATTTATGAGTCTGCTGTACTTACCAGCTTTCAGATGTCACCAGCCTCCCCTCAGAGAGAGACCTTTCCATGTGAGGTATCTAGGAAAAACTCCCTCCAGCTGAGGAGCTCTTCTGGCATCAAGCAACTGGAATGCAGTCCTCTGCTCACTTCAAATCATTAACCTGCTTCTGCTTTTCTAACCACCACCTGTTCACCATATCTGGAAAGAACACTTATCAGAAATCTGATCCTAGCTCTAGAGGCAGGCATGCACAAGCCATTGCAAACAATAGCACAGCTCAAACTTCTTTGGCTCAACACACCCCACCCTCCTGCACTTCCAAAAAGAAGTCTGTTCAAACTACAGCACCAACACTCCCCTCCCCCCCCCTCCCCACTTCCCCAACACACACTAGTACTGATACTAGAGCTGGTCCAACAACTATTCAAGTTCATTTTCCAGGATTTTCCACATTTAACGGATTTGTTTGTTCAAGGCCCAGTTTCGCTACCCTTACGCATATTGAGTAGTACCTTACATCACAAGTAGCACAACTGATTTAAACAAGGCAGAGTAAGACTCTTCAGTATGAATGAAGGTGGCGAAATTGGGCGTTGAATATATAAATTAATAATCCATCAGATTTAACTAAAAACAGACACTTAGTCGTTAGCTAAATGATTTTTAAATGTATTTTAACAGCTGGGTCTTTAAAGGAAATGTACATACAGTCACATTGTGGTTCCCTTCATTCCCACCCCTACCTAAAGAAGCCAGACAAGTGTTGTATATGAAAGGGGGTGGGGGTGAAATGGAAGGGGGAAGAATTTCTTGAGCATTTTATACACACAGAGAGGCCTTAGTTTTCTTCTGTCACAAATGCATTTTTAAACTAGCAAGCAGAGTTGGACAAATTGCATTGTATATAGCATAGTGGATTACCAAAAATATGCACGTATGCATTGGGTAGCCTATCCCCACTCAAGCTTTATGTTCTATATAATACTAATGCAAACAAAAAAAAGTAGAGCAGCCATTATTTCTGTCCAGTTTTCTTCTCTCTTTCTTTAGTGAGTAGGTAAGGAAAGAGATGGGACACAGAGGGAAGTGTTTTGCTGGTGCTGGTCCAACAAAAACAATTACATTTCATACACTGAAGGACAACAGTTGAAAACTGAATTTTCCTCTGCAGCCAATTCTTTGTGAAATGCTATTGCAATTGAGCACCTCTGACTTCTGCTGATCTGTAGTGCATCACCTAAATGCGTCCAGACTGACAAAGGACAATAGTCAAGAAGTGTGATGAAAAAGCTTATAGCATGCATGATTGAATTTTCTCCTCAGGTCTATCAGCATAATTAACCAGCATAATTTGAATTTACAGTGGCACTGGTTATGTCTGTCTCTTTACAGTGGGTTTTCAAATTGTGCTTTCACTGTACCTATTCACACACCCTATTGTGCCTTGAGAAGGATTTGAGGATCCTAGAATATAGCATGTTTCAAAGATAATTTGCCTATTTTGTCAAATGCACTGTGTCAAATGGATTAGCCCTTCTCACTGTATCCAATCTGAATTGCATTTGAAATAAATAATGGTAAACTAGAGGGAGAAAAGTAAATGAATATTCCGGCCCTTGCAATGGCAGGTGTCAAACTACTGAAGCCAGTGACTTGGGATACTCCCAGAATCAGTTTTGAAAAGACACTTCTCATTCTGCTTTATTGGAAGGATGTTTAAACAGTTGGGTTAGGACTGGAAAGCCCTGGGTTTAAGTCCTGCTTACCGAAGACTTCCTGTGTGACCTTGGGTAATCTTGTGACCTCTCTGTGTCTCAGTTCCTCATCTATAAAATGCAGATAATAGCACTTCTACCTAACAGATGCGCTGTGAGAATACACTAAAAATTCCAAGGTGCTCAGATATTACAACAATGGGGGCCATATAAGTACCTCAAATAGAAATAGGTCTATTTCGATATTCATACATAACTGAACATGCTCCTGGATTATTTTGCTAAAGAAATTCTGAAAGATTGTATGAGGCATTTAAAAAAAAATAGAGAATCATCTTTAAAAAGAGGATCAATGCTCCTTTTCCCCCATTGTCATGTACTGCATGTTGCTCTATATGTATGCTGAAGACCAAGTGTTTTATCTGTATTGTTAAAAACCTGATCTGGTGAGACCAGTATTAGAGCAATGAGGAGAGGGATTGGCAAAAGGCTGTTTAACAGAGTTGGCTTAATAAAGGGAAAGTAGAATTGCCTTTGGAACATGTGAGACACTCTCTTAGAAGAGGATGTTGACTAAGGAGGTTTCCCGATACAGCTTCTTTCACTTGGTGTTTTCTAGATTTACTTCTTTTGGAAATTAAGTTTTAAAGTCGGTGATATTCAAGACCTGAAAATCTTGCTGTCTTTTAAACCTTCTGGATTTTGTAGTACCAGACTTCTTTAAAAAAAAGGGTTGAAACTAATCAGAACCCAGCTTCAGTGAGATTGTTTAATGGCAAACAGGAAATACTGAAGAGGTAAAATATTCATGACAATAGGGTTCATTTGCTATGTGTAGCTGCCAAATGTAGCAGCTCAGTTTTTAGCTGAGGCTCAGGCCATGGCTACACTTGCAGGTGTGCAGCGCTGGGAGTTACAGCTGTCTTCGTACAGCTGTGTAGGGAAAGCACTGCAGTGTGGCCACACTGACAGCTACCAGCGCTGCAATGTGGCCAAATTTGCAGCGCTGCTGGGAGTGGTGCATTATGGGCAGCTATCCCAGCGTTCAAGTGGCTGCAACGTGCTTTTCAAAAGAGGGGGGTGGGGTGGAGTGTGACAGGGAGCGTGGGGGAGACAGAGAGAGTGGATTTTTGGAGCCGATTTTTGTGAGCTCCCTGCCTTGCAAGTTCTAAGGACTGGAAGATACACAGCACCAACCTTCAATCATTTTAAAATGTTCGACCCCTTCCTCCACCCCTCTCTTATTCACTAAATGCAAATAACCTTCAGACCACATAAGCAGCTGTTTCAAAATGGATTCCCCCCTCCCCCCGTGTCTCTCCTCAAGCAAACACTAGCTGTGCACATTCCAAAGGAATTCCCCTGCCTGCCTCTGCTCCAGCAAACAGGAGCTGTGTTTGTTTTTTAGATAAGCAGCTCCGGGAGCCCGGAGTTCACAAAAAAAACAAAGAGAGGCATCACAACAAAACAAAAAATGTTATCTGGTACTTAAAGCATTTTGGGAAGGTTCTGGAGGTCAGTTACAGTAGTAAGATTAATCACTGTTTACACTTGCTCCCCAGCGCTGCATCACCAGCACTGCACTCATTATACCGGAGGCAGATCAGGTGTACGGCCAGCACTGCAGCCAGGGAGATGCAGCGCTGGATGTGCCTTGCAGGTGTGGACAGTTACTAAGTTGCAGCGCTGTAAACACACCACCAGCGCTGCAACTCTCCAGTGTAGCCAAGCCCTCAGACTTGAAATAATAGCCAGATTTATGCTAGGATTTCTGGCTACAAATCATACAAGAGATAAGGAAAAACCCACAATGGGCTAATTAGTTACACAATTAATAGAGGGTAATTAAGAAAAGCGGCAATTTAGTTATTACTGTCAAAATCACCTGCTGATATATTTGCCCCAGCTGTTAAACCAGGAACAAAGTATAACTATTATGGGGAAGGGGAGCAGAAATCTGAGCAAGTCAAGTTACAATAGTTAATTTTAGGGGAGAAAAAAAAATAAAAATCCTCAGAAATGGGCAGCTAACTAGAGAACCTTCAAAAGAGCTCATTTGGTTTTCAAGTTATTTCCAGATTCTTTCCTTCTCTCTCAGATACACACACAATTGTTCTCAGCGCCATGAATAATAGGCTACCTTTCAACATTTCCCATATAATCTTGTTACAATGTCAGCCTTGAGAAAAGCCAAGGGAAGTACTTTCATTGCATTGCCATTGAGAAGCTTTAAGTTTAGGGCCACTTTCCGATCCAGTCACACACAAGTGACTATCTTTAGTTACACAGATGCAAATTAAAGAAAAAATTGGGCTCTTCAGCTCTTATTTGTGCCAAAGAGCCAAGAAAATATGTTGAGAGGCAGATTAAAAAATGTGTGTGTGTGTTCCTGCAGTTTTAGTCTAAAGATACCACCCATGTTTGGTATGGGACAGGGGTCATCTTTTAGGAAATTTGGAATTGGAGCTATTCTTGCAGAAATAGTAACAATGCAGCCCCTAATAGTGGCAAATATCAGTGGACACTACCGGTGTTCATTTGTACAGAGCACCAGTGTACTCAGGTGTCACATTAGCACTCTTTCCTTATACACTTTTTCCATACACCAGTCCTGACCTTCAAACATCTACGTGTTTTTAACTTTACTCTTGTGTGAAGTCCCATTAACTTCAAAATTAAGTATGCATGTGTTTGCAGGACTGAAGTCTGAGTACATAGGTAGTACTCTGAATGGATTCAAATTCTAGGGAACAATGGTTATTGCATTATCTCTTACAAATCTGGAGTAGGTGGGAGCAAGAATAATTACAAGGCTAACAGTTGATTCAAACCACTGGTAAGACTCTGTAAACTTTTTTTTAAATAAAATATTCTTGTATTAATAGCTGCTAGTTATCTGCTAAGTGGAGACTTATTTTCACCTTATGACCACACTGATTAGCGTGATACAAATAGGTAAGGCTGCAATTAAGTGGGAAAGTCAAAATGGATTTTTAATAAAGTTTACGTAGTTGCATATTTAAATTAATAGGCATCATAACTAAAATTCAGACTTGGAATGATCTCACCCACTGGTGTCAACTCATGGTTTTATTGCAAGTCTCCAGCTCTTTGGTGTTTCTCTTAAAAGTGCCAGCTCATGGAATCATGGTTATTACATGAAAATCTGAGTTACTTATTTTAAAAGTGATCGCTTCTAGCCCTCATGGCTGCAGAGAAGATCTGGAAAATGTGAATCCTAGAAGCTCAGATGGCACAAGGCAAATAAAAAGAATCCCGCACTTAACTTTTTAATTCAGTCTCACAGTATTTTGGTGTCCCACTCATGATTTTTGAAGGCTGCAATACCACTGGCCCTGTGGCAGACTGGTTAGAGCCGAAAAGGACTCTGCACTTCTAGATGGAGCTGAAATACCTCTGTGGTGGGCTGTACTATGAAACAGTAAAAGGCATGTAAAGCGCATCCATTTGAAAATAAAAGTGGTATAGATGGACCCAACTGAAAAATGTCACCGGGGGGGCAAGACACAACCTCAAGAGAACTTTTGTTTAAATCTACAAGAGTGGCTTCCTGGCCCACAAATGCCAGTTACGCCAATGTCATTAGCCACAATTATCCATTTCCTACTCGCATTAAACCAATCTTTGATTAACTATTTTTGGCTTCATAGTCATTTACTTGAGTCCTGCTGAAGTGTCACATACTGCACAGACAACTGCGGCATTTTAAGCACAAACAAAAGATTAGAAGATTATTCCATCACAGAATCATCATCATGTGCTCTTTTCATGCAACATGAAGCCAGACTCTGTTTTTAAGCTAAAACTTGCTTCCAAGTAGTGTTTTTGTTTCAACAAACTGACACTTGGGGGAATCTGTGTATATAAAATGTTAATTCCATTTGGTTTTATGAACTATTTCTGACTGTAACCTTTGGATGGCATTAAAACACCCATTTTATAGCAGAAGGCAGACCAGGTCAGAGTATCTGAAACAGGACCATCAACAAGTGAATAGCCCGTCCCTAGTGGAACACGGAGGTGCTACTCTCAGAACTATTAACTCTGTCTGCAGTCCTACCTAGGGGTTGGAGAATGGGAAATCCCTAATGGAGGAGGAAAGGAGGAAGAGGTGTCAGACCCTACCCAGCAAGAGGGGGGCAAACCATCACTAGAACCAAGACTGAGCAAAAGGAGTGAGGGTCTGAGGGACCTGCCCCCCCCCTTACAAACACTGACCAAACCCCAAAAGACTAGAGTTAAGGATAGTGAAGAGAGGGGTTTAAATTCAGGTTTCTGTTGCTTTGTCTAAGCCTGTGTATCTTCTGCTTTCTGTGGCTATGTCTAGACTTCGAGCTAGAGATGTAAATTCCAGCTTGAGGAGAGACACCGGTGCTAGCTCTGAACGAACTAGTGGCTGGCAGGTGGGGCCATACCACAGAAGCTACACATTACTTTTAGCACACTAGCTCAATCAGAGCTAGCGCAGCTATATCTCCTCCAACACACCCCTCTAGC
The DNA here is from genome assembly GCF_020497125.1 of Mauremys mutica. Lineage (NCBI taxonomy): Eukaryota > Metazoa > Chordata > Testudines > Geoemydidae > Mauremys > Mauremys mutica. Next base: position 108,302,597 of record NC_059072.1, read on the forward strand.
TCAAAGCCTAGACATACCCGAAGCATAAAGTGTGTGTTTACGCCTTTACAAAAGCTATCTTCCTCACTTGAATGGTCACATGGTCCCCAAAGAGTTAAAATCGTGCACTGAAGTGCACACAAGATTGGAGCTTTGGGGCGGGAGGTGCATAAACTGTTGGAGGAGGGTCTCAGAACTGGTACTGAGGCTTAGGGCAGCTAGACTGCAGGGTCCCACCCTCCAAGGAAGAGATGCCAGACAAAGTCTATACCTGGGAGTGTGCCTAGAGGCCAGAACTAGAGATAGCATCTGAACACTGCTCAGACCCATTTGGCTTGCGAGCAAGTCGGATCCAAGGATCAGGTCCAATTAGAGCAGCCTGAGGCCCATCCACAAAAGGGGATCTGTCAGGGCTACAACAAACAAAACCCAATAACCCCTTAACAATGCACGAAGGATTCAACTACAGGGGAACAAAGTTAGAGACTACGGGGAAATCCAACCTCTATTTATGTCACAGACACAAAGTTATTTTATACTATTCTTGCCAATATCTATGTGTAATTTCCACTGACGTCAACAGGAGGTGCCCAAGTACATATTGAGGAAAGGCTAGATCTGTGAATTTGGTGCATTTTCATGTAAGAGGCTTGGAAGTTAAACCCTAGGATTTAATTCAGTGGGCCAGGGCTTTCACCCCGTGTCTTTAATCCACCACAACAAATGACCTGGGGAACTTGTGCTGTAGTAGTAACAGCACAAAAGCAACATGCTTCCTGAGCAGGTTCCTTTTATTTTTTCCAAACCATACACTTATTTTTGGCAACATCCAAACTTCTCATGTTGCCTGCACATTGGATTAGTTAAGAGGAACGGTGTTTTACATGCATGAGCCAGTTTCAACATTGTAGGCATGCAGCTAGTCCAGGAACTACCACCACCATTGCCTCTTCATTTCCCACCTTCTACCAAACATTCTAAAGGAAGTGACTAAATGGGCATATTTTTATTATTTTGACATGTTTGGATGCAAACCTCCCTCTCTTACTAACTGGTCATTGATTTATTAACAATGACTTAATTAAGTGCTAAATCCTTTTTCTCCTAGAAGTTAGTGTTATGGGTTTGACGGGGAAATTCTACAGTCTATGTTACACAGTAGCTCAGATTGGAGGATCATAATGGACACTTCTGGCCTTTTAAAAAACAAAAAACCTAATCAACTAAAGAGTGTTAGCTCTTGGTCATTTTAGTCCTAAATGGTGAAAAACAAAAAACGAACAGGAAACAAATATGCACACTTAATGTTTGAGAAAAGCCGTCTGTACCAAATATACCAATGACAGACTACATATCAAATTCAGTCAGGGTGTGATTCCAATAGCATCAATGTTTTAAGTAAAGTTTGATGCCTGTAGTGCTGACAGGACCATTAAGACTTAGGATACCAAATTCTGCATTTTTGTTACTTTCACACAACTCTGAGTTACTTCAATGGGAGGTATGTGCACATATATCTGCAAGCAGAATTTAGTCCATAGTGGTGGTAATCTACAAAATAACTGCAGACTGGAAGATTGTATAGCCAACACAAATTTCCAACATGATTTTCCATAAAATAATTGCTAGTACATTCCTCAAATTTTGTGGAGAGAGAAAATATTTTGAAGAGAACTTCACCCTGTTCTCCCCAGCTTGTTTTCAGATATTACACTAGTCAGAATTTGTTTGACAAGTCATGTAGTACAGTACCAAAAAAGAAAAATAAGAAAAATCCTGTGCATACCAGGGAAGTCCAATATATGACAAGCTTTAGGTCACAATGGCTTCCATTGTGTCTAGTACTGTAATTGCTATCTGCATTAACTAATGCTCATTTTGGTTTTCCCTGAATACATCATATAGCGATCAGATATTCAATCACTACAATCCAATCAACCATAATGCGGTGGGTGACTCACACCCAGGAGCAAGGAGAGCGGATGCCCAAAGGTAATTATTCATTTCCAGAGGCAGGAAAGAGAATCAGGGCACTGTTTATTTTGTTCAGAGCTCTCAGCCTCTATTAGATTCACTGTTTTAACACAGACATCCCTTAAAGCACTGCACAGCACGTTACTGAAGTCTCCTTTATTTCATCCCCTGCAATAAGCAGCAAATTTTTAAAAAGCCCATAAAGTATTATTTGAATAATCCTATGAGATTATATCCATTTGACGAGCTGAGGTACAGCAGCAATAGAGGGAAATCACTATCTTTTCTGCTAGACTTTGCAAATATCTTGCTGCAGCAATACTATATGGAATGCAGGTCACCTCAGTTCTCTGAAAGCAAGACAGGGATATAACACGATACTGCAGTATCTAACACTGCTAACATGTAAGAGCCTGGCAGGCAATCCTATACAGTGGGGAGGTAAGTGGGGCAGAGGTGAGCCAGTAATTTTTTTACTCGGAGGAAGAGAACCAAGATAAGCACGTGCTACGCATAATCGGCCCTCCTCCCCACCAGACTTTTTAAACAAACAAAACCCCACACACTCCTGTCATACATAAATATGAACTCTTTCCTCTAAAAATTGAAAAAAGCCATTGATGACAGTAAACAATCACTGGTCTATGTGCTTTGAGCAACGTCTCACATTATCTACCCTCAAATGAGTCCTCTCGAGATAGCCTACCTACCTTGGCTGAGAGTAGCCACACTGCCATATTGCACTCAGACTGCACAGAGCGACTCGATTAGAAACTGATGGTTCTGCGAACTTGAGCAATAGCCTATATCCGCTGATAGACCAGCCAACTCAAATCAAAAGCACCACCACACTTAAGGGTTTACTTGTGTGGTCGGGACTCAAGTTAAGGTCAACACTAGAGTTCTAGCTCAATTTAACTCTGCAGTGAAGACAAATCCTTAGCTGTGATCTTCATAATCTAGGATTAACCAGATTTCTACAGGCCAAGGTTTCTCAACACATAGGCCGTGACCCAAAATTAGGTTCCCCAGAACATGTCAAAGGGTCCCACAGCTCCAGTCCGGTGGAGTTGGCTGGGCTTGGCTCCAGGGGGCCAGCTGGGCCAAATTTGAGTGAGTGATGCTGCAAACCCCACGTACCAGGTGCAACACCCAAAGCAGAGAATCAAGACCAGCCAGCTATGTGGGACTGGAACCACAGGAGCCACCACTGCAGGGTGAGTGCAGAGTGGGCTCTGCAAACACCCATAAGGGCCTGCCACCATACTGGAAGCAGGACCAGACTCCCCACCCCCAGGGTCTGTTTACTGGGTCCTGACAGGCCATCAACATTTACAAATGGGTTCTGAGCCCAAAAAGGTTGAGAACCACTGCTGCAAATCATACGCCCTGCAATTTGCAGCCACCCCTTTAATATCTCTCTTAAGTTTCCAGTACAATTTTGTTCAGCTTTTAATTACATGTCAACTTCTAAATAATTTGTACTGGTCCCTTAGGTAGTCACTTAAACCAGGTTTCAGTTTAGTTTTAATATAATCAGACTGGCATTGAACGCATCACTAGGAGTTACTGTGGCTCAGTTAGTAGCACATTTGCCTAGAAGCTGGAAGGTCTTGTATTAAAAGCCCACATCTAGATTTCACCTTATACCAAAGGCTGATGTGCAGTACAATCCTTAAGTGGGGGGGAGGGGGAAGGAGAGAAGAGTATGACTATTAGGAGGTGCTATTTTTCATTCACAACAATGAATTGGAATACTTACCGCTTGACTATATAAATTAGAGTCTATAGTATGTCTCCCAAAGACTAGATATAACCTACAATGTTCACTACATGAACAGATTCTAATGCCCAGGCCGGTGCAAGAACCATTGAGTGCACAGTGGTTACTCCAGTTCCTGACTCTGCTCACTAACCATACACAAAACTTACTAGTTTATGAAGAGCTTTTAAATACCAGCTGTATAAAAAAAAAATCTAAAATGTGCTCTAATCTCTTCATAGTCTTCCATACAAGCCCATGGCACGTGGGTAGTTTTTCTATTTATCTAACACCCAGACACAGTACTTCTGATGCTAAGAATGTTGTGAGAATTCTCCCAGCCCCTTACAGTAACCTAAATAGCTGACATATTTTTCAAAGGCCTGGCATGAGAAATATTTCAATATTTCTATGATTCAATGCACACAATACCCGACAAGGTACAGTTAGGTAGGGAGGCTTCCTCAAGGTCCAGCTAGCATTTTATGAAATATAGACTGCACAAGATCTGGCACCCTTCCTATCATGCCAACACCCAGCTTTACAATGCATTATGTTGTGCCTGAAGGCTAAAGTCTATGTTTGCAGAATAGGAGCTAGTCTGAGTCACACTTTTCCCTGGGCAAAAATAAAGGAGAAAATTTCCCAAGTGATAATGAAAAGAAATCAAATTGGCTGCTCATTTAGTTGGTGTGGTCTTGTGATCCAGACACAGGGAACACAGACTTCATCTAGGGGCTTACAGTGGTGTGGTTGCCTAGGTGTCTAACTTGCAAGATAGAGCCTAACATCCTTTGTTGCCTTGGGGATGTCAATGTAACCTGTCTGTCTCCATTTCCCTATCTGTAAATGAAGATGTACTTAATACAAGGATGTTGTGTGGACTGCATTTAGGAAGCAACCTGAATAGGAAGTCCTATATATTTGATATATTATTATTCTCTTAGACTTTTGATATTGTTCTTGCTCAAGTAAAAAAGTTAGCCCCTGCTCACTATTCAGTTTCTCCATTTACTCAGTGCAGCAATGAACAATGTCCTATGACTGCAACGGTGTCACTATGGAAAAGTTATAATAAATTCAGCTTAACAGCATCACTCATAAGGTGCAGATTGAGGCAGTAGGTTAGAGTAGCAGTCGTATGGTTCCCTACACCTGCAATTCCCTTTCTGACCTCATTCACCTGATCTCTGTTCTCTTCTGCTTCAAATTTCTCCCAGTAAAAACTTGCTTCTTACACAAGGCCTCTTAACCCACCACTCCCCGCTGAAATGTTGTAATAAGTGAAAATGAAAGACCCACAGAACTACAAGAGGAACGCTGACCACCACCACTTAGTCACATTTTTCTTGATTCCCATCCGTCATCTCTTGACTTCTCCATACTATTTGTCCAAAGTGTGGTAGGCACTTTAAAGACACTATAGATGTAACATGCAGCGCCTTTAAGCATAAGCATCCCCATAATCATCGAACATGACAAGAAATTAAAGTTTTTATGTATGATATTGCAGTGTATAGGAATCAAGCAGTATTTCTTAAATAGTTTGTGAGCCCCCTAGTGGCTCTCATGGTCCTTTAGGTTTCAGAAGCCACCAGAGCAGTGGTGTGTGAATGTGTAGCAAGGCCTTGCACGTATATACTCAGTCAACAGGATTACTGTGTTCATGTGTTTCCTTCATACTATGTATGTTGTGTAAGGAACAACCAGTGGGGAGGATGGGATACTAATCCAAGAGTGTTGTCAGAAAGAGGGTAACTGCAGACGGTTAGTGAAAGTGCAAAGGAAACTATAGCCACTCGGACTGAGCGTTAGCTGCTCATTTGGAGGAACAGAAGAATTACTACCCAAGTCCTATACCAGGGGTGGCCAACCTGTGGCTCTGGAGCCACATGCGGCTCTTCAGCAGTTAATACGTGGGGTTCCTTGTATAGGCACTGACTCTGGGGCTGGAGCTACAGGTGCCAACTGCCCAATGTGCCACGTGTGCTCTCTGCTCAATCCCTGGCTCTGCCACAAGCCCTGCCCCCACTCAACCCCTTCCCACCCCCTCTCCTGAGCCTACCATGCTCTTGCTCCTCCCTCCCTCCCCCCGCCTCCTGCAAGCCACAAAACAGCTGATCATGAGCACGGGGAGGGAGGGGGAGGGGAAGGGGCTGATCGGCGGGGGCAGAGGAGCTGATGAGGGGGCTGCTGATGTATTACTGTGGCTCTTTGGCAATGTACATTGGTAAATTCTGGCTCCTTCTCAGGCTCAGGTTGGCCACCCCTGTCCTATACACTACATACAATATAAATAAAATATGAAAATCCCCCTCCCACTACAGAAACCCTATGCAAAATCCTTCAAGTAAATGAAAAGAGGAGGGTTAAAGGCTTTTTAAAAAAAAATCCTTCTCTGGTAGCAGTAGCAAGAGCACTAGCATATCATATCAACCTGCTCATAAACAACTTAAAATTCCAGTGCAGCCACTGTAACTGATCATGAGTTTTATAAAAAGTTTGTTCATATGAGGTTCACATGTGCAGGCAAATCTGAGTTGACAGTTTCCCTTTAACACTGTACTTTAAGTTAGGGGGTGGCAGCTGGCATTTCAAGCCTGAATCTGTGTCAAACAGCAAATTAACATACAGAGTTTGTTGCTTATCCACAACAGGTGAATTTCTTCCTTTCTTATAAGGAGTAGCGCTCTGAGGCATGAGACATAGGGAAAATATCACCAAGGATGGAGTCCCATGTTTACTGCTTCTACAGTTTCCATGTTAGATGTGCTCAATATACAAGTAAAAAGGAAGTATTTTTCCAACCTGCAAGCCCAGCACATTCAGACCGGGCTCTCGGAGCCAAGGTGTCTCCCTTCTATCCCCCGCAAATCACCACCAGTAATAAAGGTTCTGCAGGCTTTAAGTGACGCCTGTGTAACACCCTCCTCCCCATCCCTTAACTGCACAGGTGTGACTGATGGAAATTTAATAAATAAGCCTCTTCAGGAGGAATGAGATGAAACAGAATCCCCAGATCATTTTGTTATAGCCATGTTAGCTCTGCAGAGCCAACAGAGAATCCAAAAAAAAGTGTGTCATTAAAAAAGTCAGAGACAACACTGAATGCACACATGGAGCATAGCTACATCGTATGATGGTGCTATTTTGTCCATAGTCTTTTCTCAGTTCCAAACCAGACACTTCTGTACAGACTCACTAAGCAGGACCTGCCAAGTCTCTCACATTGAGGATTAAAAGGCTCAGACAACACAATTTTGAACCTCAAAAATTAGTTCTTGCAGAAACAAGCACTTTTGGAAAACAACCAACAACACGCCTAAGACTTTTTTTACCCCAAAGAGAATTTTTAAAGCCAACAAAACATCCCTGTGCTAATCTCCAGAGAGAAAATACCTAATCTACTTTCATTGCCTAAACAGAGCAAACCACCACCAAAACCAGAGTGAAAAGTTATTAACACCCTACAATGTTAGTCATGACAAGATAAAAACATTTTAAAAAGGTATTATTGTATTAGGCTATTATTGACCCAAGGGTCAAAATTCCAGCTTCACCAGGAGGAATTCATTAGCCCCTGTAATGTCAGAGCCATTCTGAAGTCTTGCCATTTGGTGAAGGATGTTGCTTGTGTTTTTCCATTTTTATCAGTTCTTGGTATGACCCTAGCCCTTCGGAGCCCTAGTCTTGAACCCCATTGTGCTAGGCGCTGTACAAACAGAATAAAAAGGCACCCTGCTTGCACTCAATGAGACATTGCGGACCTCAGCCAGTCAGTGCGGAGGGAGAAGCCGGACAGGAGGAGAGAGCCAGGCCGGCGGGCCAGGCTCAGCGCTGGGGGAGAAAAGGGGAGGCGCGCGGGGGTTGTTACCTGCTGCTTCCTTCCGAGCCCCCTCTCCCGGCGGTGGGCAGAGCCTGCCTCCTCCAGGGGGGCCAGCAAAGACCAGGGCCGAGCTGTGCAGGGTCGGGCTGGATTTCCTCCGGATCGCCATCCGCCTGAAGTTCGCGCTCTCCGCCCCGCTCATGCTGCCGGCGCGAGGAGGCGGCAGCTCGCGCGCCCTGGCTGCTCAGCGCCCCGGGCCCGGCAGGGCTCGCATCGCGCCGGCCCGCGCTCGGGCTAGCGCAGAGGGGCTGCTGCTGCCCTGGCGCTGGGCTCGGGGCCGGCAGCCGAGGCGAGCAGCCCGCGGTCCTGGAGCGCTGCGGAGGCCGGGCTGGCAGGAAGCCAGCGGCGCAGGGACCCTCCCCGGCAAAGCGCGCCCGCTCCCTGCACCGCAGCTACCTCGGGCGCTTGGCTCCAGGCGTCCCCTGCACCAGCCCAGCGAACGCAGCACCGCCCTGGCTTTGTAACTCCTCCTCCCTCCCGCACCTGCCAGGTGAGTCCTGCCTGCGCCCAGCGCCCTCCCCCTGGGAGGCAGCCGCGCCGCAATGCAAACTCCGCAGCTCCTCCCCCTCCGCCAGCAACTTCTCGGTGGCGGCCCCTGGCTCTCCTCTAGCTGCTCCGCTTGCCCCCTCCCGCGTCCTCCACACCCCTCGTCGGATCCTCCCCGCCCCCAACTTTTTGATGCACTCGGGCAACCGCCAGTCTCTCAGTACCTGCCTTGAACTCTCCGCCCCCGTCTCCTTTCCTGCACCACTAGCCCAGTGTTGCTGCAGCTGCAGTGCCGCGGCACACACCCTGCCCAGGTAAACCCTTTGATCCTCCAGCTAGTAAACACAACTGCCCTTGATTCGGTGTCTGCTAACTTTCAGACTCCGCTGGTCTCCAGACCGCCCTTCCACTAGCACCAAGACACAAAAACACACTTGTCTCCTTCCTCCCGGCTACAACTCCGCAAAGTTCCCACCCGCAGGAGGGAGAAGCAGGCGCCTGAGACAGCATCGGCTTCCGTTCCTTCTGATTTATGTTCTGCTTCCTGGACTCGCCTGTTCCTTTCTCTGCTGATGCGCTGGCTTCTCTAGAGAAGCCAGAATAAGCATGCATGAACATGCCTGTACCGGGTACAGTGTACCCACACACTAGCACTCATTGGGTTGGGAAGCACTTAGATCAAGTGAAACCTGTCTGATATGGGTATTGAGAGCCTGGGTAATCCAACCACCTGGTGAGAACAGATAGATCCCTGTTTGAGAGAGCTCAAAGAAGTCCGGGGCAAGTGAGAAGAAATAATGACCAATCTGTGCCAGCAAACCTTTTAGGCAGCAGTTTGGAGGAGCTCTCCCATACTCCAGGATTCCAATCCCCTCCCCACCTTTCCATCCCCAAACAGATCCTCCTCACCAGGCAGACTGTCCTTTCCCCACAAACTGCCCCTCCACCATCACAACTTATTTCTGATGCCACTTCCTCAAAGATTTCTCCGTGTCTGTATTAGAAATGGGCCTTAGCTTGTCACATGCCAGCAGGTCACCCCACCAGATATTTTTATATATTTATTTATCATTTTTATTAATTTGTCCAGATACAATAACTAAACTACCAGATTCATCATAATATCCAAAGTAAATGAAGAGAGTTAGGACAAAGGGAGGGAAGGGGAAGTGACATATCCATCTTCAGGGTCTACATTCATTATAGATCTCTCAAGTCAGCCCAGATTGCTTTGAATGTTTCAGGCATTCCCTTTCTGTGGAGAGCCCATCTGGAACAGCCATATAACTGACCTAGGCATCAGTATTTGGTGGGGATTGACTTTTCCATTTTTGCAGGATTATTTTTTTAGTGACCAAAGCTGCATGTTGGCCCCATGCTGCCTTGTTAGCAGGTAACTTCCAGATATCAGGATGATATCCCAGAATGAAACTTAAGGGGGAGGGCTCCCATCAATTTTTTTTTCTCTTGACTTGTGATATACCACTTATGAGCATGTTTATGTTCCCATTTAAACAACTATACATTCATGTCCAATGGTGAGGCAAGGCCGCACTGCTTGTCAACCAAACATACATTAGTACTCTTTGCTGGAAATGTATATGTTTCTTTATGGAAAATATGCAGAGCATAGTGCTGATAGACAGAGTTCCGCTTGAGTAATTTGAAAAGAGGAGTGTGTGAGACTGTCACATGCTCAGATAACACAGTGATAGCAGCTATATAAAAATCTAGACTGTAATCTCAGCTAGGGATGACTCAGCAGTATCCAGAGAGGGAGTGCCTCCATTGGAATAAGGGATGGAGGAATAAATATAAGGAATAAGTCACCCTCACATCCTGTCTAGCTATAGGTGCAATTTTAATAAGGGATCCTGAGGGCCCATCGAACACCTCACTATGTATAAACCAGTCATCGCTCTACCCTAAATTTTCCAAAGCAACTGGTGATTTGTCTGGATCCCAGCTCAGCACTTTACAGGGGCGTGATTTTTAAGAGCCAGATAGCTGCTGAGCATTTTCTGAAAATACCCCATTAAGGTATCTCAGAGTTAGAACAAAACAAATCAAAACTTGTCCTAGTTAAAAAAACAAAACCACAGCCAACACTTCAGGAACTAAAATAAAAATGACCACTCTAAAGGTTGCAGTGTGTCTAAGAATCTCAATGTGGATCATGGAAATGCTTGCAGCCCAAAAAATGAGAGACCCCAAATCACTGGCCACTTTTGAATATTTAAGTCCCTATGTCGCAGCAATACCAAAGAGGATAATATTGGTAATTCTTTAATATCAAGTTTTACAAATTCTTACAGCACAAAGAACCTTTTTCTTCACCCCTTAGAGATTGCAGATTTGTAGGCTGTACATCACAAATCATTACGTCAGGGCATTCGTTTGGCTGGCTGGCCAGTGAGTTTCCTACAACGTAATATCAGGCCTGTCAGGTGTCTCTTATTTAAAAACAAAAAACAAAAAACAAAAAAAAACCCCGTTTATAACTATTTATTTTTGGGGAGTGACGATCCCAAACAATATATAGTAAAACAAAATGGAATCCTCCATATACAAAATCCATAGTCAAATATGTAGCCGGCCAAGCCAAATCCTGCTAAGAGATTTGGGTGTCACATTGGTCACATATTCTGACCTTTGAACAGAATGCTGTGGAACCAACAATCTGACCTGCCAAGGGGAACTATACAGAGCAAAAGTAGATATAGCAAAAGGGAGACTAGATCAGGGTTTCTCAAACTTCATTGCACCGTGACCCCTTTCAGACAACAAAAATTACTACAGGACCCCAGAAGGGGGGACTGAAGTCTGCGCCTGCCTAAGTCCTGCCACCTGCAGGTGGAGGGCAAAGCCAAAGCCCCACCTCCCCAGGCAGGGGGCCTGTAACCTGAGCCCGGCTGCCCAGGGCTGAAGCCCTTGGGCTTTGGCCCCGAGCCCCAGCAAGTCTAAGCTAGCCCTGGTGACCCCATTAAAACAGGGTCACAACCAGGAGCGGCACCAGGGTTTCTGGCGCCCTAGGCAGAATTCGGGGGGCGGCATTTTGTGCGCTCCCCACTGGGCGCGCGGGAGCTCCTGGTTCCACTCCCGTCGCGCCGCCGAAGAAGGACTCTCTGCCGAAATGCCGCAGGTCACAGCAGCAGTCATTGAGCTGCTCAATTGCCTGCCGCTGTTTCCCGCGGCACATCGGCAGAAGGTCCTCCTTCGGCGGCGCGATGGGAGCAGAACCGGAAGCTCCCGCCCCCCGAATCCTGGCGCCCTAGGCGACCGCCTAGGATCGCCTAATGGAAGCGCCAGCCCTGGTCACAACCCACTTTGGGGGTCCCAACCCACAGTTTGAGAACCGCTGGACTAGATTTACTGATCAGACCAGACATCTCTGATCTCATGCTCTCTGTTGCATATTCCATATGAAAAACCTCTGATGGCAGCAGAAGTCCTCCGCACAGAGTATCTGCAGGGTGGGCCGTAGAGAGCCATGTGAGTAGAAAGAGATTTTACATACATATCAGTTAAATCAGAAAGCAAATGCAATATCTAGCAGTTGAGGATGGTGTGTGAAACTGACACACATGCTGGTGGACTTCAGGTTCTCGAACCAGTGAATAGCCTACAGTGACGGTGACCTCAATCATCAACACCACTTAATAGCAGTTGGGCTCAGTTCAGTGGGGGAGAAGTAGCATCTCCCTGATCCTGGGGCAAATTGAGGGCTTTTATCTCCCCTCAGAGCACACACCCCACCTCCCATTAACAGACATACTTTATTTTTAATAGTTACCCAAGCAAATGTGGTTTTGGCTTCCTCCAGCTATTTTTCAAAGTGATGTTTGGTTTTAGATCCTTTCCCCATTTTTCCATCAAGGTAGTTTTATCTTCCAGATCCAGAAATAACTATTATGTTATGTGGAGCTCAGGTTCTTTGAGATGATTTTTCCTGTATTTAGTGTTTCTATTCTTATTAATGGTCTCCTGAAACCTTAGCTTTCTACATGGGATTTAATATAATGCTTTAGTTGCAAATAAGCCAAAACTGGTCTATTAATATTCCCTGTAACAGTATGTTTCCATAATGCTATCCTTACAGAATGGTTGAGCAGTGGTTATATGCACTTCTTTCCTCACATATATTATCTATTGATTATATAACCCTGGTTAAAATTCTGGATTGTTTCTGAAGGGTGTAAGCAGGGAGAGAAAAGGGTTATTACCTTGACATTATTGGCACACACTGTATGTAACAGTACTTAGTGCATGTTTACATCACAAAATGCATTCCCATGCTTCAGCAGAGAGACTAAGGACTGAATGTGGCTGTAGATAGAATTAGTTTGTCATTGCTTCAAGCCGCCTCTTACACGATCTTGCCAATGTCTTTCATCACGCATTCGGGGAAGCTTTCCTGCTGCTGCCTGTGATGGACAGTTCAGGTAGATAAACAGATCTTTCAGTGCCAGCCTTCTACTAGAGAAAAGGAATGGCTGGTAACTTTGAGATGACTCAAAGAGGTGGTGGTGGTGGTGTGGGACACACATGAAAGATGTTGAATGAAGATACCCTCAGAGAAGTTAAGGTCAGCATTGTCAAAACTATCTGCTATTTTGGGTGCTCAACTTGAGAGGCCTGGGGCCTGATTTTTCAAAATACTTAAGATTTTTATCATAGTTTACATGTTCAAAGCATTGTTCCCTTTGACATCCGTTGCAGCTGGGAGTGCTGCTCAGCACTTCTGTAAATCTGGCTGCATGTATCTCAGATCAGGTGTCCAGAAAATAAGGAACACACAATTAGTGTCCCTCCCCCTCGCAAAGATCTGGGCTTACGTGATTTGCCCAGAATTCACCCAGGAACTCTGTGACAGAGGCAGAGATAGAATCCAGTTCTTCAGCATGGCATTCAGATACCTTACCATGAGGGCAACCTTTCTCTTCCACTACTCTGATCATTCTCAGCCCGTTTCTGTTTCCCTGCACCTGTTTCCCTCTGTCTGCTCTATAGTCCTACCAACCTCTGCCTGCTTCACACTCCTCTGTATTCCAACAAAAGCGGTTGTTTCCTCCACCAGCAGTAGGGTTATTGAGGGCCCAAGAAGAATTGTCTCTGCTTAGTTTTGGTGGCTGGTGTCACAATGGGAGTGAGGATGAGTGATTGCAGGAAAAATCCTGCTGTCCTTGTGCAGCCCTGGGAAGACCCTCAGTCTGGTGAGCACATAGACGCTGTGAGGAATCTTCAGTGGAAACAGAATCTGCTAAGCATGTGCAAACAGTGGGTTTTAGTTCCTTTTCTCTCTCTCCGGAAGCTTATAATATTAGAAAAGTTTGGGCAGATTTTTATGGGGAAAGCAAAAAGTTCCAATCCTCACACGAGGCATGACTCAGCCTGCCAAACTTCAAGTCCCTGTTCCACATCGTGGAAGCACTAGGGCTTCTTAATGAAACTGTAAAAGATTTTTTTTTTTAAAAAAAGGGGCAAAAAGGGTTTTTTTCTCTAACCTTGTAAACAGGTAAGCCACCTTAGCTGAAACTTAAAAATAAAACAAAATAAAATAAAAATTCATCATGGACAGCCATCATGGAACGTTTCAGCCCAACTAGTATAAATTTGGTAGTTATTATAATGCAAAATTACTCTTAGGCAACCTTAACTGAAGGCAGCAGCAGCACTGCTTGTAATGAATACAGAAGGGTTGGTGAGTGGTGACCTCTCTACCTTTACCCAGCAGGGCAAAGAAAGAGGACAGGTAAGTGGGAAGGATATCAGACAAGCAACAGTTCTCAGGCTGCTGGCTGCATTTATCTCCACAGACACAAACAGATCCTTTTACTATAGAAAGGACCCTGCCACTCTGGTCAAAACAAATACAGCCTTACTTCCACCTGTCCCCAAAGTGCCAGGGAGAAAAGGGTTACTTCAGCTGTCATGCAGGCCAAGCCTGGTAGGCAAATCAATCCCTTCTACAGTTTCTCTCTCATCCGGCTGCCAATGAGGCTCATCAGCATTGCGATGGGGAACACCTTCCTATCAGCAGAATACAGAGTGATTGGCTGTTTGGGAAGGATTTTGACCCCCCCTTGCTGCCGGATCCTACTCAGACTTCTGCAAGGGGAAAATGTTTCTAGCTTTGCAAGATGCTTCTTGCTTTGATGTACAGGTATGGTTTGCTGCACAGCATTCCTAACCCCATTTTCTGCTGACTTCAGCTCTTCCTTTGCTTGCACATTGCTTGAGGCCAGAGATTTGCATTTTACAGAGCTCCACAGGATGAAGACCCTCTGCAGATATTGGTGTAATTCAGAGATTATACGAATTTCTGGAAACACTATAAATGGATTTGGTCCTTACTCCGGTGTCTGCCTCAATTTCAGTAAAAGGAAACAGCAAACCGTTTCTATTCAGGGCCGGACTAAAGTTTTGTGGGCCCAGAGCCAAATATATTTGTGGGCCCCCATGGGACACTAAGCAGGACCACCAGAACCTCCCCCTGCCCCACCTCTTCCCCCTCCCAGCCAGGACCTGCCATTCGCTGCTCTCCCTCCTCCCCCTTTCCCATCGCTCCATCCACTCCACCTCCCGAGGCTCCCTCCCATCTCTCCCAGGGGTTTAAGCAAAGTGAATGAAGTCACTGCATGCTTTGCCTTTATATGGCCATATGCTTCCTTTCTGACAAAGGCCTGGTCTACACTAGGCGTTTAAATCGGTTTTAGGAGCATAAAACCGATTTAACGCCAAAACCGTCCACACTAGGAGGCACCTTATATCGATTTTAATGGCTCTTTAAACCGGTTTCTGTACTCCTCCCTAACGAGAGGAGTAACGCTAGTATCGGTATTAACATATCGGATTAGGGTTAGTGTGGACGCTGATCGACGGTATTGGCCTCCGGGAGCTATCCCACAGTGCACCAGTGACCGCTCTGGACCGCAATCTGAACTCGGATGCAGTGGTCAGGTAAACAGGAAAAGCCCCGCGAACTTTTGAATATTTCCTGTTTGCCCAGCGTGGAGCTCCGATCAGCACGGGTGGCGATGCAGTCCGAAATCAAAATAAAAAAAAGAGCTCCCGCATGGACCATGCGGATGTGATCGCTGTAAGGGCAGGCAAATCCGTTCTATCCGTTCTATCAGCGCTCCGTTACAGAAGATGAAATTCAGAATCCTTTTTTAAAAATCTCCAGACAGACGCCAGAGCAGGGACTCAGCGCACTGCAGCGTGACAAGCGTAACGGAAAGCCAAAGAATCAAATGGATGCGCATGGACTGGAGGACTGAAGCTATCCCACAGTTCCTGCAGCCTCCTAAAATTATTTGCATTCTTGGCTGAGCTCCAAATGCTTCTAGGGTCAAACACAGTGTCTGCGGGTCAGGGCATAGCTCGGCAATCTACTCACCCACCCCCCACCCACCCCCAGAAGCGAAAGGTAAAACAATCCTCTGACTCTTTTACATGTCACCCTATCTTTACTGAATGCTGCAGATAGACGCGATAGTGCAGCACTCAACACCAACATCCTTGCTCCCCCCCCGTCATGGGCGGCTGATGGTACAATACGATGGAAATCCATCCTCATCATCAGCATAAGCTGATCGTGCAAAAAGATGGAAATCCATCCTCATCATCAGCCTCAGCTGATGGTACAAAAGGACTGGTAACCGTCCTCGTCATCAGCCTATTGGCCCTAATTTTTTCTGGTGGATGGATGGTGCAATATGGCTGGTAACCATCCTCATCATAGCAACAGGGGGCTGAGCTCCATCAGCCCCCACCCTTCATGTGTAAAGAAAAGATTCAGTTGCCCCTGGACTAGCAGTGGGATGCTGGGCTTCTCTCCTACACACTGCTTAATGTCCTGTCTGGACTATCATAGCAGCTGGAGGCTGCCTTCCACTCATTTCTCACTAACAAGTCAGTGTGTCTTATTCCTGCATTCTTTATTAATTCATCACACAAGTGGGGGGACAATGCTACGGTAGCCAAGAAAGGCTGGGGGAAGAACGGAATCAACAGGTGGGGTTGTTACAGGAGCACCCCCTGTGAATAGCATACAGATAATAATTTCTGCGGGCTCTGACACAGAGCAGGTGGTTCTCTAGCACACTTGCCTATATTAGGCAGCACTGATTCTATTTTTTTATACCAAAAAGGAGGGATTGACTCAGGGAGTCATTCCCAATTTTTGCTTTTGCGCCCCTGGCTGATCGGCCAGGGGCACTTATGACAGCAGCCAATGGTACAAAACGATGGAAGGTACAATATGGCTAGTAACCACTCTTGGCTTTTGCGCCCCTGGCTGATTGACCAGGGGCACTAGCAGCAAATGGTACAAAAGGACTGGTAGCCATGATCATCCTCAGTTCCAATTTATGGAAGGGTTTGGATGGTGCAATATGGCTAGTAACCATCTCTGCTGTCATGCAAAAGCAAAAGCATGCTTCTGTGTAGCGCTGCTGAATCGCCTCTGTGAGCGGCATCTAGTACACATACGGTGAGAGTCACAAACGGCAAAAAAAGCTCCATGATTGCCATGCTATGGCATCTGCCAGGGCAATCCAGGGGAAAAAGGCGCGAAATGCTTGTCTGCCGTTGCTTTCCCAGACGAAGGAGTGACTGACGACATTTACCCAGAACCACCCGCGACAATGATTTTTGCCCCATCAGGCACTGGGATCTCAACCCGGAAGTTCCAAGGGGCGGGGGAGGCTGCGGGAACTATGGGATAGCTAGGGAATAGCTACCCACAGTGCAACACTCCAGAAATCGACGCTAGCCTCGGACCATGGACGCACACCACCGATTTAATGTGTTTAGTGTGGCCGCGCGCACTCGATTTTATAAAATCTGTTTTACAAAACCGGTTTATGCAAATTCGGAATAGTCCCGTAGTGTAGACGTACCCAAAGAAGAAAACTTAATCACATGGACCAACTATCCACTTCCAGGAAATACAGGCATAAACACGCATGAAACTTTCCCCCATAAATAAGCGTAGTTTGGTCCTTCATAACCCCATACAGTTTTTGACCACTCAGTGCATGGCACCTTCTAAAGCCAGATCTTAATTACATTTATTACTAAATTAATGTCTTAATCTGATAAATAAGAGTAATGGTTAATTTCTTTGGCATCCAAAAATCAAAGACTTCTGGACATGGTAACAAACTCTACATAATAAAAAAATTATAAAATAAAGCAATATATTGTATATATACCAGAGCAGGATTAGAATTAAAATCCTTGAGATTTCAATATTTGTACAGAGAATAAAATGCACAACTTCCAGTAACAACAATAGAAAAGTCATGTCTAATGCTCTTTTCACTGGGCTGAAGAGGGTGGAGTTTATTTTTTGCCTTCATATATCACTATTCCTTAATTTCTGGGGGGGAGCTCAGGGCTGGGTTGGCAGGGGGCTGCGGATCAGGAGTGAGGGGTACTAGCAGAGCTGTGGGGGAGCCCAGGGCTAGGCTAGCAGGGGGCTGCCCAGGTTGGTTCCCAGAATGAGGCAGGAGCCAGGGACAAGCATGGCAGGGGTCCCCCGAGTGAGGCAGGGGCTGGGGACAAGGGCACAGTGAGGCAGAAGTGGGGTGTTGATCCCCAAAGCAAGGCAGGGACTGGAGGCAAGAGCACACCGGGGGGATGGGGAGTCAGTCTTCAAGCAAGGCAGGGTCCGGGGGCAAGAGCACAGCGGGGTGGGTTTGTGGACAGGATCCTCCTGGGTGCAGCACGGAGCCGGTACCTACCTCTCTCTGCCGGAGCCAGGTCCTTGGGAGCCAGTTCTCTCTCTCTCCAGCTGAGCTGCAGTCCTCCAGGCAGCAGTAGCTGCTCTTCCCACCCTCCTGGCGGGGAAGCTGATTGCGTTTACTCCTCTAACTGGACTTTTAGTGTATTGCCAGATCCACTTTTCAACTGGAGTTTCTGGTCGAAAAACTGGACACCTGGCAACAGGGACACCAGAAGACGGGCCCCGTCATTTTTAAAAGTGGGAGGGCTATGCTTTCCTACGTTTTTCCTGCCATAAGGAGCAAGGAGCAAGGGCTTTGGGGAGAAGAGGCCAAGCATGGGTGGGGCCTTAGGGAGGAGCAGGGCCACCATCTGGGTGCTGGTGTGGGCCCCTTCTGAGTGTGGACCCAGCACCACAGCACCATTGTAAACCTGGTACTGTTTCTATTAATTCTGATACTTTTGAAAGTAACACACCCCCTCCCCGCCCCCCCCCCCCCAAAAAAAAAGCATACAGCAAACTACTTACAGAGACAGTAAGGTAGGGGAGAGAATGAGAGAGAGTGTGAGCATAGAATTAAATGAACAAAAAATGGCCAGTTTATTTACTGGGACAGTAATACATTACACTGTAATTTTAATGGGAACATAATTATATGTATATTGGCTTCTTTTAATTGATTTCTTCAGCACTGGATTGTTTTTCTTAACCATTTGACTGCATCGTCATACTACATATGTACAAGCACATACTTTATGAATCCCTCACAAGGCATTCACCTAGGATTATCTATAGATATAAGAAACATGGCAGGGAAGGGTTAACATGGGGATTATGTTAACTTGAAATACAAATAATGCATTTTTGGAACCAAGAATTATTCACCATTTTTTGCTTTTAAACAAAAGGTAGCAACAAGAAGAGTTTCTCATGTTCAATATTTTAGTCAATGAGCACATATACTTTTGTATTCTTCACCATCCAAAAACACTCCATCATTTAAGCCCAGGAAGGCATTACAACATAATTTCAATTCAACATAGGAGTAGCCAAGTCATAACAGCAGTAAACATACAGTATACAAATTTGTGTTTGTCACAAATATCACCAATGTTAAAACTATTTGGAAATTAACACGGCAATTGGTATGGTTTGTTAGATACAGATCACCATGCAAATGGAAATGTTCAGTAGATTATAAAAGTCACAAAACATCAGATTTTTTTGTTTTTTACATTTTTTTCCCCAAAGGATCAAGTTAATTAACCCTTTAACAGTCAAACCATAGGGCTTGAAATTAGTAGGGCAATAATTAATGAGATGCACTTAATTTACCCACTGGCATGGTGCACAAAGCCATACCTGTGAATAATAAACAAATAAATAATAATAATTAATAACAATAATAGTAACCATTTTAAAAGCTAGATTTTTCTTATTTCTTCTTCACAGCTGATTAAATGAACCAGCTAGCAAACCAGTTCATTTGGGTCAGCCTCTTTTGTTCATTAATCTCCAGCACACGTTTTAAATCAAACACAAGTTTTAATAAAAAAACCATTTGTTTAACCATGTTTACTAATGCTGAGAAAAACCATACAGTAATCTCCACTGTTTCTATTACAGCATAATAATGATGAGCAGAACAAACACCTCTATATAAAGACAGTAATTGAAACCCAAGGCCCCATCACCCAGAGTCTGACAACAAATGAACTACATTTATAGAATATGGGAATTTTCCTTTATCTCATGTCAGTTTGTCACTTTGTTGACTTTAGATTTAATAGAGGGGGATTTTCAAGAACTCCACAGGAAAAAGATTAAAATGCAAGGAGGATTTAAACCATGCTTATGATGTAAGGTACAGATTCTGTGTAACATCCGTCTTGCATTTCTGACACAGGGAATAAGGGAATCATACAAGAAAAAAGAATTCTCTAGCTTCATCATCATACTTATGGAAAAGGCTACATGATTTAAAGAATCTCATGCACAAACTTTATATTGCATATGTAGGTGCATTTGTGCCTTAAGGCTAAAGGCAATTAGTTGCTTTTTTGTGTATTTCTTTTTCACAGAATATTTAAAAAATAAAAAACCCAACACCATCAATGGTGGAAAAAGTTCTGAATACTGTATGTCTCCTTAAGACATACTGCATGTACAGCAGGAGAAAAACTGAAGTAAATTGATGGCTATCATTTTTAAAGAGGTAAATAAAGCAATGATCATGCTTCAAATGTAAAACATCAGTGCCTGCCATTTTCAAATAAAGACTTCTTTAGTACAGAAAGAAACAAATTTACTGCAGCTCCAACAGATGTACATCTATCACTTAAGAAAGAGAACAGACCTCTGAAGAGCTTGTGTAATCTATAACCTCATTATGCACTCAGTCCATTTCTACTGAAGTTGATGGCAAAATTCCTCCAGTGATGCCAGGTGAAGTTCTAAAGTAGCTAGCATAATATGGGCCCAGTTCTGCTTGCATTGCATTCGGTGTAAGCAGGATTGCTCCCCATGTAACTAGCTGCTTTACGTAAACACTGATACTAATATGATTTCAGGTTAGCAGCCTTCATTGGTGATGTCTTTATCATCTTTTAAAACATCCTCCTCCTTTTGCTTACAGATATGTATGGCAAATGGTTAAAACACTCCAAATTTTTAAACAGGAAAAAACCTGAAGCATAATCTTGGCATTAAAACTCTCCACCTTATCTTAATAATAAACAGTTTTAGTCTACTAATCCTACTGTATAGCTATAATTACATTAATTCTACTTGGGTTGAATATGCATGGAGATGCCAACCTGTCAGAGATCAATTAAAAAGGATCTCCCTGCTGCCTCTGTCTGGAAGGCAAAGACCCTTACATGATTTGAGATGGGAAATAATCTATATTTTCTCTTTCTATAAAAGTCTCAAGGTTACCTTCTGATGCTGGTACAACATATATTCTTCCCCACTCCCCTGTTTTACAATTTTCTATTAATTCACTTTCTTCTCACTTATTTGAATTTGATTTACACTGTTTATTTTGTTTTCCTTCCACAAATTTCCAGTAACTGGCTGTTCAGACATGGATCATTTGTTTCTATCAGGAAACAACTCTCCCAAGGTCAGAAAAAAGGACAAAACGGTCATGCATTTATAGGCTACCTGACAACCAGAGACTCCAAGGCCCTCTTTATGAACAATAGCTGCATTTCAAATATGAAAGTCTGGACAAGCTTTTGAAAGGCGTTTCTTTGCTGTGGGGGATACACATCAGCATTTCTAAGTATACCTAGCCTCTAAGAATATATGTATTCTTTTTTTTCCCTTCATTTTAAAATCAGGATAGATGGCAACATGTTAGGAATGATTTTTAAAAATGGCTACATACAACATTTTGCCAACATTAAAAACAAGTTGGATTTTCTGTGTTCAGAAACAATTCCTACCAGACATTTGGTAAAACTTTACATCACTAATTACCATCTAACCAAGAAGGCTTTATGTTTTCTGAAGTTTAAGATACTTTTTTCCCCCAGTGAACTGACAAAAGAGGCAAGACTGCTCTGGGGCCTACAAAGCTTTATTTCTTACAATGCAATAACCACAGTCATTTTTACATTTAAGTTGGTTCTTTCCTAGATCTCTTAAATTTCAAGCATGTATTCTTGCTTTATTATATTTAAAAAATTATAAATTGATTAGGAATTAAAGCATCACAGGAGAATCAAAACTTTAAAAAAAACTACTTATTTCTGTAAAACATGACCAAAATTTCTAATCCATGGAACACTCTTCTATAACTCTTGATCCAAACAGGCATACCATTACAGTCTTTCAGAGTTGCTAATTTTACTTTGCAAATCACAATTAAAAATGAATATATTATTGAATGAATATTTCAAAACAAGTACCGTATTTATCGGCGTATAACACGCACAGGCGTATAATACGCACCTTCATTTTAAGGGGGAAATTTCAGGAAAAATTTCAGGGTGCGGCGCCTTGGGAGGGGGCGGCGGGCGGGCCGCGCCGTTCGCGGGGAGGGGGGCTCGGGCCGGGCCACTCGGGAGGGGGGCGGGGGCTCGGGCCGGGTCGGGCCACGCCGCTCGGGAGGGGGGCAGGGGCTAGGGCCGCTCGGGGGGGAGGGGGGACGGGATCTCGGGCCGCTCGGGAGGGGGTCGGGGGCTAGGGCCAGGGCCGCTCGGGGGAGGGAGGGAGGACGGGGTCTCGGGCCGCTCTGGAGGGGCGCGGGGGCTAAGGCAGCTCGGGCCGGGCCGCTCGGGAGGGGGCTAGGGCCGGGCCGCGCCGCTCGGGAGGTGGGGGCTCGCGCAGGCCGGGGCTTGGGGCTCAGGCCCCGCCGCTGGGGGGGGGGAGAGGGCGGGGGCTCGGGCCGCTGGGGGGGGGGGCTAGGGCCGCGCTGCTCGGGAGTGGGGCAGGGGCTAGGGCGCCGCTCCGCGCCGCTGGGGGGGGGCGGCGCTTTTCTTTTCTGCCTGGGGTGGTTATATCGGCGTATAACACGCACACATCATTTGCCCCCTATTTTCAGGGGAAAAAAGTGCGTGTTATACGCCGATAAATACGGTATTTTCTCCACAGATTCATATCTATATAAAAAGAAACTAAACCATATAGGATTTTTTAGAATTTGTTTTTAAATTAGAGGGAAAGAAATGTTCTTTGTAGTTTCAACAGATGTCTGGTTTGGATATGAAAACAGGAGATAATATTCTAAATACAGTTTACAGCAACTGTATACAATGTGGCAATACTAATTCTTTTCTCACTTAACTGATATGCAGTAGCTATCTTTGTTGGACACAGATGCTACCACTGAGGAATAATAATACACTGATCTAACATTGTCAGGTATTCCGAGGTGCTTTTTAAAGGCAGCATTTGCCCAGACAAAACAGTTCTTTAATAAAAATCTACATAGCAGCTAATCTTAGTGCCAAAACAGCATGATAATGCTAAACAAGTTTTATCAGACTTTTCTGTTAGAAGAGTAGGTTATGTATGGCACTAAATAGTTATGTGAATGCAGTACAAGAAGTGAACATCTTGGAAACGTATATAGAAACAATGCAAAGAGTTGTTAGGTTGGTATGATTAGACTTTTACATGAATTTGTTTCTATTTTTCTCCACCTCCGATTCTACACGTTTTGTTATATTAGCTCAATGGCTCTGACAAGGTTATATAGTGTACATTGTTGATTACATTAGAATACTTCTATTTACAGCACCTTCATTACTGGTACTATGGTAATGATTGTTAGGCACACTGATTGGCCACTGATTTTTTCCTCCACCTATATACTGTACGTTATTACATTTGGTAAGCACTGTTAGTATTGGAGGACTGTGTTTATTTCCTCAAATTCAGTTATATTGAATTATTCCAACTATATCTGCACCAATTTTTCTTTTTTAATTGCTGCAAATAGTAAGCTGTATTTGTATTTCCCTCTTGTGGATCATATTAACCCCGCAGAGAAGGAACAGACAGAAACATGGAAATATCAACGCCTGTCTTCTTTAAATAAATTAAGGCCACTGACCAAGAGCAAGGAGTATGCTAATTAGCAACGACTGGGCAGTACTTGTATTTTTCCATCTTGATGATCAGATAAGAAGCCCAAAGGTGCTAAGACACCACAGTTTATTTAGCTACTCGCCTTGCTGTCAGATTCTGTGCAAAATAAATTCAGCTATCCTTCATTTTGCTGTGAAAATCCACTACTCTGCAACACAGCTTTATCCAGCCTTTAGAGGAGAGATTCTTGAACTAGGAACACTGTGCACCATAGGTCACCTGAGTATTTGTCATAAACTGACAATGAGCTAAGGTTCTGTATTTGTTAATATTTGGCAAGGGAAAAAATGCACTACAGTAAAATCCTGCCAATTTCAATCCAAGCCATTAACCCTACATGCATGAGGTATTTCACCATAGAAAATCTCATGCTAAATGTATATAACCTCACCATTCTTACTCTTTATCCTTTCACTGGTAAGGCCTCAAACAAGTACCCTCAATTTGGGAGCAGGAACAAAACCGGAAGATTTTAATTAACACACAACAATTTATTTCACGTTGTTTTAGCTTTTCTTTCTCAGATACCAGACAGAACCCTCCCCACACCCCCCAGAAAAAGCACCAATTCATCTACTTGTCTGAAATGCAAAAATATACTTAAAATGTAAGCAAATAACTGAATGAAAATCAAAGCATCATTCTTTAATCTCCTTCTTAGGTTTAATAATTAGCTTCCAGTGAAGACCTAGAACAAAACCAGCAGCTAGTGTAATAGAAATTAGAAAACAAGTGCATAAACAATATCAGTGCAGCAGCAAAATACAAAGTCACTGTTAACATTCCAATTCACCCCATTTTCAATGTTTTTGTGCAATAAAAAAAATAGGCCATACTCTCTGGCCAAGATAACAATCATCATTTTTTTTTAAATACCAACTCAATCATTCTTAACTTAAGCTATTTCTGGTTGTCTTTTAAAAATAAAATAAATTAAATACAACTCTCACCAAAAAGAGAAACAAAACAAAACAAAATCCAAAAACCAGGACCACATTTTATAAACACAAAATTATGGTGCAAATAAAGTAAAAATAAATATCACACTCTTAATGACAGAAAAGAAAATCGGAACTGGTTCGTATGGCTGAACGTAGAGGATGTGAAAATAGGATTTTGTAACTTTTTTTTTTTTTAAATATTGGCTTAAGTCTCTCAATATTTCAGAGGTAAAGCCAAGCAGCTGGGAGGAACATTTTCTCACTTTATCAAATTTCACTAAACTTCAGGTGTGATAGCAAAGTTTGAATATAATTAGAGGAACCATAAAAAGTCTTCTTGACAGGCAGGGCTCTGTGCTTTGTGTTCTTCTTCTCAACCAACACTTGGTTGCCAAAACATTGGATATGAATCCAGAGTTATCAATGCAGCAACAAGGCAGGATTGTCTACTGAATCCTTGGGAGCAACTTATACCTTTGTTGTGTGAGCTCCACTCCCGTTTGTTTGTTTGTTTTTTCTCTTATGTTGCATCTGAAGATTAGGAATAAGGAGGAGGCTTGGAGAGACAGTTGAGAGGGGCACACTGAGAGCTGGAATGTGGCTGCTCTTCTGGAAGGGCTACATTAGGACTGAAAATTAAAAGAAGAGAAAAAGTGCTTAAAACACATGGCCAAATCTTTACACGAACATAAACAAAACAGGTGTGGGCACAGATTTTCAAAGGGGATGAAACCCAGCTTGCAAATTTGCACTCTCCATTTAATTCAGGCAGTGATCTGCATATGTAACATCCCTAATGTGCACATACAAAATGGCCCTTGCACATGTAAATCAGATGCTGACGGTGTCCTGCTGTCCAATTAGCACCACACTGGCACAGATATAGCAGTTTCTAGTAATATCTTGCATAAACCTTATTGAATTAAATTTAATCTTATTGAATTAAGTTTATGTATCTTTGGTGCCCATTGTATTAAAATTGCAAAGTTTATATATGATTGTGGGGTTGTATGTGACTTCTCTAGTGGGGAGACATGGCCAGTATAAACCTTGGGAAGTATTATGACTATATTTAACAATATGATAGACAAACATAAGAATGGCCATACTGGGTCAGACTAATGGTCCATCTAGCCACAAAGTTAAGTGGGGTTCCTAGGAAATACCTGGGGGGAGGTGAATGCAAATTACCACCTCCAGTTATGCAAAGACCCAACCTTCTGAAGCTTTGCCCTGAGGAGGGGACCCATTCTCTGGCTGATTATCTATCCACAGTTTCTGCACACTGAAGACCCAAACTGTATGAAGGAGTGCTTGTTCTGAGCCAATGAAGTTATGGACTTGTAACCACAGAAAACCGCCTGTTGTGGTTTGAACAACTGACTCCTACCAGAGCCCTTTTTGAGTTGGGGTGATCTCTGGTAAACTTTTTACACCATGCTACTTTCATTTATTGTTTTAATATGTTTTTCCTGTAAAGCTTTTACCTTAAGAAAAAATGTGCTTGCTTAGAAAAAGCTCTGTGGTACTTTATAACCAGGGATCCAAAAAATCTGTTTGTGGCAGAAAAACACGGAATTTGTGTTTTTACAGAGACTCTAATTTTTACATTTTGTGAAAAAATAAAAACATATATTAACTATTAACTAGATTTTACTAAAAATACCAGTGTCGCTTATTCAGTGTGTGCAATCTCCCCCTCTTGTGGTTGATTTTTGAATGCACTTTAAATGTACATAGCTAAACATACTTCAATAAACTGCTTCTGGCATATACTGGTTACTCAATGATGGATAGGGTTTGTGTTTTAATGCATCTCAAATTTCATTTCAGCCTCTACATGTGAGTAATTAAAGTTAGGAAAATATACTGAAAACTTTAAAAATTACCCCTAAAGATACTGTCACTGAGTTTGGCAAGGACAAATTTCATATTAATGGTTCTGTACTTGTATGCAGCAAGGCTGTAGATTACAAATTGGAATTCTATTAATTTTATTTTATTATAATGATTGATGGCACTGGTAGGCTTCAAACTTGCTTAAAATTTGTAAATCTATCAATAAAACATTGTGTTCAGCTGATTCCTATATATAGTGTGGCTATAGGGTGACCAGACAGCAAGTGTAAAAAATCAGGACGGGGGTTGGGGGTAATAGAAGCCTATATAAGAAAAAGACTCCAAAATTGGGACTGTCCCTATAAAATCAGGACATCTGGTCATCCTGTGTGGCTAGGAAAACTAAAATTCAGCATTTCATTTTAATCGTCGTGTGGCAAAGTACCTGCTTCTCCCCAGCTGGCTCAGTCCCTTTTTGCCTTGGGGACACAGGCTTGGGCAAAGTAAAAACCTTCCCAGTCACGCAGGGTCTGGCTGATCCTCCACTCAGTCAGCCCCTTGCTGTTTTTCTCCCCTTCTGGGGACAGAGTGCAGTCTTCCTTGCTGGAAGAGGGCAGAGCCTTGCTGCACCTATTTGCTGGCAGCTTCTCTGCTTCTCTCACTCCCCCCCGTTTCCCTGCCAGGGAGGGTTTAAAAAGGTCACCAGCAATTGGGGCCAGCTGAACCAAATTAGTTCCCTGGTAACCCTTGTTCCAGCTGAACCTAATGTCTCACAGCTGCCTCTCCTCAATGGATAGGGAGAAGCCTTTTAACCCCCCTGGGACTAATTCCTACCCCCCCCCTTTGTAGCCATTTGGCCTGGGTTTGCCACATATCCCCCCCCCCCCCGCTCAACACTACAGGGTTGGGCTACTTGGGTCGGAAAGCAGTGCACCCTTGACAGGCCATCTGCATTGCCATGTTGGGTTCCAGACCTATGTCGTACTTTGAAGTGAAAGGGTTGAAGCGACAGAAACCATCTTGTTACCCTCGCATTTTTGTCCTTGTTTTGGTGCATCCACTGCAAAGGGGCATGGTCCGTCACCAGGGTAAACCGCCGCCCAAGTAGATAGTAGCGGAGGCTTTCTATGGCCCACTTTACTGCCAGGCATTCCTTCTCCACTATGGCGTATTTCCGTTCCCTAGGTAGGAGCTTCCTACTGAGGAAGAGGATGGGGTGTTCGTCATCTCCAACCATTTGTGAAAGCAGCGCCCCCAGCCCTACTTCTGAGGCATCCGTTTGTAGGATAAACTCCTTCCCCCAGTCCGGAGCTACTAGTACGGGGTCTATGCAAAGGGCCGTCCTCAGATCGGCAAAAGCGGCTTCTGCTGCAGCAGACCATTTTACTATGTCTGGGCCCCGAGCTTTGGTTAGGTCTGTTAATGGGCATGCCCTGGTGGCGAAGTGGGGAATGAACCGCCTATAGTACCCCACTAGTCCCAGGAACGCTCTGACCTGTTTTTTCCGGAGTGGTCGGGGCCACTTCTGTATAGCTTCCAACTTGTTGAGTTGGGGCTTCACCACGCCCCTCCCCACTACATACCCCAGGTACTTGGCCTCAGCTAACCCGAGTGAACATTTGGACGGATTTGCAGTCAGTCCTGCCTTCCTCAGGGTGTCCAGGACTGCCTCCACCTTCTCCATGTGTGTCTCCCAGTCGGGGCTATAGATAATGACGTCATCGAGATAGGCTGCCGCATACTTTCCGTGGGGTCGTAACAGTTTGTCCATTAGCCATTGGAAGGTAGCGGGAGCCCCATGCAACCCAAAGGGGAGAACAGTGTACTGATATAGTCCTTCTGGAGTTGCAAAGGCCGTCTTCTCCTTGTCGGCCTTGGCCAGGGGGATCTGCCAATAGCCCTTGGTAAGGTCAAGGGTAGACATAAACCGTGCCTTTCCCAATCGGTCAATCAGCTCGTCTATCCTGGGTATAGGGTATGCGTCGAATCGGGACACCTCATTCAGTTTGCGGAAGTCATTGCAGAACCTCGTACTGCCGTCCGGCTTAGGCACTAAAACCACGGGACTGGACCATTGACTATGAGATTCTTCGATGACTCCTAAGGCCAGCATCTTCCTGACCTCTCTCCTAATCTCTTCTCTCTTGGCCTCCGGGATCCGGTATGGCTTGATGTTCACCTTCACCCCGGGCTCTGTGAAGATGTGATGGTGAACCTCAGTCGTCCTGCCTGGTTTTTCTGAAAACACATCCTGGTTGCGTTCTATCAGGCTGATCACTTCTGACCGTTGTTCCGGAGTCAACTCCGAGGATATTCCCACCAGGTCGGGCTGGTTGCTTGTAGGGGATGGTGCCCCCAGCACAACCACCGGAGTTTCTCTATCCTGCCATGGTTTCAACAGATTTATATGGTAGATCTGCTCCAGCTTCCGGCGACCTGGCTGTCGGACCTTATAGTCGACTTCTCCTATAGCCTCTATTACCTCATATGGCCCCTGCCACCTGGCCAGGAGCTTGCTCTCCGCTGTGGGTATGAGCACCATCACCCGGTCCCCTACCTGGAACTTCCGGGTCCTCGCTTGACGATTGTAGTACATCCGTTGTGCCCCTTGGGCCTTCTTCGCACAAGGGGGGCGACTCGGGCTATTCTGTCTTTCATCTCCAGCACATGTTCTACAACGTTTCTCCCCAGGTTCGGCTGTTCTTCCCAGTCTTCTTTAGCCAGGTCCAGTATGCCCCTGGGGTGGCGACCATATAACAGCTCGAAGGGGGAGAATCCAGTGGAAGCCTGAGGAACCTCCCGTACAGCAAACAGGACATAAGGCAGGAGGGCATCCCAGTCTTTCCCATCACGACTAATCACTTTCCGTAACATGTTTTTCAATGTCCTATTAAAACGTTCAACAAGGCCGTCGGTCTGGGGATGGTAGACCGACGTTCTAAGGGTCCGTATATGGAGCATGGTACATAGGTCCTTCATCAGTTTAGACACAAAGGGGGTCCCTTGGTCTGTCAGGATCTCCTTAGGTATTCCTACTCTGGAAAAAATTTGGACCAATTCTTTGGCTATGGTCTTGGACATGGTATTCCGTAGGGGTACGGCCTCGGGGTACCGGGTGGCATAATCTAGCACTACCAGAATGTACTGATGGCCCCGGGCTGACTTCTCCAATGGCCCTACAATGTCCATAGCTATTCGCTCAAATGGAACCTCGATAATTGGCAGAGGTACCAAAGGGGCCCTTAAGTATGGTCGGGGCCCATGTATTTGGCATTCCGGACAGGAGGTACAATATCGCCGGACGGCCGCATAAATGCCAGGCCAAAAAAACCTCTGTAGGATCCGATCAAGGGTCTTATCTACCCCTAGATGGGCCCCAAACAGATGACTGTGGGCCAGATCCACTACCGCCCTCTGATGCTTTCGGGGGACCAAGTTGTTCTATAACTTGGTCTTGGACCCGGACTACTCTATATAGCAGATCTTCCTTAACCATGTAATATGGCCCTGGGCCCTTAACTCTCCCCTCCACTGGGACCCCATTTACCTCGACTACTTCCTTGTGAATATTGTGGTATATGGGATCATTGTCCTGATCCTGACCAAAATTCCCCCGTGTGGTTCCCATTTGACCAAATTCTGGGGGGTCTACCTCCGTCTCCTCCTCGGGGACAGCCCCTGGGGAACCAGGCCCAACGATAGGGTTTTGGATGGCCGACCCAGTCCCGCTGTCAGCCGAGCCCCTTCTTTCCCCTGCCAGCGTAGACTTCTGGTACCGGGTCAGGATCCTCGTCCCCCTCCTTTTATCCGCCCTCCGTTCCCTCCGAGTCTTCCTGGGCTTCCCCGGCGGGGAGAACAAATCCTGGCTAAACTCATGGAAGGCTGGGGAAGGGTCATCTATCTGGACCACGCCTTGGCTCCCAGGGTCATTATTTTCTTCTACCTCGTCCCCGGGGAGTAGGCCCTCAAACCCCGGGAAATCTCGTCCGATAAGGACAGGGTACGGGAGTTTCGGAACTACTCCCACTGTCAACTTAGTGGGGTTTCCGAGAACTTCTATGCTTACGGGGATGGTTGGATAATAGTTGACATCCCCATGCACACAGGATATTCCCGAGCGTTTGGCCCGGGATAGTTGGTCCTGCCTGACCAGCTTCCCCGAGACTAATGTGACTGCACTTCCCGAGTCAATTAATGCCGTGGTCTCTATACCGTTCATCTTAACAGGCCTAGTGTATCTATGCGGGACCATCGCAACCCCAACCAGACTTATTAGATCACATAGCCCCCTTATATCTCCCAGTTCACACTGCATAGGCTCTCCTAGATTTGGGCATTGGGCAGCAATATGCCCCAATTCGCCACAAGCATAGCATCGGTACCCCGCTTGGGGCAGCCCCCTATTTTTCGGGCTGCTGGGATTTATCCCCCGAGTCTTTCTGCCCCAGTCCTCCAGCCTCTCCGGGACTGCCGGCTGCTCTCCCGCCTCCTTCCTCCTCTCCATTGTCCGGCCTGGCGTTAGGGCAAACCGGGGCCTCGGCGCAGAGACTGGTCTCCGATTCTGGCGCCTCCCTTCCTCGGTGGTCCGAGAAAGTTCTTGGGCTGCCAAGTGTCTCTCTACGAGAGCAACTAGTTCATCACAAGAGGAGGGATCATTTTGGCAGACCCACCCTCGTATGTCTGGCGGCAACCCCCTCATGTACCTGTCCAATACCAGGATTTCCACTACCTTCTCTGGCCCATGGGTCTCAGGGCGGAGCCACTTCCGGGCGAGGTGTATCAGGTCAAATAGCTGGGACCTTGGTGCTTTGTCGTCCCGGTATTTCCACTCATGGAAGCGCTGGGCCCTCATGGCCGGCGTCACGCCTGTCCTCGCCAGGATTTCCGCCTTCAGCTGGGGGTAATCCATAGCTGCGTCTGCGGTCAAGTCAAAGTAGGCCTTCTGGGCCTCCCCACACAGGAATGGGGCCAGGAGGCCTGCCCACTGGTCTTGGGGCCAGGCCTCCCGCAGTGCCGTCCTCTCGAATGCGAGGAGATATGCCTCTATATCGTCATCTGTAGTCATCTTCTGTAAACAGTTGCTAGCCCGTAGCAGCCGGGTCCCCTGGGCCCCGTGCGTCAGCGTGGCCAGGGCTTTCAGCTGGTCCACTACTTCATTCAGGGTGGCTCGATCTTGGGCCGCCTGGTTCATCAGCAGCTGGTTGGTCTCCTGTTGGACACGTACCGCCTCTTGCTGGGCCGCCGCCTGTACCCTGGTAGCCTCTTGCTGGGCTGCAGTGGCCTGTAACAGCGCCTTCACAACGTCCTCCATTTTTTTTAAATTAATTATTATTATTATTATTTTTTTTGTGATTTACCTTGCCCTGAGGTGGCTTGCCACAGAGCCACACTCACTAACACATCCCACTCCTGACACCACGTGTGGCAAAGTACCTGCTTCTCCCCAGCTGGCTCAGTCCCTTTTTGCCTTGGGGACACAGGCTTGGGCAAAGTAAAAACCTTCCCAGTCACGCAGGGTCTGGCTGATCCTCCTCTCAGTCAGCCCCTTGCTGTTTTTCTCCCCTTCTGGGGACAGAGTGCAGTCTTCCTTGCTGGAAGAGGGCAGAGCCTTGCTGCACCTATTTGCTGGCAGCTTCTCTGCTTCTCTCACTCCCCCCCTGTTTCCCTGCCAGGGAGGGTTTAAAAAGGTCACCAGCAATTGGGGCCAGCTGAACCAAATTAGTTCCCTGGTAACCCTTGTTCCAGCTGAACCTAATGTCTCACAGCTGCCTCTCCTCAATGGATAGGGAGAAGCCTTTTAACCCCCCTGGGACTAATTCCTACCCCTCCCCCCCCCTTTGTAGCCATTTGGCCTGGGTTTGCCACAGTGGAAAACCACAGATTTTAATTTTTTTTCAATTGGAGATTTTTTTTTTTTTATCATGGAAAACTAGGATCCCTGCTTATAACTGGGTAATTACGCTGTTTATAGTCTGGGAGGAGAAAAGCAAAGCAAACCTGCTTAGGCATTCTGACTCTACCAAACAGAGGTAATGTCTGGAGAGGTGGAAGCCTGAGAGTGGGTGCCCCTGGTGGACCATGGAGGGGAAGACAGGTGATGTTGCCCTGAACTGTGACACACAACTTTTGTTTACATACTTAGATGAAGAATGTTGTGAGGGTAAATGAATACATGGGCAAAATGGTGGGATCAAATTTAAACAGCAATTAACAAGTGTCATTTGATTTGCACACTACGGATTTTATATGTTCATATGATGATCCATACTAAACTGAGGGTGCCAGTTCAGAAGCAAGGTTTCATCTGCTTTGAATACAATGTACCAACTAGTGCATTTGTCCAAATCCACTGAAACCTGCCTTTAGGGGCAGCACTACTGATAAGTACCCTCTAATGCAGGGGTTCTCAAACTTCATTGCACCGCAACCCCCTTCTGACAACAAAAATTACTACACGACCCCAGGAGGGGGGACTGAACCCTGAGCCTGCCCAAGCCCCACCACCTCGGGTGGGGGTCCCAAAGCTCAAGGGATTCAGTCCCAGGCAGGGGGCCTGTAACCTGAGCCCCGCCACCGACAGCTGAAGCCCTTGGGCTTTGGCTCCAGTCCTGGGCTTCTGCTTTGGCCCCGGACAGTGGGGCTTGGGCTTCGGCTTCAGCCCCTGGGTCCCAGCAAGTCTAAGCCAGCCCTGGTGACCCCTTTAAAATGGGGGTGCGACCCACTTTGGGGTCCTGACCCACAGTTTAAGAACAGCTGCTTTAATGCTAGCAACCACTTTAAAACAGCCCCAAGATTTCCAGTAATGCTTTGTTTGGTCTCTAACCAACTTTGGTTTGTCGCTTAAGACAGGCTTCATTGCCTATTGTTTTAAATACTAGTCTAGAAACAATATTCACCAAGGGTAAACTTCACCCCTTACAGCATCTCATTTGGCCAGGCTGTCTTTGCAGGGGTGAATTGCACTGCCAGAAAGCTTTTACATCTGAGCCCTGCTTGAGTTACAGTCCTTAATTTTTCAAGTAAAGCATCAGGCATATCAAGCTTCAGCTACAGTGTGTGAATAAAATCAACCCATAAACACCTGCCGTTTTTCAGGCTGTCTGGGAAATGTCTTTTTTTTTTTTTTACTCAGTATGTATTATAGCAGGGATAGGCAACCTATGACATGCAGGGGCAGCTCTAGGCACCAGCAAAGCAAGCAGGTGCTTGGGGCAGCCCATTTGCAAGGTCAGCAGCTGGCAAGGATCCAGCCTGGGAGCTGAGAACCAACAGGGGGCCCTGGGAGCTGTAGTTCCTTGGTTAGCTCCCTGCCTATAGAGCCAGCCCTGGAGCAGGAAAAGAACTACATTTCCCAGCATTCCCTTGGCTGCTATCAACAGGAAAGGGAGGGGGCAGTATGGTAGGTGAAACCTCATGCTGCAGCTTGCTGTGAATGGAGAGCTCACTGCTAGAGCGGGGTGGCACTGTGAATGGGGAACAAGTGTGCCCAAGGAGTAGAAGGCTTTGGCCCAGATATCCCCTTCAGAAGACATCCCCAGACTGGCTTAGGGATACTGGTGTGACCTCACCTTGCAGCCCCCAAAGAAGGAATTGGGTGGACTAAATGGACAGTGCCCCTCTCTATCTGAAGCCTAGCAAGGGAGGTATGTCGATCCCACTAGAATTTAAAATGAAAAGTAAGGGAGGGGAGGCTCTACTGGACCTGGGCAGCTTTAGATACAGTACCAGGCACGTAGGAAGATTTCCACTTCTGAGCCATGGAAGTGGAAATTGACTTTTCCAGATTTAGCTAATATTCAGAAAGGGAATCTAGCACCTGGCTTCCAGATTTGAACACCTCAAAATTCAGGAGTGTTCAAGCTCAATTTGGGCAGCTTTCACTTCATTTCTCCCAAATCAAATATACTGATCCACTGTAATTTGCTGTAGAAAAAGTAGGATAAAATTGTGCAAGAAATGCTTCCCAGTGGTTTTTAGGACTGGAATTGCTATTTTCAACAGCCATTGCCTTTTTTTTTTT
The DNA here is from genome assembly GCF_020497125.1 of Mauremys mutica. Taxonomy (NCBI): domain Eukaryota; kingdom Metazoa; phylum Chordata; order Testudines; family Geoemydidae; genus Mauremys; species Mauremys mutica. The sequence goes on from NC_059072.1 coordinate 108,336,812, forward strand.
AAAGTTTTATTTGTTTAAAAGGAAGACAGTGATATTGCACTGGCAAATTCCCCATAGAAACAAAGAGTGGAACAAAAGAATAATAAAGGCACCTCAACTTTTCCTCATTTATGGAGGACAGTCTTATAATATGCATCCAGATATCCTCCAATCACACAAGCTGAAAACTGTTCCACTTTACTGCAGTTCTGTAACCATATGGGAACCAATCCTGTCTGTGTTCTGTGCACATCCAAAATTCCTGCTGAATGACCCGCCCCTGGGAGCAAGTTACCAGTGACCCAGTCCTGGGGCGGAAGGATGGTGCAGGTGTGGGGGTGGGGAAGAGAGCCCAGGGCTGGGGCAGCAGGGTGTGGGGGGGGGGAGAGCCCAGGGCTGGGGTGGGGGCAGCCAAATTTTTTTTTGCTTGGGGCAGCAAAAAACCTAGATCCAGCCCTGATGGCATACGTGCCGAAGGCGCACGCAAGCTGATTTTCAGTGGCACTCACACTGCCCGGGTCCTGGCCACCTGTCCGGAGGGCTCTGCATTTTAATTTAATTTTAAATGAAAGTTCTTAAACATTTAAAAAACCTTATTTACTTTACATACAACAGTTTAGTTATACATTATAGATTTATAGAAAGAGACCTTCTAAAAACATTAAAATGTATTACTGGCACATGAAACCTTAAATTAGAGTGAATAAATGAAGACTCGGCGCACCACTTCTGAAAGGTTGCCGACCCCTGTAATATAGTCTGTTTGGCAAGCACAGTGAAGCACAACTGCCCTTGAAACTGCACTGTCTCATGTATATATTATCCTTCCAGGACAGAATTTTGGTGCATTGCAGATATTGGCTGAGGGACTGGATCAATTGGAAATGCCAAAGATATTTATAGCATGTTGAAAAGGTGTAAATATGCACATAAAGGATTTAATTAGGGAAACAAAAAAAAAAGGAGTACTGGTAGTTCCATTTGTTCAAAGACAGAAAAGAATGCGGTACATCATCACCACTGTGGTTTTATTATGGCAGGCCACAGTTTTCAAATTTGGGAAGCCTAAGAGAGTTTGGTGCCTCACTCCCATTGGAATTCAATTGGGCACCTAACTCCCCTTTAGACTCCTCTGAAAATCCCTATCTAGCATGCCTAAAATTAAGCTCTTAATTCCACGTTTAGGCCTTTAAATAGAAGATGCCTGATTACGGAATGAAACCTGCAAGGTGCTGGGTACCTTCACCCCCTACTGGCTTCAATCACTGTTGAGGGTGTCCAGCACCTTGAAGAATGAGGTTCTCTAGGAGGGACTCACCAGGGGAAGCAGGGTTCAGCACTTTTGAAATCAATCCACTTCTCTTTGGGGGCTCTATCCTGCACTGGGCTGAGCACTGATCCAGCCAAATGCTTAAGCACATGAGTAGACCCACAAGCTGGGTCAATGCCAGAATTCTCAGCACCTTGTAAGATTGAGCCTCATAACATATGGAGGTCGAAACTTAACTCTAGGAACTTGGGCTTGTATATTTTGGCCCAAATATTTTCCTAGTTGGATTTGTTTTACATTGAAAAAATTCAATGTAATTTACTATGATGTTACTTTCCTTTGTATTGCGGTTAGTGTGATGCTACAACGTGTAAATAGAGTTGGCATTAGGGGAGGGATTTGAATTAGCTCTTTGCCTATTCTGGTCATCCTCAATAAAGGGAGTGTGTGTGGGGGGGAGCGGTGGGGACACAGAAAAGGGTGACATTTAGGGTGAAATTCATCCATTTACTGAGAGCAGCACAAGGCCTCTGCACCTCTTAAGTCTTCAAAATAGGGCTTAAGTGGGACTTAACTCAGGCACAGATCTTGTTTTCCCCCTCAGTGAAGGAGTGAAATTCACCCTTAAAGTAGCAGGTGATAAGGATTTACTACGAGGTGGCCCCATAATCCTAGAGAGGTCCCATTTTTTCTAGGATTCCTGTGATTGGTTGATAATGGTGAAGTGGAACAGAAAGACTCATGCAAATTTTTCTTGTTTAAAAAGAAATCTATCCAAATGTGTTTCCTTTCAAATCTACCTTCCTACCTTTAAAAACAAATATTAGGAGGAGGACGTGATTTCAGTTGTTGTAATACAAAAATATCCCAGTACTCAGGACATTAAGCATGGGCTCATTTTCTGTCCATGGAACTGCTAAGTTGGATATCATCTTAGTATATAAAAACATTTTTTTGCATAAAGAAATATTAGACATTTCAGTCTCACCAACCTCTTAATGATATTAATAAAAAATTATGATGAGATAACTGGCTCTGTGGATGAGGGGAAAGCAGTGGATGTGTTATTCCTTGACTTTAGCAAAGCTTTTGATACGATCTCCCACAGTATTCTTGCCAGCAAGTTAAAAAAGTATGGATTGGATGAATGGACTATAAGGTGGATAGAAAGCTGGCTAGATCGTTGGGCTCAACGGGTAGTGATCAACGGCACCATGTCTAATTGGCAGCCGGTATCAAGCGGACTGTCCCAGGACAGACTCCTGGATTTTTTCAACATCTTCATTAATGATCTGGATGATGGGATGAATTGTACCCTCAGCAAGTTCACGCATGACACTAAGCTGTGGGGAGACGTAGATAGGCTGAAGGGTAGGGATAGAGTCCAGAGTGACCTAGACAAATTGGAGGATTGGGCCAAAAGAAATCTGATTAGGTTCTGCAAGGACAAGTGCAGAGTCCTGCACTTAGAACAGAAGAATCCCATACATTGCTACAGGCTGGGGACTGACTGGCTAAGCGGCAGTTCTGCAGAAAAGGACCTGGGGATTACAGTGGACGAGAAGCTGGATATGAGCCAACAGTGTGCCCTTGTTGCCAAGATAGCTAATGGCATATTTGGCTGCATTAGTAGGAGCATTGCCAGCAGATAGAGGGAAGTGATTATTCCCCTCTATTCGGCACTGGTAAGGCCATATCTGAAGTATTGCTCCAGTTTTGCCCCCCCACACACACACACACTACAAGAAGGATGTGGATAAATTGGAGAGAGTCCAGCGGAGGGCAACAAAAATGATTAGGGGGCTGGAGCACTTGACTTATGAGGAGAAGCTGAGGGAACTGGGCTTATTTAGTCTGCAGAAGAGAAGAGTGAGCGGGGATTTAATAGCTGCTTTCAACTACCTGAAGGGGGGTTCCAAAGAGGATGGAGCCAGGCTGTTCTCAGTGGTGGCAGATGACAGAACAAGCAGCAATGGTCTCAAGTTGCAGTGGGGGAGGTCTAGGTGGGATATTAGGAAAAACTTTTTCACTAGGAGAGTGGTGAAGTACTGGAATAGGTTATCTATGGAGGTGATAGAATGTCCATCCTTAGAGGTTTTTACGGCCCGGCTTGACAAAACCCTGGCTGGGATGATTTAATTGGAGTTGGTCCTGCTTTGAGCAGGGGGTTGGACTAGATGACCTCCTGAGGTCTCTTCCAACCATAATCTTCTATGATTCTATGATTAGAGGCATTAGAAGAAAATAAAATTACAAGTTCATCAGCAGGGGCAATTTTTTTGCAGCAGAAATGCACACAATACTAATAATTTGCAATCCTAGTCAGTTTGAATCTTGTAGAGAATATTTATCTTATCATTGTATTGACTCTGACATTGTCACTATCTCTGTTCAGAGAAAAAAATATAGTTGAGCAATTCAGATTAATACAGCTGTACATAGACAAGAGTTAGATCATCTATAGCATGGGCGGGCAAACTTTTTGGCCTGAGGGCTGCATCGGGTTTCGTTTATTGTATGAAGGGCCGGTTAGGGGAGGGGGTTGTGGCCCAGTCCCCACCTCCTATCTGCCCCCCGGGAATCCTGCCCCATCTAACCCCCCCTGTTCCCTGAAGGCCTCCCCGGGACCCCTGCCCCACCCACATACACCTGCTCCCTGTCCCCGACTGCCCCCAGACCCCCTGCTGCCTCATCCAACCCCTCCTCTCATTTCTGATGGCCCCCCTGGAACCACTGCCCCATCCAACCACCCCTTCTCCCTGTCCCCTGATTGCCCCTAGAACCCTGCCCCTGACTGCCCTCCGCCACCCCATCCAACCCCCGCTCCTTCCTGACTGGCCCCCCGGGACCTCTGCCCCCATTCAACCCCTTTCCCTTCCTGAATGCTCCGGCCCCTATCCACACCTCCACCCCCTGACCACCCCCCAAACTCCCCTGCCCTCTATCCAACCCCCCATATTCCCTGCCCCCTTACTGTGCTGCCTGGAGCACCGGTGACTGGCAGCGCTACAGCTGTGCTGCCCGGCTGGAGCCAGGCCATGCCACCGCCACCACACAGCACAGAGACCGGGTCAGGCCAGGCTCTGCAGCTGTGTTGCCCCAGGAGCTCACAGTCCCACTGCCCAGAGCATTGTGCTGGCAGCAGAGTGAGCGAGCTGAGGCTGCGAGGGAGGGGGGACAGCAGGGGAGGGGTCACGGGCTAGCCTCTCAGAGCAGGAGCTCAGGGGCCGGGCAGGATGGTCCCGTGGGCTGGATATGTCCCACAGGCCGTAGTTTGCCCACCTCTGATCTATAGGATACAATCATTAAAGGATACATTGCAACCCACGTGTTTCTAATGATGGTACATATGAATGAAATCAATGTGGCAATGTATTCTTGAGTTCAAGTGTCAGCTATGTTGAGTAGTGTAGGCAGTATGAGAAGATAGTAAATTACTAACAATAAAACAAAAAAATACAAAGGTAGGGGGAAATGTGGAATTTTTGACACATATTTGGGAATAAACTTGAAAATTACTACAACTGGCCATGTGTATCTCTACACATGTGATGTGTGCTGCTTTTACAACATAGTTTTAATGCGTGTTTTTATTAAATTCTGTTTAATGGTTAATATTATATAGGTAATAAATGATGACTGCCATTTCTTTGAGCTAGAATTACTGCATATTTTTAAGTGGATTTCAACTATGATTGAAAAAGCTAATCATGTGTTTCTAATGCCAATTGGAAAGTACTATGCAAAGCCTTTTAATGTTATTCTTAACTAGTATTTTCTCTTTCCTAAATAGATAATATACCATACAATGTTATTTAATTAACATTAAGCCTGCCTAAAATGAATCAGCAGTGAGGCATATTTACAAACTATAGATGCCTAATGTTATTTCATGAAAACTATGGCTTTGTACAGATAACATGTCAGGTTTTAGAAATACTTTATTTCATATAAAAATAATCAGCTCACTTCCTTTTACTTTAATCACTTGTAAATTTATGACAGATGACCTGGGGCTATATTTTTGGCTTCATATATATACATAGGGTTCCCAGTGAATTAGATGGAAGCCTGAATATGGCCCAAAGTAAATATCATAACATACAATCTCAGGGTAATTATATGGTAATATACTCTCTACAGTAATTCAGATAAGTGGTTACAGGTGATGATGGGAGAAGAGGAGGTTATTTACTTCATAGTAGCTGGAGGTTCTTCGAACGTGTGGTCTCTATCTGTGTTTCACCGTGGCTATGTATGTGCTGCATGTGCCTGGAGTCAGAGAATTTTGAAAGCAGTGTCTGCTGACCCTAGGATGACCAGACCTCCTGATATTATCAGGACTGTTCTGATATTAGGGGCTTTGTCTCATATACACAACTATACCACCTCCCCCCCTGCTCCTGCGAAAAAGAAAGTGTCCCGATTTTTCACACTTGCTGTCTGGTCACCCTAGCTGGCCCACACATGCATCCTTGCTCTCTTCATGCCTCCCACTGAAGAGATAAATGGCAGAGCAGGCCAACTGTCTCTTCAGTTATTTTTCTACTGTGAATCCAAGTATGGTCCGAAGTAGAGAGGAAGGAGGACGAGTAGTTGAATACAGAAGGGAACAATACATCTTGATGAACTTCCAGTTACTATAAGGTAGGTAACCTCCTCTTCTTCTTTGAGTGCTGGTCCCTATGTGTATTCCACGGTGAATGACTGACAAGCAGTAGTCAAGAAAGAGGAAGGTGCAAGGATGCAGGCATCAGAGCTGTTTGAAGGACCATTGTCTCAAAGGATGTGTCAGTGGTGGAGTCCTGTGGAGACCATAATGTCTCGTGAATGTATGGATGGAAGTCCACATAGCTGCCTCAACCAGAGGCACTTGCTCTTGTAGAATGAGTCCTCACCCACTATGGGGGAGGAAGGTGAGAAAACTGCTAGCAAAATAAGATACAACCTGAGATCCTCTGAAAGGAGATAGTGTGACCTTGGAGTCTTTCAGGTATAGCAATAAACAGTCTGGGAGATTTTCTAATCAATTTTGTCCTTTGTAGGCAGAAGGTGAGAGCATGTCATAGGTCAAGGGAATGAAGCTTCCTCTCCTCCACAGATGCATGCAGTTTCAGAAAAAAAACAGGTAAATTGATTGGTTTATTTATGTGAAACTCCAAACCAACCGTAGGAAGGAATTTCAGATGTAGCCGTAAACAGACTTTGTCTTTATAGAATAAAGTATATGGTGGATCTGCCATTAGGATTCTCAACTCATCTATACTCCTGGCTGAGATTATGGCCACAAGAAATGCAACTTTCATAGATAGCTACATGTTCCATGTCTCACCTAACAGCTTGAAGGTATGCTTAGTGGGAGTGGACAGCACAAGATTCAAGTCCTAATGAGGGGGAAGGCTTCCTTAGTGATGGAAAGGTCCTAATTAGGCCCTTTAAGAATCGGAGTGAAAATTGAATAGCCATCTGCTGGTGGATGGCGCACACTGATTACTGCCAGACAGACTTGTATAGAGTGGAGGGAAAAGCCAGCCATTTTGACAGAAAGAAGACAGTCCAAAATGAAGGGAACATCTGCTGACTTGGGAGATATGCACATCTGATGCACCCAGATGGAGAAACGCCTCCACCTGGATGAATACGATTTCCTAGTGGAGCTTTTTCTGCCATTTTAAGAATGGTTTATATGGCTTCTGAACAGGAAAGTTCTAGTGTTGATGCCCATCCAAAAATACGCTATGAGATGAAGCATCTCAGGATTGGGATGCTTGATTCTGCCCCTCTCCTGGGAGAAGAGAACAGGAAACAACTGGATGCTGATTAGAGGGCAGGATGACAGCCACAGGAGGTTCAGGAACCAAAACTGTCTGGGGCAGTAGCGGACAATGAGGCTGACTCATGCCTTGTCTTGACAGATTTTCTGCAAGACTCAAGGTAGGAATAGTAAAGGAGGAAAGGCATAGCTCAGATGACCCGACCAGGAAAGAAGGAGAGCATCACCCTGAGAATGTAATCTTACAGCACCTTTGGAACAATGTGTGTTACATTTCCTGTTCATTTGGGAGACAAACAGATCCCAGATGGGAGTCCCCCACTGAGCAGAAATGTTATTTACTACTGAATTCCCACTCCTGACTGATGGTGAAATGACATTGTGATTGGATTCTTGATACCAATTTCATAGGGTGACTGATTCTGCGCAGAGGGATTGATCTCATCCCATCCCTGTCACATTGTGGGGACATGATTGGACCATATAAATTGCAAAATGACTTTGAAAGCATCTCAAACTGTCCAGAGTTCCAGAAGGTTGATGTGCATCCTGGCCTTTCAGGACATCCAAGTGCCCTGAACCATATGGCTCTCCACATGGGCTTCCCAGTCTAAGAGAGAGAGTCTTTAATGATCATCTTGTCTGGTAGGATGGTAGGAAGAGGACACCCACACACAACTGATGGAGATCCTTCCACCACGTTAGAGAAGCTGTTATTCTAGCAGGAATTGTTACCATGGTGTTCATGTTGTGTTTGGTTTGTGAATACACAGTGAGAAGCCATGCCTGAAGGCAATGCAGGCAGAGTCTGGTGAATGGGGTAACCTAAGTGCATGAAGCCATGTTCCTTACGAGAAAGGAAAGTTCTGACTGAAGCTCAAGAGTTGCATACAGCCTGATCTATCAGGTTGCTCATGATGTGAAACCTGTCCTTTGGCAGATAAGCTCTCGCTGTGGTGAATCGAGGGTGGCCCTTATGAAGTCTGTTGACTCTGACTCGTAGGGAAGAAAATAAGAATGAATGAGGTCGACTTGTGGGCCTCCTGATATGTCTCAGCAATGAGAAGGCAATCATCAAGATAGGAGAAGACTGGGAAGTCATTCCATTTTAAATAAGCTGCTATAACCAGGAAGACCTTGGAAAAAATTCTGGGGCCTGTAGCAAGGCCAAATGGGAGAACATTATATTGGAGGTGGTTGGGGCCCACCATGAATCTGAGAAAACATCTGCATGTAGGGTGAATATCCATGTGTGACATTATATGATTAAAATATGAGCATGTGGATCATTGTTGCTACCACTATTATATAATTGCAACAAATCTTATACAAAATGTGCCATGTAAGGTGTCAATGGAAAAATTATGATTTGCTAAATGTGATTATCCTAATTGAATGCATGCATCATTTTTGTATCTGAAGTTATGAATATTGACTATGTACCTGTATTTCAAATGTGTTTGCTCCTGTGGTAACACCCACAAGACAGTTTACATCCAGTCTAGCCAGCACATTGTGAATGAAGTATTCAAATTATGGCCCATCAAAAAACACAATGGGCCATGGAAGAAGATTATCCATACCTGATGGACTTTCATGTGGAGGTTTTAGCTAGAATACGGGTAACAGCTGCCCTGACTCATCAGAGCATGCAAGGGCATGTGACTAGGTCACATGGTACTGAATTGCATCTTGTGTGGCTGTAATTTTCCACAAACTGTGCTGAGGGCTTTGTTTGGGGCAATGGGTTTCCCTCCACATGGAAGAAGCTATAAAAGGCCCTTGAAACATCTCCATTTTGCCTCTTTCCTGCAGAAAAGGACCTAGGGGTTACAGTGGATGAGAAGCCGGATATGAGTCAACAGTGTGCCCTTGTTGCCAAGAAGGCTAACGGCATTTTGGGCTGTATAAGTAGGAGCATTGCCAGCAGATCGAAGGACGTGATCATTCCCCTCTATTTGACATTGGTGAGGCCTCATCTGGAGTACCGTGTCCAGTTTTGGGCCCCACACTACAAGAAGGATGTGGAAAAATTGGAGAGTCCAGTTGAGGGCAACAAAAATGATTAGGGGGCTGGAGCACATGACTTATGAGGAGAGGCTGAGGGAACTGGGATTGTTTAGTCTGCAGAAGAGAAGACTGAGGAGGGATTTGATAGCTGCTTTCAACTACCTGAAAGGGGGTTCCAAAGAAGATGGATCTAGACTGTTCTCAGTGGTACCAGATGACAGAACAAGGAGTAATGGTCTGAAGTTGCAGTGGGGGAGGTTTAGGTTGGATATTAGGAAAAACTTTTTCACTAGGAGGGTGGTGAAAAACTGGAATGGGTTACCTAGGGAGGTGGTGGAATCTCCATCCTTAGAGGTTTTCAAGGTCCAGTTTGACAAAGCCCTGGCTGGGATGATTTAGTTGGGGGTTGGTCCTGCTTTGAGCAGGGGGTTGGACTAGATGACCTCCTGAGGTCCCGTCCAACCCTGATATTCTACGATTCTATGAAGAAAGAATCTATATCCACTGATGGTTCTGGTAGAGAAAAAGCATAGCTGGAAGAGGGGATAGACTTCTGTCCAAGGTAACAACCCCGGTGGAGTCACAATCTTCCTCATAAGGGAAAGTCCTGATGATGGTGGAAGAGCAAAGATATTCTCCAGTGTGATATAGGTCTCTGACCTTCTTGGAGTGCAAGGGGACTGATGCACTCATACCAAAGGAGTCAGAAGAGGCAGACTTTGGGCTTGTCTACATTTGAAACACTACAATAGTACAGCTGCAGCACTGAAGTGTAGACACTCACTACGGTGATGGAAGGGATTCTCCCATCAACAGAGGTAATTCACCTCTCCAAGAGGCGATAGTGAGGTCGACAGAAGAATTCTTCTCTTGATCTAGTGCTGTCTGCACTGGGGGTTAAGCCAGCTTAACTGCGTTGCTCAGGAGTGTGGAGTTTTCACTCCCCTAAATGACATAGTTGGGTACAACTTAACTTCTGAGTGCAGACCTGGCCTTTGTATTGCTACCACCACCAGTGGAGGTATCTTCGATCGTACCTAGACAGATGGATCCTGATATTTTGACTTGGATGGTACTGGTGGAATGGGTGCTGTCAGTTCAGGTCCAGTATCAAAGAAGCCCTGGCTTTATGGGCTTTAGAGTCCTGCCCTGGGACCTTGTACATCCTAAATCCTTAGAGGTGGACAGAGTAGGTTTGCTTGACTTATGCACAATTGTGTTAAATGATTTTATAACCGACTTAGAAAGGGACCTACTTTTATGTTTGTGTGAGTGATCTCTGCCTTCCTGATGAGACCCTGATGGGGGTCTGTGGATACGGACTCCCCTGTAGCAGTCAGATCTCGTGGTGGGAGGTGCATTCCATATAGATGCAGGCGGGTGTACAGGGGGGTCCCCTGACCTGGGTCCAGCTGTGGCCTCATGACCTTTTCTAACCTGCAGTTTCTGCGCCTCATGGGTATGGCTAGGAAGGAACAGGAAAGGCAGTCAGCCCACTCCATCCTGTATCTCCTTGACTGGAGGCATGAGGAGAGCAAGGGCATTTCAAAAAGTGGGATGGCCCTGGAGCCCTCCCTCACTCCCCCCAGTTCTGGCACCACTGCATGGAACGCATGCATATCCCCAGTGGATTACACATAGGGATCAGCACTTGAAGAAGAAATCCAACATTTGGTAAACATCTAAAAATGTGACTGCTTATCCAGATCTTTTTGGGCCTAGAAATTCAGATGGATTGTCATGCAAATTTTCAAGCTATCCAAGGTACCCTGTCTTTGGTTTAGTTGGAAACACAGCAAGAAAATAATCTCTTATAGTGTTTCCAAATCAGGTTCTAGCTGAAATATGCAGAGCCAAGCAAAACTGTAAACATAAAACAACAAAATAAATTGACCAAATGTTTCTAAACCTTAAAGTTTCAGGTTCAATTCAGTTTGAATCTTCTCTTAAATTTATCATAGGAAGTTCACCAGAAGCTATTTACAAAAGCTATTTGTAAATTAGAATTACACTGGAATGAAAACACATCTGTGGGGATGTGTAATTACAGTGTGAATTTCAGAGTATGTACAGGATAAAGTAAAACCCTACACAGGTGCCATTTAAGTAAATGTGCAGCCCCATTTGAGTAAAGAGCTCATGCCACATTTCATATTTGTGTTATGGTGAGGAACGTAAACTATTTTGAACATGACTAGACTTGACATATCGTGGGATGCAGAAAACATTCATGTGAATTTCAGTCATAACAAGACACTCTGTAGTTCCAGGTTAGAGGCCTAGGGAGGTCACATTCCTGCAGGCATGGTAGCAGGGATTTGTAAAAGCATGCACACATCTCTCTGTTACAACTGAATAGGCAATTTGCTCTTCCCTCAAATGCCTTCAGTTTTTATTCCAGATCCCAATTATGGTACTCAAAGCAGTGAAAAATTCATGCCATCATGCTGTTGTGCAGATAATGGAGCTGTTGCTGTGTTTTCTCAAGACACAGTCCAGGATATGCAGCTATGTGGCCTAGGCATGCCAGACATACTTATGAATATTTATGATTGGCATTACACCCAACAGCGCATGTATATTCTTATCAAGAAGAGCATCAAACTGGTGATGAAACCGATAATCTTTTCAAAGCCAACAGATAGGCTGGATATAGGTCTACTTGTTTCTTGTGGAATGACTAGTCTGGATTTCTGAAAATTATTAACTACAAAACTCTAATTTCCCCTGTACCCTTGTTTTGAGTTAGGTGGACACTGCAAGAAAAGCTTCTCACACAAAGTTTCCAAATCTGGTTCTAGCTGAAGTATCCAGAGGAAAGCAAATATGTAAACAAATGAACAAAATAAATGACTGATCTTTCTAATTGGGGAGAGACCTAATCCATGTTTACACAGTCTGGATACCTCAGCACTTTACAAATGTCCTTATTTTCCCCTCTCCCATAACATGTGGAGGGGCTCTAAATCAAACCCCTGCATGTGCAGAGGAGGGGAGGGAACTGTGGCTCTGCAACAGGCTCTCTGCTTCCCCAAAGCCTATGGAAATCCCTTCACTGTCATAGCACAGGACTGGGGCTTTGCACACCCACAAGGAGCAGGGGCAGTAAACAGCCACATGAAGTGACATCTACTCACTCTACATTCATAGGAGTTTACTCGCGTAAATTAATGCTGACCCTGTTGTCATTAGCTTATGAAGTATCCCTCCTCTGCAAGCTGATCTTCCCTCAAGGAAGAGATCAGGGCAGCCAGTGAGAACTACATGAGAGCAGAGGTCCCAAGGCAGGGTAAGGAAGAAAGGTGGCAGGAGGGGAATGAGGGACAGGCTCTGCATGGATGCTTTGGGCCTCTCTGTGGATTCTTCAAGATTGTAATCATTTATAGTTTAAAAGGATTAACTCCCCTGGTCTCTGCACTGGAAAGTGCAAGGAGCAAAATGGGACAATTCAGAGGACCCCGGGACTTTCCATTGGACTTGCCTCTCTCCACACTTTTGTTTGCAGTACAGATAATATAGCCAAGTGAATTTGCAATAGTAGCAAACGTGGTGTGGTTCTTCTGTTCTTGCAGAATCAGACCTGCAAGGTCTGACTAACTAGATTAGATTCAATTTAGTTTAGGCTAAATATAAAACACAACTGGGAAGACTGTCTGTTCTACGAGATGCTTTGCTATTTGTTCACCAGGCATATAAACACACTGGCGATATGACCGATACATTTCACAGCTGGCATCGCTGCATTTCATGCTTGCGGAAGAACTGATGAGCAGTTCTGTGCTAAGTGGTATTAGATCATTTGGAGCACGTCTTTTCCCTGATAGGAATTGGAGAGCCTTGCAAAGTTCTACTCACTCAATTAGCAGGGGCAAATTTGGTTGTTTTTTTGTTTTCTGAGGTGCAGACAGGAAAGCAGAGACACAAAGGGTTTAAGGGACTTCCCCAAGGCCATAGAAGGAGTCACAGTGACATAGCAGGGATTAGAATTCCCTGGTTTCTAGTCTATTACTCATATCTCACCTGTTCTCTAACCTGATTAAAGGGAACTTCTATATGTACTGTAATGAAGTTCATCTTTGGAGGGTGGGTAAATACATAAATACATAAGAGGTTTTATTATACATTAGGGGAAGATATGAAAAATAACTTTGCATTCTCCAAATGAGCAGGTCAAAACATGGGTAAATATCTTGCGCAAAGCATATATCGGAACCTTCATCTATCTCTAAAACAAGTGTACCCTATTTATTTTATGTAGATTACAATTTATATGGCAAAAAAACTTTTTGAGTACCAACGACTTTAAGATGACCTTTTTGTTACATTTTTTCAGTGGCAGGTCAGTACAACATAGTTGAAACGTGATTTACACACTTTAAAAACTCTTGTGTGGAGATGTTTCCTCTTTCAAACCAAATGTTTTGATTAGTTTTTTTTATAATAATACTTAGAACTTATATAGCATTTTTTATCCTAAACATTTCAAAGGTATTTAAGTTTCATTATCTCCATTTTACAGATGGGAAAATTGAGACTCACCAAGAGGTGAAGTGACTCACTCAAGGTCATACACAGAGTCAGTGGCAGAACTAAAACTGGAGCCCAGGTCTCCTGATTCACAGTTCCCTGTTTTAATCACATGACAACACTGCCTCCCACTGACTAAGAAAAAATTAAAGACTAGTTTGTTTTTTAATGTAGAGTCACCTGACACTGCTAATTCTGCTGTCCTTACTCAGGCAAAAGTCTCAAGAATTTCATCCAAAATATATTAATTTTGATGTCACTGGGAAACTGTCTGGGCTAAGGAGTGCAAGACTGAGCCCTAAATTATTTTCCTTATTTTTGATATATGTACAAGTAACAGCTTCCCTAATACACATAAGGGAAAAAAATCTCCTATGCTGTAACTACAGAAAGTATTAGACTAACTCAAATCAATACTTTGCTTAAAAAGCAAGCAAGCCTCCCTCCTCACACACACAGTTCAGAACTTTATAAACAGGAAAGGCTATTTATATAGGAAAGGAAGGGTAGATGCAGATGCAAAAGTAGTGGCATGCAGCTATATGCAAAGAGAAAAGAGTTAGCTAAAGTTACCTGACAGTCTGGCAGTCTGGCCCCCTGGCTAGTTGTGAGCTGCGTAGTGGTATGGAGGCAGCAGGCTGCTGATAATCTACAAGAAACTGATAAATTAGACATATATACAAAGAGATGACAAAGCAAGGGGTTAGTAACAATAGTAAACAGACTATGCAGCTGATGGAGAGATTTAGTGAGGAATGTATGTTCAGTTCTTATTAGCTAAGAAACAGTTTCTTTCACAAATACTCATGGAAACAGTTGAGCTTATTTTTTTCCCCAATGGCAAGATATTATTAGATGGGAGTTTTAGACCAACCATATTTAATGAGCACATACTGACGGACCTTTTGCAATATGGGCCTGATGGTAGTCTTTTCACTGACTTCAATGGGGTCTGAATCAGGCCATATTAACCATTATTTTATCATAGGGTATGAATGCAACTGGTTTGCTTACTAGTAATATAAAATGTCAATAACAGCTACTTTAAAATTCTCAAGATATCTTATGCCTATTATATATATAAGAAAAAGCCCCTGTGAACTTGCAGAGTAAAAAAAAAAAAAATCCTGTGGCAGTCCCAGCTGCCATCAAAACATAGTTCTTTCAAAAAGATTTAAATCAGACATTACAACCTGCAAGTAGTGGCAGTGAGATTGTGTGTGTGAAATAAATGTAGAGCCACTGTAATTCTTGTGACTGTGTTTATACTGGAATGAGGAAACAGGTTTTAAATCCACTAACAATGTTCTCTGTTTTCTTGATTTAAAAACCAAATCAAACAACAACAAAACAAACCCTGAACTGCTAGCCTCTTACCAACTTCCAAGTCTGAGCAAACCCCACCACTGCACAACAACATAAGAAACTAACACAGTCTGACTCTTTATAATGGAGCTAGTCCAAACATTCAGCAGCCTGTGTTATACACATAGTCAGATGGATGATCGTCATGGTCTTTTCTGGCCTTAAAATCTGTGAGTGAAATCCTGACTCCATTGAAATAAATGGAGTTTTGCCATTGATTTCAGTGAGGTCTGTGAATCTCTTGCCTGCCATGAATACTGCATCTTGATTCTCTAGATCCCAGCTTTTGATTCTCTAAGTTTCTTTCTCTAAAGCAACTGCTCAGGAAATAGGAAGTTATTCTAACGTCATTTTTGTTTTTAAAATTCACAAGACATCATAGTCAATCAGAATCTTTTTTAGGAATCATGAATCTTTTCTTCTTTTTCTCACTGGCTGCCACTCAAAGCACAAAACTCCTTTTGAAGGAGGTACAAATAATGTCACAGTCTCTGCTCTGGTGTAGAGGAAGATTGTTCCCTTGAAATTCAATTCTGCTGTCTCAATCAGTTGGAAGTTGTTGTTGGTACTATATATACACAAAGACTCCCCACATGTAACTGACACTGTTGGTACTGTTCTTCTTTCACAGAGGGCAGGGTACTTGCCTGAAAATACTGGGAGTCATTCTAGTACCACAGTCACCCCTTCTCAAACAAATCCATTTAGTCACCATATAGGGATCTGTCTCCTAAGGTGATCTGTGCTGCCCTCTAGTGGTCTAAGTGGGTGTGGACAAATCACATTTGGTGCCTCCCTTCTCACCTCAGTAAACATCATAGATTTTTGGACCCTGAGCATGACCTTTGGCAGGAAGAGGAGGAAAGAGTGTAAGGAATTATTATTAGGGGGGAGGGATAGCTCAGTGGTTTGAGCATTGGCCTGCTAAACCCAGGGTTGTGAGTTCAATCCTTGAGGGGGCCACTTAGGGATCTGGGGCAAAAATTGGTCCTGCTAGTGAAGGCAGGGGGCTGGACTCAATGACCTTTCAAGGTCCCTTCCAGTTCTAGGAGATTGGTATATCTCCAATTATTACCTAACACATCAAAATGTGTCATATGACTTGAGTTGTCAGAGCTGCTCTTTTGTTGCAGTTTGCAGAATAGTCTATTTGAAGTGCTGGTCTTAGACCCAGAGCTTTCTCTTGGTAAATCAATGTATAGCTTGGTAGGGGGGTGTCTTATGCAGCAAGATGGCTGTTCTACTGGTGAAAAACATTTTTACATTGTGTGATGCCTGAATGGCTATCAGTGTGTAGTCTCTCTAGCTCCCAGGACTGATAAAAGATTAGTTAAGCCATAAAATGCAGGCATTGCTTATTGCTGGTGCAGTAAAGATTTTTACTTTATGATAAGTCTCCTAAAATCAGCATCAATGACCTGATTAATGCAAGAGTCAGACTGGTTTATTCCTAAAGTCTCTGTTGCCAGGAAAGCCAAATACAGTGTTGATTTCAACCACTACAGGGACAGAATGACTATTTTGTATGAGAATCCCCCAATCCAATTCATACTGAAGTCAGTGGGAGTACTCCCATTGACATCAGTATAAAGCCCTGCACTAGTGATAGGCAATATATAAAAGGTTCAGCATGGTTCAGAATAGCATTCTTTGAAACTCTAAAGGCACAACTCCCATCACCACTCGGCCTCGTCAGCCCTACAGCTTCTCATCATTCTAGCAACTCTCCTTCACTGTTGGACTGGCCAGAGCTACTTTCTCCTTTCAAATCTAATGCCCAGTGCTAGCCATGGGCCAAATTTAGTCCTAGTGGAACAGCTTTAAATTCTGTTAATTCAATTAAGTTGCACCCACTTACATCAGGACTGACACTGGCCCTATAGATACCGTTAAACCAAGAAACTCTTTGTGAAAAATGTGGGAATTTTGGTAATATTTTTTATGATGCCTGTGCGTGCCTCAGTTTCCCTTGGGGCTTTGCATAGCTATGCACTGAGGTTGAAGAGAAGGGATAAGGTGGTGACTCAGCAGCCTGGTTGGAAACCAGAGTCATTAACAAACTGAATAAAAGTCTACACATGTGAATGGAGGATCCAGAGAGACAATGGAAACCCCAGTGGCCAGTGACCCACACTCCTAGTGACCAAAAGCCAAGAGGAAGGAGACCTCCCCACCCCACACACCTCTCTGCAAGGAAGCAGAGCAAAGGCCCCAAGCAGTAGAACAAAGGGGAAAGTTGCTAGGTGGCTGTGATAAAAGCTGTGCTCACAGAGATCCAGCATGCACCCCGCCCCCCGGAACCAAAGTCAAAGGGACAGAGACAGGGCCAAAGTGGATTCTACAGCAGCTCGGCTAGGTAGAGCCCTCACATTGGCTAGACTGAACAACGTCTTAACCTTTGCTTCTCTACACCAGTGGTTCCCAAACTTGGTTTGCAACCTGTTCAGGGTAAGCCCCTGGTGGGCTGCGAGACGCTTTGTTTCCCTGAGCATCCGCAGGTATGGCCGCTCGCAGCTCCCAGTGGCCGCAGTTTGTCGTTCCCGGCCACCGGGAGCTGCAGTAAGTGGTGTGGGCCGGGCCACTGCTTCCCGCAGCTTGTATTGGCCGGGAACGGCAAACTGCAGCCACTGGGAGCTGTGAGCGGCCTGGACCTGCAGATGCTCAGGTAAACAAAGCATCTCGCAGCCCACCAGGGGCTTATCCTGAACAAGCCGTGAACCAAGTTTGGGAACCCCTGCTCTACGCTAACCTCAGGACTTTCACATTCTGAATGCTAGGTAACCAATAGATTATTTTGCTTTGAAAAGAGTGCTTGGCATTGCTGAAAACACTAACTGGGAGCACTGCGTCCTGAAGGAATAAAGAACAAGCCTCCCACAGGAGCCCAGCTCTGCAGGACTTGCTGCGGGGAGTGGGAGCCCCAGAGGAAACAGGGATCATTGGCACCCAAAGGTCCAGTTTTGGAGTCTCGGCGGCTGCCGGCCTGCCCCTGTGAACTGTGTGGATCTTTGGGGGCCTGGCATGCTAAAGGGGTCACTCCCAAGGGACTAGTGGCAGGCTGGGGCATAGACCAGACCCTGTGGATCCCTGACACTCTTCTAAATCTTTTCCTGCTCTGTCTTCCTCTGGCTAAGCACCACACGTAGTGTCACAGGTGTGTTCAGCCCTTTGGACCATAAAATAGGTGAATCCAATCAACATTATCACGTGTGGCTGTGTTTTTAATGTCTGAGAAATGGGCATGCAGTTTTGCTGCTGTCAGCAATGTCCTCAGTGAAAATTTTACATGCGACTATAGAATCAGCATAATGGAACTCCCTTTGTACATTCTGTCGTTGGATATACGAAACAAGCTGTCTATATAAAGAGTGACTTGGTATTATCAAGGAACAAGAATAGCAAGGGATCCAAGACCAAGAAAAGCATCAAGAAGAACATGAGTGGTGCTGCAAATAAGTGACTGGTGTCTTCTGATTACAGTAACTCAAAATTCATGAAATGTTTCTATAAAAATCTCACGGGTAAAAATTAAGAGCCAAACACTAAATATAAACAATATTTTAAAGGGACGGTTCACATTAGGAAAGCCAAATGTGTGAATAAAGATTTGCAGGATCAATCCCTGAAAAGAAGAAAATGAATTTCTTATTGCAAAATGTGAAGTTGATGTTTTGGTGTTTTATGTAAAACTCACCCTTGAGACGGAAGAATCCCTTCATTTTGCAGAACTTGCAGAAAAGTCTCATTTCCTAAGCTCAGATTTTCATAGTACCCACCCCATTACTGTCATGCCACCCAACGTCAGTTGCACTTGCTGCATAAATCTTGCAGGAACTTGATAATATGTTCTGCTGAGACGTGCTATTGATAGTTCACCTGAAAACAGGAGCAGTCTCCGTTTACCTGAGAATGAATTATTCTCTTTCCTGGGATTTCAAAAACAACGACTACGTTGATTTAATGTAACTCCTGGCTAACAGAATGAATCAAGAGTAGTGAGCAAGAAAACCTTTTCTTAAAAACAACCCCCCCCTTCTTCTGAACACTAGCTGTGCAATAGGCAGAAATGCAGTGTTTTACGCTGCAAAATCTACTGAAACAATTTGTTCCCTCTGCTCTAAGTTTCTGATTTGGGTAAATACGTCATTACCAAAGTCAAAGGCCAGTGTGATATGTCAAGAAAAATGGCAGCTTGGAAGGGAGAACACTCACCTTGCTGATATGAGACAAACTCCCAAGACATTCTGAAACTCTAAGCTGAAAAGGTGGGAGAAATCTTAACAGCCTTTAAGATGAGAAATATATTTTTTCATCTATGTTATAGGTAATATTTCCATACTTTGTAACACGAGGTTTGGGACAGCTTAGTGCTGCTTTTGTCTCGGTATGTAACAATTTGAGTTTATTTCCTACCATCAGTTAAATTTGTGATTTTTCTCTTGATTTCCTAACTTATGCCAAAGAAACACTGCTTTTATTAAAACAAACTGGAATTTGATGTGGTGATTTCAATTGGGATGATTGCTGTTGGCTACCTCAGAGAGAAGGCAGCATGAGAAAAGTAACACTTAAAAGATGAGAAGAGCCTACTCACTCTTAAAAAGTGAGAGTCCTGTGGCACCTTATAGACTAACAGACGTATTGGAGCATAAGCTTTTGAGGGGGAATACCACTTGCGTCTGACGAAGTGGGTATTCACCCACGAAAGCTTATGCTCCAATACGTCTGTTAGTCTATAAGGTGCCACAGGACTCTTTGCTGCTTTTTACAGATCCAGACTAACACGGCTACCCCTCTGATACTACTCACTCATAGAATATTAGGGTTGGAAGAGACCTCAGGAGGTTATCTAGTCCAACCCCCTGCTCAAAGCAGGACCAACACCAACTAAATCATCCCAGCCAGGGCTTTGTCAATCCGGGCCTTAAAAACCTCTAAGGATAGAGATTCCACCACTTCCCTAGGTAACCCATTCCAGTGCTCATACAATCACACTTTAGAAGATCATGGTGGTCCCTTCTGACCTTAGTCTGACTTCCTGTACAACATAGGCCACAGAATCTCACCCACCCACTCCTGTAACAAATCCCTGACCTATGTCTGAGCTATTGAAGTCTTCAACTTGTGATTTAAAGACTTCAAGGTGCAGAGAGTCCTCCAGCAAGTGACCCGTGTCCACGCTGAAGAGGAAGGCAAAAAGCCCCCAGGGCCTCTGCCAATCTGCCCTGGAGGAAAATTCCTTCCCAACCCCAAATATGGCGATCAGTTAAACCCTGAGCATGTGGGCAAGACTCACCAGCCAGACACCCAGGAAAGAATTCTCTGTAGTAACTCAGATCCCACCCTCTCTAGTGTCCCATCACAGGCCATTGGGCATATTTACCCCTAACAGTCAAAGATCAATTAATTGCAAAATTAGGCTATCCCATCATACCATCCCCTCCTTATCAAGCTTAGTCTTGAAGCCAGATATGTCTTTTGCCTCCACTGCTTCACCACCCTCCTAGTGAAATAGTGTTTCCTAATATCTAATATAAACCTCCCCCACTGCAACTTGAGACCATTTGCTCCTTGTTCTGTCATCTGCCACCACTGGGAACAGACTAGCAACATACTCTCTGGAACCCCTCTTCAGGTAGTTGAAGGCTGCTATCAAATCCCCCCTCATTCTTCTCTTCTGCAGACTAAATAAGCCCAGTTCCCTCAGCTTCTCATCATAAGTCATGTGCCCCAGCCCCCTAATCATTTTCGTTGCCCTTTGCTGGACTCTCTCCAATTTGTCCACATCCTTTCTGTAGTGGGGGGCCCAAAACTGGACACAGTACTGCAGATGTGGCCTCACAAGTGCCAAATAGAGGGGAATAATCACTTCCATCGATCTGCTGGTAACGGTCCCCAAACAATGCTCTAAGAAAACCAGCCAGTATGGTCACAGAGGAGAGCAGAATAGTTGATGGGTGCCAGACCTTATTACAAACATGTTAACAAACAGATGCATGGGCCAGGGCTTGCTGATCAGTAATTTAGTGGAAGCAGTGACTGTGGTACAGTAGGAGCACAACAGTGTGTATAGTATTTCTTCCGGGTACAAGGCTGACAAGCACTAGATGGCACCAAATCTACTATTTGATTTAGTGCAGTAAGGTTGACTTACTGTGATATTGTGTGGCAAGTCTTGCAATGATCCTTCATTAATATTGTGTCAATGCTGGAGATTACACTTATGTTAAATATGTTATCTGCAGAAAATCACCATTCAACATTTTTTATTGAGTATCTAGCTGGCTAGATCATCGGGCTCAACAGGTAGTGATCAATGGCTCCATGTCTAGTTGGCAGCCGGTTTCAAGCAGAGTGCCCCAAGGGTTGGTCCTGGGGCCGCTTTTGTTCAATATCTTCATTAATGATCTGGAGGATGGCATGGACTGCACCCTCAGCAAGTCTGCAGATGACACTAAACTGGGAGGAGTGATAGATACAATGGAGGGTAGGGATAGGATACAGAGGGACCTAGACAAATTAGAGGACTAGGCAAAAGAAATCTGATGAGGTTCAACAAGGACAAGTGCAGAGTCCTGCACTTAGGACAGAAGAATCCCATGCACTGCTGCAGACTAGGGACTGAGTGGCTAGGCAGCAGTTCTGCAGAAAAGGACCTAAGGGTTACAGTGGATGAGAAGCTGGATATGAGTCAACAGTGTGCCCTTGTTGCCAAGAAGGCTAACGGCATTTTGGTAGGAGTATTGCCAGCAGATCAAGAGACGTGATCATTTCCCTCTATTTGGCATTGGTGAGGCCTCATCTGGAGTACTGCGTCCAGTTTAGCAAAGGTGTAGAAACACACACAGTACTGATTGGGTTAAGATCAGCAATGCAGGGAAACTTCCACAGGTGTAAATCTCATCACTCCCCAATGCCTGTTTCAATAAGTGTTTACTCTTGAAGTATGTACAAAAGATGCAGTCTCATAACAAGCATGGAAGGAAAGCATTAGATAAACTAAAGGCTTCTTATCAGCAAGAACCGGTGATTGGTTTATTGGACTGGCTAGAATATGTCATTACTGGGATAAAGAAAAGCATTTAGAAAGATGCCATCTGTATTACTGACTACCACAGAACAATGTGATAAAGCACTGTTAACAATAATAATTTAGTGCTATACTTTGGTTTGACCATAAAGATATATGGCTTTATGGATCAGTCTGTTTAAATTGCTTCCTGGAATATCTCAGGCTTCCCTTGCTACACTATTACTGATCTCTTTCATCTAAGCAACATTACAACTACAGTTTTTTTCTTCCTCTTAGCATTTAGCCAGGTAATTTCCCAGCGCAATGGAGATTTTAGCAAACACAGAATTCCAGATATTTTAGCCCTGCAATGCAAAGAAAACTGTAGGAAATGATGTAGATTTTGCTAAATCCTGACCTCTGCTGAACCAAGCGGTGGGGCCATTTTCCTCTTTTCTCCCATTATGTAAGAAACAGGCAAGGATGCTTCAACCCACTCAAGAGCACCAGAAAACATGTTCCAGTGGTGGCATGGTTTATAGGTTAGGAGATGCAGCCATCCAGCTAGCAAGCATTATCCTATAAGCAGCAACCATTATCCAGATGCAACAGTGATAATTGATAAATTAAACAGTAATAAGTCACCAGGACCAGATGGTATTCACCCAAGAGTTCTGAAGGAACTAAAATATGAAATTGCAGAACTACTAACTGCAGTATGTAACCTATCATTTAATGATGACTGAAGGATTGCTAATGTGATGCCATTTAAAAAAAAAAAAAAGACTCCAGAGGCGATCCCGGCAATTACAGGCTGGTAAGCCTAGCTTCAGTACTGGGCAGATTGGTTGAAACTATAGTAAAAAACAGAATGATCAGATACATAGATGAATACAATTTGTTGGGAAAGGGTCAACATGGTTTTTGTAAAGGGAAATCATACCTCACCAATCTACTAGAATTCTTTAAGGGGGTCAACAAGCACATGGACAAGGGGGATCCAGTGGATATAGTGTACTTAGATTTTCAGAAAGCCATTGACAAGGACTCTCACCAAAGGCCCTTAAGCAAAGTAAGTTGTCATGGGATAAGAGGGAAGGTCCTCTCATGGATCAGTAACTGGTTAAAAGATCAGAAACAAAGGGCAGGAATAAATGGTCAGTTTTCAGAATAAATAGAGGTAAATAGTGGTGTCCCCAGGGGTCTGTACTGGGACAAGTACTGTCCAACATATTCATAAATGATCTGGAAAAAGGGGGCAAAATTTGCAGATGATACAAAACTACTCAAGATAGTTAAGTGCAAAGCAGACTGTGAAGAGTTACAAAAGGATCTCACAAAACTGGGTGACCGGCCAACAAAAAGGCAGATGAAATTAAATGTTGATAAATGCAAAGTAACTCACATTGAAAAACATCATCCCAACTATACATATGAAATTAGGTGTTACCACTCAAGAAAGAAATCTTCTGACAGTGGCCAATGCCAGGTGCCCCAGAAGGAATGAACAGAACAGGGAATCAAATGATCCATCCCCTGTCGCCCATTCCCAGCTTCTGGCAAACAGAGGTAGGGACACTATTCCTGCCCATCCTGGCTAATAGCCATTGATGGACCTATCCTCCATGAACTTATCTAGTTCTTTTTTGAACCCTGTTATAGTCTTGACCTTCACAACATCCTCTGGCAATGAGTTCCACAGGTTGACTGTGTGTTGTGTAAATAAATATTTCCTTTTGCTTGTTTTAAACCTGCTGCCTATTAGTTTCACTTGATGATTACCTGTTCTGTTCATTCCCTCGGAAGACAGGATACTGGGCTAGACGGACCTTTGGTCTGACCCAGTAAGGCTGTTCTTATATTCTTAGTGCTCCTGCTTTGAGCAGAAATGAAATGTGCCCCACTGCTTTGAATCCTGCTCCAGGATGCTAGATTCCTTTAGCAGATGACTCACTGAGCAGTCACTGCTCCCTCTCTCAGTGTAGGCTGGGACAGGTTTTGAAACTTAATGAACAGGTAATGTTCAAAGAGAGGGACAGGTTGCATTAGAGTTCTTTATGCAGGGAACAGAAATTAAAGCAATAGGAAAAGTCTGAGGGGAGGCAGCAGAAGTGGCACAGAAGGACCCAATTTTCACCCAAGATTTAGGAATGAAGGTGAGAAGGTGCGGGCCTCTCTTTGCTAAGCCAGCATTTAGTAAAGAAAGGCTCAGGGGAAACAAAGATTAAGTAAACCAGAAGTTGGGAGCCAAACCTATCCCAGCTACACAAGCTTAAGGGCCAGGTGATTTTACATCAACTGAAAAATCTAACCCTGAGAATGATCATAATATCAAAGGAAGGCAAAGAGATATGCTAGTGCAGGAGATGCTGATGCTGTCTTATCTGCACTGGCCTCTTGCTCTTTTCCTTTTAACAATGGAAAATTTAAATTCTTTAATTATATTTCCTGTCTTGGGTTGCCTGTGATAGCAGGGGATTGGACTCAATAACTCAGTTGGTCCCTACCAGTCATATGTTCTTATATTCTTTTTTATATCTGTATTTTATCAAAATCTTGTACCCATTGCCCAACACTATAGAAACATTTTCACCTATCTGAAAGCATCATTCAAAATAATCTTTTAAAAAAAGCCATGCTGGTCCCCCCGCCCCAAGTCTGTTCCACTTCTCAATTCACTACACCTCTCTCTGTCTTCCCTCCCCACCTTTTAACATGCTGTCCCATAGCAGGAGACCAGACAGCTGATTTTTCATAATTTTTTAGTTAGTTTTATTCAGTACTTTCTTCTGACACCTGGATTACCTGCCAGCCCCAATTAAAGTCTCCCCCTGGTCTTTCCATGGACTTTTTTATTGTAGGTCATGCTTTGGCATTTTTATAATGAATATAATTTGTGGGATATTTTTTAAATCATTCCTCACTAAATCTAATGAAATGCTAAATAGGGGTTAGTAAATTAGCAGAAATGGGAATGGACAGAAGCTTAAAAAGATATTATGTTAAGGGTGTTATACAGTTCACAGAAATAGCATTTCTACAGATCCAAGCATCTACCGTGTACACACTTATATTAAAAATGTGATATATCATTTAGAGGCTTCAAAAGCAAAAAGGAAAAGGCTTATAAACATATCACTTGTGATACTGTTGTCTAGGTTATCAATTTTCAGTTTAAGACTGGTGGATACATTTCAAAGGTCATTCTGGCCTGCAAACATGGCCAAGGCCATGGTACAATTTGTACCATGTCAGGGTACAAGTAAGGTCTGATCCAAGCCTGCTGAAGTCAAGGTGAATGGGATTTTGGTAGGCTTTGGAACAGGCTCTAAATGCACAGTTGGCAACCGTCACAGCCCAAAACAGCAATATATCTACAATAATGAATATGTTCATTTTGATAACAGAAGTTACTGGTGAGATTAGATGACGACCTCCCAAGAAATAGTTCTGCAACAGAGATAAAAAAATCCCTGCTTCACTAACTTAAACAAGCGGAGACTCCCTTCCGCACCATCTTACGTTTTCAGATGACTAGCACAATAATTAATATTCAGGTATTATTGGTGATCAAAATCAGTAACTCATGAAACTGCATTAAACCTTTTCATAGAACATAAAGACAGACAGTATTTGTTAAAGGAATTTTGAAGACGTGTCAATAATTGTTTCAGATAATTGAGGATGGTAGATTCAGGAACACAATCTTTTTATGGAAAGTAACAAGAGTACTGGTAATACATTTTTTAAAGGTGTGATGTGTTACCTGCCTATACACTTGGTTGGAAACAGCTTAAAGTCGAATGGATTCTAATCAAGAACTTCCAACAGAAGTTGCTAAAATTTGTTATTTAAATGAGACAAATTCAATCTAATAACCAGGTAACAATTTTTATACACATGGAAAAAAGTCAATAACCTCTTGATAATGTTCAGCCTTAAGACATGGACTTCACTGCAATCCTTTATTTCTTTATTTAATTCTGTTTTGTAGCTGGCAACATATCTTCATAAGGAGTGGGGGTTTAAACGCACTTTAAAAACGTAATGAGAAAATACAAAGAGAAGCGAATACAACCAGTGGCACAGCAGTAAATTAATGTCATCATAATAGTTAAATGATATTGACCTTTATGAAATGTATGCCATCGGTCTTCTCTGTGGTAATTAGGAAGCTAAACATAACAGAGAAAAAGCATAAAGCAAAGTGGTCCTATTCACAGTGGCACCAAGAGGTAAAAGTACATTTAGCCAGCTGATTTCTTGATCAGTTACAGCCAGCTAAAGTCCTTGGCAATGATACTTCTCTTCAGTTTTGTAGTAGCTTTCACAAGGACAATGTACCACAGTAGGAGTGATGTAAATGCATAATGCTCATTAAGCTTAGTTAAGTGAGCATATCAGATGTAGAACATGTAGACCTAATAGCAAGGATCTATAGCTATTTCTAGATGTATGCTCTAACCCCACACATTAAACAGTGAAAACAAATTATACACACACAAATGGTTCATTACAAAAATAACAGAAAACAGAGAAACACAGAACAAAAAATGGACACGGGTAATAACATTAAATTAAAGACGTCTAAATTATCCTTTTTGTATGTAGCACCTGATTTAGTTACAGTTCATAACCCTGAAAAAATTGATTAAAATAATTTCTATAAACAGTGTAAGATACATTAAACTAATGTTGCAGGAATCCTGTAAATGTCAATAGCTTGTCTGTGTATAAAAATAGATAAGGCAACTTGCGCATATGAATTCAGACCATAAACATGAATGCATTCACTGCACATACAAATATATTTTATGCATATTCAGGGGATCACAGAGAAACTCAGACCAAGACCCTCTTGCCCATGACACATCCAAGAAAGTAATTTGTAGTTTACCTCAGTTTTGTGAATTTGGAGGATTTCCAGAGTTAGGACAATATTTTTAAAATGTTGGACCAGATTCATCAGCATGCTCCAGCTGCTTTGTGTTGCTCCAATTACATAGACCAGCCAAAAATGATCTGATCTGGCTGGTTAAGCCAAGTTTATGGCTGCTTTTCATCACCGTAGAAAGCAAACAGAGCCTACTGGTGAATCTAGCCCAGTGTTTTGAAGGTATGTTAAAATTTTGAATGAATTAATTTTGACAGATTCCTTTGAAAAGCAGGATTATGTTGTACAGTTGAATTTTTATCTATATATTTGTGGATTAATTAAACAAAAAAGTTAATTATTTATCACGATGTATACATAAAATTGTATCTTACACACAATAAAATTCTGAGTCCAGAACCCCGTTACAGAATCAAACACTTAGTCAACAGGTAACTAGCATAGAAGGAATTGTCATTTTCTGTCCATATGACTTCTCTTTTCTGAATGTATTCCATTGACCTAAATATTTAATTTAAGACAAGGAGAAGAAAGGATTTTTAAAAAACTGTCCAAGTCTACAATCAACCTCGCTCTAGAGACAAGTGAGGCATTATTAGGGCTTGGTTGAATAGGCTGCTGATATACTTTAGAAAAGCAGGCTAACTGCAAAATTAGTACCCGAGCTAAGAAACAATTCTTTAAAAAACCAAAAACAACAACTGGAAATGAAAAAATAAAAGCTATGTGAATTTTTCATCACTTGTGAGCTGATCTAGCAAGGTACTAAGCACCTCCTGACAGATGCTCAGTGCCATCTATCTCCCCTGATGCTAATGAGATTTGAACATGCTGAGCCCCTTTGAGACACTCATTACCTTAGAGAATTGAACCTCTTTGTGATTTAAAACCCTTTAAACAGGTTTTTATTTAAACAAAAACCCTTCCCAGGTCACTGCGTTATTCTTTATGCAAAGGCTGTATAGTAATTAATAAATTAATTAGTCATTAATAGTAATGAAATCTAAAACCTATAGATCCAAATCCTCAGCTTGTGTAAATAAGCATAGCTCCAATGGAACTACACTGATTTACATAAGCTGGGGATCTGGCCTCAGCTAGTCTCTGAATTTCAGAGAGTAATGTCACTTCTACAGGATTTCTTGTGTGTTTGTTTTTCAAACCGATTATATAGAGTTCTATAGCACAAACATAATTATCCATTAAATAGTACTTTTCTATCAGAAAAAAATGGGTGATTTCTCCTCTTGACAAATCTGAAACACTTCAACACATATCCTGTACGGTATTTTTACATATTTAAAGTCTACTGTTGGTAAATATAAATATAACAATGCACAAAATGTGAAACCTGCAATAGTTTGATTCAGTAGCATGCAAAAGAAGGGCAGAGATCTGTATGTCCCAAAAAATATTGTGGGTGACCTCTTAATAGCAGTAAGATTGAACATCAAAGAGAGTAATACAGAACAGTTTAGTACCCACTACTTTACGGTGGGTCAAACATTTTATGGAGAATAAACTGCAGGCATTCATTTTTCTACAGCGTGCTTAAAAGCCTCCTATGAAACCATTATCTAAAGCTTTTTTCTCCAACTCCAACTCCAAGAATCTCAATGGAGTGAAATGTATTATTTTAAGCTCAAATTGCTACAAATAACAAAGAACTTTTATGTCAAAATAAAGGATGTGACAAAGAAAGAGAGCTGAGAACCAACCTTGGACCTTTTCCCCTTCCCTTCATTGCCAAAGTCAAGAAAGGACAACAGGAACATGACCTCTGTCAGATTTGGGGTAGTGGAATATTAAAGACCATCTAATCACATCTACTGAGCTCTGTGCATGAAAATTAGAGAGGAAGGAGTTCAGATACAACTGAAAATAAAAGGTCATTGGTGATACAATGTTGCATGCTGTGAGGCTGTCAAATTCAGCATCAAATTAATTACTGAGACTCCTTTAGAAGGAATAAATGATGTTATGGGGCCTTTTGCTTCCTTTTTGCTCTCATTTTCTCATGTAAATAGGAAAACAACCACACACAACAAAGAGGGCTGCAGCTGCACGTTGCACATCCTGGTTGGCTCAGCCTAGTGGAGAAGTAATTTTTATCAGCATAAAAAAGCTTATTGATAAAGGAAGAGGGGGATAGGGAACAAATCTCAATCCTAGATGTGATCCATAAACTGAGATCTCAGTGTAGTGTGCAGCAAGACTACAGTACAGCTAAACACATATTATCCTGAGGAAGTCAAACAATATGCTTTGTAGTTGAACTGATCGGTGTTCTTCAGCAATTGTGATTAGAAACCATTAGCTCAATAAAGGAGCCCAGGTGGATCATACTGCAATAATCTGAAATCAGAAGGGTCTATATGTGCTGATTTAGTTGCACATTGGAGTCAACTGGGATCAAGAAGGAATCAAGAATTCTTTCCTGAGAATTCTTTAACTCAGCCATTCTGTACTGGAGCCCCTCACTGCAGATACCAACCCAACTTCTCCTCTGCCAAAAGGCTAGTAGTGCCAGCACTTCCCTAAAAGTAGGAAGCAGTGTCCAGGAATGTGGCATGGCTAAAGATAGACAGCGGA
Source organism: Mauremys mutica (assembly GCF_020497125.1). NCBI lineage: Eukaryota > Metazoa > Chordata > Testudines > Geoemydidae > Mauremys > Mauremys mutica. Next base: position 108,366,234 of record NC_059072.1, read on the forward strand.
TGTGCCAAGCAGGAGAGCTAAAAGAAGGGCAGCATCAAGGAACAAATGAACAACACAGATGGGAATGTAAAAATGGGAGCACAGGGAGCTGATCACAGATAGGGAGGCATAACTGATATCTTTCCACACCAAGTTCACTTATTTTAGTCCTTAGTGTTCCTCATCAAATACATCTCTAATTCCAACACACTGGAGATTAAAGAATGACTAGAGACGTCTAAATGTCATATGGTGAAATTGTCTTATGAAGGAAATGCAGATTTTAAACATGCATAACTTAAAAAAAATTACTCAGCCAATAGTATTTTTTTTTCTCACTGTGGACATTGAAACAATACAAGTTTGAAGTTCCTACCTTTAGCCATTTTTTTTCACTCTTGCATAACCTGGACTAATTTTTCTCAAACTTCAGTGAAAAATCCATCTCAGAACTCAGACCAAGTATGGACAATTTCAGCCCAAGGGCCATATGTTTGAGGAAGTGGGGGAGTTATGGAGGGGTTAGAATGGGAGGCACAGTACAACCTTACCTTGGTGTTCACTACCTGTAAGCACTAAAATAAGTAGAAAGATGTTCATTTATAAGATTAAATATAGGAGGTTTAAATTGTAGATGAAGAGAACAAACCATATCAATAGGGACACTTGATAAAAAAAATAGTGAACTTGATGGGCACCAAAGAGACCGCCAGACAGTCCTACTGGACCAGAAGGCTCGTTTCTTTGAAGTGGAGATTCAAAGAAGAAATGTATAAAACACTAAAGGAGTCGAAGTGGGAGCAATGGGTTATGGAATCTTCTTGGGACTGTGTCATAGGAGTTGGGTAAGAAGAACACAGGAAAAGTTTGCTGAAGAAAGGTTGCAAACTTCTTTGGGATGGTTGTGGATGTTTTAATTAATTCTGTGTCATCATTCTTGAATTCTATTGCTAATTCTACTTGTGATTTCTCATTTAAATGAAAATGGCTGCTACAAGCTTTGTATTTCATCCTGTTGTGTGATTTGGGTTTGGATGCTGTTGTTATCTGACAATCCACACGATGAAGAGGTATTGCTATTTGTTGAGCACCAAATGTGCCCGACTCAGTACAATGCATGGAGAAATACCCAGTTCCTGACACAAAGAGCTTACAAAATTCCCGTAAAAATGGACTATGGATTAAGGTGTTTTATGCTTTCTGCTTTGGGGAACAAGAAAATACAACTCAGCCTGCTGCAATAAGAACAATGTTAGTCAATTTCCCACTGTCATTCACAATCCCTATTCTAAAATAGGCCCAAGGTAATCTTTAAACCTGAAGCGGATATAAAACTTGGATCAACATACTCAATTGTAAAGTAAAATGAGGAAATGTAAAGTAAAATGAGAAAGGCAAAAACGATCTTCCTTCATCAGGATTAAGTGCTCAGTAGAACATTCATTTGAACAAACCACTATAATAGGTTTACTTGAAATGTAGGCCGTACGAAAGCATAAAAGGCCAATAAACCACACCCACGAAACCATTTTAGGGGTATTTTACCTTGAGAAGGAAAAGGAATACATGAATATATAACACTGTCTTAAGAACTTAATAGTCTTTGAGGATATGTTGGTGCACCTACAGTGCACTGTTTGACTAAAGGCATTTATTATCAATGGAACACTTTTGCTTTTCAAGTACCAACAAGTTATTTGGCCTCTACTATGCAGAAGGTCAGATGAGATTGTTGTAATGGCCCCTTCTGGCCTTAGAAAAAAAAAATCTATGAATCTTGTAAATTCTGCATTAACAAAAGAAACTCCTTTACAAAAATCTACTTTTGCAATGTTTGAGTGCAGCCATACCCTCCACTGATTTCAAGTTGGGAGTTCTGGGTATGCGAATAATGCAAGATCAGTTTCTTTAGGGGTGTGTAAGTGGCTCCCAGAAATAGTGATCATGACCCCATTCTAAGAGGAGGAAGAAACAACAGATACCATCAGTGTTTAATTAACAGATTCCTGTCTAGAGGGTAGTTATAGACACACATGATCTCCTCTTTCTTGGCACACTTACCCTTTCCTCCAAATTATGAAAAATATTGACACAACTGCTCCCATATGCTCCTATTGAAATAATCAATTCTATCAGGTAAGGACTGATTGTTTATTCTAAGTAACCCTGTATGGTGCTGCTAGAGCAATGCAATGGGAATATTTGAAAGGAATTCCTGATGATAGACCAATATGGTTTGCTGTGCAAGGTTGTCATTTCTTAGCTGCTGCCTTCATCAGTCAGCCATTCAATTTTTTGACAGTAGACTCTTATGGTTGCCTGCTTTGTTCAGGCTTCCTACAGTCCTGCATCTGGTATATGAGCCAGTGTCATTTGAATCACACTTCTGTAAGCCTGCTGTGGTATTGCTTTCACTAAGGGAGACATAGCGTATTCTGATATATTATGCTGTTTTCTTATAGCGGGTATTTTATTTATTTCAGAGGATGCCACCAGTCTGGTCTTTACTTCTTACATTTTCTGTTTGGGCTTCTCCTGTTTGGCAAGCTTCAAAGAAAACAGTTAAACATATCTATTGACAATCAAAAGTGTGCATGTTAATAGGTTAAAAGCACTGCTCAGTCACAGACCATCCTAACTGCTTTCTGATTTCTAAGGAAAAATAGCAATTATTAGTTTGGCACCACGAAGAGTACGATGACATGACTTTAGGAACCAGGAAAGCTTCCTGGCAAGATGGACCCCATGAATCAATGTACATAAAATAAATCTTTTGTGAGCTTAATATTACCTTTAAAAAACTCCATCAAGTAGCCAAGCACAAGCAGGACACAGATACTACTGTTGGCCTTTGCCTATTTCCAGCCATTATATGCTATAGTGAGTGTTTTTGAACTCCTAATTCCTCTCTCACTTTCAGTTTGTATTTTCATCACTGGCTAACAAAAGAGGCACTGGACCAAATTTCAGCCCTGGTGTAACTGGGTGCAACTCCTGTGGATGCCAATGTGAGTTGTGTCTGCTTTTACACAATGGATTAACTTGTCCCACACCATCTAGAACCAGTTTTTGTACATGTGGGGGCTGATGTTCTGCCAGCAGCTGCAACAGATTACATAGGAGAGGACATTTTGATTTTAAAGTTGACAGAAGGTGCCCAAATTACATCATGTGTGCAGTTTTGGGGTTCCCTATTCTGCTAATCACTTTGCACCACATGCACCCAAGGAAAAAATGTTTACCTGGTATGGCCACGGTTAACCTTTTTTCCTTGCTGAGACGGTACTCATGGATGAGTTCACTCATGGAAGGGGGGCCCCTCAGAAGAAATGATTCTGTGGAGGTGGGATCAAGGGGGGCTCTTAATATATTCTGTAGGTAGGTCCCTGAAGTCCTGGGATGGCTCTGATCACAAGGGGAAGGTGAGAATAGTCTTGCAGGAGATCCAAGAAAAATACATATGGAAACAAAAGAGTTTTACTTTAATTATCTTTAAATGCCTCATGAATGACAACAGCATGCTAATTTGTTTAACAGGTAAAACCAGCTAGTGTTGCCACCTCCTATCGTTTCCACAACATGGCATGTTGCCTGCGTTGGAAATTCTTTTTCATAGTTGAGGAGGAGATGAGGTTTATATATTTATTCTCCACCCTCCTTCCCACCCCCTGATCATTATATTCAGCATTTAGTGGGCTCCCTGAACATTTTCTTATCCTTTGCATTGTGACCAGAAAGTACAGGGAAAGGGAATGAACATCCAGCACACTTCTCTAATGGAGTCCTTTTCATTGTCAGAACCATTGACATCTCCACAACTACACAGCTTTGGCATGACAGTCAGAAGACAACATGAGAATTCACTGCTTGAACAACCAGAACATCTGCTTTAGGTTATAAACCACAGTCATTCCCTTTGAATATGCAGAAAAGTTCATCCGAGTGAACACATCCATATCCTTCTCCCACTCATGAGGAGACAGAGGCAAGCACTATAGCATATCAGAAAGATTGTGTTGGTTTGTTTTGAAAAAAAAGCATGGACATGCTCACAGAGCAATGCTTTTTTTTTTATTTCTGGAGGT